>NC_060046.1:10212500-11537500 GCF_905333055.1 Maniola jurtina | reverse complement strand
CTAGAAGACTGCCTCCGTCCCTCCTTCCTTCAGCTCACCTATTGAACCTATGTTTTGCTACGGAGGTCACTGGCTCACTTCGCTCGCTACCTCCTCCTTTCGTTTCACTTGGCCTCTTCGATTACTTAAGAGGAAAGTCAAATGTTAGAACATGTGCTATTCTTTAGTTTGTTAACAAAAACATTTGCCGTCGTCGTTGTTTTATTTTACTTCATGGAACTAGTAAATTAAACTTTGTCTTAATAAGTTCAACACAACAACTTTACTGTCCCACTGAGAAACTTAAATTTCCTTTGTATTTGCTAAAGGAGACGGAGTATTCACAAACATAAATACCTTGTTTTAAGTTACTTTTGTTTGTAATTTTTATTTTCATTTATCGTATAAAGAAGTTGTGTCAGTTTTCACATTTATAAAAAGCGGTGATAGTCTAGTGGTGAAGATGTCGACTTCCTAATTGGGGGTTTGGGGTTCCGGGCATGGAGTTTTAATTTTTAGGGTCCCGTACATGTTCCACACCTAAAAAGGGAAAAGGAACCCATAAAGGAACACTGTTGTATGTAATGTAATGCCGATGACAACTAGTATATTACGGTGCTTAATCCATTCAACATTTTTAGGTTTCCTGGGTTCGTCGTAGAGGTAGAGATGACATACCAGAGCTACTGACAGTGGGAGCTGTAACCTACGCAGCTGACAGCAGGGTGTCAGTGGCGAAGAGGTACCCTGGGAATTGGAGGCTCCTGGTCAGGGAAGTGAAGCCTGATGATGAAGGAGTATACGAGTGCCAGATATCAACACACCCCCCTAGAGTTAGCAGAACTTATCTACATGTAAACAGTAAGCAGATTTATATTCTCTATTATCAAAAATAGGTGTGAATTGTAAAATCCCTAAACGAAAAACTTGCACTTATAACGTATTTCCAACTAAGCCCTGCCGTACTGTTTTTGCGCAGCACTCCTTCATCAATCGCATTTGTCATCAATTTAATATGCTTCATCACAAACACCGGCAACTCAACATTTTTAATTCTACCACGACCTGCTTTCGTCGTAACGTCATTGCCTCCCTGCGTAAGGGAGTTAATTAGTTTGTAAGAGATTTAACGATGTAACGTGTTAATTTAATATTGATATTAATTATTGCATCTTACCCCACTTTACTACCTACTAACCTTTTAAAATATCATTGTATTTAAATCTTTTGTACTAGCCTTTTATTAACGTTTATACTATGTATCTTTTTAGCTATAAACAATTATATTTTTGTAAATATTTTATGTATAAAAGTTGTAAGTTAGTCGAATAAAATAAAATAAAATAAAAATATTCTCATTAGTGGAATGTGTTCGTAACGAGACGTGGAGATGAGAGATACTTACATAATTTCCCATGCTTCACCAGATTGGCGACTGTAACAGCGCCCTATCCCAACCTCTGATGGATGAGCCTTGGGCTCTGTTACAGTTGTACAAGAAGGCCTTACGAAATACGTACTTTCGTAAGGCCTTCTTCATATAATTTAATAAATTGTAGATGCCTTACGAAGTGACATATTCCGGAAAGAAAAAACTTCTTAAATTAAAGATTTTAAAGAAAAGCGCATTTAATATTGACGCTTCTGGATTTTGGTACTTGTGTGGTACTGGGATATTATAGAGGAACCCTTCTTCTACAGTCTGACGATCGCAATCATCTCTGATTGGCTGACACTCTCTCACTTTTAACTAAAATGTCCAGTTTTTTTTAGTGAAAAATAGCAAACAAACGAGCAGGCGGGTCACCTGATATTAAGTAATTAGTTTTTTTTTATAAAGAATATCAGCCATTTGAATCATGACTAACATTCCCCTTTCCCCTCTAACTAAGCGTAAAGCTTGTGCTATTAGTGAGTACGACAATAGTGCAACGGGTGGGGTTTGAACCGTCGACCTTTCGGATTTCAGTCCGCTACTATAACCGTTGAGCTATTAAGGCTTTTTAATTTTATTGAGGCAGTTTAACGCGTTGATTACCGCGATAGTTATGACGTTGTTGGGCATTGACGTTAACCTTACTTAATGCAGCCGCAACCCAAAAATACAATTATTTGATTGTATTATGCAGTGCCTATTTTTATGGTGTATCTACATAATTTAAAGTCGTATGTATTTTTACAGCGCCACAAGTATGGGTGGTAGACGAGGCCGGTGGGCCTCTTCAAGAGAAATACTACGAAGCGGAGTCAACCTTAGCCCTGATGTGCAGGGCACGCCACGTGGAGACGCCAGCGGTGCTGACCTGGCTGCATGAAGGCAGGGCGTTGAATGCTGACACCACTAGAGGAGGCATCAGGTAAGAGTTGCTATAGAAGCATTCTTGAGTCATGAGTGACCGAATACTACAGAAAGGTGCCAAAAATGCCCTGCTATTATAATAAAACAATATTATTCAACTTGTGTTGTAATTTAATGGCAGCCAAATTAAAATATTCAACTAATGTAATTAGGTACATATTACATGTCCATAAAAATTGGTAGCATGTTTTTCTCATGACTTTTTTTGTATTTTCAACAGAATATTTTGCGTGTATTGTGCTTTTTAAGAAAGTAAAATTTATGAAAACTGACTAAATATAATCACACTAATACCTATTATAAAGGCGAAGGTTTGTTTGAATATGTGCGTATATGTTTGTTACTCCTTCACACAAAAACTATTGGACGGACTTGGCTGTTGGAATGGAGATAGATTATACCCGGGATTAACACATAATTACTTCAGAATTGCCACAGGATGTTCAAAAACCTAAAGCCACGCGTACGAAGTCGCGGGCGTCAGCTAGTGATATAAATAAACAAAAATATAGTTGACAGTTAACACAATGAAAACGGTAATACGTTAATCTAAACACGTCGTCTTTCTGGTTCAGTGTGTTCCAACGTTGATAGATGATCCACATTCATGGCAACAGGAGCTAAAATACATTTTCATATTACCCGCCAGGTACTTTGAAACATGATACGCCAGTGTGACACCACTAAACCTTTTTGTGCGTGCACCGAATATAGCATCCATACTATCCATACTTATTAATATCATAAATGCGAAAGTGTATCTGTCTGTCTGTCTGTCTGTCTGCTACGTTTTCACGACTCAATCGGTGAACGGATTTTAATGTTTGGCACAGAATTAGCTTGCATCCCAGGGACGGACATAGGCTATTTTTTATCCCGGAAAGTCAAAGAGTTCCTACTGGATTCTTAAGGGTCTATCCGCTTAACCGATTTACATGAAAGATACAGAGGTAGCTTACGACCCGGAAATTGACTTCGGCAACTTTTTGTGCATGCACGGAATGTAAGATTATAAATAAAATTAATGGCTTCCTTTATGACCTGTAATATGGGACCTTTATACATTAGCTTATCATAAAAATGTAATACTTAATCAACGTAGGTTCCTACATCATTTTAATGTAATCTATTTTTTAACCCCCGACCCAAAAAGAGGGATGTTATAAGTTTGACGTGTGTATCTGTGTACCTATCTGTCTGTGGCATCGTAGCTCCTAAACTAATGAACCGATTTTAATTTAGTTTTTTATGTTTGAAAGGCGGCTCTTGATCGAGAGTGTTCTTAGCTATAATCAAAGAAAATCGGTTCAGCCGTTTGAAAGATATCAGCTCTTTTCTAGTTACTGTAACTTTCACTTGTCGGGGGTGTTATAAATTTTTAATTAACACTTGTGTTGCGCTTGACGACAATCATGACTGTCATCGATTTTTTCAACTTCAACCCGCCGTAAGGAGGTAAAGTAGGTGTTTGAAATGTATGTAGTCCACGCGGACGAAGTCTTGGGCTTATAGCTAGTGAATACTAAATTATAGAGCTTAAATAAGTGTTATGAATTTCACGTTGTTTCTTGTGAAAAATAATAGAACATCTTCAAAAACCGTCAATTTACTTAAAACACAAGAAAAGAAGTGCGACTGAAAATTTTTAATATTAAATTCACTTAGCTCACCAGTTAATCCGGTTTCAAACGGTAAATCTTTTCATACACCCTTTCTGTACCAATGTGTTCTAACGTGGATAACCTACATTCACCTCTTAAAAGAAAATGGTATTATCTTATTGATTTTACAAGCTTGAAATATGATATGACTATGTAGTACCTACTCAGGATCTATTTTAGGGTTCCGTACCAACGGAACGCCAACGGGACCCTATAACTAAGCCTCTCTGCCGTACGTCCGTCTGTCTGTCGCGGGCTGTATCTCATGAACCGTAACAGGTCTAGGTTACCACCGCTTTTTTACCAAGTCTATTCCATCAGCCTGCAAGTACCACTGCAGGGCTGGGCATAGGCTTTTCCAAGAGCGCGCCACCAAACACGGTCCTCCACCTTCCTCATCCACCCGCTCCCTGCCACCTTCTTCAGGTCACCGGTCCAACGGTCTGGAGGACGTAAAGTAAAAATATCATCAGTAATGTCAGTGAGCCTCGATAGCTCAACGGTTGAGGAGCGGATTGAATTCCGAAAGGTCGCCGGTTCGAACCCAACCCGTTGCACTATTGTCGTACCTACTCCTAGCACAAGCTTTGTAAGCGTAATTGGAGAGTGATTCCAAAGCAGGATTCCCAGAATATTGGCAGCGTTTACCACTTTGAATAGTCAGTCTGATATGCTAGCTATTTCACGAACCAAAATAACATTTTCACTGTAAACCAAATACCAAACGAAATATGAAACGAAATTCAATTTGACAGTTAATCCATATACAAAGCACAAAATCTGTTTACATCGCATTCAGACGTCGCATTCCTGGTGCAACGTGTTCCAACGTTGATAGATGGTCCAAATTCTTCTCAAAGAAAACTGATAATGAATTTTCATACCTCAAGGTGTTTTAAAACTCGGTATGACGGTATAAGATATACACAATGCAGTGCGTTCCGAAATCCTGCTACATACAAATCGACTAAGATTCGACTGTTAGCCTTAATTCGCACGAGCATTAAAAAAGCGCAACGCCGGGTTTTAAAGCAACGCTTTTTTAACGCTCGTGCGAATGAGCGCTAACGGCTTTGTGTTCTCTGCAGACATCTTCCCGCAAGTACCAACAACAAAAATACAAAGATTTAACTCAATGATGTGTACAGATAACGAATAAACGGATAGTCAAACATCAATTTTCATATTACAAAATATTAAAAACAAACTAAGTACAGAAAACCGTAAAATTAGCCATTCATAAACTACCTAGGTACCTACTCAGTTTTGTTGTCTTTCTGAAATACAGTATATTAAAACTTCAGAAGACTGATAATAAGATTATAACAATCTTAAATTTCAGAAAGGCACTCACTTCATTCTTAAATAATAAATTAAGTAATAAGCCATCTTTAAGTTGCTTTTAAGTTGTTATTAAGTCAAAAAGAACATTCTTTTAGCACGGCAGCAACCCTGTTGTCGCTCAACAGATTGCTTCACGAAGATTGACAACGGACGATATTACATTGTTTGAAGAAAAATTTTTAACAAGTGTAAATTAAAAATTTTCAACACCCCCGACAAATCATTTTCAAATAAATAATTATGTATATCTAAGCAACGTCCATCTTGATAGCTTGACATTTGCCAATTGACACTTGAATATTATGAACCTAAGGGTTATCTAACCTTCTTTTCTACAAGAAAACTAGAAAATAGCCGATAACTTTTAAACGGCTGAACCAATTTTTTTGGATTATAGCTAAGAACACTCTCGATCAAGCCACCTTTCAAACAAAAAAAAGTAAATTAAAATCGGTTCATTCGTTTAGGCGCTACGATGCCACAGACAGATACACAGATACACAGATACACAGACACACAGATACACAGATACACACGTCAAACTTATAACACCCCTCTTTTTGGGTCGGGGGTTAAAAATGACAGATTTTCATAAATACTTTTATCCCCTTTCCTATGGGGTGGAATTATCAAAAATTGTGAAACACTTATTTCTTCCTTTTTCATTGACTATTATAGTTTTACCGTTATCACTGTCACATCACATTTCATATTAGGTACGGTCTGGTTTAATATGCAAACGTATTTCAGCTTCTTTTGCGGAGTGAAAGGGATCATTTATCAACGTTGGAATACATTGATGCAGAAACACAGCCTAAACAGATTTAGCCTTTCACAGCGGCTTTTCTGAAAAATTGAAATATTTTCGTTCCGATTTGTTGCCAGTGAGCAGAGCATACTTTTTGTAGGTATTTTAAAGATTCTTTGCTGACATTTAAGGACCTAGGACTAAGTTTAAACATCCAATATTAGGTACTAGCTGATGCCCGCGACTTCGTTCGCGTGGATGTAGTTTTTTAAAAATCCCGTGGGAACTCTTTGATTTTCCGGGATAAAAAGTAGCCTATGTGCTAATCCAGAGTATAATCTATCTCCATTCTAAATTTCAGCCCAATCCGTCCAGTAGTTTTTGCGTGAAGGAGTAACAAACATACACACACACACACACACACACACACACACACACATACAAACTTTCGCCTTTATAATATTAGTGTGATTGACAATACAATGCAATATGAAACTACATACAAAAAGTTTTTGACGCAGAAGTCCGAGTTGCATATTGATTTCAGTCAATCAGTTGGTATTTTATAAAATGTATGCAAAGACCAACTGAATATAATATAGATGCATACTTGATATTGGCTGTATATTACGTGCTCGAGGCACGTAAAATATGAGAACTTTCTATCTGTCTGTCACACTGTTTCTCTGATATGGGATATAAATTGCTCACATTGCATACTATAACATCTATCGAATGTCAAATTTTCCAATATCGATAAAGGGTATAAATGGTTTGAGTTTGACTTGCCAGAGACTTTATATAGGACCCCTCTGGTGGAAAAGCAGCCTTACTTTGATCTGCGTATAATCATTCCCGTGGGAACTCCTTGATTTTGCGGGATCAAAGTAGCCTATGTCAATCTCTGGGATAAACCCTTGGACCTAGAAAGCTGAAATTTCGCACAGAGGTTCCCTCTATAATATAGACAAGGATAAGGCCTTATTTATCGAAATTCCCACGGGAGCGGTCGCAAGTTCTTTACATCAAGTTAAATTACATATCTTTACTTTATTTTTTGTTACAGTGTAAAAACAGAGCAAGTGCCCGGCGGTGCTGACAGCGTGCTCCGATTAGCACGTGTGAACAGCAGCGACGCGGGGAACTACACGTGCGCTGTGCGCGGAGCACGTCCTCACACCGTGTCCGTTCACGTGCTCAACGGTAATTGTTTCTAACTATTTACTACTAATTTTGTAAAATAAAGGGAGTGCAACTGGCCAATAGTTTACTTATTATTAATAATAAATAATTGGTCACTTTATAAACACAGGTGTTCCGTAGAGACAGTGCGGCTTACGTGCTCCGTAGAGCACGTGGATACTGAATTGAGTAAAAAAATGCCAATGACCAGACCATTTGAAAGCTTTAGTTCAATTTTTTGTTTCAATTCACACACTTACCCCAATCTTGGTGAAGACCTAGGTACATTTACCAAGAAACTAAAAATGAACCACCACAATATAAAAAATATACCATAAAAATATACCATAGATAAATCAACCACCATACCTAGGTAAAAACTATATTAAAAGTACCACGGCTAATAAAAGCTTAGAATGGAGGCAAAGAATTTTAAAATAAGCCTACTGTACAAAAAGAAATAAGTAAAGAAAGAGTAGCCTCGAAATTGTGTCAACAGCTTGTGTTCCTGAAACTAGCCGGGTTTCTTTGTTTGTTTCGTTTTGTTTTGTGGGTACAGTTCAACCTAAAGTAAAAAGTTATGAATTAAGAAATTGGTTGCACAACTTATATAGGTTTCCTCCTTATTTGCAATATTTCTTGACTTTATGTGTATGTGTTTGTGTGTGTGAGTATGTGTGTGTGTATGTTTGTTACTCCTTCATGCAAAAACTACAAGACGAATTTGGCTGAAATTTGGAATGGAGATAGATAATATCCTGGATTAGCACATAGGCTACTTTTTATCCCGGAAAATAAAAGAGTTCCCACGGGATTTCGAAAAACCTAAATCCATGCGGGCGAAGTCGCGGGCATCGGCTAGTAAAAAATAAATACATAAAAATATGAAAAGGATTATTTTAATAACTTTGTAACACTCCTTTCCCAGCCGAGTTCATGTAAATGACGGAGCGTCTCTAGCCGTCAAATACACGTAACCGCAAATTTGCGAAAAATGCGAATTTTATTTCGGATTTCAACTTCGCATTCGCTTCAACATTCGAAAGTCACGTATGCTCTTTACAAACGATATGAAGTTGTATATCCATTTTTCAACTGGCTTTCAAATCTATTTTACGAAGAGCTTTCAAAATGAAATTTCTGAATTGACAGGTACAAATGTATGAAATACTTTTGATTTGTGAATGCGCCACTTTCAGCGAAACTAAAGAGAAAAATATAAGTAGATATAACCCTTTCTTTTATTTTAAGTATTTTTTTCCTACAGAATATACGAGGGCGGCACTGAAAATTTCGGGAATCAAGGAAGTGACACAACATTACTATTTAAAAATGTATTTATTGCTTTTCGAAGTATTCTCCGCGAAATTTGACACATTTTTCCACACGATGGAACCAATATTGAGGCAACCATTCCATTCGGAAGTTGGGGTCTTCAAAATGGCCGTTTTGAAGGCGTCCACAGCTTCTTCAGGTGATGAAAATCTCTGACCACGCAATGTATTCTTTATTTTAGGGAAAGTACAGAAATCATTAGGGCTTAGGTCGGGGCTGTACGGCGGATGGTCTAATAATTCTATGTTTTCTTGCTCTAAAAACTCTTTTGTTCTGTGCGCGGCATCGATGTATACGCGGTGTGAGAACTTGCATTGTCGTGATGGAGGATGATGGGCGGTTGCAGTTCTCTTTACCGAGTTCAGAAACGACCTGTGGCAAACAAATGCTAGCATACCATTCTGCATTAACCGTTCTTTGTCCCTCAAGAGGAATAGTCGCAACATGGCCGGTTTTGGAGACAAATGTGGCCACCATTTTTTTTGCAACACTTCGTGAACGAACAATTTTTGTTGGCTTTAACTCATTTTCGAACACCCAAACTCGTGACTGGTTTTTTGTTTCGGGTTCGTACGCGTATATCCAGGATTCGTCACCTAATACGATGTTGTACACAGGATTTGAGGATCCTGCGTGGAATCTTTCGAGAGTTCTGACGCACCAAGTAACGCGAGCCGCTTTTTGCTCTTCACAGAGCAAATGCGGTATCCATCGGGAAAACAACTTTTTTACACCTAACTGTTCATGCAAGATTATTTGTATTTGATTCATGCCAATGTCTAAAGTTGCCTGAATCTCGCGGTATGCCACATGTCGATCTTCCTCAATCAGCTTACGCACAGCATCAACGTTTTCTTGGGTGACTGCAGTTTTTGGACGACCTTGACGGGGATCATCACTGAGCTTGACACGTCCACGTTGACATTCAGCAAACCAGCGATAAATTGTGGTTTTGGATGGGGCTTCATCACCAAATGCAGAAATCATCCGGTCAACACACCGTTTTTGTGTTAAACCACTTCGAAAGTCATAATAAATCATCGCTCTAGAATTTTCTCGAGTCAATTCCATTTTCTCAACGACTGAACAAGTTTGTCAAGACATTGTGAAAAGACCGAGAATCTTTTTTTAAATAAATAAATGGTATTCGATTTTTAAAACCAAGGAGTTTTCAATTAAAAAGATTTTAATATGACAGGGACAGTGGAAATATTCCATTCCCGATACTTTTAGTGCAGCCTATGTACCTACCCACTTAAGAGTTATAATTAAAAAATTAACAACCAATGACCGCGTCTCCGTCCGTGTTGAGTTAGATTTTCAAAATCCCTTGGGAACTCTTTAATTTTCTGGGATGAAAAGTAGCCTATATCACTTTCCAGGTCTTCAACTATAGGTATCTATGTAAAAATCAGGTCAATCCGTTGCTCTGTTGCAACCGATCCGATCAATATCCGTGAAAATACGGATATAAATAAATAAATAAATAAATAAATATACTTTTATTCGGGACTATAAAGTTAGGGATAAGGATTATAGGAAGGAATAGGTTAAGGATATGAAAAACTCTGAATGAATTCGGATTTAGCCTACTCACTAATCCGATCTCTGATCTAAATCCAAGCTATTCATCTTATTACGTCCGATTTGAATCCTAGGCACATCCAAGATATTTTCACGGATGACGGAGAGAAATCGGACGAAGGGTCGAATATAGTGAGTAAGCTACCATACAAATAGTTCTATGACTATAACTTCGGAACGTATTTTCACGGGTTCGGATCGGATGCAGTGCACAACCGCCCGGTTAATATATAGCCCGCTGATTGACTTGGACCGTGAATGCTATGCTATAATACGTAATAGTGTAATAGTAAATATAATAAGTGCTATGCATACTTTACTTTGAACCTCATCTCTTGCATCTTAACTTTTCTGTCGTTTATTACCCTAGGTGCAAACTTTCCCACTTAATAATATTTACTTATTCCAACGTAACATTTGACTTTGTTTACATTTCTAGCGTAAACAAAAGTGCACTTTTAATCAAGACTGTTGAGAAATTGTTTGAGATGAAACTTTGCTAGCGAACAGTTCCTCTGGCGGTCTTATAACTGAACTTGCTTATTCCCGCGACTTCATACGCATGGACCCGTGGATTTCAACCCCATATTTTACCTCCTTAGGGGTTGATTTCTTACAACTCCTATCTTAGCCGATGTCTACGTCATAATATCTATCTACATGCCGAATTTCAGCCTGATCGGTCCAGTTGTTTAAGCTGTGCATTGATAGATCAGTCAGTTGACGAGTTTTTAACCCCCGACCCAAAAAGAGGGCTGTTATAAGTTTGACGTGTGTATCTGTGTATCTGTCTGTGACATCGTAGCTCCTAAACTAATGAACCGATTTTAATTTAGTTTTTTTTTGTTTGAAAGGTGGCTTGATCGAAGTGTTCTTTAGCTATAATCCAAGATAATCCGTTCAGCCGTTTGAAAGTTATTAGCTCTTTTCTAGTTACTGTAACCTTCACTTGTCGGGGGTGTTATAAATTTTTAATTTACACTTATTTATTATTTTCCACTCACGGTCATTTAAGCCCTTTCGTTCAATCTGCAAAAATGTCCCTATATGCTTGGTAAAAAAAAAATCAACTTGCGCTTACATTGTAAGTTATAGTAACATTTTCACCAAATAGTATCGTAAGCTACAGCTGCATTAGAAGTTATGACGTCATCAGCAGTGAGCGCTCATAACACCGCTCGTACACATGACGGAAAAGCCTTTACCGTAATATCCAGGAAATAACGGAATATTGTTCAGAGCTAAATACCCTATTAAAAGGGGTCTCTCCGTCACTCGCTTCATACAAACGTAATTCCAATTTCATTTGAATATTAAGCAACCAAAGTCCATGAAATTTTGCAGACATATTCTAGAAACTAATATCTATGTCTGTGGTTTTCCAGATTTCTGTTAAAATATTCGGTTTCAAAGATACGCGGTCTTAAAAATTAACATACAAATCTTTGAGCCCCTGTAATTTTAAAACTACATATTTTTAGAAAAATCTAAAACACCATAGACACAGATATTAGTTTCTAGACTATGTCTGCAAAATTTCATGGACTTTGGTTGCTTAATATTCAAATGAAATTGGAACTACGATTGTATGAAGCGAGTGACGGAGAGAGCCCCGTTAAATTATTACCATCGACTAATAACGGTACTGAAAATTAGCATAGAACTTCCTACTTAGTATATTGCCATGTCGACCTGTCGTGTCTAGATTTTGAAATACCTAATATTAATTTCATGGCTAAATAGTAGATTAAAAAAACCACTAGGCTATCACAGTAAGCTGTGATAGGTAGCCTAGTGGTTATTTTTTATGTATGTTTTGCTGGCAACTCTCCGACATGGTTATCGGAGACTTTGTACGCGAGTGGTTAGAACGTCCTTAGCTAATAAAATAATTAAGAAAAATATTTCTAAAGTTTGGTAGTGTGGCCTAGTTCGTCATCGCAATTAGACTATAACACAAGTGTAAATTAAAACTTTATAACACCCCCGACAAGTGAAGGTTACAGTAACGAGAAAAGACCTGATAACTTTCAAACGGCTGAACCAATTTTTTTGGACTATTCCGCGCCTACGATCATCCCTACGATCCAAAGTGACCGAGTTTTCCAAAACATCATTTTCAAATAAATAATTATGTATCTAGGCAACGTCCATCTTGACAGCTTGACATATTTTGTCAATTGACATAATATTATGACCCTAACGGTTATCTAACTTTCTTTTCTACAAGAAAACTAGAAAAGAGCTGATAACTTTTAAACGGCTGAACCAATTTTTTGGATTATAGCTAAGAACACTCTCGATCAAGCCACCTTTCAAACAAAAAAAAATAAATTAAAATCGGTTCATTCGTTTAGGCGCTACGATGCCACAGACAGATACACACGTCAAACTTATAACACCCTTCTTTTTGGGTCGGGGGTTAAAAATACTCTTAATAACCTGTACGACATCGTAACTCTACAGAGTTCCACTCTAGGATAAAGAACCACTGCTGTACAGTCATAATTTAACCCACTAATGCCTTCCATTTGTTACAGCAGAGAGCCTCGCCGAGCTGCACGCCGGAGCGAAATCAGTTCACCCATCGTTAAGGACGATTGTAACGTTATTTGTTATAACGTTATTTTCACAACCGTTATTATCAACCGCGATTACGTTCGCGCGTCTAGCTCGTAACACTAGGGCCCAAGGTCAAACGAAAGAACATTGTAATTATAATTGTAACGTTATGTTGTTACCGACGTGATAACGTGTAAATATTTTAAAGAGATATTATTAAATATTATCATATTATTATAATAATATAGTTACTTGGAAATAAAATTTCATTATATAATACTAGTGCTGTTTTATTTTAAAGAAAACCTAAATTCCGTAGCCTACATCTCTTGCCTCTACCAGATATAAGCCCATGGCTTTATCCATGTGGCTTTAGGTTTTTTCAAAAATCCCGTGGAAACTCTTTGGTTTTCTGGGACAAAAAACAGCATAATGTCTGTCTCCAAGATGCAAGCTATCTCTTTACAAAATTTTGTTGAAACTGGTTCATGCTTCTGACACAAAACACACAAAATAACATTTGACATTCAACCCTTACAACGAGAGGCGTAACATAAAAGTTTATTTTGTAGCTACAAGTACTGCACAGTACAATTCGCGATTTGGGAGCAATTCAAGCGAATGGCATTAGCCCTGGCCGAGTTTTTGTGCAGTTTGGCGCGAGTCGATGACGTCGTAACACGGCTGTGTAGCTGAATACATTCATGGCTTTCAAAGCTTTGACTGGCGTTGTTTTTTGAGCTTTGTAACTGCATTTGGGACGTATAATCAGCCTTTTTAGGGTTCTGCTAACGTTTTGGGGTGCCAAAGTGTTCTGGGGTGCCAACGACGGAACCCTATTACTAAGCTCCCTATAAATATGATTACCTTATACGTAGCACGAAAGTTTTTTAAATCATAAATGCGAAAATGTGTCTGTCTGTCTGTCTGCTACCTTTTCACGGCCCAACAGTTTATCCGATTCTGACTAAAGGTACAGGGTTAACTTCTATCCCGGGGACGGACATAGGCTACTTTTTTATCCCGGAAAATCAAGAAGTTCCCAAGTTCCATTCCTAAAAACCCATTCGCTTAACCGATTTGTATGAAATTTGGTGCCGAGGTAGCATGCGTGGTAATTGACATAGGCGTTTTATCCCGGAAAATCAAACAGTCCCACGGGATCTTTAAAAACCTAAATCCACGCGGACGAAGTCGCGGGCATCCTCTAGTATAAAATACATATTCATCGTCATTATCATCATCATCATGATTAACCTATAGAGGCTTACTACAAGGCACTCGTCTCCTCTCAGAATGAGAAGGGTTTTCAATTCAATTCAATCCAGTTCAAAATATTTTTATTCAATTAAACTTTTACAAGTGCTTTTGAATCGTCAAAATAATCTACCACTGGTTCGGAATGCCGTTCCTACCGAGAAGAACCAGCAAGAAACTCGGCGGTCATAGTCAACCGCACTGGCCAAGTACGGATTGGCAGAATTCACATAGCTTTGAGGACATTAAATTGAGAACTCTCGGGCATGCATGCTTTCTCACGCTGTTTCCTTCACCGTTAGAGCAAGTGATACTAATAGCTTGAATAGTAAATAACTTATCTAATCTGCTACCATCTTAGACTGCATCTTCACTTACCACCAAGCGAGATCGCAGTCAAGGACTAACTTGTATAAGAATAAAAAAGTAAATGAACATGCTCTTTAGTAAAGGAAAACATTTGAGGTTTCCCATTTCTCGGTAGAAACTCTGCAATATCAATATTCGAGCTCACTTCCAATGCCTTTGATCTATTCCCCGGTTTATTCATTTCAGTTCAGTAACCAACGGTTTCGTAATTGGAAGAGTAAAATGCTACCTATTGCTACTTATTTATTAAGCAACTAGCTTTTTCTTGCAACTGCATTTGTGTGAAATTTAGATACTGTTAGAAAGAGAAACCGCCGAGTTTCTTGCTGGTTCTTTTTGGTAGAAAGGGCATTCTAAACAGTGGTAGATTCACTTGATGATTCAAAAGCACTTGTAAAAGTTTCTTTGAATAAAATCTTTCTGTTTTAAACTAGTTTCCTCTAAGCAGAGACCTGATTCCCGCTGGACTTGCTGTTGTTTTTGAAACAACTCGATTTTCGCTATTTTTAACCCCCGACCCAAAAAGTGGGGTGTTATAAGTTTGACGTGTGTATCTGTGTGTCTGTCTAAATGAATGAACCGATTGTAATTTAGTTATTTTTTGTTTGAAAGGTGGCGTGATCGAGAGTGTTCTTAGCTATAATCCAAAAAAATTGGTTCAGCCGTTTAAAAGCTATCAGCTCTTTTGGAGCATTTTTAGAGCTGACAGCAATAGCAAGCGTCATGTGAGCGTACTCGGAACAAAATGTTAGTGGTGAGACATCTGTCAACATTGTCAACGCAAAGTCCACTTCCGAATGAGCGCCAAAAATATTTTTGACGGCCTCCCTGGCGCAGTATTAAGTGCTGTGGTCTTATGAGTAAGAAGTCCCGGGTTCAATTCCCGGCTGGAATTTTATAATTTCTAAATTCCTGATCTGGGCTGGTGGGAGGCTTCGGCCGTTGCTAGTTACCACCCTACCGGCAAAGCCGTGCCGTCAAGCGATTTAGTGTTCCGGTACGATGCCAAAGGAGTATGGTTTTAATGAGAACTGCCATACCCCTATCAGGTTAGGCCACTTCCATCTTAGACTGCATCATAACTTACCACCAGGTGAAACTGTAGTCAAGGGGTACCTTGTATCTGAATAAAAAATTTAAACAAGTGTAAATTAAAAATTTATAACACCCCCGAAAAGTGAAGGTTACAGTAACTAGAAAAGAGCTGATAACTTTTAAACGGCTGAACCGATTTTCTTGAATTATACGTATAGCTGAGAACACTCTCGATCAAGTCACCTTTGAAACAAAAAAACTAAATAAAAATCGGTTCATTAGTTTAGAAGCTACGATGCCACAGACAGATACACAGATACACACGTCAAACTTATAACACCCCTCTTTTTTGGTTGGGGGTTAAAAAGTCATTTTGTGTGGCACATGTCTTCCAGCGTACTTGTATATGCCCATTTCAGAGCTTTCAAGCCTTTCTCCCAAGCTTCTATATATCATCAGACGGAGTTTAAATTAATTAAATACGGCTTCAAATATGTTTTGTCTGCATAAAAAGTCGCGAGAATTATCGTTTTAAAACAATAAAGCAGCATTTGCAGGTTCCGTCCAGGAAAGTTTTGCACTCGTAGAAATTATATAAAATTGGGAACAATGCCCCGGAACTGCGCAAACAATGAGCGGAGCGTGGAAGCAATCCGTTTGTGTACAAGTGAGCTGGTTTAATTTAGAAGCATAAGCGAATTTTACCCTTGCACTAATCCATTTAATATCTACACGATAAAATTCATCGTCATCATCATGATCAACCCATCGCCGGCTCACTACAAAGCACGAGTCTTCTCTCAGAGCGAAAAAGGTTTTTGGTCATAGCCTACCACTATGGATTCTACCAAGTGCGGATTCGCACGCTTCACACACCTTTGGGAATATTATGGAGAACTCTAAGGTGTGCAGGTTTCCTCGTGATGTTTTCCTTCACCGTTAAAGCAATATTTAGCTACTTAAAATGCACATCATTCCGAAAAGTTAGAGGTGCTTGCTTGTAGTTCAAAGAACCCATAGACGTTGGAACTTTCAACTTGGAAACCGAGTGAAATTTTGACATAACATTGTAAAGCGCAGACTAGGTGGATAGATGATTTCAAACGAATAGGAGGCAAGACCGTGGCATGTGGAATAAATAGTCGCCGTGGAATCACCAAGGAATAAAATATAGTCTCTCCAACCAGTGAAATCTCTTAACACCCGAGATCGTATAAGGAAGGATACCTTGCTGTAATTCAACAAATCAAATAAGGTGTAACGGCATACGCTTTCGCTTATAACTTAGGCCGCTGTCAAGGGCGGGTACACTTTGTTAAATACAGAGCATATTTTAAGCTTAATGTACACAACATGTAACTCACTGTAAGAATAATGATTTCGCGACTCACTGGAAAACCAATGAATAAGCGAGTAATTCAACAAATCAAAATAATATTTTAACGCCATTTATTCGCTTTCGCTTGTTACTTAGGCCACTGTCAAGGGCGGGTACACTTTGTTAAATACAGAGCATATTTTAAGCTTAATGTACACAACATGTAACTCACTGTAAGAATAATGATTTCGCGACTCACTGGAAAACCAATGAATAAGCGAGTAATTCAACAAATCAAAATAATATTTTAACGTCATTTATTCGCTTTCGCTTGTTACTTAGGCCGCTGTCAAGGGCGGGTACACTTTGTTAAATACAGAGCATATTTTAAGCTTAATGTACACAACATGTAACTCACTGTAAGCATAACTTATGAGCTGAAACGTCTTAATGATTTCGCGACTCACTGGAAAAGCAATGAATGGAGGCGCACCACGCGATATTAGCATACGCTTGAAGATATTTACTAGGTACAGATTGCTTACAGATAGGATAATGAGCTTAAAGTTAAGGATGGAAGCATGCTTATTACACTTCTTAAGTACTGGACGCAAGTTGAGTCCATTGAAATATTACCCAATTTCTTCATTGATCTTTTTTTTGGGTTCCATACCTCTAAATTAAAAATGGAACCCTTATAGGATCACTTTGTTGTCAAGAAAACCTATAGGGTACTTCCCGTTGAACTAGAATTATGAAATTTGGCAGGTAGGTAGATCTTATAGCACAAGGATCTTATAGCACAAGTAAAGTAATCAAACCTGCTGGCGAGTGATGGTGCAGCAGGTGGAGAGCGCTTGCCTAGAAAATGCCTATTCAGTCTTGACTTGAAGGTGCCTATGTTAAAAGTGGAGGGGAAAACTGAAGCCGGGCTCAAATTAGAAATGGGAAGGCAAATCGCATCGTAGGTATGTGTCCGGGGAATTTCGACTAGTATGATTGCACATCTTGACGATGCCTTGCAGTACGATAATAGAAAGGTGAGGAAGGAAACAGGTCAAAATGTTCTTGGGCACACTCTCCCAAATATGCCCTATAGAATACCAATAGACGGGCAACTTCGTTGATGTTTGGAACATGTTCGAAACTTATCAGTCAAGCCATAGACAAAGCAAGGATAGAGCGTCGCAAAAGTCTAAATAAAACTGCTGCAGTCAAACAAAATTTTTTGTTGCCGCTTAATTAATCTTGTAAATCAAAATTCAATAGCGATTCTATCTTTTTGGAATCTTCGTTAACATAATTTATATTTATCTGTTATGGTAATGATGATTGAACAAGCATTCCCGAATAATTACAACGCTTCATTGTTTTTCTAATATTATCTTCAATTTCTTGCCATACAAATAATAATATTTAGTACTTACCAAGCATCTTATTACTTGTTTTTAACCCCCGACCCAAAAAGAGGGGTGTTATAAGTTTCACATGTGTATCTGTGTATCTATCTGTCTGCGGCATCGCAGCTCCTAAACTAATGAACCGATTGTAATTTAGTTTTTTTTGTTTAAAAGATGGCTTGATCGAGAGTGTTCTTAGCTATAATCCAAGAAAATCGGTTCAGCCGTTTGAAAGTTATCAGCTCTTTTCTAGTTCTTACTGTAACCTTCACTTGTCGGGGGTGTTATAAATTTTTAATTTACACTTGTGATCAGAGATAATCCACATATTATTATAAAAACCGGTCAAATTAGTACCATCGTTCAAGAACAGTGACAGTTCTTAGGGCTTCGTACCTCAAAAGGAAAAAAGGAACCCTCATAGGATTACTCTATTATCTGGCTGTCTGTCTGTCTGTCTGTTTTTGGTTACATACCACAAATTGACGGTTTTCGGATTTTTCTTTTTACTTGCGCTAAAAGACAGTGCTACGTTCAACGGGAAGTAACCTATAGATTTTGATTCCCTTTCCGGGTCTTGAGACAGATGTGACAGACAGACAGACAACGAAGAAATCCTTTAGGGGTTCCTATTTTCCTCTGGAGATGTGGGACCCGAAAAATAAAAAATTTTACACGGGCAGAACATCTAGTTCCCAAGGAGATTAGGAGCACAAAGCCCATACTTATCATAGTCCGGTAGGAAGGCAATCTGACACTATCGGAGAAATATCAAGCGCTGGACCAACGATCCTAGTGCCCTCTAACGTACAAGGATGTAACACCACCAACTTTCCAAAACCTGAGAACTTTTTATCAGAAAAACTCAGTAACTTTTTGCTCATTTTTGAAAATTTAAATTTAAATAAAATATCTCAATGAATATATTATAGCAACAAAGTGGCAGCGTGACCTAATAGGTGGCAAGCGTGTTTAAAGTTGTTTTTGGAATGATGCCAGGAAAAATACAGTTTATGAAAATTGAAACTTTACTGAATCTGTTTTTGTCATGCCATAATTATTATCTCTATATTGGATAGAATCAGGCGTTACTTTGCGGAAGTTCATGTTTAGCAAGAAACAGTTAAAAATTATTTTGCTATAATCCGCCAACAGGATAAATCTGTATGGTCAAACATGCAGTTACAAGCTAAGCTTTATAGCAAAATAATTTTTAACTGTTTCTTGCTATTATCTCTATGTTATCTAAGATATTAATATTATATTTTTTTTTATTCACTATAGGCAAGCGCTTGACCACAATCACACCTGATGGAAAGTGATGATGTGGTCTAAGATGTAAAATTGGTATATATTGTAGTATAATTGCACCACCTACTCTCTAATATCTATCATAGCCTTGTCCTTTGCACCATTTTGGTTGATTGTTATCGAGAAAGAGGTCAAGCCTTGCTACTGGTGTGCGTTGCGCTTAACTCTGCGTCATCTTATAGTATGCAATTAGCTTTATGTTTTTGATATCTCAAAGCAAACATTTGCTGACACTGACTAAAGCAAAGGAGTCAAGCGGAAATCTTTAGCACTGTAAATAGCTACACCTTGTACCGTTTACATTAATTAATCATTCATAATTAAAACGTAAGACCTTAGGGTGATGAATATAAGGATTAAAATTGAATGCCAAAGAGCATAACATAGTAGTTACGTTATTACAAGCTGGAAATACAAACAGAGGTTTACGTTGATTGCCGCGTTGACGTATTTTATAACTTGAATGGCTTGAAAGCTCGTGGTTTCGAGAAATGGACATAATAATAATTTCCTTTTGCTGACTTTCTTAACAGGGCTCTCTCCGTCACTCGCTTCATACAATCGTAGTTCCAATTTCATTTGAATATTAAGCAACCAAAGTCCATGAAATTTTGCAGACATATTCTAGAAACTAATATCTGTGTCTGTGGTGTTTTAGATTTTTCTAAAAATATGTAGTTTTAAAATTACAGGGGCTCAAAGATTTGTATGAAATTTTTTAAGACCGCGTAACTTTGAAACCGAATATTTTAACAGAAATCTGGAAAACCACAGACATAGATATTAGTTTCTAGAATATGTCTGCAAAATTTCATGGACTTTGGTTGCTTAATATTCAAATGAAACTGGAACTACGATTGTATGAAACGAGTGACGGAGAGAGCCCTCTTAACGGTTAGATACTCGTTACATTAACTTGGTATTAAAAATCAGACTTTTAACGTTACTCGTTATTTTTAGTGACCTGTTGTTACCAGTAACGTTATACCGCTACGATAATAACTAATAACGATCTAGCTAACTAAAAATAATGTTACATAAAGTTAATAACGTAATATTACCAAATATAACCTAATATTCGTAATCCTATAGGGTACTTCCCGTTGACCTAGAATCACGAAAGGCAGGTAGGTAGGTCTTATAGCATACACATTAAGAGGAAAATTCGAAAACCGTGAATTTGTGGTTACATGACAAACAAATTAAAATGTGGTTATGAACAAATGGTATTTTCAACTTTCAAAGTAAGGTTACTATACCGAGTAGGGTATCATATAAAAACGTTTTACCTGTACATTCTAAAACGGATTTTATTTATTTTTATATGCATAATAGATTTTGGTTAACCGTGCAAAATGTTGGAAATAATACTCGAGTACGGAGGCCTCGGTGCGCGAGTCTGACTCGCACTTGGCGGTTTTTTGTAAATAAGTATCACCTCTTCACTGGTTATAAGCAAAATCACACTATCACACTAATATTATAAAGGAGAAAGTTTGTATGTGTGTGTGTATGTTTGTTACTCCTTCACGCTAAAACTACTGGACGGATTGGGCTGAAATTTAGAATGGAGATAGATTATACTCTGGATTAGCACATAGGCTACTTTTTATCCTGGAAAATCAAAGAGTTCCCACGGGATTTTTAAAAAACTACATCCACGCGAACGAAGACGCGGGCATCAACTAGTCTCTTTATAAACTCTAAATTATATCGAAAAAAAATTTCTATCGCTAGGTATATGTATATTTAATGTTGAGTGAAGCCGGTTTGGTTCAGCTGGTAGGTACGTTATATTCAGGTCGCCATTGGCCCTCCCTTGAATACAAATTCACCGCCACACCGAGATAAAGCACGTGAATCAATTTATCAAACTCATCAAACTGTTACGAAGTTGACACAAGGGATGATTTTATGTGAAACGTGGCAGCCATCGAATATTGATTCACCTAACCTACATAATATTGCTTCCTCTGCCTTGATATAATAATAACCAGTGATTTTCTAAATATATATATATTATCCATACTAATATTATATATGCAAAAGTGTGTCTGTCTGTCTGTCAGTCTGTCTGTCTGTCTGTCTGCTACCTTTTCACGGCCCAACAGTGTAACTGATTCTGACGAATTTTGGTACAGGGTTAGCTTATATCCCGGGGACGGACATAGGCTACTTTTTATCCCGGAAAATCAAAGAGTTCCCACGGGGTCTTTAAAAATCTAAATCCACGCGGACGAAGTCGCGGGCTTCCTCTAGTATATATATAAAGGAAGAATTGACTGACTGAACCTGGAACGGAAAGTACCTACCCTATAGGTTTTCTTGACAGATACGACAGACGGATAAACGGACAGATGGACAGACGGACAGACAGACAGACAACAAAGTGATCCTATAAGAGTTCCGTTTTTCCTTTTGAGGTACGGAACTCTAAAAAAGTATGAGACAGGGTGGAGACAGGAAAAAAAAATTATAAAACGAGAAAAAACCTATGAGACGAGAAAAAAATAAATATCGATCCCATTTTACGTGTAGGGGAGGTACCCTAAAAATGTTTTTTTTTTGGCACCACTTTGTCTGCGTGATTACATTATTATGTCTATGCCAGCTTTCTGATACTAATAGCTAATAGCCTCTTAGCTAAGCCGCGGACGCGGACGGACAGACAAACGGGTATGGTGAAACTGTAAGGGAGGCACGCTAAAAATTATATATATTTACTACGGATCCCCAAAAACATGACTATCTAAGATAGCAACAAAGAATTCCCAAGATTGGTTTAATATCAAGCTAGATACGGATTTTATTTTTTCTTCTTTCTTTTTGCTAGGACAGACGCTACAAATTAATTATACCTCCCTAAACCCGGTGTCCCTTTAGCGACAAATCTCTCAATTAGAGGAAACGTGAAAGGGTCGTGTCAGAAAGGTTTTATTAAGGGTTTCGTGCCTTTCCACAGACAAGAAAAATTAGATAGAAAAAAGAAAGATTAGCCAACTTGTAGTGTTCGACTGAAGGCCGATTCCCATTAATTGCCTATTACCACAACCTTCGGCCAAAGAAGCCGAAGGTTTATAAAGAATCCTCATTTCCTCGTTTCTAATCCGAACCGCTAGGATTTGGAACGCGCTTCTGGCTGCATCACCACTTGCAGCAAAAAATTCTCTTAAAGAGAATGAAGCGCTTACTGGAAACCTTCGGCTTCGGCCAAAATGTCAGGCTATTTTGGCCGAAAGGTGTTTTTTTGACCAAAGCCGAAAGTTTAGCCACAGGATGCTTTTTTTGGCTGAAGGTGACTGAAGCCGAAGCCGAAGATTCGGTGGACATTACCAATTTGTCTACTTATTAATATAGTACGACTAACGGCCACCTCTAAATGAGAGTTTGATATGGGAGCTTGTATGCATAATATGAAATAGTGAAATGTATCATGGACAGAGGTCATGGATTTCACATATTTTGGAAGACCCCCTATTTAATAATCACACTAATCACACTATATTATTATAAAGGCGAAAGTTTGTATGTGTGTGTGTGTGTATGTTTGTTACTCCTTCACGCTAAAACTACTGGACGCATTGGGCTGAAATTTAGAATGGAAATAGATTATACTCTGGATTAGCACATAGGCTACTTTTTATCCCGGAAAATCAAAGAGTTCCCACAGGATTTTTAAAAAACTACATCCACGCGAACAAAGTCGCGGGCATCGGCTAGTCACTAATAAATAATTTCTTTTAACATATTATATTATGGCAACATCCCTATTGGACATGTATTAATCATGTTAACTCTATGCGTGTATGAATGACTCATTTTTCTCTACGAGAGCTCCGTCTACCATTTCTTTTCAATCTTTGGCCTAAGCTTACGTGTATGTTACATTAATGGGTAAAAAGTGTCTATCTAATTTCAGAATCCCGTTTTTGATGAATTTCGCAGGGATTTTAATGCCCGTGTGTTTACAACATACGTTCTACCTTGTAAATCGCTCTCATTTTTGATTAGATTTTTATGATAAAATTTCTCAATTAAAAAAGAATTTGGAGGACCGCTTTATAGATTTTATAAACATACTTACACCTGGGTTTGGAATTTCATAAAGACAGAGGAGTCTTAAAGAATTTTACAATATTTGACTTCTTCCTTTTTAACCCCCGACCCAAAAAGAGGGGTGTTATAAGTTTGACGTGTGTACCTGTGTATCTGTCTGTGGCGTCGTAGCTCCTAAACTAATGAACCGATTTTAATTTAGTTTTTTGTTTGAAAGGTGGCTTGATCCACCCTACCGGCAAAGCCGTGCCGCCAAGCGATTTAACGTTCCGGTACGATGCCGCCAAAAAACCAAAGGACGTGCACATTCTAAAACAGATTTTTATTTATTTTTATGCATAGCAGTTTTTTTATTTATCATGCAAAAATAATACCCGTACGGAACCCTCGGTGCGCGAGTCTGACTTGCACTTGGCCGGTTTTTAAAAACTAATATCACAACTTGTTTGTTAGTGTAAGCACGGCGTAACTCACCTCCGTGTAGTTTTACAATAACGTGACAAAATTTCGCGACAAAGCCCCCCGTAGCTACAAAGCGGTACAAAGCGTATGACTGAAGTTTACCTTAGCACATTCCTTTCACATGCACGCGCTGTGGAAACACACGGGCGCATATTTTGGACGTGTTCGAAGAAAGACTTATTTGTGTTACAAATTACAAATAGCATGCAAAAATGCAAAAGGATCATATCGACTTTTTGCACTGGATTGGTCAGCAGGGTGATTCACTGACTCAGTTTTCAACACTGAATGAAAGCCTCTGAGCTCATTCGACATTGGTTGGTTCTACATTGCCACTTCACTGAGTGATATAAAAATAAATATGTTTTCATAGAAAACCTTTAACGCTCCGTCCACCACACTGCCCGTGTGGCACGGGATGGAGCGAGGAACAGAGGCAGAGACGTAGTGTGGCCGCGTTACCCGCATGTTCCTCGTTCATGTCCATCGCTCCCTATTTTGTCGGTAAGTATGCAAAAGAGCGCACACTGCCACAGTTTCGACGTCCATCGCGTTGCAAAGGCAAGCGACCTAATCTAGTAAATCTCGTGGGAATCCGTTGATTTTCTGAGATGAAAAGTAGCCTATGTGTTAATCCGGGGTGTGTACTATCTCCATTCCAAATTTCAGCCAAATCCGTCCTGTAGTTTGTGCGTGAAAGAGTAATAAACATACACACATACACACACATTTTCGTTCTTATAATATTAGTGTGACGCTTATAAGGATAGCCTGCATTACCCCTTTAAAAATGGCATATATCCCATTTTTTTGCATTTTTAAGTCTCCAAATATTTTTTTAACGCGCTTTTACGTAACAAACGTACTACCGTGTGTTTCTTGTATATGGAACGTTTGGCGTGCCTGCCATGAATACTCAGGTCTATTGAAGTAGCACAATATCGTACTTAAATCCCACTCTGTGACATATGAAAGCCGTGACATGCCGTACCCTCGAGATATGCCACTATGTAATTGCTTGCCAATACAGATTGTAATACCATGCACATACAACTATGTATCCGTAGGCATATATACTAGCTTACTTCTTCGTTGATGTAAAACCACGAGATATCACAAACAATCACAACAAGTAATAAAGAAAATGTAATTTCTCAAATTGACGCAACAAGACAGGAACTTATCACTGGTTCACTACTGAGAACGGTCGGACTGAGTCGGACGGTCAGTGAGTCAGTCAGTCAGAGAGTCAATCAGTGAGTTAGACAGTGAGTCAGTCAGTGACGCGGAGACGCATTCTCTTTATCCTTGCTCATAGAGCGTATATAGTGTAAAGTAATAAAGAAAATGTAATTTCTCAAATTGACGCAACAAGACATAGGAACTTATCACTGGTTCACTACTGAGAACGGTCGGACTGAGTTGGACGGTCAGTGAGTCAGAGAGTCAATCAGTGAGTTAGACAGTGAGTCAGTCAGTCAGTCAGTGACGCGGAGACGCATTCTCTTTATCCTTGCTCATAGAGCGTATATAGTGTAAAGTAATAAAGAAAATGTAATTTCTCAAATTGACGCAACAAGACATAGGAACTTATCACTGGTTCACTACTGAGAACGGTCGGACTGAGTTGGACGGTCAGTGAGTCAGAGAGTCAATCAGTGAGTTAGACAGTGAGTCAGTCAGTCAGTCAGTGACGCGGAGACGCATTCTCTTTATCCTTGCTCATAGAGCGTACATAGTGTAAAGTAATAAAGAAAATATAATTTCTCAAATTGACGCAACAAGACAAAGTAACTTAGAATCGCTACAAAAAGTATTCCTAATATAAAACAGTACATTATCATCATGCCAAAGAAACAAAATAAAAACGTCAGATGAAAAGAAAAAATATTATTATAATATGCAAGATGAACGTCACATCTCTCCCCTCACAATATTTGACAAAAACAGACAAAGCAATCCTAAACAGTGATATGGTTAAGCATCTACGAGATTTACCTACAATAGAGAGGCTATCAGGAACATTTTCTGTCTGTGAAACACATTTGGCTAATAAAACTAGGTTTTCTTAGTATGTCTGTAAACTACTTGTAGTTCACTGACAGCATATTTATTCTGAAATCCATACTTCCTAAGTGCAATATGTCTGTCTGTTATGATTTCACTGCCCATCCGTTAAACCGATTTCGATGAAAGGTACAGAGATAGCTTGCAATTCGGACTAAAAGATCTGTTTAACCGATTTTAACAGAATTTGGTACGGGTACAGCTTGCATGCACGCGTGCAAGAAGTGGGTGTCATCTAATACCTGATATGTTTGATGCAACGCATTTTGTCACCACTTGCCTGGATTTGTGCCTATATATCTTGCCTTTATGGCATTCAAGTTCCGTACGTGGCTTATGACATCGACACGTGTGTGCTTCAGTTCCACACATAGCGGTTCATAATATCAGAAACGTTTCGTTCTGAGCACACGCCCTATAGGTACAGTCAGCAACAAAGCCAATTTTGGACCCGCCAGTACAAACGGGACGCCAGTACAAGTATGGACGGGTGCAAACCTAGTTTTTTTACTGACTGTACCTTCTTGTTTGTCCTATCTATCACTTTTTACATCTTCAGGAATGAAGCCGAAAAAATGACGTACAACGTTAACATCACAGCGGGTTTTTATTTCAAGAGATAAAAAAGTGGTACCTATATCAAATGGTAGGGAAGAGAGATTTATATGAGTGAAAAGGAATTCGGTTAGGTAGGAATATATTATAAAACAAAGGGAAAGATTTCAGCAATTATATACGGAAGGAAATGTTTTGTTAAGGACCCAATTTAATTTGTGAACTCATCGTATCATGTTCAGCTTTGGAACGTAGAATGAGTTGTCTTTTCACACACCACAATGACAAAAATGTTGCAACGAAAATCAAAATGTTGGAACGTGCATTTTTATCCGACTGCGGCGTCCAAAGGAAGGTTATGTGTTTGACCTGTATGTATGTTCGTTTCTATTTCGGCTTGATGTCTAATTCGTCCATGGGATATGGATGATAAACTGTGGGAGGGCACACACTGGGTACGACTAACTCGCATCCAGTTTGCACGCACCCAATACTTTGAAGATCAGAACGAACACGCACCAAAGTGTTGATAGCCTAATTCTGCACAGTGGAGGATTTATCGATAAACTTGGTAGCACGAACTACGACTTCGTAGTTCGTGCTACCAAGTTTAGTTGCTACCGATGTGCTACCGAGGCGCGACGTGAGCGTGTCTGTTTGCGACATCAACCTTTCATTTCTTGCGCTGTTCAATTGACTATATAGTCCGTACAAAATGACTTCCCACGCGCCATCTTAACTGTATGGGTCAACTGTCATGTCAAAAGTACTGGTTCACCTTTAAAATTAGGACTAAAATCTAGCGTAGTATACATATAAATAGTATTATTATATAATACAGTTCTATATCTGTCTGTTTGTGTGTTGGTTGTCTGGAAGAGATCGCTATTTAGCGATAAGACTGCCTTTTTGTACCTACATTTTAAGATTTCTTTTTTTTGTAACCTGTCATTTGTGTTTTATGTTAGAATAGAATAGATTTTTATTCAAATAAACTTTTACAAGTGCTTTTGAATCGTCAAATAATTTAACACTGGTTCGGAATGCCGGTTGCAATAAAATATATACATACATAATATATTAAATATATGTATGTATGTATGTATACATATATACTTTGTCTATGGTTCCCGGGCGTTAGACAAAAATTTAATTAATGACTGCGTCAAATTACGACAGCCCCTCACGGCATCTCAGTTCCCACCCACGCAGCCTTCATTACTGTCCGGAATTACGGAAAATCCTCCAGCGCTCTAGATTCCGAAACCCGGGAACGAAGTGCGTATCATTTGTTATTGAGATTTAATATTACGAGAATAAGTAGATCAGCTACAAGACACTTCTTTACCCGGCATTCGTGAACAAGATATTTATCTCTTTAGGTAATACTTATTGATCCTCAGGACCCAGGGATCCATCCCTGGGTCCTGAGGTAGGTCCTGGGTCGGTATAGGTAAAAATCTTCCCTTCTTAAATCCATTTAAGAAGTGAAGATTTTTGCCTACACCGATTGCACACGCACCCACGTTTAATTAACCCCCGACCCAAAAAGAGGGGTCTTATAAATTTGACGTGTGTATCTGTCTGTAGCATCGTAGCTTCTAAAATAATGAACCGATTTTAATTTAGTTTTTTTTGTTTGAAAGGTGGCTTGGTCGAGAGTGTTCTTAGCTATAATTCAAGAAAATTGGTTCAGCCGTTTGAAAGTTATCAGCTCTTTTCTAGTTACTGTAACCTTCACTTATCGGGGGTGTTATTTTTCAATTTACACTTGTTTAAAATTTTGTTTGCTCAGCCTATTTTCATTGGCAAATTAATATCGGTGAACATTTTCGCTAGTTCGCATCCCATTGTCTTGACATAAAAGTGGCCTAAAAACCCATATAGTGGCCCAGTCGTGGCGGGCCCTGCGGGCATTTTGTAGGGCGAGAATGTAGGTGGCCACTCGGCAATCCAATTTATTGCAAGCATTTCCGGTTAACAAAAGAATCTGGACAAAGAGACTGTGCAAATACTTCGTTACAACAATGATTCAATTAAACACATTCTTTTAAGAATATTGTACTGAAATAACCAAAATTTTAAGGAAAATTGGTTTATTGAAAAATTACAGTTAGTGACGAAATTAAATTACTTAGATCTCTCGTTTAATTATTCAGAAAGTAATAATACAGATTTTCACAAATGTTAAAAATACTTAAATATAAAAATTATAAAACAAAAATATCATCCAAATCACTGTAACGAGGCAGGGTGCCCAGAAATTAAATTGAATTAATATCCAATTGAATTATAATATAATATATTAGTACTTAAGTACCTGAGTAGTTATTATATTCAATTCTTCATCATATTAAAAATTCACCAGACATTTTACATAGCCCTATTTGTAAATTTGTCTTTCGTGTTATTAGGTCTAATGGGTAAAAGGATTACAACAATGAACCTAATATCATAATATTATATAATACTAGAGGATGCCCGCGACTTCGTCCGCGTGGATTTAGGTTTCTATAGATCCCGTGGGAACTCTTTGATTTTCCGGGATAAAAAGTAGCCTATATCCTTCCCCGGAATGTATCCTAAGTCTGAAGTACGAAATTTCATTAAAATCGGTTCAGTGGTTGAGCCTTAAAAGCGTAGCAGACAGACAGATAGACACACTTTCGCATTTATAATATTAGTATGGATTATTATTATTATGTTAACATGATTCTGTTCTCGGTTTACAGCTGCTTTAATTTGGTGGAAAGCTATTGTTACCTATTTAGTGATCAGATTATGAGCAATTTAAATTTTAAGACATAACCCTAGTATACTCCACGGCGCTTTCCATATAAATGTATAGTAGGTACCTACGCGACAAATCGAGATGGCCACTAGGACGGGGACGTCCTGCACAGGCCCTAACTCTTGTGTGAAATAAGTAGGTACATGCGGGTGTGCAGGGAATCCCGGCCTCACCCCGATTGCCATCTCGACCTGTCGCGTACTATAGTTTGGTTCTCATTTGAATACTTACCAATCCAACAATCCAACTCAATAAAATTTTATAGACACGTTCTGCGTTGGTTTAGCATGTTATAACGAGTCATATAACCAACCCCCCCGATTAAAAGTTTTGACAAATTCCAAAAGGATCCTTAAAACCTAAATTCACATAGATGTAGTCGTGGGAAAAAGCGAGTTAGTTAAAAAGGTAGGTATACACTGAATTATTTGCAGTCAGAAAAAAATCCTTCAAAATACACAATAATAAATTACAAATCTAATTAAGTATCTACCAAAGTCTCTTCGGATTTTTCATATTTGTTATACTTTAACTACTTCAACTAACTTCACGAATACAATAGGTATTCGTAACCCTGTACGAGCCCGTCAATTTATACGAAACTAACACGGCTTAGCTACCATACAGTCTGTAAAAGTCAGTATAAAGCACACACACTCGTTAGGTAGGTATACCAGAACGATGCGGCATTAGAAACCAATTTATTAACTACTAGAGGATGCCCGCGACTTCGTCCGCGTGGATCTAGATTTTTATAGATAATGTGGAAACTGTTTGATTTTCCGGGATAAAAAGTAGCCTATGTCCGTCCCCGGGATATAAGCTAACCCTGTACCAAATTTCGTCAAAATCGGTTAAACTGTTGGGCCGTGAAAAGGTAGCAGACAGACAGACAGACAGACACACTTACGCATTTATAATATTAGTATGGATTAATATCCCTTTTAAGTAAGTGCTTTCATCATAAAATGTATTATGTCTTACCATTAGATAAAATTAATTTACTCAAACCTTTTAAAACAGGCTCATATTATTTTGTTTCTGTATTCAGACAAGTTAAAAATCATAAATTACAATGTTAAATATTGTACATGATTTGAATGTGATATTACACCTGTCTTCTATACTTATTTTGTTCGGAATTCTGAATAAATCATCACTGCCATGTAAGTTTAGCTGTCAGAATGCGACGCGTGAAGGAAATCATCAGCTTCAGTTTCAATATACGTCTTTATATCTTCTTGAAGTGTCAGTTTCGAACTGTACGTTAGCTAAACTGTGGCACTGCTTTGCTCAGACTTGTAAACGGGAAGTGGGCGCAATAAATTGGATTGTCGTGCGCTCATCCCCAAACAGCGACAGTGGCACTCGCAGCGACCCGTCATCTGTATTTTATGTTCGGAATCCTGAATAAAGGTGAACGCACACTTATCCGAGCTAAACACGTCAAACGAGCCGAACGAAACGAATTTTAGAATCCTGTATATGAAACCTCGCACACTTCCCCGCGTCGAATCGTCCGAATCGGAAGGAGATTTCATATAGAGAATTCTAAATTCTAAAAAAATAATTCGTTTCGTTCGACTTTCGACGCGTTCGGCTCGGATAAGTGTGCGTTCTCCTTAAATCGTCACCGCCATGTGAGCTTGGCTGTCAGAATGCGACGCACGAAGGAAAGTTGGGATCCAATCTTTGAGCAAGCACTTTTGAGTTTTCTAAGTTAACTTTGGTTCAAGGATCGTAGAGTAGAAGAGGCTTTGACGATCAGCTCATAATATTATGGTGGAAAGTGAGAATAAAAGCTAAGACTAAAATCTATAAAGCGCAGGTACCTACTTTAACTTTGCTCATAACGAGACAGATTTATGCCAGCAATATTTAACGCTGTCACTTTTAACTTTTAGAAAATTTAAAAGTGAACATTTTTAACCCCCGAACCCAAAAAGAGGGGTGTTATAAGTTTGACGTGTGTATCTGTGTATCTGTCTGTGGCATCGTAGCTCCTAAACTAATGAACCGATTTTAATTTGGTATTTTTTGTTTGAAAAGTGGCTTGATCGAGAGTGTTCTTAGCTATAATCCAAGAAAATAGTTATCAGCTCTTTTCTAGTTACTGTAACAAAATTCAAAAAAATTCAAAATTCAAAATATTTTTATTCGATTAGACTTTTACAAGTTCTTTTGAATCGTCAAAACCATCTACCACCACTGGTTCACAATGCCTTCCCTACCGAGAAACCTAACTTAATCCTAACCTTCACTTGTCAGGGGTGTTATAATTTTTTTATTTACACTTGTATTTTTTTTTATTTAACTGTTGTACAGTTATTTTAATAATAAAGCTGTCACTTTTGACTTAATGCTTATTTCGTTTTCATATAGGCATTTCTTAATAAAAATACAACACAAAAAATTGGATCAGCTTATTTATACAATTCCGCTTTGTTGGAAATCTATTGTGGATATGTGTGATATTGGATTGTAGTGGGCTTGTACATATAATATACAACACTAGGGTTTACGGGACGCCGAACGGGCCGGCGTGTTATTTGATATGAAAATATGTTGACTCACACACATAAAGCTCTTTGAATAGTGATACTAGAGGAAAAACTAAGTTATTTTACTACTAAATGATGCCCGCGACTCCATCCGCGTGTATTTAGGTTTATTCAAAAATCCCGTGGGAACTCTTTGCTTTTCTGGGATAAAAAGTTGCTGAAGTTATTTCCGGGACGCAAGCTACCTCTGTACCAAATTTCATACAAATCGGTTTAACGGATAGATTCTTAAGAGTCCCGCAGGAACTCTTTGATTTTCCGGGATAAAAAGTAGCCTATGTCCGTCCCCGGGATGTAAGCGGTTGAGCCGTGAAAGCGTAGCAGACAGACAGACACTTTTTCGGATTTATAACATTAGTATGGATAGGCTAAATTTGTTTTTGACACATTATATTTACATATTGATTTTGAAAATTGAAAATACTTAGCAATTTTATTTGTTTATGAACATTTTTTTTTGATGTAATCACAAATTCACGCTTTTCGGATTTTTTCCTTTACTTATGCTTTCAATGAAGTGATCCTATATTAAGGCTTTCTTTTTTCCTTTTGAGGTATGGAACCCTAAAAGACTATATTGTTACTGACAAAAGATAAGCTTGTAGTCAACGGTTAACTTCACCGAGTAAATAAAACAAAACCTCTACAGTGTTCTTAACAGGGCTCTCTCCGTCACTTAGTCCATACAATCGTAGTCCCAATTTCATTTGAATATTAAGCAACCAAAGTCCATAAAATTTTGCAGACATATTCTAGAAACTAATATCTGTGCCTGTAGTATTTTAGATTTTTCCAAAAATATGTAGTTTTAAAATTACAGGGGCTCAAAGATTTGTATGTGAATTTTTAAGACCGCGTAACTTTGAAACCGAATATTTTAACAGAAATCTGGAAAACCACAGGCATAGTGATAGTTCCCGGAGCGTTTCTACAAAATTCAATTGAGTATGATTGGTTAGTATTCCAATGAGAGACGAACTACGTTTGTATGGAGCGAGTGAGACCCCTCTTAAATTCAGTTACATACTTTAACTCTATTGGCTATTACTCCATCGTAGCCGCTATAAATTAGAACAATAAAGGAAGATTTATAAATAGGTATCCTTAAAAGCCTTCTAGTCACGTTTTTCCTTGGCTCCCTATTTTCTTGATACCGACAGCCACTAAGTTGAGTAGGTACCCACTACCTACATCGCACTAGACACCCCTCGACGGTTAAAAGAACAAACGTAAGGTTTTACAATCAACGACTTTTCTAGGATGTCGTATGGCGTATTCACACAGAATCATAGATTGCGATTCGTCAGTGATGTGCCTGGGCTGTCTCTAATTGTGTAAATTTTGCGCAGGTTGTCTCAAGAAAATCATGCGAAATTCAATAAACCTTAACATTACACAACAAATCACTCGTCATTCGTGTGATTTCAGTCAAAAATTATGAAAAGCAATGGGTATTGCTAGTCTAAGTAATATCTATTCTTTATGATTTCAAAGTTATTTATTAGCATAGTTTACTAGGAAGCGACTTGCAAACAGTAGTATATTTCAATTTATCGTCATTGTCATTCTACTACTGATGACGGGTTTCTTTTCAGAATGAAAAGGCCATAGTTTGCTACGCTGTTCAAGTGCAAATTAACAGATATTTCAATTTATACACTAACAAAATAACGTAATAATTTTATTATTAGTATAGGTACCTACTACCAACGTATCTGGATAAGCAAGCGTGGCAAGTTTCTATGAGTTGCAACTGATAGACATATTATAGTAGCCATCCATAGCAACCATCTTTCTCACGGCTTTTACAGAGTTAAAACTGCGACAAAGCGTTAGTATGTAACAATATGTACTTGCGCCGCAGCTGGTGTGAACTTATGAAAACGATTTTAATTGAAATTTTAGTGTGATTTTAGTTTGAAATTTATCGTAGTCGTATCGTCACATTTAAAGGCATTTTCATAACAGCACCCACGAGTATCTTGCTAAACAAGCTAGGTATCTCAGAATATCTTCTCTCGGTGCTCATTCGCACATTCTCAGGCCATTTTAAACTCTATAATAAAAGTTTCAAGGTCGTTTTTACTTTAAAAATGTGTTCGGCGTCTTACACTAGTAAAGGTAGTTCGTAAATACCTTAGATCTCGTAGATTTCTTATGTTTCTTATATTCTGCGTTAGATTCTCTTTTCTTTTTGGTGTAAGATTTTGTGACTTAAACTTAATATTTTCAAGAATTTTATTAAAAGAAAACCTTCTTGTATAGTATAAAATTTTTAGGTTACAGTAGCTACGACGCTGCAAATTTTTGCGTTACGTATATTATAAACCGGTCAAGTGCAACTTGATAAAACTAGATCAGAAACCTTCATGCAAATGCCAAAGACAAAGATACTAAGTTTGCAAAGCAAACTAGGTAAATCGTAATATTTAATACCTACGTAAAAACTCAAAACTCAAAATCGTTTATTCAATATAGGTACTACTTTGAATAAACCTTACAGGTACACCTGCTTATCGTAAGAATTGTTCGATTTGCAGGATGATATTATAGTGGTGATACTTAATTACGTAAACTTAAAACTAAAGCTACGAGGGTTCTAAACGCGCCCAAGTCTGAGAAGAGCCCACAAAAAATTTACTCAGGTACTCTTTTTTAGGGAACTATCAAAGCTGATTGGCAACTCATTCCCAAACTATCTAATCATTTAATTAGGTAATCCTTTACATTGTAATAGGATTTTTCAGTCAGTTTAAATTTTATGACGTAAATCGTACATATGTCGCATTGCAACGCATGCCTGGTTAGCTAAGTGGCTTAAGCTAAATCCCAGTTTGGCTTCACAGTGGGCTATTTTGGCTCATTGATCTTGGCAGGTAAGGTTGGACAGTTACATAGATTCCGAAACGGTTTAATCCCTCGACAATCATATTGTAAATCCCAGATATTATAGTTGTCTGTTCCACAATATGCCAAGGGTATAAGTGTGTATCATCATCATCATCATAATAATCGTAATATTGCCGCGTGCAGATTGGCAGACTTCACAGAATCTTTCAGAACTCTTAGGCATGCAACCCTGAGTTTGTTGTGGGCTCTTCTCAGACTTGGGCGCGTTTGGAACCATCGTAGCTTTAGTTTTGAGTTACGTAATTAATTATCACCACTATATCGTACAACAATTTCGACCATCAAAAAGAGTACCATTGTACCTACTTTGAATAAATGATTTTGACTTTGACTTTTGACTTTTGCAGGTTTCCTCATGATGGTTTCCTTCCCCGCTAAAGCAAGTGATATATTGTTTGTTTTAACCGCATATAACTCCGCCGATCCCAAACCCGGGAACAAACCCCGGACCCACCGGAATAGGATTCCAACGTCTTAACCACTAGGCTATCATTTTTTAGGATTCCGTACCTCGAAAGGAAAAACGTAACCCTTATTGGATCACTTTGTTGTCTGTCTGTCTGTCCGCCTGACCGTCCGTCGTGTCTGTCAAGAAAACCTATAGGGTACTTCCCGTTGACCGACAATCATAATTGGCAGGTAGGTAGATCTTATAGCACAAGTAAAGAAAGACGTGAATTTGTGATTAAATCACAAAAAAAAGAGTATGATCATGACCAATTTATATGAAAGCGTTTTACCTGTAAATTCTAAAACAGATTTTTACTTATTTTTATGCATAACAGTTTTTGATGTATCGTGCAAAATGTCGAAAAAGATACCCGAGTACGGAACCCTCAGTGCGCGAATCTGACCCGCACTTGGCCGGTTTTTTGAAGTTATGATATCAGTAGCGGAAAAAAACCGTGACCCTCGGGCCCTCCAGTAAATCGTGATTCAAATCCATTTAGTACAAACAAGCCTTAATTTAAGAGCCTATTAAATATTAACGGATTGTATTCCAAAGCCACGCGAAATTACAAAATTACAAGTCACGGATGGAAAGAAAAGAAATTTCCCTGAAGAAAATCTCAAACGTAATGTACTATAATTAAATAAAAGGGTATTGTTTCGGCCCCTTATTAAGGGTTGATAAAACTCCCCGATTGTTATTTTATGAAGTGGTGCCCACTTTCAGGGTTCGTTACCAGATCCTTTGAATTATTAGTACAAGAGTCCAACAGTGGTTTAGTGCAACAGCTGTTTCACACGGTGGACAGTGATGGTCAACCAAATCTAATGTATCGTTTTAGGGTTCCGTGCCCAAAGTGTAAAAACGGAGCCCTATTAATGTCACTCTACTGTCTGCCTGTCTGTCCACGTGTCACAGGTCTCTAGCTCGTAGACTAAATGAGTCACAAACCAAATACCAAAATTACAGATTTGTAACTCAATCTGTTTACCCGTGACACGGGGACAGACAGACAGACATTTTAATTTTAGTGGCATTAATAGCGCTCCGTTTTACCCTACGAGAACTACCTATACTTATGCATGCAGGTTTCCTCACAAAATTTTCCTTCACCAATAAAGCAAATGATAATGTAATCCTGAAAAGTTAAAGATGCCCGATGGGATTGAATCCTGAACCCTCGAATAAGAGGCTAAAGTCCTATCCACTAGTTTAACACTGTTATATACTGTTATATAGTGTTACATACTGTTATATACTGTTATACATAATTAGGAAAGCGCAATCTTTGCGTGGGCAAAATGGTAGAAATAAATTCAGTCACCGATTTCCTGTAGATTCGCCCCGGGCCTATACGGAACCATTATTTTTTACGATGTCTTTATCCAATTACTCCCATTGTTTTTTTTATTATAATCAAAGGATAAAACATGAAACATGTAACTTAATTATTAACTGAAGAAATAAAACAATATTAGGTATGGCCTTTGTAGTAAACCCTTCTGTATTCAAAAGTAGATTAGGAAAATTCAATAGGCTATTTTATTATTCTCCTGGTATTTAATCACGTTCTGCTTATATTATTTTAGCCCTGAGAATAAAATTTTATTAGGTACTTGTACTTATTTATTTTTTGTAGGTAGCTTAACCTTTTTAACAGTCAAAGCCTCAATGGTCACTGACCTAATACAAATACGCTGGACTTGATTTTGCAGCAACTTGATTATTAACTTGATAATTGATAATTCTTTTAAACAAAATTATCTATACATATAATAAAATTGTAGAAAAGTGGTGTCTGTACAATGGAAATATATAAAAAAAAGTAGCAGGTGTTGTTATTATATCGATGCCGAACCCGAAATTGTAATTAATTTTTTTTTCGCCTGTTTGTCTGTTTGTCTGTGTGTTTGTGCACGCTAATATCAGAAACGGCTTATTCGATTTAGATACGGTTTTCACTAATATATTGCAGTAAGCTTCACTTAACATTTAGTGTTTATTTCATGTCAATCGGTTCATAAATAAAAAAGTTATGTCAATTTAAAGAATCACGGCGAACATTTTTAACGTACAGAGTACGTACTACACGCCTCGCGCCTGAGCGTCCGTGGCTATATAAAGCGCGCTGAGAGCTAGTCCACGCGAACGAAGTCGCGGGCACAGCTAGTCTAAATTAAAACTAAAAAAATAATCAAAAACTAAAATAAATTAAATTAAATCTAAACCCTCACCGAGACCACCGCAGCGAGGCATTGTACCCAAGATGCTGGCAGCATTAGACCTTTGGATGGCCGAACTAATTCTTTGCCCAAGATACTTAGCTGTCAGCTCTCGGGTCCCCGGTTGACTCGGTAACAATTTTTGAGATTTTCTCAAAACTTCACTTTTGCATAACACCAAGCCAGTGTGAGTACAGCCTAATTCGTGTACAATGTCATTCTTTACACGCCGACATTGCAAATGGTAGCTTGTTGAACAAATCGCTTTAAACTCTGATTAATTCCACACGTAATTTGAAACACGGCAAAATGTTCAAAATGCACCACAGATAAATGACGGTTAAACCGGTCCATTGGCGGGTATGCAGGGTGAAAACATACTTGCACAAGTGTAAATTAAAAATTTATAACACCCCCGACAAGTGAAGGTTACAGTAACTAGAAAAGAGCTAATAACTTTGAAACGGTTGCAACGGTTTTCTTGGATCATAGCTAAGAACACTCTCGATCAAGCCACCTTTCAAACAAAAAAACTAAATTAAAATCGGTTCATTAGTTTAGGAGCTACGAAGCCACAGACAGATACACAGTAACCTTCACTTGTCAGGGGTGTTATAAATTTTTAATTTACACTTGTAAAGATACACAAGTACAAAACTTAGCATAATATTCGGAGAAGTTGATTAAAAAAAGCTTAATATAATTCACAAAAAAAATGACATTTCTTTTTCTGTGGAAGTTTGTGAATTAACGTTTTATTTCCGCTAAGATTTTTCGAAATTTCCCAAGAGGTTAAAGTAATTAAAACTTGCATAATACAAGGCAGCAGGCAAAGGTCATTAAGACCTCTTTTTTGGGTACAAAACTTCAATTTGCCGCTTCCACTCACACTTTGGATGCATGAATTTGTTCTAAGGAAAACTAATTACTAAAGGTAATTTGGAAACTAGTTAAAAAATTTGAATATTATGTTTAACCTTTAAATCTTTTAACTTATTCAACTCAGACTCTTAACTAACTTCAGTTGTGTATCCAAGAATAACTAGATAAGCACTTTAAGTAATTATTATTAGGTTATTAGGTAAAGTTAGGTAGTAACGTCATGATTAAAACCTGATTAGTTTGAGTTTTGTGTAGAAATGAGGAACTGAATTACTAGTAGCGCGAATATCTTGCTATCTTCTATGCACACGAAAATACCTGATTAACTGACGCACAGCCTAAACAACTGGGATTAGAATTTTATGACATTTACTAAAAAAGGTTTATTGGCAATTCTACCCAGGTTTAACTTGGGAAATTCCGAAAATTGTTATTAGGGTTTTCGCTTAAAAATGCAAAAAAAAATAGTTTTAGAGATTCTTCGGAATTTCCAGCCTTTCACCGATATTCAAAAATTGCTCTCGTCTCAAACTGTGGCACGTATACATACTCGTACTTGCATGGAACTTTAACTTACTTTGAATACTTAAAAAACTATATTTAATACAAAATTTGGAATTCACATATGACTTTTCCCCCCAGTTCATAGGAAAAAGCTGTATAAAAGAGTTGTTGGAATACGTTGGAAGCGTTGGCGCGGCTGCTCTTTTGACGTGTTCAATAGGTATCTCAATTTAGTTCGTGAGCTCAGCGGAGATCGCGTGCCGGAATGTCGTTACATTGCTAAGGCGTGGTGCATTTAGTAGCGACAAAGCGGTTTTTGAATAGAATAGAAACAGTGTTTATTCGAGGCATATATCATATTATATCATACTAGCCGATGCCCGCGACTTCGCCCGCATGGATTTAGGTTTTTCGGAATCCCGTGGAAACTCTTAGATTTTCTGGGATAAAATGTAGCCTATGTGCTAATCCAGGATATTATCTATCTCTATTCCAAATTTAGTTTTTGCGTGAAGGAGTAACAAACATACTCTCACACACACACACACACACGCACACACATACACACAAACTTTTGCCTTTATAATATTAGTGTAATTATAGGTACATGGTGTAGGCAGCAACGTCTTACACAACAGTGCAACACCTCGCACAGGTAGGCAGGCCACTCAGCTTGTGTTGAGACGTGAACAGTTTTTAACCCCCGACCCAACAAGAGGGGTGTTATAAGTTTGACGTGTGTATCTGTGTATTTGTGTATCTGTCTGTGGCATCGTAGCTCCTAAACTAATGAACCGATTTTAATTTAGTTTTTTTTGTTTGAAAGGTGGCGGCTTGATCGAGAGCTATAATCCAAGAAAATCGGTTCAGCCGTTTGGAAGTTATCAGCTCTTTTCTAGTTACTGTAACCTTCACTTGTCGGGGGTGTAATAAATTAATTTACACTTGTGCACCTATAGTGACAAGCTTTAGACGACCCCCCTAAGCAGTGGTTTTGTTAGTGGGAGGTCCCAAGTTCGATTCCCGGTAGGGGTTTGGAGTTTAATAATTTTTGAATTTCTGGTCTGGTCTGGTGGATGGCTTCCGCCGTGGCTAGTTACCACCTTACCGGCAAAGCCGTGCCGCCAGGCGATTTAGCGTTCCGGTACGAAGCCGTGTACCAACCGTGCCGTGAACCAAAGGGGCATTGGCTTAATGAAAACTGCCATACCCCTTCCAGGTTAACCCGCTTCCATCTTGTCATCACTTACCACCAGGTGAGATTGCGATCAAGGGCTAACTCGTACCTGAATAAAATAAATACCTACCTACAACAAGGTCAAAGGTGAGAAGGGCTGAATAAAAAGGTAAATATCCCAGTGAATCACGCTTTCGCTTATGATGTGTGACATAGTAGCTTAGAATAGTTGATCTTCAAAGCGTTATGGCTAACTTTGTAGCAACTTTGCGTTGACGGAGGTTTACTGCGGATGGCTTTTTGAATATTCGCTTATGCTGTGCCTCATGCATAGGTACGGATTTGCGAAACTTCCTTTGAATATCTTGTGAACAAAATTTTTCCATCGTAGGACTTGCTAAAGGAAATCTCTAGCGAATATCTTTCATATTTCTAATTTATAAATCGAACGATTATGTTAAGCAATTTTTAAAATATAACACTTGCTTTAACGGTGAACAAAAACATCGCGGAGAAACCTGCATGCTCTGCGAGTTCTCCATAACGTTCTCAAAGGTGTGTGTATCTGGTCCAGCGTGGCGGATTACTGACCTAAGCCCTTCTCATTCTGAAAGAAGCCCCATACTCAGTAGTGGCCCAGCTATGGATAGACCATGATGATGATGAAGTCAAATCATGTCCCATATTAAACGAAATTTCAAACAGCAAAGTTCCTTGAAATACGAGTAAATCCACATTTTTTTCTTTACATTTAAGTACCTACGAGTAGTACCTAGTTTAACTTTATGAGTGTTTAAAAATTACCTATAATATTGTTTTATACTACTAATACTAGTATCGAATCGAAAAAGGTACAGAGTGTACTTGTAGAATAGAAAAAACTCGTCTTTTTAACAACGCTTAGAATGTGAGTCCGATTCGATTGCTCTCAAGTTGTATCATTTGGGAAATCAATCAGTCGAACGAGAGAAGGTCAAAAAAATAGAAGCGTCTGGAATGAAGAGCGATTCGCAATCAGTCTATACGATACATCTATGTAGATCAGTGAGCGAGAATGTCGAGGTCTCACCTACTCGCTATTTCATTTTACTCGTGTATCGTAGGTATTTATCACAGTATCACTTCAAATATTTCATCAAGGTTGGACATATTTTTAGGGGTAGGTGGTAATTATTATGTAAATGATAAAAGAGCGTGGATTTGACCTGCAGCTCGCTCCAGCAATGCGCAGGACTTCAATCTGTGCTTCAATTACTTTTACATGGCATAGGTATAAATCTAGGGGTGGCTCTTTCAAAATCAGTGGAATAAATATCCTATCAAATTTATGAAAAGAGCAACCGCCGAGATTTTTGTTGGTTCTTCTCGGTATGAAAGGCAATTTGAACCAGTGGTAGATGCTTTTGACGATTCAAAAGTACTAGTACCTAAAAGTAAAAGTCTAATTGAATAAAAATATTTTGAATTTGAATTTGCTCCTAAACCTGAATAAAAAAAACTGCTATCTCTTCCAGGTGATACTACTAAAGGTAGAATTTAATACAGCGTCAGCGTCATACTTAAAGCTATAGATATATTATCAGTCGGTCGCTTGACACAGCTTAAGAAGCTAAAAGCTGCGTAAGTATAGCATATGCTTATGCAGCATATTATGCAGCATATTATAATATTCCGTAGGTATACAGAGTGTAACCAGAACGCTAGCAAAAACTTAGCGATTTTTTTTAAAGATTATAGTCATTTTAATCATGACTACGAGTTCCCTATACGACAATAGTGCAACGGGTGAGGTCTGAACCGCCGACCTTTCGGGTTTCATTCCGCTCCTATAACCGTTGAGCTATCGAGGCTTGTTATTATTATATTAATATACTGCCTTATCACAAACCATTTGCTTTATTTTGTAGTTTTAGTGATTAAGTATTTTTAAAAGCCGCATTCTATAGTGGGTTAAACACGGGTCAATGCCCCACCTACCACGCGGCATTGACCCTGAGTGGTCTATTTACGTAACGTTCGTTGAGCTCTAGCGTCAGTCAGATGTTTTCTTTGCAATATATTGTGAAGTTTTAAAGAATACACCTTGTAGATATCACTCGATCCCTCGACACAGTCACAGCAGTTAAAAACTGTGTTTAACGAACGCAGATTGAATGCCTTGTGTATTGCATAAGCACCAAGGAAACCCTACCGTAAAAGATTAGATAAATAGATCATTTCACAGACACAGTTCAGTGTTCGTTGTTCTGATAGCGTCAATGCTGAACCCCCGCTTAATTAAACTTCAGATTTATTGCCAACAGAAGTTATGGTATCTGAAACGTTAGACATTTAATTTGTTTCTCTCGAATTGGATAAGCTTCTTGAAAGTTAATTTACTAAAATTTGCAGGCGATACCTACGGCTAGCGGCTGACTTTATCTTTAGCTACTTATTTAATACATTTGTCGCAAAAAAATTAAAACACTGCCAGTTTATCTTATTAAGTACTTATTTATTAGCCGCCATTAGCTATTACCCGCCAAAAAAAAAATTATGCTTTTAGTCGCCTGAAAAATAATTTCTCATATTTAAATCGATTTTTCAAAACATGCTGTATCATAAAATTGCGTTGTACAGTCGCGTAGGTAGAAGTTGCGTTTAGCATTATACAACTCCATACGGCTCAAAATATGTGCGAATTTTACAACGCAAGTGCGGGTATCTCCATGATTGTGAAAAAAATCGCGCGATTTTTTCTTAAAGTCACCTTTGAGAACATTATAAAGACCTCAGGCATGCAGTTTTAACTTATAATTATTTTATGAAAAATAACCTCCTGAGAATAAAAGTTTGATAAAATCCTTTCATGATTCTTATCTAAATGAAAATACAGCCATAATATGTACCTATCCAGTAAATAAACATGAAAAAGTAAAGAAATCCCCCAATTTAACACGTGACTACGACTTAACGGGCGTCTTGGCTTGACGAGGGTACAGAAATAAAGAGCTTTACACGGACATACAAGTAGGTTTCTTGTTATACATTTAAGTGCCCATTTTACTTTTTATATGAGCTACACTCACGGCCGTATTCACAAACGTTACTATGAGGTCTCACAGTGCGCTCGGACGCATAGTGTAGGGTCCACCAATCAGATCATTGTAAATTGACGTGATACAGTCATCTGATTGGTGGAACGGACACTGTGTGTTCGAGGGCACTATGAGACCTCAAACGTTTGTGAATACGGGTGTTAGCCTTTTCCGCGTCTTCATTCGCGTGGATTTAAGAGGGGTCTCTCCGTCACTCGCTCCATACAAACGTAGTTCCAATTTCATTTGATTTGGCACATTGTTCCTTAAACAACCCGTAAAGAAAACCCTGCATGTTCATGAAACAAAGCGTGCTGTAAGTAATGCCGTGGCTCTATTGTTTAGTGTAAAAGCCTGTTGAGTAAGGCGCGAAGTGAGGCTTCATATTGTCAACAATCCTACAATGGACTGCTTTGAGTTCTTTGCGGCCTTTCTCTTTTAATAATGCGTTCATACTTTTATTGTACGCGCTTTTTGTAATAGAATGAAAGCACTTGATCTGTTTGAGAAATTAAATTCTGGTCGATTGCGAAAGTTGTTTTATGGCAATGATTGTGATTGGCTGAATTGGTGTTTCTTGCTGCAGCAATGCGTTTTGGCCGATAGATTATATGACTACATTATAATATGACATCACAACATTGTATTATATCACTGTATTGCCGTTATAAAGAAACATATTTTGAATAATTTTGAAAAAATACATAAGGGTACATCCTCAACGTGCAAAATATGAGTCTAGAGAAAAATGGTTTACCCCGAGTACCCACGAGCGATATTATTATATTACCTAAACGGTAACTAATACTAGTAACCATCTGACTTATACTTGTAGTTTTAGTGATTTTGTATTTCCCAAACCCGCAATGTATAGCGTGCGAAACTCGAGGTCAATGCTCTGTCATACACGCAGCACCTATCTACGCAACGTTCATTGACCTCTAGTGACAGTCAGGTGTTTTGTCTGCAATACATTGCGAACTTTTAAGACTACAAGATTCATTAATTTTATTTTCGCGGTTTTTATGATATTCACCACATTTTATTAGTAATTTTTTGATTTATCAGTTATCATCAGTACTATCGTTTTTGCTGGCGTTGTAATAACACTCTGTATATTATACGTGTGTACTGTGTAATGTATATCTCTAAAAACTTTCCGTACTGTTACGCGACGATCCACTTTATGAAGAGGGAGAAAAGTGATTAATCATTAAATTTTTCCAATGAATCTTCCCGCGTACGCAGGTGTTATAATAAACACATTGGCGCCTCGTCGCGTGGATGGTGAAATGTCTAAATATTATATGAATTTGTTTTGTGTACTAAAATGTTATATTTCCCCATGACGCTTATACTTATACTTACTTATCATACATATTTAGCGAATCCACAAAAAAAAAACGTTTTAAAATAGGTAAAGCCTTTTTTAATATTTAAAAAAAGGATCAAAAATTGTTGAAAAGTCCAAACATGGCTATCCTGTTATAATATGCCATAAGAGAGTTGCATGGCCCTTTACCATAAGGCTTTTGTCATTGTGTGTGTGTGTGTGTGTGTAAGTGTGTCGTATCAGAAAAAAGGCTTAAATAAAAAAAAAATTTTACCTCTTCGGTTTCATTCAGCGTATTATATATACATTTGAAAGCATAAATTGTATTTTTTACCAATTCTTTAGCAAAATAACATCGATTAATCAGACAAAACAGCCTCTGGTTATTTAAAACCGCCATAGAAGCTTGCTAAAAGTATTTTACCCTCTATTAACATAACAAAAGGGGATATTTCAATTCAATAACTTTCGCTAGCTTTTAGCCAGCTTTTACCAATAAGGGCTGAAATAAACAGAACACGCAGCGACAGCGCGGCAAGATGGCAATAGCTTTTTCAATATGAATAGTGAGCAAACGAGCAGGCCATCTGATACTGAGCCACTAAGCAATTTGTTCGCTTGTCAATTTTTCCGTTCAGTATAAAATACATACAGTACCTATATGCGGACTCATCCCTTCCACTATTAACAATAACTCTTTTTACTTGACTTTAATTGTATTACAACTTCTGCCTCATAGAGGATGGGCAAGCTCGTGCCAGACCTTCATTATTTTATAAAACTTAAAACTTTCTTTGCGTATTGTCCCCAACACAGGGAGATAACACGTACTTAATGAAGGCGTAAAAATCTTACGTCAAAGTATAAATTCTATTTTGTTATATTTTTTTCGGAAGAATATTAGAAATCACGTCATGCATTTAGGCAGGCAGGCGTCTAATGTTCTTACATTTGACGCTAGGCAACCAATGAATCGCCTATTTTTCTTTGATTTCACGTCACCCATTATAAGCCTAATATCGTCGAAGATCCCGGATCAAACCGAGAGTTCTTTCACTCAAGTTCACTCTGCTGTCGGCAAGTGTTGTGTTTGTTTCAAGCTTTACTAGATATGCGCGAGTGCTCTACAGAATATGTCAAGTGTCCGAAAGGGTAGGGGGTTCAATACGGAGCATTGTCGGATGGGTCTATTGTGTTTGATAAATTTTATTCGTCCATTTTATGCTTCGTTGCTATTGAACAGTTCGCTAGCGTGTTTTGTTTGTCAACAAAATTTTTAGGTCTCTTGTTTTCTATTTTATTCTATTAAGGAGAATACAATACGTTCTGCAGTTTTATTTTTAACCCCCGACCCAAAAAGAGGGGTGTTATAAGTTTGACGTGTGTATCTGTGTATCTGTGTGTCTGTGTATCTGTGTATCTGTGTATCTGTCTGTGGCATCGTAGCGCCTAAACGAATGAACCGATTTTAATTTAGTTTTTTTTAGCAAGAAACAGTTAAAAATTATTTTGCTATAATCCGCCAACAGTGTTGTGTGTCCGCCAACTGTTGGCGGATTATAGCAAAATAATTTTTAACTGTTTCTTGCTAAACATGAACTTCCGCAAAGTAACGCCTGATTCTATCCAATATTTAGTTTTTTTTGTTTGAAAGGTGGCTTGATCGAGAGTGTTCTTAGCTATAATCTAAAAAAATTGGTTCAGCCGTTTAAGAGTTATCAGCTCTTTTCTAGTTTTCTTGTAGAAAAGAAGGTTAGATAACCGTTAGGTTCATAATATTATGTCAATAGACAAATGTCAAGCTGTCAAGATGGACGTTGCCTAAATACATAATTATTTATTTGAAAATGATGTTTTGGAAAACTCAAATACTTTGGATCGTCGGGGGTGTTATAAATTTTTAATTTACACTTGTCATTTTTATTAAATATTATTTATTCTTTACAACATGTTTTATATCTTTCGATTAAGGTAAATAATTTGAATAAAATTACAAAGTAGAAAGAAATATACTTACATCTTTTTTTTGCAACTTTGCAAAAAATCAGTTTATCAAAATCGTAATTCCGTGATCGTGCCTCAAACGCTGATTTTTAATAACAGCATTGTTTTTGCGCACTAAAAATAGGATTATGACTAGCGGTTTAATCACACTAATATTAGAAAGGCGAAAGTTTGTATGTGTGTGTGTGTGTGTGTGTGTGTGTGTGTGTGTGTGTGTGTGTGTGTGTGTGTGTGTGTGTGTGTGTGTGTGTGTTACTCCTTCACGCAAAAACTACTGGACGGATTTGGCTGGAATTTGGAATGGAGATAGATAATATCCAGGATTAGCACATAGGCTACTTTTTATCCCGGAAAATCAAAGAGGTCCCACGGGATTTCAAAAACCTAAATCCACGCGGACGAAGACGCGGGCATCATCTAGTATTTAAATAAATCAAAATGCGAAGAAAATTAAGGCGGATCACAAAGAGAGAAATAAAAAACGAAACACGAAAAGATATTGTAAATGATTAAAATAAAATTATTGTAATCATCTATGTGGTAAATTAATGATATAAAAACCTAGCTAACTCTAGTTTCTTAATAAATAATTAAATTATCCATAAATCTTAATCTTAAAATCCTAATAATCTAAACAGATAATAATGAATAGCATTTAATTCAATTAAAACCAGATTAAAACAGAGCTCAGAGAGGTAAATAATTTTCTTGAAACGAAATCCTAAACGCGGCACTCTAATTAAAATGCTACTAAGAATTTAATAAGTTAAATCTGAGTTCCGATTTCATGAGTATTTAGGGAAATTAATCGCAAAAGGAAAATGTTCCTTCGAAAAACAATAAATGTGGAATAATTTGTAGATAGGCACTGATATTTTTTCGAAAAATCAGAAATTGGGAAAAATTCGATTGATGTGGTCAACAATAAAATCTATAAACCTATAAATAGAACCTGAAATTATCTGGAATAACAAGTGTAAATTAAAAATTTATAACATCCCCGACAAGTAAAGTAACTAAAAACCCCCGAAAAGTAACTAGAAAAAAGCTGATAACTTTCAACTGGCTGAACCGATTTTCTTGGATTATAGCTAAGAACACTCTCGATCAAGCCAAACCAACTTTCAAACAAAAAAAACTAAATTAAAATCGGTTCATTAGTTTAGGAGCTACGATTCCACAGACAGATACACACGTCAAACTTATAACACCCCTATTTTTGGGTCGGTGGGGTTAAAATTTAGATTGATCAATAGTTTAATGCGTATAATAGCACGCTACCGCGGCTCTTCCTCGTAAAAACTTTGACTGCCTAGTGTACCTTCACCTATTCGGGATGTTAGGAGTTCAATCCCGGGTATGCACCTATAACTTTTCCAAGTTATTTGCGTTTTAAGCAAGTTTAAGTTTTAACATCGCTTGCTTTAACGGTGTAGGAAAACATTGTGAGGAAACCTACATGCCTGAGATTTCTCCATACAACAAAAGTGACGTCTTTCCATCCACAATTGGGCAGCGTGGTAGACTATGGCCAAAACCTTTCTCATTCTGACAGGAGAACTGTACTCTGTAGTGAGCCGGCGATGGATTGACCATGATGATGCTCTGCTTCGATCGAGGAAAATCGAAGTACGTCCAATAATCTCGAATGGGGTACTAATATGCTACTTTAGTTATGTGGCTTCATTTGCAGAGCTGGAATCGATTTTTGTTTCCTTCAGTTTTTGAAATTATGAAGAAAAAACTACAAAAAATAAGTATTTTTCCTTATAAGAAAAATAATCTCTTTAGGATCTATAATCTTTAATCTATAGGATTTGGAAAGCGAAAAATCTGAATTAATAAGCGTTTATGTACCTGAACATTTCGAGAAAAATAAAATAAACCAGCAATAGTACGTAGTTTTTTAAGAATCAGCAATAAACCTTTACAAATAAACTTAGTTTTACGATCCCAACTAAAAGGGATTTGGTTCCGAGACGGTTCAATGAATTTAACCAAATAACTATTTGGGTAGGTATGCTCATGTTTTTTACAAGCTACCCACCCAACCCTCAGAGGACGAGACTGATTCGTACTTGTTACAAGTAAAATTTTCATATGCCTTCTTAGATAAAGATGTATTAAAAGTATGCTCCTGAAAAAAGCTTATTATACAATCGAAGATTATGTAAATGGAAAAAGCTTGGATTGAACTCACTCCAGCAATACACGGCGCTACACTTGCTTGTAGGTATACAGTATGGCATATTGTTGTAAATTGAATACTTGAAAAGAGCAACCGCCGAGTTTCTTGCTGGTTCTTCTCGGTAGGAACGGCATTTTGAACCAGTGGTAGATTATTTTGACGATTCAAAAGCACTTGTAAAAGTTTAATTGAATAAAAATCCTTTGAATTTGAATTTGATAATTCCTCTTTCTAGTGGTGAAAATCGTATGAAAATCCGTACAGCAGTTTCTGAGATAAGCCCGAACAAACACGAACGGTTAATTTATAATATGTGATGAACTGGTCGTGATGATTGAAAGGTATTCCTTGAAATTGTTTTACTTTGTCCTTTGTTTCGAAGCAATCATTAGATACAGAGGATTTGGTCGTGGGAATGAAGGTCCTTGTCGATCGACAAGGTGTTAGCAATGATAAATGACGGACATGACAATAGCGCGACACTGGAACATAATAGCGCGATACTGGTACACAATCGCGCGTTGTTTGACAAACCTGTCTGTCTTGCGCTCTCACACTAGTCTGAATGTGGTCTAGTTTGTCACTTTCTGGGCTCTAAATTAAAATGCCTTTAAAGAAATCATTGGAAGTCTTGGAAGTCATGAAGGCTAAATAATATTAATAATAATGGTCATTTATTTCAGGCATTTTTACACCCATTTCAAATATAAAATGAAATACAAGTGTACCAAATGTTTAAAGACAATGAAATGAAATATTGTGCTGATAAAAAAATAAGGTTAATCTTTGTTATATGGCAAAAAATCCTGTCAGTTGTGGGTAAAGTATTTAGCGTTTCATTGATATCTTCTAGAACAATCGGTTAAGTTGAAATCAACCCTAAATGAAGTGTGGTTGAATTGAAAAGAGAGTAACAGTTATACTTCGTCCTTTATTTCAAAGCAATCATTAGATGTAGAGGATTTGTCCACGGAATTGAATGAGGGTCCTTGTCGATCGACAAGAGGGTGTTAGCAATGATAGATGACGGACACGACAATAGCGCGACACTGGTACACAATCGCGCGTCGTTTATCAAACCTGTCCGCCTTGCTCTCACTCCAGTCTGAATGAGGTCTAGTTTGTCACTGTCTGGGCTCTTAGTTAAAATGCCTTTAAAAATTATTGGAAGTCCCAATCAAGCCGAATTAGACTAATCGTTTCAATGAGCATGAATGAAGATGTGGCCGTATTCCAGTGACTAATACTGCATGTATTGAAGTTAAATAAAAATAGTTATTATAACTATTTTTATTTAACTAACATAGTTTTTAAGTTATTGTTACTAACACTTTGATCTAGGTTTAGCTACTAATATAGGATTAAGTAAATAATGTTACTAACACATAAATATGGACTATGTATAATGGTCTGAAATAAACGTTATTATTATTATTATTATAATGTACTAGAGGATGCCCGCGACTTCGTCCGCGTGGATTTAGGTTTTTAAAGATTGCATGGGAACTGTGTGATTTTCCGGGATAAAAAGTTGCCTATGTCAATTACAGGGACGCAAGTACATATCTATGGACGCAAGCTACCTCGGCATCTTTCATACGAATCGGTTAAGCGGATGGGTTTTCAGGAATCCCGTGGGAATTCTTTGGTTTTCCGGGATAAAAAGTAGCCTATGTCCGTCCCCGGGATATAAGGTCAGAATCGGTTAAGCTGTTGGGCCGTGAAAAGGTAGCAGACAGACACACATTCACATTTATAATATTAGTATGGATATGGATATGACTTGCTTTAACGGTAAAGGAAAACATCATAAGGAAACCATTCATGAGACTGAATTCTCCATTAAGTTCTCAAAAGTTTGTTAAGCGTGCCAATCCACACTTAGCTATCGTGATGCCTATTTCTCATTATGTGAGGAGACCTGTGCTCAGTAGTGAGCCAGAAATGAGTTGCGATATAATGAGGCAAAGCTTTAAGACCATTGTTACGTTACTTTATGTAGCTTGGGTTATACGTAACTTAAGGATACACAACTTTGTGGATTTTTATTAAAATGCTGTTCTTGAATTTAATTATAATACGCCCATCGTGTTCTCCTTAGCCGTGTACTTACATAATGAAATATACAAGGGCTTTTGTTTATTTAGGTAATTTTGTTCCCTCTTTACTTAATCTTGGCCCTCCGTAGACAAGCTTAGGGTGCGTTTCCACTGAGAAGAAGAATAGCAATGTTGCACGTGCACAAATAATTGATTCGCTCCATACAAACGTATTTCGTATCTCATTGGAATATTAATCAATCACACTCGAATTTTGTAGAAACGTTCCGGAAACTAATATCTATGCCTGTAGTTTTCCAGATTTCCGTTAAAATATTCGGTTTCAAAGTTACGCGGTTTTAAAAATTCACATACAATTATTTGAGCCCCTGTAATTTTAAAACTACATATTTTTAGAAAAATCTAAAACACCACAGGCACAGCTGATATTAGTTTCTAGAATATGTCTGCAAAATTTCATGGACTTTGGTTGCTTAATATTCAAATGAAATTGGAACTACGATTGTATGGAGCAAGTGACGGAGAGAGCCCTGTTAAGACCTTTTTTCAGTATCTCTGTCTATTTTGTTCGCTCGAGAGGCATGTATGGAGTAGGTAAGTGACGGAGAGAGCCCTGTTTAACAGAGAGGAAAATAACTGTCTTAAATACATACATGTTTATAGATAGGCCTATCACTACCCATATTATAGTAAATACGAAAATGTGTTTATTTGTTGATTGGTCCTTCAATCACGTTGCAACAGAGCAACGGATGGCGATCAGTGTAATTTTTGAATGGGTATATTTTAAAGACCTGGAGAGTGAATACCTGAAAATTGAGTTCAGTGGAAAGTGGTGACGCACCTTTACTACTTATTTCAATAATTTAAGAGGACCTTTTCATTTTGCAATTAAAACCTTTTTAATAGAAAATTTTCAATTAATTTGCTTCTCAAAACTGGTATTTCTTAGATTATTACGAATTCACGGTTATAATTAGATTTGTTTTTGGATGCAATAAATGTGATCTGAAACAATTTAAGGAGAATCACAGTTTTATTGAAATGATTTTAATAGTGTTTCACGTTCTATTTTTAACCCCCGACCCAAAAAGAGGGGTGTTCTGTGTACATCAAAATCGGCGCCCAGTAGTTTAGGCGCTACGGTGGAACACACATAGTCTGGATACAAACATACATACTTACATATATACATACACAGACTGCTTAAATCATAACCCTTCCTTTTCGCTTTGCCTCAGTCGGGTAAAAAGAAATGCAACTAAAGACCTATTTTAAAGTAAAATGGTTCAGTTAATAAAAATTAAATTAAAAATTTACAAAACCCCCGACACATAAACCTCTAAAAAGTAAAAAAATAATAGGTAAGTATGTATGGGCCCTTTAAGAATAGTATAAATAGTAAAGTTTTTATCCAAGCGCTCGTTGCGCCAGGGGACCGCTACCTATCGTAAACTATGAAAGTCATCTGTTGTAGAAAGAATAGTCTTTAGCGGTCCCCCGACGCAACGAACGCTTGGATAAAAACTTTACTATTTATACTATTCTTAAAGGGCCCATACATACTTACCTATTATTTTTTTACTTTTTAGAGGTTTATGTGTCGGGGGTTTTGTAAATTTTTAATTTAATTTTTATTTCACGCTTTTTAAACTTTTATTCATAAATTAGGTACCGTTTATTTGTGCCATTCTAAAACCCAATTTCTATAATAATATAAATCCAATAAGGCAGCTAATATCTCTTTAAAAGTAACATCAATGTTATGTTAATTATACGTTCCATGAAATATTTTTGACCGAACATCACTAAATCAAGAATTATCTGAATGACTCACATAGTTTAACACGACCAAAACGAAATATCTGTTTCTAACATGTCGTTGCTTTAAAAATGTACCCATTTTACGTAGTCGTATGATAGTTCGCTTTTCAAGATATACCTACGATTAAATTGAAATCGACTTTCACCCTATGAAATAAGGAATAAAGTGGCTTGTATTTCATTTTGTTTGTTATTGCATGTAAAATTTTTATTTGACATAACTTTCAAAAACCGGTCAAGTGCGAGTCTGCCTCACACATGAAGAGTTCCGTACAAGTTTTTTTTTATGTAATGACAATTCAGTTGTCGGATTTTTCTGTTTACTTGGGCCACAGGAGTAGAGTGCTTGGGCTATAAGATATTGCTACCTTACTTTCATGATTCTACGTAAACGGGAAGTACCCAATTTATAAGTTTTGATTCTCTTGAAAGATGACACACAGACAGACAACGAAGTGGTGAAGGAAAACACCGTCAGGAAACCTGCATGCTTAAGAGTTGGCCATAATGCTCCCTCAAAGGTGCGTGAGGTGTGCCAATACGTGCTTGGCCAGTGTGGTAGCTTCTCATTCTGAGAGAAGACTTGTGCTCAGTGCCGGCGATGGGTTGATCCTGATGATGATGAATTTTTAACGTATTTTGTCAAAATAAATAAGCTGAGTTCAAGCAGATAAAATATAAAGAAGGTGCGCCTAATGCATCATCCAAACCTGCGCGACAAAGCGACTACGATGCGGGAACCTCAGCCGCGCGGAGGGTCATCGCCTCCTACGATATTTAATGGTGCCATGCACACCTACGCGACTAAAACAGTCGAGGCTACAACATCCTTTTTTTTCTACAGATACCTACTGAACCCTAAAAATAGTTTGACTATGGTTTGGGTTTGGGTTGATTGTTCGTGGCCTTTGGTTGACTTTTGGATATTATAATTGAATTGATGTTTTCTCGTTTAACTGTGATTATAATATTTTATAAATTAGAAACTCCGCGCCTACGATCCAAAGTATCGGAGTTTTCCAAAACATTATTTTCAAATAAATAATTATGTATCTCAGCAACGTCCATCTTGACAGCTTGACATTTGCCAATTGACATAATATTATGAACCTCTGTTACAATAGTGAAAGATCCCAGGGCCACCAGCCGTCACGTATTTTCTGACGAACGAAATGTTGACGATTGAGTAGTGTTAGTATGTACTAAGAACGCATGCCTACAGACCTGCTAGCTTGCTTAGACGGCCAATTTTCAGGTATCAGTTAATCAAGGTACATAAAAACATTACTTTCCTCACGTGAATTCTCCAATTTTTTTAATTTTTAGCTGTTTTTTTTTTTAATATTAATAATTAATTGACATAAGTAAACTATAAGAGAGTGAGAGAGAAGTCAATATATCCTAATACATGTCTTACTCAGTCTCATGCGCGTAGATAATGATGCCCTCGCGCTCAAACCCACAGAGGCATTAAAATTGAATTTAGGGGATGATTGGCCCTCTGGATCGGTCTGTCTTCTTGTAAAAGGTTTTAAAATAGCTGTCTGGTGGACATATATAAAAATGGAGCATCAGAATTTACGTGCAGTTAAGTAATTACTTATTTTGGGAGCTTTAAAGCGTCTGCAAAGCAATACGGCCGACGCGGGAAGTGTCTGGGAGTATTGGCGACATATTTTTAAGGATATTGCCTAAAATATACGTAAAAATCAGTTTGGAGAATTTACGTGAGGTAAGTAATGGTTTTATGTACCTTGATTATCAGATACCTGAAAATTGGCCGTCTAAGCAAGCTAGCACGTAGGCTAGGCATGCTTTCTTAGTACTTACTAACACTACTCAATCGTACATATTTCCTGTGTCAGAAAATACGTAACCTCTGGTGGTCCTGGGATAAAAGTAATAAGAAAACCAGAAAAGAGCTGATAACTTCCAAACGGCTGAACCAATTTTTTTGGATTATAGCTAAGAACACTCTCGATCAAGCCACCTTTCAAACAAAAAAAACTAAATTAAAATCGGTCCATTCGTTTAGGCGCTACGAGGCCACAGACAGATACACAGATACACAGATACACAGATACACAGATACACAGATACACACGTCAAACTTATAACACCCCTCTTTTTGGGTCGGGGGTTAAAAAATATAACCAGCAGCACCTACAAGTCAAGTGAACAGTATAATTGGCCGGGCGGGAATGAGTGGTGGCAGTCGATTAAACTCTCGAACAAATCCAAGTGAGTTCCGTACAAGTTTGATTCACCGACCCTAATCGGATAAGCTGTCCGAGGAACGTTTTTCATAATTTCCTTCGAGACTTCACACGAAGTTTTCAACTACTAGTCGTGTGAGTTGTTTGTGTTATTGTAGTCATACTTAGGTAGTTTTATTAATAAAATTGTTTATTAACCCCCGACCCAAAAAGAGGAGTGTTATAAGTCTGACGTGTGTATCTGTCTATGGCATCGTAGCTCCTAAACTAATGAACCGATTTTAATTTCGTTTTTGTTGTTTGAAAGATGGCTTGGCTTTATTTATTTTTATGTATAATAGTTTTTGATTTATCGTGCAAAATGCTGGAAATAAGTACCCGAGTACGGAACCCTCAGTGCGCGAGTCTAACTCGCACTTGGCCGGTTGTTTTTCAGCCCTTGCTCGTTACGAAGAAATCTCCTTTTCGATTAGTAATTACTCAAATTATCATTTAATTAATATCAATTATTTAAAGTAGAAACTTAATCCAATTTATCATCCCTGTCCGGTAAACACTTCACGCAACGGAAGTCAAGCAAGCTCCTCTTAATTGCAGATTAATGCTTTTTGTGGGTAATTTTGATATGCCATCCACTGACCTTGTACTGACTGATGATTACTTCTTGCTCTCGCTAAATTAAACTGAAAGTAACATTTTAAATAGGTAAATAAAAACGCTCTTGGTCAGGAAGGAATCTTGACCAGTCAGGGGTGAATTTTAATGGTATCCTGGGTATTTTTATTAACCCCCGACCCAAAAAGAGAGGTGTTATAAGTTTGACGTGTGTATCTGTGTATCTGTCTGTGGCATCGTAGCTCTCAAACTAATGAACCGATTTTAATTTAGTTGTTTTTGTTTGAAAGGTGGCTTGATCGAGAGTGTTCTTAGTTATGATCCAAGAAAATCGGTTCAGCCGTTTGAAAGTTATCAGCTCTTTTCTAGTTACTGTAACCTTCACTTGTTGGGGAGTTATAAATTTTTAATTTACACTTGTTCAGATACAAGTTAACCCCTGACTGCGATCTCACCTGATGGAAAGTGATGGCGTAGTGATGACAGCCAGGAAACTGGCTAAGTTTGGAAAGTGATGGCTCAGTCTAAGATGGAAACTGGCTAACTTGGAAGGGGTATTACAGTTTCATTAAAAACCAATAGGTACCCCTGAGCAGTTTCTACACGACATCGTTCCTGAACGCCAAATCACGTCTAAAATCGTGGCTCGTTACTACTAAATAGCCACGGCCGTAGCCTCCTACCTCCCAGGGTTCTCAGTAGTAGATGATGAAGCAATAAGAGAGTCTTTCTTCAGTTTCTTCATAAAAATTCTAGGTTCTAAAAGAATTCTGGGTATGTTAGTACTAGGTACAGCTATACTAGTAAATGTATGGTAGTAAGTACAGAAGAATAAATAATGTTACAAAGTAAAACCATCCGATCATAAAGTACCTAACAATACCTTGATCGTATATAATTTCTTAGAGTAAATGGAATAGACTTGGACTGGCCCGCATGTGCCCCATTTTCCGCTTTACCGACGAGTGAAACGTAAAAGATTCTTTATCAGCCGCCATCTTGTTTCGATCTATTTTTGGTAGAGATTCCCACTAATTTGACCATTAAAAAAACCGGCCAAGTTCAAGTCAGACTCGCGCACCGAGGGTTCCGTACTCGGGTATTTTTTCCGACATTTTGCATGATAAATCAAAAACTATTACGCATAAAAATAAATAAAAATCTGTTTTAGAATATACAGGTAAAGCCCTTTCATATTATACCCCACTTGGTATAGTTATCTTACTTTAAAAATTGAAATACATTTTGTTCATGAACACATTTTAATTTGTTTTTTTGTGAAGTAACCACAAATTCACGGTTTTCGGATTTATTTCTTTACTTGTGCTATAAAATCTACCTACCTGCCAAAATTCCAAGATTCTAGGTCAACGGGACTTGTACCCTATAGGTTTTCTTGACAGTCACGACAGACGGCCAGACAGACAGACACAGACAGACAACAAAGTGATCCTATTAGGGTTCCGTTTTTCCCTTTTGAGGTACGGAACCCTAAAAAAAGCAATTATTATTCTCTTATACTGAAATTTTTAGGGTCATTAAACTTTCGGCTTCAGATGGCCGAAATAGCGGTTACAAATTCATCTTCAGTAGAACACTATCAACAAACAGACAGTCATACCTAAAATAGGTAAATTAGTGAACATTCGGGACGCGTGCCGTCTGACGGAAAATTTACGCCTGCGTGAGTATATTTATGTGCCATTAACGGAAATAATTGTTTCACTCCTGAATCGAATACGTGACTTTAATGTGCTATGAAGTATGAACGTACCATCCACGTTCTTGTGCGGTTCCATTGAATTTGATTTCAGACTTCATTGCCTTTATTGTTATGTAAGTACCTATACATCATCATCATCAGCCTGTGGACATCCACTGTTGGACATAGGCCTTCCCTATAGAGCACCACCACAACCGGTCCTCAGCCTTCCTCATTCAGCCGCTTCCCGCCAGCCGCTTTATATCGTCGGTCCATCGTGCTGGAGGGCGTCCCACACTACATTTGATTAAACGCGGTCTCCACTCAAGGACTTTCCGGCTCTAAGTACCTATATAGATGTAAAATATCCCGAGCTAGTCACATAAATATACACACAACCTTCTTCAAAAAAGACTTCAAATAAAAAATTAAGAGTATTGTCTAGTTACAAAACGCGACGTGAGTAGGTATTTTCAAAAATGCTATTTGTTTCACGCCGCTTCGCTGCCTTCTCCGTATCGTGCGATAGAGAGAGTTGCAAGTCTAGTAGGCATTTGCCTACATTTTTGTCTTGAAATATTGTTTCGGGTGATAGGTAACGTTTTTACCCCCCAACGTTTACAATAATAGACAATTTTGGTCTCATTAGATTCAGTAAACCTTAATCTAGGCTCGTAAGTTTTATTTTTTAGTATTTTAGTTTGGGTTGATTAAAAAAAATGCTTAAGAAAGTTTTAAAGTCAAAATATGGATATTTAGACCGTAGTAACGTCTGAAATAAGCAATATTTTTTTTTAATTAAAAGGTACAATCATAGGTCTTCATTATGTCTGTACAACATTTCTAAAAATTATGATAATTGTACTATATTTACGGGGAGAAAAGCATTATCGCTTTTTGTATGATTTGCAACTAGACAATCCTCTTAAGTAGGTACCAAAGGATATTTTGAAAGATCACAACTTTTGTGTACGTCCCTTTAAACTTCGCGGAGGCTACAGAAATAAATATCCATTCTTTTCGTACGAAGAGTCATATATTAGGTTTGGAAAAATCCTTTTACTATTCAGGGATTTGTCTTCCGCCGCAAGTAGTGTGAGCGCGTGTAATAAGATCAGGCGCGGAAACTTGGGCGTTATATACTATCCGTCAGGGTTCACGGGATTTATCCTACTTATCCTTGTATTTTATGACTATGAACGCTTTAGGATGGCAGCCCTGTTTTACAAGTTATCAAAATCACACTTCACACTAATATTAAAAAGGCGTAAGTGTTTGTGTATGTGTGTATATCTATCTATACTTATAATAAAACTGTAATTGGATGATTTCTGTGCCTATATTAAATGTATTTTGAAATTTTTAATCGCAGTAAACATTATTATCGATAAGACCCCAAAACAATTTTTTTAATTTTTGTCTGTCTGTCTGTCTGTCTGTATGTGCGCGTATCACGCAAAAACTACCAAACGGATTTAAATGAAATTTGGTACAGTGTTAGCTGATACTTTGGATTAACATAAAGGTAGTTTTTATCCCAAGAAAGTTAGGGAATCTTCGGGATACAGGATCAAATTATTTGTCGATTTTACTCCATAACTCCGTCAAATTTTTAAACCGATTTTCAGTTCTTTTTTTTTATAAAGGTTATACTGTAATGTTTGTACCATATAAGTTTGGTGAAGATTTGATGAACAGTTTCGAAAATAGAGAACGGAACTCCTCAACGGGTAACAGCAAATCAATCTCGATCATTATAATACTAATGGCGTTTAAACATTTTTTTTGAAATACTAGTCATGCTAATATATTATGACTAATAATACTCCCCCTTTCCCCTCCAAATAAGCGTGAAGCTTGTGCTAGGAGTAGGTACGATAATAGTGCAACGGGTAGGGTTTGAACCGCTGACCTTTCGGAATTCAGTCCGCTATTCAACCGTTGAGCTATCGAAGTTTTGACTTTATATTGGTATAATGTCACCTTCGTCCTTTTGTCGTGTTTCCAAAATTTATTAGCGCGTAAATTATACTGTACTCACCACAAAACGTATTTCGATATTTCTATGTTAACACCAAAGTTTTGAATCGTTGATTTCGTACAAAAGATGAACCGATAGCAGGCTCTTTGATCTCTTCAAAAACAATGCTTATATTCTTGTATTAATATATTTGTTTGATGCCACAAAAGCGTTCACGATGGGGGGTCATTAAATATGTGATTATATTAGGAAGCTTTGTTTAAATTGTAATTGTGTTTTAATTGGAAAACAACAATTAAAAGATAATAAATACAGAATCATATTTCAGCTTGAAGAATATGATAGTATAAGCTATGAATCCATAAAACACCCTTATTTGATAACTACATAATATTATATATTATATACCTAAGTTGAGACTGTTATACAAAATACAATGACTGAACTGATTTGCCTGGGAATGAAAGTAGATCATACCCTGCATCAACACAAAGTATTAAGTACTTTTTATCCCGAAAAATCAAAGAGTTCGTCTGAATTTTGAGAAAACCTATATCCACGCGGACAAACTCGTGGGAATCTTGTATAATAATTAATTTAAATCGGTGCAAATTAATTGAAATCTGTGCAAATTAATTAAAAGTGAACACGAAAACACTCAATTGTAAAAACTAATTATACTGCAAAAGGAAAGGAACCTGGCGCTCTTTTTAAAATAGAAACGAATGTAAAACCTCATTTCTCTGCCGTGTTTTCTTTGACGCTGAATAAAAGGTGTAGTTAATTGCTAAGCTGATGAAAACTATGAACGTGCTCGGTGAAAGAATATTAACACTACATAATAGTACAGTATGCTATTATAAATTAAGGCCCCCGCCGCGCCGTGCTGAGATTGCTCTGTAACCCCCGACCCAAAAAGAGGGGTGTTATAAGTTTGACGTGTGTAATCTGTGTATCTGTGTATCTCGCTGTGGCATCGTAGCTCGTAAACTAATGAACCGATTTTAATTTAGTTTCTTTTTATTTGAAAGGTGACTTGATTGAGAGTGTTCTTAGCTATAATCCAAAAAAATCGGTTCAGTCGTTTGAAAGTTATCAGCTCTTTTCTTGTTACTGTAACCTTCACTTGTCGGGGTGTCATAAATTTTTAATTCACACTTGTGTTTGGACTAATTTCAGAAAGTACTGGACGGATTTTCATACGGTTTACACGAAAAAAGAAGAGGGATTAACTAAAAACCATCTGAATATCCAATACTGATTTTAAAATACCTTTTTAAAGAGGTATCATTCAAGAGGACAACTGTAATTCTAGTTCAACTCTCAATTTTCATGTTAAAAGGTACCCACTGCAAAACTTTTTTTTTTCAATATTAATTAAAATGCCTCTACACAGTGATAACCACTTTATATACCTATGCTTAAAAATTTTTCAGCATTTATGGTGTATGGTAAATGATGTACATACTTACGCAATTTCGCGTGGGTTTAGGTTTTTTAAAAATCCTGTGGGAACTCTTTGATTTTCCGGGATAAAAAGTATCCTATGTCCGTCAGTCGTCACCAAGTAAGAATCTGGATTGGATTGCATATTTACGATTTTACAGGACTGAAAATAGCCTATGTCTATCCCAGGGATGCAAACTATCCCTATCGCAAACGTAAAATCGGTTTAACAGACACACTTTATGGATTTTTAAAAGGGCTGTGACACACAGAATATGGAGAGACGGCATAACACACACAACTGGTCAATTGGACGAAATTCTAAGGGTTTTATGTTTTACTGCGGAACTGTAAAAAATGCTGAAGAAAAGCCTCGGTAATAAAAAGGCATTATAACACTTAGTAAAGTTTCTTGCACTTTCATACCCGTCAGTTTTTCTAAGTTAATTATACTTTGAAGACAGGAGCGGAAAGAACGCGGGCGTTAAATGATGAATAGTTAAATAAGTTAACTAGACTTTTAACTTAATTACACTTTTTTTATTATTACGCATCAGAATAGCGAGATAATTATAAGATTTTACATCGAAAAATGTAATAAGGCTTTGTGTAGACCGAATCTAAAAGATAAGATTTAATTTATAGATATATCGTTCTAGAATATTAGTAAAGCGAAGCGAAAAGACTCCATCTTCGGGCATACGTAAGTATAGTAATATCATATCATCACTTACCGCCAGTTAAGATCACACACAGATTCTGTATGATTCTAACAATAAGCCATAGAAACCAGTTTTTTGTTTTGGTTTCCGATATCTTTGGAACAGAAAACGTGTTAAATCTTTGTATCAAAATAAATCAAAGGATTTGCTTTGCCTCCTTATATCCCGAAGGCAAAAAACCAGGAAAAGAATATTAGTATCTATGGGACCGCAGAGGAAAATACACCATGAGAAATATCCTTTCAACAATTTATCCCTCCAAGGACAGAGATAAAATTTCAATTTGCTGACATGGCAGGACCGTAGCTAGAAGTAACTTTTGACTTACCGTCAACGAAACCTAAGTATAGGGTACTTCCCGTTGATCTGGAATCATGAAATTTGGCAGGTAGGTAGGTCTTATAGCACAAGTAAAGGAAATTATCCGAAAAATGTGAATTTGTAGTTACGTCAACAAAAAAAAATTTGTTAATGACTAAATAGTTAGCAGTTTCAAAGTAAGATAACAATCCCAAGTGGGGTATCATATGATAGACCTTTCCTTGTACATTCTAAAACAGATTTTTATTTATTTTTATGGATATAAATAGTTTTTGATTTAGCGTGCAAAATCTCGGAAAAAATGCCCGAGTACAGAACCCTGTGTGCGCGAGTCTGACTCGCACTTGGCCGATTTTTTAAGGTAGGGCGTTGATATTTTGAAGTACTACATTGTCCCACAATGGCATTCCCTAGCTACGGCCGCGTGATTCGGTCAGCGGATTTATTGCAAGAGTCCAGTCTAATATATCGTTTCCGGATCGAATCTATATCATTACAGGACAAACGGGACGTGGTTCCTGACATGTTCGACTTTATGCTTTGCTAGCATATTTCCGGTACTTTGGAGTTTTGAGCTTCGTCTACACTATCCTATTTCAAAACGATGGACCAATCTAGGGAAAATCTACATATTTTACAGTGAAAAAGACGCTGAGTATGTTAATGATTTAATCTTGTAATTACCTTCAGTGGACTGTATGTTCAACCGCAAGCTCCAAGGCACGGATATGTGTAAGCTCTGCAAAAACGATGCGGAAACACCCCTACACATCATCTGTCAATGTCAGGCACTAATGCATAAACGTAGTCTTCACCTAGAGAAACATATATACTTATATAGTATACTAGCTGATTCCCTCGACTTCGTCCGCGTGGATGTAGGTTTTTTCAAAAATCCCGTGGGAACTCTTTGATTTTCCGGGATAAACAGTCGCTTATATGCTAATCCAGGGTATAATCTATCTCCATTCTAAATTTCAGCCCAATCCGTCCAGTAGTTTTTGCGTGAAGGAGTAACAAACATACACACACACGCACACACACACACACACACACATACACACAAACTTTCGCTTTTATAATATTAGTGTGATACTACACCCGGAGGAGGCGAAAAACATGTCAGCCAAAAAGCTGCTGCTGTTCCTGGTGGCAATCAGTATTGGACGAGAACTGTAAAACGGTGGCGATCACAATAGATTCGCAAAGGTCAACGTGATATAGGGTCTGTAGGGTCCTGCATAGCCGCCAAATCAGCAAGGAGAAGAAGAACTATCTTCAGGAAACTTTATAAAGCCAACAAACTCAGTTATTTAAGTACCTACCTATATTTGGATGTTTAAAGTCATAATAATTTCGGGCATCAAGCTATCGCGGTAGAGATACTTCTAAATTCTATCGACGAAAACGCTAATCCATCTTAATTCAGAGAGGATAAGACATCCGAGAATACAACAGTCATTTACTCAACAATTTACTGCGAGTTATGCCGGTAAACATCTCTAAGCTGCAGATTTGATTTTACGGTAGGTACGGCCTATAAGATATTCCGGCCTTACATCTTATAGGTATCTACTGAGGACATACAGGTTGTAACCAGGTCGCTAGCGAAAACTTAACGTTATTTTTAGAAATTTTATAATCTCTGGTCTGGTCTCATGGAAGGTTTCGGCCGTGGCTAGTTACCACCCTACCGGCAAACATTAATATTATGATATAGAAATCTAACCATATTTGACACCTCTAGTTCGAACCCGGCAGAGGTTTGGAATTTTGTGATTTCTGGTCTGGTCTGGTGGGAGGCTTCGGTCGTGGCTAGTTACCACCCTACCGGCAAAGCCGCGCCGCCAAGCGATTTAGCGTTCCGGTACGATGTATAGAAGATGTGTAGAAACCAAAGGAGTATAGGATTAATGAAAACTGCCATACCCCTTCCAGGTTGGCCCATTTCCATCTTCGACTGCATCATCGGCATCATCACTTACCACCAAGTGAGATTACAGTCAAGGGCTAACTTGTATCTGAATAAAAAAGTTCCACTTGAACGCAGCCAGGGCGAGTCAGCTATGTATAATTCGACTAAATTAAAAAGACGTTCAAAGCCGTCGAGGCTCATTTTCGTCAACATAATCAACATTCCGACACGGTACTAGACTCCTTGTCTATAGACATTCGATAATTCAAAAGGGCCCTGAGAAAGCCTATTTGAATAATGTCCTTTTAGAATAGGTAGCGATCGATTTACATTTTATTGAGAAACCATCTAAGATAGGTATGTATCTCCATCTTTGTGATTCGGATGATGGGTTTTTAATTTATTCCTATAATAACTCAAAATTTAAAAAACCCCCGACACAAAAACCTCTATAAGGAAACTAGAAAAGAGCTAATAACTTTCAAACGGCTGAACCGATTCTCTTTGATTATAGCTAAGAACTTTCTCGATCAAGCCACCTTTCAAACAAAAAAATAAAAATAAAAATCGGTTCATTAGTTTAGGAGCTACGATGCCACATACAGATACACACATACACACGTCAAACTTATAACACCCCTCTTTCTGGATCGAGAGTTAAAAATAGTAGCGACCGCCCGCAAATTCACTCGAAAAAATATATAAGTATGCTCTTTATTTCCCAGCCTTATTCTTTTGTTTACATTCAGTACCTTCAGCTTTCTAGGTCCAAGGCTTTATAACCGCCTTTGCTAGGTAGGGTAGTAAAAATTTGCAGTAGGGTAAAGATTCATTTTATTAATTTGTAGCACTAAAAATAAACAAATCACATCCTGGAGTCCACTTCCGAGCTGCGCGCGTAATGAATGACGCCATTTCACTTTTCGCTCTAGTTTAATAAATGACCTATTTACGCTGCGGTGCTTTTTATTTCACTCTGACTTCAATAAATTGGCTTTTATGATAATAAGTATTTCATTTAGTCGTTTTACTTGAAAAAATGTTATTATCATCTCAACCCATTGCCGGCCCACTACTGAATACGGGTTTCCTTTCAGAATAAGAAGAGCTTAGGCCATAGTTCACCATGCTGGCCAAAAGCGTATTGGCACACTGCACACACCTTTGAGAACCCTATGGAGAACTTTCATGCATACAGGTTTCTTCTTGATGGTTTCCTTCACCGATAAACCAAGTCATATTCAAGAGGTGCTTACCTGGGATCGAACCCCCGACTCTCCGAATAGAAGGCGGACGTCTTAACCAGTGAGCTATCCACCACCTTTGCTAACTGGGGTAGTGGAAATTTTCATTTTATTAATTTGTAGCTAAAAAAAAAACGAATCACATTCTGGAGTCTACTTCCGAGCTGCGCGCGTAATGAATGACGCCATTTCACTTTTCGCTCTAGTTTAATAAATGACCTCTTTACGCTGCGGTGCTTTTTATTTCACTCTGACTTCAATAAATTGGTTTTTATGATAATAAGTATTTTATTTAGTCATTTTACTAGAAAAATGTTATAATTATCTCAACCCATTGCCGGCCCACTACTAAGAACGGTTTTTCTCTCAATTCTATCAATTCTACAATGTAGAATAAAATAAATACGCCATGAATATGCTCAGTGTATTAACAAAATTGGCATTCTTTGATGAGATATCGCCTACTCGTTTTTGGGCGCAGGTGAACACTTAGGCTTGAACGATATTTTTGAAAGAGCCATAAAGTCGTCGAGTTTGTATTTAAAAAGTAGAGTGAGCCACAAAATTATATCTGCCTTTATTAATAGCATAAAATCTATAGAAACGTGAAAGCGAAACGCTAACAGCAGGTAGCAGTGGTAAGCGGTGTGGTCTTATTAGTGGGAGGTCCCGGGTTCGATTCCCGGCAGAGGTTTGGAATTTCATGATTTCTGGTCTGGTCTGGTGGGAGGCTTCGGTCGTGGCTAGTTACCACCTTACCGGCAAAGCCGTGTAGCCAAGCGATTTAGCGCTCCGATACAATGCCGTGTGCACAAACCAAAGGTGTATAGGTTTAATGAAAACTGCCATATCCCTTCCAGGTTAGCCCGCTTCCATCTTAGACTGCATCATCACTTACCACCAGGTGAGATTGCAGTCAAGGGCTAACTTGTATCTGAAAAATAAATAAAAAACTTTTTGGAATTAGTTTTTTCACTCGAATCATGGTGTCGTTGTCAGTTCGCGGTAACACGGTTGTATGGACCGCGTTTTTTTGCGCCTCTTACGCATTTCAGCAACAAGCTACGTGTTTACCTTTTAAACAAACTAAGGAAAACTAAAATTATACGCTTGAAGTAAGTTACGTGAACGGCAGTTAGTAAGATTTTGAAGGAAACGAAGGTAAAATTTTACTAAATTTATTCTAGAATTCTTACATTTTAATCTTATCTAACATCTGCATCAATCTTAGATGTAGAGTTTTACATTATGACTATAGCTAATCTAACCTAACCAGAAACTGCGTCGAGGTGTGATGATAGAATGCACCTTTTCACATATCTCTCACTTGGTTAAAATCATCGATGGTTTAAATACTTTAACTAACAGCTAATCCATACTAATATTATAAATGTGAAAGTGTGTCTGTCTGTCTGTCTGTCTATCTGTCTGTCTGTCTGCTACGTTTTCACGGCCTAACCGCTAAACCGATGTTAATGGAATTTGGTACAGACATAGGTTACATCATGGGGAAGGACATAGGCTACGTTTTATCCCGGAAAATCAAAGAGTTCCTAAGGGATTTACAAAAAACTAAATCCACGCGGTCGAAGCCGTGGGCATCTTTTAGTATTAAAATATAGATCAGTCCTGATTAATTGGAGTCAATTGTAACAACGAGGTGAATCTTGCTGACGGTGCGCTGAACTCATGACTTGCTTAGCTTTTGAGGCTGGTTGCTTCCTAAGCGGTTTCAGCTATGTCGCAGTTGGAATATATAACAAGTGCGCTGCGAATGGCTACGAATAAACTTATCTCGCAAACGCAGAGAGCGTTTGCTATGTTATAAAATTTAGAACGTTTCTGAAGCACAGCTGGTGCCAAAGTAAGTGAGAGTCTTGATAAATGTATTGCTCATACGTCTTAGTAGTCCGTTGGCTCGCTAATTTTACGAAACAGTAATTCTCGAACGGTTTTAGAACTTTAGATATTATTAATGTTTAAAGTTACAACATCGACATTTTGTAAAGAATTTTAAAGATATTAGATACCTACCAGTTAACCCGCCCGGCTTCACTCGAGTTGAGTAATTCTTAGCTATAATTCAAGAAAATCTGTTCAGACGTTTGAAGATTATCAGCTCTTTTCTAGTTTTCTTATTAGACCAATACTATATTAGTATTTAGCCAAATTCTAATAAGGACAAATTCTAATAAGGCCATGGCATGGTAGTGCGTAATGTGTATATAGTACAAGAACCATTTCAATATAAAAAGCTTAAAAAGCGTGAAATAAAAATTTGAAAAACCTTGGCATAAAAACCCCTATAAGCTATAAGTAAATATTTAAATAGAATGAAAAAACATCACTCAACACGTGTGATGTTTAGTTAATATCCGCTATACTTACTTTCTACAATAGTAACAAAGATCATAATAAATTGTTTGATCCGATAAAGTACAAACCACTTATCACTTAAGAACTTCGTCCATTACTCTTCAACAATAGTCCAATTCATACTTTTGGGATGATAAATGACATCTTTTGGACAGTATAGAATAAATTACTAATGTCTGGTATACAATAATCTACTAACTTTTGTCCAGAGAACAGGGTATACAAGATGTTAAGGAACATGTTACCGAAAGCTTCGTGGATAAATTGTACCTATGCCTATAACAAAATCACAGTTACCACTTATCACGAAATAGACATATGATTGTTATGTAACTATAATGTAGGATGTCATTGTAGTTGTAGTTTTTAAGCACGCAATGTATCACAAACAATGTAATCACAACACTTCGTATTCAATGACCGCTGCCGCCCGCCAAAGCGTTATTGTGACACTTCTTAAACTCTTGGTAAACGTGGGTAAACCGGTGAAAGTTTTAATTTACATTGCTGTTTTGAGTTAATATCGTGATTTTATCATATTTTTTTTTAATTCAATAATAAGTTACGATAGATTACACAATTAATTCCATGTTGCAATGAGTTGAATAAAATGAAAAAAGCAAGCATCGATAAAATCATGCAAAAACCGATGAAAAACTTTTATGAATTATGATACATACTGAACTCAATAAGAATAATAATCTTGTGTTACAACATTTTTATAAGCACAATATTAGGTAGGTACATTCTCAATTGAAGCAGGATCTTGGTTTCTTACTCTTTCATTAGAACATTTCATTGAAAATCATTTCTCCACTCTGAACTCTGAAGTCATATATCAGAGAATTTCCTGAGAAACCTTAACAGTTCTATAGAAATCAACGACCTACTATTGTGTAAAATGTACCTACCTAATATTGTGCTTATAAAAATGTTGTGTTACAACATTTTTATAAGCACAATATTAGGTAGGTACATTCTCAATTGAAGCAGGATCTTGGTTTCTTACTCTTTCATTAGAACATTTCATTGAAAATCATTTCTCCACTCTGAACTCTGAAGTCATATCAGAGAATTTCCTGAGAAACCTTAACAGTTCTATAGAAATCAACGACTAAAGAGTGTGACTCTACAGCTTTTATAGACTGTAGATAGAGCCAACCAGAAAGCTGTTATATAAAAGACTAAGAAATTAAGTCCTTGCGCCCCGTTCACACGGCCACGTCCGATTCTTTTGGGAACTGTTTTTTGTAGGATCCGATTTGGTGGCTTTAAAAGTACTCTAATGCTTCACACAATCACACATGCATACTATGGTAGGATCCGGCAAAAAACAGATCCGGCTTTTGCTATCCGATTTTGCGACTACAAATCGGCCCAGTCATATTAAAAAAAATGCCGATCCGATTTAGTGGAACAGCACCAGTATTTCAATACGTGTTTTCAGCGACCTCTCTGGCGTAGTAGTGAGCGCTGTGGTCTTATAAGTGGGTGGTCCCGGGTTCGATTCCTGGCAGGGTTTGGAATTTTATAATTTCTAAAGGGTCTGATCTGGTGGGAGATTTCGGCCGTGGCTAGTAACCACTCTACCTTAGATTTCAACACTTACAACCAGGTGAGATTGCAGTCAAACTAACTTGTAACGTGTGGTTCACACAAGCATACAATTGTAAGATCCGGCAAGAATCAGAACCGGTGAGTCGAACGATAGGTGGCACGAACGGTTAGATCACGGGGCCAACGGGCCGGACGGCCGTGTGAAAACACTATCCGGTTTTGCATGATCCGATAAAAAGTAAAACTCGACGTGGTGTGAAGGGCGCATACCTTTTACACATGCAGTTTTTGGAGTCAGTTGTAGAACCACCAGTGGATCAAAGCGCTGGGACCATGGACACCATAAAAGCGTTGATTCAAGTAAGCAACAACGAGAACTCACTAAGCAAAAGTTTCTTTGCTACACCCCCTGTCTCTGGTTTACCCGTTGAAACATTGTTTGAAGAAAGTTGGCTAGTTCTAACTAAATTAAACCAGTTAGTGGCTTTCGCAGAGTAGCCAGTACAAGGTAACTTTGTATTGTTTGCACAGGTTTGTTGTAGATCAAAGTGTTCAAAGGCTGTAGGCGGTCAGGTATAGTGTGCGACAGGTTGAGATGGCAACCGGGGTGGGAACGCCCCGCTCACCCGCACAGCCCGCGCGCTAACCCGCTCCGGGTGAGCCCGATTGTCATCTCAACGTTTAAAAGCAACGAATCAAAGTTTTTTTTTTGCACAGATATACTTATAGACCTGGAGAGTGACATAGGCTACTTTTATCCTGGAAAATTGAAGAGCTGCCACGGGATTAAAAAAAAAATCAGCCAAGCGCGAGTCAGACTCGCGCACCGTGGGTTCCGTAATCGGGTATTTTTTCCGACATTTTGCATGATAAATCAAAAACTGTTATGCATTAAATTAAATAAAAACCTGTTTTAGAATGTACAGATAAAGCCTTTTTATATGATACCCCACTCGGTATAGTATTAACCTTACTTTGAAAGTTGAAAATACTAATCATACATTTTAATTTTTTGTGATATAACAACAAATTCACGGTTCTCGGATTTTTCCCCTTATGACGTGTGCTATAAGACCTACCTACCTGCCTTTCGTGATTCTAGGTCAACGGAAAGTACCCTATAGGTTTCTTGGGAGACAGGACAGACAGACAGACAACGAAGTGATCCTATAAGGGTTCCTTTTTTCCTTTTGAAGTACGGAACCCTAATAAACCTAAATCCACGCGGAGGAAGTCACGAGCACCATCTAGTCTAGTAGGTAGGTAGATACCTAATAAACCAACCTATCGTAATAATAATATCACCCCCTGTACGATAGTCTGAGGAAAGAGAAAGTTTACTCCCTCGTGAGCAATCTATTACATTATCTGGCGATCGCATATTATGAATAGCGCCATTACTATCACACGCTATTCATCATAATACAGTTATAGGTAGTCATCCAAATTGTTTTACTTATCTGTGGTAGTAATGTTATATTAAATCTATATCTATACTAGCATTATAAATCCGAAAGTGTGTTCGTTAGTGTATCCTTCCTTCACACCCTAACTAAGCAACCATCAACTTGATTTTCGACAAAGAGATAGTTGAAAACACGGAGAATAACATAGGCACTTTTATCCTGGAAAATCAATGTGTTCCCGCGGGATTTTTAAAAACCTAAATCGACGCGAACGAAGTCGCAGGCATCAGCTAGTCATTATATAAAAACTTTTGCTTTTGGTGTCTTTATAGTTTACAAGTGCTTTTGAATCGTCAAAACAATTTAGCATTGTTTTAGAATGTCCTTCCTACCGAGAAGAAACAGCAAGAAACTCGGCGGTTGCTCTTTTAAAATGTTCTATTTACAATATTGCGCCAAGTAAAACAAAATTGCAGTAAGGCGCATTGCTGGAGCGAACTGCGAGTCAAATCCACACTCTTTTATCATTTACATAATCTTTGATTGTGCAATTTATTAATTTAATAATTTTAGCATCAGTAAATTTAGTATCAGCAAATAAATAAATTGATTGATTGATTGATTGATTATTTTATTTAAGAGAGTTTTTTTTTTAATTTGTAAAGCCAAGTCTAAAGTTCATGGCAAATCTAAATTTAATACGGCGGATGAACAGACATACAGACCCACTTTTATTATTAGTATGGATTTGATATTAATTACATTTACAATAGCTTTCATATTGAAAACATTTCCAGTTAGCTAGGCTTTCACTCTGACATACATAAATATATTTTTTAATTATAATTGATGGATTACCATTGTTTGTTCGTTGATATTTGAATATTAATACATTTTCTATATTATTTACAAGTAACTTTTTTAATAAACACTTTTATATGAGTGAAAATAATATTAATTGGAACATAAGCAGATAACTGAATTGTGTCTACTTATTTTTTTAATCTCCTTTGATGCCTACAAGATTGCCGGGAAGAGATCAAAGCTGTGATAGCCAAGTGGTTAAGGCCTAATCGGAGTTCGGGGGTTCGATTCCGGGCACGCACCTCTAACTTTTCGGAGTTATGTGCGTTTTAAGTAATTAAATATCACTTGATTTAAACGGTGAAGGAAAACTTCGTAAGGAAGCCTCCATGCCTGAGAGTTCTCAAAGGGTTCTCATATAAACTACCGCTCTACAAAACATAACACCATTTTTAACCCCCGACCCAAAAAGAGGGGTGTTATAAGTTTGACGTGTGTATCTGTGTCTCTGTGTATCTGTGTATCTGTCTGTGGCATCGTAGCGCCTAAACGAATGAACCGATTTTAATTTAGTTTTTTTTTGTTTGAAAGGTGGCTTGATCGAGAGTGTTCTTAGCTATAATTCAAGAAAATCGGTTCAGCCGTTTAAAAGTTATCAGCTCTTTTCTAGTTACTGTAACCTTCACTTGTCGGGGATGTTACAAGTTTTTAATTTACACTTTTATTATTACAGTCTATGTCATTATTATTGAATTCATAACTACTCAAGATACTGCTTGAGTTTATATGGACAAAACTGAACACAAAAGCTATTTATTTATTGTAAAAGTACACAAACAATAATTTATTTATCCTACACCCGCCTAGTTTTGAACAAAGCCGTTTAAAAATAAACCAAAATTCATTTCCAAAATTCGGCGCTCATCAATCACTGCGATTTCGCAAAAAGGAACAATAAATATCGGCAGAAACAAAATAGCTTTTACGTTTTTTAGCCTAAAAATTTTTACTAAAAATTTCATTTTAGCTTTTAGTAGATTTACGTGAAAATTTATAGCTGAAATACTTAAAACTGAGTTGCATTGGACAGGGAATTTTTATTCAAAAATACTTTTAGTAATTTCAAGACTAGAATCACATATATTTATATCGAAAGAACCGAATGAAGGAACAAAAAATGCAAGAGCAATAATTCATAATACGAAAGTGTGTCTTTTTGTCTGCCTATACTCTATGCGTTACCTATTTTTTCACGGCCCATCCATTGAACCGATTTTGATTAAATTCGGTACAGAGATAGTTTCCATTTCGGAGACTGACTTAGGCTATTTTTTATCCTGGAAAATAAGAGTTCCCACGGGATTTAGATAGTTTAATCGATGTCACGGCCATGATCTAGTTTTACGCAAGCTGCACTACCCTCGAAACAATAAACCACTTTACAAATACCGGAAAAACCACGTGGCGAAGTCACCAAATAATAAGAAAGGAATGAAAAACTCAAAGCTTTTATAAACAAAAACTGAAATAATCAAGCTAATATTTACATACAAGGCGTTCATGGTCGCCGCTTTGCAGTACTAATTTTTATTTACAAAGCTCAAACCTATTAAAAACCTTAAACTTATTCTCGTAGAGTTGATTTTCGTTTGTGGGTAGTTGTAAACTATAATCCAACAGGTCAAACTAATTATGAACTTTATATACATGTTACATTAAGGTTGTATTTTCTTTGTGATCGTATAATCTAGACTGCAATAGGTTGTATCACACGTGTTGACCTCAAAAGTAGGGCGCAATGAGGGTATGTTTTGTTTCCGAGTCGGGAATGAAAGTCGGTGTTTCTTTTTCGACTGTACGTGGTTGATCAAAGATAATGCGCTTTTCTACGGATGACATTTTTGGGTGTAACTTCCTGATTCAAAGTCAAAAAGTTTATTTTGGAATATACACACTAAGTACACTTATTGAATAACAGCGATCAATTTTACAAAGAGATAATCCATATTATATAATATTATAAATGCGAAAGTGTGTCTGTCTGTCTGCTACCTTTTCACGGCCCAACCGTTTAACCAATTCTGACGAAAGGTACAGGGTTAGCTCATATCCCGGGGACGGACATAGGCTAATCAAAGAGTTCCCACGGGATTCCTAAATACCCCTCCGCTTCACCGATTTGCATGCCGAACCGAGGTAGCTTGTGTCCCTGCAATTAACACAACTTTTTATCCCGGAAAATCAAATAGTTCCCATGGGATCTTTAAAAACCAAAACCCACGCGGACGAAGTCGCGAGCATCCTCTAGTCTAGTATAATATCACATGGAAATCATATTCCACTTTTAAAGTCAGTGTATGTTATTTCAAAGGTAACATTTTGTGAGCGAATCCTGAATCACAGCGGTTCGTATATCTGAATCTTTCACGTTCAACCGACGACATCCGTCGCATTTACATTCCCTGCTATGCATTATTCCAATTCGCAATCTGGAACCGTTTGTTCAATCTAGCTTTAGTTATCTATGTTGAGATGGCAAACGGGGTATGAGGCGGGGGGGTGCCCCGCGTGTCATTCGCGCTCACCCGCAGCAGTTTAACAGGGCTCTCTCAATAGTCGTAGTCCCAATTTCATTTGAATATTAAGCAACCAAAGTCTATGAAATGCAGACATATTCTAGAAACTAATATCTTTGCCTGTGGTGTTTTAGATTTTTGTAAAAATATGTAGTTTTAAAATTATAGGGGCTCAAAGATTTGTATGTGAATTTTCAAGACCGCGTAACTTTGAAACCGAATATTTTAACTGAAATCTGGAAAACCACAGGCATAGATATTAGTTTCCGGAACGTTTCTACAAAATTCGAGTGTGATTGATTAATATTCCAATGAGAGACGAACTACGTTTGTATGGAGCGAGTGACGGAGAGACCCCTCTTAACGCGAGGGTTGTGCGGGTGTGCGGTGCGTGCTCACCCCGGTTGCCATCTTAACATGTCGCTTACTACTGTTATTAACGACGCGTTTCTACTTTCTACAAGGAAAAATAAGATTGTTGCTGGCAACTGAGTTTCTTGCCGATTCTTCTCAGTAGAAGCTGCTTTCCGAACCAGTGGTAGAGTCTTGAGTTCTTGACATATTATTATATGCCATTAGTTTAAGCCTCAATAACTCAACGGTTATAGTAGCGGACTGAAATCCGGAAGGTCGGCGGCAGGCGGTTCAAACCCCCCCGTTGCACTATTGTCGTACCTACTCATAGCACAAGCTTTACGCTTAGTTGGAGGGGAAAGGAGAATGTCAGTCATGATTAAAATGGCTAATATTCTTTTAAAAAAATTATAAGTGGCACATGCTGTCCTTCATGAAATACATAAATTCATCAAACTACTTTCTTATTCTTCATCTAAATTCTAAATATATAATAGGAAAAACTGACTGACTGACTGATCTATAACGCAAGCTCAAAGTTCAAACTACTGAACGGATCAGGGTTAAAAAGTAGCCCATATTCGTTTTCAGGATGCAAGCTATTTCTGTACTGTAAAGAGATAATAGCATTCGCTTGTTTGGTCTAAATCCACCTTTATATGTATGACCTACATTAAATTATGCAGTCGCCAGCTTTATAATTATTTATCCAAGCTAAATATTAAATGATATATTGCTCATATTATTATTAGGCATTATTTAAATTACTAGGTAGTAACGTGTAATTAATTAGGTTTTAATTGGTTCCACATTAAATTAATATCACGTGACTACGTTAACGAACGGGCTTACAGAGGTGTGTTGCAATAATATTAAATTTTATGATCTAACTCTCATCCATTATAATAATAACTACCTAATGTCCGTGAAAAAAAAAAAAAGACGAGTGGGAAGACCAAGGTCACGCTGGTGTGACGATTTAGTACCCATAGCGGGTAAAAACTGGATTAAAAATGCAAAGGATAGAGTTAAATGGCAGAAACTGGGGGAGGCCTATACCCAATGAGGGATCCTTATCGATAAAATAAATGTATATACACTAACACTAGCATATTATACCTACTAACGTTATTTAGACTAAGTAACTAAATTGTAATAGTTAAGATTAGACATAAGGAAAAATTTGTAAGATAAGGAATAAATAAAGGCTTAATAATAATAATATTAATGTCCGTGAACTCAATCACGTGGATTTAAGTTTTTAATAATCCCGTTGAAACGTTATAATTTTCCGTTAGGGTTATAACGCACTGCCTCCGATCCGAATCCGTGAAAATACTTTCCATAGTCATAGAATTATTTGTATGGTAGCTTACGCACTAACTCCGTCTTCCGTCACCCGAGTTCTCTCCGTCATCCGTGAGAATATCTCGGATGTGCCTTGGATCTAAATCGGAATTAGGTAGTAACTATGTCAAAGGTGTTCGTTCACTGTACCTATTCAGTTAGCATTCAAGCTATTTCATTTATTCAAGCTATTTTATTTATTTTTTCAACGGGTTCAAGCTATTGCTTGCAGTTGGATCAAAGATCGGATTAGTGCGTAAGCAATATCCGAGATGGGTCCGAGTTTTATTTTAAAGATATGCTTGTTTTCACGGATTCAGTTCGGATGAATGCCTAACAGCTCCAACCGCTAATAGGTAGTGTTGAAATGTGATTATTTTGGATAGGTTACGGGTAAGATTGCCTAGTAATACTAATTAGGTATTAAATAAAATAAACAAATAAAAGTAAACAAAAGTTTATTTGGCTTACAAAAACACGACTTAAAACTACGAATTATAAAATACAAAGAACAGTATTAATTTACTTTACTACTAAGCTAATAAAACAGTAAACTACAAAAGAATTTTACGATTATTATATCTCAAAATTCTAAAACAGTGATTCTTTTGTCCATTATAAGTTTTAATGAAAACAAAATGGAGCTCGAATTATTCGAAAGCACGACTTTGCCGAAAAAAATTAAAACAATAAAAAGTAATTAATTACTACAGAGTAATTGTTTTTCTTTGCCAAATGTTGATTTAGATTTATTTATGACGGCGCTTGTAAATAATAATAAAATAAAAGAGTAAGCTGAGTAAGTAGCATTTTATCTGCGCGGACTATAAATAGGCCATGAACTAGAGATGGATCTTTTTCAGAGATAACATGTGAAAAGCGCGTTCATGGCCATCGACCTGAGTTAAGAGTTAAGACGCTAAAGAATGCGCGAGCAAGAACACTTCTTTTGCTTTGAATCGAAAGGGAAAAATAAAATGAATGTAGCAAACTAATGTAAGTTCGAAAATTCAAAAATGAAAAATCTCTTCCATGAAAAATCACTTATTGAAAACAGTGTGAATAAAAAAAATCACTTAATGAAAATGATTTAAAAAAAGGAGCCTCATTTCTATTGTAAACTTTAATTTGTAGTATCCGAAAAGTGATCAAGCCTTGCAAGTGCATTTATATTAACTATGAAAATGTTTTCAATAGACACTCTATCCTTTAGTTAAATCTCTATGTTAAAAAAACTATTCAAAATATCGTGAATTCTGAAATTAAATGTAAACATTATCAGTATGGTATAATAATTAAACCAGCAATTTCAATAGACACAGTCACAGTTCAATAGACACATTACAGTTTTCAATAGACACTCTATCCTTTAGTTAAATCTCTTTGATAAAAAATACTGTTCAAAATATTGTAAATTCTGAAATTAAATGTAAACATTACCAGTACGGTGTAATAATTAATCCAGCAATTTCAATAGACACAGTCACAGTTCAATAGACACATTCCAGTTTTCAATAGACACTCTATCCTTTAGTTAAATCTCTATGATAAAAAATACTGTTAAAAATATTGTAAATTCTGAAATTAAATGTAAACATTACCAGTACGGTATAGTAATTAATCCACCAAAAAAAAAAAAATTAAACGTAAACAGTTGAGTCATCCCACATTTTTAATTAAGTTTCTTATTTGTAAATGCATTTTTAATTTAAATTTCCCCACATAATGCTCAACAATAACATTTAAAGCTGATGCACAGATTAAAGAAATTGGTAGATAGAGAATTGACTGGAAAACTATAGTGTGTCCGGGATTGAGTTAGCAATAATTTTGGAGCGTCTTCTACAAAACATTGATATTTCCTTTTTCAATTATCTCCATTTTCATTTTAATTTTTTTATGTCTAGTGATGAAAAATATTGCATCTAATCGAATAAAAACATTTGAGGATCTGTGAAAACACAGACTTTCAAATTACATATTCCTTTTTTCGCGCACATAGACAAAAAATTGAAATCGTTGTCCTTAGGAGGAAAGGTGGGGAATGCGACCTATTAAGAGGTAATTTTAGAGTGATAAGGAGTTGTAGAAGACATCCTTAAATCATTTCTTGTTTGATCCCGGACACATATAAAATAGACTTCAGTACGGTAATTTACGCCATCTTCGTCTCAACAAAAGCCGCAAGGTTGCAGCTGGCTTCAGTTTTACCAACACGCTTGTTCGCAAGTGCTACATGTACATTTTCCCCTAGTCTGTGCGCTGTTGCAGTAAATTCTAAAATTAAATGTAAGCAGACGCTTAATCCGCCAACAGTGTGGAACTAGAGCGTAAAAATATAAATTGAACATACGTTACATTCACAAGGATGAAATATTATTCCAAATAACGTTGTAAAAGTATTAAGTATAGGTATACGAATACAATCTACGAAATATTTTTGACCTTTAAATACCATGAATTTTAAAAAAGAATATAAAAAAAAAAATAGTTGGCAATGTAAACGTCAGTATGTACGGTCGGCCTCAGAATTCGAGTAGCAATACCGCGAAACTATTGCATCAAAAACCTGTCGCAATTATGCCCTTTTTCTATAAACACGCCACACACACTTAACGCATATGCATAACAGTGTCACGCGAATATGATCATTAGCGTGGTAAACGAATTACGGCCTTCGACTGTAGGTACGTACTCTAATAGTGTGTGGAGGGTGTGGATCACTTACCTACGTTTTACCACTAATAAAATTACGAGCAATCAGCTCTGGCTTCACACAGGTAGCTACTAGCTAGCTAGATAGCTAAGAACTATTTACACAACGCATGCATTTCCGACTCTATTCACAATTATTATCTTCATACCTGGTAACTTTTATCACAAAATTTTCATAAATTCTTAACATTACTTAGACCTTAGATGATTACGCTTTCTATTAGTGAAACCTGTATGAAAATCCATCCACGAGTTTTTGAGATTAATCCGAACAAACACGAATTCAGTACGACGGCGGCGGGGGGACTTTTTACCCGACTGCGCCAAAGCCAAAAGGAAGGGTTATGATTTTAGCAGTCTATGTATGTGGGTGTGCATGTTTGTATCCAGATTCTGTGTATTCCACCGTAGCGCCTAAACTACTGGGCTGATTTTGATGAATGAGGTGTCAATCGATTCGTCGTAAAGGTCCGGGTGACATAGATTTTATACAAAAAGAATTACCTAACGGATGTTACATGAAAAAAAAGTGGGGTCTCTCAATATTTTTCTTGCTATTGTATCGAGTTCAAGTGAAAGAGGAGAAAATTCTGAGTTCATAAATACAAATGTACGATAACATTAAAATATATCAAGCGACAGAAAAACAATTTTACTATAACATTTCAGCGTTTATTAAGACGATTGCAGTTTTTAGTTTTCAACTTTATCTTGTTATAATGTAGTGATTTTATAGAGAACATGTACCAGAATCTCATAAATTGTGTTCGTTTCAAATCCAGGTGTCTCACACTTCGCCATACTTTTGACACATTCTTACCTTCTTTATATTCCTAAGCTTTCGGCTTTATGCTACTCCGTATGTAAACTACGATATTTGGGAATAAACCAGGTTTTGTGGCGCACTAACAAACAATATGTTTTGTTTATTTTATGTTCTATCGTGATTGAATCCCTGTTTATGGTACCAGCCTCCCATAAATTATGTAGATCCAGGTTTGTCTCGCAATACGCCGCATCTTTAACACATATGGTGTGTATCTTAGACACAGAATAAAGTCAGACAGAGTATTCGAGGATGTGATCATAAAATTGAAGCCAGAGCCTAAACCCACAGAAGTTAGTGATTTGACAAATCATCAGGAAGGAATAAAATCGTTTATTTCATGGATATTGCTGATTTCGTTTAAGATACTGCATCAGCTTTCGTTTTTCACTCAAAATGATTCACTTTTGTTGAACTCTTATTTGACAGATTGTAATAGAGCATAACTGCATGCAAATCTACATTTATGAAATAATGATTATATCACTTCATTTATAATTAACATTCAAAATATTTGTACGCCGATACGGCTAATGTGTTTGAACTATGTAATAATTACCAACATCTTGTAACACACATTATGCAAATAAAGGATTATTATTATTATTATTATTATTACGTGTTAATGTAAAAGCCCCAAGGGAAGTAAGTTGGCCGGTTTCTTTTTTTTTTTCAAATCAAATTATTATTTTATCACCTAACCAAAATGTTTTACGCTTAACTCATGCTTGATGAAAAGTCAATGTTGAGGTCTAGCAATAGACCTGCTTACAAAAACTGTTACTTTTTGACAAACTCAAACTCAAATTGGTTTACTCAAAGTAGGTAGGTTTACTATTGTACACCTTTTAATAGTCGAATTGTTAGATGTGTAGTGGTGATAATTAATTACGTAAACTTAAAACTAAAGCTACGAGTGTTCCAAACGCGCCCATGTCTGAGAAGAGCCCACAACAAACTCAGCCGGGTTTTAGACATTGTCTGTCTATCTTGTTCATTAGTCTTTTCATAGACGTATATTATATTCGGCTTCCATCCACTTCGTATACAATTTTATAGGGGCTTCGTTATACTGCATATTGGCTAAGTAAAACCTTCTGCTCTTACCTAATGGATTTCCTTTGTTTCGTTTAGAGTGAAGTACGGTAAAATAGAGTCTGCTTCGTTAAGTTAGCAATATTGTTGAGTAGGTGAAGTAGTTTTGTTCAGTTATATTCTGAATTTTGTACCTATTCTTGTTTTCAGGTGACTTTAAGTAAGTGCACACAGTTTGTACGTAAAATGTATTTCTAGAAGGCTTTTCTCACATTATTTTGACCGAAAGATTAAACGACTTAGCCTTTTTTCTTCGTATCACCCCACATACCTAATCACTACCCATAACTACCCATATTATAAATGTAAAAAGGTTAATCATGATTTGAACTTAAGCCCCAACACTTAAGCCCCGCGTTTTAAAAAGCGACGCACTCTTACGATCCGCCACCTTAGTGATAATACGAGTAGGTATGATGTGAAAGTGTGTTTATTTGTTGATGGTTTGTCCTTCAATCACGTCGCAACGGATCGACGTGTTTTTTTGCAGACCTGGAGAGTGGCATAAGCTATTTTTATCCACGACCCCAATAATTTCTGAATCTATACAAGTGTAAATTAAAAATTTATAACACCCCCGACAAGTGAAGGTTACATTAACTAGAAAAGACCGAAAAGACCTGATAACTTTCAAATGGCTGAACTGATTTTCTTTGACTATTCCGCGCCTACGATCTAAAGCTCGTAAGAGAGTATATTCTTTGATCTAAAGTATCTGAGTTTTCCAAAACATCATTTTCAAATAAATAATTATGTATTTAGGCAACGTCCATCTTGACAGCTTGACATTTGTCAATTGACATAATATTATGAACCTAACGGTTATCTAACCTTCTTTTCTACAAGAAAACTCTTAAAGCTGATAACTCTTAAACGGCTGAACCAATTTTTTTGGATTATAGCTAAGAACACTCTCGATCAAGCCACCTTTCAAACAAAAAAAAGTAAATTAAAATCGGTTCATTCGTTTAGGCGCTACGATGCCACAGACAGATACACAGATACACAGATACACAGACACACAAATACACAGATACACACGTCAAACTTATAACACCCCTCTTTTTGGGTCGGGGGTTAAAAATAGCACAGTCATGGCAGAATCGTTGTGGTTATCATACCATGAGATTCCAGATCAAAGCGTTGCAGTACTGTCTCTTTATACTGTGATGGAAGTATGAATTCTCTACTATAGAAGCTAATTTATAAAGCTTAATCCAGTTTTATCGTCTAAAGAGTCGGGGTTATAAGTAATTTGAACACTAGCGCGTTTCGGAGTTCATAATAAGTAAATACTGATCTGCTAGCTTATGTATTCGTACTAAATACATAAGCTTAGGCGCAACGCACAATTAGAGAATGGCATTCTCTAATTGTGCGGAGCGGAGGCACGGCGTATTTCTTGATAACAATTCAAACTAACATTTTTGAAATGAAATGTTTTTTTTTTTTTGTTGAATATCAGTCGTTGAGTTCAAAATTATAACTAAGTAGCGACCTTCATATTCTACTTCATAAGTATGCAAATATTTAATACTCATCAGGAATAATCCGTACAAATAATCCTGATGAGACAAAAATAGGTAAGTGAATTAATTTCTTTTATTCATTAAGTTTCATTTATTAAGTTTAGCGTAAAGGCAGTAGCGCGCTGGGCATTGAGTCACTTTCGCACTGAGTTTTATTTTTAGTATCATGGACCAATTTCTGATAGCTTAGGTAATGGTAAAGACGTGGACCTCTTATTTGGGGGTCCGGGATTTGATTCTAGCACATACCCATCTCTAAATTTTCCGAGCTTTGTGCGTTTTAAGCTATTAATATCACATTTTGCTTTAAAGGTAAAGGAAATCATCGTGAGAAGACCTGCTTGCGTGAGAGTTCTCCATACTGTTTTCCCTCTATTTCTTCTAGTGCCTTCTCCTATGAGAGGTTGGCAATTGGATTTTGTTAACCGCTGCCCTAAACAGTGACCTTATACTCATATTGAACCATTGGCGAAGGTTCTTAAGCCAGGATGTTCAAGACAGAAGTATGTAAATCCTCAAATTAGTCTAAATTGTTCTTATTCTCAGTAGTAGACAAGCGATGGATTGAGGTAATATCAATTTCAACCATATCGCATTCATCAACGTAGATAAAGCTCAGTTTAACTTGCAATCAAAACGACTCGACTCGCTCCATTCCGTTGGTGTGCGCCAGCCCTAAACTCTTTTGTTTATACCCTAGCATGATTGGGTTCATGTTTATGATACGCGGGTAGCATAAATTATGTAGATCCCAGCTTTGCGGCACATGTCGCCACATTGTCTCGTACATGCTTCCAGAGTATAGGCATTTCTTCCGCGTATAACATTATCTATATGATCTGATATTCTAATCACAATATTTAGATTATAGACTTTAAATACTAACACGAAGCGTAGAAGGTTTTCATTTTTTTTTTATTCAGATACTAGAGGATGCCGAGACTTCGTCCGCATTTAGATTTTTATAGATCCCGTGGGAACTGTTTGATTTCCGAGTTAAAAAGTTGCCAATTTCGATTACAGAGACCCAAGCTACTTTGGTACCCAATTTCATACAAATCGGTTAAGGGGATGGATCTTTAGGAATCCCGCGGGAACTCTTTGATTTTCCGGGATAAAAAGTAGCATATGTCCGTCTTCCGGATATAAGCTAACCATGTACCAAATTTCGTCAGGATCGGTTAAACGGTTGGGCCGTGAAAAGGTAGCAGACAGACAGACGTGAAAAGGTAGCAGACAGACAGACAGACAAACAGATAGACAGACATACAGAAAGACACACTTTCGCATTTATAATATTAGTATGGATAGTATGGATAAGTTAGCCCTTGCCTGCAATCTGACCTGTTGGTAAGTGATGATGCAGTCTGATGGAAGCGAGCTAACCTGGAAGGGATATGGCAATTTTCATTAAGCCCATACCCCTTTGGTTTCTACATAGCATCGTACCGGAACGCTAAATCGCTTGGCGGTACGGCTTTGCCAGTAGGGTGGTAACTAGCCACGACTGAAGCCTCCCACCAGACCAGACCAGAAATTATCAAACCCTGCCGGGAATCGAACCCAGGACCTCCCACTTATAAGACCACAGCACTTACCACTGCGCCAGGGCGGCTGTAAGACGTATTCTAAGAGTTTCCTGAATTTGTAGGCTACCATAAAAATAAATAATTATATAGTTGTTTCTTGATCGATAGTACAGATTACAGAACCCGATTACAGAAACAGATTTTTTATATATGTTATAGCGGCAATAGAAATACACTCTGTGACTACTCTCTACCTACCTATTATGGTTCGCTAATAGACAAGACGGATGGACAGCAATGGATAAGGTCCCATTGACCTTCGGGTACGGAATCCTAAAAAGACGTAAATAAGGAGACAAGTTATTTTCACATCAGCTTTCTTGTCTGTTTTATCAATAAATAGATGAGATGAAACAATAGAACCTTCACAAAGGCTGTACTTTCAAAGAAAACCTTTGTGTACATATATTTCACGCATTAGGTACCAGGATCTATTGTTTTCTATATCCAATCAACGGAATGGAACGTAAATAGGACGTAAGTAGGTAAGAGAACTCCCAATTTTCTACCCTATGGTATTTTGACACATAGATAACTGGCTGGTGTTGGTTGTGAGCTTCTTCTCAGACCAGGGCGCGTTTGGAACTCTAGTTGCTCCTTTAACGGTGGTCTCTTAGTCACTCGCTTTGTACAAACTTAGTCTAATTCTCATTTAAATATTAACCAATCAAATTCAATGAATTTCTTTAGACACGTTGTAATATATTGTGTCTATGGTTTGCCGAAATTTCGTAAAAAATACTATTTTAAAGATTTGTATGTAAATTCTCGAGATTGTAAGTTTGAAACTGAGGAAAACTATAGGGCATTACAATTTAGGTAAGCGCTTGACCACAATCACACCTGATGGAAAGCGATGACGTGGCCTTAGCCCAGTGTCATCGAGCCTTTAAGCCTCGATGACACGGGGCGAGTTTACAAGCTGAAAGCGAACTCGCTGCCTTGTAACTTGTAAACTCGCCACGTGTCATCGAGCTTTTTCACAATCTGCTTTTGATTATCAGATTGTAAAAACGCTGCTTGAAAAATAGAAAGCCGGGCTAATTTACTCGCCATTCGCTGGCGTGTTGGCCTGTAAGCTAGCTAGTAGCCACGTGTCATCATCACTGCTAGTAAACTAGTTGCGAGCGTCTGCGTTTTGGCAGTTAAAGCTAAAATGTCAAGAGAAGTGGTTCATGCGGGAGTAGTTATTTTAGCTCATATTATCAAGAATGATTTACAACTATTATATCACGCGTGTTCCACTTCATTTTTCAGCTTAAAAATATAAACAATAAACGCAAACAGCACGCCACACAAAACAACACGTAGTTCCAACACGCTAGCTAGTTGGCTACTGAGCGAGTGGAATGTTTTGTGTGTCATCGACACTCGCTTACTCGCTCACTCGCTAGCTTTTAAACTCGCCGACTAGCAGCTCGTAAATTAGCCCAGTGTCATCGAGCCTTAAGATAAGGCTTATGTTTGATTGGTTGCTAGTCAAATGAGAGCCAAAGTATGTTTATATGTAGCGCACTACGAATAAGCTTCTTACTGATTTTTTACTACCGCCGCGGCCGACATTGCTTTATTGCCATCTCTTTTTCGGTGCACTGAAGTGAATAAATCCATCCTTCTCACATTTTTGTTCCCGTTCACTATGCAAAAAGCTCAAGGGGGCCTTTCTTTTGCAGAAATTGAGGGAAAAGGTGCAGAAAATGAAGCTCGGAATCTTTCAATTGACTGTCGACAGCCCCGCGTAATTGTCTGACTCGGCTAAAAGTTAATTGCCCAAGCACTCCAAGTAGTCTCCCCATTCAAAATTAATCTAAGCATCAAGTTATACAAGTAATGAATAGGTTTTAAGATTAGTACAAGAAGCTTATGTATTATTTTCACTTTAGCCACAAATTATTTTCGACGAAAACTGCATTGACACCGAAAAGCGCAGCGTTGGATAAATTAATTAACCCCCTCCCAATATGACGACATCAAACGAGTCGCACGGTTGACAATGATGATGATTGTAGCCAATAGTGAGTTGCACAGCTATACAGTATGACGATCGCAATAACTCTTGTTTGGTTGGCGCTCGCTACAATGCATTGCTGTAACAAGAATACCATAAATTCAGCCAATCACAACAATTGCTATTGTAATAGGTAATGATTGATGCAGATTTTCCGCTGGTGTCCGCAAAGCAGCAACTTGATTACGATAGAATGACAGCGACAATGTCACGATCGCAATCACCTGTTTGGTTGGCGCTCGCTCATTATTATATTGGCTGCAATGCATTGCTGTAACGAGAATACCATAAATGCAGCCAGTCACGACAATTGCGATTGTAATATTGATGCAGGTTTTCCGGAATTGACCAGCTGGTGTCCGCAAATCAGCAGCTCGATTGCTGTAGCATGACAGCTACAATGTCACGATCGCAATCACCTGTTTGGTTGGCGCTCGCTCACTATTATATTGGCTGCAATGCATTGCTGTTGCAATTGCGATTGTAATAGGTAATGATTGATGCAGGTTTAGGATTGACCAGCTGGTGTCTGCAATATTATTATAATGATTGATGCAGGTTTTCCGGAATCTACCAGATGGTGTCCGCAAATCAGAGGTGATTGCGATTGTTACGCTGTAGTTTCCAAACTATGGCGGTAGGCCACCCTTAATCGACATCCATTTTACGTCGGGCCACGCAAATGGCGGGCGATAACTAATTTGTGTGAACAGTTGATTTATTCGCGGGCGTTCTGCAACATTTGTCGCGCGACTGTGACCGCAGCTACATGACACACGAGCTACATTAGCGGGGAATCTATTGACTTTACAGCGTTGTAACCAATTTAATGGACACTCAAAATTAACCTAAATAATATTATTTTACTAGCCGATGCGGCGACTTCGTTCTCAAAACTATTATTATTAAATGATTTTCCGGGACAAAAAGTGGCCTATGTGTTAATCCACGGTATAATTCTATATTCATTACCAACCAAATCCGTCCAGTATAGTTTTTGCGAAAAAGAGTAAGAAACATCCATACATCCATACATACCTACAAACTTTCGCGTTTATAATATTCAGTCAAAAATCTGATAAAATATGCATTAAGCTAAGCTTATTCCTCTTTTATTTACTTTTGAATTTTTTATCATAATATTACATACATGCATTGTATGTATTTACTTTGTTTAATTAGTACCTACACCCCTTCCGCTTTCTTTATTTTTTATTATATCCTCTACCACTAAGGTTGCCTGGAAGCGATCGCTATAATTTGTAGCGATAAGGCCGCCTATAATTTACAAACATCTTATATGTATTTCTTTATATGTTTTAGTGTAAATAAAGAATATTTTACTTTAGCTACATTTAATTACTTAGGCGGAATTTATACAAATACTAGCTTGTGCCCACGTCTTCATCCGTGTGGACTACTCACAAACCACTATTTTACTTAGGGGTTGAATTTTCAAAACTCCTTTTTTAGCGGATGTCTGCGTCGTAATAGCTAATCTGCATGCCCAGCGCGATTCGTCCAGTAGTTTGAGCTGTAGTCGATAGATCAGTCAATCAGTCAGTCACATTTTCCTTCTATATGTATTTACTAACGTATATGCCCACAATTTCATCCGCGTGGACTTCACAAATCCCTATTTTACCCTCATAATGGTTGAATTTTCAAAAATCTTTTTTTTAGCGGATATCTACGTTATAATAGCTATTTGCATGCCTTTCAGCCTAATCCGTCCAGTAGTTTGAGCTGTACGTTGATGGATCAGTCAGTTAGTCAGTCAGCTATTAAAATATCTCACATACCCGTGCTCAGTAGTGAGCTGGCGATAGGTTGATGATGATCAAAGTCAAAGTCAAAGTCAGCCAGTTTCTGACTATCAAACAAATTATGTAGTGGTGATAATTAATTACGTTAACTCTAAAGCTACTAAGCTAGATGATGAAGATTTTACAGAACTATTTTATTTTAAGATTGCTTATTTTACAAGAATTAGATGGGTACCTAAATGTAATTTCACAAAGTCCATCCACTCAGGACATTCAAAATTAAAGCGAAATCTTATTTTGCCTTCAAAAGCAAGCGCGGTGGAGGACGAACCTAATTAGAGTAATCTGTAGCCTAATAAAAATAAATAAGATGTACTCTTATCACGGCCATGCTAATGGCTACCAAAAACTTAGCTCAACAACTTTAATCAAATAAGGACTTACAACATTTTTGTTTCATTTCAGTCCATTCTCGATGTTACGTTACTAACTTCTACCGACGCTTCATCACACTAATCACACTTCACACTAATATTATTAAGGCGAAAGTTTGTGTGTATGTGTGTGTGTGTGTGTGTATGTTTGTTACTCTTTCACGCAAAAACTACTGGACGGATTTGGCTGAAATTTGGAATGGAGATAGATAATATCCAGGATTAGCACATAGGCTACTTTTTATCCCGGAAAATCAAAGAGTTTCCATGGGATTTTGAAAAACCTAAATCCACGCGGATAAAGTCGCGGGCATCATCTAGTGCGATATAAAATTCGCGTGGGGCAAAACTGTGATTTGATACAACTTTCACGCAGTGCGGTGTTAAATTCGCGCGAATATTTTGTGCAGTATGGAGTTGTATGGCGCTCACCGCATTCGCAGTGCTTATAGATGAAATTCCGTACGCGGAAAATAAGTCGCGCGAATAAAAATCGCTGTGCTGACTAGGCTTTAGACTCCTACCTACCTTAGACCTAGGACTTAGACCTTAGACTTGCCGTTTGCTGGCGCGCATGCGGTGCCTTTTTGGAGTGTTTTTTTTTGGTAAAAGTGGTCGGTTTTTGTGTTTTACTGGTGTTTTTGGTGGTGGAACTGACTGGTAAGCGCTCTAAGGGGCGCCGCGCGTGTGTGGGCGAGCGCCGGCATAGACGAAGTCCATACTTATATAGTTTCCCTTACTTGTAAATAACTACAAACTTGACATTAGCTAAGTAATCTGTGTAAAGCCAGACGAGAGAAAAAAAAAAGAATAAGACTCTAAGGCTTAGAGTCTTATTCTTTTCAGTTCAAACTGAAAGGCTTAGTAATCTCAAAATTACTTTGAGAATTTTACTTGTTCCAATAATTTCCTTACATCGTGTCGGTCTTATCCCAAAAAATAATTGTTTTTTATTTTACTGAAGTGAAAGAGAACCCTTGAAACGGCTTATCGTTTGTTCTTGCGGTGTGTAGAATTACAAATGAAGTCAACGACTTTACGCTGAAAGGTACACACAAAATGTTTCCATTATTACAGCCGCCGCAGGAATTCCAAGTAGCGAGAGCTTATATCTGAGCAATTATGCCTAACGACTCACAATGTCGTCATAAGCGCGTCGTGTGTGAACATGATAACGCTTAGGGTCATAGCCCACTTACACGATACCGCTGCAACACAGTTCCTGCAGAATACCACCTGTACAGCTAGCTGATAACTCAATGACCCCGTGTCTACAGCTAGCTACTATTCCATTATTACAGCAAACGCAGGAATTCCAAGAAGCGAGAGCTTATATCTGAGCAATTATGCCTAACGACTCACAATGTCGTCATAAGCGCGTCGTGTGTGAACATGATAACGCTTTAGGTCGTAGCCCACTTACACGATAGCGCAGCAACACAGCTCCTGCACATCACCACCTATACAGCTAGCAGGCTACTCGCTGCCCCGGCGCCTACAGCTTGCCAGCCTCTATGTGGTGGGCGGGTAGCGGCGGCCGGCCTTCTCCACCCGCGCACGTACGCCGACCGTTAACACGCTTCAAGCAAGCATACGCCGTGCTCACAGCGCACTGGCCGCTCTTTTACTCTTAAAGAGCGGCTAGCATGGTACGCAAGACGTCATCTATTAAAATTGGCAAGGTTGAGGCAAGCTGAAGCGAGCGGTCTGCTATTTTGTGCTGTTTCTGTAAAGTGCATCTCCAGAGCACATAAGTCCATATAAGTTATACTTTTAAGTCCATATTTTAATGCACATACATTGATTGGGTGGGAGATGAGTCGTGTAAGTTGGCTACGATCTTTACCCACCTTTGTGGCATTTTACTAATGTTCTAGCGGTTTGAGATTAGTGGGTTTTTTGGTCGTTTTTGTGCGTAAATATAAACACTTCAACATCCTCATCATGATCAACCCATCAACGGCACTACTGAGCACGGGCCTCCTCATTCAACTCCTGGCTACAGCCATGATACCTATCTACAGACCATGTAGGTATCATTTGAGGTACACTGGGTAGAAACTCTTTTTTCTTTCACTTTGTAGATACGAGCTTTTAATAAATAAGGTACATATTTGTCGCACTAATATTATAAAGGCGAAAGTTTGTATGTGTGTGTGTGTGTGTGTGCGTGTGTGTGTGTATGTTTGTTATTCCTTCACGCAAAAACTACTGAACGGATTGGGCTGAAATTTAGAATGGAGATAGATTTTACCCTGGATTAGCATATAGGCTACTTTTTATCCCGGAAAATTAAAGAGTTCCCATAAGATTTTTAAAAATCTACATCCACGCGAACGAAGTCGCGGGCATCAGCTAGTCCTCAATAATGGAAAAATCGTCAGCAGAGTCAAACAAAGTGATAAAGTACATAATAATTATTTATTTCACGCACATAAGGCTGGACTAATTTGATACAAACTTAATTAAAAGTAAAATCCGTAGTATCTCTCCCACAGTGCTCTATTATAAAGTTTGAAATACTGAAATCCAATTTCACAGTAATAATTGAATGGAATTTTATAGAATACTTATACCCTGGTGGGAAGTTTTAATTTATTCGATCAATTGGTTAAAATTCTGCGAGAAAAATCGTTATGTGTCTAGTACTGGACGTTATATAGTATACCTAAAACATGCAGGCAATGTATAAAATACTAGATGATCGCCGCGACTTCGTCCGCATGGATTTACTTACGTAAACTTATAACTAAAGCTACGAGGGTTTCAAACGCGCCCAGGCTGAGAAGAGCCCACAACAAAGTAAGCCACTTTTAAGTAGTACTTTACGTACTTTAAGTTACGTTTTTTAAGTACTTTAAAGGATCATTTTATCAATCATTACATTTTATCAAGATAATAAAAAAATTGCAGCAAACTTCTGTTTAAGCCACGAAGTACTTTACCGGTTTTACCTGTAAAAATGTTCTGAGTAAAGCCAAGTTTAAAAACTTAATCTGCCACAACTTTTAAAATATCTCAATGCTTGAGCACTTTCCAAGATTAAGTTGTAAGTCAGGCTGTAGGTCACCCATTATATCTACTCATAAAATGAAAACTTATACCAATGTTTTCAATTCCGACTATTATTTTGTCGACCTCCTGACGGAGTGGTGGAGGTCCCGGGTTCGATTCCCGGCAGGGTTTGGAATTTTATAATTTCTAAATCACTGGTCAGGTCTGGTGGGAGGCTTCGGCCGTGGCTAGTTACCACCCTACCGGCAAAGCCGTGCCAGCAAGCGATTTAGCGTTCCAGCATGATGCCGTATAGAAACCAAAGGGGGTATTCGCGATCCGTTGCACAGTATTATCTAATTTTATAGTATGTTCTGCATTAACCATGGGTATGGTATGGGTTTAATAAATCTGGCATAACCCTTCCAGGTTAGCCCACTTCCACTATAAAATAAAATTTATTTTAAATTAAAACTTTAAATATATTAAATTATAACTTAAATAAATTGAAACTAAAATCTCATCGAGACTACCGCAGCGAAGTTTGAATAAATAAATACATACAAAATTATTATTGCAATCCTATAGGCTTCGTCACTTTTTTAACCCCCGACCCAAAAAGAGGGGTGTTTTAAGTTTGACGTGTGTATCTGTGAATCTGTCTGTGGCATCGTAGCGCCTAAACAAATGAACCGATTTTAGTTTAGTTTTTTTGTTTGAAATGTGGCTTTTGGTGGGGGTGTTCTTAGCTATAATCCAAAAAAATTCAGCCGTTTGAAAGTCATCAGCTCTTTTCTAGTTACTGTAACCTTCACTTGTCGGGGGTGTTATACATTTTTAATTTACACTTGTTTCAATATGGATGAGATAGCAGTCAAGGGCTTTATTAAAAAAAAAACTTTGAAACAGTATTTTTTAATAAACACGTCGTTCCTTTGATTCTTTAGAGCGAAACTAAATAAAAAGCATAAAAACGATAGAAAAAGGTTCCTCTCGATCAGAGAAACTTTTTATTCTGTCCAGCAGACATGAATAGGACCTTTGATGCTTTTCTTGAACGAACGTGCGGAGTGTTTGATTCAGAGGTTTTGTCGCAGATCTCAGATGCTTTTGATCCTTTTTCCCGGATGACCAGTTGATTACTTCCCATTTGCCCTGTCAAATTGTGGATTGTTGAATGTACCCCGACTCTCTTTAAGAGGTTCGATATCGGTTGGGTCATTGGTTTGACTTTTACACGATCGGCCAAAAAAAGAGTGTAAAGTTGATTTCAAACTACGGAAATATAATATAATATATAAATATCGCTCACCCTACTTTTAATGTCACTGTTCACACTTAGCTGTAATATAATATTACATCTAAGTGTGAACCAGTGGGTTGGTTTCTTTGTTCCAACATAATTTGGATGTTTGGGGTATCATTAGAATCCTTACATCATTTCATTACTGACACGGGCTATAATTTTTTGACAAAATAACAATGCGGCAGAGTTGTCGTGTTGCCTTCTGCGGTGTTCTTACTAGATTACAATATGGGGTTATTCAAGGGGCTGGCGCTGCAAATGTTCATGGCAGCGGGGGACCCAACTGCTCGTTTGCTCCCTATTTGTACATAAAATTTGTATTCATAAATTAATAATCTAGTAGGTCTGTAACTATTTACATTGTAAGTAGTTTTGCTTCGTTCATTATTCTAACCAGGAAGTAATCACGTGGAGTTTCTGCTGAGAATGCAATCTAACTTCAGCAAACACTTAGGAGTCTTATAAAAACTTGTTGCATTGCTGTTGGAACAAAGTTAGAACCCGCATACAAAATTACAAAGTTCTAAACAGTAACCTAAAGATATTTAAATATATTAATAGTTATAATGTAATGCGTCGAAATAATTATATTCACTGAGACAAATGTGAGTGTCAGTTGATAGTGTTGCATAGTGGTTAAGATGCTTTAAACCTATCTACCTGCCTGCCTACCTACTACCTACCTTTAGAGACCTCCTATTCAGGAAATCAGGGCACGCACCTCTAACTTTTCGGAGAACCACCCGCCCTTCCACTACTAAACCTAAAGGAAAAGCAATTAGCACCACCACGTGCCACCACTACGCCACCACGGAAAACACACTCAACATAGGTTTCACTCTAATCAGGAGCATACTCAAGAGATGCAGATTCCATAATTCACAAGTGCAAAGCGAATTAAAAGTGTTTGTTCCTTGGACGTCCGCAAACTATTTTTTTTAACTGGCTCTACGGCTCTGAGTTCTAGCCCTTTTTATCTTTTCCGCAAATTAACGTCTGTATCTATTCAAGAGTAAAATAATGATAGAGTTAAACATATTATGTACTAGCTGTGCCCGCGACTTCGTTCGCGTGGAATAGTGACCGCTTTATATAGCCACGGACGCTCAGGCGCGAGGCGTGTAGTAAGTACTCTGTACGTTAAAAATGTTCGCCGTGATTCTTTAAATTGACATAACTTTTTTATTTATGAACCGATTGACATGAAATAAACACTAAATGTTAAGTGAAGCTTACTACAATATACTAGTGAAAACCGAATCTAAATCGAATAAGCCGTTTCTGATATTAGCGTGCACAAACACACAGACAAACAGACAAACAGACAAAAAAAAAGTGTTCATAAATTAATTTATATTCATTAATAAAAAAAAAATGAATTACAATTTCGGGTTCGGCATCGATATAATAACAACCCCTGCTACTTTTTTTTTATATATTTCCATTGTACAGACACCACTTTTCTACAATTTTATTATATGTATAGATATAGATTTACCTACTTCCGAATGCGTATTAGAACCACAGAAAACTATTAGTTTCTATCGGTGGAGTTCGGAGAACAATCGACATCAAATTAAACTACCCCTCAGCTGCACTCCGGACTTACATTTCATTTAGCACTTGGGCGCTTCAATTTTCTCGCCATGTAGGTATGTGCGAGGAAAAATGAAATACAGCTCTATTAGTGTTTTTAACCCCCGACCCAAAAAGAGGGGTGTTATAAGTTCGACGTGTTCGATCTGTGTATCTGTGTATCTGTCTGTGGCATCGTAGCTCCTAAACTAATGAACCGATTTTAACTTAGTATTTTTTGTTCTTAGCTATAATCCAGGAAAATCGGTTCAGCCGTTTGAAAGTTATCAGCTCTTTTCTAGTTACTGTAACCTTCACTTGTCGGGGGTGTTATAAATCTTTAATTTACACTTTTTAATTTGTTTTAGTTAATTTTAAGAGAAAAATCCGACAACTGAATTGTCATTACATAAAAAAAAACTTGCACGGAACTCTTCATGTGTGAGGCAGACTCGCACTTGACCGGTTTTTGAAAGTTATGTCAAATAAAAATTTGACATGCAATAACAAACAAAATGAAATACAAGCCACTTTATTCCTTATTTCATCGGGTGAAAGTCGATTTCAATTTAATCGTATATCTTAAAAAGCGAAATATTATACGACTACGTAAAATGGGTACATTTTTAAAGCAACGAGATGTTAGAAATAGATATTTCGTTTTGGTCGTGTTAAACTATGAGTGAATACTTTGTGAGTCATTCAGATAATTCTTGATTTAGTGATGTTCGGTTAAAAATATTTCATGGAACCTATAATTAACATAACATTGATGTTACTTTTGAAGAGATATTAGCTGCCTTATTGGATTTATATTATTATAGAAATTGGGTTTTAGAATGGCACAAATAAACGGTAATTTATGAATAAAAGTTTAAAAAGCGTGAAATAAAAATTAAATTAAAAATTTAAAAAACCCCCGACACATAAACCTCTAAAAAGTAAAAAAATAATAGGTAAGTATGTATGGGCCCTTTAAGAATAGTATAAATAGTAAAGTTTTTATCCAAGCGCTCGTTGCGTCGGGGGACCGCTAAAATTAACAAAAACTATTCTTCCTACAACAGATGACTTTCATAGTTTATGATAGGTAGACTACCTCTTAACAAAGAAAAAACGATTTGTTTAAAATTTAAGCGTTAAGAAATTTCTTCCCTGTGCTATTGTTTTATCGTTTTTTTAGCTAATATTCAACTTATTTTAATGTTTTGTACGTCATTAGATAGCTGAAAATCTGTAGAAGCTTTGCGAATAATTTGCAAGCCAAAAATTTCTGTAACTTAAAAAAAAAATAGCATTTTTGGCAAAGTAACCCAATAGAAGTTATGAAACTGGTACAGTCTTGGATCCCTAACCGGGGAACCTACAAAGATTATTTTTATTTTAGTATTCACAATTATTAATTGAGATGTCTAGTACCTAAAAATTAAATAAAAAGTCGGAAATATGCCTCACTTTTTTTAAAAGAAACAAATACGTATTTTTCTGAAAACGATCAATAACTCAAAAAAGGGCGGTTTTTGCCCATAAGTGTTTAGGGGTCATTTGTAGCATTTGACCTCCTCTACAACTTCTCAAAGAGAAGGTAGCGTTTTTCTGGACTTCGTGGATAAATATCGCACATATGGATAAAAAAATACTAAAAATTATTTCCCCGCTTCAAAACGTTTCTGATTTTAAATAATGTATAAAAAACAAGAATTTAAAAAAAAAACATCAAAATCGGAGCTGTTTCTGAGGACTTCCTAAGATTGGCTATTTTACGGCTTTATTTACTCCACTATATTACTTCCCTATTACTAAATTCGGCAAAAATCATAATGAACCGGGGATCTTTTTTATAACAAGCTTCGCTATGTTAGCCAAAATATTCCCTGTTGTTATTAGAACGTCCAATTTTCCTGTTTCATGCAGTAATTGGGGAGAGTCGGTAAATAGGCAATTAATTTTTCGCCGATAGGCAGCGCCTAGAGAGAATGAAATGTCGGAAACAGAATTTAGTTGACTGTACTGTGAAACTACTGTGCAATCAATCAGGGTAATTGTGTTTTGAATAGATTTCATCATCATCTGAACAAATACTCAGGGGTATCATCAATGCACCCTAGTACCCTAAGTATGTCAGAAATGAAGATATTCATCGCGGTCTGTAAAAGGACTTCGTCCACACAGTCACAGTCATTGGTGTACTGCTTTAGGCATAGAAATACTAAGTACAATTATTTGATTAATTAAACTCAATTTTATTAGGTCGCGTCGCATTTTAAAAACATATTGTTTACATTTATTTAAGCACAGAAAGATTACAAAAAAACCGGCCAAGTGCGAGTTAGACTCGCGCACTGAGAATTCTGTACTCGGATATTTTTTCCAACATTTTGCACGAAAACTATTATGCATAAAAATAAGTAAAAATCAGTTTTAGGATGTACAAGTAAAGCCCTTTCATATGATACCCCATTTGGTATAGTTATCTTACTTTGTATGTTTAAACACATTTTAATTTTTTTTTAATGATGACAAATTCACGGTTTTCGTACCTGCCAAAGTGCCTTTCGTACTACTTCTTCCTTTACTAGTCCTTAGGTAAGGTACTTTCGTACCAAGACCTACCAACCTGCCAAATTTCATGACTTAGGTCAACGGCAAGTACCTATATAGGTTTTCTTGACAGGCACGACGGACGGACGGACGGACAGACAGACAGACAGACAACAAAGTGATCCTATAAGGGTTCCGTTTTTCCTTTTAAGGTCCGGACCCCTAAAAACTGTCGAATTATGCAAAATCTTTATCATGAAGTCCTCTATTTTAAGCTCACTATTTATTCAAGTTCTTTGCAAACGGAGCAGATTGGAAGGCTATAAGCTTCGATCTCCATTTCGGCGCTTTGCGGCATCGCCAATGTTTGCGCAATCACACGAGCAAATATTCGCAGTATTTATGTCGGCGCCTGTCCTACAGACTGCTAGATTGAAATTTCCGTGATTTTTTAGTCTAGTAGTATTAAATCAGAGGCTTTACAGTCGGCTAACTTTTGCTATTGAAGGTGGACGTTACACCTTTAACAGCAAAATATAGCGCACTGTATAAGATAGGTAGGTATAATTCGATTTTCTTTTCGGGGAGGTTTGTACAAATCATGTTGTATGAAGTAGCCACAATTAATATTACATCAAGTTGTAAGCAAAAACGAATTGCAGCTTGTAACATTTTTGTTATTCGGAATATCCTGCCTTGTGTATTAGATACTAGAGGATGCCCGCGACTTCGTCCGCGTGGATTTAGATTTCTATAGATCCCGTGGAAACTGTTTGATTTTCCGGGATAAAAAGTTGCTTATTTCGATTACAGAGACGCAAGCTACTTCGGTACCAAATTTCATACAAATCGGTTAAGCGGATGGGTTTTTAGGAAGTAGAATATGTCCGTCCCCGGGATATAAGCTAATCCTGTACCAAATTTCGTCAGAATCGGTTTTAACCGATTACAACAGTTTACTGTTGGGCCGTGAAAAGGTAGCAGACAGACAGACAGACAGACTTTCGCCTTTATAATACATATTAGTATGGATTTTGTACTAACCACATGGAGATCATTGACCTAAACTTGGTCGAGGGAACATGAGCATTTTTGGGAACACAGATCCGATTAAATTCCGGATAAAAGTAATAATGAATTTTAGCTTTAAAATATCGCCCATTTCGTTATTTTGATCGAACAATTGATATTTGTTTTTATTTCAGCCCCGTGCTTTAGCGGGCAAATTAAATTCTCACATGACTGGCTGCATGTGTGCTCGGTTTTGGACCGCCATTTACATTATACCATTGTTATTATTCAACTATAGTTTATAGTCATTTAAATTACGTTTTTAGGGTTCCGTACCGAAAAAGGAAAAATGGAACCCTTATAGGATCACTTTGCTGTCTGTCTGTTTGTCCGTCCGTCCGTCCGTCGTGCCTGTCAAAAAACCTATAGGGTACTTCCCGTTGACCAAGAATCATGAAATTGGCAGGTAGGTAGCTCTTATAGCACAAGTACAGGAATAAATCTAAAAACCGCGAATTTGTGGTTACATCATTAAAAAAAAATTAAAATGTGTTTAAATTTTCAAAGTAAGATAACTATACCAAGTGGGGTATCATATGAAAGTGCTTGTCTGTACATTCTAATACAGATTTTTATTTATTTTTTTGCATAATAGTTTTTGATTTATCGTGCAAAATGTTGGAAAAAATACACGAGTACGGAGCCCTCAGTGCGCGAGTCATAGTAATCCTATACGGGTTCCGTTTTTCATTTTGAGGCACGGAACCCTAAAAACAGTTGCAAACTGATTATAGTTGAAGTCTTCAGGCAAGGAGGAATTTTAAATTGTCAAGGCATAACTCAATAACCTGTAAATATTTTTGACTATCGATACTTTATCCGCGTGAATTTAGCATTTAACAAAACTAACCTATGTCACTCTCAAAATATTGAACTAAATCTATGCAAAATCACGTCAATCTTGTGCTTCTTTGCAACGTAATTGAAGGACAAACTAATAAACCAACAAACACACTATAATATAGATAGTGATTTTTCTATTTTATTTTCCATGACAAGGAATATCTATCTATAAAACATCCGTAGAGGTATTTTTCCAACAAGGCAACGTGCGACAAACGAAATGGTACCTGTGTTTGATAACATTTTTTTTTCTTTATCACAATTTTTTGATTGGGAGCCTAGTTTTTATTCATTTTGTGGTATTTTTCACGTATGTACTTTCTCCTTTTTCCAAAAACTATTCCAAACATAGATAGGGAAATATTTCTATAGGTTGCATGGATTTGATTAGAAAAATTCCTGCTTTATTTTATGATCTGTAACAGAAACATTACTTAGTCTACCATCTAAGCACGAAAGCATAACATCACATATTTCTACAATCGCAATAATTAGTTATGATAGACTGAATTCTTATTATATTTTCATGGTTGAGCGTCTAGTTCTTAACTCACAACCCATACGTTCTAGATGACTCGAAGTCAGTTCTCTGTTTTGGTTCGCAGAAGAAGTTTTCCCAGTTTTCGTAACAAAAAATATGTTTTTTTTTATTTTTTACATCCGTGTCCCGGCCACAATAACGGCAAATAACGCGAGGTTCAACGGCGTTTTCCATTAAACGTAGATGTAGCTACGATCACCGTTGAACGGCATTCACAATGCCGTTGGGCGTTAGACGATTTTAACCCCAATTCAATTATTGGCATTCATGACTGTGTGGCCACTGAGTTTAAAGCCGGCTCTACACTCGCACGTTAAGTCGCACCGTTATTTCACGCCGTGAATGTATGCCGCGATCCACGCGTGAACTGTGTCCCTTCACACTCGCAAATCTTCACAGTCTTGTTCGTGACTATGGACGAAACCCTTAGTCGCGGACCAAAAACCGACACTGATCGCGGAAAGGCGCGAAGCGCGAACGCGAAGTCGTGAACAACATCTACACTCGTGATTCGCAGTTGTCGCGGGCTTTCGCGGCCGTTTGCGCCGCGAGTGTAGAGCCCACTTAACGCGTTGATTATCGTGATAAGTGGACTCTAGTGTGTAGAGCCAGCTTAAAACTTTACAGCTAAAACAAAAAAAATCTCCGATATAAATGGCAAAAGATGCTAAGCCAACCATAATGTTATCTAGCATCACACTAATATTATAAAGGCGAAAGTTTGTATGTGTGTGTGTGTGTGTTTGTGTGTGTGTGTGTGTGTGTGTGTATGTTTGTTACTCCTTCGCGCAAAAACTACTGGACGGATTGGGCTGAAATTTAGAATGGAGATAGATTATACCCTGGATTAGCACATAGGCTACTTTTTATCCCGGAAAATCAAAGAGTTCCCACGGGAATTTTAAAAACCTACATCCACGCGAACGAAGTTGCGGGTTTCAGCTAGTCAATCTATAACTTATCGTAATCTGGCACTGCATTTTACAGTGCTCGCCATCAAGCCACTCTGTCGTTTGACGCCGGCTGCTTACTTCATTTATGACCTGGATTTTCCGTAAAGTTCAAAGAGTGAATAGCTCCGATACAAAACGGCAAAGGGCGCCAAACCCATCGCCAGTTATCTGGCACTCGTTTCACAGCGCTCGCCATCCCGCGCACTCCGGTTAACGATATTATTCTTTTGACCCCAATGCCACAGAGTAACTCGGCGTTTAAAGGTGTCAGTTAAAAGGTTTTTGTTCGGTCAACATTGAAATTTCTTTCTCAAATATTGTGAGACGAGAATTAGGTAAATATCCTGAATAGTGGACGATTTTTAGGCTTGTTATCTTAATATGTATTATGCAACATAATTTAATTGGGATTTAATTATACAATGCATTATACGGCTGACTTATAAATATGCTTTTTATGGTAACTTTTTATTTATACTATAAAATAATTATATCTTATTTACTTATACTAAAATAATGATAATATTTATATACATTATACTTATATAGTAAAAATATCATTAATGTAATATAGTGCACGCAAAACAAGTACTTATTTAGTCATAGACATTTTTATATTTGCCCGTATAAACGTTGCTTCCCTGACTGCAGCTCTAATATGATTAAAGTCCTTTTAATAACATAAAGAGTGACTACAGAATGTCCTATTTAACAAGTGTAAATTAAAAATTTATAACACCCCCGACAAGTGAAGGTTACAGTAACTAGAAAAGAGCTGATAACTTTCAAACAGCTGAACCGATTTTCTTGGATTATAGCTAAGAACACTCTCGATCAAGCCACCTTTCAAACAAAAAAAACTAAATTAAAATCGTTTCATTAGTTCAGGAGCTATGATGCCACAGATAGATACACAGATACACATGTCAAACTTATAACACCCCTCTTTTTGGGTTGGGGGTTAAAAAACAAAAGCACTTTCCACCTTTTAATTAAATTCTAGCCATAGACCACCTGTGAAGAAAAATACATTTTACTTAATTCTAGGATATTGGTGAAAACTTTGAATAAAAAAGACAGAACTATCCTTTTTTTATCTGCTTAGTTATTTTTTATTCTAATCTGTAGTCAAACGATGTTATTTGCGTGCGGTCGCGTCGTAACGCCAGTCCGTCCACGGAAGATTGCTCCGTAACGACTCTTTGCTATTATGATCTTTCTTACTACTAACTGCTTTATCTTAAGTCCTTTTAAAAGAACATAAAGAGTATCTAGATATTGAATGTCCTTTTTAAGGGACAAAAACACTTACGCTATAATTACTTCAATTATTTATATTAGGCAAGCTGATACGGGTTGTCATTAAAATCCTCTCTGAAATAGGGTATTATCTTATTTCGTCTGGTGGAAGGCTTCGGCCGTGGCTAGTCCCCACCCTACTGGCAAAACCGTGCCGCCAAGCGATTTAGCGTTCCGGTACGATGCCGAGTAGAAACCAAAGGAGTATGGGTTTAATGAAAACAGCCATAATCCTTCTAGGTTACCCCGCTTCCATCTTAGACTGCAACATCACTTACCACCAGGTAAGATTGTAGTCAAGGGCTAACTTGTATCCGGAAAAAAAATCTCAACCGTTTTAATATACCTACTCGTAGATACAGTTTATATGTCAGTCAGTCAGTTTCACATCTATACTAATAAATAAAATTGGAGTGTCTGTCTGTAATTTCGAAATAACTACCTCATATTAAGCTCATAGGGTTATTTGAACGAAACCTTAACTGAATCACACGTTTTTAAAATTTTTGTCTGTCTGTCTGTCTGTCTGTCTGTCTGTTTGAAAAGGCTAATCTTCGGAACGGCTGAACCGATTTTGACGGGACTTTCACAGACAAATAGAGGATTCATCAGGGTGTAACATAGGCTACTTTTTTAACCGACTTTCAAAAAAGGAGTTGTGTTTTTCTACCTATGTATACCGAAATCTCCGAGATTTCTGAACCGATTTGAGTAATTTTTTTTTTAATTGATAGAGGAACTTTGCGACATTGCCCTATAAAAAGTTTAGATTCCCACTCTTCAATCCTGATGCTGCAGGAGATCTGATCACCAAAGTGGATGGGATTTAGAAACTGTCGTCGGTTATAACTTGATATTGAAGGTATATTTACCAAGTAAAGACTTTGTCGCGCGGTAAAATGAAATAATGATTAAGTATATCACTTCATTTATAAATTATCATTCAAAATATTTGTACGCCGCTACGGCTAATGTGTTTGAACTATGTAATAATTACCAACATCTTGTAACACACATTATGCAAATAAAGGATTATTATTGTTCCCACGGGATTTCTAAAAACCTAAATCCACGCGGGCGAAGCTGCGGGCATCAGCTAGTTTCCAATATTATCCATTTGAACCGAACACTTATCGCATTTCAGTGAGATCGCACTTTAAGGTATTCATCGGATTTCAGTCTTACCCCTAAAACTTCAATCTATTGAGGAATTTAATTAACTTGCTGCCGAAACTGTAGAATAGTTTCGTAATTGAATCATATCCATGTGGAATCCTACCTACCACGAATGCAAAACGCATTTCGGAGCTAGAATAGCTAGGTAATAATAAAAACCGGCCAAGTGCGAGTCATACTCGCGCACCGAGGGTTCCGTACTCGGGTATTTTTTCCGACATTTTGCACGATATATCAAAAACTATTACGCATAAAAATAAGTAAAAATCTGTTTTAGAATGCACAGGTAAAGTCCTTTCATATGATACCTTAAAAATTGAAACACATTTAAATTTTTTTTAATGATGGAACCACAAATTCTCGGTTTTCAGATTTATTCCGTTACTTGTGCTATAAGACCTCCCTACCTGCCAAATTTCATGATTCTAGCTCAACGGGAAGTACCCTATAGGTTTTCTTGACAGACACGACGGACGGACGGACGGACAGACAGACAGACAACAAAGTGATCCTATAAGGATTCCGTTATTCCTTTTGAAATACGGAACCCTAAAAAGGAACTCTTGTAGGATCACTTTGTTGTCTGTCGTGTCTGTCAAGGGGTATTTTCAGTTGATTATTCTATAGCATACTTTCAGTTGACTTAAGATCATGTTTGGCAGGTAGGTAGGTCCTATAGCACATGTAAAGAAAAAAATCCGAATTTAGATTGGTCCACAATCTGTTAGTTACTCACTCGAATTATACTTTTCACTGGCCGAGTTTCACCGAGAATTAACCAAAACGTCGTTTTGAAAGCTTTCAAATTATTAGTAAAGCCTCGATGACACGGGGCGAGTTTACAAGCTGAAAGCGAACTCGCTGCCTTGTAACTTGTAAACTCGCCACGTGTCATCGAGCTTTTTCACAATCTGCTTTTGATTATCAGATTGTAAAAACGCTGCTTGAAAAATAGAAAGCCGGGCTAATTTACTCGCCATTCGCTGGCGTGTTGGCCTGTAAGCTAGCTAGTAGCCACGTGTCATCATCACTGCTAGTAAACTAGTTGCGAGCATCTGCGTTTTGGCAGTTAAAGCTAAAATGTCAAAACGCTAGCTAGTTGGCTACTGAGCGAGTGGAATGTTTTGTGTGTCATTGACACTCGCTTACTCGCTCACTCGCTAGCTTTTAAACTCGCCGACTAGCAGCTCGTAAATTAGCCCAGTGTCATCGAGCCTTAACTCTACAATGAAGCTAGCTGCCGTGTAGGACAAAAGACAAAACTAACATTTACATAATATCTGAGTGTCTAACTAAGCGCAATAGCGACTCTGTCTTATCTAGACTAGAGGCACCATGATATCAGTTACTGGGAGACATGACTTAATCATGGTTAGCTGGAAATTTTAAACGTACGGTCTAATTCTTAGTTAAAATTATTTAGCTGAGCAACCACTGTAGCCAACATTTTGTTGTTTCTGTCATTTATTTTTTGTAAACATTTAAAAAAACACGTAACCACAAATTCACTGTTTTCGGATTTATTCCTTTTCTTGTGCTATAACACCTACCTACTTACCAAATTTTCATGATTCTAGGTCAACAGGAAGTACCCTATAGGTTTTCTTGACAGACACGACAGACGGACAGACAGACAGACCAACAACGAAGTGATCCTATACGGGTTCCTTTTTACCTTTTAAGGTACGGAACTCTAAAAATTATTTGAATGAGATTTGTTAATATAAACGACAAAAACAGAAGTAATACAGCCATGAGTGTAAACTAGTCACTCTCTAAAAAAAAGTGTACAGAAACAGCAAGAACAATAATCAGCAGTTAAAGTTTAATTAACCTAAGTTTTAAACGTGGCTTTTTCAAAGATGGTGTTCAAAGTCCGGTCGTTCCAGCATTAATGGCGATCCCCATTGAGCGGGCCGCTGCAATGGAAGTTTTAACAAGGCTTGAAGATCGGAGCTTTGGAGGAGACCGCTGCATAATATTAATGCTGAAAGCGTGTTTAGAATATTTTTCAAAGCTTATGAGTAAGGGCGGAATAAAACTTTTGATAAATCTACTTTTTTTTTTTATACACAGGAAATGCCTAACGCATACCCTTCCGTCAGGGGAAACGGAGAGGTTATGTGGGGCTTGCACCCACTAAAACCTGTGTTTGTTCCTCAACGGAGTGGCGGTTGCGCGGGTATCACTAAGGTAGTATTCACCGCACTCCCGCCAAGTCTTGACCCGCTGCCAAGCGGACGGGTCCCATCGCTAGGCTGGCTGCTACCAGCTCCGTCTCAGAAGCGCACCCGGAACACGGTGCGCTACCTCCTGACCTGGTTATGTATCGGTTGACGAACGCCCCTTACGCCCGTCAACCGCAGGTCGGCAACTCATGGAGGCCGGAGGTCGTCATTTGTGATTAATCTACTTATAGCTATACATGATGACTGATGTTGTCAATAAGTTACACCAGTCTTGGTAAAATGTAAAAGGTCCATGTTCAGTATTTCAACCTGCATTCTGTTGAATAAATAAATTACTCGATCATTCATTGTTTTTAACCCCCGACCCAAAAAGAGGGGTGTTATAAGTTTGACGTGTGTATCTGTGTATCTGTCTGTGGCATCGTAGCGCCTAAACGAATGAACCGATTTTAATTGTAGTTTAAGTTTTTTTTGTTTGAAAGGTGGCTGGATCGAGAGTGTTTTTAGCTATAATTCAAGAAAATCGGTTCAGCCGTTTGAAAGTTATCAGCTCTTTTCTAATTACTGTAACCTTCACTTGTCGGGGATGTTATTAATTTTTAATTTACACAGGTATACTTGAATAAATATTTCAATCAGTCAAGCAAATCTACTAATAGTACGGAATACTACAGAGAAAAAAAAGATTTGTACCGATGTATTCCTTTTCACAAACAAACGTTCAGAATTCGTGAAACTCGTCAATATATCGTTTAGAAACAAAACATTTCACTCAGTCAATGGGTGATTTGTAAATGTTTCGAGAATTTCCAAACGATTGCCCTACATCCCAACTCATTAGAGATTCAGGACGATTTGCCGGCTCGTTTAGGTGATTAGTGCTGTTAGGTATCAGGTAAAGTGCGAAGGAATTACGCTTACTTGATGTGACCTGAAACGGTGACCTGATTTGGATAGAATCAGGCGTTACTTTGCGGAAGTTCATGTTTAGCAAGAAACAGTTAAAAATTATTTTGCTATAATCCGCCAACAGAAAAAATCTGTATGGTCAAACATGCAGTTACAAGCTAGGTAAGCGGTGCTTAGCTTGTAACTGCATGTTTGACCATACAGATTTTTTCTGTAGGCGGATTATAGCAAAATAATTTTTAACTGTTTCTTGGTGACCTGATTGTTAAATCACGAAACCTCTTGCTGACGCAGTGGTGACCACTTCGTCTTATCGATGGGAGGTTGCGGGTTTGGTACTCATCAGGTTTTGTGTCATCATCATCATCATTATTATCAACCGATAGACGACCACTGCTACCGATTGGTCACTTGTAGGAATTCACCGGGCTATACCTACTTATGTATTGTAAATAATAATAATAATAATAATTTTCTTTATTTAAGGTAAAAACCCAAAAAAGTATACAAAAATGAAATAATAATTTATAATAATATTAACATTATTTAAATTAAATTCAAAATAGCACACTGGAGGTGAGCAATTTTGAGCTATTTTCTGTTTGAATCTGTAAAGGAATCAATTTTTTTTTCTCTCGTCTGGCTTTACACTGATTAGCCAATATCAAGTTTGTAGTTATTTACAAGTTAGGAAAACTATACGTATAAGAATGGACCTCGTCTGTGCCGGCGCCCACTGACATACACGCGGCGCCCCTTTAGAGTGCTTCCCAGTCAGTTCCACCAACAATAAACACCAGCAGAATTCAAAAACCGGCCACTTCTAACAAAAAAAAACACTCCAAAAAGTCACAACACGCGCGCCAGCAAACGCCACCACAGACGAAGTCCCAGGAATCTATCTATAACAGGTAGTAGTACTAACACTAATAAAAAACCGGCCATATGCGAGTCAGACTCGCGCACTGAGGGTTCCGTGCTCGAGTATTTTTTCCAACATTTTGCACGAGAAATCAAAAACTATGATACATAAAAATAAATAAAAATTTGTTTTAGGATGTTTAGGTAAAGCCCTTTCATATGATACCCCACTTGGTATCTTTATCTTATTTTGAAAATTGAACACATTTTAATTTTTTTTAAATAATGTAACCACAAATTCGTGGTTTTCAGATTTATTCCTGTAATTGTGCTATAAAACCTACCTACCTACCAAATTTCATGATTCTAGGTTAACGGGAAGTACCCTATAGGTTTCTTGACAGACAGACAGACAGACAACAAAGTGATCCTATAAGGATTCCGTTTTTCCTTTCGAGGCACGGAACTCTAAAAAAGGCGAAAGTTTGTGTGTGTGTATGTTTGTTACTCCTTCACGAAAAATCTATTCGACGGATTTGTCTGAAATTTAGAATGGAGATAAATAGATAATATCCTGGATTAGCACATAGGCCACTTTTTATCCCGGAAAATCAAAGAGTTCCCACGGGATTTAGAAAAACCTAAACGACGGACGAAGTCGCGGGCATCCGCTAGTTATAATTATTATCATTTTGGTCTACCCTAGCTTCCGGTTTGTCAAAGCTTCCAATGACTTGAAAGGCACAACCCGTGAATGCTTCGTTAGATATGGCCATTGCTCGACGACCTTTGAAATGAACATCAATTACCGCTATCGTCACATTATGGGGGTAGGTGTGCCGGCATCTATGTAAGATATGATGATTTAAATCCCTTAACGACCTTTTATGTATTAAGCTATCGCTTAGGCACGTGTCATATTAATGGTACTGTCCTAGTTAATCTATACTCAGGGTTTATTTTATTAGACACTAGCTGATGCCCGCGGCTTCGTCCGCGCGGATTCACGTTTTTCGCAAAATTCCGCGGGAACTCTTTGATCTTCCGGGATAAAAAGTAACCTATGTGTTAATCCAGGATATAATCTATCTCCATTACAAATTTCAGCCAACCGTTCAGTAGTTTTTGCGTGAAAGAGTAACAAACATTCATACATACAAACTTTCGCGTTTGTAATATTAAGTAGGATATAGCTGCAATTTTTAGGCACGTATACTGCTACCATTTTAGCATAAAATACCAACTTTTGCGTGCACCCACTCTTGCAAGCATAGCATCCAAAAAATTAGTTTTTTGGTAGAGCAGTCATGTTTTTTAATTACGCATTGTTAATTTTTTGCCGTTTAGATCTCCATACCAACCGTCCATAAACAATCTTCACTTAAAAAATCGTATTGTACTATTTTTTTTATTGCTGGGCTATTAGTTGCCAACAAGTGCTAGCCCGTTTGCGAACTTTTTTAAACACAAACAGGTCGCGCTGGACTCAAGAGTCTTCAAGCGTGTCGGAGGATTACTCTCATGATATAAGAGTCCTTGCCAAAAAACGCCGACATGTGATATGTCATTAAAAAGAGGCTCACTTGAGTCTATCAAGCTCGAAAGCTTTGTGTCGTTCTTTTAGATTTCATATAAATAAAGTCATAATAAATGGAATTGTATTTAAAAAACCGGTCAAGTGCGAAGTTCCGTACTCGGGAATTTTTTTCTCGACATTTTGCACAAATCAAAAACTGTTATGTATCAAAATAAATAAAAATCTATTTTAGAATGTACAGGTAAAGCCCTTTCATATGATACCGCACTTAGTATAGTTATCTTACTTTGAAAATTTAAACACATTTTAATTTTTTTTTAATGATGTCAGCTGAACAAATTCACGGTTTTCGGGTTTATTCCTTTACTTGTGCTATAAGACCTATCAATGTGCGAAATTTCATAATTCTAGGTCAACGGGAAGTACCCTATAGGTTTTCTTGACAGACACGACGGACGGACCGACGCGACGGACAGACAGACAGACAACAAAGTGAGAGAGTCCTATAAGGGTTCCGTTTTTCCTTTTGAGGTACAGAACCCTAAAAAATTGGAGGGAAATACTTTTGAAATTGTAGGTGCTTCCAACATCAATGGTGTTAATTAAAGGTAGGAACTAGAAAGTGATCTGGTAAGTATTCCTTTTTTCTATGGAGATACCTAAAACTGGTGAGAATACAATATTAGGAGGGTTTTTACTTTATTCTCTTACTCGACTAACATGTAATGTAACATTTCAGCGCTCCCCCAACCATTTTTGTTTGCATTACAAATAAGTACTAAGGCATAGCTCGCACACCCCGCTAATGAATTTGGGTAACAACTAACAACGCGAAACGCTCCACGCCGGGAGTAAAAGCCTTTCAGGGCTTTTTATAATGCGGCTCTGCGCTCTAGGATAGCCTTTTCATTGTCAGATTACTTAGTTTTTTTTATTTATTGAAAAGGTTACAAGAAAACTTACAGCTAGCCTTATCTGATTATTACTATACAAATCATGCCCGGGTGTCATGGTGCCAAGAATTCTAGCTACATACGGCTGAAAAGCCGGGCTGATCCTTTGCGAAAAAAAATGAGCCAGCTCTTCTGTCACCAGATTGATGAGGCCAAAAAAAAGATTTAACAATGATTTCGGGGTTCTTAAATGTGAGTTTCTTCATTCTACTATAATGCCTGAACAGATATTTATTTGCCCCGCTAAAGAATTTGGAACAACGCAAAACGTTCTGCGACGAGAATAAAAGGCTTTCAGGGGTTTTAATGCGGCTCAGAGTCCTCCCATCTTTTAGAATTTTGGAAGAAATTTAATTTTGACATAGGCACCGTCCCAATCCAAAATCCTCGTCCAGTTTAGTTTTAAGGTTACTTACCATTTTAAATTATCGATTTAACTAAAAAAGTAAGTTAAATTAGGTCAAATGTTTATGACGTCACATCTGTGTAGCTTCTATATTTTCATACGAGCTCCCTTAGGTAATAAGCGAGCGTTTTGACGTTTAATAAAAAGTTGCCAATTTGACTAATAACCACTGTTCCTATTATGTTGGCTGTGGCAGCAATATCGCCTAATAGTAAGTTTCCTAACTTTCATCCATCAATTTGTATTGAGGTTAGTGATACCATAATGGCAATACCAAGAGATATAAATTACAACAATACAAATCGAGCAGCGAAAGTTGTTCGCAGACTTGGCCGTAATTAATGGCACGTCATTACTTTCATCCCCGATCCATCCCCTGTTTCTAATATCCACCGGAATTATATAAGTTCGCTTAGGCCCATTTATATGAAAACCATTGATATGCTATCCCTAGGAATGTAACTCGAACTTGAACTTGAATCTACCTATTAAGAGTAATTATCTACTAGAGATACTCTAATTATCTACTATAGAGTAATTACTATAATTTAGTAATTATAGTATATTAATATTATACCTATGCGTTTTAACCATTAAAATATTACTTACTTTACGCTGAAGGGAAAGGGAAAGTAGTACTTTACTACATCGCTTAAAGTAGCTTAAAGTATTGTTTTGACATTTCCATATAAAACTTGTATGAAATAGTCAAAACAATACTGAAACATTATTACTTCAAGCGGTGGTAGAAGGGTCCCAGCGCTTAGTAGTGGTATTCTTTAATCAATTTTAATTGACGTCAAAAAGTGAAGGTTCTGTATTCGAACCGTATAGAGGTAACGTTTTCAATTTACGAGTATAATCATTTGGCATAGGCCGTACCTACTTAGCATGTTTGTATAATTGTTTATTCTAAGTTTTGTATATCAGCACTCATAGACTTTAATTTATAGCTATTTATGGAGCTCATAACTCAAGGTTACGCAATAAAATTGCTCTTTATGATCGCTTTATACTGATTATCCCTAATGGATTGCGGAAGTTTTCTACGCAAGATTAATTCAAAAATATTATTTCTTGTTACATTCTTATAGTATCTAACTAGTTGCTTCCCGGGACTTCATCCGCATGGAATCTTGGAAAATCAGATCAATGTGATTTTTATATGGATATAGTTAAAGATTTGGAGAGTGACTGTCTGTCTGTCTGTCTGTCTGTCGTGTCTGTCAAGAAATCTATAGGGTACTTCCCGTTGACCTAGAATCATGAAAGGCAGGTAGGTAGATCTTATAGCACAAGTACAGGAATAAATCTGAAAACCGCGAATTTGTGGTCACCTCATTTAAAAAAAAATTAAAATATGTAATGTATTCAATTTTCAAAGTAAGATAACTATACCAAGTGGGGTATCATATGAAAGGGCTTTACCTGAACATTCTAAAACAGATTTTTATTTATTTTTGTAAATAATAGTTTTTGAATCGTGAAAAATGTTGGAAAAAATACCCGAGTACGGAACCCTCAGTGCGCGAGTCTGGCTCGCACTTGGCCGGTTTTTTTATTTTTTATTTTTATAGACTAGCGCTTGGCTGCAATCAGACTTGCTAGCAAGTAATGATTCAGCTTAAGATGAAGCGCGCTTGCTTTTTAGATGCCTAAGTATTCACTGTTGACTTGAAGGTACCCAAATTAAAAGTGGAGGGAAAAACTGATGCTGATGAAAATTAATTTCAGGCAAACGAAACCACGAATTAAAATGAAAATTATAAACAGCCATATTTCAGGTGATTTCAGGCTTTTGTTTCGATTTAATGATTCGAAACGTGGTTGTTAAAACAAAGTCAAATGAAACGGAACGAAACGAGCTCTCGTTTATGGTTTCCGATTAAATAAACGATAAACATTATCGCCTTGCTTTCAGCGATTACAAAATACAACTGTATTAAAAACACCGGTTCTAATTGAAAATTTATGCGATTTCTGGTGACCCCATAGCTTGAAAGATATTAAGAGATTTAAGTTGCTTTCAAACTACGGAAACGTAATATAATATTAATGATATTTATATGTTATATTATATTCCGTAGTTTGAAATCAGCTTTATTACTTTTATAATATTTCAATAACATGGTTTTCGGGTCTTTGATCTAAATTTGTTGAGAAATATGAAATATGAATCAATATGACTGAAAACAATTTTAGACAGAAAATAATTTGGAGAAATAACCAGACAAGTGATGGTTAATCTTGCTTGGAGAGAATTCGGAGATAATTGGCTGTGATAGATGGACAGACAGATAGACCTTTCATGTTTTTTAGAGGTTAAACACCCGACCTCCAGAATAAAAGGCGGTCGTACTAACCACTAGGCTAGCATGGCTCTTAATGACAATCAGGCTTCGGTTAAAAACTTAACTGGATATTAATTTAGAAATAAGAATAATAATTGATCCTTTTTCTCAGCACCTGGTACCTGGTGCCCTTCGACCGCCTGTTGTGAAAGAAGGAAAGAAAGAAAAAACGTTTTTTTAAAAGCTGTGCCACACATTACTTTCCAGTTATTCCTACGGGTTAGGTTATTCCGGCGCCTCTAATACTTGAGCATTAAAGCATTGTGTCAGATCCTTTTTTTCACGCACATCCAAACTGTGGAACCAACTCCCTTCGGCAGTGTTCCCTCTAGATTACAACATGGGGCTATTCATGGCATGGCATGGGGCGACAGGCCGGCAACACATTGGCGGTTCCTCTGGTGCTGCAAATGTTTTAAGCGGCGGTAATCACTTAGGTAACATCAGATGAACCGCCTGCTCGTTTGCTTTTTTTTTTAATGATAATGGGAAAGAGAGACTTGGACCCTGGGTAACTACTGAGAACGAAAGAGATAATTAGACCAGCAACTAATGAGTGAGATACAGATTGTAAAATTCCAAACTTTCCCAATTAGAGTCGAGCCTGTGGCCGTCGAGAAATATACGGAAAATATTCTGAATAAAAAACCGGCCAAGTGAGAGTCGGATTCCCATGGGAAAGGTTCCATACACGATATAAAGTGATATATATAGCTATGTGGTACTTAAAAAAACAATTTGCATGGAAGCCATTTTGAAATTCACCGACTTGCTTTTTAGGGTTTTGTGCCCGAATGGTGCCAACGGGACCCTATTAACTACTAAGCCTTCTGTCCGTCTGTCTGTTTGTCTGTCAGCAGGTTGTATGTCGTAAAAGATAGAGAATGGAAATATTTCTATTGCCGTTCAAATAACAATAATAGTAAGAATTTCAAAATGGCTGCCATGTAAATTAAAAAATATATCTGTTTATTATTTTCGTTATAGCGGCACTCCGTGAGAATTCTAATTCTTTACCTATTACCACATTACGGTTCATGAGATACATCCCTCTGATAGACAGACGGATGGACAGCGGAGGTTTAGTAATAGGGTCCCGTTGGCCCTATCGGGTACGGAACCCTAAAAAGTTATTCCCGCGAACCAAATTGGGTGCCCTCAATTAGTTTAGCTTTGTTTCTTTTCTCAAGCCTGGGGGCAGAAACAAAAAGGCCTTGTGTACGCCACTCCTTACAAAAAAATACCTACATACTTGCCCCGTGTGAGACGTGAATAAGTACAAGTTAACTTAACAAAACCGGCCAAGTGCTAGTCAGGTTCCGTACTACAGAAGTAAATCGGTAACAATCACATTTTGTTAACGCACCGCAAAACTAACTTTGCAAAAAACTATGGTTGGTTTTATTTTTACTGTAATTTTAACAGGGCTCTCTCCGTCACTCGCTTCATACAATCGTAGTTCCTTTCATTTGAATACTAAGCAACCAAAGTCCATGAAATTTTGCAGACATATTCTAGAAACTAATATCTGTGTCTGTGGTGTTTTAGATTTTCCTAAAAATATGTAGTTTTAAAATTACAGGGGCTCAAAGATTTGTATGTGAATTTTTAAGACCGCGTAATTTTGAAAACAAATTTTTTAACGGAAATCTGGAAAACCACAGACATAGATATTAGTTCCCGGAACGTTTCTGCAAAATTCCATTGAGCATGATTGGTTAGTATTCCAATGAGAGACGAACTACGTTTGTATGGAGCGAGTGACGGAGAGACCCCTCTATCACTTGCTTACGGTGAAGGATACTTATCAATTACAGACAAACGTGCTAAATCTCTCAATTATAATTTTTTACTTACTTATAACTTATAAGTAGGTATTTACCCTAAGGAACCCTCTCTACTTGATATAAAAAGGCATATTAAGTTGGCATTATACCGAAATACATAATACAAAAACTCTTGAAAACTTCTCAGTAGATCCCTTAATAAGAAATTCTAAGAACTTTATTCAAGTTGGCGGAAAAATGGTCGCGAGCAAACTAAACTAAGTAGTTGGAAGTTCCTACGGACCACCTAAGCAATTAATTTGTTCACCAACTTTCTGTTGGGTATTAAAAAGTCTGTCACTTTCTTTTCGCACTTTGTTGATAATTTGAGAGCAGGATATAAAATATAAGATTGTTTTTAGGGTTCCACTCTCCAGAGAAAAAAGGAACCCCTTGTAGGAGGCAGGTAGAGAAGAGCCATATTATCACCTATTACGTTAGAGTAATAAGCAAAACTAACTAACTATTATACTCCTAACATAGTATGCTAAGGCTAACAAAAAGCCAAAATGTGGCTTTACATAAGCATCTAGTACTGAACATATAAAATGATTAATGGATAAATGTTTGAAACCATTTTGAAACTGAAAGTCATCCTGACTCTTCCCAATTCTACCCTGTAGTTTAAAACCGCTTCCTTTAGCTATACATACATATTACCTATATATGTATATACATTATACATGCTCAGCCAGAGAGATGTCATATTATTAGAACATACAATGTCTCGCAAAATGGTCATAATACACGACATCAAATGAGTTGCAGGACGCCGCCTGACAAAAAAATTAAAAGAGAGAGAAATACGTTCACTGCGTGCTACCCGTCTATAACTTAGGAGCTCACCTTCAAATCGAGTGATAAGGTATTATGTAGGTAAGTTTTCTAGATCTTTCTTCACCATCTTCACCTGTCACTATGTGTAACTAACTAGCTGATGCCCCGTACCCGCGACTTTATCCGCGTGAATTCAGGGTTTTAAAATCCCGTGGGAACTCTGGTTTTCCGGGTCTGTGGATCTTTAACTTTATTCATGAAAAAATTACGCCAATCTGTTGCTCCGTTGTGGCGTAATTGAAGGACAAACCAACAAACAAACACGTTTTTGCACTTATGAGTGGTGGTTGGAATCATATAATGCACCTAAGTAAGTATATGTTAAAAATGATCATATAATGTTACAAGCTTATGGCTGTAAAGTCAAAGTCAAAATCAGTTATTTAAAGTAGGTACTATTGTACTCCTTTTGATGGTCGGAATTGTTATATCTGTACGATATAATAGTGATAATTAATTACGAACTTAAAACTAAAGCTACGAGGGTTCCAAGCGCGCCCAAGTCTGAGAAGATCACTGGTTGGAAGACTCATTGGTTGGAGGCACTTCCTTGGCACTATACACAGCCGCGCCAGGGGTAGGTATGTCTGATGCTCTAGAGGTATTCAACTCGATGTGCTCAGCATAATGTTCCGTGAAGTTAATACGAAGCTGAGCGCTAGAGCAGTTCCAACTTTGTTAATATTTGATGCTTACTACAACAACTCTGGCCATAACCTTGAATATGTTGCTTTCTAATGAGAATCCACCATAGAACAACAGTGATATTCAGAATATAGATTACATTTCTGTTTGTATAGTCTACCCATAGAAGCCGTAGATTGACGCGATTACTTTTATCTAATATAATTTGGCCTATAAGAGCCAAATGTACTGGGTAAACTGATAAAGTGATCAATTTGCCAATTTATGCAAAAAATCACGTTCATCCGTTGCCTTGTTGTGGCGTGATTGAAGGACGAACCATCAAACAAATATACTTTCGCATTTATGATATTATAGTTACTAATTGAGTTTATATCTTTTTAATGAGCGATATACAGGTTATAATTAGAATGCTAGCAAAAACTTACCGCTATCATTATAATGCCTAAATAGAACCCATAACCATTTATACTTGTAGTTTTAGTGATTAATCTTTTTCGAACCCGCAATGTATAGCATACAAAAGTTATGGTCAATGATCCGGGGGAGTCTCCGCGACACCTAACTACGCAACGTTCGTTGACCTCTAACCTCAGTCAGATGTATTATTTGCTGTACATTAAGAACTTTTAAAAATACATTATTTTTTGTAAATTAAAGATTATTTATTATTTGTTTTTGCGTTTGTTTTTTTGTGACATCTTATCAGTAATCATCACTACTATGCCATCTTCGTTTTTACTAGCGTTCTTTATACTCTGTATAGGTTGCGTAATGTCTGTTCCCCAGCGAATAAAAAGATTATGATAACTATTTGAACTAGGTATGTTTAAAGCGATTAATCAATCTTACACTATGGCTGAAGGGTCATTACTCATTAGGCTTATTATATGTTTTAAAGAAACATGACTGTTATTAATATTTTCTTAGAACAATGTCTAGACTGTTATTGACAGGTTTTGTTAATCGCTAACATCGATGTATAAAATATTGGAAAGTTTGAAGTGTCTAGAATGGTCTATGAGCATAATCTTCTTGAGGACATCTTTATTAGAATGACAACTATAGGTACATATAAAAAGCTACGATGACTGCCTCGGTGTGGATATTCACGAAGTCCCAGGTTCGAGTCATGGATCGGAATGGGTTATTGGTATATTCTGTCAAAAATTTTTCAGGAGCAGCTAAATTTTATAGTAATTTAAAAAATATTAACACTTTTCACTACTAACTACATAGTATAAACATAATAGGAGTTTTTCAAATTTATTAAATATTTTCCAAAAAAAAAAAATTTACCTGAAACGAATTTTCAACCAAAAATATCAGGAAAATCGACCTTACCTACTCTCCGTCACCATAATAAACAACTTTAAATGTTATAATAATAATTTTATTGCCATATTTTCCATAATATTTATGTAACTGATACAACTAACTACAGCCCTGACCTATATGTATAGCCCTAAATACTTCGAAACTAACAGATCCACCTCAAAAACATATCGCATAAAGTTGTACAACTTTCACACAAGAAGTAAGTAAGTATACAAAGTAAAGTCAAGCTCTTAACAAAAGTGTAATTTTCTTGAATACATTTTAACTTTACGCTGAAACACTCATGCATTTTCCTAAACGTGACGATTCCACATCCCAAACTTTCGCTAACACTTCCGGAAAGAATCTACTAACAAATAAATTATAGTCAAAGAGGCGGTGGCAATTATACACAACTGTAAATAAAAAATTTATAACACCCCCGATAAGTGAAGGTAACTAGAAAAGAGTTGATAACTTTCAAACGGCTAAGCCGATTTTCTTGGATTATAGCTAAGAACACTCTCGATCAAGCCACCTTTCAAACAAAAAAAAAAAAAAATTTTTAGTTCATTAGTTTAGGAGCTACGATGCCACAGACAGACACAGATACACACATCAAACTTATAACACCCCTCTTTTTGAGTCGGTGGTTAAAAATAACCGTCATTACAAAAAACCAACGCTAAGTGATTTAGCGTTTTGGGGCCGCTGCCACGTAGATACAAAGCGATGAGTATCGACCTCTATCGACTACGTGTTAGACGGGTCATCAGAATTTTAAAAAATGCGGGCTTTAACTCGTTTTGCAGACTCGTACAGATATTTAATATACGACGGATGTTGCTGGATATATAGCGCCGTGTTCTCTACCAGGGTAGTAAGAAAAACAAAAGAAATGAACACTAAAAAATATATATTATTATTCAATATTTTTAAGTAACAATTTTGGAAGCTACCATGCAATACCGCGAGCTACAAGCAACTGACTAATCTCGCTACGCTTCACACGGCGTAGCTCGAAAATGCTTATTCGCTAGTGCCTCTACAGTGTCCATCCTATTTTGACAGCTTCATAGAATACGATTTTTGTTCGGAACGATCAAAAGTCACGTAGTGCTTTGCACAAAGAGGTCGTTGGCTATAAAAAGAGTGATCACACGCTTTCCAAGTTAGCTCGCTTTCATCTTAGATTGTCTTATATGTTTTAATTAGTACCAGACACCAGTGCATCGTAGTCGGCTCCACTTTATGGCTGAATTTAAAAATCAATTATCTTTCTTATCTGTCATTGTTATTTGTTAAAAGCTGTGTAGCCAATTTTGACAAAACAAATTTGCTAAGTCACCTATTGACTGAGTACATATTTATGTACTCAGTCAATAGACTGAGTAATATTTTATTATTATAGATTGAGTATTATCAGCCGTTAGTTACAGAAGACTTATTGATTACAAAGAAATATGAGAGTCTTCAAATAAATTAAAAGTAAAGATTATACATTCTTGTACTGTATAATATATTTTTCTGGTAGTACTTACACAGAAGGATTTTAAAACTGTCAAAATGTCAAATATATTCAATTGAAAACTCGACTCGAAGTATATTTACACCTTCTCTCGTACTACAATCATTCTTTTCGTATAAAGACTCATACATTACGTTCGGAAAAATTGTCTTATTATTCGGAAATTTGTCTTCTGCCCCAAGGGAGGTAAACCAAGTTTAACAAGATCAGAACCGTGTATCCCAAGAGTAGGTATATGTAGTACACTATTCACAAAACGGGTTATCTAGTTTGTTAGGTTAGGTACACATGATGGTTTCTTTTTCGATTGAGAGTCCAGTAGAAAATCCCAATTATTCCCAATTTGAGATAGATTATACTATCGCGCAAAAGATGGAGAATACGGGAATTAAAGATATCACAAGTGTAAATTAAAAATTTATAACACCCCCGACACGTGAAGGTTACAGTAACTAGTAAAGAGCTGATAACTTTCAAACGGCTGAACCGATTTTCTTGGATTATAGCTAAGAATATTCTCGATCAAGCCACCTTTCAAACGAAAAAACCTAAATTAAAATCGGTTCATTAGTTTAGGAGCTGCGATGCCACAGACAGATACAAAGATACACACGTCAAACTTATAACACCCCTCTTTTTGGGTCGGGTTTGTTTGGTTAGTAAAATACATGAATTTATGGTGTTTCACGTTCCATGTACACGCAGCTTAGTATTTCACTCCTCGGGCGGGCAACAAGACTTGTATATTGACCCTTTTTATCAATTTCCTCTTTGTGTATCTTTGGTTTATTCGAGAGCGAATCTTGTGAACTGAGCAACTTATTTGCTTGTACAATACTTACTACTCGTATGTTATTTACCTATTCTATTCTTATTATTTTTTTACTAGCTGACGCCCGCGACTTCGTCCGCGTGGATTTAGGTTTTTCGAAATCCCGTGGGAATTCTTTGGTTTTCCGGGATAAAAAGTGGCCTATGTGCTAATCCAGGATATTATCTATCTCCATTCCGAATTTCAGCCAAATCCGTTCAGTAGTTTTTGCGTGAAGGAGTAACAAACATACACACACACACACACACACACACACACATACAAACTTTCGCCTTTATAATATTAGTGTGATTTGTTTGAAAGGTGGTTTGATTGAGAGTGTTCTTAGCTATAATCCAAGAAAATCGGTTCAGCCGTTTGAAAGTTATCAGCTCTTTTCTAGTTACTGTAACCTTCACTTGTCGGGGGTGTTATAAATTTTTAATTTACACTTGTTTTAAATATATTATGGCATATCAAGTACCACAATCACACCTGAGAGAAAGTGATCATTGTGGGTGATGGGACGCGTTTACCTAGAAGATGCCCGTTCAGATTCACTATTGTTGGTTTGTAATTGGTGATTGTAATCATCGACGATATTAAAAAGGCCGTCTCAATCCATACTACTATAATAAAAATGCAATATTATACCACACTAGAGGATGCTTGCGACTGCATCTGCGTGGATTTAGATTTTTATCGATCCCGTGGGAACTCTTTGATTTCCCGGTATAAAAATTACAGGGACTATTTCGATTACAGGGACGCAAGCTACTTCGGTACCTTTCATACAAATCGGTTAAGTGGATGGGTCTTTAGGATTCCCGCGGGAACTGTTTGATTTTCCGGGATAAAAAGTAGCCTATGTCCGTCCCCAGGATATATGCTAACCCTGTACCAAATTTCGTCAGAATCCGTTACACTGTTGGGCAGTGAAATGGTAGCAGACAGACAGACAGACAGACACACAGATAGATAGATAGACAGACAGACAGATACACTTTCGCATTTATAATACATACTAGGGAATGCCCGCGGCTTCGCCCGCGTGGATTAGATCCCATGGGAACTCTTTGATTTTCCAGGATAAAAAGTAGCCTATGTCCTTCCCCGGAATGTATTCCAAGTCTGTACCAAATTTCATTAAAATCGGTTCAGCGGTTGGGCCGTGAAAACGTAGCAGACAGACAGACAGACAGACACACTTTCGCATTTATAATATTAGCATTAGTATGGATTAGTATGGAAGTATGGATAATCAATAATTATGGATCAGAGACAGGTCGCTAACTATGGGCCTATGACTATAGCAAAAATGTGTGTGTGTCCATCCGTTTGTCTATCCGTTCTCCGTACGTCCGTTTGCCCGATCCGTCCGCCCGCCCGCCCAGCAATTCACAGCCCAATCCACGGAATTTTAAAAACCTACAAAGTCCGGGCTTCATATATAAAAAAAATGGTGAGTGACTGACTGATCAATCAACGCACAGCTGAAACTGGACGAATTGGTCTGGCAGATAGCTTATTATGACGCAGACCCCTGCTAAGAAAGGATTTTTGAAAATCCCACTCCTAAGGCGATAAAATAAAGGTTTGGTGTAGTCCATGTAGATGACATGCGTAAGTTAGTCCAGTATAAAATAATTCCCCAACGCAAAGTGCGTTACGCAAACGCGTAATTATACACGCAAAATCTGCCATTCTCTCTTAGTCAAAGTGAAGATAAATCCCAGAACAAATAATGTGTGACGCAATAAGACGTTCGCACCATTTAAAAGTTAGATTGATATCAGCAAAGTTCCGACACACTCCCATTTTGTGGGCGACGAACAAAAGTAATTTGAACACGAGACGTGTAGAGTGAAAGACTTGTTTGGACTTGTGAAAACATGTTCATTAAAGAATGTTTAAAAGGTTTTAGAAGTAAATGAATGGCTACAAATGGAAAAATTTAAGAGCAGTATCATCATCATTATCAACCCATTGCCGGTGAACTACTGAGCACGGTTTCCTCTCAGAATGAAAAGGATCTAAGCCTTAGTTCGCCACATCTGGTACAATGGCAGACTTCACACGCCTTTGAAATCATTATGGCAAACTCAGGCATGGCATGCAGATTTCCTCATATGTTTTCCTTCATTTAATTTCTTAAAACGCCATAACTGTAAAACTAAGTACCTATTGCACCTCATTATTAAAAATTGATAAACTAGGAACCCAATATAGGCCGACTGAATTTTCAGGCGACCTGGGAAAACTAAGTATTTTATGAGAGGCGTAGTATCTTATGACGTCATTGGGCTAGGTGCCAAATTAATGTTATAAAACTTCGTACAGCCTCCTCACTACCTAGCTACCTCCTAACTAGTAGGTAACTAGGTAAATTTACAGCGAGGCTCTTCAAATATTTATGCACACCTAAACGCTCACAAACTCTGCAGCCTTAGTAGATTTTACATCTCATCAACGCTGAAAGAATCCGAGCGTCAAAGAGAATAGACCTTAACAACCTTATTTTAAAGTTCGAGTTCGTTGATACATCTGTATGGATGGATGCAGGGCTATAAGCTTGAAATCTATAGACCGCACTTTAACTTTGCTTAGACTTAAGTTCCAGTTAAAACGAGACAGATTTATGCCAGCGGTATAGCGCTGTCTCGTTTTAACAGTGTCTTAAGTCTGAGCAAAGTCAAAGTGCGCTCTATAGATCTCAGCCTTAGCGTTAACGGAAAGCGGAGTGGAAATTCAAATTGGTGGTGCTGAATTTTTGACTTTACATCGATGAGCTTAAGGTCTGTTTTACTCTGGCGCTATTGTGGTTCGACGCTCGAATTCTATCAATGTTATGGTGTTAAATCTCATACTATCTACACTCAGTTCGCATATGAAACTTTTCCAAACAACGACCCATTGAGTTGAGTGTAAAAGGAGCGTGATGTTTCGCCGTGCAGAAGACCAGTGGAACATCAGTAAGCGTTATGGTAAAGATAGTCGTATTTTCATTTAATCAGTCCGTTGACTGACAACAATTTGACTTCTGTTGCTCACATTAACACTGAAATTCATAGTCAAGATAGGACCTTCTTTAGGTTACCATTCAGACGACATGTGTTATATTCAACCTTACGATTGAACACGACACAATATTATGTCGTCTGAATGGTCCTTTAAATAAGGCCAAATCTTGACTATTTGGTTCTCATTTGAATGTTAACCAACCAAACTCAATGATACAATGATGAAAGAGGACAGTTAAAACAAATGGTGTCAGGCTTTCTAGATATCTGTAAAAGTGGTTAATTTTAAAGTTACACGGCTCCAAGATTTATAAACAAATTTTTACTATCTACTAAATAGGGCCATTTTACTGCGCACCAAGAAGCGATGTTGTGCTTTAGTTTTTGTGTTCCATAGTACACCAGTGAGACTGAGGGTGACATCTATTGAACGCATTCTGACCTTGCTTAGACTTAGGACAGAGTTATAATGAGACAGATGTATATCTGTCACATAAATCTGTCTCGTTTTAACTCAATCTTAATTCTGAGAAAAGTCAAAGTGCGCTGTATAAATCTCCTCTGAGGCCAGAATGCAGTGCATTGGTGTCTCTAGTAATATATATGGCACCTCTCTGCGCCAACCTAAGTTTTGCTGCGAACTTTAATGTGATCGTTAGTTCTCTTCAGAAACTCAAGGTGAAAATAGTTAAGTGCGAAGTGGTACATACTTATGGATAATTAAAGTGGTTGATCTAGCTAATTTGAACTTCCGGAGAAAAGGACCTAGAAAGTTTTTACAAAGGAATGTGTATTTGTATGTACATTCATCTGTCGACTATCGATAAATAAAATCTTATTGATTTTGTCGTCGCGTCCAATACATAATCCATGAACCGTGTATTCTACAAACTACACTGTATACGATGTCATACATCAATATATCACATTCAACATGACGGAAATGAAAAGAAAATAAAATAAGGAAAATGTTTGATATTCCTTATTTTACGTTACGTTACGTTTGGCATCAAATGAAGTGAGTAATTTCCGGAAAAAGAAGTAGGTATATATTAATAAAATTAAGAGAAGGAAGTACCTAACCTCCTGCGGTCTCTGGCGCTTTACATACAAACGTATTTTGGTCCTCATTTGAATATTAACCAATGAAACACAATATTTGTAATTTTTGTTTTCAAAGGTACAAAGATTAATATTGATAATAGTTATAAGAGATTTATTTATAACTAGAGGATGCCCGCGACTTCGTCCGCGTGGATTCAGGTTTTTAAAGATCCAGTGGGAGCTATTTGATTTTCCGGGATAAAAAGTAGCCTATGCCCGTCCCCGGTATATAAGCTAACCCTGTACCAAATTTCGTCAGAATCGGTTAAACTGTTGGGCCGTAAAAAGGTAGCAGACAGACAGACAGACACACTTTCGCATTTATAATAATAAGTATGGATAGGTATCTCAGTTGATAAGAGTTGTAAGAGGTTCATATCGCGTTTCAGCTGCTAGGGCCTCTGAACTTTTTGAATTTTCAGCTAGCGGGGCTATTCTTTTCCCATACAAGTTGGGATAGATATTAACATAGTAATGAATTTTCAGGCAAAAAATTCTTTCCCAAAACTCCGCGAGATTCAAATTTCCACCACGTAGCCTATTACTTGGCCCGCCACGGTTTTACGCTTTCAGATGAACATAAAAAAGGCCTAAAATATATTACAAGTGCCCTTCATAAAACCCAATAATTTAATGAAAAATAAAAACCAATACATTCAGGAAGATAACCTTACGTCTAGCGAAATATGATCACTGAGCGAAACTCAATAAAAATAAATGATTTCGGAAATAAGTTTATTGTAAACTATGAATTTCGGAATCTTAAAATAAGATACATTTTAAAGTTGAAACAAGACAAGTTGAAAAAAAATAGTTGTACAATTTTCTTTCTGCTCCACTAGCTGATACACGCTACTTTGTCCGCGTGTCTTTGAAAATCCCGGGGGAACTCTTTGATTTTTCGAAATAAAAAGTCAATTTCCAGGTCTTTAACTACCTGTATCCATGTGAAAATCTCTCGATTCGTTGCTCTATTGCAGCGTAATTGAAAGACAAACCAATAAACCTACACACTTTCACATTTATAATGACGACATTACACTTAGCCCTAATTCGCACGAGCCTTAAAAAAGCGTTGCGTTAAAACCCGGCGTTGCGCTGAAAATACAGTGCGCGCTAAATAAGCGTTGACGTGTGAACAGATACTTGGAAATTTGTTCTATTTGAACGCTTTTTTAACGGACGTTAAAAAGCTCTCGTGCGAATGAAGCCTTAGTGTCGTGGCAACTGGCAACCCCCTGCCAGATGCCCTTAAAGTTTAAAAGTTTAAGGCTGGGGGTTGCCACGGTACTAAGTGTCTTGCAATGCATGATGTGGTTTCTAATACCAAAGAAATTAAAAAAAAATTGACTATACTTTGATGTAAGATTACCTACCTTTATTACCTGTTATCTTCAATAGCCATCCACCATGATCCAATCTTCATAGTCGCTGATCGTTCCTCCCTGTGTTGGGAACAAACAATACGCAGCGAAACTTTCAGGTTTTCTAAAATAACGAAGGCCTGGTACGCATTGGCTCTTAGTCCATAGATACCGCTGAACTTTTGATTCGAAATGAATGTTTGATCGTCATTACCCCATTTCAGCTTGCAAGGTGAACCAACCGGAATGTTTTTACGGCTCTTTAATACATAATGCGAGGAGATTGGAGTAAAGTTCGACAGTTTTTACGACCATCCTAATATTTTTTTCATCACGTAAACAGGCTTGCGTTTTAAGGCCATTATTTCCTGAGGAAATCGGTATTACGAGCAGGTTTTATCCGACTACCGGAAAAGTATGATTTTCTTACTTTTATTTAAAGACTCTGTCATACTCATTTAATTTGAGCTAGCCTGCTATATAATTATTATGACTAAGTAGCTTCATTTCTGGCCTGTTTCACATCTTCCAGATAAACTTTATCTACCAAATAAATTTGACGTTATGGCAGACAAAATGTATCCGTTAGATAAAACTGGTTAAGCATAACTGGTGATTTGTGGGCATACCTCTTAAAAATAAACGTTTTTCTTTATTTCTTTCTTTTTATTGAGCGAGATTTCCGGCAAGCGCAACCCTATCTTGCAATAAAAAAGATCCGCTTCAAAGGCTTAGCTGCACCGAACTTCAATCTCGTTTATTCTGGGTTCCCAATCTACCCCAGCGTTGTATTAGCTAAATCAACAATTTCCTATTTCTCGGCGTACTTGAGATAAATCTCCCTTGAGACGTTCTCGACGCGAGTGCTTTAACACGGTGTGTTTTCTCACAAACATTGTCTTTGCTGTCTTCGATTGTGTTGGTCCTTTTCTTGTCAGGCTTGCTCTTAAGTCTCACCTGATCATATAAACCAGCCAAAAAAGGGTTCCGTACCTTCGTATATGAAAAAATAACATTTTTAGATTTTCTTAAATTTCCATCGCGGCCATTTTAACTCTCTACCTTACGGTTACTCTTTCTATTACGGTTCATGAGATACCCACTGATAGACAAACGAACAGACAGATGGACGGACAGACGGACCGACTGCGTAAGCTTATAATAATAGAGTCCCGTTGGCATCCTTCGGGTATATACCTACTTTAAAAGCGATATCTGGGTTCGGATTGGTCCTTTTCTAATCAGGCTTGCTCTCAAGTCTCACCTGATGCAATAAACCAGCCAAAAAAAAGGGTTCTGTAACAAAGAAAACGTGCAAGAAAAAAAAAACACTTTTAATTTTTTTGAATTTTCATAGCGGCCATTTTGAAAGTTTTATTATTGGTTGTATAGCGGCTATACACATTCTGAGACAAATTCCAACTCTCTACCTATTACGGTTCATGATGTACCCGCTGATAGACAGACTTAACGGACGGACAGACAAACGGACGGACACATGGAGGACAGACCGACGGAATATCCGGTTGAGTTTGTTGTTTCTCTTGGCTCTTCTCAGACTTGGCGCGTTTGGAACCCTCGTAGCTCTAGTTTTTAGTTAACGTAATTAATTAGGTATCACCACTACATCATTGTTTGACAATCAGAAAGTGTACAATAATTCTCAATTTGAATAAATGACTTTGACTTTGATAGACAGACAGACGAACGGACAGACGGATGTACTGCGGGTATACGGAACTCTAAAAGTGACATCCGGGTTCAATCCAAGTTTTCTACACCTTTTTCTTGGATTTGGATAGGATTCGAATCAGATATCAAACGTGTGCAAAGCCCAAGCGTAAACTTAATACAATTCCCAGGTAAGTGTTATTGTTGCAAATTAGCCTTACCCTGCGTATCCTTTTACCCAATTAAGAATACCCCACGACTTGAAAGTTTCCCTGCTAATTCATTTAATTTATTCTAATCCGAAATTGTTATTGAAAACCTTTAATGGTTTGTGTTACTGACCGCAGTAAATAATAAAAAGGTTTACATTTAAACATTATGTAAAAAGAAAAGTCGTGACTCACTCACTGACTGACTGACTAATCCACGCCCAAACTCTTGAACCCTTCCCGTTGGCATTTTTCGGGTACGGAACCCTAAAAAGCATCTGAAAATAGGGCAATTTTTTAACTCCCGACCCAAAAAGAGGGGTGTTATAAGTTTGACGTGTGTATCTGTGTATCTGTCTGTGGCATCGTAGCTCCTAAACTAATGAACCGATTTTAATTTAGTTTTTTTTGTTTGAAAGGTGGCTTGATCGAGAGTGTTCTTAGCTATAATCCAAAAAAATCGGTTCAGCCGTTTGAAAGTTATCAGCTCTTTTCTAGTTCTTACTGTAACCTTCATTTGTTGGGGGTGTTATAAATTAAAAAACATTACACTTCTTTTTATTGAGCAATCGTGAAAAAATCCAAGTTACAGAAACAATGTTTTGTCATGTGAGCCTATCGTAAATTCTATAAAATCATGGTCCGTGTGTTCACTGAAAGTAATTTTCCGTGTCGACCTCGGTGGCTTGTTGCGACGAAGACTAATGGCGTCCTGTGGTGTGACGCCGACAACCCATTGAAGGGTGCATGAAAAATATACCTCGCACGCGTACAATAGTGAACTATGTTATTACGAGAACCTATATAGGTCTGCGAGGTACTAAGGTCTCTTAGCTTTAGTGCTCAAGTATTAAAGGCGCCAGGATAACCATAACCTCAGGTATTTAACTGGTGTAGTGTGGCACAACTTTCAAAAAAGAAACTGTTTGTTTTATTTATAGGTTTTTTATATATTATAATTTTATTTTTGCCTCTCACACTTTACTAGGCTTTTAATATATCCAAAACACAAAAAATGCGCACCTGACAATTAGTCTTTTAAACCTGAAACAAAAACAACTGGTAACGTCAGCGACGAGTTATTAGGTTCTAGATGATGCCCGCGACTTCGTCCGCGTGGATTTAGGGGTCTTAAAGTCCCTTGGGAGCTCTTCGCTTTGCCGGGATAAAAAGTTGCCTAGTAAATTTTCGGGACGCGAACTAGCTCGATACCAAATTTCGTCAAAATCGGTTAAACTGTTGGGCCATGAAAAAGTAGCAGACAGACAGACAGACACACTTTCACATTTATAATATTAGTATGGATATCTCTTGGTAGGTATATTAATGAAATACCTACATAAATGGAAGTCTAAAATACTTTCCATAGGTTTATTAGACAACAAACCCCTAAATCACCAGTTACGGAAACTAGAAAGACACCTTCCTGCTCGCACACCTCTAAAAGTGTCGGTACAATTTATGTGACATCTCAATGGGAACAAAGATTGACACCTACTCTAAAGGCCAGCGCTAACCGACAGAGTGGAGTGTAATAGAGTCTTTTGATAACTACCTAAACTCAGCTTTTTTGTACCTACTGGTTTTAAATTGAAATTGGTGCTTATAATATAATTGGTGCTAATATGGGAAATATGGGAAAATAATAATCTCCATACAAAAGTCGCAAGACGAACGGTTAGTTTTCATAAACGACCTGTTTTACGATAACGTTTGAAAAATGTACCGCAATGTCATAATTCTTCTTACCCCAAATCCACCTCGACGACTCGAAAGCAAAAAGGGAAAAATTTTAAACAAGAAAAGCCATTGGGGACTTTGAAAAATACATCACAAAAACACCTCTAGTCTGTACCTGTAGTACAAGTTTTTATAACAAATACGAAATTCGATGACGAGTTGCCCCATGCTAGTGTCAGCCCTAGAAGGAAATTTGAGATATAAAAATTGATAAACTTAGAAGTACTTAATGAAGGACGTTTAAAACAAGTTATTCGAAGTTATAATATTGAAACTAAAAAAACAGTCTAAGAATATTATGACTGATAGTCTCAAAAAAACGTTTTATTGTTTTTCCGACGGTTTCTGTCCGAGCATTGCATCCAGTAAAGTTAAACGCTGCGTCTGCAGTTTTGACACTATAATATTGTTAGTTTTGTCAAAATGAAAATCGAAGTAGACGGATGGACATTGCATTATAATTAGACCGACCTATCTATAAATTCTAAAACCTTTTTCCAAATAAATTTTTTCCACCTAAAATTTTGTCCTAATACTTAAGTATACTTTTTTCGTGTAAAATCTGATCGATCTCGATCAAAGTTTTCGAAAAATGTATACTCTGACTAGGGCAACCAAAAATCTTTTTATGAAAATTCAACTTACGGCTTTTACTTCCCGTGGAAAGTGGACGGGATGTGCTCAGAGGGAATTTATTGGCGCGATACGCTGTATGAATGTTGAGGACTTTTTTGCTTTCAGTCCGTAGATTCTCTCGAACAAATAGGCTTTTCGTACTTTTTGATCAAAAAATATGGCAACGTTTGCTTTTATAATAGTCCGAAGTTTAAACTGAGTCATACTTCATCATCATCTTCGTCAACCCATTGGCGGCTCACTACTGAGTACAGGTCTCCTCTTTGAATGAGAAAGATTTGGCCATAGTCTGCCACGCCTGGCTTCGGATTGTCAACGGTTGTGCCTTCGAACAAGAAATAAAACTTTATTTTTTTTTAATTTTCATGGCGGCCATTATGAAATTTTTATTATCTGTTGTTATAGCGGAAATAAAAATACACAATTGCGTGTAAATTTCAACTCTCTACCTATTACGGTTCACGAGATACAGTCCGCTGACAGACAGACGGACGGACCGACAGCGGGGGCTTAGGGTAGGGGTCTCGTTGGCGTCCTTCAAGTACGGAACCCTAAAAATGGGCTTATTCTAGCAGCGCTTTGACATCGTATAACATATTATACCTAAGTATTTATTGCTTTCACAAGAATTTTCACTTATCAAACTTGATGCCATAGTATGTTCATTGAAAATTCTTGTGAACAAGAAATTATGTGAAAATCTGAGCAACAAAAATGTAAGCTGAAATGTTAACCTAATTAAGTTTGCATTTAGAAACACGTTCCGGAAAATAGAAAATAGAGTTTTCCTCGGAATAAATGAACGGAGATTAATTTGGGACGTTGCTTTTAATTGGAAAATAAAGATGCTTCTGTTAGGAACACGATTAATTAAGTGGCACTAGGTATGAAAGCCTGTCTGCCAATTCGAACTGGTTCGCACAAGTTTATTTATTGATAAAACCAATAAATCAATAATCAAATATTATAAAATTATCATTTTATATGTCTAATAGTAAATTTTACTGATCGTTCATATTCATACCTAACTCATTTTAAGAAAAAGACCTCTTTGACACTAGAGGTCCGATCTAATTCACTCGAGCGTAAAATGCATATTATATCTCCCTCACTGAACCCTTCGAGTGCCGGATTTTCCGTTAGTAAGTGTCCGAAGGTTTAGAGAGCGGTCTTTCCCATAGGTTACGTAGGTACCTTTACATTTAGTTTAAGGATCACACTAATATTATAAAGGCGAGAGTTTGTGTGTGTGTGTGTTTGTTAGTTTGTTACTCCTTCACGCAAAAACTACTAGATGGCTTTGGCTGAAATTTGGAATGGAGATAGATAATATCCTGGATTAGCATATAGGCTACTTTTTATCCCGGAAAATCAAAGAGTTCCCACGGGATTTCGAAAAACCTAAATCCACGTGGGCGATGTAGCGGGCATCGGCTAGTATATTATATTTCTTCTTCGACTTAACAGGTTTCCGATTTTTAGGGTTCTGTACCTCTAAAGCAAAAGGAACTCTTATCGTTATCCCTTCGTTGTCTGTCTGTCGTGTCTCTCAAGACTCGAGCGTAAAATGCATATCTCCCGCACTGAATCCTTTGAGTGTCGGATTTTACGCTTTAAGGAAACCATTAGTAAGTGTCCAAAGGTTCAAAAAGTGGTCTTTTCCCATAGGTTACGTACCTATTTCACATGTCTGCATGCATGACCTACTTTACATTTAGGGTAAGATTCTATCACTACCCATAAAAATGCGAAAGTGGGTTTGTTTCTTAGTTTGTTGGTTTATTGATTTTTCCTTCAATCACGTCGCAACAGAGCAACGTATCGACTTGATTTTTTGTATGGATATACCTGGAGAGTGAAATAAGCTACTTTTTATCCCGGAAAATCAAAGAGTTTTACGTTTACACACATTTAACTAGAAAAAAGATGATAATCTGATAGGTCAACTCAACACATTTATCATCTCCCCTCGATTTATGTGGCAACCGGGCCTTAGAGTATTTTAGTCTGGTGGGAGACTTCGGCCGTGGCTTGATACCAGCCTACCGACGAAGTCGTACCGCCAAGCGATTGAGCGTTCCGGTGCGATGCCGGGGCTATGGGTTTAATAAAAACTGCTATACCTCTTCCAGGTTAGCCCGCTTCCATCTTAGACTGCATCCTCAATCACTTATCACCAGGTGAGATTGCAGCCAAGGGCTGACTTGTATCCAAATAAAAAGAATTAAATTGGTAATTACCTAACTAAAGCCCAAGAGAAATAACTTTTCATTTCTCTTGTAAAAAGCTCGTTTTACTTGAGCTTAAATTGCCCGTGAAAAAGTCGCCTTGTGGAAAGGATCTTATCAAATTCGAGGTTAGACATCCCGGGTCAAGGAACTCAGATTTTCCGGAGTGAAACGCAAACGATATCGTTGTAATCAACAGGAAGGAATTCCCAGTCCCTTCGGTCTTTTATTAAATTTCGTGGAAAGGGGCTCTATTTGCTATTTGTTGCTATGGCACAGCTTTGTTAAATTTCGTATAAGCATTTCGAAATCATTTCGCCGAATATCTGTACCAAAATGACCGACATAGCCTAGTGGTTAACACCATGGCCATCTTTTCGGGAGGTTGCAGGTTTGATCCTGGCACCTCTAACTTTTCGGAGTTAGGTGAATTTTATTAAATAATATCACTTAGGAAAACGTACTGAGAAAACTTGTATGCCTGAGAGTTCTCCATAATGTTCTCAAAGGTGTATGAAGTCTGCCAATCCGCTTCACTATTGTGAATCACAATAAACTATTACTATGCATAAAAATAAATAAAAATCTGTGTACAAGTGAAACCCTTTCATATGATACCCCACTTGGTATAGTTAAAATGTCATAGTTAAAATAATTAAATTTTCAAAGTACCTATCGTACATTGAAAATTGAAACACATTTTAATTATTTTATTTGTGATGTAACCACAAATTCACGATTTTCGGATTTTTCCCTTTACTTATGCTATAAGACTTACCTACCTGCCAAATTTTATGATTCTACGTCAACGGGGACTAGTGACTACCCTATAGGTTTTCTTGACAGACACGAGAGGCGGACAGACGGACAGACGGACAGACAGAGAGACAGACAGACCGACAGACAGACAACAAAGTGATCCTATAAGGGTTCCATTTTTCCTTTTGAAGTACGGAACCCTAAAAACGGAAGACTTCCACACGCCACGGTCTTGAGCTACTTAGATCCATCGGTTCCCCATACTTACACTTATTAGGTATGTATAATATACTCAAGTAGGTAACTATTAAAACACTCAGGCTATGTGACAACTTAAGTGATTAAAAGCTCCCAGAGAATGAGAATATTTTTTAAAAACTTTTAAGGAATCAAAAGAACTAAAGACAATACTTTCCCGACATTTTTACATAATGAATGTCCGTGATTAAAATGATCCTAGTACGAGTAAATGTAGTAGTTCGTTCTTGTCTTCTAACAATAACCTTGAATGTTAAACGCAATTTAAACTCTACCTAACTTAAAATTAAGTTCAAAATTGCTTAGCAAATTATCTTAGTATTATACCGTACAATGTTCTCTAACACTGGCATGAATTAATTTGTACAGAACATTCTAAAATTAAATTTGACTTAGCTATTTTGACCTAATTTATATGACGAACTCAGGTTACGTACCTTATTACTTAGGTAGGTACCTAAACTTATGTTATTGAATACCTGTATTATTATGTTGGAACAAAATATGACTTAGTAGTTTTTAACCCCCGACCCAAAAAGAGGGGTGTTATAAGTTTGACGTGTGTCTCCGTGTATCTGTGTATCTGTCTGTTGTTTAAAAGGTGGCTTGATCGAGAGTGTTCTTAGCTATAATCTAAGAAAATCGGTTCAGCCGTTTGAAAGTTATCAGCTCTTTTCTAGTTACTTGTAACCTTCACTTGTCAGGGGTGTTATAAATTTTAATTTACACTTGTTATTAGTGACCTAATTGTAGACGTGTGCAAAAAATAATGCAGTAGGTACATATGTTTCTTGCTCCTTTCGCGGAAATACATGCTTTAGACTGTACGGAATATCATTTACAGATTATTTAGAGTTTAGAGAATATCGTTTCAGAAATTGCGTTTAGAAAAATACAACGAAAAAGCAACATACAATTTTTGAGGAAACATTTAGGTACCGAAATAGGTCGGCTTGTTTTATTTTTGGCAATTCGAGCTAACGCCATTCAGAGGAAAATTACACTTTATACGAATTCGTGCCAAAATATCCACAGCTTTATGGCAGCTTAAAATATTAAACTGGCGATTATACTAGCGATATTTTAAATAAAAATTGCACGCGTACTCATGCAAAACAAAAGGTATGGCATCTACGGCATTTTTGGGGTACCATATCTCCAGAGATAATGTACCTAGGTATGAAGTCGAGCGAGCATATAAAAACAAAATTAGAAATCCAAGATTGAAGCTCGCCCGACTTGATACCTAGGTACATTGCACGTGTAGCTAAACAAAAATTACTTTTTACTTTTTAGTGTTTGTGGTTTTTGAAGTCGGTTTAATTTTTAGTGGCCCCACTGTACTATAATATGCTATGCCCAGTTAAAACCCTACTGTTTACTAAGCTATTACACTGATCGCGAGCAATTTGCTCTTATCCATTGAGGAGTTCTGCTCTCCATCTCCAAAGATATTCATCAGATCTTCACCAAATTTATATGGGACCACTTGCACAGTATACCCTTTCAAACAAAAAAAAAATTTCCAAATCGGTCCAGGGGTCTTTGAGTAATCGGGGAACATACATAAAAAATTAAAAAAAAAAAAAAAAGATTCCGACGAATTGAGAACCTCCTCCTTTTTTGGAAGTCGGTTAAAGAAGGAACCCGGATATGACCACTGTGTAATCTGTCTGTCTGTCGGTTGTACCTATCTGTCAAGACAAGGGAATCAAAACCTATAGGGTGCTTGGTTCCCATCGACCTAATCATGAAAGGCAGGTAGCAATATCTTATAGCACAAGTAAAGGGAAAATCGATAGATCCGGCGATATCTGCTGACTAATCGAACTGTTTGGGGAATTATGCACAATTTGGATTTGGAAAAAGTCATCTATTCGTATTGTATAGCTACTGCTATACAAGTGTAAATTAAAAATTGATAACACCCCCGACAAGTGAAGGTAACTTTCAAACGGCTGAACCGATTTTCTTGGATAAGCTAAGCTAAGAACACTCTCGATCAAGCCACCTTTCAAACAAAAAAAAATTAAATTGGTTCATTAGTTTAGGAGCTACGATGCCACAGACAGATACACAGATACACACGTCAAACTTATAACACCCCTCTTTTTGGGTCGGGGGTTAGTAAAACTAAAGGAGTATAGGAGTGTATTTTTTATAGGTACAGTGTATCTATGTATATTCCTTTCAAACCACGCCAAAAGGTGATCGCATACCATGAGACCACAGAAATCCCAATAATTGATTTCTGTGCACGATCCGCTAGAGACGTAAGAGCCGGAAAAGGTAAACGCAAACCATTGCATTGTAAAAGTTACTTTATTCAAATTAGAATTAATAACAACTGACAATTCTATAAAATAAACTTAAATCTAAATTAAAACTAAAAAAAAAATTATAAAATAAATAAATTAAATTAAATCTAAAACCTCATCGAGATCACCGCAGCACGGCATTGTACCCAAATTGCTGTCAGCATTACTCCTTTGGATGGCCAAACTAATTCTTTGCCTAAGGTAGCTGCAAGTTCTTCGGTTCCCGGCTGACTCCATAATCTTTTTCGAAAAAAAAACCTCAAAAAGAGCTCGAGCCCTCAGACCTCACGGCTCCAAGGTAAAATATAAACCAAATCGTGGTTGAGCTGATATTTTCACAGACACTTTTTGACGCTATCTAACCTAATCTGCGCTATACCTTTTCTTAAATTTTGACTTTCTTCCTAGGTATGTGTCAAAAGTAAGCATAATAATGTTTAATCTTAGACCTATTTACTTGAGAAGGACTAGACTTATTACTTAGATCCTTTGACTAAAGTCCGTCACATGAATGTTATCACTTATCACCTATCGGTGGTGGTAGTTAGCTCCGTCATAAAGGTGGATGTTATCTTGTTACAGTTCCCACATGACGCTATTCAGTACGAGCCGACACGTTTGGCCGTCATTAGGCTTAATTGCCTGGATATTTGTTGAACGGCCGCCATTTATATGAAAACATTTATAGTTTACATTTTAGCGAAGCTTCAAACATTGAGCCAGTTAAACATACATATTATTGTTGGTTAGAAATATTGAAATGTTGATGAATTTTCCCCTATATATGGATTTTGTTTTTTCCCCTTAATTTTTATGGGGCTTTTGTCTAAAACGATCAGCCAGCCCCATCGTAGGATTTTGTTTTTGCAACGATAAAATGATAATTATAATTGAGCCACTTAAACATTTTGTTGGAAATATTGAAATGATAATGAATTTTCCCCTTTTTATGATTTTGTTTTTTTCCTTAATTTTTATGGGAGTTTTGTCCGACATGGACACACCAGCCCCATCGTGGGGTTTTGTTTTTGTAATGATAAAATGATAATATGTAATTATAATAAGGCCTCCTGACCGAATTTCGGCCATGACGACTAATCTCCATAATGCGCGGGTAATATATGCTGCATTAGTGTGTGCGCAAAAACAGGTGTAATGCATAGTACTCTTTGATTATTCCATTCCATTCAATTCCATCAGTCTGTATGCATCCATTGCTGGACATAGGCCTTTCCAAGAGCGCGCCACCACACACGGTCCTCCGCCTTCCTCATCCATCCGCTCCACCTTCTTCAGGTCATCGGTCCAGCGGGCTGGAGGTCGTCCCTCACTGCGCTTACCGGTACACGGTCTCCAGATCTCTCACATCTACCCCATCGGCCGTCGGTTCTGAGACAGATATAATATATTATGCATTATCATGCTTTGATTTATTAGGTACTTATCAATTATTGTCGAATTTCATAAGATGATAGATAATTGGGTCGTGGACTGTAGTAATAAAATGATGTTGTTTTATACAGTGGTAGTTTATGAGGCTGGAATTCATTATTAAAGAGAATAAATAAATGAAAAATCATGTTTTTTCTTTATTTTTAGCATACTTAATTACTAACGTCACGCTACAACGAAAGGCGATCAATTTTGTCACAAGGCGATAAACATTGATTTTGGAAGCGCCAGCCCGCCAAGGCGATAAACGACAAATATTTTTCAATTTTAACATAGTAAAAATAGAGTCATTTCTGCGGGAAAATATTTTTAGCAGCATTTAACTTATGTATAAAATAGGCTGAGATACTTTTCAAAAACAGTCCAACGCCCTATTTTAACAGGGCTCTCTCCGTCACTTGCTTCATACAATCGTAGTTCCAATTTCATTTGAATATTAAGCAACCAAAGTCAATGAATTTTGCAGACATTTTCTAGAAAACTAATATCTGTGTCTGTGGTGTTTTAGATTTTTCTAAAAATATGTAGTTTTAAAATTACAGGGGCTCAAAGATTTGTATGTAAATTTTTAAGACCGCGTAACTTTGAAACCGAATATCTAATATTTTAACAGAAATCTGGAAAACCACAGACATAGATATTAGTTTCTAGAATATGTAGACTGCAAAATTTCATGGACTTTGGTTGCTTAATATTCAAATGAAATTGGACCTACGTTTGTATGAAGCGAGTGACGGAGAGATCCCTCTTAAGGGAACGGTGACAGTTAACTAAGCCCTAATTTGCACGAGCGTTAAAAAAGCGTTGCGTTAAAACCCGGCGTTGCGCTGATAATACAAATTGCGCGTTAAAAAAGCGTTGACGTGTGAACAGATACTTGGGAATGCATTTGTTCTATTTGAACGTTTTTTAACAAACGTTAAAAAAGCTCTCGTACGAATGAGGCCTAAAGCTACGAAAGTTCCGAACGCTGCAAACGAACAGCTAATAGACAAGTGGATATTCAACGCTATCAATCTATGTAGATGTCTCGATTCGACTGAAGATGAATTGTTTATCCATTCACTTGATACAATTTATTGGCTGATCATCGCCAGTGGGCAGACAACGCCGATAAATCGATTGACGCTTCAATGTTTTCGGATTTATTTCTAACCGAAGAAGAGCCCATTTATGTGATTATTAGAAGATTTGAATTGAACAAGTGTAAATTAAAAATTTATAACACCCCCGACCAGTGAAGGTAACAGTAACTAGAAAATAGCTGATAACTTTCAAACGGCTGAACCGATTTTCTTGGATTAGGTATACACTTTCAATCAAGCCACCTTTCAAACAAAAAAAAAACTAAATTAAAATCGGTTCATTAGTTTAGGAGCTACGGATGCCACAGACAGATATACATGTCAAACTTATAACACCCCTCTTTTTGGGTCGGGGGTTAAAAAGAAAATTGACTGTCTCGATTATCAATCTATCTGTAATATTTATGTTAACTATTTTCATCGATATAGAATGTTCTACAAGATTACAAGTCTCGAACATTAAACTCATCACTCAAGTGGTCACGTTTGCACACAATATAATACCTGTATGTTTCTTATTACGAAAAGAAACAGTTTTACACTCAATATCAACAACCTAAGTTTATTATAAATCTTAACTCCGTGCCCTAGGTGCGTTAATACCATAGATTAAAAGCTCTGTTATATACTTCTACACAGGATTAGCAAGCTGAAGTGGCAATGTTCAGGTCATGTCTGTCGTAGAACCGACGGCCGATGGGGCAGACGTGTTCTGGAGTGGAGACCGCGTACCGGCAAGCGCAGTGTGGGACGACCTCCTGCCCGCTGGACCGATGACCTGAAGAAGGTCGCGGGGAGCGGGTGGATGAGGAAGGCGGAGGACCGTGTTTTGTGGCGCGCTCTTGGAAAGGCCTATGTCCAGCAGTGGACGTATACAGGCTGCTGGAGATACTTCTAAATTCTAACCTAACTTATTTTTTTATTGAAAATATTACAATAAAAAAATAATACTTATTTATGTTCCATCATATTATCTTTTTTTTTTTCTCGTGAGGAAAATCCGTCATGGATACCACCGACGGGGGAGCACGGTGGTTATGTCGGACTCCTACCGACTAAAAACCTCACGAAGTTCCATCCCACCGCTAATGACGGAGCACAAGGGACCGGAAACACCTCGTTACTCCGCCAGCGGATGTCCGCCGTAGCAGACCCACCACTGGGACACTACGTGCGCCCAAACACCTAGTTAGTTTAAAACAACTTTAAAAAAGTTTTACCGAAAGTTACACGCAAATGTTTTGTCAAGTAGCTAAGGTACGAGACAATAAGAAGCCCCCGAGTGAACTGAACGAGAAACAATGAATGAAAATGATTACATTTGCCTGAAACAAGCGCTCTTAGAGAAATATTCCTTTCAGGGGCGGAGCTCAAATTGAACAAACGCTTCCAGATTGTGAATAGGAATAATGCATAGATAAAGAGCGAACGTTACCGTCCTTACCGAGCGAAGTGCTTCCAAGCTTCGAAAATAATAAAAAAAGACTTATCATAGATAACTTTTGAGAGAAACGCTTTTAAATTTTTAAGCTCCGGATATATTTTAAAGAAAATCGCAGCTGCATCGCCGTAGATAGGTACGATCTGTTTGCGTAATTGTATTTCCTCTTCTGGAAAACATCTCGAGGAAATCTGCTCGCCTGAGAGTTCTCTCATCTCTATACTGTTCTAAAAGATATATGAAGTTTGCTAATCACACTAAAAACTCGAGGACCTTGAAATACAAATATCCGGGGATTTCGGTTAAAAAACTTTATTTTATAGATAATAATAATTGAAGTAATGCTAGAAGAATTACAGCTTGGTTGCAATCAGACCTGCTGGCAAGTGATGCTGCAGCCTAAGATGCACATTCACTCTTGACTTGAAGGGTAAGACATCAGTTTGCTTGGAGGGGCAAACTGATGCTGAAAGGGCGTTTCATATCCTGGCGGTTGGTATTAGTAACGAGGAGGCAAATTAAAATAGGAACTTACTATAAAACGAACCTTCTCGAAGTGTACGTAATATAATGTCGTTCACATACCTTCATTACCTATTATTCTTTTGTTGGGATGCTGGAATAAAAAGATTCAATTTGGAAAAACCTGAATACGCAATTAGTAACAATAAGTAGACAATAACCGAAACAATGTGCCCAATGGACACAATGGTGTGACGAATCCATTCAAAGTATCTACGAAATAATTGGGAAAAGTAGGTATTCACCCTAACGACGTGAGGCTCATTCGCTGAATGTGGCTTAATTAATAATTACGTTTATTACTGCCACTGATTTTCTTCCAGTAAATCGAAACTTTCACATTTTCGGGTTCATATTATCTGAAAATATGGAAATTGCGATTTATTTCATTATGCATTATTTACAATGCTTTTTTAATAATCAATTTTATATTTTCAGATATAAAACTGAATATTCCAGGATGCTCCGTATAAACTTGACTGCCAAGGTGTCTAAAGCTGAGCTTCTTGTCTGAATGCAGAAGATACTTCTTTAAATATGATATTATAAGATAGAGAAGAGAGAGAGAAGCAAGAATAAAATATCTTATTAGCCCATAGGCTAGATCGTAGTAGCTATAAAGCTACCATTATTAAATGGAGCTTTATGGTAAGGAAAAAAAAAATTGATAGAGATAGATGTGAAGTTACTGGCATATTATTGTTACCGGTATTAATAACGGTATCTGGATAACGTTAATGAATGAATCGGTATCATAATTCTTAACGTCAACATGACGATACTTTGATAACGCTTCAAAAAAATACCTGTAATTCGATCTAGGTCTCACGACAATCAAAATATTAATTAATTAATCGAGGACCAATTAAAAAACATTCGAAGCTCTCAGTAATAAGGACTGTTGTAAAAAGGGAGGGCCCTATAACTGACTACATTTTACACTTTTAATCTGTCCGAAGCTCGGGAATTGATGAACTGGTGCTTAATTCACTTGTAGAATAATCTGCTTCAGCCAATTAACATTTCGCCCCGAAATTCGCGGAGTCAGCCAATTATTATCGCTGGGAATGTCCGCACAATGGATGTTTGAGATAATTGAATTATACCCAGACGCTCATTGCAATTTCTTTGCTGTGTTGTTTAACTCTATTCTTAATAAAATTCTAATCCATACTTCCATACTAATCCGTATCCATCACACTTCACACTAATATTATAAAGGTGAAAGTTTGTATGTGTGTGTGTGTGTGTGTGTGTGTGTGTGTGTGTGTGTGTGTATGTTTGTTACTCCTTCACGCAAAAACTACTGGACGGATTTGGCTGAAATTTGGAATGAAGATAGATAATATCCTGGATTAGCACATAGGCTACTTTTTATCCCAGAAAATCAAAGAGTTCCCACGGGATTTCGAAAAACCTAAATCCACGCGGGTGAAGTCGCGGGCATCGGCTAGTACTTAATATTATTATGAATACGAAAGTGTGACTGTCTGTCTGCTAGCTTTTCACGGCCCAACAGATAAACCGAATTTGATAAAATTTTGTACAAAGTTGGCTTACATCCGGGGACGGACACAGGCTACTTTTTATCCCGGAAAATCAAAGAGTCCCCACGGGATTCCTAAAGACCCATCCGCTCAACCGATATGTAGGAAATTTAGTACCGAGGTAGCTTGCGTCCATGTTATTGACATAGACAACTTTTTATCCCGGAAAACCAAACAGTTCCCACGGGATCTACAAAAACCTACATCCACGCGGACGAAGTCGCGGGCATCCTCTAGTACTTAATATATAACTGGATGTTTGATTCCACATCAATGAATTAGGTATTATTATTTATTTTCCTTTCATTTAGCGTGGTTGCAAATCAAATAAAATATTTATTGATGAAAATCAAACATAAAATACCGCAACAGATTTTCACAGACAAATAAGTACTTAAATGTCGAAAAATAGGGTTTGCAAAAATATTTTAGTATCAAGTTATTCACTTGATAACTTTAAGTTAAACCTGCATATCTGAGAGGTCTCCATAATGTTCTGGTGTTTGAAATCTGCCAATTAACAGGGCTCTCTCCGTCACTTACTCCATACAATCGTAGTCCCAATTTCATTTAAATATCAAGCAACCAAATGTCCATGAAATGCAGACATATTCGAGAAACTAATATCTGTGCCTGTGGTGTTTTAGATTTTTCTAAAAATATGAAATTTTAAAATTACAGGGGCTCAAAGATTTATATGTGAATTTTTAAGACCGCGTAACTTTGAAACCGAATATTTTAACGGAAATCTGGAAAACCACAGGCATAGATATTAGTTCCCGGAACGTTTCTACAAAATTCTATTGAGTATGATTGGTTAGTTTTCCAATGAGAGACGAACTACGTTTGTATGGAGCGAGTGACGGAGAGACCCCTCTTAACACTTGTCCAGCGTGATGGACTATGGTAGCCCCTTCCTCACAAACAGCAATAAATAACGTTACGTCATAATGTTGGCAACCCTGCCAATAATTGAAACCATACCTTTCAAGGGCCTGAAAGTTTGTTTGAAACTACGCCGAATGGATTCGAGGATTGCCAAATAATAAGCTATTATTTGAATGCGGGATAGGTAATATTTACTCTTGTTTACCCTTCGCCACGAATACGTGGGCTCGGTAAACAGTTTACGTTTGGTTCAACGAACAACTATTTTCAATCAACTATTGAGGGGTGCTACGACGTAGGCGTGTGCTACGATATTGCTACGAAATATTATTTTAAAATAGAATATAATAGATTTTTATTCAAATAGACTTTTACAAGTGCTTTTAAATCGTCAAATAATTTACCACTGGTTCGGAATGCCGTTCCTACCGAGAAGAACCAGCAAGAAACTCGGCGATTACTCTTTTCAATTCTTCATTTTACAATAATATCCCATACTATACAAGCAATTGCAGCCCGCGCATCGCTGGAGCGGGTCAAATCCATGCTTTTTTATCATTTACATAATCTTTTATTGTGTAATAAGGTTTTTTCAGGAGCATACTTATAATGGATTTTTTAAACTTGTGTAAAGGCAAGTCAAATATATTTACTGTGAAATTTTATTATAAAATATTACACTCATTCCCACAAAATACTTTCCCACTTTTCTGGGGCGGAGCGTAGGAGTTGCGAGCTTATTACGGTTTCCAGTTTGCCTAACGTGGAGGTTACCGATTTTTTTATTGAAATATAGTTCTATCAAAATTGATTAATAAACAAAACAAAATTAGATGCCCCCGGCTGTACTCACGTGGTTAGGCGAATAGTTCCAAATATGCTAGAACAAACGAATTGTTAAATTATTTACTGAACGTTTTGTAATTAACGTTTTATAATTTTATTGTTAACGTATTGCCTAATAAACGTATCGTATTATATATAAACAAAACATTTTTTTTAGGTTTTGATTATAGAATTGCCAAAATTAACTAGAATATCTACAGGTGCTTACGTAACGTAACTGTATGAATTATTAATATCTTACTATTTAAATAGAAGATAAGTACCCTTAGACATTATATTAATTATTGCAAAAATACGTAATGTGAAAACCGTATACTCTTCTTACCTACATCTGAAACCCCTAATTAACACACAGTATATTTTAATCCCTATTTTACAACATACAAAATTAGAAAATATTTCAAATAAGTACTCGTAGGCGTATCAAATATTACGAAACTTTTAGTTCCAAACATGGGCCAAATTAATATTCCTTTGTTAATTAATGTAAAAAGATACTACGTAGAAGTCACTTAAAATAGAAATCTTAATACATTACTTAATGAAAACTTACTTTAAATTATCTTCTCGACTTAATATCAATTACATGAACCTTTTAAATCTGAAATAATAGAATGATATACAATATTCTTTATAGCAATGAATATCTTTGTTAATTAAAATCGCAAAGTTACTCAGTCGGCTCCAATAGAGCGAGTTTACATAGCAAAGCAAATATAATACGTTCTTATAATTGAAACCACGCTATTCAAGGTCCCAAAAGTTTGTTAGAAACTAACTACGCCAAATGAATTTCAGAAATTGCCAAATAGTGATCTATTCCGAACTCGCGGTATTGGGTACTACTATAATTGATTCTCGAAGCTCGAGTGATTAGAGAAAATGAGTTAGCTTTTTTCTTATTTATTTAATTACTTCGTCTGCGTGGACTTAGGTTTTTTAAAAAACCAGTGGAAACTTTTGATTTTTCGAGATAATAACATAGACCTGTAATACTCTGGACGGTGCGCTCCGAAAAGTCAAAGGAAGCAGGGGTATTTTACACCCAGTGAGAAAAAATCTGAAAATGTACCTATAAACAAGATAGTATTAGCAATAAGCAATCGAAAAATATTAATTTTACTGACTTTACCTGTTCTTATTCTAAAAAAAATCTGTGTTAGTCATTTTTATCTGTTCTACAACTAATATTCGAAACGCACGAAACTGTAGCCGCTATGATAAATTTCGACTGTGACGTCACATGGATTGTAGTTGTAATGTATTTCTAAGAACTACTAGTAAACTACTAAGAAAATGCCGTTTATGCCATGTGACGTCATGACAGCTCATGGATCTAAACAAAATGGCGGCTAGTGTTTTCGCGGGGAAACAAATGTATTTTTATTGCACTTATCGATCGAATAAAATTTTTGTGAATTTTTTTGGTTGCTAATATTAATAACTCTTTGATTTCGCGGGATAAAAAGTAGCCTGTGTTAATCCAGGGTCTTTCCAGGGTATAATCTATCTCCATTCCTTTCAGCCAAATCCGTCCAGTAGTTTTTGCGTGATTGAGTAACAAACATCCACACGTAAAAGTGTGGATGTTTGGATGTTTGTTACTCATAATAGATATTATTTAATTAAGACACTTTCCAAAGAGGTGTATTTAAATACCCTATTACAATAAGCGGACCTTGATTAAAACTGGAGATTATTAATTAGCTAGGGCATAAAAGATAGCACTGGAAGATACAGTTTTAATTAAGAACATCTCTTTCCCAAGCAACTCAATGCAAATCGTACTTTCAAAAGTCAATAGTGATCTCGGACGTTTCCACTTTATTAAGAGTCCTCTCTTTTTTGTTTCTCCCTATTTACTTTGGAAAATCGGAATAAAATACAGGCCAAAGAGGGTCCTGGTAACAGTAATTAAAAATCTAATTGCGACCACTTAAATAAAATACTTATTTATTGCAGGCAGGCGCAAAGCATTTAAAGAGTTTCAAGTCCATTAAATTAGTTGAAATCTACAATAATTGATTCTCAACAATCAGCATTGTGGTTGTCTGAAAAATCTTGCTAAAAATGCAAGGTTTGTTAGGTACCTATTTGTAATGAGATACATACATAATAATATTATGAAATTTAAGATCCCAGAATAGTCTTAGAGAAATGTCAGAAAAAAAAATATTTTCTAATACTATTCCGAAGAAGATATAAAAAATACACTCTATACTTTGATTTAAGATTTTTTACATCTTTGTCACCTGTTATCTCCCAAGCCATCATGATGCAAACTTCAAACTTCATACTCGCTGATCGTTCCTTCTTGAGTTGGGGACAATATGCAGAACTTTTAGCTTTTATAAAATAATCTCTCCGTAATTGATAAATATCCGATTGCGGCGAGGAACGCATCGTTTCATGACGAGGCGCGATTTCGATCGCGCGAGATGGGATCTATTTGTCATCGAACATTATATGAATGCCCTACCATTGATTTCTTACTTTAAAGGTGCCCACGCACTCGAACTGAACTGCAGCTGAACTGCGCGTCGCGGCAGCGCCCCGCACGATATTCTCTCCAGCCGCGACGTGCGTACCGCGTAGCGCGTCACTGCCGCGCGTCGCGGCTGGCAGTGACGTGCGTCGCGACTGGAGAGAATATGCGCGCCGCGACGCGCGGTTCAGCTGCAGTTCAGTTCGAGTGCGTGGGCACCTTAATCGCACTCAACAAGTTACTCGGAAGTACAAGGAGGCAGCCACAGTGACTCAATCTAACAATTTATGCACCTATCCGATGGATTTCTTCTAAGGTTATGGCCTCATAAGGACACAAGGGTAAATTAAAAATTTATAATACCCCCGACAAGTGAAGGTTACAGTAACTAGAAAAGAGCTGATAACTTTCAAACGGCTGAACCCATTTTCTTGGATTATAGCTAAGAACACTCTCGATCAAGCCACCTTTCAAATAAAAAAAACTAAATTAAAATCGGTTCATTAGTTTAGGAGCTAAAGTTATCACTTATCAGCTCTTTTCTAGTTACTGTAACCTTCACTTGTCGGGGGTGTTATAAATTTTTAATTTACACTAGTTTATGGACTACTTGTTTTTCAAATTCAAATTCAAATTCAAATTCAAATTATTTTTATTCAATTAAACTTTTACAAGTGCTTTTGAATTGACACTGGTTTTGCATGACTATACCCATTTTTAAGGAGCCATATCAGCAGAAAGAAAAGGAATCCTTATAGGGTCATGTCTGTCTGTCTGTCTGTTAAGTCCCGTCAATGTCAAAACCTATAGGGTACTTCCCGTTGACCTAGAATCATGAAATTTGGCAGGTAGGTAGGTCTTATAGCACAAGTACAGGAATAAGTCTGAAAACCCCGAATTTGTGGTTATATCATTTAAAAAAATGTTAAAATTAAAATTGGCCGGTTTTTTTAATTGCGAAAAAAGGATGAGAAAACGAGAAACCGTAGTAAGGGTTCAACTGAGTCATCCAATACAATAAATGTGATCGGATGTCGTTATTATCATGACGCTGGTTTTCGTGTCTGATCGGATTCAATCGATATCTGCCAACAAATAATGGAAAAATGGATAGGTATTTTGTAATTAACTACATGTAACTCATGAGACCTTTCACCTGAAGACCTCTAAGACCTCGTTTCTAATTATTCGAACCGCTAGGATATGGAACGTCTTTCCGGCATCAGTTTTCTCTCCGCTTTAAATATAGGTACCTTCAAGTCAAGAGTGAATATGCATCTTCTAGGCAAGTGCACTCCATCTTAGGCTGCATCATCACTTGCTAGCAGATATGATTGCAGTCAAGCGCTATTCTACGGGTTTTCAAATGGCGTTGTTCGAATACACGATTCGCCTAAAGTTAGTCTAATACCGGCTTGCCACGGTGCGTGATATTGCGGACGGACGCGGACCAGCCCGCACCGACGCACCATGGGAAGAGTATCGTCGTGGCAGCGCAGACCGTCGTCGTCCAAGTCTTTTGCGCGGTGCGTGGTTGTCCGTGGTCGTCGGCCGTGCGTGATAATCCGCAAATCACGCACCGTGGGAAGCCAGTATAAGCGCCATCTCTAAGTACAAATCTTCGTATCCTACGAATAACGACACTGTTACAAAAGGCCTACTTTTCAGGAGGAGCATTTTTTTTAATTTTCAAAGTAAGATAACTAGGTACACCAAGTGGGGTATCATACTCGTATGAAAGAGCTTTACCTGTACATTCTAAAACAGATTTTTATTTATTTTTTATGCATAATAGTTTTAGGATATATCGTGCAAAATGTCGGAAAAATACCCGAGTACGGAACCCTCGGTGCGCGAGTCTGACTCGCACTTGGCCGGTTTTTTTCTAACTTTTATGAGTTTCAATGATGTGTGTAATTGAGAGTAGATTTCAAATCAGCAAAAAAAAACCAATCCGACCGATGCAGATGTGGCGTTATTCATAGGATACAATACAACGAAATTCTGTTTAGCATGTAATAAAGTTCATAGTTTTCTATAGTCCGAGTGTTGTCCACAAGTTTTGATTTATGTTTCATGTTACAACTGCATTAGTTTACCTCGACGTCGGTTAGTTATGTCTAGACCGTGTCTAGACTTTCCAATGCTTTAATACCGAACCTATCAGGATAACTGTCTAGAAACAGTACAAAACAATGGAAGAGTAGACATCAAATTAAACTCAACAAGTTTGAACTTAGGTACTAGGGTTCCGTACCTCAAAAGGAGAAAAGGAACCCTTACAGGATCACTTGGTTGTCTTTCTGTCCGTCTATCTATCTGTCTGTCTGTCTGTCCGTCGGTCCGCCTGTCGTGTCTGTAACGAAAAACCTATAGGGTAATACCCGTTGACCTAGAATCTTGAATATGACTTTTATTTATTTTTATGCATAATAGTTTTTGATTTATCGTGCAAATGTTGGAAAAAGTACCTACGGAACCCTCGGTGCGCGAGTCTGACTCGCACTTGGCCGGGTTTTTCATACCGGAACCGCTATTTGTTGTTACTGTGAACACGATATTATAAATTCAGCGGACGGACGTTGGGCCCTAAGCCGGGTAATTTATTCCGCTCCACGTAACTACTGAGCTATTTCCATAATCTAGACAATTTTTATTATTAGTTGAGAACGGCTTAAAATAATAACTTTAACCTCCGAGAATAATCTGACTAAAAAGTACTTACGTACCTACGTAGGTTGTAAAGTAGGTACGTACTTGGTACCTACTTCCTAATGCCTGTTTTGTACTTTCCTGAGCAATGTTCAGGGTTTCATTCCAGTTCGAAGAGTAAAATGTAAATGGTAAGTATATAATATATCTATAGTACGCGACAGGTCGAGACGGCAAACAGAGTATCCCGCACCGGGTTAGCGCGGGGCGTCCCACCCCGATTGCCATCTCGACCTGTCGCGTACTATATATCCTTTCCAAGTTGTACTTAGTCGAGGTTAGGTAACAGGCTAACATAAAAATAAGAAATAGGTAGTATAGGTTAGTTACCCACCTATTTCATGCAGGACAACTTACCTATTTATGCAACTTATGCTGTCTCAGCCCGGCTAGCATGGGCAGTAGATAAAAATTATATCCCCCGATTATATCCACTGATTTCTATGACATCAGTGGATATAATCGGGGGATATAATTTTTATCTACTGCCCATGCTAGCCGGGCAGGACTCTATCACCGGTTCGGAAAGAAGATTATAATGAGAAGAGCCGGCAAAAACCTAGTTTTTTCATTAGTAAATAAGTCACTGGTTTTTTAAAGGATACCTTAAAATAGAAGTTAGGATTATGTATTTGCGCAATAAAAGAAACAACTTTTTGTGTGTAGTAAGCATGTATTTATTTTATATTGAATAATAATATTACATGCGTCCTAATAATAATTAATTGTTTAAAATTATAAAAAAATTACATCACTTAAAACTAATTTAAAATTAAATTAAGTAGATAAATTCCTAAATAAATTGAGTGACTAACTAATGCATTGCAATACATTAATTATAGTATTCACCTATTAACACAGCGTGAATTTAATTTATCAATTTAAACAAAAATAAGGATAACTTAGTGCTAAATTAAAAAAAAATGTATACAAGAAAGTATTAAATCAATTTATTTTAGATTTATTACATAATTAAAACATAACCCTATGTTTAAACTCATATGCGCTTAAACACACTTAAACTAAAATCGTCATAATTTTAGTTTATTACATGATAATAAATTAATAACTGAAATGGGAAATGGATGGAAAATCCAAAACTCAAACTAATAGTTATTCAAATACTAGCTGATGCCCGCGACTTCGTTCGCGTGGATGTAGGTTTTTTTAAAATTCCCGTGGGAACTCTTTGATTTTCCGGGATAAAAAGTAGCCTATGTGCTAATCCAGGGTATAATCTATCTTCATTTTAAATTTCAGCCCAATCCGTCTAGTAGTTTTTGCGTGAAGGAGTAACAAACATACACACAAACACACACACACACACACACACACACACACATACAAACTTTCTCCTTTATAATATTATAGTGTGATAAACTAAAATAAAGCTTCTGTTATAATCATTCCTAGTTGATATAAACGAAGTTTTTCAATTAATTAGTACAAAAATTACTATAAACACTTCAAGGTAGAGGTAATTTCTATAAGATTATTTGATTGATAAGTAAATAATAAACTTCCGCTTATTTTTAATAGCATGTGTTATTTTACATACATTATAAATATAATTAATAATAGTACATACATAAAGTATGTATTCTTAATTAGTATGATATTTATTCAAAATACTTTTTCGTGCGCCTACAAATTAAACGTTAACCTTATTGGTGGTTACGGTTAAAAACTACATTAATTTTTTATAAATATATAGGAAGATTATTTATTAGTATAGATACCTATTTAAAATATGGAGTTACATGGATATTATTTAAGTAACCACATATTTTTATAGTATGCTTTCATTACTTAACAAATACGTGAATATATCTTAAAACTACAGTTTTATTACGGTTTAAGTATAATTTTACTTCCTAACTTAAATAAAACTTAATGATATCTTAATCTTCAGTAACAAGCTTGGATAAGCTCTGTTCAAGTTAGTTACAAGCGCAGTTTTACTAAAATATTAACTTAAAAGTTATATTCAATTAAAAATAGGCTTTTTTATAATGTTAGAACCAATTCCATGAAAAGCTAGATAGGTAAGAATATTCATTTATTTATTATATTTAATGTCTTAGAATCACGGCAGGATATTCAGAAACCAACATAATTAGTACAGTTGCAAAAGCAGATAATCATCTTCCGAAGGTAATACTTAATTTTACAGTTAAATCACTTAGATAAAATATAATAATATATAATATAAAATACATAATTTCATGTCAATAATAATAGTAGCTATACCTAGCTATAATATTGGGTAGATATTTATATTACAATCAAAGTTGTAAGTTTGTTTGTAGGAAGTAATATCTTTTTTTTTTAGTAAAAAGTAGCGACCGAACGAGCAGACGGGCCACCTGATGTTAAGTGGTTACCGCCGCCCATGAACATTTGCAGCACCAGAGGAACCGCCTATGCGTTGCAGGCCTTTAAGGAATTTATGGTCCGCCCCTTGAATAAACCCATGTTGTAATTTAGTGGGGAGTTGATTTCACAGTTTGCAATTTGCATGTCGTGGAAAAAAGGATCACAATGGGCGGTCAAAGTGCACCAGGCACCCAGGTGGTGAGGGTAAAATTGCTTACGGTGGCGTGCGGTGCGCTTGTAGAAAAAGAAGGGTTGAATGAGGTCAAACAGGTCTTCAGAGCAATCCCAATCTCAAACTACTGAAGCGATTTTGAAAATTCTTTCACCAATGAAAAACCTATATTCTTCCTTATATCACCAACGAAAAGCCTATATTATTCCTTAAAGCACCCGTGCGAAGCCGGAGCGGGTCGCTAGTACTATATAATATTTTGTTTCAATCTAGACGATAGTTCATGCTATGCTAGGATCCGATAGGTGGCGCTGTAGTCAAGTTAATAATATAATCTGTAGAATACATAAGCCCACCCGTGCGAAGTCGTGGCGTCGCTGCTAGTAGAAATTATTATAAAATATGTACATGTATAAATATAATTAATTGGCACATGAATGTACAGTATAAAATGAGAACTACACAGTACACATACTTTGGAAATTCATTTATAAGAACACTAAGAGATACTAGGGGTCCAGTAATTTAACTTTGCGGCCATTAAAGTATTAATTTATGAGCCACTGTTTTTCGAATACATTAATCCTAAGAGGGCTATAGTTTACACCATTAATTATATCCCTTTATGTAAATCCTAAACTAAAGGGTATAATGCCCTATACCCTTCGTCCTATTAACACTTTGAAATAGTCTGTTGGGAAAAACTAATTTATATTAAAAAAAAAATACGAGACATTTCACCGCGAAAAATAGCCTCATCTGGTGGCGCAGGATTAGTCTGGCTGTCCAGCGCGGAAATGCAGCCAGTATTATTGGCACCATTCCACGCGGGCATTTTTTGTATAGTAATTAGATAATATTTTCAATAAAAAAAATCTATATGGATTACAATCAGAGGACAAATTCTTTCAGCTTCTTTATTTAAATAGACTTTTAAAAGCTAAAAGCACTTATTATATAAATGTGTCGCATTTATTATATTAGTGTTGATTAACAGGGCTCTTTCCGTCACTCGTTTCATACAATCGTAGTTCCAATTTCATTTGAATATCAAGCAACCAAAGTCCATGAAATTTTGCAGACATATTCTAGAAACTAATATCTGTGTCTGTGGTGTTTTAGATTTTTTTTTTTTTATATGTAGTTTTAAAATTACAGGGGCTCAAAGATTTGTATGAAAAATTTTAAGACCGCATAACTTTGAAACCGAATATTTTAACAGAAATCTGGAAAACCACAGACATAGATATTAGTTTCTAGAATATGTGTACACAATTTCATGGACTTTGGTTGCTTAGTATTCAAATGAAATTGGAACTACGATTGTATGAAACGAGTGACGGAGAGAGCCCTCTTAAAGGATAATATTTGTATATTATCCTTTAATCTAGACAAATATAATAAATACGACAGTCTGTCTGGCTATCCGTTTGTTATAACTTATATTTCACGGATGATCAGGTAAACTAGTCTCGATATAACGTAGAAATAGATGTCTTTCAATTTGAAAATAACATAAATACCAAACGAATGAAGTCGCAGAACTTATTATAATAATAATTAATAATATATTACATTCTAGGATTATAGTATATTTATGTATACATTAAATTATTTTATATATTTATCTGTTAATAAACAAGAAATTATTGGTCATAGATATAATTTTTATGTTTATATATTAATATATATATACACTTATATGTATTATAACACTAATATTAGTTAGTAACCATTAGTTAAATAATAAGTATGTTTAATTGAAATATTTCATTGGTTTATAAAGTTTATACAACCATGTGGATGTAAGAAATTCCTAGGCTTTTACGTACAATAAATTACATTAATAAATTTAACGTAAAAATCACTTATTCCATATTTTTAATCCATAATGTAAATCGTTACTTCTGGGCACGTTTTTAATTTATATAAAACTAAATTAACCAACTACTAACTTAATTAGTAAACTTTAAGCGTCAGTATATTTATACAATTACAAAAAACTTATACTTACTAGTTTAAACTAATAATGAAATAAATTAAATTAATATATACAAATCGTAGGTACTGTATGTTAATAAAAATGAGAAAAAATAATATGAAAAAGAAAACTATTACCTTCAACAGGATCTTTGTAAATGCAACAATCGCTGGCTAGAAAAAAAACATTATGTTCAGTAATGTCTTGAAAAGATAAATTATTGAAGAATAGCTTTATATCATCCTTTATCCTAATTAGCATGCTATCCCGCGGGAACTGTTTGATTTGCCGGTATAAAAAGTATCCCATGTCACTCTCCTTGTCCACAACTATACTTATGCAAAAAATCACATCGATGCGTAGCTCTGCTACGGCGCGATTGAAGGTCAAAGGTGTGAAGAATAGGATGCTATCCCGCGGGAACCGTTTGATTTGCCGGTATAAAAAGTATCCTATGTCACTCAAGGTCGCGGGACTCGAACGAAGTTGCGGGCAACAGTTCTTATCATAAAAAGGTAGAATTTATTCGTATGTATTTAGGGGATAATTTACGAAACCAAATCCGATTTCGAAAATTCTTTTACTGACAGATAGCTACATAATCTCCGAGTGCTGTAGGCTATAAAGTATATCACGCGGAAGAATTAGCAGCCATAAGATTATTATATACAAAAAAAAACTATACTTACATTAAATAAATAGTTTAAAAAAATCACTTACTACTTCATCAATGTCCGGATTTCATCCCATCACTTGACGATAATTCTCTGTGATAATTGTTAAGGAAACTAATGAAAAATTCACTACAGAGGTCCTCTATGGAGGATAGATAGATAGATAGATGAAATCTTTATTGCACCCAAACACATGAAAAGGAACACAACACAAAAGGAAGAAACACAAAAAAACAATTGTGTGCAAAGGCGGCCTTATTGCTAAGAGCACAAATATTCATATGCCCGGCCTCACTATGTATAGTATGTATAGGGCTTTAGTATGCACAGTATATTATCACTAAATTTGTTTATTGAAATAGTCTAATTGAGTAGTAGTTTTAACATCTCCCGGGCGTTAGCCATATCACTAAGGGAGTTGGCCAACTCCTGACTTATGCCATTTCGACGCTTATTTCTTTCATTGGTTAAAGTAAGGTTAAGAAATGAAATAAAACCAAATTAAAAAGGATACGTAAACACCTCTCAACATCAGCTGGGCTCGCAAACCTTACGTTGGCACATCCAGGGGTCGTCAACTCTAGGAATACAACGTGACCCAATTCCGTCAACTTCTGGCCCAGGTTCACAAAATTGGTCGTTGGAGGTAACTGTGGAATAAAGCTACGTTAAAATCAGAGTCTATCGCCAAAAACCTATCTACAGTCCTTTAAGTAGCGGAAGGAACATTTTTAGGGTTCCGTACATCAAAAGGAAAAACGGAACCCTTATTTATAGGGTCACTAGGTTGTCTGTCTGTCTGTCAGTCCGTCTGTCTGTCGTCCGTCTGTCGTATCTGTCAAGAAAACCTATAGGCTCCCGTTGACCTAGGGTCATGAAATTGAGCAAGTAGAATTAATATTTTCAACTATCAAAGTAAGATTACTATACCATATGAAAGGGCTCCACCTGGACATTCTAAAACAGATTTTTATTTATTGTTACGCATAATAGTTTTGATTTATCGTGCAAAATTTCGAAAAAATACCACTGTAGCACGGAATCCCCGGCGGGCGAGTCTGATTCGCACTTGGCCGGTTTTAAATACAATTGTATAATAATTGATACAAAATTAAGTTAGTAAATAAATGATTAACTTACATTTGTTATTTGAACCATCACGGGGTCTGGTCCTTTGAACATTCTCACATTAGACCAAAACGGCATATTCGGCCTTATGGGACCATTCGGCATTGCCATCGGTCCATGTGGACCCATCGCGGGACCAGGCCTAGGCCCCATCATAGGACCGGGGCCTGGGAACCGATTGGGACCGACCATTGGACCTCTGGGACCGAGCATTGGACTCATTGGACCAGGCATTGGACCTCGAAATCTAGGTCCACTCATACCATTGACATTTTTAGACGGATCATTCCCAGATTCGATACCAGGTACCGGTGGACAACTAGGGTACATTGGGCCTGGATTGACCATTGGAAACCCTGGTCTTGATCCTGGACCCATTTGCATTGGTCCAGGTATTCTTGGGCCCATAACAGGTGATGGCATTGGACCTCTGATGGGACCTTGCATTTGTTGCATTGGATTCGGAGGCACATTTGAGCTCTGCAATATAACTGGTCTAGGTGGAATTTTATTCTGTGGTCGTAATACTGGGATGTTACTGCCAGGTTTTTGTCTGAATGGACCTGATTCACTTTTTTGGATATTATCTTTGTCTATGGGTGATTCGTTTCTTTCACTGTCTGTATCATTTTGACTATTTTGGCTACTAGGCGTAGTTATCGAACGAACGAATTTAGCGACTTCTTCATCTATGGTAATGCCAATTTTTTTCAAAAAGCTCGATTGGAATAGACAGGCGTCTAAGTTAGATGTTTTTCCTTTTAGAAATTTCTTGTATTGGTCTCCTATATCTGGCAAAGGTTTTCCGTATTTGCCCAAGCCTGGGCCCACTTCGACCAAGCCTTTGGGTAGTAATGTTTTGTTTTCTATTGTATTGTTGATTTTCACTTTGAGATTTTTGCCGTAATATTGCTGACCGTTCAACATTGATACTGCCTGAAAGAGAATTTGATTAATTAATCATTCATTTATAAATAACACTAGCTAATGCCCGCGACTTCGTCCGCGTGGATTTTCATTTTTCAAAATCCCGCGGGAACTCTTTGATTTTCCGGGATAAAAAGTAACCTATGTGTTAATCCAGGGTATAATCTATCTCCATTCCACAGTCAAATCCGTCCAGTAGTTTTTGCGTGATTGAGTAATTAACATCCACACTTTCACATTTATAATATCACACTAATAATATTATAAAGGAGAAAGTTTGTATGTGTGTGTATGTTTGTTACTCCTTCACGTAAAAACTACTGGACGGATTGGGCTGAAATTTAGAATGGAGATGAATTATACCCTGGATTAGCACATAGGCTACTTTTTATCCCGAAAAATCAAAGAGTTTCCACGGGAATTTTAAAAAACCTACATCCACGCGAACGAAGTCGCGGGTATCAGCTAGTTATTAGAATATATTAGGATTGGGATAATTCAGTATGTATAAGGGAACCCATAAACAGACAAACTATTACTCTCGTAAACACCACCGCAGATATGTTCATGCTTTGTATGCTGGAACAATAATTTTTACGACTTCACTGGCGCAGTGATGAGCGCTGTGGGCTTATCAGTACGAGGTCCCGGGTTCTGTTCCTTGCAGGGGAAACTTGAAATTTTATCATTTCTAAATTTCCTCTTGTCTGACCTAATGGGAGGGTACGTCCGTGGCTAGTTACCACCCCACCGGCAAGGCCGTACCGCCAAGCGATTCAACGTTCCGGCACGTTGACGATATAGGTTTAATAAAGCCCACTACCATCTTAGTTATGCAATATACCTAACATCACTTACCACCAGGTGAGATTGCAGTCAAGATTTGAAAAAAAAAATTGTTTGAATAATAATAAATATTACCTGCACTGCTTCAAGTGGATGGCTGTACATAACGTTTGCATATTTTGTGCTGTTCATACAAACTGAGCAAATTAACACTTTTCCTGCCAGCTCCAAAACTTCTTTTAATTCCGATTTATCACACCTAAACTAACAAATTGAAAAAGAAAAACATTAGTAACCCTTTCATGGTTGAAGTGAGACTTGTATGATGTTGTGGCAGATAACTTAATTTTAGAGTATTCGCATCCTCTTCTTCCTAATGTAATATGAAAAGGACAGACACAGTTTTTAGCTATATTAAAAAGGAAAAGATGCAGACACTCTAAATTTAGAATCTAATTTATTTCTATTCTAGTTCTTCTCCGTAGGAAAGGCATTCTGAACCAGTGGTAAATGCATTTGACTATTTAAAAGTACTTAGTAAAAAATATTTACCTATTTAATTGTTTTATCATATAACTATATTAAATACTGTAAATACTTACGTTGGTAACAGTAACCCAGTTTGTTAGAGGTGGTGTGATACCCAACGAGTCTAAATAGTCCTCCCTTATGTGGTAATCATTTGAATCTGAGGTCACATTTTGTTTCGGCTTGGAAGGACCAGTGGATTCTTCTGCTTGTGGATTCTCTGATTCACTTGTTGTAAAATTGAATTATAAAAAATCGGTCAAGTGCGAGTCGGATTCTTACACGAAGGGTTCCGTACAAAAAATAACACTTTTCAAATACATCTATTAATTTTCATGGCGGCCATTTAGATATTTTTATTATTTGTTGTTATTGAGGCAATAGAAATAATACACTTTCTGTTATGGTTTACGAGATACATTCCGATGACGGACGGACGGACGGAGACAAAAAGCAGAGTAGTAATAGGGTGTTGTTGGCACCCTTAAGGTACGGAACCCTGAAAATAGTAGACATAAGGAGTTCATTATCGCATTGCACTAATCAGAAATCATTTTGAAAGTATTGCAAAATAATTGAGGAGCTGGGGACCGGAAACAGACCCTAAATAAATATATAAAACATCTATAAATAGATAAATAAAACATCTATACTAATATTATAAATACGAAAGTGTCTGCTAACTTTTCACATACCATCTGTTTAATCGATTTTAACATAATTGACATTAAATGGTGATCGTGTTAAAATTGTGAAATAAAAAATTTTCAAAAGAAAAATAAAACCGACTTCAAAAACCAAAAACACTAAAAAGTAGAAAATAATTTTTGTTTAGCTACACATGTAATGTACCTAGGTATGAAGTCGAGCGAGCATATTAAAACAAAATTAGAAATCCAAGAGTGAACCTCGCCCGACTTCATACCTAGGTACATTACATGTGTAGCTAAACAAAAATTATTTTCTACTTTTTAGTGTTTTTGGTTTTTGAAGTCGGTTTTATTTTTCTTTTGAAAATTTTTTATTTCACAATTTTTAGTGGCCCCACTGTACTATAATATGCTATGCCCAGTTAAAACCCTACTGTTTACTAAGCTATTACACTGATCGCGAGCAATTTGCTCTTATCCATTGAGGAGTTCTGTTCTCCATCCCCGAAGATATTCATCAGATCTTCACCAAATTTATATGGGACCACCTGCACAATATACCCTTTCAAACAAAAAAAAATTTCCAAATCGGTCCAGGGGTCTTTGAGTAATCGGGGAACATACATATATAAAAAAAAAAAAAAAAAAAAAAGATCCCGACGAATTGAGAACCTCCTCCTTTTTTGGAAGTCGGTTAAAAAGAGGATCCCTCCGATTTTGTTCACCAGGTCCTCAATTTATGAGTTAGCATAATTACATTGGTTGGTCTCCTATTTATGAGGACCTTGGCATACTTACTTTGGTTCCAATTGTACAGTTGTATCAGATTCTGCATCACTTTCCACTTCATCTTTTACAGAATCTAGGAAATAAATTGTATGTACACTTTTTAGTTAAAATTATCCATCCATATTCCACATTAATATTATAAGTATTAATGAGTGTCAATTGTACAATGTGCATTGTGCAGTCAATATATACATAGTATAATAACTGCAACTGATTCATGCAACTGAGTTGAGATATTGGCAAATAAAAATAATCAAATTAATCATGATTTAATCTAGAATATATATCATTAAATAACAAAATAACCTTAAAATCATTAATTAATTAGTTCAGATTAAATTACCTGTTATAGTAATATCTTACCCATTAATTGCACATTTAGTTTTCCTTCAATTTCTTTTTCCTTCAACTTCTTTAAAACTTGGTGCAAATGTTTCTTTGTTTCGAATCTAAGACGTATTTGGAAATCCTCCTTGGTGTTATCTTCTCTGCTGTCATTGATACTTGATATATGAACTCCACACTAAAATACATAAACTTCTAGATTAAGCGGGTAAATGGAAGACTTTTTTTATTGTGATACGAGGCTAACACCTTTGACTGCAATCTCCTGGTGGTAAGTAATGACGCAGTCTCATATTGAAGCGTGCTAACTTGGAAAGACTGGCTATGGAAGTTTCATAAAACCTGTACCCTTAATCAGTTTCTACACTGCATCATACCGGACTATTATGAATTCCCAGTTTAAGCTTTTCTTGGGGATTACCAATCTGGATTATGAAGAAAAGGGCAGTTTGTGCAGTTCATAGACTAATTATAAATATATTAAATACAAAGCCCAGATGAGATCTGTTATTGTACAATGTGCAGTTATATGTCTCATGTTCAGACTTATTGCTTTGCATGCACTGTAATCACTCAACTCAGGAGGCTAAAAAGGAATAGAACCCAGACCTGTAAAGCCAGTTTAAGAAAAAAACTTAACTCAGATTAAAAAAATTGTCTTAACTTACTTCATCTTTAACATAGTTTATAACTTCCTTTGAAGACCAATTCCCTTGTGAATTTGTTAACAACAGTGTGTATATCTGTTTCTCAGCCACACTCTCAGAGTTATTCGACATAGCAACTTCATTTTGAGAGTCCGAGTACCTCCTACGTTTCACACTATCATTTGAATCCTCGTTATCCATAACTACGTCAGAACTTTCTGCAACCTTACGTTTGTGATTTAATTGTATATCCTGTAACTTCTTTTCAAAGGTAGAGTTAATTTTTCTGAGTTTCAAGTGAATTGTCTCTTTCACAGCTTCAGGGTTTTCACACTTCTCAACAGACTCAACTTTCACGTGTATAGAATCCAAATCTGGCACCGAAACACTATCATTATTGTTTTCATTTGAATCCATAGTATTAACACGTAGTTACCACTTCTTTCACATCTGAAACAGTAACAAAATTATTTTTTTCAGTAACAGTGAAAATATGCCGATGTAGAACAAACTTTACAAGATTATCTCTACAAGTTTACACTCTGACTAGGTACAATAATGATACGCAATGCAGTCTACTGAAAAGCACTACTTTATAGTAATTATTAGAAAAATTACTTATTTTTCCTTTTTCTTTTACAGGGAAATAGTAGATCTCTTGACCTGCAAATTGAAAAACTCTAAATCTAAACCAATCTAAACAACAATCACAGATTCACAGGCCAAAACTCTGTCAGATTTGACACTGACACAGCGCCTGGTGTGGCCTGTTTCTCTGCTCAGAACCCAGAGCCGTGAAAAAAAATTTTTTTTCAGTGGCTTGACGGCTCTGGATTCTAGCTGCCTACTACCCTTTAATCAGTCGCAGCCTAGTTAATATAAAAAAACCGCACCGCAGCTTACAGGTTGGACATATTCGCTTCTGGCACACGAACTATCGCGAAGCTGGCTGCGCACAAGCCACGATTTAAAATAACTTATTTGTATTGGACTGAACATCTTAAACAACGAACATATTTTATTATGTTAGTTATTTATTTACAATCTATTTTAAACCTAATACTATGTAGGTTTTACCAAAAAAAGTTAATCTGTGCAACATTGTGTGCAACACAGTGCAACAGAATGAAAATTGAAAGTAGATTTAACCATAAAACCTATCTTTGAATTGCGTATATTCTTGGATTTAGGACCAATATTCATTTAGTCAGGCTCAAAAAGCTAGTAGTGTTCAGAGCCTTAAAGCTAGTTATAAAAGTAAAAAGTTATTTAGTCTGTGGTATAATATCACAGACTACAAAATCCGTCCTACACAATTGTTGTGATTGGCTGAATTTATACTGTTCTTGTTGCAACAATACTTTGTAACCAATAGTGAGCGAGTGTTGGCCAATCAGAGCCAGAGGTGACTGCGACAGTCGAATCGAGCACAGACCACGAATCCGGAGATAGACGACGAAGTTCCATAGATCTGTTTATGATTAGTAGCGAGTACTATACATACCGATAATATCGGATTATATATATAGAAAAAATCAATATCTATCTATAATAAACTTTCTTTGTATCATGGTCTTTCTATTTCACCCTCTTATGGCAATTTAACACTATACATTACACGTCTCTTTCCCACAATATAATATAGATGTAAACGGTTGCAGCAAAACGTCACGATGACGTCATGACAGCCTAGTAATTTTAGGGATGAGCCTCGAAAATCGTAATGAATCGTAAATTAAATATAGTGTCGCACTTTATCGTAAAAATATCGGTTTTTATTTACCGATTTTCGGCAAATAACCGATTTATTCAACTTTTTTTGGTCAACAAAAATAAAACGAAATGAAATCATTTAAATAATTTATTAACGATTTAAAAATCTTATTAACTATTTTTGGTTCAATGACGTGATGGTGATAAATATTAGCACGCTTAAAAATTAAGGTGGATGCGACGGGTCTGCCCGCGAAATTCAAATTTAATTTGGTTTTTCGCAATTTGTAAACTAATACGACAACGTAGGCTTATGGCATTCTATTTGCGACAATAACAGTATCATCCCCACCTATTTATTTAAAAATCTTCACTTGAAAGGGTCCAGTTTAAGAAATTAGCTCTAGTATCCACTATAACTCACAAATTAGTCGACGATACTAGAGCTAATTTCTTAAACTGAACCCTTTCAAGTAAAGGTTTTTATATAAACCTGTGAGGATGCTACTGCCATTGGAGCAATTAAAATGCCATAAGCCTAGGTTGTTGTATTAGTTTACAAATTGCGAAAAATCAAATTAAATTTGAATTTCGCGGGCAGACCCGTCTCATGCCCTTAAGGGCCGGCGCACACATGGCGGAGTGCGGCGGAGTTCAGCGCAGAGCATGCCCGCGAAGTTTTCTATTCGCGTGACACATTACGCGAATTTCTACCATAGAATGCGCGAGCACGCGCGGGACTGCGCAAGTATCCGCACGGATGCACAATTAAATTTAGATATTATTTCAATGAGGACAAAGTCGATAATACTTTGACTGTGAAAAATGCTCTGCGCTGCGCTCCGCCATATGTGCGCCGGCCCTTAAAGTACCTAAACTAAACCTTCGTAGGGTTCCAATGCACCACAACAAACTCAGCTGGGTATTTTTTTGTTACTACCATCTCACAATCACACTTAAAACTAGTCAGAGCAATTTATTCATACTATTTTTTTATCATTATCTTTTTTTTAGAAAATAAAAACTTTAGATTTCAAGATACATCTCCAAAACGTTGTTTTGAGAGATTATTATAAACTGTATAACAATTAAATATCATAAAATGAATTGCTATAAGTGTAATAATTGTAGTTTTCTGACCAGCGTTTTATGTTTAACACAATCGAACGTCTTGGACGAATTATACAAGACGCAAATGCCAAATTATCGCAGTCTTCATAAAGATATTATTCATTTAAAGTTACTGAGGTCAAGTATCAACCGATTTAAGTAATAAAATTTACATTGTCAGGAAATACAATACAAAACCAGATAATACAAGAAATTTGCATAACAACATGACTTATCTCATACTTATGACATACTTTTGTGTCTTATGACATACTTTTGTGTCTTATGACACAAAAGTATGTCATTATTATTCAGTTACTAGCTGATGCCCGCAGCTTCGCCCGCGTGGATTGGTCAGATCCCTTGCAGCATCAGGATTGAGGAGTTGGAATCCAAATTTTTTATGAAATAATGTTGCAAAGTTCCTCTATCGATTAAAAAAGAAATGACGCAAAGCGGTTCAGAAATCTCGGAGATTTTGGTGTACATAGGTAAAAAACACAACTCTCTTCTTGAAAGTCGGTTAAAAAAGTAGCCTATGTTACACCCTGGTCAATTCTCTACTTGTATGTGAAAATCCCGTTAAAATCGGTTCAGCCGTTCCGAAGATTAGCCTTTTCAAACAGACAGACAGACAGACAGACAGACAAAAATTTTAAAAACGTGTGATTCAGTTATGGTATCGTTCAAATAACCATATGACCTTAATATGTGGTAGTTATTTCGAAATTACAGACAGACACTCCAATTTTATTTATTAGTATAGATAGTATAGATGTAGTCATGTTTTCAACAATAATAATTGAGGCATGGAATCAACATTTGGGTTAAGTGCCAAAAAAATCAAAGTTGGAATTTTGCCTGTCAAATGTGCTACATTAGTTAGCCATTCCGTTACAAAGGTGCAAAGTGCCCAGTAAAATTTATTGTAGTTTTGAGAGTTTTTGGTAGATGGCGTTACGAGTAAGTGCCAAATGTTGTTTCTTTACAAATGGGTCGTGCGTGTATCCGATCATAGAAATGTCAATGTCAAAATTGTCAAAATAACATTCGTTGATTCGTTCAATGGTCATTTCATGGGCGTTATTGTTTCTTTGAAATAATTTGCATCTCAAAATGGACGATAACACAAAACAAAGAACAAAAAATAAAACTATAATAAGAAAATCGTTGAAGGTACAGGGAAAAAGTTATATGAACAGGAAAGGAAAAGTGATACCGGCGAAAATGCCACCGACTATGGAGGTTAGTATCTCAGTAACCATGTAGTTTATTATTGTTTCATTTTGAGTTGATTTTACAACAACGCTAAATAAATATTTATGTTACAGAAAATATGCAAATGTAAAAATCAGTGCCACAAATTAGATCATGACATGAAGTTGAGTTTATTTGAAAAGTTCTACCGTGAAGACTTAAAAACACAGAGAACGTATTTGATGGGTTTGCTTCAATTGCATAATATTAAGCGTCGTCGACATGGTAATTATACCGTACCATCTGATAGCAGACGACAAACGACCATTACATATGTTGTGCCTAAAGGTGATGGTACACTAATACCAGTATGCAAGAAAACATTTTCAGACATTTTTGCAATTACTAAAAAAGAAATAGAGACATTGATAAACAAAAAAAAACATGGTGATACGTCTTTTCGTGATAATAGAACTTCACATAAAAGTTTAAAGTATACGGAAGAGGATGTGCTTAGAGTTAAAGAACATATTAATATGTTCCCCAGGGATGAAAGCCATTACACAAGAGCAAAAAGCACAAAAGAATACCTTAGCCCTGATTTAAACATACATAGATGTTATAAAGCCTTTAATGAACTGCACCCTGGTAAACAAGTAACATATAAATTTTACAGAAAAGTATTTCGGAGATATTTTCCTGATTTAAAGTTCAAGAGGCCCAGAACAGATACGTGTAAAGTTTGTGATCGCTTATCTGCAGTAGTGCGATCTCAAAATGCACAAAGTCGGTCCGCAAAAGCTACTTTGGAATTACATCATCGAAAAGCTGAATCATCTCGGCAGATTATGGCCACAGATAGGGAGCAATCTCAACTGCCAGGCAGCAATACTATGACAATAGCCATTGATCTTCAGCAGGTGCTGTTTGTACCTACATTAACACACTCAGAAATGTTCTACAAACGCCAGCTTAGCTGTTATAACTTGTGCATCAATGTAGCTGATATTGGGAACTCTTACATGTGTCTTTGGCACGAAGGAATCTGTAGCAGAGGAGGCAATGAAATAGCATCATGCCTTTTGAGTTTTGTAAATAAAAGAAATACAAACAAAGACCATCTGATAATTTGGTGCGATAACTGTGCCGGCCAAAATAAAAACAGAATGATTCTGTTCCTATTGATGTTTTTAGTAGCAAATGGTCACTTCCAATCAATCGAACAAAAATTTCTTATAACAGGCCACAGTTTCTTACAGTGCGACAGGGATTTCGGAATTATAGAAAAAAGAAAAAAGGTTATGAAAAGTTATGTTCCTGAAGACCTAAAAAAAGTGATTACCGGTGCGAAAAATACATCACAACCTTTCCAAGTTCTTGATATGACAAGTGAATGTTTTTTCAACTTCCAAGCTGCTGCAGATGACATAATTGTGACAAAAAAGTTGAATATTTCAACAGCATCAAGGTTGCTAGTAACGAAAGATAAGCCAGGTGAAGTTCTCATAAAACAAAATTTCACAGACATAGAACCATGGAAGGTAGTTAATGTTTTCAAAAGAGGAAAATCTATTTCAGATTTAAAAAATGTGGAGTTACATAGACTTTTGACTCACAACACAATAAGCAAAGAAAAAATGAGGGATCTAGAAAGTATGATCGAATACTTGCCAGACAACTGCCAAGAATTCTACAGGAATTTGTGTGCTGATCATTAAAAAAAAACCTGGAAAAATTGCATTTATTAATTAAAACAAACATAAACAAAAAAAATTCTAATATGGCACTTAGCCCCAATGATAATAAAACTGTATTGGCACTTAAGTCCTTATAAATTACAAAAACCTTGCATTTTGACCCATTTCTAAATTAGTTTTTAAATAATGTCTTTTTTGAAATAAATGTTTTTTAAATTAGTATACTTAACAGGTGTGTGAATAAACAGTATTATTTGTAATCATTTGCACATAATAATGTGTCTTAATAAATGTTGATCCATAATAAATACAGTTTTATTTTATTTATCATCAAAATGTATTTTGGCACTTAGCCCAAATGTTGATTCCATGCCTCAATTGTACTTGATTCTAAAAATACCATTCAAGTGAGAGTCGGATTCGCACAGAAGGGTTCCGCACGATCGTACAAGAAATCTCAAACCAGTGTAATAAAAATGTGCAAATTAATGACGAATGTGATTTAGTTAAACTAATTATTTGATTGGGAACACAAATCTTTAATTTTTTTGTGATGTAACCATAAGTTCACGGTTTTCAAATTTTTTCGTTCAATTGTGCTATAAGACATTGCCACCAGCCAAATGTCATGATTCCTATTTTGATTCCCCCAAAATGGCAGACACGGGGGGCGGACAGACAGACAACGAAGTGATCCTTTATAGGTTCCTGTTTTCCTTTTGAGGTATGAAACCCTCGACAAATGTAAATCTTTTCCATTAAACTACATTAACCAAAATATATTCTAGTAAAATGTATGAAACAAAAATTTTCAAAATCTATTTATGTGGATTTAGAAAATCATGATCAGTTTACAAATTCACAAAAAAATTAAGTTTACTAAATCAGATATAGATGGCGCTGTTGCCATTAACTTGCATTGTGGCAACTGTGCCACAATGCACACTGGTTAAAATATCTTGTATAATGATATGGAAACCTTCGTGGGTGAGTCCAACTCGCACTTGACCGGATTTTTTATACCTAAAGCCTGACTAACTAAATTCGTCACCATTCCAAAACGCTAAATGGTTGCAATTTTCCGGACAATGCGTTCTTAAAACCACTTTTAGAATGACCACAACCGTTTAAGCTATCGAATAAATTATTTATAAATAAAATTATCTCTGTAATGAAAATGCCATCATCGACGTTTACAGGTATCGTACAATCATCGTCAATTGTTAAAATGTCCATGTATGTCTTTATCCGCATTGACACAGTGAGGGCCACCTCTCTGCTAAAGACTCTTACAGCAAGCTTGACCTGAAAGGTAAAATGAATTATCAATGAATTACACAAATTCGAGCAAATTGTTAGTTATAATATTATGAGACATAAATCACAACATTTCATGATAATCTTTGACTTTGATTAGATATGTGATGTAACCACAAATTCATGATTTCGGATTTTTCCCTTTATTAATTATTGTGCTATTAGGACATTGCTAGCTACCAAATGTCATGGATTATATACGGGAAGTATCTCAAGAGCTTTGATTCCCTTGTCTTGATAGAGACACAGATAGACAGACAGAAAACGAAGTATAAGGATTCCTTTTTTCTTTGGAGATATGGAACCCTAAAAATAGAGAACCTAAATGAATTAAAATAAATGCATCCTTTACTTTATCCTTATATCAAGGACATAATTCAAGAAATTTTTGGGCTGGGCCTTAAAAATAGTGCCACTGGTGCCGCTATTTTATGCACCAATTGGTCAAACCAATAATTAGTGGGACAAATTGAACTTTAAAATGTTATACAATCTACTTTGTCCTACTTGGAGGGGCAATGTGTAATAAGCCAAAATAAAAATCGGTCAAGTGTGAGTTGGACTCGCACACAAAAGGTTCCATACCATCGCACAAGATATAACACTATTTAGCACGCTGAAAAACAGACATACAGACAAACGGACGGACAGGTGGACGGACAGCGGAGGCTTAGTAATAGAGTCTCATTGGCACCCTTCACGTACGGAACCCTAAAAATTGATACGAGTCGTTGCAATGCTAAATACTTTTGGGTGCTCACACCTGTTTCTTCATAAAATGTTTGTAAAACTTCAGTTTGGTATGGTAAGATGTCTTTACTTGCCTTCATATTATCGACAGAATTTGGTTTCAAATGTCTATCTGTTAGTCGAGTATTCCTTACAGTGCCACCAATCCCACCTACCGCATATATTTTTTCAATGATCTGACACGCAAATAGCACGGCGATTACCGATGATTAGGTCCTTTTTCTGAAATTGTTTAAATGACATTTTAGTAGATGTGGAACATCACACATATTATGATATACTTTTTTGCCATTTATAATATAATAATAAACATTCAACCCATCATTGCCACTGCGAAGGAGACTGGTAAACTTTTTTTTAGAAAAAGTGCTATTACGAGGGCGGCACTGAAAATTTCGGGAATCAAGGAAGTGACACAACATTTCTATTTAAAACATGTATTTATTGCTTTTCGAAGTATTCTCCGCGAAATTTGACACATTTTTCCATATCATGGAACCAATCATTGAAGCAACCATTCCATTCGGAAGTTGGGGTCTCCAAAATGGCCGTTTTGTAGGCGTCCACAGCTTCTTCAGGTGATGAAAATCTCTGACCACGCAATGTATTCTTTATTTTAGGGAAAGTACAGAAATCATTAGGGCTTAGGTCGGGGCTGTATGGCGGATGGTCTAAAGGGGCGTCTAAACGGGCTATATTTTACGACAATTTGTGGTTGCAATTATTGGCAAACATTGCCCAGCCATCAAAAAAACATTTTAGTGCATTTTATGGCTGAGCAATCAATTGCAGGTAACATGTTGCAATATGGCTACAATAGTATGGCCTTTGATTCAGAACCCTTTAATGAGCCACACAATCCAGCAACAATGGCCGACGAAATGACGCTCATCGCAGCCGCTTACATTGTTTTGGCAGAAAAACCAATGACTTCTATGTATACTACCATAGAAGTCATTGAGAAAAACGAAAAAAAAAAGGACACGAATGTGGATTCGACCCTACCTAAGTAGGCGTGACACTTTGGATTCCGTAGACAAGGAATTAATGCTGGATAAATACTTATTTAAAAATGTACAAGAATGTCTAAGAGCGACTTCGAATTTCTTGTGAACAGAATTGGACCAAACATACAAAAGCAAGATACATACATACATGAGGAATGCAATACCTGTGACTACGCGCAGAAAGTGATACGCAAAGTACTTCACGTCGCAGGGAGAAAGGGACGCGCATATACAGTAAAACAGAACAACAACATAGATGGCCCAGGATATATTGCAGTATTTTCGATTGCGAGGCGATCGTTCGGCCACACGCCGGCTACACATAAAAATATTTTGACATACCAAAAAATATGTGGCTATAATGCCGGGCCATCCTTAAAATATTGCATAGTGTGGCTGGTATTGCTAGCAATGTTGCCGGCCACAGTATTGCAGCCACAAATTGTCGTAAAATATATCCCGTTTAGACGCCCCTTAATAATTCTATGTTTCCTTGCTCTAAAAACTCTTTTGTTCTGTGCGCGGTGTGAGAACTCGCATTGTCGTGATGGAGGATGATGCGGCGGTTGCAGTTCTCTTTACGGAGTTCAGAAACGACCTGTGGCAAACAAATGCTAGCATACCATTCTGCATTAACCGTTCTTTGTCCCTCAAGAGGAATAGTCGCAACATGGCCGGTTTTGGAGACAAACGTGGCCACCATTTTTTTTGCAACACTTCGTGAACGAACGATTTTTGTTGCCTTTAACTCATTTTCGAACACCCAAACTCGTGACTGGTTTTTTGTTTCGGGTTCGTACGCGTATATCCAGGATTCGTCACCTAATACGATGTTGTACACAGCATCCTGCGTGGAATCTTTCGAGAGTTCTGACGCACCAAGTAACGCGAGCCGCTTTTTGCTCTTCACAGAGCAAATGCGGTATCCATCGGGAAAACAACTTTTTTACACCTAACTGTTCATGCAAGATTATTTGTATTTGACTCATGCCAATGTCTAAAGTTGCCTGAATCTCGCGGTATGTCACATGTCGATCTTCCTCAATCAGCTTACGCACAGCATCAACGTTTTCTTGGGTGACTGCAGATTTTTGGACGACCTTAACGGGGATCATCACTGAGCTTGACACGTCCACGTTGACATTCAGCAAACCAGCGATAAATTGTGGTTTTAGATGGGGCTTCATCACCAAATGCAGAAATCATCCGGTCAACACACTGTTTTTGTGTTAAACCACTTCGAAAGTCGTAATAAATCATCGCTCTAGAATTTTCTCGAGTCAATTCCATTTTCTCAACGACTAGACAAGTTTGAAAAGACCTTGTGACAAGACCGAGAATCTTTTTTTAAATAAATAAATGGTATTCGATTTTTAAAACCAAGGAGTTTTCAATTAAAAAGATTTTAATATGACAGGGACGGTGGAAATATTCCATTCCCGATACTTTTAGTGCAGCCTATGTATGCCATAAATGATCTTCTTAATGACTTAAATATAATATAAATAAAAATATGGGTCTACCTGCTAGGGCCCGCTGCACAGACCAAATTGCAACACCCAAAACTGGGTATCTATAATACTACCATGTACAATCATAGTATTTTGTTCCAAACTAGAGGATGCCCGCGACTTCGTCCGCGTGGATTTAGGTTTTCAAAGATCCCGTGGGAACTGGTTGATTTTCCGGGATAAAAAGTTGCCTATGTCAATTACAGGGACGCAAGCTACCTTAGTACCAAATTTCATACAAATCGTACAGCGGATAGGTTTTTAAGAATCCCGTGGGAACTCTTTGATTTTCCGGGATAAAAAGTAGCCTGTGTCCGTCCCCGGGATATAAGCTAACCCTATACCAAATTTCGTCAGAATCGGTTTAACTGTTGGGCCGTGAAAAAGTAGCAGACAGACAGACAGACAGACAGACAGATAGACAGACAGACAGACACACTTTCGCAATTATAATATTAGTATGGATGTTAGATTTAAGGAAAGTATTTATGGAATTGCTATAAAAAACAAATAAATAAAAAAGATCTTCATGTGCATCTGACATCTGAAACTGCTGAACCGATTTTTAAAATTCTTAGACCAGTAGAAAGCTGAGCAATTCATGAGTGACATAGGCTATATTTTATTTTCAAAATGTTAGAGATCTTTACTAAAATTGTAATTAGCTACCTATGCATGTCACTTTTTCATAGCTTAACAATAAAACCAATTTAGATGTTTACCAGAAAGATAGCTTGCATCCTGAAGATGGATACCATACTATATATACTGGAAAATTAAATAAAGTCTAAATAAAGCCATTATTGTTTTTCTACAGACAAAATGACGGGTGTAAGCTTGTATAGTGAATGTAAAATAAGTAGTACAGGTTCTTAATATGAGGTGTATGAATATAGTCTGCACATTGTATAAAAACAGAAATCAGCCAAGTTTGTGTATTTAATCCTTAGTCTATGACATTCAATTCCATCAGCCTGTATGCGTTCACTGCTGGGCATAGGCCTTTCCAAGAGTGGGCCACCAAACACGGTTCTCCACCTTCCGTGTGGACTATACAAATTTCAAACCCCTTATGGGTTGAATTTTCAAAAATCCCTTCTTAGCTACGTCTACCGTAATGACTATTTGCATACCAAAATTCAGCCCCATCCGTCAAGTAGTTTGAGCTGTGCATTGATAAGTCAGTCAGTCAGTGATTTTTATATGTATAGATATATGGTATGATATTTAATAAACCACTGTTTTACTTGCCTCAATTTGTTCAGGAATGCCTGGTATAGTTCCAACATGTTTCTTTTTCAGTTTTGTAGCTTCTCACACAGCACCTCAGGTGCAGGATTTCACTGTGTTCCCAGTGTAAACACCAATTCAGATGACCAACTCCTTATTCTGGAAAGTTAAGGCAGAAACATAAAGTAAATGGTAAATTATATTATCATTCATTAATAGAGTAAATTTTCTTTTTTAGCTCAACAAAAGAACCAGATTTGGAGAAATCCCACAGAGAAACAGCTTGCATCTGGAGACACAGATAGGCATTTTAAGAGCCATGCTTTTTATCCTAGAAAATTAAAGAGTATCCATCTCATAGATAGGAATTTTGAAAAACCGAAACAAAGTCATGAGTATCAAAGTGTTTATTTTATAGGAAGCTTTGAAGTGTATTAAAGAGTTCACACTTCACAATGAACAACATAATGAACATTTTTAGCCACTCATCAGTGAGAATATCCCTGTTTATTTGGTATAATGGATATATTTGGATTTGGCATGTTTAATGAAGAAATTCATCTGAAATTAATCCATACCAATATTATGAACGTGAAAGTGTAACTGTAACTTTTCACAGCCTATCCATTTAACCAATTTTGACGAAATTTAGTGGTGATAGCTTGCATCTCGGAGATGGATGCAGGCTATTTCTTGTTCCATGAAATTAAAGAGTTCTTAAAAATCTAATTCCACGTGGATGAAGTCACAGGCATCATCTATTTGGCACTGAAATAGCTTGTATCCTGGAGGAGACATAGGATACTAATTTTCATCCCAGAAAATGAAAGAGTTCCCATGGGATTTAAAAAATCTAAGTCACGCGAACAAAGTCGCGGGCATCATCTAGTAATACTTACTCTGTGATGACAAAACTATGCTTTCCACCTCCGTAATTGCAGTCTTATATAGTTATCATACTGCATGCATGTATGAGAGTCCCTTTAGCCTTTTCCATCCAGTCGTTCTCGTCCAGCCACTCTCCTGAGGTAGTTTTTCCAGCAGCTTGCACTTGGAGGTTGTTTTACATGCCCTTATCGCCTTCACAGTAAGAACACCCCCAGAAGTCCCCAGAACCCCCAGAAGATGTTTGGTGCATCTTCGGCATTCGCTAGATGTGGGCCACCTTTCCTTTGATCTTCGTGAAAACGCAAAATGCAAGTCCAAACCAAGGAATACATTTCTCAATCGCGGTTATGGTTATTAGCGCTCACTGATTCTTTATACGAGTGTATACAAAACAAGTATACTCAATTTAAGAAAAAAAGACGATAAATTTCTAAGAAAAACATATGAAACAGTGATTTAAATTGGCTAAAAAGTTTTCGTATTTTATTGATTTCTACGTTACGCCATTTTTATTGATTTTTGTTTTATCAACAGTGTTGTCGACATTTGATTTTATTTCCCCCAAATTCAGATTTTTAATCGTACCTATTGAAATGAGAAATCCAATGAACGACATTGAACATTTTTATATTTTGTATGTTACTGCTACTCTGTTTTATATTACTTTATTCAAAAAATGGTTATCATGTTATATCACTGTAATTTCAAACCTAAATATATTATTTTACTTAAATTTGCTTTATGATTCTTAAAAACCTTTAATTTTGGCAACATGAAATTTAAAGTTAAATCCAATAAAATATTATACTTTTTTCTATAAAAATCTAAGCTCGTTTTTCTTCCACCTTTAGGGTAAAACCCTTAGCTGGTCACACTCCTCGTGCGACCATTCCATATAACTATAATACATATAGTAATAAAAAATTTCAAACGTGTGCGTAAAATATAGCTGTGGTAGTGAAGCGAGAAGCTTAATGTCTACCCATACTAATTATGTGAGATAGAAGACATGTACTTGCGATGTACCTAAGCATATTTGAAATACCGTAGGATAGCCGGCCCTGGAATCGAGTCTCTGGAGCACGGTGCTTTCGCTTCGAACAAAACTATGGAAGTATGAACTGATATAGTTCGTACATCAACCGATAGGGAGCGCCAACAATATTTGTAGTGGCAATACCGAAGATTTTTTTATGCTGGCATCCCTTTTCTCTAGAGTCGTTACATGTTTCATTTCACGCAGCTTTGTCGTTAATAAAAGACAGAAAATGATATCTATTAAATAGACAATTTTGACTGTAAAAATTATTACATTTAAAAATTATTAAATTTTTTAATAAATAAAGTTAGTTATTACTATTTTTAATAATTACCTTATAATTTGAATTTAATGCATGTTAACTTGTTACGTTTCGTTTCACTAGTGGTCATTGTTAAATGACACGTCTTGTCACTCGATTTAAAAAAAAATCATTCGTTATTCGTCTGTTGGAGAAATTAGTGTGTTTTTAATGCGTTTATGTTTAATTTTATGCGACTAAGCTTTACCTGGACACCGACGGATCTGTTTTCTATTGTTGACCCACGCTATCTTTTTTGGACTCTGATTCTCATTTCGATTTGGTTACTTTCGACGATGCCGCTTGATAGAAAATGCTGTGTACCGAACTGCAGCAACACACGTAAGTAAAATATTTTTCACAACTATTACAATTTCATGTTATTTTACTAATTATAATACGATTACATATGAAGTGAATGTTAGTGGTAGTTTATGGCAGAGACTTTAGGGACCGAAGTCGAAACAAGTATTCTAGAAATATTATAAGAAATGCATACAATTTGTACCCATAAAATGTGAAGCATGACACGGGGGCCTATCGGCTAAAAATATATCAATCATTAAAGGACAGCATCAATGTTAAAACATGGTTTTTGACCAATCCCATTGGCTAAATACCATGTTTTGACATTGATGCTGTCCTTTAATGATTGATACATTTTTAGCCGATAGGCCCCCTGTTTATCAAACATTATAAACCTTGCATTACAAAAGTTCTGTCTCGTTTTGTACGAAAAAGCCATAAATGCCTTTGTAGCTTGTAACTTGTTACGAAAAAATTTAAGAGCTTCTGTTAACTAAATCTATGCAACATGAAAAGATTTATAACATTAGAGTTGTGTTTATTTTCTTATTTCTCGACAAAAACTTCGTGCAAGTAACAAAATCAATGAATGGCATGAATGATTCACTGCTATGTTCTTTATCTCTAAAAGATCTCATATAAAACAGTACCATAGGTTAGGTATTAACATGGGTCTTCAATAAACCATCTATGTTTGCCAAATTATAGATCTGCAGAAAAGATGGTTAAATTTCTAATCATAATTCATAAAACTAATAAAATAGGTTTTACAAGAGGTTATTTAAATTTGCAATATGTCTTTGAAAAAAGTTTTATTTTTAAACATTGACTTAAATAACAACTAATTCTACCATACCTTCTATTTTACCGACAGATAATGCGGTAGATATCATTTGTGAGCTTGTAGACTTGTAACGTTTGATAAACAGGGCACTGGTGTAAGTTATGTTTTTTATATATTGGTATAAAATACTCAATAGTGGAATATTCATTGTTTGTTATAGGATTGGATGGAACAATATTACATCGTTTTCCTAATCCTGAAAAAGACCCCGACCGATTTCGTACTTGGCTGTATGCAATTTATTTTATTTATTTATTTATTTATTTATTTATTTTCAGATTCTTACAATGCTAACAGCAAGCAAATGCCAAACCGCATTGCAAGTCATGATTAATGATTATATTATAATTAATTATTAACAAATATTTTCTATTACTACTATTCTATACATAACATAAAACTATTGATATTAATGTTGAACAAATCTAGGCTCTGGTGCTGAGCAATCAATTGATTTAGCGCGGAAAGTGCGCGGGAGGTTGGCGCACTTTGAGCATACCGCGTGCGGGACGACTCGAGCGCAAAGAAAGGCCACTTCCGGCATGACCGGAGCGGCTTGTCCGGCGCCCGTACCGCCAACGCACAACGCGACAATGTGTCCGGATTATCCACCTTATTGTTCATAAGTAGGTAGTAATGGATGAGAGTAGCTCTCTTTCGTCTTAACTCCAGAGAGTCTAGACCCACCATACCCGAGACGAATAAGGAAGGGTACAGATATGGATAGTATCCGTACATTTTTTTGTATAAACCACGCGCGAATTTTCGCTGGACCCTCTCAATGGTAAGTATATGACTAGCACTGAGTGGGCTCCAGACTACAGAGTTGTACTCCAACTTGCTGCGGACATAAGCATTAAATAAGGTAACACATACTAGCGGATTGGTGAAACGCTTACTCTGTCGCATAACAAATCCTAAAAGCTTATGGGCCTCCTTACATATTTTATCTATATGGTCATTAAAACTAAGTTTCACATCAACCGTTAAGCCTAGATCTCGGATTTGTGTAACCCTTTCAAGTGATTCGCCAGATATCTTATAGTCCACGATGATATTGTTAGTTTTATGTGATAGCGTCATGATCTTACATTTAGAAATATTAAATTCCAATAAATTATTCTTTGCCCATACAACTACATTGTTTATGTCCTGCTGGAGTAAGTTTACATCCTTTACATCCTCTATGCTTAGAAACAGTTTTAGGTCGTCAGCAAACATTAAACATTTTGCCTTTTTTACGACGTCAGGCAAGTCGTTAATCATAATCAAGAACAAGGTAGGTCCCAAGGTACTGCCTTGACTCACTCCAGAATGTGTTGGGTAGTAGTCTGATCTATATCTTGCCAATTGAACATATTGTTGTCTGTTCGTAAAATAATTTTGAAAAAAGTTCAAAAGTTTAGGAGTAAACCCTATATTTGATAGCTTTTGCATAAGTACAGACGTTTCCACGCGGTCAAACGCTTTTTTGAAATCGAAATATGCAACATCGACTTGTCTACCAGCATCCATTTCAGCCAAAGCATAGTCAACAAAATTTATATGGTTTGTCAAAGTAGACCGACTGGCTCGAAAACCGTGTTGGCAATTAGACATGTATATTTGAGTTTGCTGTCTAATTTGGTTGTTAATAGCGGTTTCGAAAAGCTTTGCGAAGACTGAAAGCACGGCAATTGGTCTAAAATTGTCAATATTGTTGTTGGAGCTCTGCTTGGGGATAGGCGTAACTTTAGAAATTTTCCATACATTAGGATACGTCGCAGTTGTTAATGATAGATTGTACAAGTATTTGGTGGAGTTGGTTGATTGTACAAGTATTTGGTTTGGTGGCAATTGGTGGAGATATATTAGCACTGGACAACAAGACCATTCATAAATATGGAAGAATATGTCATCATCATTTTCAAGCTCGATTTCATACTGCTAGCAATAGACTATGTGCCAATGCAACACCAACCCTGAATCTACCAGGTTAGTATATTTTTGTAATTATTTACTGTTCCTTCAAATAAACTTTGTTTCTAAAAAACAACATTTGTGATTTCTATTGTGTAACATAATGTTTAAAAAAATTAAATAGTGTTATGATTTTTGGTAGTAACGGACTATTATCATACTTTGTTACAGGATTCTTAATTAAACGTAGGGAACCCCAACAAGAAGTTGGCAACATCAATGTTGAAATCATAAGTCAGTCGGACAAAGCTGAAGACATAAATCAGAGCAAACCATCATCTTCTAACAGTAAGCATCATATTAATGTAACATACAATTTTACATGGTGCACATATCAATGCATTAGCAGTTTACACTAATATTATAAATGTGAAAGTGTCTGTCTGTCTGTCTGTCTGCTAGCTTTTCACATCCTAACAGTTTAACAGATTTGAAGAAATGAATCAGAGTTAGCTAACATACCAGGGACTGACATTACTTTTTATCCTGGAAAATCAGAGTTCCCACATTATTCTTAATGGACCATCTGTTTAACCAGTTTATATAAAACTTTGCACAGAGATAGCTTGCGTCCCGGAAATTGTTAAGACGCTCCAAGTTTCGAATGGCCTCGAGCATTTGGTTCCCTCTCGCCCCTCTACACCTCGACATTAATTTACTTTAATTTTTACCGCCACCTAGTGGCGGTAAACTGTACTACGGCTACAGGTCAACCAAGTCAACAATGAAGTTTTTTTTTTTTTTTTTTACTCCGCGGCCGCACACCCGAGCGGACGTGTCGAGTCGATATCGCGTCTCTGTGCCGGTTTACGTTCCCCCCGCTCCCCGCGCCTCGCCCGTTGTTTGTTGTACTCGCTCGGCGCGACCGCCGCGGCTTGAGGAAGCGCCCGGGCGCTTTGCGTGTGAGCAAACCTACCTGCCAGCAACGTGACGCGCGGAATTTCTGCACGTTTTTAATTATAAAAACTTTGCAGAATCATATTAAAAGTTGCCTTTGCCCTACCATTACCTGTGGTTGCGGTTTCTTTCTTTTGTTACTCTCGCTCGCGGGCGCCTCGTGCTAGGCCTCCCACCTGGGTCTCACCTGGCTAGGGTTGCACGCGCCGAGAGAGTAGCATACCGCACCTACACCCAGGGTAGCACTTTTTACTACACGCCCATTACAATACACCTGACCGACGATCAAACCTCCTGTGTGCTACAGCATGTCTGAGCGTGGGAATTCCCCACCGCAAGACCGACGGAGCAAGAGGAGGATAGCCCGCACTGGTATCCCACGGGCGATCAGTCAACGCAACATCGCTGACCAGCAGGCCGTCACACTGCTACCTACAGATTCTCCTCTCTGTAGCACAGTACAAGCTGAAGAACCTAAAGAGGTCAGCACGGAAATCGTAGTTGCCTTCGCAGCCAATGTAGCTGAGCCTACATTAGGCGCAGAAGCTGCCAAGCGCTCCAAGCCTGCGACCTCCGCCCAAGATGATACACACCCATTGTCCTTGCTACCATCATCTTCACAGCAGCTAAAAACGTACGCTGCAGCACCCAAAAGAATAACTGAACGCATTGCTTCTTCGTCATCGTCATCGCCAGAACGTTCTAATGAAGAACGCGATGTCGTAATACCTACATCTGGCGCTGAGTTGGTTAAGCGTCCCAGGCCAGATACCTCGTCCTCCAGTGCATCCGACGAACAGGAGGACAAACGAGTTAAACTGAGCCATGCTTTCGCCTGCCTACCGCTCCCGCCACCACCCGAAGATGACGCATCTAATGGGTCACCAAACCCAGTGAGATGCCCCTCACCGCCTCACCCTGCAAGTGGCCCACCGCTGGAGGCGAGCCTTCACGCGGGACACGGGGCGGATGCCTATACCTCCACGCATCGTACTTCATACCCAGAACCGGCCCGCGCGCATTCTGAGGAAACGATAGCGCAGATGTCCCGTTCGCACTCTGCTCAGTCGATGGCCCATCTAGAGTCTGCTAGCTGGCCGAAAGATTCGACTAGCTACATGGCTCTCGCAACACCGACTAGCCACACCAATATGGAAGTGTCCGAGCCGACATCTCCTCAGCCCAGTACGTCATATGCTGCGGCCGCCGCGGCCCCAGCCGCACCGCGCCACTCGCCGCCACCGGCCGCACCGCACCATTCGCCACCGCCCGCTGAGCCAGCCGCCGCCACCGAGCCAACGCAACCAACGCCGCGGTCCGCCTACCCGCCCTTGGTTGTTGAATGCCTTCCAAACTGGACAAAGCACTTCAAGGCCCTGGGCGAGATGCTAGGACATGCACCTAATGCAAAACCGCTAGGACGTGGTGTGCGGTTTTTACCGAAATCCGCCGAAGAGTTCCGAACAGTACAGCGCTACCTAACCCTGATAACTAACCAAGACAGTAGCATTTCTTGGTACTGCTACAGCCCGGCCACAGAAATACCATCAAAGGTGGCTATTCGAGGACTTCCACTGGAAACACCCACCGACGAGGTTGTCGCGGCACTTCGCGCATTAGGCTTTCCAGCCGAAGCCGCGCGAGCCATCCCACCTCCGCGTGGCAAACACGGCTGCACGTATTACGTGCGGCTAGCACATATGACGCAGGATGAGCTCCGAGATCTTTACGCCATCACGGAGCTCCTATATATGCCTCAAGTGACGGTGGAAGCCTGGCGAGGTGGGAGCAAGCCACCACAATGCCACCGTTGCCAAGTCTTTGGCCACAATTCAGCAAACTGCCACAGACCCTTCCGTTGCGTTCGATGTGCGGGTGAACACCCCGTCCGGGACTGCCACAGGTCCCGGGAGGAAGCGCCCACTTGTGCAAACTGTAGCCAAAATCACGCTGCGAATGACCGCCGGTGCGCGTTCTTTAAGAGGGAGGCAAGGAGAAGAGGCATCATCGTTCCTCCCGCCCCACCGCGCGCTCCCATTAAGCGCCACCAACAACAGCAGAGGACCACAACAGCCCCAGCACCTACCGCCGCACCTGCTGTCGCACCGCCAACTACCACTGCACCACCAGTCTACGTCGCGGCGTCAGCTGCCAACGCCGCGCCCACCCTAGCGGCAACTGCAAACCCACCAACTGAACGTGGTAAACCCCTGCGCGGTAAAAAGAGGCGAAGAAATCGTGCACCTCGCCCGCGTCGCGCCTCACCAGCGGCAGCTTCAACACCTCAACCGAGGCAAACAAGGCAAGACGCAGCTGCTGTCCGCCAGCCTACGCAAGAAGCTCCCCAAATGCCTACCCAGGTCACAACGCGAGAGCCTGCTAAAGCATCAACTCCAGCCTATGCCCGGGACGAGAGACCTGTGGAAATTTTGGAGCAAATACATGCTCAATGCACTGCTCCAGGACCCACACAGTTAGCTACTCAACCAACCACCGCCAAGCACTCGGCACGTCAGCCCGCTCAAGCTCCGTTTGATACCCCCTCTGCTGCGCAACGAAACCAGGGGGAAGTGCAGACCAACCCGGACTTCCTGGCCATAGTCCGGGTTGTAGTGGAGGCGCTCATGACCGGGCTAACAGCCTATCTGCAGGGGCAAGGCGTCATTCCGGCAATAACAGCAGGAATGGCTGTACTCGCTCGACTCCATTCCTATTAAGGATTTTATATTGGAACCCAGGCGGCATCAGAGGGCACATTCGCGAGCTTACAACACTCGCCCAGTCGCAGGATGTACACGTTATCCTCCTGGGCGAAACGAAACTCGCGGATAATGTGGAGCTCCGAATACCGAATTTCTTCGTGTACCGGCGCGACGAGATCTCTCCCCGGGGTTTCGCATACAGAGGAACTGCAGCTCTGGTGCGGAGGGACCTAGTACACGAAGAACTAGAACACGCACCTTACAGATCTCTGCGCACACAGGGAGTGCGTGTTCAAGCTGGCGAAAAGGAGCTCAAGATCTATGCCGCCTACCGACCACCGAACGAGACTTTCTGCAGTACGGATGTCCACACCCTCCTCGAGTCGCAGGTTCCTACACTAGTCGTGGGGGACTTAAACGCGAAGCACCAAGCCTGGGGCTCGCGTGTCAACTCCGCGGCCGGAAGGATGCTACTCGAGGACAGCGAGTGCCATAATTACGGTGTATTGGGGCCGGGCGCGCCGACCAATATACCGACAAGCCACCTCTACCAGCCAGATGTGTTGGACATCGTACTGCATCACCGACTTGACCATCCTATCAGTGTTGAGCCTCTGTACGACCTCAACACTGAACACCTGCCCATACTGGTCACGCTAAACCTCCAGCGCGACTTCACTATCCCGCGGCCTCCCAGTACAAAAACGAACTGGGAGAAGTACGCAATCGCGCTGTCGGAGCTGGAGCTCGCGGGACCCATCTCAACCCCAGCTGAGGTCGACCGGGCCGCATTTGCTATCATATCAGCCATACAAAAGGCCAAGAGCGAGGCTACCACTATAAGGCCTCACGCTCGAAGACGGGACCTGCTACCGAGCTCGCTCCGGGATAAGCTCGAGAAGAAGCGCGCCCTTCGCAAGCTTTGGGCGCGCACTCGCTGTCCGAGAGTTAAGCGTGACCTCAACCGCCTTGCACAGGAAGTGTCACAAGCACTCGGCGCCCGCGAAGATGACGACTGGGAGAAGACCATCGATGCGGCAGCCGAGTCTGAAACCACGTTGTACCACCTGTGCAAGACACTAACCGGATCTGACTCACCCGTCTACCCTCTACTAGATAGTCAGGGTAGGCGAAGATACTCCGCCAAAGACCGCGCAGAGATCATGGCGGAGTATATGGAGGGCCAATTTACCCCCAACCCACCGGCCAACGACGACACTGTCTATAGACACCACGCGGCGATCCAACACCAAATAGAGGGCTTCTTGTCGGCCCAGACTCCTCCGCTCCGGGGAGATGATTTTATCTCACCGTTAGAGCTGAGGAAGGCCGTCTTCCGACTCCCCAAACGGAAGGCGCCAGGCTACGACGGGATCCCGATCGCCGCAATACAGCAGCTGCCTAGGAGAGGCCTTGTCGCGCTGACAAGACTCTTCAACGGTATACTCCGTACCGCCCACTTCCCGGACTCATGGAAGCTGGGGAAGGTGATCACCATCCCCAAACCAGGAAAGGACCGGCGACTTCCAGGAAGCTATCGACCAATCACCCTCCTGCCGCACATCGCTAAGCTGTTTGAGCGTCTATTACTGCGGAGGCTCGCCCCGCACTTACGCCCGCGGGCCGAACAGTTCGGCTTTCGCAGTAACCACTCCACGACGCTCCAGCTAGCGAGAGGACTAAACTTCATCGCCAGTGAGAAGAACAGAGGACACTGCACCGTCGGAGTCTTCCTCGACATCGAGAAGGCCTTCGACCGCGTGTGGCATGCCGGCCTCCTGGCGAAGCTCCTCTCGACCAACCTACCACCCGCGATCGTGCGGCTGGTAGCATCGTTCCTGGAGGGCAGGTCCTTCCGAGTATCCGTGGAAGGCGCGGACTCCCAGCCGCGTCCGATACGGGCAGGAGTACCGCAGGGCAGCTGCCTGTCCCCGTGTCTATACGCGGTGTACACGGATGACATCCCTACCCTCGCCGAACATCTGCGCGAGGGGGAGGAAGACGTGTTGTTATCACTTTACGCTGACGACAGCGCGTATCTTGCGTCGTCGTACCACCAGATCGTCGCTATCAACCGACTCCAACGTTTGTTGGACCTGCTGCCGGAGTGGCTGGATAAATGGAGAATGGCCGTCAACGTGGGGAAGACGGCCGCCATCCTGTTCGGTGCTCGGCAACCCTACCGTCAACTCCGTCTTCGAGGGCAGGACATAGAGTGGCAGACTTCGGTGCGCTACTTGGGTTGTCACATCGACGCCAACCTGCACATGGTTCCCATGGTGAACCACGCCGTTAACCAGGCATGTGCAGCTACGTCGATGCTGCGCCAGGTCCTCGCCTCAAGCCTCTCACTGAAGACCAAGCTCCGCATCTACGGAGCCTATGTCCGCTCAAGGTTGACGTACGCGGCCCCAGCCTGGTACTCACTCTGTTCGGAGTACCAGAGACGCCGCCTACAGGTCCAGCAAAACAAGTGCCTGCGCCTAATCGTGGAAGCTCCGAGGTACGTGAGGAATGACGTCATCCATCGCGACCTCAAGACGCCCACCGTGGAGGAGTACGTCCGCACACTCGCGCGGCGCATGTTTGCGCGCGCGGACAACGGACCGTACGAACACCTCCACGGCATCGCTCCACTCATCCCTCGACCGCCGACCGGGCGTCAACTACCTCGTGAGCTCCTGCGATCGCCATCCCCGGCGCGGCACGCAGCCGACCCAAGCGACGACGATAACGACGACGCGAGATCCACCGGACATGACTCCGTCTCCGCGCTCGACAGCGAACTCAACGCCGTCGTGCGGAGACCAGCCCCGGACTGACTAACATCGGATATACAAAAAAAAAAAAAAGTCCACTAGGGCCATAAGCCAAGATGGCGGGCCCTAGCCGGTGAAATCCCGGCTAAAAGTTCGACACCAGGGTACAAAGTTGCCCTGCGCCTCACCCGGGTAAGGAGGCCATGCCTCGAGGCCCGTACCCCCGCTTGGCCATTCCGACCAAACGGAGAAGACCCGCTCATCATCAAGTTAACAACCTCAACATTGGCGAAAAAAGAAACGACATAGCACCGATGCGCTTAGCTTTTTAGGGTTCCGTGCCTCAAAAGGAAAAACGGAACCCTTCTGGGAACACTTTGTTGTCTGACCGTCTGTCTATCTGTTTGTGTGTCCGTTTGTCGTGTCTGTCAAGAAAATCCATAGGGTACTTCCCGTAGATCTAAAATCATGAAATTGGGCTGGTAGGTAGGTCTTATAGTACAAGTATAAAGGAATAAATCCGAAAACCTTGAATTTGAGGTTACATCACAAAAAAAATATTCATTCAAAATTCCAAATTTCATGATTCTAGGTCGACAGGAAGTACCCCATAGGTTTTCTTGACAGACACGACGGACGGACGGACAGATAGACAACAAAGTGATCCTTTATGGGTTCCGTTTTTTCTTAACCCTAAAAATAGATAAAAAACTTAAAAACCAGCAACACTAAATAGTAAAAGCAATTTAATTTACTATCCAAAAAATGATACTATAGAACTACATTTTACTCCTGTATACATAATAATATGTTCGATAAAAATTAAATTATTTTTTATTTTTTAGTATTGGTGGGGGTTTTTTTTTATTATGCATAATAGTGATTGATTTATTATGCAAAATTGAAAAAAATACCCGAGTACGGGACCCTCGGTGCGCGAGTCTGACTCGCACTCGGTTGGTTTTTTTTCCATAGAGCAAAAGCGTGTTAGAAGCGGCAATGGAGAAAATTTAATGTGTGTTGATATCGTAAAAGACCTGAATTAATATTTTTTATTCAATTATAAATTAGCACTTGTTTGCTATCTCACCTGGTAAATAGCAGTAGGTAGTAAGTGACGATGTGAAGCGTACTTTGACTTTACTAAGACTACATTCAGAGTCAATATTGAATCGTGCTATAATGCATAAAATTTAAGAAAGTGCTTGCCATTTAAGTTTTATCCGTCAATTGATATTTGAAAAAACCGGCCAAGTGTGAGTCAGACTCACGCACTTAGGGTTCCGTACTCGGGTATTTATTCCAACATTTTGCACGATATATCAAAAACTGTTATTCATAAAAATATGTTTTATAATGTACAGGTAAAGCCCTTTCATATGATACCCCACTTGGTATAGTTACCTTACTTTGAAAATCAAAGCACATTTAATTTTTTTTCAAACGATGTAACCAAATTCGGGGTTTTCAGATTTATTCCTGTACTTGTGCTATAAGACCTACCTACCTGCCAAGTTTCATGTCTCTAGGTCAACGGGAAGTACCCTATAGGTTTCTTGACAGACACGACGGACAGTCAACCGTCAAAATCGGTTCAGCCGTTCCAAAGATTAGCCTTTTCAAACAGACAGACAGACAGACAGACAGACAAAAATTTTAAAAACGTGTGATTCAGTTATGGTATCGTTCAAATAACCATATGAGCTTAATATGAGGTAGTTATTTCGAAATTACAGACAGACACTCCAATTTTATTCATTAAGTATAGATAATTCTTGAGAAACAAATTTTGAAAAGCTAACAAACTGAAACAAAACTTTCCTGGCTTCTTCACGCCTCGTGAAATAACTCCTCGTTTGTTTGCAAGTAGGTAGGTAATAAATATATCGATTAAATTACAAAATCACCAAAGATGTATAGATAGATCCAATAAGAAAAAAACCGGTCAAGTGCGAGTCGGGGATAATATTAATCAAAACTATGTAATGTATTTACAGGTTTCCCTAAAATTTGCCTTAATAAGTAGGGCTATATATTTCGACATAATACTATGTACTATATACTAAGTACCAACTATTTCTGAAACCGGTAAAGAAGTTTTGCTTTAAATAAAAGTTGAAAAAACTATAACCCGACTACGGAAAAATGAGACAACTTGATCTCGACTTGGTACAAGTAAAATAAACTAAAAAGAAAGAAACAAGATAGGTGCTTAGTGCATCGTCTTGAGTAAGATTCAATACGAATGCCGTGGTCGTGCGTTGTCGACAGCGTATTTCTTATCCTTGATTGACGGCATTCCCAATGATTTTATTTGTCTACCAAATTAGAATATTTTCTTTTTGCTATCGACAACGCACGACCACGGCATTTGTATTGAATCTTACTCAAGACGATGAAGACGATGATAGCACTAAGCACCTATCTTGTTTTTGTTTTGTTTTGTTTCTTTCTTTTTAGTTTATTTTTGATGTAACATCCATCTGGCCGATTTTTTTCGTATAAAATATAGCCTATGCCACCCGGGCCTTTACAACGAATCGATTGACACCTCATTCATCAAAATCGGCCCAGTAGTTTAGGCGCTACGGTGGAACACACAGAATCTGGATACAAACATACATACATACATACATACATACACTGCTAAAATCATAACCCTTCCTTTCGGCTTTGCCATAGTCGGGTAAAAAACGCTCAAGGTATTCTGTCTTTTTTATTTATTTGCCGCCTCTGCCACTTTCATAAGCTGCCGCGAAAACTCTGCGTCATCACTACATAGTATAAAACAAAGTTGCGTCTTTCAGTCCCTACGTATGCTTAGATTTGCAAACGCTGGCTATGAGATAGGTCAAAAAAGGGTTCCGTTTTTCCTTTTGAGGTACGTAACCCTAAAAATTTATGCCATCAAGAAATAATTAGTATTTTCAAATTTCAAAGGTAACTATTTATAACAAGTGGGGTATCATAATATTGTGAAAGGGCTTTACTACGTATATATTTTTATGCACAATAGTTTTTGATTTATCGTGTAAAATTTCGAAAAAATACCTGAGTACTGAACCCTCGGGGCGTGAGTAAACTAAAATAATAAAAGTAAACAAAGAATCTGTTGTTAGTAACCTACATAGGTAGGTACCTATCGTACAATTTGCAATATAATTATGAAGGTATATCGTACACGACAAATCGAGATGGCAATCGGGGTGGAGACACCCCGCACACCCGCACAGTCCCCGTGCTAGCGAGCGGTGCGGGCGAGCGCAGGTGTGCGGGGCGTCCCCCCGCCTCATATTCCAATTGCCATCTCGACCTATCGCGAACTTTAGTCGGCGATAGGTCGAGGTAGGTTATTATAACTAGCATAGCTAGGTCGACATGGCAATCGGGATGGGGACGTCCCACTCACCCGCACAGCCCTCGCGCTAACCCGGTGCGGGATAGCGCGGGTGATGTGCGGCTCATTATCCGATTGCCATGTCAACCTGTCGCGTACTATGGGGTGCTATTATAGGTACCTCTACCTACTTATAAATAAGTTTTGACCATTATTGTAATCTGTGTCGGTAGGTAGGAAGTTACTAGGTAGGTAGGTACTTAGTACTTACCTACTTACAGTATTTTGCCCAGCTGCTTACAAGAATGACGCAACAAGGAATGGTGTGTGTTTATTCATTCATATTATAAAGAAGTAAAGTTTGTATGAAGTAATCTCTGGAACTACTGATCCAATTTTGAAAATTCTTTCATCAGTAGAAAGCTACCATTATTCCTGAGTGACATAGGCTGTAGGTACTTATTTATTTTCAAAAAAGCCGTAAGTACGAAGCCGGGGGCGAGGCCGTTTATAGTAAGTAGTAGTACCTAGTTAGTCAGGAGTTTCAATGTTCCACTATGGGTGACGAGGTTTCGGATTCAATTCCAGGGATCGGGCCAAAAAATAGTTTGCCGCACAATATTTTTATGTAATAATAGGTATATGGGAAGATAAGTAGGTACTTACGCGATTTTCATGCTTTCAATCTTTTGTAGTTGGGATCGTTTTAGTCGAGATATTTTCGGCATCCTGATATTTGACTATGATACCTTCGTACCTACCTAACACAATTTAAAACAACGAAATAACTAAAAAACACTACTAAGTACCTATTTACTATGGAGTTCACTAATATTGGATGATAAAAGTTTCTTAAAACTAAAACAAATCATCCTTATTCAATAATTTATAAATAATAATTTCGCTACAATAAGATCACACAAAAAATATTTTTCGTAAATCGAGAGCGATTGGCGGGAAAAATTGCGCACATCCACCACGTCTGAAGGGCGCCTGCCGTATGCGTCGCGTCTCCCGCGCAGGGCCGACTAGGATTATTTGACCCAAATGTGAATTTTTCATAAAGAATGTCGAAATAGAATAAAATACGTTTCGAAAGTGTATCATATATATATTCCCTATTATTAAATGTAAGATTTACTTTCGTGGTTGCACAGGTAAAGAAGTTGATACACGATCTTAAATGAAGCTACTATTGTATCAGATTCGTGTATTTATCGTAATAAACGATTATTTAAATAAATAACTCTAAATAACTAAAGACCATTAACCAAACTATTGTACATATTTTTTTGAAAATTTTGTGATGTCATTTGTAGGACTAGATAGGTGTTGAATAACAATACTTTCAAAGGAATAATGTCGGCAGGCCCTTAAAGGCAACTTTTTATCCCGGAAAATCAAAGAGTTCTAACAGGTTTTTTAAAAACCTAAATCCATGCAGACAAAGTTTGTTTACGACAAATTATTTGTAGCTATCAATTTGAAATAAATGTATTTATGACTATTTTTTATTATTCCAGTTGGTAGAAAGCCCCTGCAAGAAATTGGCAACATAAATGTTGAAATAGTTGGTCAATCGGATAAAGCTGAAGACATAAATCTGAGCAATCCATCATCTTCTGATAGTGAGTACATGTACATTGTGTTTTCTTTCTAGTACTCTTGCAATACTAGAGACTTAAGAGATATAGTTCTCGAACAGAACTCATTTATTAAAGTAAATTAGTATTCATTTTGCATAAGCTCACTGATATTGAAATGTAAAAAATACAGTTATTGACAAGTGCTATGATGTAAATCTTTAACTTTTCAAAGTTATGTAAGTACATGGGTTTTAAGTAATTAAATATTACTTGCTTTAGCGGTGGAGGAAAACATTGTGAGGAAACCTGCATGTCTGAGTTTTCTGTCATGTTTTCATGAGTGTGTGAAGTTTGACAATCTGCCCTTGGCCAGCGTGGTGGACTATTGCCTGAACCCTACTCAGGAGGGACTAACTAACCCTACTCCTTGAGAGGAGAACTGCGCTCAGTAGTGGACTGGCAATGGGTTGATCATGACTAATATTACTAATTCGGAAATGTCTGCTTGTCTGTCTGTTACCTTTACATGGCTTAACTGCTGAACCAATCTTAACGAAAATTGACAAATAGATTGCTTTGAACTTGGAAATGGACACAGGCAGACTTACACATACTTTTATCTCTGAACATCATAGAGTTCCCACAAGATGTTGAAAAATCCAAACTTTGCAGTTGTAGGCATCAGCTAGTATAAATAATATTCTCACTTATACTCTTTTAAAAGTGACTTTTTTTCTGTTTCTTACAGATTTATTCACAAAGAAGAAATATGGTAAAGAAAAAATCCACCAGCCTGTCTTCAAAGGTACATTAATAGTTAAATTACAATATCACACTTCACACTAATATTATAAAGGCGAAAGTTTGTATGTGTGTTTGTGTGTGTGTGTGTGTATGTTTGTTACTCCTTCACTCAAAAACCACTGGACGGATTTGGCTGAAATTCAGAATGAAGATAGATAATATCTTGGATTAGCACATGGGCTACTTTTTATCCCGGAAAATCAAAGAGTTCCCACGGGATTTCAAAAAACCTAAATCCACGCGGACGAAGTCGCGGGTGTCAGCTAGTTAATAATATATTTTCTCTTACTAATACATCATCATCATCATCACCATGATCAACCCATAGCCAGCTAACTACAGAGCACGGGTCTGCTCTCAATTTGAGAACGTTATGGCCAAAATCCACCACGCTGGCCAAGTGCAGATTGGCAGACTTCATATACATTTGAGAACATTATGGAGAAATCTTAGGCATGCAGGTTTCCTCACGATGTTTTCCTTAACCGTTAAAACGAGTGATATTTAATTTGTTACAATGCACATATCTCTGAAAGTTATAGGTGCATGCCCAGAATCGAATCCCCAACCTCTGGTTAAGAGTCATCATAACCACTAGGCTGTGACAGCTTGGACACATATTGTGCATTAATTAATATTTATTCAATTTACAGGTTCTGTAAAACGTGGACTACCACAATGCAAAGAAATATCTTTCCTTAAGGAAAAAATTAAGAAAATGCAAAAAACCAAAGATAACTATGCAACAAAATTGAAGAAAGCACTTAAATTAACAGAAAATTCTACATTTTTAAAAGTTACGAGTAATTTTACAACTGCTGCCATGGTGTTTTTCATGATGCAGATTAATCTTGCTAATAAAGGAAAATTCGGAAGAAGATACACCAAAGAAGAAAAAATATTGTCATTAGCATTTTATAAAATGGGACCAAGAGCATACAGATGGTTTAGAAGCTTTTTAGTTTTACCTGCTCCTGTAACTTTAAGTCGCATGATTTCTAGTGCAAACTTGAAACCAGGCATAAATGAAAGCATATTTTCCCATTTAAAAAAACGAGCTTCAAAAATGTCAGAAACAGAAAAATTATGTGTGTTACTTTTTGATGAGATGGCACTCACACCTCATTTCGATTATAATAGAAAAAAAGATTTAATTAGAGGTTATGTAGATAATGGAATAAAAGCAGCAAACAAAATCGCGGACCATGCATTAGTTTTCATGATAAGAGGTATCCAAAAAAATTATAAGCAGCCACTGGCTTACACATTTTGCAGCGGAAGCACATCTAAACTAGAATTAAAAAATCAAATCAAAGCTATTATAAGCAAAGTGCAATCTACTGGATTAAAAGTTGTAGCAACCATTTGTGATCAGGGATCCTCAAATGTTAGTGCCATCAAAGAACTTGTGAATGAAACAAAAAGTTTATATTTAAAAAATAACAGAGAACTAAAACAAAACATTTTTATAATCAATGATCAAGAAATTGTCCCTCTTTTTGATGTTCCACACATGCTCAAAGGTATCAGGAATAATATGCTGACTAAAAATGTTTTATATAAAATAAATAATACTCTATGTACTGGGAAATGGGATCACATTATAAGATTATATGAAGAAAATCCGGAATACAAAGGGTTGAAATTTTTGCCAAAACTTACAGATAACCATGTCATACCTGCTAAAATAAAAAAAATGAAGGTGAAATGTGCGACTCAGGTGTTTAGCGCATCTGTTGCCAAGTGTATGGGATATTTTGCAGGTGAGGAATGGTTAACTTCTTTTTGAACCATTCAACTAATTTGTTTAAAATTATGATTAATAACTGTTTATAATAATAGAGATTGATTGTATAGAACTTTACGTATAGCAAATTGCCTTTGTTTGCCTTCACTGCTCTATCTGTATGCGCCATAATAGAAACAAGTTTCATAGCCGGTGTCCCAGATATATTTCATTATTAGAATATTAATATTTGCAACATTTTACATAGATATTTTTATTTACTTTGTTACAGATAAAAAAATAATACCTGAAGAGAGTAGGGAAACTGCGGACTTAATTAAGTTTTTTGATGAACTTTTCGACTCGATGAATGGAAGTTTTGGAAACTCAGTAAAAAAGCCAGGGAAACTATTGCTTGGGCCCGTGACTCATTCATCCAGTCATCAAGAAACTTGGACAAAAGCAAAAGAAGTCTTGAAATCTATGAAATTTGTAGATAGGAATGGGAAAAGTTGCAGTGTCCCATCTATAAATAATTGGATCTGGACAATCGAAAATGTTATTTATTTGAAAGAGAAGTTGCTCAAGGATCACTGTTTGAGGGCCTTTTGGATGAGGCATTTCAATCAAGATCCTTTGGAGAACTTTTTTGGCTCTATTCGAAGCCACGGCGTACGAAATATAAATCCGACGTGTGCTGGCTTCGAAATTGCCTTTGCTGCTGTGCTGATTAATAATCTATCCAGCCACTCCAAAGGGTCCAATTGTGAAGCAGATTCTGCCAAAAATATGTTGTTCAACTCCTTAAAAAAAATCTTTTTTAGAGCCAAGGTAACCTCAAACAGTGATCCAGTTGAAATTGAATATGATGAAATAATAAACGACCATATCTTGATTGGCATACAAAAAAAAAAGGCGGATGATAAAATTTTCGATGTTTTAAAATATGTTACTGGGTATGTAATAAAAAAAGCTAGGACGAATGTGTTCAAAAATTGTAAAGTTTGTATGAATAATCTATACAGCAATGACCATAATAATTTTGAATTTATAAAAAGTAAAGAAAGAATTAAAGGCAAACATGTTCTTACATATCCAGCCATAAAAGCTGTAGAGATGTTTTCTAACATTCAGGATGTAGTTACGTATATATTAAAAAAAAAAAGTAACATGTATAACATAAAAAATTATATCAAAACATTAATACTTGTCCAGTGCAATTTCGATTTTATAACAATATGTAAACAACATGGTACTCAATTGTCTGATTATATAATAGATGTATCTTGCAACTTATTCCTTTATAGCTGGTGTAAAAATACTAATCGCATTTTAAGTGGCGCGAAGAAGGATTTCAATGAAGATGATTATATCCAAAATTGTGCCTTACAATATTATAATAAAAGAAAAAAATGAATCATTTATATTTTATTTTCTATACCATACTGCTTTGACACATGTTTAACTCTTTCAGCTATGTTAGTTATAACAAGATACAAGTTAATTAATTATTATACATTTAGTATATTAAAATATATTAATATCTTGTAATTTAACTAACAATGAAAGAGTTAAACTTGTGTCAAAATATTCCCTGATTTTTTTAAATACAATGGGCAAGAGGCTATACCTATAGATATTGACAGTGATAGCTATAGGTATATATACGAGAAAATTAGTTCGTACATCAATCGCTTGGAGCGCTGACTTCCATACTACGCCTAATTCTTGGGAGCGATAACTCTATACCCTAATATAATCCTACTCTATGCTCTGGAGTCTGGACCTCCCGTGCCGTGGAAATTGAAAAAATAAATATCTGCGGTTGAGAAATACGATAAAGTATGAAAAGCAAAAACTAAAAGCATACATAGCTAGTTTAAATAAAACACAACGTAAAAATTGAAAAACTAAAATATGTCGAAGAGTGATGTGCTTTATATGAGGAGGGATAAAACTATATCTTTAGTAAGTAACTTTTTTGTTTCAATAACTCTCATTACTTTGTTTACTGTCCGCTTGTTTTTTTGCTTAGAAGTTAATGATAATTTGATACTTAGTATGTTAGTCTGGAATGGATTCTATTCTAAGTTAGAGTCACTTTAAGGCATCATACCATCGTTTTTTAGGTATGCCCACATTTGTTTTGCTTTGTGGTCCTGTCCATTTTGTTACCGTTTTATGCACCTCTTACCATATAACTGCCTGGTTATGTACTAAGAAAATTATAGAAGGTATGGGCATAGACATTACAAGCAAAACACGGGTAATGGACTCCCTAGAACATATCTTAAGTTTATTATTGCATTGCAAGTAAGCCCTTGACTGCAATCTCACCTTGTAAGTGATGATACAGTCTGTGGAGGGCTAACTTGGGTATGGCAGTTGTTTATTGAACTCATGTCCCTTATCGGTTTCTACACAGCATCTTACAGGAATGCTAGATCACTTGGTGGCACTGCTTTGACAGTTGGTTAGTAACTAGCCACGGCTGTAGCCTCAACAGACTAGACCGGTAACCAAATTATTTTCCCAAATTATTTTATAATTCCCAAATTGCCTCTACCGAGAAACATACCTAGGACTTCCTCTTATAAGACCACAGCAGTCACCACTTCACCAGAGAGGTTGTCAATAGTTGTTTAGATGTTATGGCTGTAATGACCTAACTACAGGCATATTAGATACTAGCTGACGCCCGCGACTTCGTCCGCGTGGATTTAGGTTTTTCGAAATCCCGTGGGAACTCTTTGGTTTTCCGGGATAAAAAGTAGCCTATGTGCTAATCCAGGATATTATCTATCTCCATTCCGAATTTCAGCCAAATCCGTCCAGTAGTTTTTGCGTGAAGGAGTAACAAACATACACACACACACACACACACACACATACAAACTTTCGCCTTTATAATATTAGTGTGAAATGTGATAGTGTGATGACATAATTGAAAAGGCTCCTGCGGTAGTGGAGTAGTGCAGGATGACAGTTGTCACTAGCTGATGAATATCTAATATGAATATCTCGCGTCACGCCATCACACCCAGTGTTAAGTTATGTGTTAGGCCTATAGTCAACTTTTCACTTGTATTTTTCAGTCTGAATCGGGAGGTGAAGAGAATGACAATGACATCTGGGATGATTGCAAGCTGAACAATGCATATGACAAGGCTCTGAGCATGGCCAATATTGAAGTTGCCAAGCGACTTGCGATGTCCACTAATACAGAGGCTAATGGTATGCTTTTATTTTTCTTCTACTTGTGGGTTTGGTGGCTTCTTTAAGTCTCATATCTCCTACGGGTATCATGCAATGAGGTTCTGTTATTTTTACCTGACTATGGCAAAGCCAAAAGAAAGGGTTATGATTTTAGCAGTCTATGTATGTTTGTTTATACTCGGATTCTGTGTGTACCACCGTAGCGCCTAAACTACTGAGCTGATTTTGATGAATGAGTTTGGTGACATAGGCTCCTTTTTATACAAAAAAATCGACCTGACAGATGTCTCATCCCATATATACATATTAAAAAAACTAAGGACTAGTTATTGGACCGTAAATTAGATTTAGAAATCCATACTAATATTATAAATGTGAAAATCTGTCTGTCTGTCTGCTACCTTTTCACGGATCAACAGTTTAACCAATTCTGAGGTACAGAGTTAGCTTATATCCGGGGGATGGACATAGGCTACTACAAAGAGTTCCCATTGGATTCCTAAAGACCCATCAGCTTAACCGATTTGTATGAAATTTGGTACTGAGGTAGCTTGCATCCCTGTAATTGACATAGGTAACTTTTATCCCAGAAAATCAAACAGTTCCCATGGGATCTTAAAAACCTAAATCCACGCGGACGAAGTCGCGGCCATCCTTTAGTTAATCATAAGTAGAAGTTTAAGCTAGAATAATATTACTTACTAATGTATTGATGGTAGTAGCAATAAAGCTGCCATTATATAATGGTGCTTTATGGCAGGGAAAAAAACCATAAGATGTAATTTCCAGATTCTACACCCAAGAATCCTATCCCAAATGTTACTCCAGCTAAAACTAAGAAGAAAAACAAGAATAAATGGAAGGCAGGTATGAACTGCCGCGCTGTGTATGAGGAAGATGGGATTGAGTATGAGGCAATCGTCACGCGAATTATCAATGACAAAGAGTGTGTTGTACGTTTCTTGGGTAAGTTGGTGTATTGGTCTCTTGTTGGGATTTTTGCAGAACATGGACCTAATAACACTTATATTTACAATAAAAAAATTTTGTAAGACAATCTATTCTTCGCTTGCTTAAACGCGGTCTCCACTCAAGGACTTTCCGGCTCCAACGGCCATTGACGACAGGCATAGCCTGGCCCACTGCCACTTCAGCTTGCTAATAGTTTGGGCTATGTCAGTGACCTTGGTTCTTCTGCGGATCTCCTCGTTTCGGATCTTATCCCTCAGGGAAACTCCTAACTACCAAGCGTAGTGTGGGACGCCCTCCAGCACGATGGACCGACGATATAAAGCGGCTGGCGGGAAATGGATGAATGAGGAAGGCTGAGGACCGGGTGTAGTGGCGCTCTTTAGGGAAGGCCTATGTCCAGCTGTGGATGTCCACAGGCTGATGATGATGATGATGAATCTATTCTTAGTTACAAGAAAATTGGTGATCTTACATAATAGGCTAACTAGACACAGTAACAGGCTTGCGACTCCTACGCCTCAGGAAGGTCCAAAAATCATTTGTGGGAATGGTTCTTTTATAACAAAATTCCCCAATTAATTAACCTTTACACAAGTTTGAAAAACCTATTAAAATTATCCTCCTGAAAAAAGCATATTATATACAATCGATGTAAGAATGATCGATAAAAGAATGTGGATTTGACCTGCAACTTGTTGTAGCAGTGCGCAGGACTTCAATTACTTTTATACATGGCATAAAATTGTATATCAAATCTTGGAAAAGAGCGACCGCCGAGTTTCTTGCTGATTCTTCTCTGTAGGAAAGACATTCCAAAGATGAAAGAAGAAAGAGAAGACATGTAGATGCACTTGACGATTCAAAAGTACTTGTAAAAATATTTTCAATTTTTATGTGTGATTTATTTAATAGTAGATGTAAAAGATGACTTTTCTAATCTTTTATATTTCTGGTACTTTCAGGCTATGAAAACTCCGAGATAATGCCAATAAGCTCCCTGAAACAGTCGCTCGGTAAAAAACAAAGGAACAAACAGATTGCGGAAGCGTTAGCTGATGGCGACTTTAGCGTTCACTCAAACACTGCCGAGGAGATGGACTGCAGCGACAGACAGACCCCTGAAGTCAAAGGTAATGTGCTTTTAACCTTAGGAACTAAATATTACAATGGATTATATTGGTCTTACTTAAGGGAACGCCACGCTCGACCGAAATTAGTGGCGCACGTCGGTAATCTGTTTGCTATTTCACTTAAGGTGCATAACACGGGTCTGCCCGCAAAATTCAAATTTAATTTGGTTTTCAGCAATTTGTAAACTAATACGACAAAGTAGGCTTATGGCATTCCTATTCCGTATCCAATGGCAGTATCATCTTCACAAGATTACATAAAAATCTTTACTTGAAAGTGTTCAGTTTAGGAAATTAGTCAATATAATATGTTTGACATGAGTTACTCACAAATTAGTTGATTCTATAACTAATTTCTTAAACTGGACCCTTTCAAGTAAAAAGGGTCCAATTTAAGAAGTTGGGGTAACTTCTCTTTTTTTCTAAAGAATATTAGCCATTCTAATCATGACTAATATTCCCCTTTCCCCTCCAACTAAGCGTCAGGCTTGTGCTAGGAGTGGGTACGACAATAGTGCAACGGGTGGGGTTTGAACCGCCGACCTTCCGGATTTCAGCCCGCTCCTTTAACCGTTGAGCTATTGAGGCTTAAAGTTTCAGAGAATTAAAGTTTTTCTTTCTTTCCTTCCTAAGCTCTAACATCACGTAAGTCTTTTTCGGTTCCGTATCCAAAGGGTGCCAACGAGACCCTATTACTAAGTCTTCGCTGTCCGTCCGTCCGTCTGTCTGTCAGCGGGTTATATCTCGTGAATAAGTAGAGTTGAAATTTTTACAGAATGTGTATTTCTATTGCCGCTATAAGAACAAATAATAAAAATGTAAAATAATTGTATCTTGCATGATGGTACGGAACCCTTCATTTACGAGTCCGTCTCGCACTTGACCGATTTTTTGTCATTTTGATGCCGTTCGCTAGAGAATCGAGAGACGCGACGTATCGGCCAATCAAAAACAAGAAAACGTCCAATAGACACTATTAAAGAAAAAATGAGTATCAGCGCGGTTTGCATCAAACGATCCAAAACTATGGAAACAACATGTAAGTCAGTTTATTTCCATAGTTTTAACCTATCCGTATGCTTAGTATGAGACTTTACATCTCGCCAACGTTGATAAGATTCGAGTGTCGAAACATAATAACGTCAGAGTAAAATGGGCCTGATATTCCTTTATTTAAAGTCAAAAATTCAGTACCACTGGTTTTAATTTCAGTTACACTGGCTATAAACTTTTTGAAAAAAAAAAAACAATGTGACTGCTGTATTTTCAAATGAAAAAAAAAACAAACTATAACAATTATGTCATGTAATTTATTACTCCAGGCTGTAGAAATGCAGTGAAAATTGCAATTGGGTCTTTAAGAGGGCTCTCTCCGTCACTTGTTTCATACAATCGTAGTACCAATTTCATTTGAATATTAAGCAACCAAAGTCCATGAAATTTGCAGACATATTCTAGAAACTAATATCTATAGAATCTATAGAAACTAATGTCTGTGGTTTTCCAGATTTCTGTTAAAATATTCGGTTTCAAAGTTACGCGATCTTAAAAATTTTCATACAAATCTTTGAGCCCCTGTAATTTTAAAACTACATATTTTTAGAAAATTCTAAAACACCACAGGCACAGATATTAGTTTCTTCTAGAATATGTCTGCAAAATTTCATGGACTTTGGTTGCTTAATATTCAAATGAAATTGGAACTACGATTGTATGAAACGAGTGACGGAGAGAGCCCTGTTAAAAACTTTTTAAATTACTTGTTGAATCCATTTTGCTCTGACGTTATTGTGTTTCGAGTTTCGACGCTCGAATTCTATCAACGTTAGTAAGGTGTAAAAACTCATGCTAGGCACATTCTAAAGTTGCTAATTCTGATTTACGTGGTGTTAAAACTTGTCCCCCATGTCCAACATGTCCACTATAAAGTACATCTGCACATTTTCAGCATCTTCGAAGAAAAAGAAGTCAAAGAAAAATACTGCAAAGACAACTAATGGGTTCACCCTTCCAGATCTGCCATCTATGCATTTGCCAAGTTTCGCTGAACTCAAAAATGTAAGTATCATCATGATCAACCCATTGCCGGCTCACTACAGAGCACGGCTCTCCTTTCAGAGTGAGAAAGGTTTTGGCCATAGTCTACCACGCTGGCCATGTGCGGATTGGCAGACTTCACTATAATTTGTCGTTCGTCTGGTGGGAGGCTTCAGCCGTAGCTAGTTACCACCCTACCGGCAAAACCGTGCCGCCAAGCGATTTAACGTTCGGGTACGATGCTGTGTAGAAACCGATCAGGGGTAGTGGTTTAATGAAACTGATATACCCCTTCCAAGTTACCCCGCTTCCATATTAGACTGCATCATCACTTACCATCAGGTGAGATCGCAGTCAAGGGCTAACTTGTATCAGAATAAAAAAAAAAAAAAAAAAAATTGGTAGGTATAGCTTAGTAAAGGTATAGGATGTCCACCTGATTGGAGATCGGGGGTTCGATCCCGGGCTTGCACCTCTAACTTTTCGGAGTTAAGAACATTTTTAAGTAATTAAGTCACTTGCTTCAAAGGTGAAGGAAAACATTTTGAGGAAACCTGCATGCCTGAGAGTTCTCCATAATGTTCTCAAAGGGATGCGAATGTATTGTATAATGCGTTCGAACTGACAAAGGGCAAAGGGTAAAACCTTTCGTCCTGTTGTGACATCTATTCTTACCTAGAAATATATTAAGACTTAATATATTTTTAAGTAGCTAATGCCCGCGACTTCGTCTGCGTGGCCTTTTTTTATAAAAATCCCGTGGGAACTTCGATTATTCCGGGATAAAAAGTAGCCAATGTCTGGGTCTTTAACAATACCCACGCAAAAACCACGTTGATCTTTTAATCCAATAAACCATCAATCAAACACACTTTCGCATTTATAATATGGATTGTGATATACATATTTTCAGGCAGACAGTCACACGTTCGCATTTATAATATTAGTTATATTATTTTGTGTAGTATAAGTAAAATAATATCTTCATTCTTCATATTTTTTTTAGTTAGCAGCAATCGATATGCCCATACCGCCCCCGCCTCCCATGACTATGCCGCGCCAAGAGGCTGACGGCGAGGATCAGGCTATGTCCTCGATGCTACTCAGCTGGTACATGAGCGGGTATTACACTGGTCTCTATCAAGGCATGAAACGGTAAGAAATAACATTTCTGACAATATACCCATCAAGCTTTGTCCTCGATGTCACTCAGACAGTACATGAGCTGGTACTATCAAGGCATGAAATGATATAAAAGAATACTTCTGACATATCCATCAGGAGGTGTCCTCGATGTTACTCAGCTGGCCTCTATCAAGGTATGAAACGGTAAGAAGTAACACTTGTGACATATACCCATCAAGCTTTGTCCTTGATGTCACTCAGCTGGTACGTGAGCGGGTACACAGGCATCAAGGCATGAAACGGTAAGACATAGCTCTTCTGACATAATGTACTCTGATATTACACTGACCACGGTCAAGGCATGAAACAGTAAGAAATAACACTTCTCACATATACCGATCCCGCCCCACCTTCCCTGGGTCTGTCGCGCCAGGAGTTTGAAAGCGAGTATTTTTTGTTGTCGATATTACTTAACTGGTACAAGAGCGGGCATTATACTGGCCTCAATCAAGGCATGAAACGGTAAGAAAGCTGACATAATATACATATTAGATGGTGTTCCCGATGTTAGCTAGTGCAGGAGCAGATATTACACTGGCCACTATCAACACATGAAACGGTAAGAAATTAACACTTCTGACTTATACCCAACCGGTTCCCTTACCCTGAGCCTGTCAAGTTTTTCAAAAATTCTGCAAGTATCTGTTTTACAGAGATAAAAAGAAGCCCTTGACCGTCTCCAGGACACCAACTATATCTCAACCAAATAGATGATATCTGCGACTTGGTTCACGTGGATTTAGCTTTTCAAAAATCCCGTGGGACTTTTTCTTTTTCCATTTAAAAAAGTAGGTAGCCTACGTCCATTCCCTAGGAAACTAACCCTGTAAAAAATCGGTTAAACGGATGGGCCGTGAAAACTTAATAGACAGACAGGCATGGACACTATCGTATTTATAATATTAGAATGAATTAACCGCGAGCGCGACGGTCCCTAGTGTTTGTTTAGTGCTATAGCACTGAACAAGGCGTGCGCGGCGGCGGTGTTATTTATAGTTTGCAAATAAAAAGCTTCCAAAACTCTCACAATGATTTCATTATGAGTCTTTTAACTTTTTTTTTTTTCTTTTCAGTGCTCGGGAAGGGAAAAGATCATCAATGAACTAAAACTATGTGTTGCAAACTTTTGACTGATGTTTCCCTAATTTTTTTCGTAACTAACTACAGTCCGACAAGGCTCTTTTGGCGCGTGGCCAAAATCGGAACTAAAGCCGCCATCTTGAGAAGTGCACTTGTTGATAGTTCGCTGCGTCGGCATAAAGCTACAACAGCGCCCTCACTCAAGTGCCAAAAGAGCTTTGTCGGACTGTAGTAGTAGTGAAAAATATAATGAAGAATTAAAAGATTGTAAAGTTTTCAATAAAATTTTATTTTGTAATTTCATTCACGTAACATAAACTAAATAATAATAAAAATAGAAAATGCTGTGTTACCGTTTAAAAATAAATTAAAATAAAATTATGCCTCCGAAATTATTATTACAATAATCTGTCAAACTATGTACAAAATATACATTTTGATAATATGAGTCGTTTTTTTTATTGGTCCGCAATCATTATATTATGACGTAAAGGTGCATTTACATATTTCCGCGAGATACGAAACGTTTGTTTACATTTCACACAGACCGTTTCACTTGTCCCCTGCTATCATGTTGGCACCATTTGCAAAGCACACAATAATGAACCCTAAGTACTAAAGTATAAAGCAAACAAAGCAATGGTGCCAACATGTCGGCAGGTGACAAGAATTAGGTCAAGAGTCAGAGAACGGTCTGACATTCGTCTCTGATCTCGTCTCACTCTCGCGCAGTGGCGAGATTATGTGTGACCATAGACATACGAATTTTCCATCGAATTTTCGCTTTGTGTGACATACCAATTACATTATAATGTCGTGTGACGAGATTATAATCTATCCATAGAGTATCCATAGAGTATAGACAAGGCGAGGGCGAATATGTAAATGCACGGTAACAATTCATTTTAGTTACTAAAATTTTATGAAGACGAGAGAGAAAAAAAAAAAAAAATTATGAATAAAACTCGATTTTTTTTTATTGGTGGGTTTGTTTTACGAAATACGAGTAGTTTTGTCGATATCACATAAAATTTATTGTAAGTAATTACTAAACAAACTCATACTTTTATGGCCTTATTCTGTATATTGAGAAAAGATTGAGAATAGATATTAAATAGCGCGGCGTGCGCTTGTATTTAGTTCCATAAACATGGAGTAACGGAACGCTAGCAAAAATGTATTATTGAATGACAAACTTATGACAAAATGAATTTTATTAAATTCTTCTACCAATTAATGTACCTAATCAATAACAGATAAATATTTGGAATAAAAATATATAGGTACTCCCTCATGTTATTAACTATTAATTTTATCAAAAAAGATTAATAAAATACCAAAGTTAAAACTATATTTTAGTTTTTTTCTGATAAATTGTTTTAAAAGAATTTAGAGGAATCATTAAAACATTTATTTATTGCATATAACTATACTTATTCCTACTTAAACAATAGATCATGGCAAAGTATAACTTACCTATATATTAATAGAAAATAATTAGAAACAATATTTACATTAAATACCACAATTTACATATAAAATTATTCGATATAATTAATTCTTAAGGTTGTTCCACACCATACTTTTATGACTCGCCTATACAAAAATGCGTACGCTACTTTTAATCGCTAAAACGCGCGGTTTAGCAATCAAAAGTTTTGTGTTATATGTTAATAGTTAGACACGCAACGGTATATTATTATGCTTAAGAGGGGTCTCTCCGTCACTCACTTCATACAAACGTAGTTCCAATTTCATTTGAATATTAAGCAACCAAATTCCATGAAATTTTGCAGACATATTCTAGAAACTAATATCTATGTCTGTGGTTTTCCAGATTTCTGTTAATATATTCGGTTTCAGTGTTACGCGGTCTTAAAAATTCACATACAAATCCTTGAGCCCCTGTAATTTTAAAACTACACATTTTTAGAAAAATCTAAAACACCACAGACACAGATATTAGTTTCTAAAATATGCAAAATTTCATGGACTTTGGTTGTTTAATATTCAAATGAAATTGGAACTACGATTGTATGGAGCAAGTGACGGAGAGAGCCCTGTTAAGTGCTTTTGGCAGGTAAAATGTATACACCTATAAAGTCAGTAGCTGCCTACCGACTGAGTTTATAGACTTCTTGATACGGCTTAAAAGACGATTCAAAACTTAACTAAGTATTGCTCGAAGGCTGAGATAAAGCGTAGTTCAGCTTTGCTTAGGACTTAAGACAGGTAAAACAAGACAGATTTATGTCTCACATCGTTTAAGTCTATACCAAGTCAAAGTGAGTTCTGCCGATAAACCTAAGTTTCCAGTTGACACATATTTTATTAGTATTTTGTGAAAAGGAGTGTTATTTTAATTTTCTCTGTATGTTTCTACCAATTAAGTTGTCACTATTTTGAATCTTTAGATCGATAAAAATGCGTTTGCGTTTCAGACTTTATTAGTCAGAATAACCTTAAGGTGCAGATCCTAATGTATGGTGTAGTAACTCCACATTGCCCTGCACTACAAGTACACAATCCCCGTATGTAGTACGGCCGTATTCACAATCATTACTATGAGGTCTCAAAGTGCGCTCGAACGCATAGTGTAGGTTCCACCAATCAGATCATTGTAAATTGACGTGATACAGTCATCTGATTGGTGGAACGGACACTGTGCGTTCGAGCGCACTATGAGACCTCATAGTAACGTTTGTGAATACGGGTGTTAGTGATACGGTAGCTATGACCTATTGTGGCTCTCTGGCACACTTTATAAGACTTGTTCAGACGAGCGTGCTGAGTTCGTGCGTGTCGTGCGTGCTGAGGTCGATGGTCGCGGCCGGCACGCCCGGTGTGACGGCGCCCTCACCCGGCGGCGTACTCGTTGGGGGCCTGGGAATTAAAAAATACATAAGTATTATTTTATAAAATTCGGTCAAGGGCGAGTTGGACTCGCACACGAAAGGTTCCGTAGTATGCATCGTTCATGAAATACCTAACCTTGGATATTTTTTTATTTTTCTGGCGTTCTTTTGATTTTTTTTATTGTTTACTAGGGGATGCTCGCGGCTTCGCCCGCGTGGATTTCGATTTTTTTTAATCCCGTAGAACTCTTTGATTTTCCGGGATAAAAAGTAGCCTATGTCCTTCCCCGGGATGTATCCTACGTGTGTACCAAACATTAAAATCGGTTCAGCGGTTGGGCCGTGAAAACGTAGCAAACAGACACTTTCGCATTTATAATATTAGTATGGATTGTTATATAGCGGCAGTAGAAATGCTTGTTCTGTGAAAATTTCAACTCTACCTATAACGGTCTCTCGGTTCACGAGATAAAGCCCACTGATAGATGATCATTTTACAGCCACCAGGATCTAAACTTCATAGTCGCTGATCGTTCCTCCCTGTGTTAAGGACGATTCGCAGAGAAGCTTTCAATACGGTGTACCTTCAAATATATAAGTACTACTAGAGGATGCCCGCGACTTTGGCCGCATGGATTTAGGTTTTTAAAGATCCCGTAGGAAATGATTGATTTTCCGGGATATAAAAATTGCCTATGTCAATCACAGGGACGCAAGATACCTCGGTACCAAACATACAAATCGGTTAAGCGGATGGGTCTTTAGGACTTCCGTGGGAACGCTTTGATTTTCCGGAATAAAAAGTAGCCTATGTCCGTCCCCGGGATATAAGCTAACCCTGTACCAAATTTCGTCAGAATCGGTTAAACTTTTGGGCCGTGAAAAGGTAGCAGACAGACAGACACACTTTCGCATTTATAATATTAGTATGGATAGGTATTTCAGTTACGAAGTCGATAACCATAATGGAGATTGCAATAAAAAATCGATTATGCGGTTTTGATAGGCGACATAACTACATAAGTACCTACCTATAACTGGTTATGTGGCAAAGTGTAAAATGAAACCTGCATAAGATCATGTTTCGCAATATCAAAAATAAAAGGTAATCGCGGATAAATATAGAGTGAAAGACTGAATCTTATATTGCATGACTACTAAGTAAACGGAACGCTTTTGACTAAGTCAGTCTTGTAATCTTGTATGTCTGCCATACATGACCGTTTTGCTGGAGCGCTGAAGTGGCTGTAAACTGCTTTTTCTAACCAATGCATGGATGATATTATAGTCTCTAGATGCTAGAATAGTGATCCTGCATTGAAAGATGTAGCCTCATTAGATACCCCACTAGATGGGTAGGCAGACGAAATCAAACGAGTTTCCTGTTTCTGGGAGTCGCTTGACATGAGCGAGTGGCACCAAACCGTAAATTGTAGAAGTCCCTTCAAGAAACCTCCCGCAGAAGTTCAGCGTCCATCGCTGCGTCATTTAAGATGACTCAGTAGACGGCACAGTTTAAACTAGTCTTCTAACTCACTAAATCAATAAACTTTTTTTTTTTTTTTTGCTCTCTTGTCTGGCTTTACAAAGATAAGCCAATGTCAAGTTTGTAGCTATTTGTAACAAGTTAGGGAAACTATACAAGTATGGACCCCGTCTGTGCCGGTGCTCGCCGACACACGCACGGCACCTCTTGGGCACCCCTTTAGAGCGCTTTCCAGTCAGTTTTAACAAAAAAAATACTCTAAAAAGGCAGAGCACGCCCGCCAGCTAACACCAACACAGACGAAGTCCCCAATAAACTTTTGACATAGGACTTATATCTCCAAAAATTTGAAGAACACTGTGAGTCTGTGGCCATAAATCCAAAGCCTCACCTGATGATATAGGGCCCGCCTTGCTGCAGCAGCGTGATGGGGTGCGCGTAGGGCGCCGGCATGCTGTGCAGGCTGAGCGCGGTGTTGTTCAGGCGCCCGTTGCCCATTACCACGCCGTTACACGCGCTCATGCTACTCGCGTTCACGTTGTTACTCGTGCTCAGCTCTGGAGAACGGAACGCTTTCACTAAGTTCGTCTTCTCCTTCTGCCACACGAACACGTTGTGGACCATGGCACAGCCGCAGAAGATTATGCCTACTCCTATGAAGACTGAGGTTACGATGGCTGGTGTTGAGTGGAACTGGATGAAGGTGTAGAGGATTATACCTGGAATGAGAAAGATTTCATATTATTTACGAGAAAGTTGACCACACAGCTTAATCCTTAACTGGCGTCGGGGGCTGAAAATCACCCCCACAACGCAATAGTTATATTATTTCTCATCATAGCATTGGTTTATTTATAAAATATGCGAAAGTCTGTCTGCCAGCTTTTTATGGAATTTGGTACTGATAACCATCCGGGAAACTACTCTTTATCCCGGAAAATCAAAAAGAGCTCACGGGATTTTTAAAAACCTTAAACTACGTGAACGGAATGGCGGGCATAATCTACTTGGTACAAATATAGCTTTCATCCTGAGACGTAGACTATTTTTATACCCCAGAAAAATCGAAGAGCTCCTTAGGAATTTTTAAAAATCCAAATCCATGCGGACAAAACCTCGAGTCTCGGATTTCCATCCAATTCCATTCCATCAGCCTGTATGCGTCCACAGCTGGACATAGACCTTTCCAAGAGTGCACCATCAAACACGACCCTCCGCCCGCTCCCCGCCACCTTATGCTATATAACTAGAGGTGTAAAAGTAACGAAAACGAGCGTACCCGTATGCATTCGTTACTATAACAATTAGTACTCGTTACTATCGTATCGTTACTCGTTACTTTTGATACCACGTAAGATGAACGAATCGAGTCGTATTGCGTACGACAGTGTGATGTCGCGGCGTCCGCGTCGCAACATTCCTAATCTGCAGAAAACATACTTAGGTCTACATTACATACAAAGCTGCGTAAGGTGCATTTTCTCACTTTTCCGTATTTTGAACCAGACGTGTGTGTGAAGTTATTCTCAATTTAGTTTGATTTAATAAGTGTAGAACTACAAATGAACTGTTGACGGAATCTACTAAAATATTAAAAATTTTAACCTTGAACTTGAGCTTATGTTAGATATCTATACTATTACATAAAATTAGAGTATCTGTCTGTAATTTCCAAATAACTGTCTCATTATTAAGCTCATATGGTTATTTGAACGATACCATAACAGAATCATACGTTTTTAAAATTTTAACAATAAACTAAACAAACATCGGCTTTTGTAACGTACGTTTTTAAATTCACCGAATGAGCGCGCCTGCGCGTAAAACATACGGTTAGCAAACGTTTCAATACACGTATCTACGGTACTTGCGTGAACCGAAACAGTGTAGGAGCAGTCATACGACGAAAAGTGCGAGTAACGAGATGCATTTGTGAGTAACGATTCGATACTCGGTACTAGATGGCGCACCCGTTACTCAGTAACGAATACATACGGTTCGCTACAGCTCTATATATAACTACAAGTAAATTAATACAAACTCACCCGTTAAAAACACTGGAATTGAGATAAAAAAGCCTCCTACGGCACAGACTCTTGTGATGGCCGACTTTTGCAAATATTTGTTGGATCTGTAATGAAAGAAAAAAGACTGATTAAGATACTTGATATGAGCATTGCTGTAAGACATGCTGGCCCGTTACCAGTCTATGGAAGTCGTTGTCACACTAATATTATAAAGGTGAAAGTTTGTGTGTATGTTTGTTACTCTTTCACGCAAAAGTACTGGACAGATTTGGTTGAAAAGAATAGAGATAGATTATACCCTGGATTAACAGATAGGCTACTTTTTATCCCAGAAAATCAAAGAGAATTTTAAAAATTTGTACCCACGCGAACGAAGTCACGGGCATCAGATAGTAATTTACAATTCTAAGTGAATTATAATAATTGACTAACAACTCTACCTATTTACATAATAAAAACCTACGTTTAAAATATAATCTGGTGCGTTCGCCTGCCATTTTTAACCCCATTAAACAATGACCTTATAAAGTGATGTGACCTAGACCCAGCCTTAAAATTCTATGCATATATTTACATACAGTTTTGGTATGGCGGATTTATTTTAGGTAAGCAAGCTCTTACTCAAGTTTGAACATAAGAATTAATTTGTTTTAATCTTCATGAGGCCGCGCAATTTTTTGTGAACGACGCGCGAAGTGTAAAGGACGCACTATAACTGTGACTGGTCAGCGTGTCTGTTCATTTCCTAAAAATCTACGGTTGAGTTTATATCGCTCACTTCAAAACACTAAGTATATAGCCACAAAACACCCTCACTCACTATAAAACACCAATACATAATATATATTAGTACCTACCTAAGTATTCAATGGTTCAACGTGGTTCAAACTGTGGTTCAACTAAAGAGGTAGCTTATATGGTCATAGGATGAATGGAAGATGATGTGAGATGTTACTTATTATATCGTTTTTATTTTAAGTAGGGTTAACCACATAGGGTAATTATTGGTTCGTAAGTAGATAAATATAACAGTTGTGTATGACCGTTTTTCTCGACATGTGCACTTGTCAACGGTTTTACCAATTGCATAATTATCTCTGAAACGCTTCGATGCGTGTGGGGGTCACTTTTATCACCTACTTGTGTATTCGAAAGGTCGAATTTTTACCCGACTACGGCAAAGCCAAAAGGAAGGGTTATGATTTTAGCAGTCTATGTAAATGTATGTATGTTTGTATCCAGATTATGTGTTCCACCGTAACGCCTAAGCTACTGGACCGATTTTGATGAATGAGGTGTCAACTGGGTATCAATAATTGATTCGTTGTAAAGGTCCGGGTGACATAGGCTGTATTTTATACAAAAAAAATGACCTAACGGCTTACATCAAAAAAAGTGGTGGTCACTAAAATTTTTTTTTGCTCTTGTATCGAGTGGGGTGTCAAATGAAGGAAGAGAAAATTCTGAGTTCATTGAATACTAGCTGATACCCGCGACTTCGTTCGCGTGGATGTAGGTTTTTTAAAATTCCCGTGGGAACTCTTTAATTTTCCGGGATGAAAAGCAGCCTATGCGCTAATTTAGGGTATAATCTATGTCCATTCTAAATTTCAGCCCAATCCGTCCAGTAGTTTTTGCGTGAAGGAGTAACAAACATACACACACACACACACACACACACACACACACACACACACACACACACACACACACACATACAAACTTTCGCCTTTATAATATTAGTGTGATAAATGTACTACAACATTAAAATATACCAAACAACACTTTTATTAGTTTTTTTCAACTTTTCACTAAAATAAAATATCTTAATACAAGATGATGCCCGTAACTTCGTTCGTATGCATAAGTAGGTACCTATAGGTTTTTTCCGAGGGGATTCTTTAATAGTAGGTACCTAATACCTACCTATCTACATCTAACTAGGTATAGTACTAAGCGATCCTACAATCTCTATGCCTCAGCTCATCTTAACTCTGCTTGAAAAGGATTTAATGATAAAAGAAAGCAACCATAATATTGGTGGCTTTAGGATTTACAAATGAAAGGCAGAAATAGATATTATAAAGCTTTGAGGGAATGTTTTAGCACATAATATCCACTTACTTAGTAATTCAATGTACAAAGTCATCTATTTCTTACTAAGTATGATGCCCGCGACTTTGACCGCGTGGATCCTATACCTACTTAAGTTTTTAAAAATCCCGTGAGAATCCTTTATTTGTTCGGGATGTAAAGTAGACTATGTCCGTCTACAGGATATAAGCTATATCTGTCCCAAAGTAGATGATACTCGCAACATCATCCATGTGGATTTAGGTCTTGAAGAAATCCCGTGGGAACTCTTTGACTTTTGGGACCAAAAGGTAGCCTATGTCCTTCCCATTTTTTTTTATCCCCAATAAAAAAAATGTCCTTCCCTAGGATACAAGCTATTTCTGTACCTTTCGCCAAAATCGGTTAAGCGGAAGGGTCGTGAAAAGCTAACGACAGACAGACACAACTTTCGCATTCATAATATTAGTAGGCATGGATTAGGATTACGATCAAAACAATAAGTTGTAACTTGTAATCTATTCAGCATAATATTTAACTAGACAGATGCAATTAACGTATTGTGAGTTAATCAATCTATTTACATAGCATCAGCTTGATGTAAAGAGATGCTATGTAAATAGATTAGGTTATCAGTTTATTATTGATCAAGTTATCACTATAAGTTCCTTTCGCGCCTCTTTAGCGCGCCATATTGTTGGTTGTACTTATCTACTACCTAGTTAGTCTGTGTAATTCAGTTCTGTCAGCTGTGGGGCCGGTTCCAGTGTATCTACACAACCTACAACAAATTCCAAATAACAGGTACGTAACCTTTGAATGCTTAGAAACTTACAACTATTGAGTAAGCGTCACAGTCTGAAAAAACTCATCAGTCATCACCAACCACCCAACACAGCCACATCCGCCGCTCCTGGGGCTATGCCCCATGGGTGCGTCCACTGCGCCCTCTGCTCAGGACACTCAGAGGGACGCACGGACGACACCCTCTCCGTACCAGGTCAATTAGCCATGGCTAACGATATCTCATGAAAAGAAATTGTTAACCACGTTACCAGGGTACACTGGCCCAACACTCAGTTACACGAGGGGATTACCTGGCTGGCACCCCCCAAAGTTAGGGGTATCCTAACCGAACTTTTTCACAAAAGATAAACATTTGGTAGGATTAAAAAATAAAAGGTAGGTCCTTAGGGAGCTACTAAGGTAAACTCGAAAGCTGACTGCCAGAATTAGGTTGATAAGTACTATTAGTTTACATAATTGGACTCATGTCAGCGATCAGACCGTAGGTACAAAATACACGGCAAAGTAATCGTGAGCATTCCATTCTCGTAGGGTTTTATTTTCGGTTGTGTTTGTGAATGTAATGGCGGGCGAAATGGCGGTAAAGGGGCTTGGCGCCTATGCATGCGCTTGCGCCGATTGCAAATGTACGGAAATATAAGCGCTGCGTTCATATTGGGCGAGTCCCAGTTAAAAAAACTGTGTTTATGAGCCCCTTGACTTTTTTTTTATGAAAATGTAATATTTTATAAAAATATCGGTAGCTAGGTACTTAATTACGAGTAAGTGTATGCCTATCTTACTTTTTACTCTTAGATTATGTTTTTCTAAATACTCCTAAATCCTAAATACTACTTTCAACATTCTTCATCCAATTCAGAAGGAAAGATATAAAGTAAGTACATAAGTAGATCTAAAATATATAGGTAGACTGGATACGTGCAGTATTTGCTAACTTTATAGTTTATACGTTATGTATATACCTACATACCTACTTATTAAGCAACGGAAGCAATAGAATAGACATTATAGACACTCAGTAAAATAAACATTCATAAAAAAAAAGGTTACGCACCCGTGACAAATTGCATAACGAACAAAATAGCACCTGTATGTTTAAAATTCGGTAACTTTACGAAATTCCTCAAGTTACCGCAACTTTGAACTTTACATAATCAAACAACTAGGTATTTATTTATTTATTTATTTATTTAAACATCTTTTTTGCACAGAATTACAAAGAAAATAATAAATGATACAGATAAAAATACAAAGGACGACCTTATCACTAAAGTGATCTCTCCCAGGTAACCCGTATGTTCGAACCTAAAGGATAAGACGAGGAGTCATCATGTATATATACAATTACGTATACATAGACATACACTCTAATAGGTACATACTATACAATAAATATATAAATAAATAAATAAATATATAAAAAACATTAAATCTGTATAATATACCTACCTAGGTATACCTACATAACTGTAAAATTGTATGACGACGCTTAGTAAATCATTTTCGCGTACCTATTTAGGTACCTAGCCTAAATAACAAGTAAACACTAACTACTATATAATTAGTTAAGTCTCAATTCGAACCTACCTAGGTATAGTCTCTTTTGCATTTTTTCCCGTTTGAAATCGCATTTTTGAATATTTTTAACCCCCGACCCAAAAAGAGGGGTGTTATAAGTTTGACGTGTGTATCTGTGTATCTGTGTGTCTGTGTATCTGTGTATCTGTGCATCTGTGTATCTGTCTGTGGCATCGTAGCGCCTAAACGAATGAACCGATTTTAATTTAGTTTTTTTTGTTTGAAAGATGGCTTGATCGAGAGTGTTCTTAGCTATAATCTAAAAAAATTGGTTCAGCCGTTTAAGAGTTATCAGCTCTTTTCTAGTTTTCTTGTAGAAAAGAATGTTAGATAACCGTTAGGTTCATAATATTATGTCAATAGACAAATGTCAAGCTGTCAAGATGGACGTTGCCTAAATACATAATTATTTATTTGAAAATGATGTTTTGGAAAACTCAGATACTTTGGATCGTCGGGGGTGTTATAAATTTTTAATTTACACTTGTTAATTGAAAATACAGTGTAACTAAATAATACCTATAGGTTAGGTAGGTAGGACCTCCTGTTTAAAGTGTTACAAGAATAATGGTTGAATAATCCTTATTTTTAACCCCCGACCCAAAAAGAGGGGTGTTATAAGTTTGACGTGTGTATCTGTGTATCTGTCTGTGGCATCGTAGCTCCTAGACTATTGAACCGATTTTAATTTAGTTTTTTTGTTTGAAAGGTGGCTTGATCGAGAGTGTTCTTAGCTATAATCCGAGAAAATCGGTTTAGCCGTTTAAAAGTTATCAGCTCTTTTCTAGTTACTGTAACCTTCACTTGTCGGGGGTGTTATAAATTTTTAATTTACACTTGTTTATTTTATACTAGCGACCCGCCCCGGCTACGCACGGGTGTTTCGGGATAAAATATAGCCCATACGGATTCGGAAGAATCCCTCTAAGTAATGGTAAAAGAATTTTGAAATCGGTCCAGTAGTTTTTGAGCCTATTCAATACAAACATTGAATACAAACAAAAATACAAAAATACAAAGGTTTCCTCTTTATAATATTAGTATAGATAAATACATATTACAATAATTAGTAGGTACAAATAAGTAGTTGGGACCTCAAATGTTTGTAATTCGCAGTTGCCTTGCCGATATTTCTCAATTAGGGTCTCATAACACTGTAGGTGTGAGTTCGCAATGTTTATTTTTACAGCCTTTCGTGCACTGAATGACTTGAGTGGTGATAATTTTATTTACACGCAAAACTCCGCGTCGAACGTCGAGTAACCTTTATTATTGACCAGTCAATTACCAGACCAGAAAAATAAATAAATAAATAATAAATAATAATTTACCTATATTTTACGTAAGTATATACCTACCTAGGTAACGAATTAAGAGCCTCGATAGCTCAACGGTTGAGGAGCGGACTGAATTCAAAAAGGTCGGCGGTTCAAACCCCACCCGTTGCACTATTGTCGTACCCACTCCTGGCACAAGCTTTACGCTTAATTGGAGGGGAAAGGGGAGTATTAGTCATAATTAGCATGGCTAATATTCTTTTAAAAAAAAAAGAAAGAAAAGAATTTAGGGGCATAATACATACCTACCAGAATAAATATGATAAAATTTAAGCACCTTACTATAACTAAAGACATTGAATATTTTTACACCATTGGCATTGTATAATAATTTGCGTAGGTACCTACATATTGTAATAGGGTTGTCAATATAAAAAGTTTAATAATAATGATGAACCAAAATATTATCTAATTTTTTGTTATGCTGGGTAGGTACATACCTACTTACTTATTCTCGGTTTTACCACTGAGTAGCTAGTTATGAAAAATATTACTTAAATAATTAATAAATTATTTATTTATTGGTCTGAAATTTTGCTTTTTCAGGCCAGCTAAATTAGTAAGGAATAAATTGCACATTTCGTTTTAATTTAAATTGTTTCTTTACCCTAGAGATTATATTGGTCTCTACCGAGGCTGTAGATTATAATAATAAAATAATGTTTTTGGCCAAGTCTCCACTTTGATTTCCTCTTTCCAGGACAATTCAAAGGAATTCAAAAAAACCGACAACCCTAATCGTGTATAGGTTCGTACTTCGTATCATAGTAATCTTCGAAGGAATTTCTACCTGCAATATTCACAAGGCTATAGTGATGTAATTTTACAAAGGTATTAAGATACACAGTACTTTTACTCAATTAAAAACCTTGATTTCGGACCCTATTTTATTACTCATAGAGGTCATTATCCCACGAAAATAAAATTAAACCAAAGGGCTAATGATAAGGCTATGGAAATTGGAAAATACATTAATCAATATGCGTCCTTGGCACCATCGTAATAAGGTTTTAAATGCTATGTTAATTTTACTCATGTAACTAAAAAGACCCTAAGGAAAGGAGTGTTTACTACTGAACGAGTTTTATCAAGGACGAGAAGGTATTTTAAATATAAATAGCTAACATACTAATCAGGTCACCTGATGATAAGTGATTACCGATTACCGCAGCCCATGAACATTTGCAGCACCAGAGAAACTTTTAAGAAGCTGGTTTCACTGTTTAGGTACATAATAGAGTATTGGACTGTAGTTATAAAATGATGGGATGTTTTGTATAGCGGTCGTTTAGGGGCTAGAATTTAAAGAAAATAATTTTAAAAAATTAGATGTTTCGAAATTAATATAATTAGAGAGTCAAGCGGAAAGAACTGAGCGAGCAAAAAGAGTCAAAATGAGCGATCTCATTTCTCTCTTTCATTTATTTTTTGCAGTAGGAGATGAAAGACGTACATACGCCTATTTCTCTACTCAGAGACCGTCCTGCTTAGGCATTTCCTGCTCATTAGATACCGTTTTTCAGTGGAAACCCCGCTAAGCGGTCGAGCTAACGTTTTTACTAGTATAGTTACAAAACGAATGAGCACATGAACTAAGGATGGATCACGCAACCTAGGGATGTGTTAGTGCCATACCAGCCAAACGCGATGTTCAACACCATTTCCCGTTAAACGTAGATGTAGCCACGATCAACCTACAACGGCATTCACAATGCCGTTTAGCGTTAGACGATTTCAACCCCAATTCAAGATTCATTTATTTAAGATTCATTTATTCAGTTCATTTGTTCAAGTGTGGCCACTCAGTTTAACACATTGATTATCGCGATAATTATGGCGTTGTTGGGCATTGACGTTAACCTTAATGTAGCCGAAACATGAGAAGTATTGAGTACAACCAATTTTAGCACGTGTTGTGCATCTTCCTCGTATAGCTCACGCAAAGTGCTTCTTCTTAGCACATCTTAGTCGCTAGGCAAAATAATTTCTTAGCTTAGCTTTAGCCTCGCTCGCAGCTAAGCTACATCGCGCATCTCGTTGGAAAGGCAGCCTAATCGTATTTCGCGTTACAGCCACAGGTTATATAAGTAACATCCTCTATAATTTATGACATTGCGATAACATAAAGAAGGCTTTATATCATTTGTGGGTCTTCGCATTATCTGTGCTAGTCTGCGATTAGCCTATTTAAATAGTAGAAAGTAAAAACTTAACGGCTTGATTCCATTAAGAATCTACTAGGCCAGCCCTTTACCGTTACAGCTGGGCATAGGCATACACGATCAAGTTTACCGGTCAAGTTAGCGACGGACTTGCAGCGGCGGCGTCCAGTAAACTTGACGGTGTATGTATATGTCGGCGTCAATCCCAGAATATAAAGCCATTATTGTAATTCATAGATCATAACAAACATTAAATCAAGTTATAATGATAATTATTTACACTCTAGCCTTTAAAATCACATTAATAAAATTAAGTATTCAGAAACATGTCTACTCTTCCACTCTTCTTCCAAAAGTTAGCTTTTCCCGCCGAGACACGCCCTCTGGCGTGGCCAACGTGATTTGTCGAAAATGGAGTCAATTAACATTTTCTATATTTCTTAATTAAATAATTATCTAGTTAAATAACATATTAAATATCTTAAGAATAATAAGATATTTAATTAATATCAAAACAAACAACAGAAGGTCATAGTTATCAACTTATAAATTCTATTAGGACAATAATTCTATAGTATTGGCGCCAATTCAGTTTGAAAAAGAGATCTTCAGGAAACTCACTAGGCGGCGCTAGGATCGTGGAGGTTTTTTTTTAGGAGGAGGTTCTATATATGAATAAATCTTAGACCGAAAGAGGTTATTATTAAAGAAGATTCTATATAATAATTTTATAAAGCAAACACGCCCACATATACTTACCTACAAAAAAACTAGCGGCACGCTATGATGGCCGGTTTGACACATTACAATAGTGATGTGGAATGTCAATTTATTCTCGAACAAAAAACAATTAAGTTTTGTTTTTGTACCTGATTAAATAGGTTTAATAAAACAAAAATGTATATGTTTATTTAATTTATTTGAACGAACTGAATATTTGAACGAAAATGAATATACATACTTTATATGCACACAAGAAACATATGAATACAAAAGATACCAAAAAAGGTGCCACAAAAGGCCATAATTAATCAGATTCGTCCATACTACTATTTTCACTGTCGTCACTGCTATCATCACATACATTAATAATTATATGTTCGTTTTCTATAATATTATCTATTTTCACATCTCTTTCATAATCTTCCCTTATTAATTTAACAGTTCTATTCACAACCTTTTCCCAGTCTCCTTTAGTCACATGTTCACAAGCTTCTTCTAATAATTTTAGCATTTTTTTTGTGGTAAATGGGGGTTCTGTATTGTGTCTTGCAGCATATCCCTTAATTTGAGCCCACACCAACTCAATCGCATTATACTCACAATGGTAAGGCGGTAACCGTATAACTCTGTGCCCATGTTCTAATGCTATTTCGTCAATGACGTATCGGATCTTGGTTGGTTTGTTTTCTTTTAAAAGACGTACTAATTCCGCTTTTAACATATTCATGTTTGCATCTACGCCATTTTTACGAAGCCATGCGACGATATCAGCTTTCTTTTGGGATTGGGCAGGTGGCTTGTCAATTTGCATCGAGTGGTATGGGGCGTTGTCCATAATTATAATAGATGGTTCAGGGAGGCTACACAACATTGAGGTAAACCATTCAGTAAACTTTTCTCCATTCATGTCTTCATGATAGTCTCCAGTGGTTTTTGACGCAAAAGCCATGAGAGAACCTTCGACAAACCCGTTGATGGTTCCGGCGTGACAAATTATAAGTCGCGATCCTTTTCCTACAGGAACTTTGGAAGTAGATGCTGCTGTGTCATCGTTCCAAGAACGGCCTACAGTATGGTTAGCATTAAGCCATGTTTCATCCAAGAACACAACATTTTGCCAATTTTTGATTTCTTTCACTTGCCGTAAAAAAGTATACCTTGCCATCGCTATATCAAATCTTTCCATCAATATTTTGCGTTTGTTACATTTTTTGTATCGAAATCCAATGGTCTTCAAAATCTTCGTTAAAGAACTTTCCCCACCGAAGAATAATCCAGCTTCCTTCAGTGAATGCACCAACTTTTTTCTTGTTGGATACTCCTTCTCTAAATAGTAGCCGTAAACATGTCTTCGGATAGCATCGGCATCAAAGCTATCGATGCCTACGACTGGTTTTGCTCGTTTTCTCTTTTTTGGTGTGTGAAGTTTATTTTCTTCTGTGCCAGTCTCGCCATATTTTTTTTTAGTTATCCGTCTAACAGTTCGTTGTCCAATATTAAGCGCATCAGCTACGCGTTCAACCACTGACGTTATAGGTAAAATTGGCCCTCCATTTTGAGCTTCACGATCGAAATAGTTACGAAGGCGTATTACGAACTCACGTGACTGACTATTTAGAACAGTTCTCTGCGTACGTTCGGTCATATCGACGAAATCCACAACAAAGGGCTTGAACAGAGTCCAAATTAACGAGCAAGGGTCAACAGTAATGCAGTATCAATATTTGAAATCCAAAGCCAGGTCAAAACTATATCACAATCGCATTGCACTGACAGTTTATACTTTTCGAAGCAACGTCAATTCGAAACTGCTTTGTTTTGCATTGAGCATTGACGCGAGTTTGCCGGAGGTAGTAGTTGTGCTAGCCAGCGATCCTATGTGACGATCGTATTAGATTCCATTTTTAAAAATTTATTGATATTTTTTTGCGATTTCAGAGGTTTGTCCACATAGTGAAAATTGTTCATATTCACAAGTACATTCACCCCTTAAATGGTGCAAACTGATTTTTCTACACTTGTATACATTTAAGAAATCAATTTAATAAATAAATTTTGAGTCCTAAACCTAAAACTACATTCGATAAAATTTATGAATCTCTGCACATCACTATCGTCAATAAAGTAATACAATTATTTCCTTCAAAGTCGTTATCAATTAATACGGAACTTCATGAGCGGACAAACGTCAAACCGGCCATCATAGCGTGCCGCTAGTTTAGTTATCAGTTGACTGGACGCGCCGCTGTCACTTACTCCATACAATCGTAGCCCCAATTTCATTTGAATATTAAGCAACCAGAGACCATGCAGACATATTCTAGGAACTAATTTATCTGTGCCTGTGGTGTTTTAGATTTTTCTAAAAATATGTAGTTTTCAAATTACAGGGGCTCAAAAATTTGTATGTGAATTTTTAAGAAATCTGGAAAACCACAGACATAGATATACGGGCAGCATAAGGGCGTCTGTGCACTCATTCGTATTCGGTTCGTTTTGTGATTCGTGAAAATACGACTCAATGTGGTCGCCATACAAAACGTAACTACCCGTGTGCACTCATCCGTATTTTTACGATTCGTGATCGTTAATACGAATCGTATTTTGAAGAAAACGGATACGACTTCAATACGAATGCGTGCACAGACGCCTTTAGGATGACGAATTGGGGGAAACAACATGCGATAATGTAGCATGCTACAAACATTAGCTCTGTCATCGTTTTCATCAAGGTATAAACTGGATAGTCCACTGCTGGACATCGACAAGAGACCTATGCCCAGCAGTGGACTTTCACTCGCACCGGTCGGTCTTGCGCCACCTGAATTCGCGGCACAAGTCGCGATATCACGAATAATTTGCCGAATACTATAATGGAGTCGAACCATCAGCATCGTGCGTGTTGACCTGTGTAGAATTCTAGCATGCCCCCTACCCACCCACGGCAACCAGTTTGCGGGGTCAAAGTTCGGATACCTATCCATGACTAATCCATGGAATGGTTTAGCTATTAATAATCAGTTAATTTAGATTTATTTAGTTCCTAATTAATTGGAAAGCGGCCAAGTGCGAGTCAGATTCGCGCACTTTTTTTATTTTTATGTATATTAGTTATGTTATATTAGGTACAAACTTTCGCCTTTATAATATTAGTGTGATGTTTTCATGGTTTTTCATTTATCGTGCAAAATGTCGGAAAAAATACCCGAGTACGGAACCCTGGATGCGCGAGTCTCACTCGCACTTGGCTATTTGTGATGGAAGCACAAATTCACGGTTTTCGGACTTTTCCTTTACGTGTGCATCAAGATCTACCTACGTACCAAATTTCATCATTATAGATTAACGGAACAGAAGTACCCCATAGGTTTTCTTGACAGACAGAAGGGCAGACAGACAGACGAACAGACACATAGACAACAAAGTGATCCTATAAGGGTTCCGTTTTTCCGGTACGGAACCCTAAAACCGAAATCTAAGTGTTCAAACAAAACAGACTAAAGACAATTGTAGAGAATCGAACCCGGGACCGCCCACTTACAAGATCACAGCGCTCATCACTAGATAAGGAGATCGTCTAAAGTTTATTATCATCTCTAGATTTACATATAAATCTTCACAGCTTCCAGTTGTAACATAGCGGTATAAGTAGGTATAACTACCTACCCATACTATATGATGTGGCTACTATATTATAGTAACTGCATTGAAACTCAGACATTCATCCGGCGTCAACTTCCTTTAGCAAAATTATCAAATTATGAATTTATGACCAGTCACAATTTTATGTGTAGGATGTTGACCTACTTTTGTATAGAGATTTGTGTATTTCCTATAATATATTCATGAATTACCTTCTTTATTAACCCCCGGCCCAAAAAGAGGGGTGTTATAAGTTTGACGTGTGTATCTGTGTATCTGTCTGTGGCATCGTAGCGCCTAAACGAATGAACCGATTTTAATTTAGTTTTTTTTTTGTTTGAAAGGTGGCTTGATCGAGTGTTCTTAGCTATCATCCAAGAAAATCGGTTCAGCCGTTTGAAAGTTATCAGCTTTTTTCTAGTTACTGTAACCTTCACTTGTCGGGGGTGTTATAAATTTTTAATTTACACTTGTTTATTAATTGTGACATATGATATTTGGTTTGATTTGGAATAACCTCCCGTCATCTGTGCTTCCTAACAATCACAATCTGGGTATCTTTGAAACAAGAGTGAATAGGCATAAACGCATCCCATCTTAGATCACACCATCACTTTTCATCAGATGATTTTGATCAAGCGTTTGCATACAGGGCATAACCAGAACGCTAGCAAAAACGAAGACAGGTGATAAAACTGATGATTACTGGTAAGATACCATAAAAAATTGCGAAAAAATTAAAAAAACAACCTGTATTTTTTTATTTTTTAAAAGTTGACAAAATTTTGCAAATAAAACATCTGACTGACGCTAGAGTTCAACGAACGTTCCGTAAATAGGCCACTCGAAGTCAATGCCGCGTTATAGCTTGGGCATTAACCCGAGTTTTGCACGCTATGCACTACGAGGTTTTAAAAAATAGTTTAATATTGCAATATAGCGAAGTTTAACTAGCGTTATGGTTGCACTCTGTACAGTACGGTCATTAAAAAAAAATTAGGTAAGTACCCTAATCAAGTGCTATATTTTTACCTCGGAAAACCAAAGAGATCCCACGAAATTTTCAAACAACTGAACCCATCAGACGGCCATCAGCTGCAGACAACAGACCTTAGGATAATTGGTAATTATTATGTAAAGTACGTACTTACTAGCCGATGCCCGCGGCTTCGCCCGCGTGGATTTAGGTTTTTCGAAATCCCGTGGAAACTCTTTGATTTTCCGGGATAAAAAGTAGCCTATGTGCTAATCTAGGATATTATCTATCTCCATTCCAAATTTCAGCCAAATCCGTCGGGTAGTTTTTGCGTGAAGGAGTAACAAACATACACACACACACGCATACAAACTTTCGGCTTTATAATATTAAGTGTGAAGTGTGATGTGATGTAGGTAGTTAGTAAAGTAAACTGTTCACCATATGTCGCTAAGCACGTGTTCTACCTAGTCATACTTCATAATGACATCTGAGACGCAGGAATTCCGCCTCGAAGCCTTAAAACGGCATTAGATTACCGCCGACCGCGCATTTCCGCGCCCAAAGGTAACCTCCAAGACTTTTAATTCTATTCTTGAATGAAATTCTTTATAACTAAAGTTTTGCATTACAAAGAAACTTGCTATCTAGTAGGTACTTATCTATATAATTCAATATGTACAATTAATTACACAATTGTTTTTTTTTTCTGTTTTCTTCTTACTGTGTTGTTATCCTTTACATGTGTTTTTGTGTGCAATAAAGAGTTTCTAACTATCTATCTATCTATTAATTGTGATCGTAACAATTTTTGGTAAAGAGTAGCTGCTGAGTTTCTTGGCAGTTCTTCATGCATCTAGACTCTAGACTCAACGGTTTTGTAGCTCAGCGACTGCGTTATAATTTTATTAAGTAAAAATTATGTAAAACCTCGACTTAACAAATTTTATTTGCGTCATTATCAAAATTAAAAAATAAAATTTTATTTCTTGTATGATGGTAGTACCTACATTACCATTTATTTTTGAGTCTGACTCGCAGTTGAGCAATTATTAAATAGTCCCATAACCTAAAACAATGTTGATATCATTAGGTTACGCTAGACCATAACGATAATTATACAATGCAACCTCGCCACGGTCTGATTGGGACATCTCATGTGCAGAACTTCAAGATTAGGTTACCCAAGTTATAACTGTAGAATGTTACATAATAGAGCTAGTTCAGTTGAAACGCGGATCAAATTCATACGTCCGGTTAGTAGTCCTGCGGAAATTAACACTTCAGGGATTCTGTTGAAAGGTCCATTTCCGTGACCAGAACTAAAGGCCTGCGCCCACTAGCGGCATGGCACGGCAGGGGTTTCTTTGATATCACTATATGCAAGCGCTTAAAGACGGCAACTAGGTAAAGGCAAATAGCCGGGGTATGCCGTCTTTTTTAGGGTTCCGTACCTCAAAAGGAAATACTGACCCTTATAGGATCACTTTGTTGTCTGTCTGTCAAGAAACCTATAGGGTACTTCCCGTTGACCTAGAATCATGAAATTTGGTAGGTAGGTAGTAGTTACTTAAATCATTAAAAAAAAAATTAAAACATATTTCATTTTTCAAAATAAGATACGACTAGACCAAGTGGGGTATCATATGAAAGGGCTTTACCTGTAAAACAGATTTTTATTTATCGTGCAAAATGTTGGAAAAAATACCAGAGTACGGAACCCTCAGTGCGCGAGTCTGACTCGCACTTGGCCGTTTTTTACATTCAGATAATGTTTATCACCCCAGTACCTACTAGCCTACTACTACCTATCAGACTTACTTTATTTACTGGGCTTACAAGGTTAATATTATTATGAGAGAAGATTTATTTCTTTTTTGATAACCAGACAGTTTAATCTAATTAAATATATTAATTTTGAAATAAAAACTACATTAAGTAGGTAGTTTGTTATACGTTAAAAGTTTTAATACATTCAAAGAGACCTGAGCGACCACTCCACTTTATCAAAACTCAAAGGTACTAACTACTAATGTTTTAAGCATTCAACTCCCACTTTTTGTAATGAATGGACTTATTAACTATGTGTGTCAATGAACTTACGATTTACGACATGAGTAATCAGTATTTTAATCTATGTAATACTGGATAAATTTTTATTTTATTAATCAATATTTTTTGGAGCAAACTGAAAACCAGCGCTGAGCATTGCCATCAATGCTCGGCCATGCTGAGTTTGCGGCCTATTGCTATTGTTAGTTTTTTTTTTATAGATTTAATTTACTTATAACATATGTATGTTTGTCACTAGCAATAAGTAAGCAATAAAGCCTATTTATTATTATTATTATTATATAACTTACTCTCACGCCCGGTTACAAAATAGATATATATAAAAGCCAAAGGGAATATAATATACTTACATACATAAAAATAAATAAACCTACATACACATTTACATAAATAAATATTTGTACCGGGCGGAGGATTACGCCCCGGCAGGGGAGACCAAACGGCCGGGGGTCAGGGCGACAGGCTGAGAAAGCGGCGGACTATCCTTGCCGAGTCTAGCAAGACCGCTTTTTGCATCCTGGCTGCGAGCGAACTGCCACGGAACCCCAGTCGCCTCAGATGGTGAGCGAGGCTGACTGGGATCAACCCGTTTGCAGATATGACGATTGGGATGATTTCGGTGGACTCCACATGCCACATGTCGGAAACCTCGTGAGCCAGATCAAGATACTTGCGTTTTTTCTCCGTCTCAGCTCTCACGAGGTTCTCGTCATATGGAATGGTGATGTCCACCAAAAACACCCTCGACTGTGCCCGGTCCACCAGCACGATGTCAGGCTTATTCGCTAGAATAGTCCTGTCCGTGATGATGGACCGGTCCCAATAGAGCCGGACTCCGTCGCGCTCGAGTACCGGCACCGGTGTGTACTTGTAATACGGCAACCTCTCATCCAGGAGACCGTACTTCAGAGCAAGCTCTTGGTGAAGGATTTTGGCTGCTTGGTTGTGTCTGTGCAGATACTCAGTGTTGGCAAGCGCTGAACATCCCGAAAGCACATGTCTGAGTGACTCGCCGGGATGGCGACAAGCTCGACAGATGTCGTGAGTGCCATCCTTCAAAATGTACTTTCGGTAGTTCCGCGTCTTAACCACCTGATCTTGTATCGCACAGACAAAACCTTCGGTTTCCCCGAAGAGGTCACCAAAGCGCAACCATTGCACGGACGCTTTTTTATCTACGTGTGGCTCATTAAGAGCTTTAAAAAAGCGTCCGTGCAACTCCTTCTCCTTCCATACGGTCTCCCGGTCAGAGGTGCTAAGTACCACCGGTTTCTGCCACTCGGTTTTGGCTAAGGATAGTGGAGTGAGGCCTTTATCACATTCTATGACTTCTCTATGCATGGGGGACCCCCTCATCGTCTCAAAGTAGGTTCTGAGGTTGGACATCTCCCGGTTATGCATGGTCTTGGCGCTTAATACGCCTCGACCACCACATTTCCGGGGGATATACAACCTCATCACAGACGATTTTGGGTGGTGCATGCGATAGAGAGTCATAGTCGCGCGGACTTTTCTATCCAGGGCGTCAAGTTCGGTCTGAGTCCAACTGAGCACGCCAAAGGTGTACATGAGGACGGGCATAACCCAGCCGTTATAAGCTCGGACCTTATTGGCGCCTGACAAATAACTTTTACAGATTTTCGTCAGACGGCCAAAAAAGGCCTCGCAAACAGACTGTTTCATGTCCGCCTCTTTTACCCCTAGGGATTGTGACATGCCCAGATACCGGTATGACTCAGCTTCAGAGAGGGATTTAATGTTGGACGGCTCGAGACTAATCTCGGTCGAATGAGTAACCTGTCCCCTCTCCACATGCATGACCGCACACTTGTCCAGCCCAAGCTCCATCTTGATAGAGTTGCTGAACTCAGTGGTGATGCTCAGCAGCTCCTTCAGGCGGGTGGCATTGGGTGCCAGCAGTTTGAGGTCATCCATGTACAGAAGGTGAGGTACTTTTGTCCCTCCTCTCCGGAACTGAAAGCCTGTGCCCGAGCCCTCCAGCAGGGTGCTAAGTGGGTTCAGAGACAGGCAAAACCATAGCGGGCTCAGACAATCACCCTGGAAGATACCCCGTCCTATCCTTATCCGGTCATCGGCAGCCGCCAACCGCTCACCATGGAGACACAGGATCGTGCTCCATTGCCCCATGCATGTCTCAAGGAAGTCTCGAACTGCACTGTCAACTTTGTACAGCTCAAGGACCCTCAAGAGCCATGAATGGGGCACCGAGTCGAATGCCTTTTTGTAGTCGATCCAGGCGGCGGAGAAATTCCGACGGTTGCGTTTGACCAGTTGGCCCGCAACGGAGTCGATGAGAAGGAGCTCCTTAGTACCACGACTACCGCCCCGACATCCGTTCTGAGCCCCAGACATGATGTTATTCTCGTCTATGTGACGGGAGATCTTGAGGCTCAGAACGGATGTCAGTGTCTTATAGATGGTAGTAAGACACGTAATGGGACGATACTTAGCCTTACTTACTTATTATTATTATATAACTTACTCTCACGCCCGGTTACAAAATAGATATATATAAAAGCCAAAGGGAATATAATATACTTACATACATAAAAATAAATAAACCTACATACACATTTACATAAATACATATTTGTACCGGGCGGAGGATTGCACCCCGGCAGGGGAGACCAAACGGCCGGGGGTCAGGGCGACAGGTTGAGAAAGCGGCGGACTATCCTAGCCGAGTCTAGCAAGACCGCTTTTTGCATCCTGGCTGCGAGCGAACTGCCACGGAACCCCAGTCGCCTCAGATGGTGAGCGAGGCTGACTGGGATCAACCCGTTTGCAGATATGACGATTGGGATGATTTCGGTGGACTCCACATGCCACATGTCGGAAACCTCGTGAGCCAGATCAAGATACTTGCGTTTTTTCTCCGTCTCAGCTCTCACGAGGTTCTCGTCATATGGAATGGTGATGTCCACCAAAAACACCCTCGACTGTGCCCGGTCCACCACCACTATGTCAGGCTTATTCGCTAGAATAGTCCTGTCCGTGATGATGGACCGGTCCCAATAGAGCCGGACTCCGTCGCGCTCGAGTACCGGCACCGGTGTGTACCTGTAATACGGCAACCTCTCATCCAGGAGACCGTACTTCAGAGCAAGCTCTTGGTGAAGGATTTTGGCTGCTTGGTTGTGTCTGTGCAGATACTCAGTGTTGGCAAGCGCCGAACATCCCGAAAGCACATGTCTGAGTGACTCACCGGGATGGCGACAAGCTCGACAGATGTCGTGAGTGCCATCCTTCAGAATGTACTTTCGGTAGTTCCGCGTCTTGACCACCTGATCTTGTATCGCACAGACAAACCCTTCGGTTTCCCCGAAGAGGTCACCAAAGCGCAGCCATTGCACGGACGCTTTTTTATCTACGTGTGGCTCATTAAGAGCTTTAAAAAAGCGTCCGTGCAACTCCTTCTCCTTCCACACGGTCTCCCGGTCAGAGGTGCTAAGTACCACCGGTTTCTGCCACTCGGTTTTGGCTAAGGATAGTGGAGTGAGTCCTTTATCACATTCTATGACCTCTCTATGCATGGGGGACCCCCTCATCGTCCCAAAGTAGGTTCTGAGATTGGATATCTCCCGGTTATGCATGGCCTTGACGCTTAATACACCTCGACCTCCACACTTCCGGGGGATATACAATCTCATCACAGACGATTTCGGATGGTGCATGCGATAGAGAGTCATAGTCGTGCGGACTTTTCTGTCCAGGGCGTCAAGTTCGGTCTGAGTCCAACTGAGCACGCCAAAGGTGTACATGAGGACGGGCATAACCCAGCCGTTATAAGCTCGGACCTTATTGGCGCCTGACAAATAACTTTTACAGATTTTTGTCAGACGGCCAAAAAAGGCCTCGCAAACAGACTGTTTCATGTCCGCCTCTTTTACACCTAGGGATTGTGACATGCCCAGATACCGGTATGACTCAGCTTCAGAGAGGGTCTTAATGTTGGATGGCTCGAGACTAATCTCGGCCGAATGAGTAACCTGTCCCCTCTCCACATGTATGACCGCACACTTGTCCAGTCCAAGCTCCATCCTGATGGAATTGCTGAACTCAGTGGTGATGTTCAGCAACTCCCTCAGGCGGGTGGCATTGGGTGCCAGCAGTTTGAGGTCATCCATGTACAGAAGGTGAGGTACTCTTGTCCCTCCTCTCCGAAACTGAAAGCCTGTCCCCGAGCCCTCCAGCAGGGTGCTCAGTGGGTTCAAAGACAGGCTAAACCATAGCGGGCTCAGACAATCACCCTGGAAGATACCCCGCCCTATCCTTATCCGGTCATCGGCAGCCGCCAACCGCTCACCATGGAGACACAGGATCGTGCTCCACTGCCCCATGCATGCCTCAAGGAAGTCTCGAACTGCACTGTCAACTTTGTACAGCTCAAGGACCCTCAAGAGCCATGAATGGGGCACCGAGTCATTAGTTATTATTATTATTATTATTATTATAAAGCCCGCGACTTCGTCCGCGTGGATTGAGGTTTTTAAAAATTCCGTGGGAACTCTTTGCTTTTCCGGGACGAAAAGTTGCCTGTCACTTTCCGGGACGCAAGCTACCTCTGTCCAAAATTTCGAATGAATCGGTTAAACGGATGAGCTTCTGAGGATCCCGTGGGATCTCTTTAATTTCCTAGGATAAAAAGTAGCCTATGCCTTTCCCGGGGTGTAAGCTAACTCTGTACCTTTTATAAAAAACGGTTAAACTGTTGAGCCGTATAAAAAGCTAGCAAACAGACAGACACACTTTTGCATTTATAATATTAGTATGGATGATTGAAGTGATAGCCTAGTGAGTAGGTTTATGGGTGGTCGGGGGTTTGATGAGTTCGATCCCGGGCACGCATTTCTAACTTTTCGGATTTGCACACGAAGGGTTCCGTACCATCATTGTACAGATATAACACTTTTTTTTTGTTATAGCGACAGAAATACACATTCTATGACAAGTGTAAATTAAAAATTTATAACAACCCCGAAAATTAGTGAAGATTACAGTAACTAGAAAAGAGCTGATAACTTTCAAACGGCTGAACCGATTTTCTTGGATTTTTAACCCCCGACCCAAAAAGAGGGGTGTTATAAGTTTGACCTGTGTATCTGTGTATCTGTGTGTCTGTGTATCTGTGTATCTGTGTATCTGTCTGTGGCATCGTAGCGCCTAAACGAATGAACCGATTTTAATGTAGTTTTTTTTGTTTGAAAGGTGGCTTGATCGAGAGTGTTCTTAGCTATAATCTAAAAAAATTGGTGCAGCCGTTTAAGAGTTATCAGCTCTTTTCTAGTTTTCTTGTAGAAAAGAAGGTTAGATAACCGTTAGGTTCATAATATTATGTCAATAGACAAATGTCAAGCTGTCAAGATGGACGTTGCCTAAATACATAATTATTTATTTGAAAATGATGTTTTGTGTTGTATATGTGTCTATTCAGGATTGCATGTATACGTCATCCCAATGTCTTTTGTTTGATTAAAGCAGTGTGACTACAACTACCGTGTGTATCACTCGTATTCCCCGATGCAACAGTGGCGACGAGCGCGCATCTAATAATTACCCACGTGCCGGGGAAATAAAAAATGTCGGTCGATCGGGTGTCGTTGTCGGTCGGGATTTTATCGACTTTTGACCACGGTCGTGGTGACTCTTGGAAGTCATATAAAGGTCGACTGCTACAGTGGTATATCGCGAACGATATAAACGCGACAACAGATGCAACGGGGATCAGACGACGAGCTATTTTACGAGATTGTCAATCTAGGGGAAGGAGTGTTGTATATGTGTCTATTCAGGATTGCATGTATACGTCATCCCAATGTCTTTTGTTTGATTAAAGCAGTGTGACTACAACTACCGTGTGTATCACTCGTATTCCCCGATGCAACATTTTGGAAAACTCAGATACTTTGGATCGTCGGGGGTGTTATAAATTTTTAATTTACACTTGTATCTAAGAACACTTTCGATCAAGCCACCTTTCAAACGAAATAAACCAAATTAAAACCGGTTCATTAGTTTAGGAGCTACGATGCCACAGACAGATACACAGATACACACGTAAAACTCATAACATCCCTCTTTTTGGGTTGGGGGTTAAAAATTTAAACTATCTACCTATTACGGTTCACTAGCTAGGTACAGCCCCGTTGACAGACCGACGGATAGACAGCGGAGCCTTAGTAATAGCACAGTTTTACGTAAAACTGTGGTAATCGGGTCTCGTTAGCAATCTTCGGGTAAGGAACCCTAAAAAAGTAGCAAAAAGGTATGTTTCCGCCCGGGATCGAACCGGGGGCCTTCTGCGTGTTAGGCAGATGTGATAACCGCTACACCACGGAAACGATATCTACTCTCTTGAAATCTTCTATCATAAGAAAAATGTAACCCTACATAATTAACTTATTTCATACATTGCAACTGAGCGTAATCGCAAGCGAAGTATCTACCTATAGTACGCGACAGGTCGAGATGGCAATCGGGGTGTGAGGCGGGGGGACGCCCCGATCTCTCGTGATCTGTCGCGAATTTTAGTCGCTTCCCTATCATCAAACCAGTTTCAATTTGAAAAGCCAAAGATTTTGAGTTGAACTCAAAAAATTTGACTTTTGAGATAACCTCATTTTCTGATCCCTGACCCGATTATTTATTACGGCAAATTACAAATTAAAATAAAACTGTTTATGTATTATTTTGTCTTTAAGTATATTTCCTTTTTTAACCCCGACCCAAAAAGAGGGGTGTTATAAGTTTGACGTGTGTATCTGTGTATCTGTCTGTGCCATCGTAGCTCCTAAACTAATGAACCGATTTTAAATTTGTTGTTTTTTGTTTGAAAGGTGGCTTGATCGTGAGTGTTCTTAGCTATAATCCAAGAAAATCAGTTCAGCCGTTTGAAAGTTATCAGCTCTTTCCAGTTACTGTATAACCTTCACTTGTCGGGGGTGTGATAAATTTTTAATTTACACTTGTTGCAATAAATAAATAATAGGGGTGTAATATGGAAAATGTAGAACGTATCTATACTATTCTATACATTTAATAAAATTGTAGAAAAGTGGTGTCTGTACAATGGAAATATATAAAAAAAAAAGTAGCAGGGGTTGTTATTATATCGATGCCGAACCCGAAATTGTAATTAATTTTTTTTTTTGTCTGTTTGTCTGTGTGTTTGTGCACGCTAATATCAGAAACGGCTTATTCGATTTAAATACGGTTTTCACTAATATATTGTAATAAGCTTCACTTAATATTTAGTGTTTATTTCATGTCAATCGGTTTATAAATAAAAAAGTTATGTCAATTTAAAGAATCACGGCGAAAATTTTTAACGTACAGATGCTGCCCGAAAAGTCACTATTCCACGCGAACGAAGTCGCGGGCACAGCTAGTCTTAAATAATTCTTAAGGACATCTCTCCATGGTGGAATAAGACAGCCTTATCATTACATACCTTCCTGCCAAGTAGTAGATAGATAAGTAAAGGTGGGTACGTATAACGTAGTCCCTGCTCCCTCCGTCTGACCAATGGCTAGAGCTCAAAACGGGTTATAGTAAAAAGCAAAGAGCGGCCCAAAGCCTTGCACAAGGCCGTGGACGAAAATTCCGATCATTTCCGGCGAACACCTCTTCATTGTTTCGTAGAAGAATCTCACTAAATAGAGATTTTAAATTGTATCATTTCAAATATTTATCTTTTATTTATTTTTAAAATGAATCCATTCTTTGATTAAGCTATTTGAAATTGGTTCAAGAATGTGGACGGAACATGTCTGTCTGAATGTGGCCTTTCAAGTAGGTAGGTCTTATAGCGCAAATAAAGAGAAAAATCCGAAAACTGTGAATATAGGTAGCATCCCAAAAAAAAACAAAATTGTTATTTTTAGGAAAAAGGAACCCTTATAGGATCACTTTGTTGTGTGTCTGTCTGTCTGTCTGTCTGTCCGTCGTGACTGTCAAGAAACCTATAGGGTACTTCCCATTGACCTAAAATCATGTTTGGTAGGTCTTATAGCACAAGTACAGGAATAAATCTGAAAACCGCGAATTTGTGGTTACATCATTGAAAAAAAATTAAAATGTGTTTCAATTTTCAAAATAAGATAACTATACCAAGTGGGGTATCATATGAAACTTGCCCGGCTAGCATGGGCAGTAGATAAAAATTATATCCCCGATTATATCCACTGATTTCTATGACATCAGTGGATATAATCGGGGGATATAATTTTTATCTACTGCCCATGCTAGCCGGGCTGTACATCCTAAAACAGATTTTTATTTATTTTAATGTAAGAAAGGAAGGATCATAAGAAATAGTGTGGATAAATATGGGTTAACCCATAAAGACACTCATTATGGGGTGACAAAAGATTTGAAGTGATGTCGGATCACGGATAGCGGATGTTATCGCTTTCTCGTGAGAAATGGGGCTGACGATTTGAGAAACTTTTTAAAATATTTGGAACAAGTTTAGATGTTTGAACTTGTTGAACGTAGTTTTTGTCAAACTTATTTGATATAAATTATAATGATGTTACCTACTTTAAAATATGTTTTACGAAGCGTGATTTCATTTAATTGTAAGTAATATAGATAACTAGTTACCTTAGTTACGTACATTTTTTGTTTGAATGATGTAACACAAAAGTTTTCCGAACTATGATTTTGCATTTCAAAAATTCATAAGCATAAGATTTTAGCCCAAAATTCTGTTTTTTTTTTGTCCTGTCCATTTAGTTTAGGGATTTGTGTGGCCAAATTAGCACTGATAGTTTTAAACAAGTGTAAATTAAAAATGTATAACACCCCCGACAAGCGAAGGTTACAGTAACTAGAAAAAAGCTGATAACTTTCAAACGGCTGAACCGATTTTCTTGGATGATAGCTAAGAACACTCTCGATCAATCCACCTTTCAAACAAAAAAACTAAATTAAAATCGGCTCATTCGTTTAGGCGCTACGATGCCACAGACAGATACACAGATACACACGTCAAACTTATAACACCCTAACACCCCTCTTTTTGGGTCTGGGGTTAAAAACAATTCTAAACTAAATATTATGTAGATGAGCTGTCGTTTGTCAGCTTATACTTATAATTACACCAACAATAGATACACCATAAAATACCTCCCATGGTTTGTTTTGTTTCACTCTAATTACCTTGAGGCCTTTGGTAACCTACGTTTAGTGTTTGCATGGGAAATACATGTGTTAGTAATAAGTAGCTATCATAAATTAAATCTTTGCTTCAAGTTGTTTATGTAACGGCAATGAAAGATTTAAATGATAATGCAAAAAGGAAATCTCAAAAGGAAAAAGAACCCCTACAGATTCTATAATACTTTGTTGTCTGTTTGTCTGTCTCCCAAATCCTAATAAGTAGGGTAAATTCTACGTGCTGAGGGTGGCCACTGAGTGGGTTTTAGTAGGTAAAAATCCTATTTTTATATTAGGAGATTTCCGTCCCGTTAACGAAGAAAAAGGCGGGTCTCCTCTTAGAATAAGAAGGAGAAGGAGAGCCACATTAAAAAGCTAAGCTAGTATGATAAAGCTATGTAAAACGCGGTTAATCTGCATTATCTTTATCCCAAACATCCGGCGACACAGTTTCAGTATGAAAGTTTACACTATCACCGTGAAATGTTTACGCGATCCGGTTTGCGAGATAAGGAAGTGTTCGAGAAATATAATGTTACGAAAACATATGATTACTGGTAGCCTTATTACATTACATACAGTAAATATCACACTAATATTATAAAGGCGAAAGTTTGTGTGTGTGTGTGTGTGTGTGTGTGTGTATGTTTGTTACTCCTTCCCGCAAAAACTACTGGACGGATTTGGCTGAAATTCGGAATGGAGATAGATAATATCCTGGATTAGCACATAGGCTTCTTTTTATATCCCGGAAAACCAAAGAGTTTCCACGGGATTTCGAAAAACCTGAATCCACGCGGACGAAGTCGCGGGCGTCAGCTAGTATATTTTTATATCTGACTCAAATTAAAATTACGTAAAACTGCCTCCCCTTCCAAGTTAGCCCGCTTCCATCTTATCTTAGACTGCATCATGTCTTCACTTACCACTAGGTGAGATCGCAGTCAAGTGCCACCTAATTAATTATCTGAATGAAAAGCCGGTCAAGTGCGAATTGTTCTCGCACTTGAAGGGTTCCGTACCTACCATCGTACAAGAAATAACACTTTAATTTTTTATTGATTACACTTAACATGCCATTACATATTTCCATTAGGACTAAGAGCCCGTTAGGGCCAGACGTATCCTTGTGTTGGAGGCAATAAGCAGAGTAACTTTCAGCTTTTATAAAATAACGAAATTCTTGCCCTAACAGGATCTTTTTCTAAATTAAGCTGTCCTATCGCGTCGTGGGAGTCTTAGACCGAAACCCTCCATCAACCGGCTTTAACAGAGTTAGATTCACGATTCGAAAAACATTGAAACAACAAATATACAAGATGGAGGAGGCCTACACCCAAAGATGGGTACCCAAAATACAAATACAACCAAACAAAAAATAGGTGCATAATCCTTATTCATGTTATTATCATTTTTTTGCTACTGTTAAACATGTAAAATTTAATATCTTGTTATTAATAATAATATATTTAAAAAAAATAGTTATCAAATATAAATTGGATTGACAGATGACGTTAATATTATATAAATCATAGGAATGAAAAAAAAAAAAAAAAAAAAACTAGAATATTATTGTAATATTTTTAGTCTATTTTAGTTGCACATTTTTGTCTTTATTCACTTTTTGAAATATGTAATTATAATGTGTTTTAATAATAAGAAAATATAAATTTAACTAGACAGTAAAATTATGTAATAATGTACCTACTTAGAAAAATTAATTGTACATAATTTATTTTGGAAATAAATGGCTTATTATTATTATTATTATTATCGCGTCGATTTACAATGCCTGACACGTTTACAATGTTACCCGTGACGACTGTACCTACTTTACCCATTTTTCAAAACCTAAATAAATTATTATAAACTTCACACGGACAAACAATACCAAGAAGTTGGAAATGTTCTAAATTTTCGCTCAAAATGCATTGGATGCACCGTCCTTACGCTATTTCCATACAAAATACTGAATTACATACAAATATTCAACTCGCGTTCACACTCTGTAGTGTAAAGCCGACTCTACACTGTACACTAATGGAATTAATGTGTTTTATTTATTAGGCTAGGTACCTACAAACTTGTGCGGTCCCGCCAGGCGCCGTGTAAAAGTGCTTCCACACTTGCGCACGCACAAGCGATAACGTTTTTCTTCCCGTAAATGTAGTCCAATTTTCATGATTTTTACAAATGTTATAGATCTAATGGAGTTCTCCATACTCGTATGTTTTAATTTTAAAGAAATATTGCCTATGTTAAAAGTTACTAGCGTCTAAATATCCATATTTTTGACCTAAAATCTTTCTCAAGTATTTTATTTAATGTATTTAAACTAAAATATTAAAAAATAAAGCGTACGAGCCTAGATTAAGGTGTACTGGATATAATGAGATCAAAATTATCTCATTTTGTAAACGTTTGGGGGGGGGCAAAAACGTTATCACGAAACAATATTTCAAGACTAAACTGTAGGCAAATGCTTACTGAATATGAAAAAAATTGGCAAAATTTACATCTAGACTATTCTCTGAGGCCTAAATTATCGAGAGTTCTGGCTGTCGGAAATGTCCATTCCACGCGGGCATAATTTGTACAATAATTAGATAAGGCTAGCTTAAAATTTTTATTGTGACATTTTCAATAAATAAATCATTTTTATACTCACTTTAAACTCATGAACATGTGTGTACGCCCCCCCGTGACTTGTTCAATATGCACGCGAACCGCTCGCAATCAACTCATGGAAACGTAATATGTTCTTATGATACGCGATGTGTACACGGTTCATGCGCGAGCGCAAGTGTGGACGTGCTTTTAGAAATATAAACTTTATTAGCTCAAAGGTGCATAGGACTGAATGGTCGTAGGTTCAAACTTTAGCAGCCCAGACTTTCAAGATTACGCTATTCGTATATCTACGCGCACAGAAAGCGGTTCTTTCTCAACTTTTGTGACGCGTACTGTTAGCCCCTCTGTCTTATGTGATATAATTTCACTATTCTTTCATTCATTCAAGAATAATTGGGTAATGAACAAAAAAGTTCATGGATTTAAATCAAATGAAAAGTAATAGTGCGATAACTGTTTAGTATGAAGTACATCGAATCGTTATCAGGGCAGTCACCTTATCCGGTCTTTATGTAAGAAGTAATGAATTACGTCATGTAGGTTTTTCTCTATGCATTGCATATCTGAATGCAGGTGCGCGGCGTCTTCCATGGCATAAACTTTATAGGAAAGAGCTGGTGGAAAAAATGTAAGAAAGAAGTTACTTAGTTACTTGGTTTTGTAAATGTATCATGAAAGTGTAAAGTACTTGCCTCGCTGAATGAAAGCCACCAAGCTCATTTGACATTTACTTTAAATCCATTGAAGGTTTGATTTCCACGAAACATTATTTTGATATCGCTCAGTGAAGCAGCAATGTAGAACCAACCAATGTGAAGTGAGTGTGATAGCTTTCATTAAGTGATGATCACTGATTTAGCGAATCATCCCGCTGATGTTTGGTTAAAACGTCATAGATCCATAAGTATTGGATTTACGAAAACCATAAACGAATATCTCAGTAATGGTGTTTCTTAAGTAGTTGTAGGTCAAATAAGGTGAATCAAAATAACTAACTGGCGCTCAGATTACGGAATGAAAGGTCTAACTAATATAATCGGTCTACCGAGTCTAATTTAAGCTTTGTCAAGTGGCAAGGTCAAATTTAATGTCGTGCCACCACGGACTGGCTGGAGCTTCGTTGCCATAGTTACTCAGGCATTGATAGGGAATTAGGGATCGTATTCCTCATTGCTGAGATTAAACTTAAAAATAAAATAATGGTGGTGGTGTGGTGGGGGTTATTTTCTTTGGATAAAGTTAAAACTACGTCAGCTTAGGTTTACGATTATTTAATTACTAGCATACACCCGCGACTTCGTCCGCGTGAATTTGCGTTTTTCAAAATCCCCTAGGAACTCTTTGATTTTCCCGGATAAAAAGTAGCATATGTTTTAATTCAGGGTATAATCTGTCTCCATTCGGAATTTCAGCCAAATCCGTTTAATAGTTTATGAAAGAGTAACAAACATACACACATACATACACACAAACTTTCGCTTTATTAGTGTGATGGTGATGACAACCGGTAGCGATGCGACGACGGCTTGCATGACTTTCCGAATTCCGAGGCACGGACGAAACGAAAATGCCAAATTCGTCGTCGATAGAGGCCGTGGCGTGCAAGTCGTCTTCATATCAAGTCGTTTCCAAAATTGTACCATCAGCTCCCGGCTATAAACTTTATATTAATTCTTGTTGAACAAGTTCCACGTACTTAGATGCAACTTGTCTGAGTTTTCCAATTAAAAACGAGTTGATGGCGCCTTTTTAGTTTAAACGCAGCGAAATAGTTTTGATTTTCCCACGCTAATGATGTGGTGAGGGTAAATTAGGAAAAACTGTAGCATGCCTTTTTCAAGCCTTGTCCAAAGTGGACGGAAAGCTTAGGCATTCAATAGATATTATATAAGAACTTACTGAGTATTAAGTCATAATGAAAATGGGCTTTGAACTATTACAACTAGGGTAAGCAGTGCTTTTACGCCTCTATGAATGAAGGACACTGCCAACCGGGCCCTATTTCAATAATTCTCTACCTAAGGTACAGCGCGAACATGACAGACGGACGGACGGACACCGGACATTGGAATAGGCTGTTGTTGGTATCCTCAGGGTACGGAGCCCTGAAAAAGACCTAAGTAAATTAATCTAGACATCAAAATAATCTAGATTAGGCATGTTGCAACTTGCGGAGGCCCAGTCATGCCCAAATGAACACATAATCATAGCTAGTATGCCTACCCACTATGACAACAAGTTTATAAGGTCACGCTGTACGTTTGCGGAAGACGACCGGTTCCTACCTGTTGCTCTGTCTCAGCTCAGCTCAGTCGAGCCGACTGGATTCCTACACTCACTTGTTCACAAGGTAACCGAAACGATGTGTCATGATAACGTAATTTTACCTTTATAGTAATTATTCCTACCAATTCTTATCTGTCTACGAATTTCGCTTATCTAATAGTCTAAGCCTAGCCTCGATAGCTCAACGGTTGAGGAGCGGACTGAATTCCGAAAGGTCGGCGCGGTTCAAACCCCACCCGTTGCACTATTGTCGTACCCACTCCTGGCACAAGCTTACGCTTAATTGGAGGAGAAAGGGGAGTATTAGTCATGATTAGCAAAAATGCAAAGGTAGAGACTAGAGATGGGTACCTCATGAGTAGCCTGGTTTCAACTCATGTACCTAGTAACTTTGTATAGGATCTTAGGTATATCGTGTACCTACGTACCTATATTATCTTCGCCCGAGCCACGGTAATGGTATGTACAGTATTCCAACTTCATACAAACGGACGAAACGCGAGCTATACCTACGCACCTCGATGTCGGCAGGCGTTCGACATGCAGACAGTCGCGACTGTGCCGCAGTGACGAACGGGCGGTGTTTTGTTTTTCTAACAATAACCGCGCGATTTTTTCGTTGTATGTGAAACCCGATCAAAGAAGCCACAATTTCAGCTCAGAATGTCGGTATTTAAGGTACCGGGACTACAATAAGATTAATTCGCAAACTTTTTTGATTGTACCCAGCGATGATTTTGTGGAATATATACAAAAAATGGAGAAAATGTGCCGAACTTCATTTAAAACCAAATATATAAATTGTAAAGTAGCTGCAGGTGTCTATAACCAAGTAAAAGATATTTATTCCTTTTTCTCTATCTTGCCCATGTTCCCCAAAACAATTTTTGATTAAAAGCTTTATAGGGATGCGGATTTTTTAAACTTTAAAATTTAATAATTCGTAACGTTCGTTTAATTTCCTACGTCTCAGTCGAGGCGCAAATATAAACATGGTTTTTTAATTAAATCTACCAATCAAAAAACAACACGCATTTTTATTGAACATTTCCTATGCAATTCACAAAGTATTTTATTTGTTTATATAAAAAAAGTATATTTACAATCACAAAACTAGATGGAACACAAAGTAGGCAAATGTAATTAAACTACTGGAGGCGGGCAGCCCTACCGCATGTTTACGTACCGCGCAGCGGTAGGTATTTATTTCAAAGAAACGGCCGAGTTAGAATACTGTATAGATAATATTACCGTGCCCGAGCCTTCGCCACTTTGCTATGCGGTCACTACTCGTACCAATAGTGCCTACCATACCTACCTACTACATACGTATACAGTTATACTTACCTTTTTTTTTTTTCGTCTGGCTTTACACTGATTAGCCAATGTCAAGTTTGTAGTTATTTACAAGTTAGGGAAACTATATGGACTTCGTCTATACCGGCGCCCGCCGACATACACGCGGCGCCCCTTTAGAGCTTCTTCCCAGTCAGTTCCACCAGCAATAAACACCAGCAGAACACAAAAACCGGCCACTTCTAACAAAAAAACACTCCAAAAAGTCACAACACGCGCGCCAGCAAACGCCACCACAGACGAAGTCCTTATACTTACCTACTTAATCAGCGGTTACGGAAGGGAGTAGGTACCTATAAGTAGGTACCTACCTACGTAAGTACTCCAGTCTTGGAGACTACCTAGGGATATCTAATGTGCCCAAGATACCACTCATAGGTAAACTAGTTAGTAGATTAAAAAAAAAAAAAATTTATTCAATTAGACTTTTACAAGTTCTTTTGAATCGTCAAAGCATCTACCACTGGTTCGGAATGCCTTTCCTACCGAGAAGAACCAGCAAGAAACTCCGCGGTTGCTCTTTTCAAAGATTTGATATACAATATTATGCCATGTATAAAAGCAATTGAAGTCCTGCGCATTGCTGGAGCGAATTGCAGGTCAAATCCACGCTTTTTTATCATTTACATAATCTTCGATAGTATAATATGCTTTTCTCAGAAGCATATTTTTAATAGATTTTTTGAACCTGTGTAAAGGCAAGTCCAAAATTGGCTGAGGAATTACTTAATTGGATACTACTACTAGGTACTATGCCTATTTCAAGATGGTAGGTAGGTAATAGGTAAGTAAATACCTAGGTACCATTTAGATAGACGCACCAAAAAGTCAAACTTATCTTAAAAAGCTTTTTAAAAGGTAAGCAAACATGCTTGGTTGTTAACTAATTTGTAAATTTTTAGCTAGCCTATCTGCCTTATCACTTTTCGTAATGATAAAACAACAAAAACCAAGGCAACCAAGTTTGTGTTCCATAAAAAATGTAAGTAATTATTTTACTTAGGCACTTAAGTTACCTAGGTTCTAGAGTTATACTAGCTAGTCCTACGACTTGTGTTACAAAACGGCTTGATTGTAATAAACTTAATTACATACGTAAAAAGTACATAATACTTAAGTAGATATGAAAAAATCTATTAGGTAAGTATTTTAAAATCAAATCAATTAAAATGTTGTGAATTTAATCAACTTATTTTTATTTTATATTAGGTAGTTTACCTATAGGGTATAGGAGCTAGGTTCCCCAAAAAAATTGAAAAAATAGGAACTTTCCCTTTATGGTAAAAATATAAAAACTAAAAAGTCAAAATTGGTTTCGTTTATTGACATGGTCTTATAGTGTCACCATACCAAATAAGAAACCAGGTAAAAATATTGGCAGTACGCCTACTATAGTTTTATTTTTTCGAAATTATTGAATAGGTAAAGTCAAAACGCATTTCGGATGTTGACAAGATTTAACAGTAGTCATTTACAAATTCCAATTTACCTACTAACGTTTAGATCCATATTTTCTAAGTAGGTAGATAACGAATTATGATATCAAAAAGCGTGCGAGTTATCAACCGTTGAGCGTTGTTCATTTTTTACCGTGCCATTCAGATGTAACCGCCATGAGGGACCGTTAACACCTGCCTAATAGTGCTACGCGCAAACACCACGGTATCTATAGATGTATTGATTCAACTATGCTGTAAAAATATGGAAGATTAACTGATGAAATTACAATGTATCTTTAATCTTGATAAGTTTCTAAATAATCTTTTTATTTGTCAATAAAAATCATACAATTTTTTTACCAAATAACAACGTTGCCAAGTAACTTATCGCCAGATAACAGAGAGGATTGATTAAATTACTATTAATTCTTATTAGTATTAATTTCGGCTGTATAGTAACACGAAACCGGTAATTTCAAATTGGAAATTCATATTTATTGGCTGCTGTCGATATAACTGTTACCTATAAATATCGCGTATCATGTATCCATAATGGTTCGCCCAAAAACTCTACTTACAGTTATAACGTGTTGTGTAATATAACCTGAATAAAGAGTCAAAAGCTCGCGGATCCGAAATGTCGCCGAAAATAAACAAGGTAATACATATTGTGCTCAAATAAGTGAAATAAGCTCGATTCCACGAGCGGTGTCATTTTATTGTATCCTAACATACTGGAACGCAATCAGCATTCAGCGAAACCGGTTCTTTGGTATTCTTAACGGATAATAGTCCCAGAGCCGAGACTCGAGAGCAGATTGATTGATGTGCAAACAGTTTCAACTCACCGGCCGTTAGGCGCTGAGGGGGAGTGCACCAGCTTCACAGCGAACAAGAACTGGATAGCACAAACTAGTAAGCAACAGAGGTTCAACGATAGTGTCAACGCACACAGAGCTAACGTCACTTCGTACACCACAGCGAATTCCTCGGGCGAGCTAGTCGCCGGCGCGGAAATCTTCAGGAGAAACAACAAGGCGAGCAACGCCAGGAGTAAGCTGACGAGGCACAGTAACGCTAAGGACGTGAGGGCCTCCTCCGTGGCCGCTCGCGTGCTTCGACTCCTCGAAGGCGTCGGGCGGGGAATGGGGACGCCTGTAACGTTTCCATTGGCTAGTTTCGGCGGTGAGACGACTGGTACTGGGGTCACGACAGGGATGGCGGCCGGGGTCGTGGGCGGCTGGGCGCCGGGGCTGACGCTCGCAGACGTGCCTCCGACGGAATGCTTCGAGGAGTCTAGGGTGGAGACGTTGAGCGGGAGGTGGTGGTGCGGCCGCCGCGGCATGTTCTGGTAGCGGTGGTCGGCATCGTTCGCCGCCGGCGGCCGCTGAGCATGCTTCAACATCACGCAGCTTTCAAGCCGCGGGCCGCCATCGCGCCGACAGGACCGGCATACGATCCGGTTGTGGTTCAAACTCACGGCTCACGCGACTACAGCGTGCGGCGAACGCGATTCGACTGAGCTCACTGCTCAGAGCTGAGCTCCCCCCTCGCTACCTGCCCAGTGCCCACGTTATTATGTCAATCAAACCGGTGCAGGGTGCATACTGCCTTCATCACCCCGGCTCAGCTCCACAAAACCTTCCCTAACAATGAAGAATAGTTCAAAACACGATTGTCCAAACTCCAAATGTATATCAAATACTTTGTATCAGATAGTTGCTAAGACAATAGTCTGTTTATATAGGGCACGTGTCTGAATGAGTGTTGTTTATAAACTTTGTGCAGCAAGTCAAAGTATTTAAACTCAATAAAAGTATTCTAATGACGATCCTCAAGTAGCTATATTCATTAAGTGGGGTCACCATAAATTATGGAGTTTTGATACGGTCCCTGTACAAAGCGCCTAATTTGTGTAAAAGAAACAAATTTAAACAGGTGTGTTTCAGGTACCGTTACATAGAGGAACTTCATTGTAAACGAGTGTTCCCCAATCTCTACCAGGAGCAATACAAAAACTGGTTAGACTAAACTAATTGCAACGGCTCAACGAGCAAAGTTCTAGTACCCAGTAGAAGCCAACACCAAGAACGCCATCTGGAACCAAAAATAGCCAGTTTCCTGTAAATCTAAAGAATTTCTAAAAGATAAACTTCAAGGCATATTTTGGACGCTCAAAGCTAATAATTTTAAGATCTTAAACACACTGTACTAATCATCATTATCACTCAACTTTTAAACCAAGCGTATTGAAAGAACTTCTAGAAAAATTCTTTTTAAACTAAAATAATGAGTTTGATTTTTTGAGAGCATTCATCAGTTCCTGTAGTTAATCCTTCATCCTTCAATCGATATTAAAAAATCAACTGCTAAAACTAATGACTAAGGTGTATATTAAATTAAAAACACGTAGAATATAAATTAATGTGACTCCAAGAAAGAAGGTCAAGGTATGTGTTTTTCAATTCCAAAACATTCCAAAAGGCCAACAGCGCGTATGGAGATAAAATCAATCTCGTGGGATTTTTATTAGAATTTTTTATTTTGTAATAGCCCATAAATAGTTTTTGTTCGTATTTGTATGCAAATAATTCTACATAAACAATAAGTTTTTAACGCCTGATAGGGTCAGGAGATTTTTTTAAACAGCCTCTTCCCTCCGTATTCAAGATTCCAACAGATTTTCTTCATCTAATCAAATGAAGTAAATCTGTTGTTAGATATAGGAAAGTAAACAGGTTAGGTTAGGTATAATGAATGAAGATTCTGAATTCTCTTAATTTGAAGCTAACCGGGGATCGGGCTAGTAATATAATCTTTAGATTGATTATCTCATCTTTGGCCAATATACTAACATGTACATCCACAATGGACATAGGCCTCTTTCAGGCAGCATCTATATTCAACTTTTCGTGTCCAATCCATGTCGAGCACCCTCCGAATATCAACACTCATCCCCCGTTATATGGAGTTTCTGGACATCTGATGCTGCACCTTCTTCTTGACCGCCACCAGAGTCAGGAGAAGTGGGGCCGCTGGGAACTAGAGATATTTATGTTTTCGCGTTGATCATAAGGATTTATGCCTTAACTAGCCGATGCCCGCGGCTTCGCCCGCGTGAATTTAGGTTTTCGAAATCCCGTGGGAACTTTTTGATTTTCCGGGATAAAAAGTTGCCTATGTGCTAATCCAGGATACTATCTATCTCCATTCCGAATTTCAGCCAAATCCCTCCAGTGGTTTTCGCGTGAAGGAGTAACAAACATACACACACACACAGACACACACACATACAATCTTTCGCTTTTATAATATTAGTGTGATCTCCACGCTGGGTTGGCTAGACTAGACTTGTTGCACCCGTGCTGCTGCTATTATGAGTCGGTCACCAGACCTTTTCATCAGCTAGCAAGGAGTACCACGGACAGGTAATATTGCTAAGAGGTAGAGGCGCACTCCTTTTCCCCTCTGGTTAAACAACAGTGAGGAGTTATAAACTCACAATAATTCATAATCATGACCTACTAAGATAAACAATATAAATGTTGCCAATTCCATATAAGATTAGGTCCACCATAATACCATATGCCATAAAGGACACTTAAGGTGGAAGTAAGTAACCTTACACTAATATCTGTCCATTCATGTGTTACCTACATCCAAGCTGGACACGCGTGAAGAGACCACCACCTGTCTGGCAGATGTTTTGATATAAAACGATGAAAACGATGCAAAAAATGGACAATAATATAACAAAACTGTTAGCCATTGCCCTTATCATACAAAATAACGTCAAATTCAAATTATATTATGACTTTAATTTAATATGTTCTTCCTTACTTCCTACTTAATTTCAATTTAATTAAATGTGTACCTATTTACAGGACTTAATATTAGGCCTTGATTGTCTATCAGAAGTGTCTCTTTACTATGTCATCTTCCATCGTCATCTAAAGCTCATAGAGGATAAAGGGTTGTAGTCCTTTGAGACCCTGGTCTACTCCAAAAGGTTTTACCATGAATCTATCGTTTCATAGGCCAACCCAGATCTTTTTTGGCCTATCGATCCTTTCTAACTAACTTTTGTTAAGAATTTATATTAAGTTCATTGTTTTTATTAGCTTTTTGGTGGCTGATCATTTTAATGCCCATAATTAAATAGTATATTATTATATTCGTTCTTTGTATGTTAGACCACGTTTAATTAAGCAATGATGTCATATTAGTTTTGTCAATAAATATGTTCTACGTTGTATAATTGAGTCTTATACGTACTGTAATATAAAAAAATATAAAAAGCTAACTAGAATTTGCCGAGCCAGTTAAAGTTATGATTTATCAAGTGCTCTTGACTCGCGCGGTATCTATCGTTCCTGTTTGTAATGAATCTAAAAACTATAATAAACCATCATTGAAAGGACGACGTCCGCGATGTCAGTATAAGGTTGCATCTTTGCTGAGATGACAATCATTTTATTTCTACCTGAGTAGGTGGTATTTATTTTTGTTTAGGTAGTCAGAAAGGATTTATACCTAGGACCAACCTAGTACAAACAAGAGAGAATTTAAAATAGACAACACGACTGCCCTACCAAAAAACGAGCCAAAAAGTAAAAAACATTCATATTCACGCTAATATAAATATAGATTTTTATAAACATATCAAAAATTTCGCGTATTAGTTGATACCCGGAACTTCGTCCATATGGATTTACGTTTTTGAAAATCCCCTCGGAACTCCGACATAAAAACATGAGAAAAGTAGAGTGAGGTGCGATAAAACATAAAATTTTGCTATGGCTGAGCTCGTTTATCTTTCGTTTTTTTTATCTGTATTAAACAAAAAAAAATTGTACTCGCTGCGCTCACGCTCCTATTTCTTCTTGCTTATCCTGCTGTCAAATTGAAAGGTAAAATTCCAGTAACCAACCAGATATTCACCCCATCAAGTCGAGTAAAAGATTTTTTTCTCATGAAAATATTCGGTTAAGACCCGGATAAAACCCCCCAAAACCAATTCCTGGCTACGGCCATGAATTATAGCTATCACTTGGGATGATGTAGGTAATGATTCTGACGACGCCCGTTACGTACAAATTTGTTCAGGCATTCAAAAGTTATGATGGAAGTAAGAAGGTTACACAGGTATAACATACATGAACACCGAAAATATTAGGTAGGTACACTCCTTTTTTTGGGTAGTTTTTGTAAGAGAATAATATGACGGATCGTTTATCAAAATTGGTTGACCCATTGAATAGTTACGAGCAGACGTAGGAACGGACATACATAAAGGTCCAACCGACGTAATTGAAACTGTCCGCGGAATTAATAAATCATGGAGTTCTTACAGTGCGTTGCATGTCACAGAACGGGGAATGTCAAAGAATGCAGCTTGTCTAGTTCACGCCGCAAACGACAGATACTAAGACTAGTCTACCTGTAGGTACAGTGTACAGACGAAGAAGATTAATACATTAATTACTTTTTACCCGACTGCGGCAAAGCCAGAAGGAAGGGTTATGGTTTTAGCAGTCTATATATTATGTATGTATGTTTGTATCCAGATTGTGTGTTCCACCGGTAGCGCCTACACTACTGGGCCGATTTTGATGAATGAGGTGTCATTGTCAATGAGGTCTTCGTCCGCGTGGATTTAGGTTCTTAAAGATCCCGTGGGAACTCTTTGACTTTCCGGGATAAAAAGTAGCCTATGTCCGCCCCCGGGATATACTCGTATACTAACTCTGTACCAAACGTCAGAATCGGTTAAACTGTTGAGCCGTGAAAAGGTGGCAGACAGACAGACAGACAGACACACTTTGGCATTATAATATTATTATAGTATATAGTATGGATGGATAATATTAGTATGGATTAGAATTAGGAATGGGTATCAATCTATACGGCACGGCATAGTGGCATAATCGAATGGTAGGTAGCTGGAGCTGCTGTTAGTACGGGGTGGGTCTGCTCTGTATAACGTAAGGTCATAACTCTACAGATAAGCTGTAGATGTTCGCAAGCCTGTTATTGTTTTCGTTTGGCTCGAAATGGTCGCGTGAGTATCAAAGTTTAAAAATTAAAAATATTCTAGTGCTAAGTTTCGTAAGTGATGTGGAGGTCATTTTTTAAAATTCTGTATTGATTAGGTACCTATTTTATTAGAATTAAAATAATATACAACTCATAGAGTTTTGAAATTAATTAATTAATTGGTGGTATTTATGTGGCAACCTTGAACTTCATTTCTTATTTCAATGACGTCAGCGGTTGCAGAAAACAGTGCTGCCAACGTGTAGAGGTTTCCCTAAATTTGGGGAAAATAATTTAAATATTTTCTAATGAATTGATGCATAATAGTAAATATTAGAACGGAGAGTAGAGGAAATATAGAATTGAAAAACATTACATATTTTAAAATTTTATTCATAAATATATTTTTACAATAAGTTATAACTTGAGGCATGCGCTTTTCTATGATGTTAGCAATCATATAATAGACGCGTACCTACGTACTTATGTTTCATTTTTTGGTAAATTAAAGTGACAACTAAGTTCATATACCTGTCCCATTACCTAAAGCAAAAGCTAATTTCTTGATAAAATAAACTTCCCATGTAATTTGCTAACCATACCTATATACCTACCAATTATTTATCTATACTAATAAATAAAATTGGAGTGTCTGTCTGTAATTTCGAAATAACTACCTCATATTAAGCTCATAGGGTTATTTGAACGATACCTTAACTGAATCACACGTTTTTAAAATTTTTGTCTGTCTGTCTGTCTGTCTGTCTGTCTGTCTGTCTGTCTGTCTGTCTGTTTGTTTGAAAAGGCTAATCTTTGGAACGGCTCAACCGATTTTGACGGGATTTTCACAGACAAGTAGAGGATTGACTAGGGTGTAAAATAGGCTACTTTTTTAACCGACTTTCAAAAAGGGAGTTGTGTTTTTCTACCTATGTACACCGAAATCTCTGAGATTTCTGAACTGATTTGCGTAATTTTTTTTTTAATCGATAGAGGAACTTTGCGACATTGTTTCATAAAAAATTTGGATTCCAACTCCTCAATCCTGATGCTGCAGGGGATCTGACCAATCCACGCGGGCGAAGCTGCGGGCATCAGCTAGTTCATAATACGTTTGCATCTAGACATACATTATTTTGACCATATTTAAATTTCACTTACAGGCCGGTAATGGATATTATAGTAATCGGTTGCGGTGCGTCGGGCATTGCAGCCCTTCGACGTCTCCATGAAGCCGGTCTCAAAGTTCTTGGTCTGGAGGCTGCTGATAGAATTGGAGGTAGAATAAGCACTGTGGAATATGGCGACTGCTATCTTGATTTGGGTGCTGCATGGTGAGCATTTGATCAAGTTTTATTTTCTTTTTTAATAATGACAAAGTCCTGAAACGTATGGTACGGTATGGTAGGTACCATGATATTTATTAAAATGACATCTAACTGAATATTTAAATAGCATATGCAGCCAAAGTGACTACTTAGATGATCTTTGAGACTTATGGACTAAATGATGACTGCAAATTCATCCTCGTGGATTCAGGTTTTTTTTAATGCCGTGGGGACTCTTTGATTTTTCGGGGATAAAAGTAGCCTATGTCCTTCTTTGGGATGCCAAATTAGATATAAAATAAGATATAGACAAACACACACACTTTTGCATTTATAATTTTATAATATGGATTATCGGACTATGACTTTACTTATTCCCCCACGCCCCCCACTAGGTGACAGATGACATCAGTGAGTCGCAGGAAGCTGCTGGATTCAGACAGGCCAAGATTGTGGCGAGTGGAAGACAAGAGACCTATATCCTATAGTGGGCGTCTATGTATTGGTTGACAATGATGATGATGAAATTGAATTTTAAGCATCCTAGTTCATAACTATTATTTTGTAATATTCACAGGTGTCATGGCGAAAAGGACAATGTTGTATTTGAAATGGCCAATCCACTAGGTCTCCTTGCGAGGCCAAAACCTGATCATAAGAACTTCCTTTTGTCAAATGGAGATTTAATACCGACTGAGACAGGTGAAAAGCTTCTCCAGATTTTGAATGATGAAGTAGGAAAAGCTGATAAAAATAATTCTAAATCCATTTCAGAGTGTATTCGTAATGCGTAAGTATTTCTGTATATATTAGTAAAAGTTAATTTCTGCAAGATCATAAATTTTCAAGAAAGACAATAAAATTTATAGATATATAACAAATTTGTAAGACTTTGCAAGAACCTGAAGGGACTACAGGTTATTATTAATATATTATATAAAATATATTATACAGAAATTATATTTTCATATACTTATATTAATGCATAATTGAATATGAATCCATAAATAAGTAAAAAGTTCTTGTTAAAGGGCAAAAACAAACCCAGAATTCCGAAAGGAGTCAAAACTAGCGCAAGCACTTATTGAATGGTACGAAAGAAACAATCATTTAGGTGGTCAAAGTGATCCAAAAACGGGAAAATCGCTTAAAGGACTTGAAGAATGGTGGGTGTGTGAAGGCGAATTTTTTCTGAACTGGAAAGGAAAAGGTTACAGGACTGTCTTGGATCTTTTATTGGTAAGACAGAAGAAGAATTTTTACTGTGCAGAAAAAAATAATTTTACTTTATGATACAGCATTAGCTTTTGTAGTACAGGTAAACTCATGTGAATATTTTTTTTGTTCTAGAATAAATACCCCGATGCTTCAAAAGAACTTCCGATTCCCATCCATCTCAACAAAGAAGTAGAAAACATTAAATGGTGCACGAGTAAACCAGACTTACAACGTGGCAATCCTCTAGTACAGATAAAATGCAAAGATGGCAGCCTGTATGCAGCTAAAAGCGTTATAATAACAGTTTCTATTGGAGTTCTGAAAGAGCGGTAATTATTTTAGAAAAACTTTCTGGACTAAGATTTTTTTATTACGTTGACAATGGCTGAGTTACATTAGGTAACAAAATTTTCATTGCTTTTCAGACATAGCCAGTTATTCAGCCCACAGTTACCAGCGGAGAAAATCAACTCGATAAACAACCTCGATTTTTGTCTACTCGATAAAATTTATATCGAATTTACCAAACCGTGGTGGCCGAAATTTCCCTCAAATTTTAACATTTTATGGAGGGATGAAGACAAAGCAAAGTTTACAAATCAAGAACGATGGATCACAGAAATGTTTGGATTCAATACTGTGGAATATCACCCTAACTTGCTCCTTGCGTGGATATATGGGAAAGGTGCGATAGAAATGGAGAAAGTTAGTGAAGAACAAGTCAAAGCCGGCGTTGAGAAGTTGATGCAAGTGTTGTTTAGCAAAGAATTCCAACTGAATCCTGTGAAGTCTATAATAAGGTAATTTAATGCGTTACTGGTACAAAACAAATAGGTACATGTTAATGCAGATATTCCAACTTTCATACCTATTTATGTTAGCAATGTGAATGTGTATCTGTCTTTCAGCCCTTTAAATAGCCCATCCTCTGAACCGATTTTGTCAAAGGCACAGATAGCTTGCATCCCGGGAACAGGCACAGGCTATTTTTATACTGAAAAATCAAAGAATTCCCAATAAAATAACAGCGTAGCGTGCAATAAATGGATATTCTGCATTAAGCCAATTTTTGTTACTGTTGCATTTTAATTTTTTTGTGTGCTGTGGCCACAAATGAACCACACACGGAAAGCCAAAACTTGAACAATTCAGTGCCAATCAACACTACAACCTATTCACGTTACAAATGCATCTTGATTTAATTTTAAATAACTTTTTCAGGTCACAATGGGGATCCAATCCTCTCGCCAGAGGATCCTATTCCTACCGTAGTATCAAGACAGAAGAAAACGGCGTCAGCGCTATAACTTTAAGTGAGCCTTTATACCACGGCAACGGTTTTCCGGTGGTTTGTTTTGCAGGCGAGGCTACTTCGCATCACAGGCATAATGCTGTCCACGGTGCAATTGAGGCAGGCTTGAGGGAAGCCGATAGATTGATTGAAAAATTCAAAGCAGAAACAAAATAAGATAGTATATCTTTATTGTATGTAAAAGTGCCTTTTACCACTTTTGTTACTTTTTATCTTCATTTTATATAACTACCTAAATAAGGTATTAAAAATGTTGTATTCCTATGTAAATAAATGATAATAAAATTTTAGTTTTATTTTATTTTTCAATGAAAGGTCTCTCTTCTGCTCGTACCCGACTGCGGCAAAGCCAAAAGGAAGGGTTATGATTTTAACAGGCAATGTATTTAGCATTTTAAAATTATATTAGGTTGGTAGGTAGGTACTTGAGATTTTTGGAAGGTACAAAATAAACTCAAAATATGAAATTGTAATATTAGCTTACTTCGTCCAGTATCGTACTATTTCAATTTTGGTCACATTTGGCCAAACTTTCGGCTTCGGCCAAAATCGACTGAAGTTTTGGCTGAAGTTGAAAATTTCTAGCAAGCATCGAAATTGACGAACGAACTGTTATGAATGTGCGAGAGCCCAATTTTTAAGAGGCAAATTGAATTTTTGCATCATTTATGACAAGTTCAACAAGACAACAGTCTTCTTCTTCTTCTTCTTCTCTCTGGGCTGGTTTCCGCACTTAAACGTTTCGGTCTGTTGTGCGTGTGTTGCCCCTCCCCGCCGAAGTAAAAACAAGACAACAGTCATCATTAACTTTAAAAAAAACATTTTCTTTATAATATAACTAACTCAGTGTGGGTTGCATCCTTTCTGCTTAAAAACATCCAACTATCGTCCTTGTTTTGGAACTGATTTTTCATTGGGGAATGGGGAAATTAAAGGTATTTCAATGACAATATTATGGCAGCCCTAAAGTCATTTGGCGAAAATGGAAAGAATTTGACGTAAAAATGTCAAGGTCATTCAAGTGACAAGAGATCTTTGTCGGACTGTATAATTATAATCCCTTGGAGGATTCAGAAACACTCGATTAACAAGTGTAAATTAAAAATGTATAACACCCCAGACAAGTGAAGGTTACCGTAACTAGAAAAAAGCTGATAACTTTCAAACGGCTGAACTGATTTTCTTGGATGATAGCTAAGAACACTTTCAAGCCACCTTTCAAACAAAAAAAACTAAATTAAAATCGGTTCATTCGTTTAGGCGCTACGATGCCACAGACAGATACACAGATACACACGTCAAACTTATAACACCCCTCTTTTTGGGTCGGGGGTTAAAAAAAATCGAGTACATATTCTGAATCGCCCTGCCGATGTGCTGCCGATTCAAGAAACCTGTCCGTGACATCACAAGGCCGAGCGCGTGAGATGCAGCGACGCGAGGCCAGCGGAGAGAGCGAGATAGTGCATTTTTATCATTTTTGTTTGTTGCGTTCCTGTGAATTCGACAGTGTATTATCTATCTATGGTGTATTAGCATTTTAGTCAACTAGCCTCCCGGTGGCAAACGCACGCCATCTCGGAATATTGGCCTGTGCTTAGGTGATATTATTGGTCCGATACCCGAAACGAGAAGATTTTTATTTATTCTGTTTACAAGACCATCTGAATTAGCACCAGAGACAAGGAGGTAATAGTCATGTAAAAGTACAGCCCGACAAGACTCTTTTGGCGCGTGGTCAAAATTGGAACTAAAGCCGCCACCTTGAGAAGTGCACTTGTTGATAGTTCGCTGTGTCGGCATAAAACTACAACAGCGCCCTCACTCATGTGCCAAGAGAGGCTTGTCGGACTGTAAAGGCTATAAACCCTTAACTTTCAATGACATTTTAACATGACAATAATATCTCACGTTACCACGTGGAGTTTCTTGGCATCTCGCGCTTTAACTCTTGACCCACAGATAACAAAAAACGTAGGTAGGTATCCAGTGATTATATCTCATTGCAGATAACCAAATCATCTTGACATTGGCGGAATTATTGCGGACCACAATTAAACCGCAATACAAAGAGCCATAGAAAGGAGAAGAAGAACCGGAACATCTTGACCGCTACCAGAGTCAGGAGAAGTGGAACCGCTAGGAACTAGAGTTAAGTATTTTTGTTTTTGCGTTGATCATAAGGATTTATGCCCTAATCTCCACTCTGGGTTTGCTAGACTAGGCTTGTTGTACCGGTCCTGCTGCTTTCCTACACCAGCCTGTGCCATTGATTCAAGTCTAGTTGATTTTGTAATGGGTATACCCCTATTAGTCGGTCGCCAGAACCTTTTTCGCAGCGATGTGTACTTTTTCGTTAACCAGCAAGTAGTAGTACCTACCTACCATGGATAGAAAAACCAATCTGAATCCTTGAGACCAATCTGAAAAGTTATGGTGGACTTAAGTCGTGTTATTGGCTTCTTAAACTTAATCTTCTGAACTTGTGGTATTTTGCGAAAGATTATTCTTCTCTAAGAACCATTCGAGTCTACGCGTTATTAATAGAATTGATAACTTCCTGTACTGAAATGGGTGCACATAAGTTTGAATTAGATACAAAGACAAAATTACCGGTGGGTCAACATAATCTGGCCCCAAATCTAACAACAATTGTCTCGGCTTTATCATTATCTGTATTATAGTAGAGTCAGAGTAGATCTACCTACCTAATCTATGACCTTTATCCCAATTCATTTATCTAATGGTCTCCACATGTATATCAAAGAGTATGTCATAGATTAATAAGTAGGCATAGATATGTTAGGTAGGTGATACCAAAGACTTACGCGAAAATTGTATGTCTATGGGTGATACGGGTAATACGGAGTACGTAATGTACATATCACTTGACGTCGTAATATTATCTATCATTTTTACAACATTTTTGAAATGATTTGCAAAAATATATCGAATCAACCATGAATCAACTTAAAGAATGAAATTATCATAGAGATAGTATATGAAATTATAGTTTGGCATGAATTAGCTAAACCTCTTTTTGTGATAAGATTTAGCCGTTTTTGCGATAAGATGGCGACAAATTGTGACTGGCTTCTTTGCCTCCGGAAAAAATTGCACCGTCATTTGAAACATTGAAAGAACATGTTTCATTTCATTCTATTTCATTTTTTTATTGCCATGTCTATCCCTAATAAATCTGTCGATATCGCGACCTGTCGATTTGCTAAGGCTTCGATCTTATAAATTGGACTTACTGGACTTTCGATTTCATAAACATTCGATGTTAGGAACGATCGAGCTCATAAACTTTCGATAGCATAAAATATCGATAACATAAGCTGTCGATCTAGCGTGTTCGATTTCGTGAGGTTCGGTGTTGTGTAATCCCGAATTCGATTTGGCGTACGGGACCCCTGTACAGACCGTTCACTCTAACTTGTCCCTTGCAATCATGTTGGTACTATTGCAGGTCACACAACAATAAACCCTAAGTTCAAAGGAAAAAAGCAAATAAGCAATGGTGCCAACATGACGGCAAGGGAAAAGTTACAGTGAACGGTTTGTAGGTCTGTATAATAGTAGGTATGTGTATTGCAGAACAGTAAAAAAAAAGATTCCGACGAATTGAGAACATCCTCCTTTTTTGAAGTGGGTTAAAAAGGCCGTTTACAATTTGAAATATCATCTACTCAGTAGGTAAAGGTACTCGTACGTATAAATTATCTGATAAGCTCTAAAATTCACAGCTTATCAAAAAATATATATACACTCGTATATCTAAAGTCTAAATGTTCACAAGCCTGTTATTGTTTTCGTTTGGCTCGAAATGGTCGCGTGAGTATCAAAGTATAAAAATTAATATTCTAGTGTTAAGTTTCTGTACTTATTTTAATTACCTATTATCGGAATTAGAATAATTAAATATACAAGTGTAGACACATATGTATTGTAGGTATGTGTTTTTATTTGAAGTTAATTAATTAATTGGTGATATTTTTGCAGTATTTTTGGTGGCGACCTTGAACTTTGTTTATTATTTCAACTGCGGACTGCGGTTGCAGAAAGTGCTGCCACCGTACAGAATTTTCCCTAAATTTGGGGATATTAAATAAATACTTTGTAATGAATTGATACATTATATAACTACTATATATACCTAACGGAGATTAGAGTAGGTATTTTGGAATACGGAATTGAAAAACAACAAGTTTTAAAATTTTATTGATAAATATATTTTTAAAATAAGTTATAACTTGAGACATGCGCTTTTATAGATTATGATCTCACAATAAAGAGTTCAACAGTTTACAATCCAACGAGATTGATTGTTAAATAATAATCTAACGGTATTTAAAATTTCACGGTCACGGTGACACAGGAAAAATAAAACCTACGCTCTAACTGTCATGTTTTTTTAAACAACTAGTTAACATTATGAAGAGGTTTTGTAAGTTTGTCTGTAGGGGGTAATCTCTGGAACTACTGAACCGATTTTGAAAATTCTTTAACCAGTAGAAAGCTACATTATTTCTGAGTAACACAGACTATAATATTTTATTTTTAAAAAATTGGAGATCCCTATGAAAATTGTAACTAAGCTACCCGTGCGAAATCGGGTTGGGTCGCTAGTTTCTTGATAAAATAAACTTCCCATATAATCTGCTAGCCACACCTGTACCACATCTTTATACAATAGAAGTAATTGCCTTTATACTTATTATTTAATCATAACATGTTTGCATCTAGGTATACATTATTTTGACTATAATTATTTAAATTTTATTTACAGCCCGGTAATGGATATTATAGTAATCGGTTGCGGTGCGTCGGGCATTGCAGCCCTTCGACGTCTCCATGAAGCCGGTCTCAAAGTTCTTGGTCTGGAGGCTGCTGATAGAATTGGAGGCAGAATAAGCACTGTGGAATATGGCGACTGCTATCTTGATTTGGGTGCTGCATGGTGAGCATTAGAGCAAGTTTTATTTTCTTTTTTAATAATGACAAAGGCCTGAAACGAATGAATGAAAATGAATTAACGAAACACAAAAAAAAGGAAGAATAATTAATGTATTTTTTTCGTAAAACTGGCCGGTTACATTACTTTTTTTTAATTTCAGGTCTAATTTGAAAACAGAACATTAGTCAACAGGCATTTTTTTCATTCTTTGTTTTAATTTAGATGATATTATTTAAAGTAATAAATAATTACATTAGTTTCGTAAGAATTTATTTTTACTTTTAGATTAGGTGGTATTAGTACCTAATTAATTATTATTATCACCTTAATCATCCTATTTCGTATCAGGTTTATACTTTATAGGTGTTTATTTAGAATGTTCATTTAAAAGTAAACTTTTACATAAAATCGCAACCTGATCGCATCAATAATGGTTTTAGGGTTCCGACCTCAAAAGAAAAACGGAACCCTTATAGGATCACTTTGTTGTCTGTCTGTCCGTCTGTCCGTCGTGTCTGTCTGTCCGTCTGTCTGCCGTATCTGTCAAGAAAACTTATAGGGTAGTTACTCCGTTGACCTAGAATTATGAAATTTATCAGGTAGGTAGGACACAAGTAAAGAGAAAAAATCCAAAAACCATGAATTTGTAATTACACCAAAAAAATTAAAATATGTTCATGAACAAATAATAAATAGTATTTTCAATTTTCAAAGCACGATAACTACCCAGAGGGGTATCATATTATGAAACCGCTTTACTTGTACATTCTAAAACAGATTTTAATTTATTTTTATGCATAATAGTTTTTGATTTATCGTGCAAAATGTCCAAAAAATACCTGAGTACAGAACCCTTGGTGCACGAGTCTGATTCGCACTTGGCCGGTTATTCTTATAGATAGCGCTTGTGTTACAGGCTTTTTATCTTATTTTATCTTGTTTGTTACACAATCGCAATAAGATAAATTATTGTTAAAGATAAACCTACATAATATACATGTTATATAAAGTATGCTAAAAATAGAATGCAATAGATGCTTATAATTAGTCTTAGTCGGATTCTATGTAATTTTTAGGATTCCCTGTCTCAAAACGAAAACAGAACCCTTATAAAATCATCTTGTTTGTCGGTCTGTCTGTCAAGAAAATCTATAGGGGACTTCCCGTTAACCTAGAAGCGTGAAATTTGGCAGGTAGGGTACGTCTTATAGCCCAAGTAAAGGAAAAAATCCGAAAACCGTGAATTTGTGGTTGCATCACAAAAAAGAAATGATTTTATTCTACTTTACGAGAAGACTTATTGAATTTACCTTACGCTAGGTGGACAGACGGCATAAAGGGAGCCGCTGGAATCAGGCGGTGTAAGACCGTGGGGTGTGGAAGTGCCTACAAGAGACCATGTCCAGTAGCGCACGTCTATCGGTTGTTGATGAAGATATTGAATTTAAAGCATCCTAATGCCTAACTATTATTTTTTAATATTCACAGGTGTGCTGGCGAAAAGGACAACATAGTATTTGAAATGGCCGAGCCACTAGGTCTCCTTGCAAGACCAAAACCTGATCATAAATACTTCTTTATGTCAAATGGAGATTCAGTATCAACTGAGACTGGTGAAAAACTTCTCCAGATTTTGGATGAAGAAGTAGCAAAAGCTGACAAAAATAATGCTAAATCCATTTCAGAGTGTGTTCGTAATGCGTAAGTATTTCTGTATACATAATATATTAGTGGAAATTAATTTCTGCAAGATCATATTAAAATTACAAGAAAGACAATAAAAATAAATATGTAAAACTTTGCACCAACCTGACGGGGCTTCATATTATTAATATTATTATATTTTATGATTTACTTATTATATATTGATGCAAATGAATCCATAAATTAGTAAAAAGTTTCTTCTTGTAATTATTTAAGGGCAAAAACGAACTCAGCACTCCAAAAAGATTCAAAACTAGCACAAACACTTACTGAATGGTACGAAAGATTCAATCATGTAGGAGGTCAAAGTGATCCAAAAACGGGCAAATCACTTAAAGGACTTGAAGAATGGTGGGTGTCTGAAGGAGAATTTTTTCTGAACTGGAAAGGAAAAGGTTATAGAACTGTCTTGGATCTTTTATTGGTAAGATAGAAGAAGAATTTTTACCACCCAGAATTTTTTTATTTTACTATTGTGATACAGTCCAAGTTGGCATTAGTTTTTATAGCACAGGTGCCTGTGTTCTTCTATTAACATTTTTAGGGTTCCGTACCTCAAAAGGAAAAACGAAGAAAAGGAAAAATCCGAAAACCGTGAATTTGTGGTTACATCACACAAAAAAAAATTAAAATGCGTTCTATTATTCAAGCGCCATCTACATGATATTTACTAAATCAGATATAGATGGCGCTGTTGTCATTATTTTGCAGTATTGCGTGTAAAAATGTTAAAATAATGGTACGGAACCCTTCGTATGCGAGTCCGACTCGCATTTGACCGATTTTTTCATAAGATAAGTAATATTAGCCCGACACATCTAATCTGATATTTTATTAATAGTTTTAAAGATATAGGAATAAATAAAAAACTTTTTTGTTTTAGAATAAATACCCCGATGCTTCAAAAGAACTTCAAATCCCCATCCATCTTAAAAAAGAAGTAGAAAATATTGAATGGTCTGTGAGTGAACCAGACTTAAAGGATGGCAATCCTCTAGTACAGATAAAATGCAAAGATGGCAGCCAGTATTCAGCTAAAAGCGTTATAATAACACTTTCTGTTGGGGTTCTGAAAGAGCGGTAATTATTTTAGAAAAAATAGCTAAGTTCTATTTTTTTAAGTATTACGTTGACAATGGCTGTGTTACGTTAGGTGACAAAATTTTCATTGCTTTTCAGACATAGCCAGTTATTCAGCCCGCAGTTGCCAGCGGAGAAAATCAACTCGATAAACAACCTCGATGTTTGTGTACTCGATAAAATTTACATTGAGTTTACCAAACCGTGGTGGCCGGAATTTCCCTCAAATTTTAACATTTTATGGAGAGATGAAGACAAAGCAAAGTTTACAAAACAGGAAAGATGGATCACGGAAATCTTTGGATTCAATACTGTGGAATATCACCCTAACTTGCTCATTGCGTGGATATATGGGGAAGGTGCGATAGAGATGGAGAAAGTCAGTGAAGAAGAAGTCAAAGCCGGCGTTGAGAAGTTGATACAGGTGTTGTTTAGCAAAGAATTCCAACTGAATCCTGTGAAATCTATATTAAGGTAAATTAATTAATTACTGGCACAAAACGGAAATAGGTACCTAACTAGTAACCTACATATAATTACTATTTTCAATTTTCAAAGTAAGAGAATTATAATTATTGTACATTTACATACATATGCACATACATTACATTGCACATTTACAAATGCGTCTTGATTCAATAACTTTTTCAGGACAAAATGGGCATCCAACCGTTTCGCCAGAGGAGCCTACGCCTACCGTAGTATCAAGACAGAAGAAAACGGTGCCGGCGCTATAGCTTTAAGCGAGCCTTTATACGACGGCAACGGTTTTCCGGTGGTTTGTTTTGCAGGCGAGGCTACTTCGCATCACAGGCATAATGCTGTCCACGGTGCAATTGAGGCAGGCTTTAGGGAAGCCGATAGATTGATTGAAAAGTTCAAAGAAACAAAATAAGAAAGTATGTCTTTATTGTATGTAAAAGTGCCTTTTACCACTTTTGTTAGTTTTTAGTTCATTTTATAAACCTACCTCATTAAGGTATAAAATATATTGCATTCCTATGTAAATAAAGGATAGTAAAATTTGATTGTTCATTTTTTTTTCAACGAAAGCTCTCCTTCTGTTTTTAGCATTTTAAAATAAAGCTTGGTAGTTACCTACTTGAGATTTTTGGTAGCGGTACAAAATAAATTCAAAATATTATTGTAATATTAGCTGACTTCGATCATCGCATTATTTCAATTTTGGCCCCATTCGGCTAAAAAGGCACTTTCAGCCCAATCTTCAGCTTCAGCCAAATGGACTGACGTTTTGGCTGAAGTCGAAGGTTTTTAGCAAACGCCGACATTGACGAATGAACTGTCGAATGTGCGAGAGCGCAATATTGAAGTAGCGACACGACGTGCGAGGGGCGGGGGTCATACAAGATGAGATAGGTTCCTACTCTACATTGTACTATCCAGCCACCATCGCCAGTAAATTAAAACTAGAACAAATAACTAATTGAAACATCGTATTATTTATGACAATTTCAACAAGACAACAGTCACCATTAGCCCTAAGTGCGAATTAGCCCTAATTCGCTTTAAACGGCTAAAAAAAGTGTCGCGTTAAAACCCGGCGCTGCGCTGAAAATACAAAGTGCGCGTTAAAAAAGCGTTGACGTGTGAACATATATGGGAATGCATTTGTTCTATTTGAACGCTTTTTTAACGGACGTTAAAAAAGCTCTCGTGTGAATAAAGCCTTAAAAAAACATTATTTTATTCACTTAGCCAATCTTGGCCTAAATTAGGTTTTATTTTAATCTTCGGCTTCGTCTGAAGCAGCGATGTAAAAAGGTTGTGGTAAAAGCTCATTCTTCGAAGCTTTGGCTCTGGCTAAAAATTTACCGTCATTTGGACACTATCAATAACTAACTCAGTTCGGGTTGGATTCTTTCCGCTTAAAAACATCCAATTTTCCTTATTTTGGAACAGGGGTTTATCATTGGGGAACATTTGGGGAAAAAGTATTTCAATGACAGTATTATGGCAGCCCTAAAATTGACATTTGGGAAAATATTTCATATTTTGACGTACAAAAAACCAAAAGCAAAAAAGATTGTAGTTCTGTGGCGTGCTTACTGCTTACTGCTTGTGGGTCTTGTTGTGTTGTGGGGTTTTATTAAATTAGTAATTTTATTATTATTTTATGCCTAAATAGTGAACTAAAATATGCGTTATTTACCCGGAATTGTATACAGTTTCAATGTATGTGTATAAATATATAGTTACGATTCATTTCGAAGACTTTCTAAGTAAAATGATAACATAAACAACAATGGAAGATTCGTTGTTGGAAATCGTTGAAAACCAAATAGAAATCGCCCCAAAAGTTAAACTAAAGCGGTGCATGGAATGGCTTCAAAGCCAGTATGAGTTAAAGAAGGTTTCAAGTGATAATCATGAAGATATCCAGTACACTACAGATAATGATGCATCTTGTAAGGACTCCTCAGTTTCTGATCTAGATGATGATACGACGGTCCCAGGGGGGGTCGATGAACGTTCTATTAAACCGAAGGCTGTGGTAAATATATTTAATATATTTTTCTGCTATAATATAACAGACAAAATACTATACTAAGACCATGGAAGCAAATCTAGTCAAATACTCACGAGAATTATAGTGCAGAATTGTGTGCAAACTCACATGCATTCTTTATTCCCTCTAATAGTCCTTTTGATGACAGTAACCTGATACAAACAGAAAGAGATCAGGTGAAAGACAAATTTTATAAGCTCTCTGGCACTAAGGGGTGTAAAATCCACAGTGAGAAATTTGTATAAGGATGCTGCTAAGAATTTCTTGACAGAAAACCCTAATGACTTATTTTACTTGACTCGAACCCAGGACCTCTTAATCCTCTACTGAATAAACCAGCAGCTATACCACTGGGTCAGGGCACAGGTGCTTAATATTATATTTTATTAATGGATAAACAATAGTGATGACATCCTAGTGCTTAGACATAAGCCTTCTAATCAGGGGGCCCAGGGTTTGATCTCTTTTAAACATTTCTCATTATGAGATATTTGTAATCAGTGGTGGGCTACAGATTGATTGGTCATTATAAAAAGAAACATCCATTTATGGACATAGGCCTCTTACGTGTACTTCCATATACCACTGTCTTGCGCCACCTGAATCTAGTGCGACTTGCTTGATGGTGGTCCACCATCTCACACAGAAAAGCACAGCATTGGAAGACGCTCTATCTTTCACACTGCTGCACTATCTGGTATGAGGTCGCCATTTGCACCTTGGCACCCCAACATCTAATCGCTATCTGAACTATTTGCCCTCCCCATTGCCATTTCAGAGTTCAGATTTAAATGAATACACTAAATATGTTTTACAGCCTGTAAGACACCTCCGTGTAAAGAGTCTGGAGATGCAATGTGAATGGCAATCATGCAAGAGTTATTTCTCTGATTATGAAGTTTTCCAAAAACATGTCGCTGAGCATTCTTCTGAGCTGCATGTCATTGATGTCAGGGGAAATGGTGAGCGTAATAAAATTAATTGAAATAATAAAATGGTCAAGTGCATACCAAAACATGCATAAGATAGGGTACAGTAGCAATGCTAGTTAATAAATAGAAAAACTTTGGCAGTCATTATTTCTTAACTGGTAATTTTTCCAAAAACTGTCTAATGCCGGGTTTCTGAGGTACTTTCAACGACGGTTTATCTGTTCAATAGCAAAATTTTTTTCAACTCATGCTTTTTATGTCCAGGAGATACTATGTTCCTTAATATTATAAGGGAGATACCCTAAGAAATTCATTAAAAAAAATTTAAACAATGTCAAAAATGTTTTTTTTTTTTTAGTGGATTACGTTTGTCTATGGGATGTATGCGGTCACAGCACGTCAGATTTCTCAGAAATGATACGCCACATAAACTACCACGCGTACCACGCGCGTCTTTTGGCCATTGGTTTCAACGGTAGGGCTTCTTTGAAACTCCAGCAATGTAGAAAGGATTCTAGTAAAAGGAACCAGCTGCCTCCGTTGAAGCATAAACACTGTTGTATGTGGGTGGGATGCTCGCAGAGCTATAATTCTATACAGGTAAGATTTGGGATCCGTGTACTATCATTTAAGATCATGACATATGGTGGTTAAGATCATGACATGACATTGGTGGTTTTTGAACACTGAGTTAGCGAATAAGCATGCTGATCAACTATTGGTATTGTAATTTGTTTTCAATTTTTTTTTGTTTGATATGATGTATGGCGGTGAAAAGTTGTGTCGTTCTTTGTAGGCGTTCTTAGACCACGTAAAGCAGCACATAACATACTCAGAGAAGCACCTGTGTTCGTGGGCCGGTTGTGGTGCCGTGTTCCCGCGACGTCCACTGCTCACCATGCACGTGCGCTCGCACACGCAAGAGCGCCTCATCGCCTGCTACCACTGCGGGCAGCACTTCGCCTGCAACAGGAAGCTGTGTGACCATCTCATGAGGCAGGTCGGTGTAGCCTAGTGCCATAGCAACTGCTTGAAGCAGCACATAACATGAAGTAGCTCGTGGGCCAACTGCAATGGCGTGTTCTGACTAGTATAGTGACTAGTCTACTGACCTAGTCTAGCCAATCAGATAGTTTTACTTAACCCGATTAGGTTGGGTTAAGTAAAACTATCATTAAAATCCTACCAACTCTTTCTGAATCCTGCCCAATCTATTGAATTGTACCCAATTTGATCCGAACCAATCTGACCTAATTCAACCGAACCCAACATCGACTTTAATACAATAGTACCCCTACATTTACTAATGCCCAGTATGCCAGTAGGTATACAGTATGACAAGGATCTTTTGACACTTGAATGACATTGACAAGAGGGCATAGTTATACAACAAAGGTTGCCAGCAATTAGGATCTCCCCAATTTTAGGGAATATGTTGAAAATATCAAACAAGTAACTTTCATCTAATTTTAACTGAATGAAAAATTGGCAAAACGGTCGCTGTTTCTACATACCTAGATCTCAGCCTGAAGGTTGGCGATGTTGATGACATAAAATTAATATAAGATTGGTTTGAATAAAACTTAGTTAAATAACAAATGAGTTTATGAGTGTTTTAATTAATATAATAATCCTAAAACGTTTTACTTCTTTCGCAGACAACAGATTTTTTTTTAAGTATCAATATTTTTTCAGAATGTGGACGCAGAGACGGGTATACCCTGTAGCATGTGTGGTATACTGTGTGCCTCGCCGTACCTAAAGCGAGAGCATGAACGTCAGCACATCTCCGCATATGCATGCGCCATGTGCGACATGTCAGCTCCGTCGCCCGCCGCGCTTGCATATCATATGCGATATAGACATCTTTCGTCCAGTGGTACGAGGACCCATGCATGCCCACACTGTTCATATAAGTGAGTTCTTTACTGTTTATCTATCTTTGGTAGATTCCAGCCTCCATCATGTTTTCTTGGATTATTTTCCCGTGTTGAAAATCTCATCCTTTTACAAAATGTTTTAAGCCAATAAAAATCATTCAATAAGCTATCGGTTTGGCAAATTTTATCAAACTAAATGATGCCCGCGATTTCTGCCGCGTGGTTTTAGGTTTTCATTTAATCTAGCTGTGTGAATATAACCCAAAGAACAAAGAATAAGAAGAACAGTTTTTCTTGTTTAGTGCCATATCTTTTGTACCAGTGCGCTTACTTTGAAATAAATGATTATTTATTTATTTAATTAACCAAATTTTATTCAACAGGGCTGTCACAAAAAGTGATCTCCGCAAACACATTCCAATTCATCTTCGCAAGAAAAAGAGAAAGAAAACTAAAAGCGATGTTCTAGTTATCTCTGACGAAGAGAGTTCAGATGAGGAAATAGTAAAGAAGAAAAAGAAGGTTGTAAAAAAGAAGTACGCATGTCACATGTGCCCAGAGAAAGAAGTCAAAGTGTTTTCTAGGGGGACTAGATTAACTACACATTTGGTCAAAGTGCATGGAGCGCAATGGCCATGTGGCCATAGTCGATTTAGGTAAGAAACAAAGTTATAACAGCTATTTTCTTTTCAGAGCCGCTTTTTTTCCGTATCAAATAGAAAAAAATCAAATAGAAAACGCTAAGCAAAAGAAAAAACCGGCCAAGTGCGAGTCCGACTCGCGCACAGAGGATTCTCGGGTATTTTTTCCGACATTTTACACGATAAATCAAAAACTATTATGCATAAAAATAAATGAAAATTTGTTTTAGACAGCTAAAACCTTTACATATGATATCCCACTCGGCATAGTTATCTTATTTTGAAAATTGAAAATACTAATTAGTTGTTCATGAACACATTTTAATTTAAAAAAAATATTTGTGATGTAACTACAAATTCACGGTTTTCGGATTTTTTCTTTACTTGTGCTATAAGACCTACCTAACTGCCAAATTTCATGATTCTAAGTCAACGGCAAGTACTCTATAGATTTTCTTGACGGACAGACAGACAGACAACAAAGTGATCCTATAAAGGTTCCGTTTTTCCTTTTGAGGTACGGAACCCTTAAAAAAATGGTTTAAATAGGTACATAAATTAACTAACATTATTGTTAATTTTTAGGTATCAAATAAGCGAAGATGGCATGTACAGGTTGACTACAACCAGATTTGAATATGAAGATATTTCCAAAAAAATCGTCGACGGATACAGTGGCCCGAAGGAGTCTTTGAATAATACATTAGAGTTCGACGTGAAACCAATAGCTGAAGCCACCAAAACTACGCCGAAGAGATTCGAAATATCTCTCAAAAATAGTAATTTACAGGAAGATGAACCAAAAAATGAGGATGTAAAAAACGCAGTTGATCAAAATGCAGTTGAAATTATGATGTGTGATGTCGATGACGATGGCAACATTATTAATACGGAAACTATACAATCATATCAATTGTTAATTTAACTTTTATATTATTTATATTAAATCAAATATAAATATTATTTTTACACAACTCAGTATTTTAATACTTAGCACTAAGGGGGTAAAATAGGGGTTTGTATTTTGTGTTGTAATGTGTGTGTGTGTGTGTGTGCGCGCGTGTGCGTATGAATGTGTGTGTCTACCCACGCGCTCTGTCCACGGAGAGGAGTTAAAATATATGTAATAATTTAATGTATATAATACAAATAATAATAGCCATGTCACTATCCTGTCTTTTTAAGACAGGATAGCGACATGGGTTACTTTTATCCAGAAAATCAAAATTCCCATGGGATTTTAAAAACCATCTAACTTCTTTACCTTTTTGTCTGTATTGTAAATTGTTCAGTAATTTCTGGGGGCATCTATTTTCATAAAATATAAGTTACAAGAAACTAAGTGGCGTGGCTTACTAAAAACCTCTGCTATTATACTAATGTTACCCATTCCTACTGTAGTTACCCCTAAAATAGGGTATTTAAGTTTCATAATAGATGGCAACATTTCAAAAACGGAAGTGGTGATTCCAGCTTCAATAAAAATTAATTATAATAATTTAAATTAGGTAAATGATAATGTTTCAGTCTTAACTACACTAGTAATGTCTTTTTAAAATAATAGGCAACTGAATATTTTTAATAACTTATGTCAATGAGAATGGAAAATGGAAATAAGTATAAAACAACTTCAATAATTATATATTCTTATTCACAAAACAAAAATTAAGTATCTAACTGGCCACACCGATGCCCTTGGATGCTCGGCTGTCTTTTTTTTTGATTGATTGACAATTCATTCAATAAAATATAAAACGTGCGTGCGAAACAGCGAGCGCGTAAAGTGCGGCGTATTTGCGGCTCGAGAGAGTCCCCACGTTGCAGTGTTTCGTCTAATTAATTAGACCTCCGCGTGTGGATCATTGCTTCGTTCCCGTCCAACCGCGGTGAACGAACGGAGGTCATTTCACTCCGACGCTGATGAAATCAATTGTTAGTCTCGAGGAAGTAGTGAATAAATTGGATCAGTTCTCACCCCTAACTGCAAGAATGCCTAACATCAAAGTGTTCAGCGGCAGCTCCCACCCCGACTTAGCACAGAAGATCGTGGACCGACTGGGAATCGATCTCGGCAAAGTGGTAACCAAGAAATTTAGCAACATGGAAACGTGTGTCGAGATCGGCGAATCCGTCCGTGGCGAGGACGTTTACATCGTGCAAAGTGGCAGTGGCGAAATAAACGATAACTTGATGGAGTTGCTCATTATGATCAACGCTTGCAAGATAGCTTCTGCATCCCGTGTCACCGCGGTCATCCCTTGTTTCCCGTACGCTAGACAAGACAAGAAAGACAAAAGCCGAGCGCCTATCACGGCTAAGCTCGTCGCTAACATCCTATCAGTGTCTGGCGCAGACCATATCATAACTATGGATCTTCATGCGTCACAAATCCAAGGTTTCTTCGATATCCCCGTCGATAACCTTTTCGCTGAGCCCGCGGTACTGAAGTGGATAAAAGAGAATATTCCAGATTGGAAAACTAGCATTGTGGTCTCTCCTGACGCTGGCGGTGCTAAGAGAGTAACTTCAATTGCTGACAGGTTGAATGTAGAGTTTGCTCTGATCCATAAAGAAAGAAAAAAAGCTAACGAAGTAGCCTCTATGGTACTAGTTGGTGATGTCAAAGATCGTACTGCAATATTGGTAGATGACATGGCAGATACTTGTGGAACTATTTGTCATGCTGCGGAAAAATTAATTGAAGCGGGGGCGGTAAAAGTGTATGCGATACTAACTCATGGAATCTTCTCTGGACCAGCTATTTCAAGGATCAATAACGCCTGTTTAGAAGCTGTAGTTGTAACTAATACTATACCTCAGGAAAGGCATATGCAGGATTGCCCTAAAATCCAGTGCATTGATGTGTCAATGATGCTGGCTGAGGCGGTCAGGCGTACCCACAACGGTGAATCCGTTTCGTACCTCTTCTCTAATGTTCCATACTAGTTAATTTTTTTAGTTATTAGGTTATGGTCTCCAACTGTCTGTATCTGCTTGAAGGTTTTTGTCAATTAAAAAACAGTAGTGGCATCCAAAGCAAATTGATGGTTATAAATGAATGTACCTATGTTGATATTTCAAGCCAGTAACACATTTTCAGTGTTTTTCTTTTATGTTGGAAACCTGTTAATTTAGTTTAGCTGTAATGTTAGTTATAATCTCATTATATTTAAGCCTAGCATTGTTCTGTTTAAGCCGATGCGAAAAAAAAAAAAAAAAAACATTTTGTCTATGAATTTTATATATAAAGAGAAATTTTATGTATTTTGATACACAATTTCATGACATACTAAAGGTGTTTTTATGTGTAGAACATAGATCAAACCCATAAGAATAGCCTGCTATTTTGTTATACATAGTGAGTAATACAGTCATTACATGCATTTATATATGAATTTTACTCCAGTATGATTTCCTAGAACAACTTTATGAAAAAATGTGATAATTTTTCAATACTAAATTGTATTTTTACAATTTCAGTGGATCTAAAAAGCCCAATGAACTCTTAAAAGACATGTCTTTTTGTTGAATTTCTTTAACAAACTATTATTTACTATGTTAAGGTAATTGTTTTAACATACCTACTAGAAAAATGTCTTTATTATTTGCGATACAATCTATAAAAAAAAATATGTGGCCTTTATTGATGTTAAATGTAGCAGAATGATTGTTAATTTTTTGTCAGGTCTTCGATTTGATGTGAAATATGTGTAGCGAATTGTTTAACATTAACAAAATAGTATATTTTATTGGCAAAAAACTTGTGCCACATAGTGTTATGAAAATTATGTGAGATTTTTTTCTTTTACAACTTATGTATATTTGGTCCTTACACTAAGACATTAATAAAAAAATAAGCAAATCTTTTTTTTCATTTTAATTAAAAAAAAAAATGCCTTTATCCTAAAGCAGATAGATATGGATTTAGGTTTTTAAAAATCCCATAGGAATTTAATTTCTAGGATAAAATGTAGCTTATGTGTTAATCTATACTAATACTATACTAATAAATAAAATTGAAGTGTCTGTCTGTAATATCGAAATAACTACCTCATATTGAGCTCATATGGTTATTTGAACGATACCATAACGGAATCACACGTTTTTAAAATTTTTGTCTGTCTGTCTGTCTGTCTGTTTGAAAAGGCTAATCTCTGGACGGCTGAACCGATTTTGACGGGATTTTCACAGACAAGTAGAGAATTGACCAGGGAGTAACATAGGCTACTTTTTTAACCGACTTTCAAAAAGGGAGTTGTGTTTTTCTACCTATATACACCGAAATCTCCGAGATTTCTGAACCGATTTGCGTATTTTTTTTTTAAATCGATAGAGGATCTTTGTGACATTGTTTCATTAAAAAATTGGATTCCAACTCCTCAATCCTGATGCTGCAGGGGACCTCACCATCAATACTGATAGGATTTAGAAACTGTCGGTTATAAATTGATTAATATGGCGAATTAAGCTTGTAATGCCTTGTATGTTATGGACTTCCGCAAGACCTACCAAGTAAAGACTTTGTCGTTGACCTCAAGGACCGAACTCCTCAACCCTGATGCTGTAAGGAATTGCATTCCTAAATCCTGGTGGTCCCGCGGGATTTTTAAAGGATCATCCGTTTAAATGTTTTTACGTGGTACAGAAACACGTTGCGTCCCGGGATCGGGCTGTTACGGATAGGAAATCAAAAGTTTCCACGGGATTTAAGACCCTAAATCCACGCGGGCGAAGCTGCGGGCATCAGCTAGTTAAGACTATAAGCTATCTCTATTACTAACATCCAAATCGGTTCAGTCATGTTGTGAAGAAGTAACAAACATCCAAACTTTCACATATTCTATAATATCAAAAAAAAATAAAAAATATAGGATTCTGGACTGTCTGTGGTTACTATGTAGAAATAGCTGATCTAAAAAAAAATCGCTTTGATGATTATTTAAATTGTTTTTGATATTACATCATTTTACAAGCTATCTTTGCAGCAAGTTACGATAGTGAGTTAAGATTTGACCCGGGGTCAATTGGAGCTGTTGTTTGTATGGTAGGCGCGTCTCTCGATATCAATATAATGAAAACAATGTACATACTACAAACCACTAAATAGATAAAGCTACCAAGAATCATGTTTACGAACACTAGCAATTGGCTAATAGCTTTCGTTTTTAGGGTTCCGTATCAGAAGGGTGCCAACGGGACACTATTACTAAGCCTCCGCTATCCGTCTGTCAATGGACTATCTCGTGAACCATAAGAGGTGTAGAGTTGTCACAGAATGTCTATTTCTTCTGCCGCTATAACAAATACCTGATAAGAATTTCAAAATGACCATGTAAATTAAAAAGCACATAATCTTGTACCTACCATGGTACGAATATTATGGTACGGAACCTTTCGTGTGCGAGGCTGATCCGCACTTGATCGATTTTTCTTATATAGTTACTATATTACATACCTACGCACCGTACCGCACCGTACCGTACCGTACCGTTGCATACGTACGCAATGTACCGACCTAGAAGGACTTTCAGTACGCATGTGCGTACTGAAAGTCCTTCTAGGTCGGTACATTGGTAGATGCTGAAATTAGGAGTCATTTAACATGTTTGTTAATTGATAAGAATACAGTACGGCAATAGACTACCTTCGGTCGCGGCCAGTGGCCAAAGACTTGCAGGCGCGTGGGATCGAGGTACATATTATATTATTTACTAGCTGATGCCCGCAGCTTCGCCCGCGTGGATTGGTCAGATCCCCTGCAGCATCAGGATTGAGGAGTTGGACTCCAAATTTTTTATGAAACAATGTCGCAAAGTTCCTCTATCGATTAAAAAAGAAATGACGCAAATCGGTTCAGAAATCTCGGAGATTTCGGTGTACATAGGTAGAAAAACACAACTCCCTTTTTGAAAGTCGGTTAAAAAAGTAGCCTATGTTACTCCCTGGTCAATCCTCTACTTGTCTGTGAAAACCCTGTCAAAATCGGTCCAGCCGTTCCGAAGATTAGCCTTTTCAAACAGACAGACAGACAGACAGACAAAAATTTTAAAAACGTGTGATTCAGTGTTGGTATCGTTCAAATAACCATATGAGCTTAATATGAGGTGGTTATTTCGAAATTACAGACAGACACTCCAATTTTATTTATTAGTATATAGATACGAGTAATTATTTCAAATTCTGGGGAAGCGCGCTTCGTCTTAGGCTACATCATCCCTTACTAGCAGCTCTGATACAGCCAAGCGTTAGTACCAATACTTTGAAAAAAAACTTCAATAGGTTCGTTAGGCGGTACCAAATCATCTACCTCTTACGTAGTGTTGCGTAGCCATAGCCTCGCTGTCGGGTTTGATTCCCGGCCAATTATGAACAATGTAGGCAGGTAAAATGTATAGATTTTTGACGTGACAACGTCTTATAATTCGAAAGAGCCGGCTGCACGCACGAAAAAACATGACTCATGCGGCGTTACCTCGCTCTGAGGCGTTCCATGTAAGGCTTGAAGTGCAAGCGAGAGCGCGGAACGAGCGACAAAGAAGCACAATCGGCCTTTGTTGTCACGTTCAACTATCGTCAGTAAACCGACTTCACAAACAACCAATTTCTTTTAATTTTTCAGCTCCAGTGCAAGCTCCAGTGCTGTTCAATATGATTGCATTTTATTATTACGGGTGAAATCGAGGTCAAGCACAAGCGGCCAATGCAGTGAGTTAAGTACGTGAAAATATACGGTGAAAAATGCCTATTCATCATCATCATCATCATCAGCCTGTGGACGTCCACAGTTGGACATAGCCCTTCCCTAAAGAGCGCCACCACACCCGGTCATCAGCCTGCCTATCATCCAGCCACTTCCCGCCAGCCGCTTTATATCGTCGGTCCATCGTGCTGGAGGGCGTCCCACACTACGCTTGATTAAACGCGGTCTCCACTCAAGGACTTTCCGGCTCCAACGGCCATCGCCTCTACGACAGGCATGGCCTGCCCACTGCCACTTCAGCTTGGGCTATGTCAGTGCCCTTGGTTCAATGCCTATTAGTCTTCAGTAAAAAGCTGTGATAGCCTAGTAGGTTAGACGTCCATCTTCAATTCGGGAGGTCGATCCCGCAGACACGCACCTCTAACTTTTCGGAGTTAAATTAAACCTGCCTGTCTGAGTTCTCCATAATGTTCTGAAAAGCGTATGAAGTCTGCCAATCTGCACTTGGCCAACGTGGTAGACTGCAGTCAAATCGCTTCGCGTTCTGAGAAGAGTTCCGTGCTCGGTAGTGAGCCGGCGCTGCGTTGATCACGGTGAAATATAAGTACCTAGGTAATACACATAAATCATACAAGTGTAAATTAAAATTTTTATAACACCCCCGACAACTGAAGGTTACAGTAACTAGAAAAGAGCTGATAACTTTCAAACGGCTAAACCGATTTTCTTGGGTTATAGCTAAAGAACACTCTCGATCAAGCCACCTTTCAAACAAAAAAAAAACTAAATTAAAATCGGTTCATTAGTTTAGGAGTTACGATGCCACAGACAGATACACAGATACACACGTCAAACTTATAACACCCCGCTTTTTGGGTCAGGGGTTAAAAATAAAGTAGGTAAGTATTGCAAAAATTTTAGTCTGTAAAAACCTTTTCGATTTAAATTTTAGTGTCGTAAATAACGTTAATTTCGATCATCGATCAAACCGTCCGTCATTCTGTTGTCTTGCTATCGCGATTAAAAATAGTCTCGGAAGTCGATTGACATGCATTGAAATCGTTCTATACCTATTCTACCTACCCGCAGAATTTACAATGTGTTATGCAGTATTTTCATCGATCTTCATGGTGGTGAACCATATTTCTTTACGTATTAGCTGTTACAATAGTATAAAATTGCTTCTTATTTGCTAGGTATTCAACCGCCGCATTTTACCTATATTTACTTTAATTTTGAAATTGTGTCTGGTGGGAGGCTTCGGCCGTGGCTATAGGTACCATCCCTGCACCAGGAAAGCCTACTCTTTCCATCCCGATTCGCTCGCTGCCATCAGACTTTATCATCATTACCTACTACCGCCGTCGGCTACCCAACTTATAAGTATAAGTTGAGTAGCCTTAGCACGAAGGCAAAAAAAACAATTTCGGAAGCGGTAAATACGTACTAATAACTCAGAATTAGTTCATATTCATAAGTACCTACCTACCTACTCAACGAGCGATGGTAAGAGCTATGCTCACTCGTAAAACCAAAACCAGAGTAACCGACAAACGCCAACGGGTTGCGGGAATAAGCGGGGCACATTGTTCGAACAACCGATAGACGTTGGGCAAGGTTCCATATTATGTGCTGGAATGGCGAACTCACACCGGAAATCGCTGTGTTGGCAGACCCTCACATGGTGGACAGAGTGCTGGATTCTGGATTCAAGCGGCGTAAAACCGTGGCGTGGAACTACAAAATATCTATGGTCAGCAGTGGACGCGTATGGGTTGACAACGACGATTTTTATTTTAGTTCTGAGCAAATGTAGATTAAAATCCTAAAAACTACTAATTAGTATTAGTGATGATCGTCAAAAAGTCCGCCCCTGGACCAAAAGTGCCCATCAAGCTGGCAGCATTGCCCCGCTGAATGGCGATGGACGGCTTTTGGACCAGGTGGATCGCAGCCTCTTTCTCGTAGACAACGGCCAATGGCGCGCAAGAATCAAATTGAGGTTTGATAGTAATTACTACGGGCTGGGGTAGGCAACGCCTGCTTGTGTATAGTGCCCGTAACAGTTGAATGTACAAAACAATCTCTGACGAATTATTTTGTAATATTACGTTAACACCTTGACCTCACCCTATCTTCGCAACGAAAACAAATAACATGAAATACGTCAGAACATCAGTACCTAAGAAGCTGAAATTATCTGTCTAGCTGTATGTAGATATTAATTAAACTACATGAACGTCCTAAGTACTTATGTGGTAAATAAACATATTATTTACGTCAGATAATAAAAATAATGCTAGAGAAAGCTAATCCTTCAACTAGTACCTAGGTAACTAACCTAACGATACTTGCCTACTTAGAAAAAGGTACCCCCTATGCGTAAATAACTTAGTTATGAAAATCTAAGCATTCGTTTATCACTTAACAGCGAACTCATAGCAGCCATTCGTATTTCTAGTAAAACAAGTCATCACACTATAATATTATAAAGGCGAAAGTTTGTGTGTGTGTACGTTTGTTACTCTTTCACGCAATAACTACTGAATGGATTTGGCTGAAATTTGGAATGGAGATAGATAATATCCTGGATTAGCACATAGGCTACTTTTTATCCCGGAAAATCAAAGAGTTCCTACGGGATTTTAAAAAACCGAAATCCACGCGGGCGAAGCCGCGGGCATCTTCTAGTAATTTAAAAAAAAATCACGAATGTCCTGGCAAAAATCCTCCTTGCGATCGGCGCCATAGCACACAATAATGATTTAAAAATAATTAAAATATAAGTCACAATCAGAAGTCAGGATGTAAGGATTCTAATGATACCCCATACATCCACTTCATTATTCTACTATATTATTTGTAATAGTAATGTTGTAGTAATAATGTACTGTTTGTTAATCCAAATAAACAAAATAAAAATAAAATCCAAATCTGTTCAGGCATTTAGAAGTTATGCTGGAATAAAAAAACTCACATACATACAAACATGAATTCTGAAAATATAAGTCCCGTTTTTGGGCAGTCATGTTATGAGAAAGCAATTCCAAAATACATAAGTAAGAACCTACCTTCTATTACATACCTAGAGATCGTCGACTTTAATAATAATTACATTATTTACGTAACTTATTATTACTGTGACGTATTTATTTAGAAAATAACCGACGTAGATATATTATTAGTGCAACACTGATTAATTATTTTACCCGTAAATATGCACCACCAACTGCCTTTGATTTCTTATCGATTGCAAAATCTATACAAACAGCGGTCAACTGCGAGTCGAACCTCGCTCTTTTAGGGTTCCGTACATAATTATGAACACTATATTTGGGTGTATGAAATATTTCTTTTCCCGAGCTAGAACATCGCAATAAACCGAGAAAAACCCAAAAATGGTTAAATATAGGAGTTATGTTTTTCTACCTCTGCTCTGATATCTCAGAGATTTCTGAACCGATTTGCATATTTTTTTTTTAATCGATAGAGGAACTTTGCGACATTGTTCCATAAAAAAATTGGATTCCAACTCCTCAATCCTGATGCTGCAGGGGATCTGACCAATCCACGCGGGCGAAGCTGCGGGCATTATCCAGTAATAATTAATTTCTTAGTTGGACATACAAATAAAAAGCAGTTTAACTTAAGTGTAAGGTTTTATTACAAGTTAATGGGCGTGCGTGTGGTGCGCCTGCGCGGCCGCCTTCCTCATCTGCACGAGGACATTGCTCATCTCTTCACGCTTCCTCTTGGCGCGGATGTGTGTGCCCAGACGACGCTTCAGGAACTTCAGGGCGCGCTTGTCCTTTGACACCTGAAATGACATAGACAACAAGTGTAAATTAAAAATTTATAACACCCCCGACAAGTGAAGGTTACAGTGACTAGAAAAGAGCTGATAACTTTCAAACGGCTGAACCGATTTTCTTGGATTATAGCTAAGATTAAGCTACACTCTCGATTAAGCCACTTTTCAAACAAAAAAACTAAATTAAAATCGGTTCATTAGTTTAGGAGCTATGATGCCACAGACAGATATACAGATACACATGTCAAACTTATAACACCCCTCTTTTTGGGTTGGGGGTTAAAAATGGTAATTTTTTGGCTTCCGTATCTGAAGGGTACCAACGGGATCCTATTATAAGCCTCCGCTGTCCATCCGTCTATCTGTCAGCGGGCTGGTATAACCTCTATTCTATTCTATTCAGTGTGTATTTCTATCACTGTAACAACAAATAATAAAAACCAAGATTTAAAATGGTCACCATACAAATTAATTAAAATTTGAACTGTTATGTGTATGATGGTACCGAACCCTTTGTATGCAAGTCCAACTCACACTTCCAGTTTTTTATCATCTCAACCATTGTCCAGTATGGGTCTCGGATGGCGTTTGCCGGCGCGCGTGCGGTGCCTTTTTGAAGTTTTTTTTTAAAGTGGCCGGCTTTTGTGTTTCACTGGTGTTTTTTGGTGGTGGAACTGATTGGGAAGCGCTCTAAGGGGGTGCCGCGCGTGTGTCGGCGAGCGCCGGCACAGACGAGGTACATACTTATATAAGTTTCCCTAACTTGTAACTAACTACAAACTTGCCATTGGCTAATCTGTGTAAAGCCAGACGAGAGAAAAAAAAGCTTTGTAAACATTGTTTTCTCACTCAATGTTTTCTGCCACTGTTGAAGCATTAAATACACACACACACACATACACACACCCCCAACTGAGACGTTTTAATCCAATGCACATCACACAGGCACAATGATTATAACCATGACTATCAGATTTGACTAGGTACTTGTTTTGTGCTCACTACATAAGTTAAATCACTTACAGTTTGGAAAAGGTAAAAGAACCCACAAACCTTAAGCAACTCCATTGCCCTCTTCTCATAGGGTGCATGGCCAACCACTTCACGGACCAAATCACGGACAAACTTTGAGTGTTTGGTTTGCAGCTGGAATAGAAAATAATAAACTATTTAAGTAAACTGCATTAAATAAAATGGCATTCCGAAGCAGTGGTAAATTATTTTGACAATACAAAAGTACTTGTTATAAGTATAGATAATAGATTTTATTTGAATAAAAATATATTTGTATTCTTTTCTATTCTGATAAATCTGTATCATGTGAAATTGTGTCAGTGGTTAGTGCCTTATTGGACACAATATCCAAGTGGTACCATGAATGATGTTTATTTCAGTTTTTCACGATTAATGGAATGTACTAAAATTAATATCACACAGAATTATTTAATCAGAAAAGGAAGAGGCTCTTCGATTTGAATTAATGCATTGCAACAAACAACAAATTATCTATTATTCACAGAGTAGTCTGTAATCACTATAGTTCTATAATGGCCTAGGCTAGGCCCTAGATTTTTATCCAAGGAATCACTTACTTCAAATTCCTGAATTGTGAGATTTCAAAATATGTAAACTTAACCTCAATAGTAAACAATATAAAATACTTACACCTTTTAGCCTGGCTGGCCTGATTCTGATGGCTTTGTCTGTAATGCCCTTCTTCCCAGCGGATATCTTTGTTGTTTTGTGGCCTTTTCGCAGACCCACTGCGATCTCAAACCGGGGAGCCATGCTGGAAAACACAATTAAACAGCTTCTTCAAATAAAATATCTCGACGTACAACACTAGTATATAGAGTAAACACTAATTTTCTCACAAATTAAACGAAATGCTATAGGATTTTAAAGATAAATTCAAGTAAAAAATGGATTTACGTACTTCCCGGATTCACTAGTTTATTGAAAAAGAATCTGTCAAATTCAAATGACAAACCTTTGACATTGACCGTGGCAGTTTTGACTTTTGACAAATGAGAATTCTGTAAACCACAGGTAATCAATATGTTTCATGTTTTAAAGCACTGGTCAGTGCACTGTACCTGATCTAAATTCGATTTTACGGCAATACGCAATAATTTTGTTTATATAAAAATAATAATAGAAACAGTTTTAAATTCTTTGTCACTTATTTTTATTTTGGATACCCGAAACTAGCTTGTTTTAGTATTATCAGTGGTGACTAGTCACTAGTCCTATGCTGAAGCTGAAGGATTTAAATGCGCTCTATACGACGATGACCTGGGTGGTGCAGTGGCCTGATGCGCAACACCGATTACCAATTACGTGTTGCCGTTGCGTCATCGACACCTGTATTAGATTCGTACGATTGTACGAAAAGTGTTGGCTCATGCACGTCGAACTCGCGGTAGTATGTACACTGGCCACTTCACGACTCACCATTCGTGACATCGATTTTAAGATGTTTGACATACATATTGCATTTATCAATGTTACAACGTCGATTTTTTTTTTCTCTTAACATCGATCATCGATACATCCCTAATCGGATTAATAATGTCAAGTGCATGTCAAGTGTCAAAAAGACATGAATTTTGAGGTTATATTTCGCCCCATTATTTTTTAATATTGGTATTATACATTAACAGTAATTTTAATAAACATTATATTATTGCACTAAACTACGGTTTATATTTCTTCTATCTCATTATTTTTATTGTAAGTAATGCGTGACGTGCGTGACATTGCTGTCTATAACCTCAAAAAAGTTTTCTATTTCTTGATAATTTAATTCATAATTCTTTAATAAAAATGGAAGTTGGTGCAGTAAAACAAGCATTCAATAATGAGGTAAGATTTCATTGATTAATAAAATAAGAACTACCAGTGTTTTACACTTTTGCAAGAGTTTATACATTTTTTTTTTTGTTAAACGTGTTGTTCATTTTGCAAAACTAGGATGTCTTATTTTCAGTAAAGCTATAAAGTTGAGACTAATAATAATTGACACAAGATACAATACATACACTTCGTAATTCGTATTATATTTACATAATTGTATTAATTAAACACTAGTGCTTTTTACTAAGCATTGAAAGTATATTTAGTATTCAGGCCTAGTTACTGTGTCAAGTTTTAAAAAGTTGCATTGATATTGAACCAAAAGATGTTTCTTTCTAACAGAATAATTTTACTAAGTGAAAATCTAAGCGATTGCCTAGATAAACATCATTGCCCATATTGTAAATGCGACAGAGCAATGGATCTGTGTGATTTGTGCATGGATATAGTTAAAGGAAAGAAAAAAAAAGGAAAATCAAAGTGTTCCTACAGGGTTAAAAAAAAAATCCACACAGATAAAATACAAAACAGGTATTGAAATTTTATATTTTCAAATTACAGATAATACTTCTCAAAAAGAATCTAAATCAAGCCAAAATACAAATTATACACAAGCTTACAAGAAAAGCAAAGACTTTTACAGAGAAGAAAGTGCCCGAGCCTCTGAAAGAAAAACTAAAAAGAAAAGCTGAGTCAGCAGTTAAAGAAGTATTGATTATTAAGGTATTATTTGATTTTCATTGTTAACTTTTATTGTTTGATTATTATTAAGGTATAAGTTGATCACTTATTATGGAATCTTTGCTTGGCTATGGCTGTGCTTCCACGAGCAAGTATTGCAATGAGTTTATATTGACATCCTTGGGTAATCTCCATGAGATGACGATTATTCTGCCATTATGTTGACATGGTCACAGATAACCGTGTGTTTGCAACAACTTGATGCATAGTAGTTTTGTTGAAAAGAGCTAAGTTTGGTGGCACTGCCAGGTGGTTGTGTTTCGTACCAAGTGCTCTGTGAGTAGAGTTTACTTAGGCTATTATATAGTTTGGGTTCAACCATAGAAATTGTGAATTGATTGTTATATTTGGTTGAATTTATGGCATTCTTGCTGCAGCAGTCCATTTTAGTTCTAACTATTATAAGTGACTGAATTTAAATCTAGAGCTATAGACCAGACAGACATGTTGACTTTGTATTATAATATCTATAGATAGCCACTTCCAAAACTTTCGCAAATCAGTTATTTGTACTGATAAATATTTTTTTTATTACAGAAAATTAAAGCACGGGACATCGCAAGGTTTATTGTAACACATACTGGAAAATTAAACGATTATCTAAACAAGCCAATAGTTGATAACAACAAAGCATGTGCCAGGTTACTCCTTCACAAGGCTTTAAAACACAAATATAAACACATAAGAGAAACATTTTTAGACATATCAATAAAGGACCTGTTTATGTCAAGGCAAGAAAGAAGAAAGCTAAAGAAGGAAGCAAGAGAAAAACAAAAGAATAAAAAGAAAGGAAAGGACAAGAAAGATAAATCTGATGCTGTCAATGTTGAAGGGGAATGGGATGTTGAAATGACTGATGATAAAAATGTCACGCCTAGAGATGATACAATAGCGTCTGATGATGATTTAAGATTAGGAAATGATAAATCTGATGGTGATAGTAACAAATCTGATGATGAAATGGATAATTCTAATGAAGAAAATGACAAATCTGATACCAAGAGTGATGATGATGGTGATGAAATTGAAATTTGTGATGAATCTGAAGCTGAACAGTCATCTGATAGTGATGATTCAAATAAGAAAGTTAAAAATATTGATAAACGTAAACCTTTAGTTTTGAAGACAAATGACAGTGACATTGAAAGTAGTAGTGAAAAATCAATTGAATTAGTTACTCCAAAAAGCAAAACAGGAATACCAAGAAAAGTTAAAAATTCTAATTCTTCTAAAGGAACTGATAAAAATGGAGATTTGAATGACATAGAAAATATCACAAGTAAAGTGGAAACAACGAAAACGAATTTGAATAAAAAAGATAACTTATTGAATAAAATTAATAATTCAAATTCAAATAAAGCAGTAAAAAAAGAAGATAGTTCAATAGTAAATGTAAAAAATAAGAAGTTTGATAAAAAAGATAATATTAACAAAAATAAGAACCTAAAACACAAACTTGAAAATAGAAACTTCCATAAAAAAATTGATGAGACACCAAATGAAGCTACAAAAATGGTAGATCCATTTTTTATTACATCTACAGGAGAAAATTATATGTCCCTTGTTGAACCTAGACAACCAGACGAAGTTAAAGAAGTCCATAGACAAGGTAATAGACAATATAGAAGAGCTGTTATGTTTGGACATGTTCCCAGAGCAAAACCAAAAAGGAATTTTGAACCAAGAAATAACAATTTTAACAAAAATAGCTCAGAAATGGATAATAATAAATTTAACAAAAATAACAAGAATTTCGATAAAAAAGAAAATTTTAATAAAAAATCTGATAGAAGTAATTTTAAAGATAATTCAGTCCCAGAAAAATTGCATCCATCATGGGAGGCGAAGAAAAAGCAATCTGGTATATTACCTTACCAAGGTAAAAAAATTGTGTTTGATGAAAGCTAATGAATGTAAATTAAATTATTATTTTATTAGATTTGGCTTGTTTTAATTTTTATGGATAACTTAGCTTTGGCAGAAAATAAGGAGACAGATTGGTGAAACATATAATAACTGGTGCATGCATAAATACAAAGTAATTGACGAATTAGTCAAATTCATCAATCAGCCTATATTGAGCCATTACTATAAAATTAATTGATAGATGCAATCTAGTGCTATCCTTTTCCGCAAGGAGCATTATGAAAGGGACAGCAATACTAATAATAATTTAGACCTGTTATTTTAGTTTAGAAATTGTGTACAGAATAAGCAACATTATACAAATGTGTGGTTTTCTCTAAATAAGTGAGTAATTTCTAAGACAATTTCGGAATTTGTTATTTTTGAATTTCGTCAAAATTGGTTAAATGGACGTAAAACTGTAACAAACAAACAAACAGACGCACTTTCGTATTTATAATAAATTAGATAATGATGTCGCAGGCATTATCTGGATTTATACCGCGTGGATTTAGGTTTTTTGAAAATCCCGTGGGAGCTCTTTGATTTTCCGGGATAAAAAGTTTATTACGGCAATTTTCTGGACGCTAGCCACCTCTGTACCAAAACACCAATAACAGCCATTAGTTCTGTCCAGCGCGTCAGCGACCCAATATGAACGACATAAATCGCCCGACCGCTGCAGATCTGTAAATGTTTGCATCATTAACCCCCGACCCAAAAAGAGGGGTTGTTATAAGTTTGACGTGTGTATCTGTGTATCTGTCTGTGGCATCGTAGCTCCTAAACTAATGAACCGATTTTAATTTAGTTTTTTTGTTTGAAAGGTGGCTTAATCGAGAGTGTTCTTAGAAAATCGGTTCAGCCGTTTGAAAGCTATCAGCTCTTTTCTAGTTACTAACCTTCACTTGTCGGGGGTGTTATAAATTTTTAATTTACACTTGTGTTGGCATATATAATACTTGACTATTATTTTAGACTAGCTGATACCCGCGACTTCGTTCACGTGGATGTAGGTTTTTTAAAATTCCTGTGGGAACTCTTTGATTTTCCGGGATAAAAAGTAGCCTATGTGCTAATCCAGGGTATAATCTATCTCCATTCTAAATTTCAGCCCAATCCGTCCAGTAGTTTTTGCGTGAAGGAGTAACAAACATACACACACACATACAAACTTTCTCCTTTATAATATTAGTGTGATTATGGAATTATTATTATATTATACCTAAGTATGTACAGTATACATTGCATTGATTGCAATACAAATAGTGTGTTACGGGGCGTATAATGAGTGCGGTTAACACCAACTCCGGCCGTCTGTCCGGCGCGTCAGCGACCCAATATGAACGACATAAATCGCCCGACCGCAGTTGTAGATTTGTATAATATGTTTGCACTTTGCACACACATTACTTGACAATTATTAACACTAGCTGATGCCCGCGACTTCGTCCGCGTGGATTTTGGTTTCACAAAATCCTGTGGAATCTCTGGTTTACCGGGGGAAAAGTAGGGGAAGTCCGGGAGAGTTGAACCGCTTTTTGCTTAAAGTGTCGTATTTTCTTATAAATGAGGCTTAGTGATTCAATTGTAATTATAAACAGTAGCTTATTTATTTAGGATTACTTATGCATAATTACTTTTTCGAAATTATAATACTAAAATATGTTATATATATTTGAATGAAAAATGGGATTTAGGTCAACTCTCCCCACCCCGAGGGACACTTGAACCGGGGTCTGGGGAGAGTTGAACATAGCATTTTAAAGGGGAAAATAAAAACATTTTGTAGCTTAAATTACAGATATATTAAGCAAAACATCACAAAATCAAATTAAATCATAAATAAACATAGCTATTGCTTTTCTTATAAAGAAAAAACTGATGTGAGTCAGACTCGCGCACTCGGAATTTTTTTCCAACATTTTGCACGATAAATCAAAAACTATTATATATAAAAATAAATAAAAATCTGTTTTAGAATGTGCAGGTAAAGCCCTTTCATATGATACCCCACTTGGTATAGTTATCTTATTTTGAAAATTGAAACACATTTTAATTTTTTTTTTAATGATGTAACCACAAATTCGCGGTTGTCAGATTTATTTCTGTACTTGTGCTATAAGACTTACCTATAAGGGTTCCGTTTTTCCTTTTGAGGTACGGAACCCTAAAAAAAAGAAAATTTCACCATATTCTTTAACATTCCACAATCAACATAATTATTAAACATTTCGCCAACAAAGTTAAATCAAATTTGTTGTTTGTGTTTCTTTAATCAAATTTGTTGGTCTTTCTTAACCTTTTCATCAATATCTTGTGTAACTCCTACGCATATCTCATGGACATAATATCTTCGGCATAAACCACATAAACGTATAGTCATAATTTCTTCTGATGTGCAAACAAAACAATACCAACGATCATTCACGTCAGGAATTCTGCAAAATCACTATTACTGGAACTATCAGCGTACGCAACATCTTCACATACGTCTTCACCCTCGGTTTCACTATCATCATTAACATTTTTATTTTTTTAGCCTTTTCCAGTTTTCTTTCTCTGGGCTTTTTGTTTTGAACCTTCTTTAGTTATCAAAGTTTTCTTTCTAAATTTATTAAATAAAACTTCAAATTTTTGCATACAAACACTGTAGAGGGAGACATGAACCACTGGTCATATCTCCCGCACCCGCCATGGTTCAACTCTCCCGCATATACTACTTTGACATTAAATTTTACTCACAGAAAAAACAATCAATTTTAGCAAAAAAATACTAAGCACATGTCAAACTACAATAATCAGGCAGTACAATAATAATAACACACAATACGTAACTCTATAAACACGGCCGCAATCTCAAAAAAAAAAAATTAATAGAATTTACTCCGTCGTAACAAAAACACTTTTCCGAGCCTGATAGCTAAACAAACCGGCCATTGTAAAAAATGGCGCCGTGCTGGTTATTGGCCTCCCACGCTTTACCAATGACCGTCTTGACGTTTCATTAGCGCGAAATTTAAGCTAAATTTTAAAAGGTGGTTCAACTCTCCCACCTGAGCAAGTCTCCCGGACTTCCCCTAGTTTTCGTCCGTTTCTAGGATGAAAGCTATCTTTGTATCAAAGATAATGCCCGCAAATTGACCACGTAGATTTAGGTCTTTAAAAATCTAATCGTGGAATCTCTAATTTTTCGGGACCAAAAGTAACATAAGTCCTTTCTCAGGATGCAAGCTATCTCTGTACCAAATTTTCTCAAAATCAGTTAAACGGATGGGCTGTGAAAAGCTAGCCGACAGACAAACTTTCACATTTATAATTTCGCAATTAGTAAGGATTATACATATTATTACTAGATGATATCCGGGTCGCGACTTCGTCCGCGTTAGATTTTCAAAAATCCAGTGGGAACTCTGATTTTCCGGGATATAAAGTTGTTTGTCTCAGGGTTGCCAGCTTTCTCTGTACCTTTCGTCAAAATCGATTAAAAGGATAGGCCGTGCAGACAAAGGAACAGATGGACACACTTTCGCATTTATCTATAGATACATATAATAAAATTGTAGAAAAGTGGTGTCTGTACAATGGAAATATATAAAAAAAAAACTAGCAGGGGTTGTTATTATATCGATGTCGAACCCGAAATTGTAATTTTTTTTTGTCTGTTTGTCTGTTTGTCTGTGTGTTTGTGCACGTTAATATCAGAAACGGCTTATTCTAATATATTGTAGTAAGCTTAACTTAACATTTAGTGTTTATTTCATGTCAATCGGTTCATAAATAAAAATGTTATGTCAATTTAAAGAATCACGGCGAACAATTTTTTAGCTACCCAAACGACGGTATATGTAATTCAAAATATGCTGCCCGAAAAGTCACTATTCCACGCGAACAAAGTCGCGGGCACAGCTAGTTTATAATAATAATAATTAGTATGGAGTAGGTATGGCTACTACTGACCTCCTATAGGTAGCTATTCATATTCTAGTAGGTAGGTCAACAATCAAGTCATTAATGTTGATATTATGTATATCAAGCGTCGTGTAGTGAACTCCGGTAATTAATAGCGAACGGCGTGTATGAGAAATTACGAATTCCACCGTGCTTAATTATTAGCTTTCCTACTGTAGGTATAAAGTGTACATAATATTCAGGTAACTAGGCAGGTCCATAGGCTATCTGTGACCTATAAATACCGGATGCGATAAATTTTGTAGCTAATATTTTTTTACAACATTCATCAAACGGACAAAGAGAAGTTCTGATTAACTGTCTGTTTCATCAATGCCTAGCCTAAACCCGCACTTAGAAAGCTGAAATTTTGGACAGAAGATAATGTAGACAATGAATAAGTCCGGACGTTTTTGAATTCACACGGGATAGAGAATGAAGAGGATTTATTATTTTTGGCGAGCGCAACTGAGTTAGGCGTAAAGGTTATAGGTGTCACGCGTTTGTACACAAGATAATAGATATCCTATGCAGGTATGTAGATAGGTACCTACTTATGTAGATTATCGGAAACGTCTATTTTCAATAATCCATATCCATACTAATATTATAAATGCGGAAGTGTGTCTGTCTGTCGGTCTGTCTGCTACCTTTTCACGGCCCAACGGTTTAACCGATTTTGAGGCAGGGTTAGCTTGAGACAGACATAGGCTACTTTTTATCCCGGAAAATCAAAGAGTTCCCACAGGATTCTTAAAAACCCATCCACTTAACCGATTTGTACGAAATTTGGTACCGAGGTAGCTTGCGTCCCTGTAATTGACATATGACTTTTTATCCCGGAAAATCAAACAGTTCCCCGGGATTTTTAAAAACCTAAATCCACGCGGACGAAGTCGCGGACATCCTCTAGTAATACAATAGTTTAAGTATACCTCCTTAGTTATTTGTACCTAGGATTTAGGAATGTTTTCATAACTCAACGGAATTGAGGTACCTACCGATCAGCTACTTGCTGCATTCTACAGATTGCATGTCCAGTATATTGTACAGTCCTGTATTGTATTACCGCAATAACATTTGATATACGACGGCCGCCATATGTCAGCGCCCAATTCAAGTGTTGAAGCAGGTGTACGATTGCATACGTCTGCTATGCGAGTGGCATTCGCAATTTAGCTGCGGCGATATATTCGCGAGGAATGCCATGTTGCACCCCGCTCCGCGTTCTTGGATACGCGATAACTGTGTCTGGATGTGGATTGTGTTAGCAGACCATAAATTAAAATAAAGTGGCATTATTGTGGCCCGAATTCCCTGTAAAGCGTTTATGAAATACGTCTCTATGCCTACTCTAACAACTCGGAATCAAGCAAGTAATCTATGATTCAAGCAATGTATTGTTGCAAGCATGTTACGACCGTATCGCAGGTCCGTGAGTTTGTCATAATATCGAATGTCCCGGCCACATTAACGGCTAACAACGCCATGTTCAACGGCGTAGATGTAGCCACGAACAACGTACAACGGCATTCACAATGCCGTTTAGCGTTAGATGGTTTTAACCCAAATTCAATTGACATTAGCCATTTAACCGTTTAAGTGGCCACTTAGTTTAACGCGTTGATTATAAATTAAATAAAGTGGCGTTATAGTGACCCTAATATTTCGTGTAAACCGTTTATGATAAATGTCTCTTACTTCAAGAAGATCAGCATAAAATAAGACCTAGGTATAAGCTTATGTGCCTACCTCGCTTTAGTTAAACTGGGGCATACTTACCGCATATTTACGCATACCACAGGGTTGGAAGCCAGGGTAGGCATTATTTAGATAGGTTCCTCTTTACTAGCCGGTCATAACGCCAAACTAACGCGTAGCTAATAGCTTGGGTAAGCAGTGCTTTTACGCCTGTATGACGCGCACACCATGCCGGTGCAGGATGGCTGGAGTCAGGACCGAATTAGTGCAAATAAAAATGCCTAATATATGAATCGCGCGTGGAATAGGTATGCCGCATTTTGATACAGCTAAATCATAATAACATTGTGATCTCCATCATACGTAAAGCAATACAAAGTAACAAAAACGTTAGACCAAAGCTGCAAAAGCCCCCAAAGGGTCAGACGTTAAGAGCAGGGGCACAAAAACAATTTATAAGTTTTTGTGACTTTGCGAGCCTCTCCTCTCACTGAATACATGAATATTAAAGAATTCTACCCGCTTTATATTTTTTTTTTTTTTTTTTTTTTTTTTTTTTTTTTCACGATAGGCAAGCGCTTGACCACAATCACACCTGATGGAAAGTGATGATGTGGTCTAAGATGTGACGCGTTTACCTAGAAGGTGCCTATTCACTCTTGTTTTAAAGATACCCGGATTGTAATTGGTAGGAAATCTATCTCCCTCATATATCTCCCTTATTATGCTCGGACGAAGTTTTATCAACAATTTATACAGCGCGCGCGAAAGAATACGCTTCAATTTAATGAAACCTTACTAGCTGAACAGTTAAATCTATAGCAGGTAGGTAAATATAGTACCATGGCCTATAAAACTTTTTGCGATATGAAAAAGTTTCTACGAGAGTTCTTAATGACTGTTAAACGACCTAAAGAGGTTTTAAGGTACTAAGTACCTATTTTACGAAAGGTAGGTACTTACCTACTACCTACTACTTTGAAAAAAAATTGGTTGTCTGTAAAGTCGGTTTACTGACGATAGTTGAACGTGACAACAAAGGCCGATTGTGCTTCTTTGTCGCTCGTTCCGCGCTCTCGCTTGCACTTCAAGCCTTACATGGAACGCCTCAGAGCGAGGTAACGCCGCATGAGTCATGTTTTTTCGTGCGTGCAGCCGGCTCTATCGAATTATAAGACGTTGTCACGTCATAAGAAGGTACTTACCTCCCTGACTGGCGCAGTGGTAAACGCTATGGTCTTGTTAGTGGGAGGTCCCGGGTTCGATTCCCGGCAGGTGTTTGGAATTTTATAATTTCTTAATTGCTGGTCTGGTCTAGTGCGAGGCTTCGGCCGTGGCTAGTTACCACCCTACCAGCAAAGCTGTGCTGCCAAGCGATTTAGCGTTCCGGTACGATGGCCGCGTAGAAACCAAAGAGAGTATGGGTTTAATAAAAACTATCATAGCGTGCTAACCTGGAAGGGGCCAGGTTAGCCTGCTTCCATCTTGGACTGCATCATCACTTACCACCAGGTGAGATTGCAGTCAAGTGAATCTTTGAATAAAAAAAAACTTAGTTAAGTACTTTATTACTTAAAAAACATTGAGCAGGTGCGAGGAAAAGGTAAAAAAAATCAAGGTTTTAACTATAAATCTAAACAATGAAATTAATAAGAAAAGTCTTCACTCTTGAATATGATTCATGAAGCCCAGCCCAAGTCCTTGACCCTACAAAGCTGAAAGCAAGGAATTTTATCCGAAATTCCCACGGAATAGGAAAAGGGAATAAAATGCCCTTTGCATTTATACTTCAGTGAAAGAATTTTCAGTATGTAAGTAGGTATATCCGATCATTAGTTCCGACTTCCGAGATTAGGTACCTCCTACACCCAAACTTACAAACTTTAACTCTTTATAATATTAGTGTAAAATATCTACCTATATTTCCTGAAAAGTCCTAGCCGGGAATCTTCCACTTTATCATCATCATCATTATTGTCAAGCGATAGACGCCCACCGCTGGACATAGGTCTCTTCCAGGGACTTCCCCACACGCCACGAACAGCGGAGGCTTAGTAATAAGGTTCCGTTGGGCGTTGACACCTTCGGTTACAGAACCCTAAAAAAGAACTAGGTAGATGTGGATTTATGCCCTAAATTGGATTACGGACGAAAACTTGGTCAGTAAAGTTTTCAATTCACATTTTGCTTTGTTATCGAACGGATAAAAGTGCGCGCAGACTAAAGTCAAGATTTTACTGTCGCTGGCAATTAGGTATACTGGCTGTGAAATGTGAGAGACCTTGTAACACTGATGGTCATCGGTTAAATATTGTCTCTAGTTTAATATTTTACATAACCATTTTCACCATAAAATGAATCGGAAAGAAGTTTTCGTCTAAAAACTGTTTTTGGGCGCCATTTATCAAGAAGCGTCGCGAGCGGCAAAGATACGAGGTGGCAAAATGAAAATTCGGAAAGAGCATGTCGAAATCTATAAAATCTCAATTTTTCAAAATTCCCGGAAAACTACCAAATGATTGGACTATAAAGTAACTATGAGAAATCAGGAAAACAATACATACTTAATATTATATACTATAATCAATATAGGAAGTATGTGCTGTAACGTCCACACACGCACGCACGCACGCACGCACGCACGCACTCACACACACACACAATAACACACAAACATATTCAATATTTTTAAATTGTTAAACTGAATGCACTGGCCCCTTTGATAATGATACGGGCTTTCTTAGTTTGCGGGTCAGGATATCAATGTTCTGTACTGTACTGAGTTTCACCTGTGGTTTCACTTAGCGGCTTGTTGTATAGGCCACGCATTTCAGCAACAAGCTACTTGTTTACCTTTTAAGAGGGGTCTCTCCGTCACTCGCTCCATACAAACGTATTCCAATTTCATTTGAATATTAAGCAACCAAAGTCCATGAAATTTTGCAGACATATTCTAGAAACTAATATCTATGTGTAAGACTGTCAGACTGTCTAATGTCTGCGCAGGACATCACGCGTTTGCATTTCAGTGTAGTTTTTATTTTTTTAAATCCCTGTCCACTTGGTCACGTACCTGGGAATGGGATCACGTTCTAAACGAATAATTACGGCGATGCGCTGCTGTTACACGACGGAACCATTTCAATATGTCAGACACTCTAATCCCATTTGAAAATTTAATTTGTCACGGGTTTTTTTAACCCCCGACCCAAAAAGAGGTTAGAGGTCTCTTGTTGATAAATCGAGACGGCTATTTGACCGTTGATGCGTTTTGACCCTTAAACTGGGCCGCCTGCTGCTGTTAGCCTGATTTTCCACCAGAAATGTGCTATACAGCTATGATTGTTTCCACTAATCTATGAAATTGCGCCGCCTCGAAGTAGCTGGGCGAGATAGATCGTGACTCGAACTAAGCGATGTATCAACCATAGGTCCCACCCGTAGCTTCTATCCAATGCGTGCTATCATCGTGTTATAAGTTCCTATCTGTCTGTGGCATCGTATCTCGTAAACTAATGAACCGATTTTAATTTAGTTTTTCTGTTTGAAAGGTGGCTTTATCGAGAGTGTTCTTAGCTATAATCAAAGAAAATTGGTTCAGCCGTTTGAAAGTTATCGGCTCTTTTCTTGTTTTCTTACAGAGGTTTTTGTGTCAGGGGTTTTTTAAATTTGGAGTTATTAATAGGTAAAGTAAACTTACATCTAAATTAAAACTAAAAACAAATAAATATAATTAAATTAAATTAAAAACTAAATTAAATCTAAAACCTCATCGAGACCACCGCAGCGAGGGATTGTACCCAAGATGCTGGCAGCATTACCCCTTTGGATGGCCAAACTAATTCTTTGCCCAAGGTAGCTGCTGGCTCTCGGGTCCCCGGTTGACTTGATAACCCTTTTCGAAATTGTCAAGTGTATGCCGGAAGTCCAGCATCGTGCTTATAAAAAAATTGAGAACCTCCTCCTTTTTTTGAAGTCGGTTAAAAACCGTTTCATCGCGAACCGAAAGTAGGTAGGTAGGTTCTAAAAGTGTTCTTATTCTAAGTAGCTTTAATAGTCTCTGAATAAAATGGCTGTGAGCTTTTTATGTATATTTCTTAGTTATCATAATACAAAAATTACGACGTATCCATACTTTTTTTTTTAAATCTTTATTTTAAGAGATTATTCAATGGGCGAATATGCCTCTCTATATAGCTGCAATATAGTGCATTCTAAATCAAAATTAATCTTGATTAAAATCTAGCCAGTAATCATCTTATATACTTACATATTATGAAAGAAGGAATAGGATTGGCATCGAGAGAAAAGACAGAAGTTATTGTTGTCTTTTAAATTATAAATGCGAAAGTGTGTCTATCTGTCCGCCTGTTACCTTTTCACGGCCGAACAGTTCAACCGATTCTAACGTTTGGTACAGGGTAAGCTTAATATCCCGAGGACGGACATAGGCCATTTTTTATCCCGGAAAATCGAAGAGTTCCCACGGGATTCCTAAAAACCCATCCACTTAAATGATTTGTATGAAGTTTGGTACCGAGGTAGCTTGCAGCGTCCCTGTAATTGACATAGGCAACTTTTTATCTCGGAAAATCAAACAGTTCCCACGGTATTTTTAAAACCTAAATCCACGCGGACGAAGTCGCGGGCATCCTCTAGTCTAAGATAAAATGCTATTTTTCTGGCGGAAATTACCACCGGCGAGAAGTGTCTGGCAGTATTGAGTAGGTAATGTTTTTACATAGGTAGATACTAGATACCTACCTTTAGCAGCTGATACCTATATGACCGTGAGCACCAGCCAGCAGATATTATGCGTACTTAAAATTACCTACAAACTAATACTACTCTACTTATCCCACACATTTTGTTTCTCAAGGGCTATTAAAAATATTAAGACGTGTAAGGTTATCATACCTATTAAAATAATTAAAACGCAGTCATTTTAGTTTTCAAATACCTACATATTTAATATACAATTACAAAATATTATTACAAATTATGTTAATTAAGTATAGCTAAGTACTTTTTAACCTCTAAAGGGATTACAAATCACAGATTAAAATAATTTGTTAACTTCTATATCTAATATTATCCCTTCGTTGCCTCAAAATATCACAAATGGGTGAACAAAATGTCTTTTTTAAAAATGTCGTGAAATTGTGTTTTGTAGGTAACTTTTGTGTATTAGCTATCATCTTAATTAGTTATTTTTAAGCCCCGACCCAAAAAGAGGGGTGTTATAAGTTCGACGTGTATCTGTCTGTGGCAACGTAGGTTCTAAACGAATGGACCGATTTCAATTTAGTTTTTTTTGTTTGAAAGGTGGCTTGATCGAGAGTGTTCTTAGCTAGAATCAATTGGTATAAATCAGAATTTGAATAAATGATATAAATACTAATGATATTCAATACAACCCCCCCCCCCCCCCCCCCCCCCATTGGGCGAGCCAAACAGTTGTTCTCTATCATTATGCGTCCTTTTCATTTCTATACAGCTGTGCAGCAGGGAGAGCTCTATGTTAGCTCGATTCATTGAACAAGGTACAAAGTTATGTGGCACGGGCAATGGCACGGGACGCGAAATTTGAAACAATGCTGAAGAGTCACGGCCAGGCTTGTTGATCTCTAAACTGCGGTATTATGACGATCCACCAGCGAACTGTACTAGTGAAAAAGTATAAAACCGTAGATTAGGGCTTATATATTCCAAAACTAAAATCCGAGGCTCAGTCTTAAATTCTCAACTATCAGTGAAATCCCTAATCTCATAACCTTGTCTTGGTATCAATTCCCGTGCTTAGTTGAGGTTCCTCTGTATTCCTTTCTCTTTCATTCTCATTTGTCGTCTGTCCCCTTCTGTCTTGATCTTGAGCTTCCTTCAGGGAGTCTGGTAGCTTCTGGTTGTTTGTTTCTGGCAAGGTCATTACTAGGAATCCAGAAAGTGCAGACATTATGCCGAATAGTAAAGTTGGTAGAAACTCGTAGTATCGGGACTGAAAAAAATATAACTTGGTTAAAATATTGTATCAGTCAGCCACTTCATTACTGGCCATTTGGAGCAGACTTTTTAAATTTTACAATCCTAACATGTTCACTGAAAGTCCTTTTACAAGATTTATGATCTCAGAATGCTCATAGAGTAAATAAAGAATGAAAATAAAGAACCTGCACAAATTAGAAAACCGGCCAAGTGCGAGTCAGACTCGCGCACTGCGGGTTCCGTGCTCGGGTATTTTTTCCAACATTTTGCACGATAAATCAAAAAACTATTCTACATAAAAATAAATAAAAATCTGTTTTAGAATGAACAGGTAAAGCCCTTTCATATGATACCCCACATGGTATGATTATCTTACTTTGAAAATTGAAACACATTTTAATTTTTTTTTAATGATGTAACCATAAATTCACGGTTTTCAGATTTATTCCTTTACTTGTGCTATAATATCTACCTACCTGCCAAATTTCATGATTCTAGGTCAACGGGAAGTACCCTATAGGTTTTTTGACAGACACAACGGACGGACGGACGGACAGACAGACAGACAGACAGACAACAAAGTGATCCTATAAGGGTTCCGTTTTTCCTTTTGATTTTATTAATATAGTAATAATTTATCTTCGTCCTAGCAATTTAGTCATTACTTACATTGTAAGCGAGTAACGATGGTATTTGCTTTTGCGTCAAAAATCTTACCAATAATGGAGTTTGGGGGGCAACAGCCGAGCCTATTCTTCCAATAGTGGAACAAATCGCCAACAAAGAAGTTCTATAATTGGTCGGGAAAACCTCCGCCGCGAAAATATACAGTGAGTTGTACGCCAGAGTGATAAAGAATTTCCCGCCGAGATAAAAAGCTGTAGACCAGTTGCCTTCTGAAAAAAATAATTAACATGATGTTTAAATTGTTTTTGAAACTCTGAAAACCTCCTGAGGCATAGGATTTTTATTAAAACAAAACAAGAGTGAATAGGCATTTTCTAGGCAGGCATGATCCTTAGGATGAATCTTAGGATGCATCATCACCTACTATTTGGTGTGATTGCAGTCGAGCGCTAAGTTTATAGGTATAGTTAAAAAAAATGCATGAAAGATTAAAGTCAGGCCTTGGTTGCTACCCTAACTGTGTTTAAGCAATAATGTCTTCAGATGAAAGCCAGCTAACAGATGGGGTATGACATTTTAAACCAACTTGACTTTTTTGGTCTAGGTCTGGTTTTTTGGATATTAAGATAGCGATATCTGGTTATTAAGATAGAGTCTTAGACGTGGGGTTTAGAGTCTGATCCCGCGCACACACATCTAATTTTTCAGAGCTATTGCGTTTTAAGAAATTAAGAATCACTTGCTTTAACGGTGAAGGAAAACATCGTGAAGAAACTTGCATTCCTGAGAGTTCTCCATAACATTTTCAAAGGTGAAGTCTGCAACCCGCACTTGGTTAACGTGGTAGGTTATGGACAAACTCTTTTAATCCTGACAGGAGACTCGTCATTAGTTGTGAAGGCAATGAGTTGATGATGATAATGAATTAAATGAAGTTTAAACATAAAGTTACCTGGTACGAATCCGTAGTTAATAAGTATAATGCCAGTCAAAATATACGCAATAGCTATGACTCTTTTCCTTCCAAATCTATCCAAGCAGATCAACTTGCAAACGTTCGCTGGTGCTTCAATAACGATCACTACAATGTAGTTCAGATAACTGTTTCCGGATAGCTCAATAGCATTGATGGATAGACCGTAGTAGACCAAAGTAGATGTGGCCCAGAGGAATGAGCAAGTGAAGAGTCTCTTCCATATCATAGTAGACATAAGCAACTGTTTGAAAGTTGACCGGCTGGTTTCTATAACCTCAAATTTCCTCGCATCACGTTGTTTCATGGCATGTTTCTCAACTTGATCGTAATGTTCTTTGGGGACTTTCACCTTATTGAATTTCTCACATTTTGACAACACATTTAACCCCTCTTCATAACGTCCTTTGCTGAAGAACCAACGGAAGCTTTCGGTGAGTGACCATAAGTAGAAGAATACTAGTATGGCTGGGATGTAGATGACTAGGAGGAGGTATCGCCAGCTCTGCAGCCACCAGGACAGGAGGGTGACAGTGACTCCTCCAAGAATGAACATGGTGTTGAATAGTAGACTGACGAAGACTCTGCCTTTTGGTCCAACCAGCTCCAAAGCTGTAAATGAGATTAATAATTATATATTAATTGTAAACTGTGGAATCAATTCCCATCGGCAGAGGTTCCTACTAGATTACAACATGGGGTTATTCAAGAGGCGGACCAATTCCTGAAAAGCCGGCAACCCATCAGCGGTTCCTCTGGTGCTGCAAGTGTGCATGAGTGGCGGTAACCACTTAATATCATGAGACCCGCCGGCTTGCGCAGAATGATGAAGACGGAGAAAAGATGGACCTCACACATATCCCAGAACTCACATTGAAGTAGCCATCACCGTGGTGGATTGATTAAGCTTCGTAACCTTCTGTCTGTCTCCTATGAAAAAGTAATCTCTACTCTTTGCTTCTTTGCATATGGGACTCCAAACTTTCAGAATTCGTTCATCGTATTAAATCTTATGTTCAGAATATCAGCTTTTTAATTTATTAAGCCTTTTTAGGGGTCCGTACCCAAAGAGTGCCAGCGGGACTATGACCAAGCCTCCGCTGTCCGTCCGCCTGTCTGTCATGTGCTGTATCTCATGAAGCGTAATAGTTAGAGAGTTGAATTTTTTACAGAATGTGCATTTCTATTGCCGCTATACTATAGAAATACTCCATGACAATTTCAAAATGGCTACCATGAAAAAAGTGTTAAGTATTTCTTGTACAATGGAACTCTTCGTGTGCTAGTCCGACGGCACTTGACCAGATTTTTATGCTGAGTCATGAATGTCCGCTGCGTAGGACATGGGTTACAAACTTAAACAATGATCACCGGAAATTCAGCTTCAGCAAAAAGTATAATTAGTCACAAATAATTAATTAGCCGAAGCAGACTGTCAAAAATTAGGTAGGGTTATGGGCATGAAAATACTGTGGCGATGTGGTTTTTCTAATGGTTTTTCTAACTTCATAGAGCTGATATTATATCGTATCGTCTATTATATTGTCTTATATCGTACTATATACGTCATCTGGTGGTTCATATTATGACCCATCCATTTTTGAACATGGGCCTGTAGTCATGGGCCTTGCTGATTTGAACTGATTTATGATAGCTCCCTTTCATGATTCTAGGTCAATGGGAAGTACCTACCCTATAGGTTTTCTTGACAGATACGACAGACGGACCGGCAAACAGACAGGCAGACAACAAAGTGATCCTATAAGTATTCCGTTTTTCCTTTTTGAGGTTCGGAACCCTAAAAAATACTTTCCTTTACAATCATTGGACGGCAATGATGGTGAACTGGTTACAGAGTCCTAAGCTTAGCTCCAACATAAAATTAATATTGGTATAGGTAAATCCTCAAAAAAAAAAATTGGCGAATTCTGGATTAACACATGTTACATTCGTTCAATGTCACAGGTCAGGCGCCATCAAATCAGCTAATTAGATAAGGATTTAAATAAGAAACTGCTACATTAAAAACTCAGGATAGCTATTTATACCTCGACCCGCTTTTATTGAAACATAACGTAACAATAAAGACATTAATCAATTGATTACAAATTAGAATATTCCAGTAAGTAATTTAATTAGGTACCTACCTACTTATTAGTCGATTATATTTAAATTTTAATCAAAACAATTCAATGTAAGTTGTCATAATTAATATTCGACGTGCTTTAAGTTTAAGTACGACCTTATAAATCTAGATTCGCCTCGGCGCTACTCTAAATAGAGTGAACTAGGAATTAAGAGGGCTCTCTCCGTCACTCGTTTCATACAATCGTACTTCCAATTTCATTTGAATATTAAGCGACCAAAGTCCATGAAATTTTGCAGACATATTCTAGAAACTAATATCTGTGTCTGTGGTTTTCCAGATTTCTGTTAAAATATTCGGTTTCAAAGTTACGCGGTCTTAAAAATTTTCATACAAGCCCTTGTAATTTTAAAACTATATATTTTTAGAAAATTCTAAAACACCACAGACATAGATATTAGTTTCTAGAATATGTCTGCAAAATTTCATGGACTTTGGTTGCTTAATATTCAAATGAAATTGGAACTACGACTGTATGAAACGAGTGACGGAGAGAGCTCTGTTAACCTTAGGAGCTAAGTCCGTTTGTGAGAGTTTTTAACCACATTCAAAAATTGACAAAATGTCTTAAAACAAGCTTAAAACTTGAAGATTATTGACATTTGAAAAATCGACCCTTCGTTAAATGCGTCATGTAAATTTTATCATGAATATTTGACAGATGGACATTGTAAAATGCTTGTAAAATGTTAATTTTCTTAGATTAACTTTGGAAGAGAATTAATGAAATAATTACCTAATAGCACGAACTGCGCTGAATCTAAGTATGCAAAGTAGGTTGATCATAAATAATAATTAATTATAGATTATTGGATTAAACACGTGAAGTTAAGGCGTTTTTTCATTATTATGGGAATTATTACGGGACTCTATTAATATTAATATGGGAATAGATAAATCCATACTCATATTATAAAGAAAGTGTATCTGTCAGTCTGCCCCTTTTGAAATTCGCCTTTTTCGGAAAATGAAAGAGTTCCCAAGGGACTTTTAAAAGACCATGCATAAGTATGTAGTAATTGCAGTCATACCTATCTAGTGTTAAAATAACAACAAGGCGAATGAAGGACTAAGCTAATTTTCAATGTATTTGTTTGTATATTTATAGAAATAGTTTAGAAAGCAATTTTACTCAATGAACTACAATAGAATGACTAAGTATACCTACTTTAACTTTTTAAACCGCTTTTTGTTAAAATACTACAATCGTTCAAGTGGAAATGTTTAATCTAAAAGTGATAGATTTGTCAATTGCTTTTTATTACTCCTTTTTTTTCGATTTACAAATTTAGCTACATTGAAGGAAAAGTTATGATTGACGAGATTGAACCTATTTCTAGATGATTGAGATTTAAAAAATCGGTCAAGTGCGAGTCGGACTCACACACGAAGGGTTGTGTCCAATTGAACAAGAAATAACACTTTAATTTTTCTTAATTTTCATGCTGCTATTTTGAAAATGTTATTTGTCGTTGAAACAGCAATAGAAAAACATATTCTGTGACAACCCTATTACGGTTCATGAGATACAGCTCGGTGACGAACAGACGGACAGAGGGGGCCTTATTATAGTAAAAGGGTCCCATTGGCACCCTATTGGATAGAGAATCCTAAAAGCGTCTTTTCTTTTTTTGCCATTCTATTCATTCATGTAGGTAGGTATAACATAAAATGCAGTACCTGCATAATTATTTCTTTATCTAAGCTCGAAGGGCCGTACAGAATGTATAGGTTAGGTATTGAACAACAAAGTGCATTAAATAAATAATCATGATCAGACGGAAGGTATTTGTCCAATGTCATATTACTATTTATGTAAGTTTGCTGACGTAAACAACAACACACAGTTGACAAGTTTTTTGTCCTACAAAGCCTTCCTCCGGGTTCCTAATGAACTACTGATTTTTTTTTTTTTTTTTTTATTAAATAAAGAATATTAGCCATGTTAAATGACTAATATTCCCCTTTCCTCTCCAACTAAGCGTCAGGCTTGTGCTAGGAGTAGGTACGACGATAGTGCAACGGGCGGGGTTTGAACCGTCGACCTTTCGGTTTTCAGTACACTCCTTTGCCGGTTGAGCTATTGACGCTTCATTGTCGACGATTGTCAGCATTGATTCATAACTAAACGGATCCTAATGTTGATCGCATATTATGTACCTACGAACGCACTGCTAAATCCACACGTATTGAAGGCGTGGCATGGTTTTTTTTAATCCTCGAATTTTTAGTGATTTTTTAAAGGATTTATTCCTTTACTTGTGCTATAAGACCTACCTACCTGCCAAATTTCATTCTAGGTCAATAGGAAGTACCCTATAGGTTTTCTTGACAGACACGACGGACGAACGGACAGACAGACAACAAAGTGATCCTATAAGGGTTCCGTTTTTCCTTTAGAGGTACGGAACCCTAAAAATGCTTTACTTCTTCGTACTTGTGTCGGGAAAGGATCGTCTGTATATGCGATCATCATAAGGAAGCAAATAACTATTTACTAGTAGTTAATAGAACGTTAGTTCAGAATTAAGTTCCGGGCCGACTGGCCTTAACGTTTTATGTTAGAATGCTTAGGATATTATTTATATCTCAGGGCTGATTTTTCAATCTTCATATAACTTTTATCTGAGGAATAAATTTTAGGTTCTCACATTTTTGACGTGACAACGTCTTATAATTCGATAGAGCCGGCTGCACGCACGAAAAAACATGACTCATGCGGCGTTACCTCGCTCTGAGGCGTTCCATGTAAGGCTTGAAGTGCAAGCGAGAGCGCGGAACGAGCGACAAAGAAGCACAATCGGCCTTTGTTGTCACGTTCAACTATCGTCAGTAAACCGACTTTACAGACAAGCAATTTTTTCTATAGGAAATCTGTCAAAACGTCAAAATTCCTCAAGTAAAAGTTATTTGATGACTGAAAATATAGAAAAGGTATTTTTAGATAAATGATTATTTATAGTAGGTATCTATTTCGCTGACGCGCTTGAGTTATTTGGTAGGTACATGATAAAAAGTGTGACCAAGTGTGAAGTTGCAACTTTGTTATTGAAGCTGATCTTTGAAGGTAAGATAATGTTAATGACAAACGAACATATAAAATCCAAAGCTATAAATAGCTTCTCGTACTTTAACTCTTAAAAACCGGCCAAGTGCGAGTCAACCTCGCGTACTGAGGGTTCCGTACTCGGGTATTTTTTCCAACATTTTGCACGATAACTCAAAAACTGTTATACATAAAAATAAATAAAAATCTGTTCTAGAATGTACAGGAAAAGCCCTTTCGTATGATACCCCACTTGGCATAGCTATCTTACTTTGAAATTTGAAACACATTTTTTTTTAATGCTGTAACCACAAATTCGCGGTTTTCAGATTTATTCCTGTACTTGTGCCATAAGACCTACCTACCTGCCAAACATGATTCTAGATAAACGGGAAGCACCCTATAGGTTTCTTGACAGACACGACGGACGGATAGACAGACAGACAGATAGACAGACGACAGACAACAAAGTGATCCTATAAGGGTTCCGTTTTTCCTTTTGAGGTACGGAACCCTAAAAATATAACTTACCTAAAACGAAGCAGGCAGTGTAAACTCCTCCACCCAGTGCCGGCTCCAGAAATTCCAGCACGATGAACATTTCATAGTTCAACGAAAATGCTCGAATCACTCCGAAGACTCCGTTTGCTACACTCGCGAAGACCACAGCCAAGCGCCGACCGTATCTGTCAGAGATGAGGCCGGTCAAGGGTATGGAGACGAAGAAACCAGCATTGTGGACAGTTCCGACGAGGGATCTCTTCCAGTCTTGACAGCCGAGATTGAACTGGAAAAAAAATGGTTTATCCTCGTAGATAAGTACTTTGGGTTGTATTTTTCATTATTGAGAGTAATACAGGAAAATATCCCAGCGAATTTCTCGGGATAATAATGCAGTGGATTTCTAGAGATTGATACCTATTTGTTGGGTGGATGAACCTGTGCAGGTATTGAAAATTTTACTGTGTCGATCCACATATTGAAATGAAATGGAAAGCTGCTGTTAAAATAAGTCGTTCCACAGTTGTATGGAACCCTGAAGTAGGTACCTACGTTTGAAAAAACCTGAATTTCGGGTCTTCTTCAATCCTCCGTCACAAACTGTCGATATTTTCGACAAAAATACAATGCAAAATTAGCATGCAATGTGTTGAGTGTATGTGTGTGTGTTTTTATGTGTCTCTGAGTGTGTAAACGCAAATTTTCATGAGCGAGTTTTCTTTACGGAAAAACTTGGGCAACTTGAGGCTAAGTTCATTATTTATTATTAAGTATGACAGGTTGTCCTTATAATCTTTATTATAGAAACAAGATTTTTATTTAGATAAATGCAATGTGTTGTTCGTTTATTGTGATTGTAATCGTCATGTATTTATAATTGGTATATTAAAAGTAATGTTATGTACATAGGCACATATTTTTATAAGTCTTAGTTACCTACCTATTTCTGTGGTTAACGGTGATAATAACGCCAAATAGAACAGCTTATATTACGAATAGTTAAACGGGTAAATGTAATAGTATTTAGTAAAAAAGCAGAATGTTAAATAATCGCTAAACGCATTCCTAGAATGTATTTCATTTCACACAAACACGTGCAATATGAAACACATAGGTACTGAGTCGCTTCGACCACAATTCATAGTCATAACTAATCACTTTTTAATAACGTACGATGCCGCAGATTCGATAATATTATCCACAATCCAACCATTGAACTAAATCCATACTAATATTATAAATGCGAAAGTGTGTCTGTCTGTCTGTCTGCTACCTTTTCACGGCCCAACAGTTTAACCGATTCTGACGAAAGGTACAAGGTTAGCTTCTATCCCGGGGACGAACATAGGCCACTTTTTATCCCGGAAAATCAAACAGTTCCCACGGGATCTTTAAAACCTAAATCCACGCGGACGAAGTCGCGGGCCTCTAGTTACCTATAAATGAGCTTTTTAAGGCCATTCCAAACAAAAAATAGTGTTCTAAGAATCTTTCATGTCTGAACATCAAAGTTAGCACTATTATTATACTGCCTAAACACAATCCAATACCAATAATGTAATGTAATTTTAGTGATATAGTATTTTTCAAACCCGCAATGTATGGCGTGCAAAACACAAAGTTAATGCCCTGCCTACGATGCGTCCCCGTGCACTAATCTACACAACGTTTGTTGACCTCTAGTGTCAGTTAGATGTTTGATTTGCAATACATTGCGAACTTTTGGAAAATACAGGGGTTTTTAATTATATTTGTTGCGTTTTTTTTTTGTGGTATGATATTAACTTATCAGTAATTATTATCAGTGCTATCACCTGTCTTTGGTTTTGCTAGCTTTCTCTTACACCTTGCATAGGTAGCACTTAGGTCTAACTTATGGCCGTGCTTCTGATTTTGCTGTCATACAAAATCCACAGCAAACTTTTGTTTTCCCGGGATAGAAAGTTGCTAAGATCACTCCATCTATCCTTCCATGCTAAAGGTACGTTCGTACATAATAATTCAATGGCAAAAGGTAGTTATTTCCAAATCACAGACACTGTTGATCTTTGATATTTGTATGAGATTATGTACTCAAGCCATGTTGTTGCTAAGTAATCAATTTAGTACGTCCGTTCGAAATATGGTAATTCGTTGTAGACGTATGTTATGGTGCTTGATGTGGAATGCAATAGTTACATTGTATTGCATGTAGTATAGGACCCCGCTATACAACGACCTTCACCGAGCTGGTTTATGGATGAAACATATTTTATATTCAATTTAACATGTCAATAAATATATTGCATATGGGTTGCCGAAAAATTTTCAGTTCAGGATATGACTACCTAATTAAAAAAATTTTTTAAAGCATTTCACCGGTTTGGTTAATAGACAAATTTCATACCAATCGAAGGTATGAAGCCCATAGAAAACGCAAACGTTAGGTTATCATTTTCCCGTTACAACTCTCGGATAGGCAGGTTGTACCTATAAACGAGTAAATCAACGGGAAACTACGGAACCCTAAAAATGGAAGCAACCTAACATTTACATATTCTATGGGCTTCATACCTTCTATTGGTATGAATATATTTATTGACCCCATATGCAATATATTTATTGACATGTTAAATTGAATATAAACTATGTTTCATCCGTTAACCCAGCTCGGTGAAGGTCGTTGCATAGCGGGATCTTAGACCAATATGCTTATGAATAAGTAAATATCGTTATTGATATAATACCGTAGTGCATATAGGTACATAACAATATGATCATAATTATTGTGTTACTATGGCAAGCAGATTTGTAATAATAGATGGTAAGCTGGACTTCGTCTGTGTCGGTGTTAGCTGGCGGGCGTGCTCTACCTTTTTGGAGTGTTTTTTTTTGTTAAAACGTCAGTTTTAACAAAAAAAAGCGCTCTAAGGGGGTGCCGTGCGTATGTCGGCGAGCGCCGGCACAGACGGGGTCCATACTTGTATAGTTAAACTAACTTCTTGTTACAAATAACTACAAACTTGACATTGGCTAATCTTTGTAAAGCCAGACGAGAGAGAAAAAAAAGATGGTAAGCTAGTATTCTAGCTAAAATTCTTGTGGAAAATCTTTGATTTCCGGGATAAAAAGCATCCTATATTCAAGCATCCTATTCTCTATTATCAAATGGCAAAATCGATTAGCTGACTGGGGCTATAAAAATCCTACGGGAATTTTTCAGGAAAAAAGTAGCCTTGGTACTTAGGTTAGGTATGCCCTTACCCGGGATGCAAGTATCAAAGTCAATATCGGTTGAATGGATAGGCTACTGGCAAACCAGGGGAAAAAGTTAGAAGTAATAATATAATTACTATACGAAATGTACTTGGCCAGTTTTTATGATGCAAAACGAAACAAATTAGTTCAAGAGCATAATAATATCGTAACGCTAGTTTAACCACAATAATGACGTGAATACAGTAATTTCGAGCATTAATTCTGCATTTTGATGTGACAACGATCAACGCATTAAACATTAATAAAAATTGTAATAGGTTTTCTGTTCTGCGAAATGCATTGTTCTATGCAAATATAATGAATGAATGAATGAATGAATATACTTTTATTGTACACCACAAAATTAGTACAGAAAAACACATAAAAAGCTCAACAAAATATAGGTACAATTTGGCGGCCTTATCGCTACCTAGCGATCTCTTCCAGGCAACCAAAATGGTCCAAAGGATATAGCTATAGATATTAGAGGTAGGTGGTGCAAGTATACATTTATATATAATATTAGGATAAATAAATACATAAAAACATGTTAAAATTTAAATAATGTAATAATAATTTAAAGTTCCGGCGAAGTCATATGTTCAAAGTATATATGAATGGTATAATGATCAAAGTAAGTAATTCTCATTCCCAAGATTAGTTTTTTTTTTGACGCTGGGGAATGCATTTACGCATTCCCCCCCCCCCCCCCCCCCGGAAGCTAGCCAGCCAGCCAGCCAGCTGAGGGAGGGTAAGTGGGACTCGCCGGCCGAGAGGCGACCGGAATACCCACTAAACCCCAGCGGCGCTACTGCGCGTCGCCTGGCGACTGGGTCACGGGAACGCCGAAGCAAACAACCGCGACCCAGCCAGCGACGTCTGCCGAGGCAGACCCTCCACCGGGGACCTGCTCGGTCCCCACCACCGCACCTCCGGGACGCACCAACGAAGTGCGTCCCCCGACCCTGGGACGTACACGTCGCCCGTGTCCCATCCTACGCTTCGTCCACTGTGCCCTCTGCTAGTCAGAGGGACACGCGGAGAAACCTCCCTCCCTGCCAGGTCATTAGCCATAGCCAACAATATCTCCGAAGAGAAATTATTAGCCATGTTACCGGGGCGCACCGGCCCGAACACTGCTCTTCTCCTCGGACGCATCCGAAAGGGACCAGCAGCATCCAGGCACACTGGGACGTTACCTGGCTGTTGGAAGAATATAAGGCCAATGGTCTCCTGGTCGCCAAAGACGCAAATGGTTGAACGTTAAAGGGGATGGACAGGGCTTAATTGGCTACCAAGAACAATAAAGTTACAAATTACAAGTGTAAATTAAAAAATTATAACACCCTCGACCAGTGAAGGTTACAGTAACTAGAAAAGAGCTGATAACTTTCAAACGGCTGAACCGATTTTCTTGGATTATAGCTAAGAACACACTCGATCAAGCCACCTTTCAAACAAAAAAAAACTAAATTAAAATCGGTTCATTAGTTTAGGAGCTACGATGCCACAGACAGATACACACACGTCAAACTTATAACATCCCTCTTTTTGGGTCGGGGGTTAAAAAGCGGCGGCTTTAGATAGAGAAGCTTTTCGTATGGTGATCAACAAACTTCGTTTCGAAGAAGACACACGATGATACTTGACACAAGTTATTTATTTATATTTACACTTACTATTTACTTATTTACTACTTTTCTTTTATTTATTTGGCCTAAACACCCATTTCCATATTTCTAACTTAATTTCCCAAGTTCATAACAGACGACTTCGATACAAACTTTCATCCTATATAACCTCACGGAATCATTTTGAAAAACCTTTCTCAGGTCTCATCTACTACGTTATAGAAAGTCCTGTGCAAAATTTCATGTTTCTAAATCTGGACTTGGCGGCTTAGGCTGAGTTTTGTCGTATAGTCTAGTGTTTTCCTGGCCGCAGAGGACATGGGAAGAGTACCTAGGTTACCAAAAAACTAACATTTATTGAGAAAACTTGGATGGCCGAATATAATACAGCACTTATTAATTATTATCATCACTATAGGTACCAACTTAAAAATCTAACAATTCTAACCATCAAAAGGTGTAATTACCTGCTTTGAATAAATGATTTTGAATTTTGAGTTTGAGTACTGCCCATGGGAAATCCCATTGAGCACACGGCTAGTAAAATCCATAGAATTACAAATCGATTTGTCAACCTCTGAACTTGAGAAATAAATCAATGTCGAGATTAATCACAAACTTAATTAGGTATAGCGTTTTATGTTATTGTATACCTAAGTATTTAAATTATGCTTCTGAAATCTACCTACTGTTCAATAGCCTATGGGCTATAACAGTAGGGGACTTCTTGAAGTGTATATTTCTTACTAGCTTCTTCGACTTCGTTCGCGGGCATCAGCTAGTAAGAAATATACACTTCAAGAAGCATGCATGCATGCATTTCAACAGGCATACACAACTCCATGTGCACCTCTAATACAATGTGGAGGTGGAAAGAATGTTCATCAGTATACCAGCGCTTGCTTCGGCCTGAGCATGGAGTATGGTAAGAAGCGGAGAACGTACCTCTTTGACAATAGAATGCTCTTCAAAGTAGATATAGGAGTCGCACTTGATCTCCGTGGAGGTGTCGAAGAAGTGTGGCGCACAAGTCTCGTTGTACCCATAGTCGGTATTGGTGAAGTTCACAAAGGGTGCGTACCGGAGACACTTGGCAGGCGTGCCATCTTCCTGTAACGGTGCCGTGAAGTTCGCGTCTTGGTTTTCGCATTCTGGTATTGCGCATCTGTGAATGAAAAGCAAAGTGAAATGAGCGATAAACGTCTAGGAAAGTGATCATCATCATCATCGGGCCATCACCGGTTTACTGTTAGTACGGGTCTCCTGTCAGCATGGGAAGGGTTTCGATAATAAGCCTCGATAGCTCAGCGGTTGAGGAGCGGCCTGAATTCCGAAAAGGTCGGCGGTTCAACCCCCACCCGTTGCACTATTGTCGTACCCACTCCTGGCACGACTTTACGCTTAATTGGAGGGGAAAAGGGGAGTATTACTCATGATTAGCATCGCTAATATTCTTTTTTTTGAAAGTAGTTCACCACGCAATCCAACTGCAGATTGGCAGACTTCACTCAGCTTTGAAAAAGTATTATAGAGAACTGTAGGTATACAGGTTTCCTCACGATCTTTTTAATCCCCGACCCAAAAAAAGGGGTGTTATAAGTTTGACGTGTGTATCTGTGTATCTGTCTGTGGCATCGTAGCGTCTAAACGAATGAACCGATTTTAATTTAGTTTTTTTGTTTGAAAGGTGGCTTGATCGAGAGTGTTCTTAGAAGAAAATCGGTTCAGCCGTTTGAAAGTTATCAGCTTTTTTCTAGTTACTGTAACCTTCACTTGTCGGGGGTGTTATAAATTTTTAATTTACACTTGTTGATTAAAAATCCCCAGTTGTGGATATTTAAGTTGGGGATGCGAGAGTATTTCTACAGTGCGAGCATACGAGATACTTAGTTTTATATATTGTGCCAGCTTCGTACCCCGGTATATATCTGTCTACGTAGTCTATGTCGCTACGAGCATGCGTGTCTCGTACTCTCGATTCTCGTCACATACATAATAATGAATGTGTATATTATGTGTTCATAATATATTATGTGTACGAATTAGTGTTCACTTCTTAAAATACGAATGTATGAGCCTTGCTTATCTGAACATTTAATCATATCTTTGGGTAAATAATAAAAGATGAAGTATAGATTGAACGAAAATCGGTCATTCAAAATCAATAGAAAGTACCTAACTATTTAATTATTATCAGTTATCACCTATTACACACTTTATCGTAATAAATAAAGATTTCACTTTAAACACATTCTCACGTTTTTATCATAGGAAAAGTAATTTCTATAAAAAAATGATTTCTTCACTGACCAGTTTATTCTAACTAATAATACTGTAATACATAGAAAATGTACGTGATTTTCTTTTATTGATAAGCGAAATGCAACCGAAGCAAAACTATAATTTAATTCTATTGAATTGTAATTCTATTGAACAAATGGTTTTTTTTTAATAAATTGTTTTTTTTTGTACTTAGCTTAATATATACCTGATATAAAAATTTAAGGTGAGTACGCACTAGGGGTGGCAAATGACATTGTATCGATAAATATAATTATTTTCGATATATCGGCAACGCTACTGTGCTCGCCCGTGGTTTCAAAAAATCTTATTTACTTTAAGTTTTAAGTTTAACCACTCAAACCGAGGTAGTGGTGTACTTGAAATAAAATATGATTTTGTTTTGAATATCTTTATTCCTTATCAAATTTAAAGAAAACAATTGATGTAAGTAAAATTTGTATATAAATAGGTGGTCCATTCCATTCCTATTCGAAGCCTCAAAAGCTTAATGATGTAAGAACAGATTAAAATTCTCGGTTCGTAGCTATGTACGTTGGAATTAAATCATGAATTAAACGTGAGTAAAATATTCATCTTCGATATCAAGCATGAAGCTAACTTTATAGATATTTTTAACTTTATAGGCTTCCGCTCGACTGCAATCACATCTAATAGAAGCGATGATTAATTAGATAGAGCGCGTCTGCCGAGATATATAATTTACTCTTCTTTTGAAGGCACTCTCACTCTCTCTCTTTCTCTCTCTCTACTGTATTCCTTATTGCTGAGAGTTGTGACCCCTCGGATGGGTCTCCAAATTCTTCCAAGTGGCACATAGCAGGTAGCTACATAATACAAATTACAACGACATATTTCAAACAAAATTTCGACTTTTTGATTTTTTAAGTTATTATCAGATATTAGTGATGATAACTGGGACTGACGGCTTAAAGTGCTCTCTAAAGCCCAAATTCGGACTTCCAGAATCGGTCACCCATCCAGTTACCAGCTTGACTCAATGTTGCTTAACAATCGCAATCGATTGATATGCGTTATCACAACAGCTAGACCATACGTTTCTCAGTCGCTTTGAAGGTAAGATGAGTATTAAACCGCCTAACTAACAGATTTCAGTCCGTTACTTTAATATTAATTTACCCTTTTTTTACAAAAAACCATCGTACCTGTATCTAAGATCCATAGCCTCGAAGTTATACACAGATGAGTACATTCCCGCAAGTAACACCGGAAACAAGATTAGCAAATAATTCAAAACATTGAACTTTCCGAACGGTCCTAGAATTTGTAAAATATCGTCCACTGTCACCTCATTATTTTCTTTATTTTTTTCTGGATCCATTTTGATTTTTTGTTAAAATTAATATCGATATTTTTAATTGACTCCAACTTTAGCACATCACTATTTTTTTAAATATTATATTTTTAAAATTTTAGTTCGAAATTCGAATCTTGGATTTGAAATAAGAACGCGACGTGATTGGCTCGCCCGCCAAGGGTACAGTGCGCGAGAGTCGTTTGATTGAACATTTTTATTGTAAAACTATTTTTTACATTGCATTCGCTTATCGTAGGTAAGTACTTATTGACCGAGGCATAATTTCTTTAACCATAACTTTTGTAACTAAGCTAGTAGGTCAATCTATTAGTATTTGTGTGATTCGTGACCTTCCGTGATTTTTTGTTTTTGGTAGAGCACATTTTTATTATTTATTTTTGTTTTTGTGTTAATATTGTACAGATTACTGAGATAAAGTTGAAAACTAAAACCCGACTGCGATCGTCTTAATAAACACTTACATATTATAGTAATTGTTTTTCTATCGCTTGGTATATTTTAATGTTGTATTACATTTGTATTTATGATCAGAGAATTTCCTCCTCTTTCATTTGACACCCCACTCGATATAAAAGCAAAAAAAAAAAATTTTGGAGACCCCCAATTTTTTTTCATGTTATATCCGTTAGATCTAATTTTTTCGTATAAAATGTAGCCTATGTCCCCTGGACCGTTACGACGAATCGATTGACACCTCACCTCATTCATCAAAATCGCGCGGTAGTTTAGGCGCTACGGTGGAGCACATAGAATCTGGATACAAAACAAACATACACATTACACACATACATACATACATAGACTGCTAAAATCATAACCCTTCCTTTTGGCTTTGCCACAGTCGGGTAAAAAATAAGCATGCATTCATCATCAACATCAGCCAACTGGCCTCCTCTCAAAATGAGAAGGGTTTGACCCATAGACTTAGATTCGACCATACTCTTCCACGCTGGCCAAGTGGGTATTGGTATACTTCACACCCCTTTGAGAACATTATGTAGAACTCTCAGGCATGCAGGTTTCCTCATGATATTTCCTTCACTGTTAAAGCAAGTGATAGGCACTTACCTTTCTTTAAAACGCACGTATAGTTCCGAAAAATCAGAGGTGCATGGAATGTAAATCTAAAATCCATTACTCATTAATATAGCCTTCAAAAATGCTATAATGATAACTGATATGTAATTGAAGCTGAATAAGTATAGATATGTAATTTAATGCAAAGTTCAACAAAAATTGTTGAGTTAGTTACTTAGATTACTTAAGTAAATGCAGAGTCCCACCTGTTGTAAGTAATGCCACAATTTTGATTAGGTATGTAATATTAAATACGTAATTTTCTTTTGCAACCAACTTTTCTTGATAACTCTACGACGATTTTCTTCACCGAATCACGTATACCAACCATACCATATACCATATAGCTGCTCGAAATACTACCAACTAATTACTAAAAAAAAAAAATACTATTTACTTTTAGAATTAACATGATCTATTTGTATAACTTACCTACTTCTTTGGCGCTACAAACCTTTGTGAGTGTTAACAACAAAATACGCGGTAGCTAGGTTTAGGTACAATACTTAAATAAACGCACTGTCTGTCGTCGGGTTTCACTTTTCAATTTAACCTTTTTCTTTGACTGAGTTACAACTCAAAATATCGACAGAAGAGCTGATAACTTTCAAACGGCTGAAACAATTTTTTTATAGCTAAGAACACTCTCGATCAAGCCACCTTTCAAACAAAAAAAAAAAAAAAAACTAAATTAAAATCGGTTCATTAGTTTAGGAGCTACGATGCCACAGACAGATACACAGATACACACGTCAAACTTATAACACCCCTCCTTTTGGGTCGGGGGTTAAAAAATAATCGTACATTCAACGAAAACGCTGGAAGAATAAACTTTGTCCGAGCGAATGTGAATAAAGTAGTGCAGTTTTATTTGAGCCTTCACTTTACCTATTTGGTGGCGCATACGCTACTTTGGAGATAGCGACGCCTCGGAGTCAAAAAGTTTCAATCCCACAAAGAGCTTTCTTTGGTTACACGGGCATAGTGATGTGACGTCGGTTCATATCGATCTTTCTGAAATATCGAATTATTAAAAGAAATATATTTACAGGCGGTTTAAAAGTCGACGAAATTGCTTAGTGTTACTTGAAAAGGATTTGAGATCTTCAACATCTGAAATTTATGTATAAAGTGGTCCCAATTGAAAGGGAATGAAAAAAAAATATCTTGTTGTCATCATAGAGGTAGTTAGCCAAATAATACAATGTGACTATTACAATATTTTCAAAAATGATACCTATTGTAGGTATTTGGAAGGATCTGGAAGCTGGCCGCATTATTATCCTAAGACAATGCCTACTTTTATGTGATAAATCACGACTCTGAGTCATAAGCAGTATAGCAGTGTGAGAGAATACTTAGTGGAGACGTTCAGGTTTGAAACAGAATCTGCTTTTGAATCTGTGGTAAAGAAAGCCAGATTTGAAATGTAAAAAAAAACGATTTTTACACGACTCGATTACCTAAAAAAGGAGTGTAATGTTTTCAGGGTATTTGAGTTTCTTTATTTCACCATAGCTTCTAAATGCCTGAACAGATTTGAATAATCATAAAATATGGATATTATTAGAATCCTTTCATCATCCTATTATTTATTGTGAAAATTTTACTTTTTTTTTAGCAGGGCACTGTCGTGTTTTATATTTTATTGTTAATTAAGATTTATCGATATTCATATCGATAGTCATATTCTGTGCATCACTCAGCTCTTAGCCGGAAGTGCAATATCGGATACGTGGTTCACGACAATGGGACAAATACACAAATCCTCATACAAAGAGGAGTTGCGATAAAATTTAAATGTGAGCAAATCCTATTTTCTAGTTAGTTGGTTGAACAAGTTCCGAATACGAGCATAAGGGTCATAGTCCACTACGCCAGCTAAGTGCGGATCGGTAGACTTCACACATTTTTAACCCCCGACCCAAAAAGGGGAGTGTTATAAGTTTGACGTGTGTATTTGAGTATCAGTCAGTTTTAACAAAAAAAACACTCCAAAAAGTCACAACACGCGCGCCAGCAAACGCCACCACAGACGAAGTCCTCAGAATCAGTTAAACTGTTGGGCCGTGAAAAGGTAGCAGTCAGACAGACACACTTTCGCATTATGGATGTAGGTATAGGCAATAAAATATTTTATCACGCAGAAGAAGTCACTGGAAAAAGTTAGTATTAAATAAAAATGAATAAGCTTAACCACTAACCTACCTGGCCAGTCTTCCGATTCAAAGAAATTTTACTCAGCTTGTAACAATATTTTTAGGGTTCCGTAGCCAAATGGCAAAAAACGGAACCCTTATGGATTCGTCATATCTGTCTGTCCGTCCGTATGTCACAGCCATTTTTTTTCCGAAACTATAAGAACTATACTGTTGAAACTTGGTAAGTAGATGTATTCGGTGAACCACATTAAGATTTTCACGCAAAAATAGAAAAAAAAAGCAATAAATTTTGGGGGTTCTCCATAGTTAGAACTGAAACTCAATAATTTTTTTCATCAAACCCATACGTGTGGGGTATCTATGGATAGGTCTTCAAAAACGATATTGAGGTTTCTAATATCATTTTTTTACTAAACTGAATAGTTTGCGCGAGAGACACTTCTAAAGTGTTAAAATGTGTGTTCCCCCCTGTAACTTCTAAAATAAGAGAATGATAAAACTAAAAACAATCGATGTACATTACCATGCAAACTTCCACCGTAAATGTTTGAACGAGATCTAGTAAGTAGTTTTTTTCATTTAAAAAAATACTCGAGTACGGAACCCTCAGTGCGCGAGTCTGACTCGCACTTGGCCGGTTTTTTATTATTTTTAACATCACCTTTTTCCAAGAATCTTTTCTTATATTTATTAATACTAGCTGGCTTTTAAATTCCTTGGCTTTGCAGATACCAACCTGTTTCTTAGAGGACTTAGAGCTAAGAAAGCTTCGACTTGGTTTAAAAGAGTTCTTCTATTTTCCTAGAGCTTAAATAGCTTATACGAGATTCTGTTTATTAGAAGTGAAGAAAATTCTTTTTGCGGAAAATTTATAAAAGCGCTGATTCCGTTCCTCTTTATTGTATTAGAGTGTACTTTAATACCTGAAGATACTTAAAGGCACTAGTGGTGAAAAGTTCATATTATATATGCACGTGATTAATTTATTTTCGAAACCTTCTTTCTAGGATCACTTCGTTGTCTGTCTGTCAAGGGAATCGAAACCTATAAGTACTTTACTTCCCGTTCACCTAGAATTATGAGATTTGGCGGGTAGCACTGTCTTGGTAGCACAAGTAAAAAGCGGAAAATCTGAAAAGCGTGAATTTATGGTTACGTCACAAAAATAACTCCAAAATAAATAGTCCAACTCGCACTTGTCTGGAATTTAGAAGTGGAACAACTTCCCAAAATATTTAAATCTTCATCAGTCCTAGGGGTACAAAACAGACAGTTTCACATAACAAGTTGACAAAAATCCAAATCTCGTGAATTTAAAGCTCTTCTGAGGGCAGTTAGGCCGTGAGCACACTGTGAAATTAGATACGTGTTTAATGTTTAACACGACGTAGCACTTTCGCTGTTCACAACATTTGCATAGAGCAGGGGGTAGACAGAAATTATTAATTTGTAAGCTGAGATATATTATAAGCTTATAAGCTTCGTGATAGTTTAGTGGTTAAGATGTTGACCTCCTATTCCAGGGTCGGGGATTGATTCCGGGTGCACACTTCTAACTTTTCAGAGTTATGTGCGTTTTAAGCAATTAATCATCACTTGCTTTGACGGTGAAGGAAAACATCGTGAAGAAACCTGCATGCCTGAGAGCGCTTGATAATGTAGATACTCAAAAGTGTGTGAAGTCTGCTAATCCGCACTTGGTAAGCGTGGTGGACTGTGACCAAACCCTTCTCATTCTGAGAGGACACCCGTGCTCTGTAGTGGGCCAGCGATGGACAGGTTATAATGATGATCGATAAATAGTTGGAAGAATTGATAGACGTTGTGGTCTCAAGGTGCTGGAATGGGACTCGCAGGGTACCGCAGGAGTCAGGCGGCGTAAGACCGCCACATGTGGAAGTCTCTACAAAATACCTACGTCCAGCAGTGGTCGTCTATCGGTTGATGATGGCGATTATTGGCGTCACTCAGAAAAGCAGGTATTATTTAAATATTTTTATCGAATTATTGGAATGTCCTCTCCAAAACCAACACAAAAAAACACAAGTTTAATGTGCAAGGTTATCCGAGAGTTTTAATCTAAACAAACTAATGCCAAAATAAATAATTTAATTAGAGCGTGATTGCTATCACAACATCTAATTATCCAGTTCACAACCCAAATACCGAAAATATGCGATATCGCTCGGAATCTCAGAAGGAGACTGAACTAAAACCTTCAAAACACCCGTATTTATGCAAGTTCAATCTTGTTGGCCTCCTAGTAACAGATTGTATGACATCGAATGAGCCAAATATCGATTTTACCAAACTACCTTCATCAGCTAAATTAATAATTTTATAATATTTTTGACAACTCAAATCAACTTTTTAAAAATAACCTTACACGATGATGATTATTATTTACTAGAGGATGCCCGCGACTTCGTCCGCGTGGATTTAGGTTTTTAAAGATCCCGTGGAAACTGTTAGATTTTCCGGGATAAAAAGTTGCCTATGTCAATTACAGGGTGGCAAGCTACCTTGGTACCAAATTTCATTTTTTGGAATCCCGTGGGAACTCTTTGATGTTTCGGGATAAAAAGTAGCCTATGTCCGTCCCCGGGATATAAGCTAACCGTGTACCAAATTTCGTCAGTATCGGTTAAACTGTTGGGCCATGAAAAGGTAGCAGATAGACAGACAGACAGACACACTTTCGCATTTATAATATTAATATATAAGTACGGAGTATGGATATAGGTAAATACCCCAAATAAACGATTCTTTTAGTCTACATTTTTAAACATGAATGCGATGAAGAAATTATCAGGTTTTGGTTAGGTGATAAATTAACGAAATATTTTAATTTAATTAAGTATGAATGTGTCTGAGATGTAGCTACTCTGTGGCATGTTCGGGATTTATTCACCGCTGGGGGCTAAGCATTAAGCGAAATACTCGTTTCTTATGAACGTATCACCAACTTCATTAATATTCCATTAGTTTTATGCTATGCTTCTGTAAGGTACCTTTTTACCTACAGAAGGACGTGTGACTGAATTCGAAAGGTTCATTTCAACCGCTGAGTCAATGTTTTAGATTTCTTTTCATTTTCATTCAATCACGCCGCAACGAAGCAACGAATCGATATGATTTTTAGAGTGATATGATATAGTCATAAGCTGTTTTTTATCCCGGAAAGTTAAAGGGTTCCCACGGGATTAATAAAAACCTAAATTCACCTGGATTAAGTCGCGCGGGCATATCAACTATGTAGTAAAATTTTTATTTAGAACATCCCTAGGGATGTTAAACTAGACATACCAGGGAAATAAACTAGGTAGATACTAGTATCTACCTAGTTTATTTCCCTAGACATACCAGGGAAATAAACTAGGTAGATACTAGTATCTACCTAGTTTATTTCCCTGGTATGTCTAGTTTAAGACTTGGAACATCGCAGAAGCGGAGTTTCGTAAAGCGATATAAGATGTCATTAGAAACAGATTTGCCTGATAGCGAATTTATCACAATGGCGTATTGATATCACTTGCACTAACAACCTTACAGCAGGGCCATGGCTTTGTCGCATGTCGTAGCAGGGCGAATGCAACCAAGCCCAAAGCTTAATTTGCTATAATCCGCTTAAACAGACAAATCTGTATGGTGCACCATACAAATCCCCCAAAACACGCTCAACGCACGTTTGCAAAGACTTTTTACGTTTGCAAAGACGTTTAATAGCTTCAATAGCTCAACCGGTAATAAAGGAGTGGACTGAAAACCGAAAGGTCGACGGTTCAAACCCCGCCCGTTGCACTATTGTCGTACCTACTCCTAGCACAAGCCTGACGCTTAGTTGGAGAGGAAAGGGGAATATTAGTCATTTAACATGGCTAATATTCTTTATAAAAAAAAACTTTGCAATTGTGCATTGTGCTTACGTGGTAGCTGGCTTTTCCTGCATGTTTAGCAGTGGAAGGGCGGACGGTGCATATCGTATGCTGCATGTTGCACCGTACAGAATGTGATAATGATGATGATGATGAAAGGTTCTTAGCATGATTCGCAAACAGTGTTTACATAATCGGTCGGCGCTCGCCGAATGGCCACAGGACTCGTCACATTGCTATACTGAAGTTTTTATATTATTATGTTTTAAACCAATTTTTTTTGACGCTTTGCGCATCGCTCTAGTTGCCGCTTTCGCGACGAACCCGTGGCTCTTCGGTTAAACTATCGGGCTTAGTACAATATTGCACGATATTAAAAACGTCTTCAGTTTTTACTTTTTTACTTCATGAATGAAATTTAGTTTTATAAAGCAGCTACAGCTGCTTTAAATAAATTACGTACCTACTTATCTTTTTTTGGCGGATGAGATTTGAAAACAGCAAAAAGATGCGACTGTAAATTAAATTGTGATACACTACGAGTAAATGGAATTACACCTATAAAACCTGCTGGTAGCTGGTAGTCACACTGTAGCTTTCATTGTAGGTAAACTTGCTTAAATGTCAATTTCCGGGACGCAAGCTATCTCTGTGCCAAATTTCATGTAAATTGGTAAAGGTGCCCATGCACTGACGACGGCAGTGACGTACGCGCGTCGCGACTGGAGAGAATATCGTGCGGGGCGCTGCCGCGACGCGCAGTTCAGCTGCAGTTCAGTTCGAATGCGTGGACACCTTAAAACGGATAGGAATTTGAGAATGCCATGGCAACTCTGATTTTCCAGGATAAAAAGTAGCCTATGTCCTTCTCCGGGATGTAAGCTAACTCTGTACCAAATTTCATCAAAATCGGTTTAACTTTTAGGCCGTGAAAGCTAGCAGACAGACAGACACACTTTCGCACTTTTAATATTAGTATGGAAGTATGAATTTTTTGCACTAAACGACTAATTATTACTATGCGCGTACAGGCTGAGTAGTTTTTTTGTCAAACATTCACCTTTGGGCAGAGTCGAACCAACAGCTATGTGTACCAACAGCTTTATACCGTTTTATGAGAACTCTGCACTCACTTAGAGCGAAGTTCGCTGTAAAAAGAAACCAAGTAAGTATCCAATGTTGGGAAACTATTGCAATTTGTTTGAGTTGGATCCTGTAGTTGGAAACTTCCACTGCCAACTTCCAACTTTCGCGCTGTCTTCTTTGACAAAAACATTTTTTCTCTATTTTCGAAGTTTCAAACACACTTGACAAGTTTAAACTCTAAAGAAACAAGACATTGACAGCAAGCATTTGGGCAATTGTACAAACAGTGTGGTACAGGGACTAATTAGAATCTATCTAGGTATAACAGTTAGATAATCACTTGCTTTAACGGTAAAGGAAAACATCGTGATGAGATCCGAGGAAAATGTCGGATCCGAGTGAGCCGACAATGGATTGAGTTGGATTTCTATTCAACTCCATTAATTTTTTCCATATCCATCCGTACTTAATATTATAAATGCGAAAGTGTGTCTGTCTGTGGCATCGTAGCTCCTAAACGAATGAACCGATTTTAATTTAGTTTTTGTTTTGTTTAAAAGGTGGCTTGATCGAGAGTGTTCTTAGCTATTATAATCCAAGAAAATCGGTTCAGCGTTTGAAAGTTATCAGCTCTTTTCTAGTTACTGTAACCTTTACTTGTCGGGGGTGTTATAAATTTTTAATTTACACTTGTAACCGATTTTGATGAAATTCGGTAAAGAGTTAGCTTACCTCCCGGGGAAGGACATAGGCTACTTTTTATCCCGGAAAAGGTTCCCACGGAATTCTTATATGCCTACCCGTTTAAATATTTATGTTAAATTTGGTACAGAGGTAGCTTTGCTTTTTTCCCAGAAAATCAAAATATTCCAAGGGGGTTTTTAAAAAACCTTAATCCACGCAGACGAAATCGCGGGCATCGTCCAGTTTCAAAATATATAGATGTTAGTGTTAGCATAAGAATCAACATCGCGTTGTGGTGTGTGTTATACCACAACACCACAGTGTGGTTTTTTGCTCTACAAATATGATGAGCCATAAATACCGATTGCCAATTTTATTTCATGTAAGTGTTTCAAGGGCTAACACGAAAAATAGAGTCAAAAAATCCATTTGCAAGTGTGTAGACTTTTACCATAATAACCCTTCTTGTTGGGGTAAACTCTGTCGTGTTTGGAGAAAAATGTGAAAGGTTTTTTTTTTTGGTATTACCATCGTCCAAAAAGAGATGATACAACGGTGTTGAATATCTTAAAATTGCTGCTTTCAATCACACAAAGAGCCTTTACAGTTTGCTTGAGGTTAGTGATGACAAAAAATATATCGATAAAAAATACATCGATTACGAATCTTTTTTATCGCAAGATAGACTTGCGTTTGACAACAAAGTACCTAATCTTGTTTGAAACTGAATTTTTCAGATTGTTCGCCCTAAGGAGAACAATCTGAAAAATTTAATAATAAGTTGGTCACCTTTAATAAATATTAGTCTCAAGCCGACAGATTTGGCTAACTTTCACATTCAAGAAGCTGAAGACCATGAACCTGCAAGTATTTTTGAAAAATACTTGCAGGTTGCAGTTATAAACTAATGATTTTAAGCGTATTTCGTGGTTTAACAACATTTTGTAGATAACGGGTACATAACTAACGGGCAGGGATACTGCCCATACAGCTAGAACTTATCTCTCGTAGTACTGCAGTCTCGTCGTGACCACGACTCATGCAACTAAGTCGAAATTTCGTCCGTTAAAAACACCAAAACGTGGTATGTATACGTTAGCTACAATATAAAATGCTCATAGAAAACACAGAAAACACAATAGATCTATCAATTTTTTCTCTATCTTGTTTTTTTTTTATCGATATCTGCCACACCACTAGTAGACGATCTAGAGAAGTGCAATATTTCGGCCGCGACCCGAGTGTTGTCTGAACAAAGGGGTCGAGCGCAGCTTAGTTGCATCCTAGGAAATCTCTGACACGTACACCTGCAATTGTATACCTACTTCTGTGTCCCTACGACGAGTTGTCATAGTTTTCGAAAACGAAATTCGATGTCCAACTCAAGGCATGATGTCCAACTCAAGGCATGATGAAATTCACTGTTCCTTTATCCAGCGATGATAACTTTGTATAATCAAAATCGGCACTAAAATTACAAATTACACACTAAAAAACACACACTTATTAAAAAAACATCACTAAAATTACAAATTAGAGACTAGTACCTACTACAAGGCTTATTTTGACTTTTATTACAAGAATGGGCATTGATTTTTTCTAATCATAATGTAAATATTTTCATATGCCAGACAGCGTATAATTTCGAACTATCGAAGCATGCCTTCTTATCCTTACGAAATATTCCTCTCGAGCTTTTATAATTTAAACTATTAATTCATTAATTAGGACGGCCGTAGGTCAATTAAGTACATTAATTAATAATTACTTACAATGAAGACACAGAAAAGGCAAAACTAAATTAAAGAATTAGGTATAGATACACAATATTAATGTATTTTAGGTCATTCATTAATGTTAAAATATATTATCAAAATAAAACTTTCGAAAACCATCAAAGTTTTCGAAAGCTCTTACTAGGGGTACTATAACGGGAGTTGTTTAAGATAATAGCTAGGTAGATATAACGTAATAAGAGGAGCATCAGCAATATTAGGTAGCAGGAGGAAAATTACGGAACACGTTCCCATATTTCGGCTACCTAGTTACGTTTCATTTTGGTATTTGATGGCTGGATATCCAAATAAGTGATGTGGTACAATCGTGCAGCGAGCAGGGCTCCTAATATACTTACCTACTAATTATTTTAGCAACTAATATCGCTAGCTTTAACGGTGAAGGAAAACATCGCGAGGTAACCTGCCCGGCTAGCATGGGCAGTAGATAAAAATTATATCCCCGATTATATCCACTGATCTCATAGAAATCAGTGGATATAATCGGGGATATAATTTTTATCTACTGCCCATGCTAGCCGGACTGCATACCTAATAGTTCTCCATAATGTTCTAAAAGGTGTGTAAAGTCTACCAATCCATACTTGGCCAGCCTGGTGGACTGGGTCCTAAACCCTTCTCATTCTAAGAGGAGACCTGTGCTCAGTAGTGGGCTGGCAATGGGTTGATCATGATTATGATGACTAGGCAAAAAAGGGGGGAGCTGATTTTCAAAATTCCACCACGTAAGTTGTAACCTTAAAAGACCCCTTGCTGGATGGACAAACAACATCAAACGAGTCGAGCCGCTGAATTCAGGCGGCGCAAGACCGTTGTGTGTGGAAGTTCCTATATCACGTACCTCCTTATACCCAGCTGCTGTGGAAGTTTATCGGTTGATAATGATGATGATGATGATGATGAAGCCAGGGGGCCAACTAGCCAAAGTTTGTATTTAGAGAGGTTCTTTGTTAAAATGCAACACTGAAGCACATACTTGGATACACTGAAGCACATATGTGCTAAGATACAATAGTTTTTATTTCAGACAGACAACTGCAATCAAAGCTCGCTTTGCGGAAATATGAACAGTGAGAATATGTGAATATTCAAGTCCTGTGAAACGAATACATCATACTCTTTTATACTGCGAAACGTGTGGTCGTTTTCACACTCCGAGGGACACTGTTGCAGCCAAAAATCATATCCTCTGGTGGGGAGAAGTTATAGCTGAAGTCCACTTTCGCCAAAGTGTAAGCTCACGGGACCTAAACGTAGAGGCGTTGAAGTGCAGACTTAGGCCTGTTTGGAGCCCTTGTAGCTTTACTTTTAAGTTTACGTAATTAATTATCACTATACCATCTTTCAAATCTAACAATTCTGACCATCAAAAGGTGTATTTACTTTGAATAAACTCGTACTAATTTTAAGTTTTGAGTATTTTGAGTTTTGCACGTGAATAGTCATAGACCATTACGTTTTTTAAAGAAACAAAATGAATTTAGAAAAAATATTGTACATTGGGGAATACAATCAGCAACTACCTATGTTATAAGATATCAAAACAATTAAAGTACTTATAGTTTTGCACGAAAGTTTTTCTGTGATTAGCATGGAGATAGAAAAACTGATTTAGCATGGATGGTGTTCGGTGCGGTAAGCATTGCATTACAATTTTCCTTTAAAATGGACGAAAACTCTACCAGCAGCGCTCTTTTTTGTGTTCCAGTTTAAACCTGCTAGAGATCACTGAACTAATCAATTAAATATCTACTGCTTTAATGGTGAAGGAAAACATCGCGAGGAAACCTGCATGCCTGAAAGCTCTCCATGATGGTTTTGAAGGTGTGGGAAGTTTGCCAATCCACCCTGAGCCCGCGTGGCAGACCATGGCCTAAACCCTCCTCATTCTGAAAGGAGACCGATGGTCAGCAGTGGGCCGGCAATGGATTGATCATGTGCGAAATTTTAAATCTTCTCGAGAACGTATTGCTTACTTGCAGTTTTAAATGAGACTGCAAAAGGGATATTTTTTTAGGTTTTAAAAACGGTTGATAAAACACGAATAGCGCGTTGTGTGTTCTTTGGCGATGATTACGGGCGAAATTAAAAGTTTCCGTGATGACTTTTAGATTTATTGAACCTAAAAATTGTAGTGGTTTCTACATTGTATTGGTACTTACTCACCACATAATCTGATAATGCCTTCTAAAGTGAGAAATTTTTTACTTGAGAAGAGTAAGTAAAGTTATTACATTAACTTTTACTTAGTTTTAACTTTTGAGTAGGTGAGTATCACAGATAAAAGAAAGGTAAGTAGTTTCCTATCTAAGTATACTTATTATAAGAGTTCTTATTTTAATACTGCTTTTACTTTCAAGATTGCAAGAAAGAGGAATATCGATATTAAGTAAAACAAGTTGAAATACAAAAACATTTAAATATTATTAAAAGTATGAACTAACTATGAACATGCCAAATGTAAAATGGTGGCTATGGTGACGTAAAATCAAAGAAAAATAGGGCTACTTTAGGGCTACCTGCGTCAAATGAAATGGATTTGACGCCTGCCAGTGACTTCGACGCTTCGGCGTTTTGTTAGAAGTTCCCTAAGTCGTGAACTGTGAAATTAGTCTTATACAGTTGTAGACCTAAGCACAGAATAATACAAGTGTACCTAAATTAAAAATTTATAACACCCCCGACAAGTGAAGGTTACAGTAACTAAAAAAGAGCTGATAACTTTCAAACGGCTGAACCGATTTTCTTGGATTATAACTAAGAACACTCTCGATCAAGCCACCTTTCAAACAAAAAAAAAACTAAATTAAAATCGGTTTATTAGTTTAGGAGCTACGATGCCACAGACATATACACAGATACACACGTCAAACTTATAACACCACTCTTTTTGGGTCGGGACATAATAAATAGGTATAGTAGGTACATGGCACGAAATCGGGTAAGTGTTTACGTAACGTGTAAAAGCTTCTTCAAGTGAATACCAGAAATACCCCGGATTCGAAACAACACACTCGCTCTCGCAAACTTGTGTCTGAGTTTTATTGGGAAATTGAGTTTTTCGACTTATTTTGGTCGGAATGTTTCACCACTTTACTGGCAGTTGGGGAGTGTGTTCAAAGAAGCAAGTAAAGACTCTAAGTGAAGAGGTTTCTATAAAATTGGCAAGTTTACAACGTTTGTAGTCTTTACTTTTTTTTAGGTGTGTCACCTGATGTTAAGTGATTACCGCCGCCCATGAACGTTTGCAGCACCAGAGGAACCACCGATGCGTTGCCGGCCTTTTAGGAATTTGTTAGTTCGCCCCTTGAATAACACCATGTTGTAACCTAGTGGGAACATTTTATGCTTGGTTTGCGCTGATTTTGTTATGATTTTTTTCTGGTTTTTATATCACACTAATATTATAAAAGACGAAAGTTTGTGTGTGTGTATGTTTATTACTCTTTCACGAAAAAACTATTGGACGGATTTGGTTGAGGTAGTTTATAGGTAAGACTTTACACATAGGTTACTCTTTATCCCGGAAAATCAGAGAGTTCTCGCAGGATTAAAATAACCCAGATATATCCACGCCGACGAAGTCGCGAGTATCATTTTGTATTGGTAGGTAATGTAGGTATCCGATCATAGCTTGCTTATACAATATAATATTATTGTGAATTGAACATTTGTAAAGAGCAAGCTTCGAGTTTCTTGCTGGGTCTTCCCGGCAAGAACGGCATTCCGAACCATAGTTAAAGCACTTGTAAGTTTATTTGAATAAAAATTATACCTACTTAAAAATTAAGTTAGATATCTAATGTAGAAATGAATTGTTATTTATGAAGAGTATTTTCCTTGAAAAACTGTACTTAAATTACACTTGACAGTTCTAGGTCCATGCCTTTTCCGTTTTGTTTGGACTTTGGACGCATTCATACCTTCTCAGTTTTACCTTCGATGAAGTTAACGTAGTAGGTAGGTACCTAACGTAGTGAAGTAATACATCTATAGAGTGACTTTAATTTACTATTATATTATTAGTTTGTATACATGAAGCTTAGATTTAGAATATTAATGAACCGTCAGCCGTCAAGTCATAACCACTAAGATAGAAGCATTAATTATAGTTTCGATTGTGCGATTGGCCTTTGCCAGATTACCTACCTCTAATATCACTGATTGAATTATTATACCTACATTAGTATATTGCCAGCCTAGATTATATTAAAGCCTATCTCAAATCTCAATGTATGTACCCACCTACTTAACTGATCATAATCTTATAGGTACATAGGTATATAAAAGGATAAACGGACTGACTGACATATCAACTTAAACCATTAAGGCTGTTTTACGCCGGAGTAATAATAAAATGCAACAATGCAGTATTTTTTTTATTAAACCTAAAGTGCTGACGGCAGTACTTTACTAACATTACAATCTAGCCTACGAGTAGAGCTAATAAGCAATACCTATTATATTAACCTAAACTTATACAAGTGTAAATTAAAAATTTATAACACCCCCGACAAGTGAAGGTTACAGTAATTAGAAAAGACCGAAAAGACCTGATAACTTTCAAACGGCTGAACTGATTTTCTTGGACTATTCCGCGCCTACGATCTAAAGTATCTGAGTTTTCCAAAACATCATTTTCAAATAAATAATTATGTATTTAGGCAACGTCCAGCTTGACAGCTTGACATTTGTCAATTGACATAATATTATGAACCTAACGGTTATCTAACCTTCTTTTCTACAAGAAAACTAGAAAAGAGCTGATAACTCTTAAACGGCTGAACCAATTTTTTTGGATTATAGCTAAGAACACTCTCGATCAAGCCACCTTTCAAACAAAAAAAAGTAAATTAAAAACGGTTCATTCGTTTAGGTGCTACGATGCCACAGACAGATACACAGATACACCGACACACAGATACACACGTCAAACTTATAACACCCCTCTTTTTGGGTCGGGGGTTAAAAAATACTTAAGGATATCTAAGTGCGGGTGTGCGGGCATTCCTTGATTGCCATCTCGACTTGTCGCGTACTATAGGTAGGTACGTGTGACAGAGACAACGCTCTATAAACTTAAAATCTCTTTCTAAAATTCGATGTGCAATATTTCTTGTCGGGTACTGTACAAGTTGAATTAAGAGGATCCATGACAAGGATTAACAAGCTATAAGGGTCAAAATTGCTTAAAATTGGACTCAGGGGGTATGAATCCTCTTAAGTAGTCAAGGATGCACCCTGTAGCATGCCTCAATTTCGCGTTGCGTTGTTCGCGTAAAACAGCCTTTATGCATTGTATCTTGGTAATATTTAGGGCTTAACATGTCTACTGCACGCACGTGGTGCCCACGCACTATAACTGAACTGCAGCGAAACGGCTGGAGAGAATATCGTGCGGGGCGCTGCCGCGACGCGCACTTCCGCTGCAGTTCAGTTCGAGTGCGTGGGCACCTTTAGTCTCTTGATTAGTCTTTTCGGCGTCGTACCTGTACGTTATAGTGTCGTACCCGCAGCTCTCGCGTACTAAGTAATTACTTAAGCTCGGTTAAATATTTAGCTTCGTAACTCCTGAGACGAGCGCGGAGGTAACGTGCATGTAATTATGATCCATTTATATGTTAAGATTTATCTGAGTATGTATCGGATACGATCAAGATATACGATGGTCCTATATTCGGGTTTACAGCGAGGGCAAAGCCTATAGTACGCGACAGGTTGAGATGGAAAGCGGGGTGGGGACGCCCCCCTCATCTGCACTTTTTTTATTTTTATTGTATCCAGGAGTTTAATGAACCATCATTTATTGTTACCTATATACTCACATTTGGCAAAATAAATAAATAACCCCATGGAGATAGCGTGGGTGACGTGCAGGTGTGCGGGGCGTCCCCCCACTTCATATCCCGATTGCCATCTCGACCCTGTCGCCTACTATATGCATTGAGTTTGCTTTGGATTTATTCTGCTGCATTACACTGTACAGCTATGTTACTTTGTCTATTTCTTTCCAGCTGTTACCCCCAAATGCATTCTACGATGCTCTTGCAGTCGGGTTTATATCGAGGGCAAAGCCTATGCACTGGGGTTTTTCTACTGCAAGTCAAAACACGATGTCCGTTTTGCCCTAGGTGATTTCTCTATTTATTTCCATGTTCTAGATTGCTACCCCTAAATACGTTCACGTAGAATTTATGTAATTTCATAGAAAAATATGTACCTAATTTTTCTGTTTTCGATGGAGCTAAACCCTTACTAATAATACCATAAATGCAAAAGTGAGTCTGTCTGCTAGGCCCGGTCACTGAACCGATTTTAATAAAGATTGGTACAGACTTGGGATACATCCCGGAGAAGGGCATAGGCTACTTTTTATTCCGGAAAATTGAAGAGTTCCTACGGGATTTAAAAAACCTGAAAACCACGCGGGCATCCTCTAGTATTATATATTTCTGAGGTACAAGTATGCAAGCTATCTTTGTGCCCAATTTTATCTAGATTAGGTTATCGGTCATGTTTTGAAAAGATATAGAAATATAGGTAGGAACAAATTCTGACTGCCTAACTTTTCTCGGTGCGTAAAATCGCGAACTAAAAATTTTATTCGCACGAAGTTTAACACTATTTTGTCGTACCATATAAATTACCCAACTACTCTTAGTCGGAGCGATAATAGTTAATACAATATGCATGAGTTTACTGTTGACTTTAAAAGAACCTAAAATTCATTATGTGAACTACTTACTCACTTTGAATCTTGATACTTTAAGTTACAAGTGTTGAAATTAGATTGTATCTAATTTCAGCACTTGTAACTCATCAAATCAGTCTAAAAACCAAGTAAACTTTTTATGTTCTTTTAATCAAGCTTTTTTTTACCTAGACTTAAGAGCGGTCTCTCCGTCACTCGCTCCATACAAACGTAGTTCGTCTCTCATTGGAATACTAACCAATCATACTCAATGGAATTTTGTAGAAACGTTCCGGGAACTAATATCTATATTGTGGTTTTCCAGATTTCCGTTAAAATATTCGGTTTCAAAGTAACGCGGTCGCGGACTACGATTGTATGGAGTAAGTGGCGTTGAGAGCCCTGTTAATTAGAAATAAACGAACTGCTTCTAAAAATTTTAATCAGGCCAAGCAGATTTGAAAAACATGCTTGCAACTGGCTTCATTTAAATAAACATAAATATTTTTTTCGCGAGGGGAAAATAAAATTCTCGGGAAGAATTTTTATTAAAAAAACTTTATTGTGAAATTATAATACCTACCTATTTTAACAATGTGATTGGTTCATTAAATAAAACGTAAAAATTCGAGGGTTTAACAGAAAAATCTATTAAGTATCTTAATCACTCAGTATAAAAACATACTAAAAGATAATACTAGTTATTGACATTATTTGCTTAAGTGCCTAATTAATCCATTGTCTTTTATGCTAGGGTACATAACTAATTAAAAAGCTAACCGCCCACTAGATATGAAACTGCATACAATATAAAATAAGCTCACATACGAATACAGCTCTCATAATAATTAATTGTGCAAACTTGTACCTGCATTTTATTGCATAGACTGTAGACGGTCAGCTTTATCAACGCACTTTAATAATCATAAATAAATATAACAATTTACAGTTGAATCAAAGAGACGAGCAATTTAATCGTGCTGTTGGAAATGTTACGACTCGATATTTCGAATTTTCCAGCTCTCATTTAATGAAATGAGGGTTAAAAATTAACTGCCAATAATAAAGAAGTATTAAAGGCTAGGTACAATTTAACGATCATCATCACTCTCAAGACAGACATAATTACCTACTAGCTGTGCCCGCGACTTCGTTCGCGTGGAATCAGCGCGCTTTATATAGCTACGGACGCTCAGGCGCGAGGCGTGTAGTACGTACTCTGTACGTTAAAAATGTTCGCCGTGATTCTTTAAATTGACATAACTTTTTTATTTATGAACCGATTGATTTATTATATGTAAGTATAGATATGTACCTAGTATAGTGATAAGCAGTGCCTTTTGTAGCTACTTTATATGTATAGAGAGACATAATGGCCTAGCGAATAATCTTTGAAAATAAAAATTATAAAGAAATGCACAGTTTTGGCGAGAATAACAAATTCTGCCAGTAACGAAAACTGTTGCGATAGTAACACTTACTTGAGTGCTATGCTATACTTAAGTTTTCCTTAGTTTGTTTAAAAGATAAACAAAACATTGAAACCTTCACGGGGAAACGCGTAAGCGACGCGATTTGCCTGGCGGCGGCGGGCGGCGCTTTAGCTTTAGCTTTGGCTGGCTTTAATAAATATTTGGGTCATTAAACTGGTTATAATCCTTGCACTAAAAGTTATATAAGTAGATAATACATACGATGCAACCTACTTCAAACGACCACAGCATGTGTACAAGTGTAAATTAAAAATTTATAACACCCCCGACAAGTGAAGGTTACAGTAGGTAACTAGAAAAGAGCTGATAACTTTCAAACAGCTGAACCGATTTTCTTGGATTATAGCCAAAACACTCTCTATCATTACCTTTCAAACAAAAAAAAAAAACTAAATTAAAATCCGTTCATTAGTTTAGGAGCTACGATGCCACAGACATACACAGATACACACGTCAAACCTCTTTTTGGGTCGGGAGTTAAAAAGAAAAGCTGAAACTACAAAAAAGAACTACTTACTGAAAACTACGTGAATAAGTACACAAAAAAAGTAGAAAGGCCGCAATAACATTACAATAAATGAACGCAAAGATGATTTACAAAATATAGTGATGGAAAAAATAAAAAAAACAGGTAAGAAATATTATGTAGGTAAAATTACAAATTACTCAAACAACTCACTCGTATAATGATTTCATTGTTTGTTCAACAAGGCAAAAGTCCCAAAAAATAAAGATTAAAAAAAAAAAAGGTCGTATGGGCCTCGTATAGCTAGTGCTCTTTCAACGAGAAGCTACTTGTTTGACTTTTAAGTAAACTAAGAAAAACCAAAGTAATCCCCCAAACATTCGGAGAAGATTTCAGTAATGCACATGAACGCTTGAACAATGCAATGAGCACGACTCAGTACACAATCAGTGCCGTGCAGTCCATAGAGGCATAAAAGTACTGCTTACCTCAGGAGAACTAACTCAACGTTCATTGTTTATTAATTCGTCAAGTAATAGGAACCTACCTAAATGATGCTTATCCTGGCTTCAAACTTGTGCACGTTACTGGACACAATTATTGTCAACGCTCGAACACATTTTTCGCAAGGGTGTCATCCATTTTTTCCTTTAGTCTATGTGTAATTTTAAATGAATTTTGGTCCCACTCTATTTGATTTAAATATAATAACATACAGACACAACTTACTGTCTAAAATACTGTCCATAAATGGCTGAGTTTGGAAATAATTGTACAATAACTATATAACCTACCAATACAATAAACAATGATTAAACTGATACAAATTGAACGCTTACTTTTGCAAGTGTATTAAGCAAAAGAACTTCTGGTGCACTTTTTTAAATAAAAATAACTTAGGTATATCTACTAACTTAAGGATAATTAATATAATAATTGCATTTAGTACCTACATAAGTAATATACCTAAACATTTTTTAAGTAAGTACATTTTTCATAGAAAAATCGTTATTTTTGGTTTTCATCCTGGTTATACTTTAGATAAGTAATTAAGATTGGTTTTAATCTTATTTAATATTATTCTAAATAAATATAATTTTTCATATCATAAACGTGATCCTTGTTCATTAATCAGAATGTCATTATAATTATAACCTTGCCTATATTATATTTATAATTTAATCAGTAGTTTTAACCGTAAGGCCTCATTCGCACGAGAGCTTTTTGAACGTCCGTTAAAAAAGCGTTCAAATAGAACAAATGCATTCTTAAGTATCTGTTCACACGTCAACGCTTTTTTAACGCGTACTTTGTATTTTCAGCGCAACGCCGGGTTTTAACGCAACGCTTTTTTAACGCTCGTGCGAATTAGGGTTAATTTATCATAGATTTATCAATTACCGCAGCGTGACAGGGTATGACAAGGGATCAACATGGGTCAAGACAGGTAAAGTTAAATCTAATGTTAAATCAAAACTCAATTACGTAATAAATAAATAAGTAAGTACTTAAGTATCGAGCGAAATTATATCAAACTTATGAAATAAAACTTTATGTACACTAGAGCAACATAGTACGACAATGCAGCATGCTACAGAGCCGTATCTCTATCCATATTATACTCGTAAATTATGCGAAAGATCCGAAATGAGGAGATCTGCAGGAGCACCAAGGTCACTGACATAGTCTAAACTATTAGCAAGCTGAAGTGGCAGTGGGCAGGCCATGCCTGTCGTAGAGGCGATGACCGTTGGACCCGGAAAGTCCTTGAGTGGAGACCGCATATAAGCAAGCGTGTGAGACGCCCTCCAGCACGATGGACCGACGATATAAAGCGGCTGGCGGGAAGAGGCTGGATGAGGAAGGTGGTTGGTGTGGTGGCGCTCTTTAGGGAAGGCCTATGTCCAACAGTGGATGTCCACAGGCTGACGATGATGATGATTATGCGAAAGTGTGTTATTTTTATTGGTTTGTTGCTTTATCCTTCAATCACGCCGCAACAGAGCAACGAAATGCAAATGCCTTACTTATTAATTGCTTAATTAAGCCGCAAAATTAGCATGCAGTAATGTCGCATATTGTTGCTATGGCGTAAAACAGCATTAACTACCTAAGAACTGAATGAACAAATCGGGCGATTGCGATCGTTACATTGTAACCGTCATTTTATCGTAATCGAGCCCCAGGATACTTTACTGACAGTGCGTAATAGCACCAAAGTTTTCATAAAATTATATTCCAGTCACTGAATTGAATTGACCTATACAATTACACGTTGGAGGAAATAAAAACATACCTACATACATACATAGGTATATAGACTGCCAAAATAGGTGGAAACCAGCCCAGAGAGATGAAAGAAAGCTACAGTTCGGCAATTGCAGGTCCAGCGTACAGTAATTTCAGTCCTTTTACCTTTTCTAGCTACCTTTTAGTGAAGTCACTAAAAGGTAGCTTGAAAGGTAACATTGTTAATTCATAATTGGAACAAAGACAATGTAGCCAACAATGGTTATGAGCACGAAAAGCCCCATTGTCAGCTTTACGTCCGCAACATAAAGAAAAGATAAAAACGCCATTCAAAAACTTATTAAATTCCCTTTGAGTAAGCAGCTGTAGCCTGTAACGGAAGTAAATGAGAAACTAAACTATATCATCGCTATATTAAAACCAAGATAGGTAGACAGCAACTTTGAACTACATAGGTATATTAATTACTAGATGACGCATAAGCATAAGGATTCAGGAGTTGGAATCCAATTTTTTTATGGAACAATATAACAAAGTTCCTCTATGAATAAAAAAAAATATGGAAATCGGTTCAGAAATCTCGGAGATATCAGTGTACATAGGTAGAAAAATACAACTCCTCCATTTTGTAAAGTCGGTTAAAAATTAGCCTATGTTACTCCTTGGTTAAACCTTTTTTTGTCTGTGAAACTCCCGCTAAAATAGGTTCAGCCATTCCGAAGATTAGCCCGTTCAAACAGACAGACACTTTAATTTTATTTATTAGTAAATATAGATATCGGGACTCTTCTCAGTAAAATCTGATTTCTAAATCGGTGGTAGAGTCTTAACTTTCATATTATTATAAAGAATCATAAGAGCCACAAGTTGGCCTAAACGAAATATGTATTATATTTGAATTGAGGTCTGCATCCGTACGTAGTCGAAATTCCTCGAACACGTACGAAGCGATTTGCTGCCTCGTTTCTAAACCGAACATCATCAGTCAGGCATCAGTTTTCTCTCCCACTTTTAATATGGGTACCTTTAAGTCAAGAGTGAATAGGCAACTTCTAGGCAAGCGCGCTCCTTTTAGGCTGCATCATCACTTGCTAGCAGGTCTGATTGCAGCCAAGCGCTAGTTAGTACCTATATATAGTTTAGCTATATAATTAAAAAAATATCGAATCTTGGCCACCAGCTACAAAATATCTTGCTCAATTAAAAAATTAACTGTTTTTATTTTTAAAGAAAATCAACACGAATTTAAATTTACGAAAGAAGGCAATCTTCCTAATTATAAAAAAAATATGTATTAGTATTTCATTAAAAAAATGATATTAAATTAATTTACGCTAGCGCGAAGCAGTTTTTTTTTTTGAGTACACAATACACATACATAATAGCTATTTAGAAAACCGTATCAGACGAAAATCTGTGTTCGAAATTAGGAATATATTGAATTTCTCTTTGTACTTATTGGTTGAAGGTGTATCTATATAGTATTCTTACGTCAATGATTTACAATTGTGTATTTTTATAGGTAACAGTTTTCGAGCTTTTTAAGTTTTTATCAACCCAGTAAAATGCTTTGTATGAATAAAATGAACAAAGCTTTTTAAAAATCCAATATGAGAAATATAGCTAAAAACTGAATCACAATTTTGCATACAGTTTGATAGTAGTGTACAGTGTAATGTCAATAGTTTATAAGCACATTCATGTATACTAATGTGGCATGAATAAAAGTCAGTCCTATTACAACCATCGACTCGTTCACTCATTTTTCTACACCTCCTGTACCCAACCTTAGATGGCGACCCCGCCAAACGGACTCAAATAAATAAATACTTATAAAATATAAAAACACCTGTATAATGTGCAACTCAAAGGTGGAGAAAGAAGACATTTTTATCAATCAGAATAGTCAAAACAATGCCAATATAGAACAATTACATTGGCATATTTCCTCAATCAATATAATTGTGATTATTATATGCACAATTTTGTTACTGGGAGTACTTTACATATTCTTCAAATTTTACAAAAAATGCCACGAAAATTGGATGAGAAGCCAAATAACCCAGCACGTGCTTCGACGGTCGCGCCGATCTTCAGGACGAGGACCAGCACTGGAGCGTTCGTGTGAGAACTGCCGTGCTAAACCTTGTGGATCGTGATATTTTATTATTCAAGAAAAAACTATTACAATTAGTGCAAAGTGCAAGATGGACAGTGATGTATGACGATTTATTGAAATTATATAACGAACTTTCCAAGATAAAGGTATATTTAGTGAAAATCGGCCCAAGTCGGAGAAAAGGTGAAATTATATCTAAAAAGTTAAGTGAAGCGGACAATTTAGTAAGTAATTTTAATTCGATTTTAGAAGAATTAGCTTCAATACCAGTATCTTTTAAGGGTGATGAATGCTTACGATTTGACAAGTTAAGTAATGATTTTTTCAATTTATATGATACTATTTTAAAATTGTGTAATACCGAGTCTTGTGAAAATTATAACAAAATGTCAAAATTCGAATTAAAAGTAGCATTACAATTACTGCCAGTCATCGATGACTCTGAAATATCTGTGAAGCAATTAATCGATAATATTATTTACTATGATTCTTTGCTTACAAGTCCCGACTGTAAAAATAATCTCATTCAATTCATCTTAAAAAGTAGACTATCACAAAATGCTAAATTGCAATTACAGCCAAATTACACAGCCATCAATGACTTGGTTAGCGATATGCGGCGTGTGTTACTGCCACAAAAATCGCCTATAGCTATCCAAAATAAAATACAACAGTTAAGGCAAAATAATAGATCTGTACAAGATTATGGGAAAGAAATGTCAGAACTTTTTGTTGACCTTACAATATCGCAGTCAAAAGGTGATTCAAATGCTTATGCGGTACTTAAGCCCTTAAATGAAAAATTTGTCACTAAAAAGTTTGCCGACGGGTTGCGTAATCGTACACTTAGCACAGTAATTACAGCCAGGAACTACGATTCGCTTAAGGATGCAATTCAGGGTGCCCTTGATGAAGAAATCTCGAACCCTTCCCCTTCAGCAGGTGATTTATTAACCATGAAACAGCGTACATACTACCAGTCTAGGAATTTTAATAATTACTCAGGTAGATGGAATACAGGTAAGTATACAGGTTCACGGCCATCATATTATGTACCTGGCAGAGGGCGAGCATTAGGGCATCAGGTTTCAGCGCACTACTACTCTTCTTCGAGAGGAAAACAGAACGGCGCTCGTGGGATGACACGAGGTCGCGGAGGTAAGTTTTCTAATAATAATAATTATTATTATAGAAATCGAGGAGCTAAACAGACTAGAAATGTCATGCATATGTTGGGCGGATCAGAATCGGATTGTCAGATTAAATCCTCCCCTGAAAACCAAAATCAGTTTTTTCGAGAATAAACCCTTTATATTAACCTTACAGAAAAATGTAAAATACGTAGAATTATATTTGAACAATACAAGATGCTTCTGGTTATTAGATACCGGCGCAAGCATTTCAGCGGTTTGCAAAACAATAGTATGTAACAATACACCCATAGCCGACCGCCGTATTCTAATCAACGGCGTGGGGGGTCAAATCCAAGCGAAAGGCTCTGTTTATTTAACACTATCTGCTCCAAGTGGTGTACAATTACCGCATGAGTTCTATGTATTTGATTCTTTACCGTGTATGGCCAATGGAATTTTAGGTCTAGATTTTCTTTCTTTGTACGGAGCTCATATTGACTTAGAAAATTGCATTTTAACATTGAACTTTAATGGAATAAAATTCATACTACCATTGTTAAATAATATTGAAGTTGAGAAACCTAACTTTTTGACTATACCTGCTAGGTCTGAATCTACGCATTACATTACTACTAGTATGACTGAAGAGAGCGTAGTCTGTGCATCCGAAATTAAAGATGGAATTTTTATCGCGAGCATGCTAGTTATGCCTAAGGACGGAAAAATACCTATAAAAGTTTTGAATACTACTGAAACCGATTTTTATTTACAGGATATAAAGCCTATTATACACAAGGCTAGTGATTATGATGTTTGTTTATTTGAAAATCCCTGTAGAGACTCAAATAGAGTGAAACGTTTATTCAAATTACTAAATTTAAACCATTTAAATTTGGAGGAGCAATCTAGTATTGAAAATATATGTGCAAAATATAACGACATATTTTACCTTGAAGGTGACCAATTTACCACTACTAAGCTTTATAAACATTCAATTTCTTTAAAGCCCAATACGACACCAGTGTATTCCAAGCCTTATAGACTTCCGCATTCACAAAAGAATGAAATGGATAAACAAATCGATAAGATGCTTAAACAAGGCATAATAGAACCATGTAACAGTGAATGGTCTAGCCCTGTTCTATTAGTTCCGAAAAAATCGAACTCAAGTACGGAGAAAAAATGGAGATTAGTCATTGACTATAGAAAATTAAATAACTGTATTATTGATGACAAATTTCCCCTACCGAATATAACAGACATATTAGACTCATTATCAGGATGTATATACTTTACCCACTTAGACTTGAATCAAGGTTTTTATAATGTTGAGCTCGATCCAGCTAGCAGAAAATACACAGCTTTTAGTTCAGGCCAATATCAAATGACCAGAATGCCTATGGGTCTTAAAACAAGTCCAAGCTCATTTTCACGAATGATGAATATGGCAATGGCTGGTTTATCCTACGAAAAATGTCTTTGTTACCTTGACGATTTAATTATTTTTGGACGGAACTTATCAGATCACAACAAAAATTTAATTGAAGTGTTTGAAAGAATTCGTAACGTTAACTTAAAATTAAATCCAGCAAAATGTGATTTTCTCAAAAAGGAATTGTTTTATTTGGGACACGTAGTGTCAGGCGATGGCATCGTACCCGACCCTCAGAAAGTTAGTATCATAAAAGATTACCCCATCCCAAAAACTGCTGACGAAGTAAGACGATTCGTCGCATTAGCTAGTTATTATAGAAAGTTTATACCTAATTTTGCCGAAAAAGCTTACAACTTAAATCTTTTATGCAGAAAAAAGGTTCAATTTATATGGGATAGTAATTGTCAAAAATCTTTCGATATTTTAAAGGAATGTATGATGACACCACCAGTTCTACAATACCCTGACTTTTCAAAAAGTAATCAGTTTATTGTTCACACAGACGCATCAGGTTACGCGATAGGTGCAATTTTATCAAACTCGGATGGACGTCCAGTAGCTTACGCAAGTAGAAGTCTCAACAAAGCTGAGCAGAATTATCCGACTATTGAAAAGGAGCTTTTAGCTGTGGTCTGGGCAATAAAATACTTTAGACCTTACTTGTACGGTCGGACTTTTAAAATTCTTACCGACCACAAACCTTTAATTTATTTGTTTAGTATGAAGGACCCTTCGAGTAGGTTGCTTAAATTTAGATTGACCTTGGAAGAGTATGACTATCTGATAGAGTATGTGAAAGGTAAAGATAATGTGGCTGCAGACGCATTATCTCGAGTGATTATGAGTTCTAAAGATTTGAAAGAGATGTGTGATAGTGTAAATGTGATGACGCGTGCACAGAGGAAACGGTTAGATACAAGTGCTTCTTCGGATAATATGATCTCTACCGACGACAGGTCTGATCAGCCAATAGTCGTAGACAGTCATATTAAACCAAAGAACGCAGTTGAGTTAAGATTTATAGACGCGAAAATTTTAAATAAATTGCGACAAGAAAATAAAATTAATTGCGAAAATAATATTTTTTCATATGACAGAGGTCAAATGACGATATTTATAAACCCTGCTTCTCAATCGCAATTGACGCGAGCCGCATTTGTGAGAGAGCTAGGTGAGTTTTGTGAACGAATAAATGTAGAAGAAATATATTTTATTAAAAGTAATAACAATAATATATTTGTTAAGAAGTTAGTAGAGGAGATAAAGAATACAATTGAATGGAAAGGACCTCGTTTATGTATTTTAGAGGACGTAAATAGAATAGATAACATGGATGATAGAAAAGTTATATTAAACGACTTTCATCTTCTGCCCACAAGTGGCCACGCGGGCATTAGACGAATGTTAAATAACATAAAGAAATATTATTTCTGGCCAGGACTGGAAAAAGACATAATTAATTTTGTAAAAAAATGTCCTAAATGCCAAAAACAAAAATATACCACCACGGTGAAAGAACCCATGGTAATTACTTCAACAGCTCATTCAGCTTTTGAAAAAATATTTTTAGATATAGTTGGACCCTTAGATAGAGATATTAATAATTACACATACATTTTAACGCTACAATGCGAACTAACAAAATATGTATGCGCATTCCCATTGATTACAAAAACAGCCACAGAAGTAGCGCGTGTTTTTGTAAATAACTTTATCCTTGTTCATGGAATACCAACGATTGTGGGAACAGATCGAGGATCTGAATTTTTATCGGAAACATTTCAAGAGGTTTGTAAGTTACTCAATATTTCTAAACTAAATTCAACAGCATACCACCATGAAAGTATAGGTGCCTTAGAAAACTCACATAAGAGTTTAGGAAGTTTTCTAAGAATTCAGACCGAAGGTAGACCAGATTTATGGAGTACATGGCTTCCTTTTTGGTGTTTTGCGTATAACACAACTGTACATTCGTCAACAAAGTTTACACCTTTTGAACTAGTATATGGTAAAAAGTGTAACCTACCAAGCAATCTTTCAACGAAAATAGAACCTCTTTACAATCACGATAACTATCCTCAAGAATTGAGATATCGCTTACAAGTTTCACAAACAGAGGCGCGTAACAATTTAATAAATAGTAAATATAGACAAAAATTTAGATACGACAAATATGTTAATCCTATAAAATATAAGCCTAACGATTTAATTTTAATTAAAAATGAAACAGGCAATAAACTATCAGATTTATATTTAGGACCATATAAAGTAATTGAAGACTTGTCACCGAATGTAAAAATAGAATATACTAATGGAAAAATAGATGTTATTCATAAAAATAGAACTAAACTATACTTAACTGATTAACTGTATGTATTTGTAAGAAAATATAACAATATTGTAATTAGATGTAAGAAATATATTGTTTCCCTACGATTTAAAAAAAAACAAAAATGTTTTTGTATTTTATATTTAGCTATTAAGAAAAAAAAATTATGTAATAGAACATTAATAATTTTTTTACCACCCCATGGGAGGTGTACAGTGTAATGTCAATAGTTTATAAGCACATTCATGTATACTAATGTGGCATGAATAAAAGTCAGTCCTATTACAACCATCGACTCGTTCACTCATTTTTCTACACCTCCTGTACCCAACCTTAGAGTAGGCATTTATGAATTACACGAATATTCATTCATATAACGATGTATTATTTTGAGCTTCATATGCATGGAAAAATCTTATTATTATTCTGTCAGTCAGGTATCAAAATAGTCTTTTGTATGGGGTGAACTACTTACACCCGTATTCACAAACGTTAGTTACTATGAGGTCTCATAGTGCGCTCGAACGCACAGTGTCCGTTCCACCAATCAGATGACTGTATCACATCAATTTACAATGATCTGATTGGTGGAATCTACACTATGCGTTCGAGCTTACTGTGAGACCTCATAGTAACGTTTGTTAATACGGCCGTTACATAAGTATATGATTATAAAACTATAAGGTTCACTTTAATACGGGCATTTGGATTGCACAATAATTGTAGTTGTAGTAAGGAACGCTGAAAACGTGGATTCGTTCTCAGGGTTTTCTTTTCAGACACAGACTTTTCCATGTAGATTCCGAACGATAAAGAAAATGCTTTCCGAGCTAGTGAGATAAAAACTATTTTTAAGTGGCGTTGCCATCAGTTATTAGATAGACCGTGGGTATATAAAACCGCAATTACGATAAATCATATCACAGTATTATATTATGTAGACCTAGGATTTTTCTGAAAGGTAGTTTATGTTACCTTACAAAGATACCTTTATGTCAAATTAAAAGCAATAATCCTTATATATTCTAACCAAAAATATAAAAAAACTTGCTTTGGGGGCGCCAATAGTATAATATAGTCTATGGTCACTAAGTATGTCTTGTATAAATTAGTTCCACGGGGTTTCGCAATATGGCGAAGTAGTTGATTTTTCTGGTCAGGCTTTAACTTATAAGATTCATTTCTGTATCTATACGAAGGGTAGTTATTAATTTGTAGAATCCAATTTAAGTCACCTAATGTAACCAACTCATCTTTTTTTCACATAGCATCTTCTTTAGTCTTCTTTTTTCTGGTCAGGCCTTAACTTATAAGATTCATTTCTGTACCTATTCGGAGGATAGTTATTAATTTTGTAGAAAGGAATCCATTTGAAGTCACCTAGTTTTATCAAATCATCTTCTTCACATCGCATCTTCTTTAGTCTTCCTTCTAGACAACGCTTCGGCTTCTTCTATAGTGTCAGGTAGCCTCACGTTCCTGGTTTCAGGCAGCATGAGTACCAGTACGCTGGATATCAGGCACATGCCGCCAAACAGAACAGTTGGCATCGATTTGTGGTACTGTGACTGAAACAAAAGAATACCCACTTTTCAAAATGTAATAAGTAATTCTACTATAGGTCCTTATTTTACTTCAATGTTAAATTTTCAAAGTAAGAAAACTATACCAAGTGGGGTATCATACAAAAGGGCTTTACCTATACATTCTAAAACAGATTTTTATTCGATAAACCAAAAAATATTTTTTTGGTTTATCGTGCAAAATATCACAAAAAAATCCCGACTCGCACTTAGCCGGTTTTTTTAGCTCTATGTGAATTATTGTATCCTTGAATGAATTTATTTAGATTTTTTGATATACTGTATGTATATCCCATAGTGAAAAAATTGGTTGTCTGTAAAGTCGGTTTACTGACGATAGTTGAACGTGACAACAAAGGCGATTGTGCTTCTTTGTCGCTCGTTCCGCGCTCTCGCTTGCACTTCAAGCCTTACATGAAACGCCTCAGAGCGAGGTAACGCCGCATGAGTCATGTTTTTTCGTGCGTGCAGCCGGCTCTATCGAATTATAAGACGTTGTCACGTCAAAAATTGAAGATGAAGTAAATAATGTTACCAGTAGAGGCGTCAGCGGCGCAATCAAGGATCCTATCCTGCCAGCAGTTGAGCACACACTGATGAGAGTCTGTCGCATGTTGGTCGGGAACACCTCTGACACGTAGATGTATACTGAACTATACGTTAATGTAACGCTCCATTTTCCGATGAGATATAGAGGGATGGACCAGAGATCCGCTGTAAAAAAAAAAATATCAATCGAGTGATGCTATGGCACTTGGTAACTAGACTTGAGTTCTTATATCTATCTTCTTTTATTCCATTTCAAGTTTCTGCGATCTCACCTGGTGGTAAGTGATAATGCAGTCCGAGGTGAAAGCGGGATAACTTGAAAGGGATATGGAAGTTTTATTAAACGCTAAAACCAGCCATGACAGAAGTCTTCCACCAGACAATCTGGTTTTATAGTCGTATGTTCTTTTGCTGAATGTCAGCCATAACGATGTTAAGCTATATTAAGTAGCTATGGTACGCAACAGTTCTTTGACTTTTCTTAGACTGTTAAAACGAGCGCTATTGTACCGCTAAGATAAATCGGTCTTGTTTTAACTGAAACTTAAGTTTAAGCAAAGTCACAGTGCGCTCTGTAGATTTCAACTTAAGAGTGCACCTTTGTTTTCGCACACTGGTCAAGATGGCAATGGGGGTGCGGACGCCCCGCACACCCGCACAGCCCCCACGCTGGTGCGGTATAGCGCGGGCGTCCGCACCCCCATTGCCATCTCGACCTGTGTGCGAAAACAAAGGTGCACTCTTAAGTTGAAATCTATAGATCGCACTATGACTTTGCTTAAACTTAAGTTTCAGTTAAAACAAGACCGATTTATCTCAGTGGTATAATAGCGCGGTCTCGTTTTAACAGTCTGAGCAAAGTCAAAGTGCGTTCTACAGATACCGACCTTAGACCTGATCTCTACGTGCTCTGTGAGACACGGGTGTATAACTTCCAGGCTATGTCAAGTTAGTTACATTCACGTTAACTTGGAAAGTTCCACGAGGGCCTCTGTAGGTACTTTGTAACATATTAAGTTGCCTTGTTTTGTCTTAAACTGCATTATTAACCGCCAGTTAAAACTAAGATAGCTCAAGTTAGTATCTAATAAAACGAAAACCGGTAAATCATAAAAAATATCCAGACAGGGTTATCACTTATCAGTTTTTAACATTAAAATAGACACTAAAATGAAAGATAATAACAAAGTCATGTAGTCTAAGAATGATCGGAACACATCGCACACACGTGTAGTACCTACCTACTGTTTCGAAATAAAAAAAACTGGGTCAATGGATAGGCGCCGTTTTATTCAGAAACTAAGCAGAGATCCGTTGCTAGAAATCCTGATTAGGCTACTTGACCATATATCAATTATTTTATTTATCAGTCCGTTTCTTCCCCAGAGAATAGTGACAAATGTAATAGGTCGTCTAATAGGTCTTACTATTAGCATCTATGAGAATCACACTTCACACTATTATTATAAAGGCGAAAGTTTGTCTGTATGTATGTGTGTGTGTGTATGTTTGTTACTCCTTCGCGCAAAAACTACTTGACGGATTTGGCTGGAATGTAGATAGATAATATCCTAGTTTAGCACATAGGCTACTTTTATCCCGGAAAATCAAAGAGTTCCCACAGGATTTCGAAAAACCTAAATTTACTCGGATGAAGTCGCGGGCGTCAGCTGGATAGATAGATAGAAAGACTTTATTGCACACCAAAAACACATGTAAAGGAACACAACACAGAAAGAAGAAAAACAGAAAAAACAATTGTGTGCAAAGGCGGCCTTATTAGCCTTAGAGCAATCTCTACCAGGCAACCTTCGCTGAAAGGAGAAGCTAGCGTTGTATATCAATAATTGCATCATAAAAAATGTGCGGAACCCAATGATATTATATCAATATCACACTAATATTATAAAGGCGAAAGTTTGTATGTGTGTGTGTGTGTGTGTGTGTGTGTGTGTGTGTGTGTGTGTGTGTGTGTGTGTGTGTGTGTGTGTGTGTGTATGTTTGTTACTCCTTCACGCAAAAACTACTGGACGGATTGGGCTGAAATTTAGAATGGAGATAGATTATACCCTGGATTAGCACATAGGCTACTTTTTATCCCGGAAAATCAAACAGTTCCCACGGGAATTTTAAAAAACCAACATCCACGCGAACGAAGTCGCGGGTATCAGCTAGTTTACTTTAACGTAATGAGTGTCATCATAGTAACGAGATCTGTGACAGGTAGACCGCAACACGTGGAAAAAGATGCTGATATCTAATTCACGTGAATCCAGTCTACGATAACAAAAAATACTTAAGCCTTTTAATATTTAGAGAAACAAATTGAATGAATACAGAGCATAGACTTATTATATTACTGACCAGCTGACGCCCGCGACTTCGTCCGCGTGATTTTAGGTTTTTCGAAATCCCGGGGGAACTCTTTGGTTTTCCGGGACAAAAGTAGCCTATGTGCTAATCCAGGATATTATCTATCTCCATTCCGAATTTCAGCCAAATCCGTCCAGTGGTATTTGCGTGAAGGAGTAACAAACATACACACACACACATACACACAAACTTTCACCTTTATAATAATAAAATCCACGCGGGCGAAGTCGCGGGCATCTGCTATTTTGTAATAAAACTCCATACTTACTTCTCGGCAAAAACGCGAAGAGCAAACTCGTTATCGCACAAGTCGAATAAGTCACAATCATCGTCTTTTTCCTGCCGTACTTGTCCAACACTATCACCACCACAATATACGCAGGTATCTCCACTAACACGACCAGCATAAAACTCACATACTTATTAGAACTTAACGACACAGAGTTGATAGACATCCCATAATAAACTAAAGAGCATGTCAACCACAAGAAAGAACATATCAATAGTCTTTTCCATATAATACTTGAGTTGATTGCTTTCGAGAGTTGAGATTTCTTATCCTCGGTTTGGTTTTCTGGTTTCAATAACGGATCGCTTAAGGAGTCTAATTCTAAATTTCTTGAATCTAAATCGTTGATTTTTGCAGCTCTCTTCAACGTTGTGATAGCTTCGTCCTTTCTGCCTTTGCTGAGCAGCCATCTTGCGCTCTCGTTCATGAACCAAACGTATATTCCTACTATAATGGCTGGGCTGTAGAGGATGAGGATGTACGTCCGCCAGTTGTCGACGAACCAAGCGAGAACTGCTATCAGGACGACACCAACGACGAATGTCATGTTGCACATGGCTGAGACGATAACGCGCTGTTTTATGCCGACAAGTTCCACCGCTGTAAGGAGAGAATAAGTTTAATTTTCTTGTCAGAAAAACCGACCAAGTGCGAGTCGGACTCGCGCAATGAGGGTTCCGTACTCGGGTATTTTTTTCGACATTTTGGACATAAAAATAAATAAAAATCTGTTTTAGAATGTACAGGTAAGGAAAGCCCTTTCATATGATGCCCCATTTGGTTTAGTTATCTTACTTTGAAAATTTAAACACATTTTAATATTTTTTTTAATGATGTAAGTTGTAACCATAAATTCACGGTTTTCGGATTTATTCCTTTACTTGTGCTATAAGACCTACCTACCTGCCTTTCATGATTCTAGGTCAACGGGAAGTACCCTATAGGTTTTCTTGACAGGTCGGACGGACGGGCGGACGGACGGACGGACAGAGAGACAGACAGACAGACAGTCAACAAAGTGATTCTTTCGTAGGTACGGAACCCTAAAAATTAGGTAGAGTTAACTTACCAAACACATACGCAGAGGAATATAAACCGCCCCCAAAGGCAGCTTCCAAGAAATGCAACACCAGATACGTGCTATAATCCGGTGAGAAGGCCCTCGATATGCCAAAGATGAAGCTGGCGGTGGCGGCGATGCCCACAGCGACTCTTCTGCCGAAGCGGTCTGAGATCGCGCCGGTCACCACCATGGCTGCCAACATTCCCGAGTTGTGCACCGTCCCTACGAATAGCCGCTTCCATTCTTGGCACCCTAGATCGAACTAGGTAAAAAAATTGGTTAGGTGAGAGTCAGACTCGCACACAAAGGGTTCTGTACCATCGTACATAATATTTTAACATGTTTATGTGCAATACTGCAAGTTAATGACATCAGTGCCATCTCTATGTGATTTAGTAAATTACTTAATAAAATTTTTCGTGAACACATTTTAATTTTTTTGTGCTGTAACGGTTTTCGGATTACCTTTACTTGTGCTATGAGGCCAAACATGATTCTAGGACAACGGGATTCTAGGTCAAACTCTATATATTTTCTTGACAGACACGACAGACGGACAATCAGACAGACAACAAAGTGATCCTATAAGGGGTCCCTTTTTCTTTTGAAGTATGGAACCCTAAAATAATTGTGGTATTTTTCAGGTTATTTCCATATTTTTATAACGAGCATAAATCTGTCTCGTTTTAACTGAAACTTAAGTCTAAGCAAAGTCAAAGTACGCTCTATATATTTTAACCTCAGAGTACCTTCTTACCTCTTTAACCAACGACCTTCCCTCTTCATAGACGAACTCGTCACAAGGAATGGTAACATTAGTGAACTCTTCTGGCAGACACTGTGCAACGGTTCTGTTGTGTAGGGGCGCGTATCTGGTGCACGAGACTGAGCGGTTCTTCTCCACGTCAAAGGGTATGGCGTACTTCTGCCAGGACGTATCGTTGAATCTCTCTTCACAGCCGGTGACTTTACACCTGTCAAATAAAATTATCATTTAGTAGATGTTGCTCGCGACTTCGTCCGTGTGGATATTTTTTTTTTTAATTCCGTGGGAACTCTTTGATTTTCCACGCTAAAAAGTAACCTATGTCCTTACCCGGGATGTAAGCTAAATCAAAATCAGTTAAACTGTTGGGCTGTGAAAAGCTAGCAGACAGACAGACAGCCAGAATGACAGACAGACACACACTTTCGCATTTATAATATTAATTATGGATGGATTGGTCACTCTATACTGATTTCAAGGTTTCCATATCTCTAGAGTAAAAAGGAAGTCTTATAGGATCGCTTCGTAGTCTGTTTGTCTGTCAAGATCCGTCAAGGGAATTTAAGCCTATAGGGTACTTTCCGTTGACCTAGAATCATGAAATTTGGCAGGTAGCAATGTCTTATAGCACAAGTAAACGGAAAAATCCGAGAATCCGTTTCTGGATTCACGTTTTTTGGATTTTCCCTCTTAAGTGTGCTACTAAGACCTACCTACCTGCCCGTTGCTAGGTCAACGGGACGTACCCCATAGGTTTCTTGACAGACTCTACAGACAGACAGACAATGGAGTGATTCTATAAGAGTTCCTTTTTTTCATTTGAGGTACGAAATCCTAAAAAACTGCGGCGTGTAGAGGTCCTCAAGAGACCTCATAGATAACTACTTACAACATTACATCTAATCACAAATTTCAATAATACGACAAAGATAAGTAGGTGTGAATGAAACGTAATCTGCAAGCATATTTGCTATCAATTAATATTTGCTAATTAATAGGCGTAGAGCCCACCTATCTAACTATTGTATCCGCACATATTGATACATACAATGAGATAACTACTTTGTGATGGGATTCAATAGCTGCATTTGTAGACACACCAAATAGTTTTTAAAGTCAAATCATTTATTCAAATTGGGTAAAATAATAAAATTATTGTAGGTAAGTACATTTTTTGATTCACTTATTGAATTTGTGAGATAATGATGTAATGGTGCTAATTAATAAAGCTACGAGAAAGCTAAGCTGTCAAAAAATTTTGAGACAGTATCGCTTGGGATGATGTAAGGGTTCTAATGTTCTACATCCAAATCTGTTGAGGCGTTTAGAAATTATTCACATCACACTAATATTATAAAGGCGAAAGTTTGTATGTGTGTGTGTGTGTGTGTGTGTGTGTGTATGTTTGTTACTCCTTCACGCAAAAACTACAGGACGGATTGGGCTGAAATTTAGAATGGAGATAGATTATACCCTGGATTAGCACATAGGCTACTTTTTATCCCGGAAAATCAAAGAGTTCCCACGGGAATTTTAAAAAACTTACATCCACGCGAACGAAGTCGCGGGTATCAGCTAGTACTTACATGAATCCTGAAAATTACACTACTTTTTTTGGACAGTCCTCTATAAATAAACCCACCCTTGAAATTATGCCTAGCTACGGCTCTGCATCCGTTTATTAGCAGTGGTGTAACTATTACCCAATATCTGGGTATCGATTTCCTAACATGCATCTAGATAACCTTTATGGGCGTCATATTGATGCGTTATCAGCAAGCCATACATGAGATTACGTTGATTATCACACTTCACACTATAATATTATAAATGCGAAAGTTTGTATGTGTGTGTGTGTGTGTGTGTGTGTATGTTTGTTACTCTTTCACGCAAAAACTACTGGACGGATTGGGCTGAAATTTAGAATGGAGATAGATTATACTCTGGATTAGCAAATAGGCTACTTTTTATCCCGGAAAATCAAAGAGTTCCCACGGGATTTTTAAAAAACTACATCCACGCGAACGAAGTCGCGGGCATCAGCTAGTAATGATTACAGCTGTTTTAGTTGCATGATCAACTTCATCATCATCTAGATTTTAGTGATATCAATTTTTTTTTATTCACTATAGGTAAGCGCTTGACCACAATCACACCTGATGGAAAGTGATGATGTGGTCTAAGATGGGACGCGTTTACCTAGAAGGTGCCTATACACTCTTGTTTTAAAGATACCCGGATTGTAATTGGTAGGAAACACAGATCGCGGAAGAGTATTTCAAACCTTAGCCATGCGTATGAGGAATGAAGACGCAAAATTGTAGATAGAGCAATGGCGATGGCCTAGTGTATCATCAGGATATCAGTGTAGTATAGGTAGAAAAACACAGCTCCATTTTTTAAAGTCGGTTAAAAATGTAGCCTATGTTACTCCTTGGTTAATCCTCTACTTGTCTGTGAAAGTCTCGTCAAAATAGGTTTAGCCATTCCGAAGATTAGCCCGTTCAAACAGACACGACACTTCAATTTTATTTATTACTAGCTGATGCCCGCAGCTTCGCCCGCGTGGATTTAGGGTCTGAAATCCCGTGGGAACTTTTGATTTCCCAGGACATAAGTAGCCTATCCGTAATAGCCTGTCCCCGGGATGCAACGTGTTTCTGTATCACGTAAAAACATTTAAACGGATGATCCTTAAAAAATCCCGAGGGATCACCAGGATTTAGGAATGCAATTCCTTACAGCATCAGGGTTGAGGAGTTGGGTCCTCGAGGTCAACGACAAAGTCTTTACATGGTACAGATACCTTCAATATCAATCAATTTATAACCGACAGTTTCTAAATCCCATCAGTATGGATGGTGAGGTCCCCTACAGCATCAGGATTGAAGAGTTGGAATCCAATTTTTGTATGAAACAATGTCACATAGTTCCTCTATCGATTAAAAAAAAAATTACGCAAATCGGTTCAGATATCTCTGAGATTTCGGTGTACATAGGTAGAAAAACACAACTCCCTTTTTGAAAGTCGGTTAAAAAAGTGGCCTATTTTACGCTCTGGTCAATCCTCAACTTGTCTGTAAAAATCCCGTCAAAATCGGTTCAGCCGTTCCGGAGATTAGCCTTTTCAAACAGACAGACAGACAGACAGACAAAAATTTTAAAAACGTGTGATTCAGTGTTGGTATCGTTCAAATAACCATATGAGCTTAATATGAGGTAGTTATTTCGAAATTACAGACAGACACTCCAATTTTATTTATTAGTATAGATTAGGAAGGATAGAGTATAGATAAATTGAAAATAACCAACCTGTACATTTGTTCCTGAGCTTCAAAGATGAATCCGCACTCGAAGAAACCGGTCAAAAGTACAGGGAACAGCAACAAGACGAAATTAAATAGATTGTAGCGTCCATACGGCCCCAGACTCTCGAGGATGGAGTCTAGGTTGACATCTTTCTTGTGCTCCATTCTTCTTTATCCCTTTGCGGTTTCTGTAAAAGGATTGAAGTCTTACAATTTAGGTTAATGCATTGAATACTGTGCACTTAAGGTACATTGCAATTCAAGTCCAAGTCCTTACAAATACGTCAAACTTTGTTTGCGAAAAAGTTTTACACATATACCCACTACTGCAATCTAAAGACCGCCAAATTGAACCTTCTATCCAACTTGCTCTTTTAACCTAGTTTTAGGGTTTCGTACAAAAATGGTAAAAATGGTACCCTTATTTATGGTGCGACTAGACCCCAGTAGATTTTATGAATTAACGAATTAATTCATCCATATTTTTAGATTTTCTGGGCAAAAAGTGACTTTTAGGGTCGGCGCACATAATATGGCGGAGCGCAGCGCAGAGCATGCCCGTGAAGTTTTCTAATCGCGTGACACATCACGCGAATTTGTACCAGAGAACGCGCGAGCACGCGCGAGTATCCGCACGGATGCACAATTGATTTTGGATATTATTTCAATGAGGATTGTCCTCATTGAAATAATATCGATAATATTTTGACTGTGAAAAGTGCTCTGCGCTGCGCTCCGCCATAGGTGCCCCTAGTTACACACAACACATCCTTCTCCAGGATGGAAGCTATCTTGCGTGCCCGTCGAGATCAGTAATAACGGTTGATCCTCAGAATAAACAAAAGTCGCTTCTAAAATCAATGGGTTGATCCATGTGTGGATGACTTTGTGAGCCGTATTTGTAAATCAAAAATTTATAACACCCCCCACAATGAAGGTTACAGTAACTAGAAAAGAGCTGATAACTTTCAAACGGTTGAACCGATTTTCTTGGAATATAGTTAAGAAACACTCTCGATCAAGCCACCTTTCAAACAAAAAAAATAAACTAAATTTAAATCGGTTCATTAGTTTAGGAGCTACGATGCCACAGACAGTTACACAGATATAAACTTACTAGCTGATACCCGCAACTTCGTTCGCGTGGATGTAGGTTTTTTAAAATTCCCGTGGGAACTCTTTGATTTACCGGGATAAAAAGTAGCCTATGTGCTAATCCAAGGTATAATCTATCTCCATTCTAATTTTCAGCCCAATCTGTCCAGTATTTTTTGTGTGAAGGAGTAACAAACATACACACACACACACACTCACATACAAACTTTCGCCTTTATAATATTAGTGTGATAACATCCCTCTTTTTGGGTCGGGTGTTAAAAAGGGAACAGACTTTCGAATTTGTAATATTAGTGGTAAATACCTATTATACTTACATTTACATAGTTTTGTACCAGGTGAAATCGGAAAAATCGAGACGAATTTATAATTATTTAAATGAGACATTAATTGTAATACATTAATGTTATATTTATGAAACTACATAGTTATATGCCTATCTACTGTGTACCGCAGTCGAAGGTCAGTGACGTGTGATATTTGGGCTGTAATGTGATCGCTTACGATCGCTAATGCCACCTGTGGTCGCACGACTGCGGTTGTGTGTACATTACGCGGTTACCGGTGTTGAGGTGTCCGAGGTGTTATTGTGGGATTGATATTGATACCTTGAATGATCGACTTACGGCCACAATTAATGCTCAATCTATCTTTAACTTGTCGATAAGTTACTTAGCCACGCTCTAATTTGTCAAAGAGACTTGACTTTTTTTAAATTGACGGTTTTTGGATTTTTTCTGTACTTGTGCTATAAGACCTACCAAATTTCATGATTCTAGGTCAACGGGGAGTACCCTATAGGTTTTCTTGACAGACAGACAGACAAACAGACAGGAGAATCCTATAATGGTTCCGTTTTTCCTTTTGAGGTACCTCCGGAACCATAAAAATCAAATCTATACATATAATAAAATTGTAGAAAAATGGTGTCTGTACAATAGAAATATATAAAAAAAAAGTAGCAGGGGTTGTTATTATATCGATGCCGAACCCAAAATTGTAATTAATGTTTTTTTTGTCTGTTTGTCTGTGTGTTTGTGCAGGCTAATATCAGAATCGGCTTATTCGATTTAGATACGGTTTTCACTAATATATTGTAGAAAGCTTCACTTAGCATTTAGTGTTTATTTCATGTCAATCGGTTCATAAATAAAAAAGTTATGTCAATTTAAAGAATCACGGCGCCTCGCGCCTGAGCGTCTGTGGCTATATAAAGCGCGAAAAGTCACTATTCCACGCGAACGAAGTCGCGGGCACAGCTAGTAAATAAATAGATTTTTGATGCGTGAAAAATCTACGAAACTTATTGACATACCTACCTACATCCATGCATACAAAATCCGCCTTTTTAAGTCGGTTAATGCATCGATCCACCAGAGAGATCTACAAAATCCTCTGCCCTTCTGTCATTGAAATGTCGAGGTTTAATGTAAATTAATGTTTACAGACACGCTTTAGCTGTACATAATTAAGTACCTACAATCTACATATAGTACATAATCTATGGTACCTTATATATATATATATATATGCATACCTTTTATGGGTATCTAGTAGGTGACTATTTAAGTGTGACCTCATAGACCATTGCCACACAAGGGTCTGACATAATAATAATAATTAATTATTCTGCTGTCTATCCGTTTTTTTATTGGCCCTTTAAATCTCTCTTTGTTTTAGTGGTACATCCGCTTATCACATTTTGACAACAATTACATAGATAATCTTGCGTTCCGGGGACGAATATAATATAGGCTAATTTTTATCCCGGTAGATCTGAGTTCTCACGAGATTTAAAAATCTAAATCGAACATCGATGCAGGACAAAATAACGGGCATCATCTAGTTCTAGTCACTAATAAAAAAAAAATCGGTTGTCTGTAAAGTCGGTTTACTGACGATAGTTGAACGTGACAACAAAGGCCGATTGTGCTTCTTTGTCGCTCGTTCCGCGCTCTCGCTTGCACTTCAAGCCTTACATGGAACGCCTCAGAGCGAGGTAACGCCGCATGAGTCATGTTTTTTCGTGCGTGCAGCCGGCTCTATCGAAATATAAGACGTTGTGACGTCAAAAGAAAACTCCTCACTTACAGACTGACTGACTGACTCATCAACGCCCAGCTTTTAATGTGTAGTTTCCCTAATAAGTCGACAAGGCTTTCAATGGGCTGTTTCCCTAATAATATAGAAAAGGCTTTTAATGTGCTCTAGTTCTAGTCTTTTAAAGTTCTCTAATAATGTAAGACAGTGAAGAAGGCCGGATTTTTCAAAATACCCACGGAATAGGGGATAAAGAGTAATAAAGAGAATAGGGATTTACCATCGAACGAAGCTGCGGGCGTTTGCTAGTAAAAATAAAGGCGCCATCGATTAACTCATAGTTCTCGTTATTTCGCCCACATTCAACATACCTACCTATAAGGTTAATTGAGGAGTTAACCGCATTAATTAATACACTAGTTAACCCTTTAATCTTAATTGCTTTAATCGCATAGCAAACGGCTCTGTAGAAAAAGTAATTGCCTTCGTGGCTTATCTGTTTTTATCTAGATAATTTATGTAGGTAGAGAAAATTACTCTATTCAAACTTTTTCGATAACAGAGTACGTATAATGGTTTAGTTTAGGGAGACGCGGGTAGACAAGGCTTTTAATGTGTAGTTTCCCTAATAGTTTCAGGAGGGTGGTACTGTGCGCTGACCCTATGAATGCAGGAGAAAATCCAAAGGCATTTCAATTGTCTATTGGCCTCTATTTCAGTTGAAATTTAGTTCATTATCAATTTATCAATAACAAGCGTAAATTAAAAATTTATAACACCCCCGACAAGTGAAGGTTACAGTAACTAGAAAAGAGTCGATAACTTTGAAACGGCTAAACCGATTTTCTTGGATTATAGCTAAGAACACTCTCGATCAAGCCACCTTTCAAACAAAAAAAAACTTAATTAAAATCGGTTCATTAGTTTAGGCGTTACGGTGCCAAGACAGATACACAGACACACAGATACACACGTCAAACTTATAACACCCCTCTTTTTGGGTCGGGGGTTAATTATAACACCCCTCTTTTTGGGTCGGGGGTTAAAAACTGAGTGAACATTGCTATAATATACAAAATAAAAACACCTATGTAAACACAGCCACTTCATAGCAGTTTCAATTATAATTTTCATTATCTTGTAATACTGCGAAAACATTAAAAACAAATTTAAAATAAAAGGTAGGTACTATTTAGGCACATAATTGTACAAAGTAATTTATCTGCCATGTCCGCCTGATGATGATTTGATGTTATCTACTAAAGACGGCCAGTTATCTCTTACATAAAGATAAAAAAGATAAAGATAAATGCTAACTGATTAGACACAGGTTAGACATAAAATACACGTGTTTCAATAAAATCATTACACGTAGCGATTAAGTTACGGGGTTCTATTTTCAGTGGCACGGGCGTAGGCACTAATAAATGTCACCTCCCTTATCAGGGTTTTGCTTTGCCCGTAATGACCGCGCTGGTACTCGCGGGCTAGACGAGACGCCAGACAGACAGACAGACAACGAAGTGATCCTATAAGGGTTTCTTTTTCCTTTTGAGGTACCTAAGGAACAATAAAAAACTTGAAGTCAGAAGTTCAGATCACGCTTATGGTTCTTTGTAGTAGGGTTCCGACTTCCGGAGCCATGTTACTGCTAAAAATTTTGGCGGTCATTATTTCTAAAACTTAGGTTTTTTTTTCAAAACGAAGATACCTCATAATGATGAGGGGATAAACCATTTATTTTTAAACAAAATAACTAAATACAAGTTTAGGTACATAATAATTATGTAAACTTATATTTAATTTCTTATTATAATTATAATTATCAGGAATCTACGGAATGGCTTCAGTGTTTGTAGAGCCAATTACCAGACTAGCACAAATAGTTTGTGTATTGTTTGATGAGCAAACATACTTGGTAGATGTACCTAACAATAACATTTAATAACAGGATACGTTGTAGGTGTGCTGGATTAGATTGCATTATGGATTACTAGGTGAAGTGGCGATGGGCTGGGCTTATAGTTAGAAAAATCGATAGGCGTTGGATCCTAAGGTGTTAGGATGACAACAATGGCGTGCACAGAGTTTAAATTACGTTTAAATTACCGTAATTTATAATTATTTAAATTACGGTACGCATTTAGTGATTACAACTATGGTAAGCAGTGCGTTTGTGTCTCTATGAACTGCACGCCACTGAATGGCAACCTCGCACTGGGAACCACAGCGTTGGAAGACCCTCTCTAGGTGGACAGAGGACATCAAACGATTCGCAGGGAGCCGCTGAATTCAGGCAGCGCGAGACATTTGCTTGTGGAAGTCCCAACGAGAGATCTATGTCCAGCTGTGGATATCTGTCTATTGATAATGATGATGAATGTATTGGTTATCAGATACTTTATCAATTACTAGAGGATGCCCGCGACTTCATCCGCGTGGATTTAGGGTTTAAAGATCCCGTGGGAACTGTTTGATTTTCCTGGATAAAAGTTGCCTATGTCAATTACATTGACGTATCATGGTACCAGATTACATACAAATCGGTTAAGCGGATGGGTTATTAGGAATCCCGGGGGACCTCTTTGATTTTCCGGGATTACTTTTTATCCCGGAATATAAGCTAACTCTGCACCCGTCAGAATCGGTTAAACTGTTGGGCCGTCAAAAAGGTAGCAGACAGACAGACAGACACACTTTCGCATTAATAATGTTAGTAAGTATTGATATGTAGGTAGCCAGACAGAATCTGTAGCTAACGGGAAATGCGGTAGACGTCACTCCGTCAGCCTTGTTCCAAAACTCGAGCAGAAACCCTAATTTGATTAACAAAAGTTTCCTGACGTCAAACGTGGCGTGATTCATTTGTTTTACTTATTTACACAAAAGCGAAACAGATTTGAATGATTAATTTGAATATTTGAAACATGTATTAAATCGGTCAAGTGGGAGTTTGACTCGCAAACGAAGGGTTCCGTACCGCGGACCGCCGTATAAGAAATACTTAACACTGTTTTTTTTTTCATTTTCGTGGCGGCCATTTTGAAATGTTTACAGGGAGCAGTCCTGCGATGCGACGTTTGATGTCGTCTGCCTATCTAGTTAGGGAGTCTTCGAACGCTCTGCGCTTTCCGGTCCGAGGTCGACATTCTAACACCTTGGGACCCCAACATTTATCGGGTTTTCGAACCATATTATACCCTATCCAATACATTCATGCTAATTACTAATATTATAAATGCGAATGTGTGACTGCCTGTCTGTCTGTTTGTCTGTTTGTTAGCTTTTCAGGGTCTATCCGTTTCAAAGATTTTGATGCACGGTACAGAGATATATTGCAGAGCGGAGAAGGACATAAAGTTATACTTTTGGTTCCGGAAAATCGAAAAGTTTCCACGGGATATAAAAAAAAAATTGAATCCACGCTGACGGACATCATCTAGTAATTTTACAAGAATTTCACTTTTCCGAGTATAAATCTTTTGTTTATCAATATCAACTGAAGACGAAGTTCAAGTCTGGCTCGCTATAAACAATTTTCGTTCTGTGAATGTAGGTCGCATAGCTAATCGCACTGCGCGTCATAAACTCGCGACGATAAAATTAATACCTCTAGGCCTCTGGGTATCATTTTGAAAGAATATCGGTAATTTTATCGATCCGTAGAAAAACTAGAGCAGAGTGAACTAGAGTGAGGAAGCTCTCGGTTTGATCCTGTATCGACGACATGTCAATATGGTGACGTGATATCATAAAATATATGGCTATACTAGCTGTGCCCGCGACTTCGTTCGCGTGGAATAGTGACTTTTCGCGCTTTATATAGCCACGGACGCTCAGGCGCGAGGCGCCGTGATTCTTTAAATTGACATAACTTTTTTATTTATGAACCGATTGACATGAAATAAACACTAAATCCTAAGTGAAGCTTACTACAATATATTAGTGAAAACCGTATCTAAATCGAATAAGCCGTTTCTGATATTAGCGTGCACAAACACACAGACAAACAGACAAACAGACAAACAGACAAAAAAAAATTAATTACAATTTCGGGTTCGGCATCGATATAATAACAACCCCTGCTACTTTTTTTTTTATATATTTCCATTGTACAGACACCACTTTTCTACAATTTTATTATATGTATAGATTAGGGCTACATGCCTCAATGGGCGAGGCACAGAATATGCTGATAGACTATTAGTCTATCAGCTATCTGTGCCCAAGCACCTTAGGACCCAAATCACAGTGGTCCTAGGGTGCCTGAATGGAGATCCCGCAACGGATAGCTCTGCATTGGGAGTTAAGACCCCTAACAAGGTGGTCAGATGATCTCAAAGGAATCGCGGGAGTCACTAGCGATATTTTTTTTTACATATTTTATATGATGGCAGTACCCGCGGCACGTGGTGTTAGTTGGTGTCAGATGGTGTAGCGTGTTACGAGTGTTACGAGTTCGTCAGCTCATTAGCATTTCGCGTGGTGGATGTGGGTCGCATAGCTAATGGCACTGCGCGGTAAACTGGCGCCGGTAGATATAACCTCTATTGGTAATCCTAATCTCACAAATCACAATCAATGCTCTCTGAAATCTAAATAATAATAATAATCAATGCATATTTTAATTATTCATATTGCCACAATGTAGCTAAATCAGTAAACCAACTAAAAGATTGTTGCCTTAAGATAACCATTTTGTTTGCTGATCCCTCACGCTATCTGCTAAAATGCATTGTTGCAGCAACATTACCATAAATTCAGCCTACCAACCAACAGAGTAAGAGTCACGAAGCTGAAGTGACAATTTGGGGCAAGTAGGTATTTCGAAGAACCGTTAGACGTTAGGTTCCTTCTCAAGGAGCTTGAATGGCCTCAAGCAGTAAAAGATCGTGTTCTATAGAAAACCTTAAAAGATTTCGAAGAACTGTTAGACCTTGGGGTCTTTGTCAAGATGCTTGAATGGAGACTGCACAAGAAAGCGCAAGCGTTGGCCCAAGCGCAGATCTTAAGTCGTTGGGCCTGGAAACCACTGGCTTCAAGCGGTACAAGATAGTGTCTTATGGCGATCCTTGCAAGATACCTACGTCCAGCAGTGGACATCTATCATGTTAAAAAAACGACCGTGGCGTCACATGGCATCAGGTGGCGTGGCGTGTTACTTTGTCCAGCCCATTAGCATTTCGCGTGGTAGATGTGGGTCGCATAGCTAATGCGCCATAAACTCGCGCCAGTAGATAAAACCTCTATTGGTACTCGCATTCTACGGAATAAACAATACTTATTCATATTGCCACAGTGTAGCTAAATCAGGCAGTAAACCAATTAAAATCTAGCTGCCTTAAGATAACCAATTTTTTGCCTGATATGAAAATGCATTGTTGCAGCAAAAATACCATAAATTCAGCCTATCAAGCAACAGAGTAATCTATAATCATAAGTCACAATGAACATAAACTGGTATAAACTGACTCAGACGAAACAATGTGTGGAAGTGCAACAATACGCAAATCGCGTAGTTAATAATGTCGTGACCAATTGATCAGATTCATTTAGACACAGATGGTAGGTACTGGCTACCAATTTGCACTATACCTAATATTATAACCATTTTCATAGGCTACTTATCTACACATGCATAAAAAAACTTGTGTAGTATACCGTCCAAAGATCATGCTTGTCGTATGGCCGTTGGAGTCAAAACACTAAATTCTTCAAATTAGTGCGTAAAATGTGTGTGTTTAGGTAATAATCAGCTGATTTATAATATTATTTTATCAAATTATCTACTGCTCAAGCCCAAAGCTTAAAAAACTAAGATTTTGGATGTTTTAAGTTTTCTCTATAAATATAGAAGTCCCCTACTATGAAAGGATTTTCAGAAATTACACCCGATCGAATTCGGGGTTCATAATAAATAGGCCGAATACAAATATAAAAATATTTTAATAATTTCTTTAAAGGGTGAGTGCTTTAAGACGGTCGGTGGATTGGAAGATTAGTAGACTGTTAAAGAGCACAAAAAAGTGTTATCAAACTCATAAATTAACAAGCTTAGTATTATTTGAAATCATCGAATAAATCGTTATTTCAGTTGGAGCTTAAGCAAATGAACCGTTATCAGTTTCCGTGAACAAAATTGTAATTAATAATTTATTTATAAACAGCGCTCCAGCGTTTATTAATAGCAATTTATTATAATAAGCTCTTTATTCTAAACAATCAATGAATTTCACTGTTTAACATAATAAATGTGATAAGCTGATAAATGGTATTTAGCAGCTTTTAACTTTATAGGTGTAACCTACACTAATAATATTATGACTGTTTTGCCTTGAACCTGCGCAGTGGGTAATTTATCGTTCGACTTGGTGGTATGAAGTGACTCGCAACGGTAGTGTGGGGGCGTCCGTTTCTCCGTATAGAAAAGTATACAATATATCCTCCAAAAGGTCAAATGCAGAAGTTATTTATTACTAGCTGTGCCCGCGACTTCGTTCGCGTGGAATAGTGACTTTTCGCGCTTTATATAGCCACGGACGCTCAGGCGCGAGGCGCCGTGATTCTTTAAATTGACATAACTTTTTAACCCCCGACCCAAAAAGAGGGGTGTTATAAGTTTGACGTGTGTATCTGTGTATCTGTGTATCTGTGTGTCTGTGTGTCTGTGTATCTGTGTATCTGTGTATCTGTGTATCTGTGTATCTGTCTGTGGCCTCGTAGCGCCTAAACGAATGAACCGATTTTAATTTAGTTTTTTTTGTTTGAAAGGTGGCTTGATCGAGAGTGTTCTTAGCTATAATCCAAAAAAATTGGTTCAGCCGTTTGGAAGTTATCAGCTCTTTTCTGGTTTTCTTATTACTTTTATCCCAGGGCCACCAGAGGTTACGTATTTTCTGACATAGGAAATATGTACGATTGAGTAGTGTTAGTAAGTACTAAGAAGGCATGCCTAGCCTACGTGCTAGCTTGCTTAGACGGCCAATTTTCAGGTATCTGATAATCAAGGTACATAAAAACATTACTTACCTCACGTAAATTCTCCAAGCTGATTTTTACGTATATTTTAGGCAATATCCTTAAAAATAAGTCGCCAATACTCCCGGACACTTCCCGCGTCGGCCGTATTGCTTTGCAAACGCTTTAAAGCTCCCAAAATAAGTAATTACTTAACTGCACGTAAATTCTGATGCGCCATTTTTATATATGTTCACCAGACAACTATTTTAAAACCTTTTACAAGAAGACAGACCGATCCAGAGGGCCAATCATCCCCTAAATTCAATTTTAATGCCTCTGTGGGTTTGAGCGCGAGGGCATTATCTACGCGCATGAGACTGAGTGAGACATGTATTAGGATAGGTATATTGACTCTCACTCTCTTATAGTTTACTTATGTCAATTAATTATTAATATTTAAAAAAATCTGCTAAAAATTAAAAAAAAATGGAGAATTTACGTGAGGTAAGTAATGTTTTTATGTACCTTGATTACCTGATACCTGAAAATTGGCCGTCTAAGTAAGCTAGCAGGTCTGTAGGCATGCGTTCTTAGTACATACTAACACTACTCAATCGTCCACATTTCGTTCGTCAGAAAATACGTGACGGCTGGTGGCCCTGGGATCTTTTACTATTGTAACAGAGGTTCATAATATTATGTCAATTGACAAATGTCAAGCTGTCAAGATGGACGTTGCCTAGATGCATAATTATTTATTTGAAAATGATGTTTTGGAAAACTCCGATACTTTGGATCGTAGGCGCGGAGTTTCTAATTTATTAAATATTATAATCACAGTTAAACGGGAAAACATCAATTCAATTATAATATCCAACAGTCAACCAAAGGCCACGAACAATCAATCAAAACCCAAACCATAGTCAAACTATTTTTAGGGTTCAGTAGGCATCTGTAGAGAATAAAAAGATGTTGTAACCTCGACAGTTGTAGTCGCGTAGGTGTGCATGTCACCATTAAATATCGTAGGAGGCGATGACCCTCCGCGCGACTGAGGTTCCCGCCTCGTAGTCGCTTTGTCGCGCAGGTTTGGATGATGCATTAGGCGCACCTTCTTTTATTTTATCTGCTTGAACTCAGCTTATTTACTTTGACAAAATACTTTAAAATTCATCATCATCAGGATCAACCCATCGCCGGCTCACTACTGAGCACAAGTATCCTCTCAGAATGAGAAGCTACCACACTGGCCAAGCACGTATTGGCAGACCTCACGCACCTTTGAGGGAGCATTATGGCCAACTCTCAAGCATGCAGGTTTCCTGAAGGAAAACTCCTTCACCACTTCGTTGTCTGTTTGTGTGTCCGTCTGTCGCATCTTTCAAGAGAATCAAAACTTATAAATTGGGTACTTCCCGTTTACCTAGAATCATGAAAGGCAGGTAGCAATATTTTATAGCCCAAGCACTTTACTCCTGTGGCCCAAGTAAAGAGAAAAATCCGACAACTGAATTGTCATTACATAAAAAAAAAACTTGTACGGAACTCTTCATGTGTGAGGCAGACTCGCAATTGACCGGTTTTTGAAAGTTATGTCAAATAAAAATTTGACATGCAATAACAAACAAAATGAAATACAAGCCACTTTATTCCTTATTTCATCGGGTGAAAGTCGATTTCAATTTAATCGTATATCTTAAAAAGCGAACTATATTATACGACTACGTAAAATGGGTACATTTTTAAAGCAACGATATTTAGAAACAGATATTTCGTTTTGGTCGTGTTAAACTATGTGAGTCATTCAGATAATTCTTGATTTAGTGATGTTCGGTTAAAAATATTTCATGGAACGTATAATTAACATAACATTGATGTTACTTTTGAAGAGATATTAGCTGCCTTATTGGATTTATATTATTATAGAAATTGGGTTTTAGAATGGCACAAATAAACGGTAATTTATAAGTAAAAGTTTAAAAAGCGTGAAATAAAAATTAAATTAAAAATTTAAAAAACCCCCGACACATAAACCTCTAAAAAGTAAAAAAATAATAGGTAAGTATGTATGGGCCCTTTAAGAATAGTATAAATAGTAAAGTTTTTATCCAAGCGTTCGTTGCGTCGGGGGACCGCTAAAGACTATTCTTTCTATAACAGATGATTTTCATAGTTTATGATAGGTAGCGGTCCCCTGGCGCAACGAACGCTTGGATAAAAACTTTACTATTTATACTATTCTTAAAGGGCCCATACATACTTACCTATTATTTTTTTACTTTTTAGAGGTTTATGTGTCGGGGGTTTTTTAAATTTTTAATTTAATTTTTATTTATTTATGAACCGATTGACATGAAATAAACACTAAATCCTAAGTGAAGCTTACTACAATATATTAGTGAAAACCGTATCTAAATCGAATAAGCCGTTTCTGAGATTAGCGTGCACAAACACACAGACAAACAGACAAACAGACAGACAAACAGACAAACAGACAAAAAAAAATTAATTACAATTTCGGGTTCGGCATCGATATAATAACAACCCCTGCTACTTTTTTTTTATATATTTCCATTGTACAGACACCACTTTTCTACAATTTTATTATATGTATAGATAATTGTCATAATATTGCTGAAATCTCAGTGATTGGCTGAACTTATGGTGTTTTATTTGCTGCAACAATACATTTAAGCTGATAGTGGAAGAGTGTCAGCCAATCAGAGATCATTTAGATCACACAGGCAACAATGATTGTACCTAGCCAATAGTGAGCGAGCGTCAGACAATCAGAGGTGATTATGATCGTGACATTGTAGCTATCATTTTACCGTAATAAAGCACCAGATTTTGCAAATGTGTGGTTAAAAATGAAAACTGACCGTTTATTTTAAACTTAGTCCCGTTCCATTCAGAGTCATCGGGCGGTTGTCGAACCCCATACAGAAATAACTCAGAGCGCACTCGATTGTTATTTAACAATGCGCTGCGTTCGCGAACCTTGAGTACAATGGGATTAAATACACTTTCATATCCGTCGGGCCATCGGATATTATCCGATGGCCCACAGAAATGTTGTTTTGTCTAAAAAACCGGCCAAGTGCGAGCTACACTCGCCCACCAAGGGTTCCGTCTGCCATAGCTTCCATTGCTTGAAAAGAAACATTTAAATAAAATCTACCGTCTCAAAAACAAATAGGTAACATAAAAGGTACTAAAAAAACTGGGCTTGTTAGATAGTAGACAACTTCGTTTTATTTTTTCCATAATGGTATCAAAGAGTTCTATCAAGTCTTATTAGGTACCTATATCATTTTGCAAACTTCGGAGATAAAAGGGAGGAACGGTACTTTTTTAGAGATTTCATTATAAGTCAAAAACTAAGGAGCTTAAGAGTAAAACCTAAGACCTCTAAGCTAAGATCATTAATGAGATGAAATTTACAATGCTGTGGGAAGTGGTTTAGGAGTAACAAACGAATAAAGGAACTAAAATTTTAAATTCTATTCTGAAACCATATCTACACCAGACCAATTAGTTTTCCGTGGTAACCTTCGGAGTGAGGATATAGTTCCTACCTAGTTGTATGCGTATTAATTAATGCTTGGGATCACCGCGGTTAATCAACGAATTAATGTTTGTCGACTATTGACTAAGCGAATAGGTAATTGGAACTCAGCCTAAATTTACACTATGTACTTGTAGGTATTCAAATGATATTTCAAAAGATAACAGCGTTATTTGATTTAGGCATATAAATTAAGTACTACAGAAGGTACATCTACTGATCAATGATCTATAAATTTATAAGTATTAATTTAGTAGGTACCTTCCAGACAAGAGTGAATCTTCTAAGCAAGCGTGCTCCAAAGATTTTAATTTAATTGCGAGTAAAAAATCAAAATAGGCTTTAGGGATATCAATTTCAGTTTCAAAAATTCAAATTCTTAGACCTAAGACGTATTTGACATTAATTTCAATTTGATACGTTCTCTCATTTCAGAGACAATGGATTTTGATAAGTCAGATGGATTACGAAGTGAAACTATGAGGATTACTTTTTACCTTTTGAAGTTTTGAGGTACGGAACCCTAAAAATTAAAAAAATCCGAACTTTGAACACTTCCATCAATAATATTCTACTTTAGGCGCTAGTCTTGGCAGACAAATTATTAATTATTACAGTCGTCATTTTAGCTGTGGTTCGCTAATCGCTTATCAATTCGTCTCCCCGCCTCCTTGACGGGTACCTTTCTTACACACTCATGTACTTAATTGGATTCCCACTGTGGCCTCTTTTTGATACGTCCATCTCATGTAGGTATCATAATGATATCCATAGAATAAATGCGAAAGTGTGTCTGTTACCTCTTTACCCCTCAACTAAAAATACCTAAACTTACGCGAACGATGTCGCGAGCATCCGCTAATGTTCAATATTTTGATAAGCTCAGACCTGTGCTATCGTAATTAGTCGTACCACCGCGTAGGTAGGTATTACATTAAACACGGTTAAGCAAATCAGGTTCCGTACTCGGGTATTTTTTCCGACATTTTGCACGATAAATAAAAAAAACTATCAAGCATAAAAATAAATAAAAATCTGTCTTAGAATGTACAGGTAAAGCCCTTTCATAATAAGATACCCCACTTGGTATAGTTATCTTACTTTGAAAATGAAACACATTTACTTAATTTTTTTTGTGACCACAAATTCACGGTTTTTGGATTTTTCATTTACTCGTGCTATAAGACCTACCTAATTGCCCATGATTCTAGATCAGCAAGTACTCTATAGGTTTTCTTGACAGACACGACAGACGGACAGACAGACCACAAAATGATCCTATAAGGGTTCCGTTTTTCCTATTGAGGTACGGAAGCCTAAAAAATAGGTACCAAAGTTAAGTATGTACCTACTACTTACCTTATGCTTAGGTTTACCTACGCAGTTGTGCTGCTGTAAACAAATTCCAATGATGCTCTGGGTACCTGGGTAAGTACCTACCTCGTGAAGTGTAGAAAATATTTGTGTCTATGTTCTTATTACACCTACCTACCTATAATAAATTTAAAAAAATCTATAAGAATATCAGTAGGTACTTAATTCGGTTTAAATTATTTATGAAACATTTTACTGATAGGTACTGGAATTTTTATTTTACAGTTAAGTTACAGGTTAGGTTAGTTAACTACTTATTATGAAGACAAAGTAACTCTATGTATGATTAACCTTGTCATTAAATACAATATTCTTTGTTAATGCCCTGTGAAATATCCCATGAGAATAATTATTATCTTGGGGATCAAATAAAATGTTGGGAACTAAAATATACTTAAAGCTAAGTAGGTATACGATTGCGGATTGCACTCTGCAATCTAATTAGCGACAGTTAGCGCATGCGTAGAAGTATAGTTAAACATCTGTTGGATTTTCCCAACATTTTCACTAAAACTCGTCAGTCGTCACTTTCTTTATTTTTCTCCTTACAACAATAATAATATACAGATGTTGTACTCACATGGAAAAAAGTTCCAGAATTTCACGTCCCAATTCACAAAATCATTCAATGGAATGTCTTTATCTGTATTATATTCAGACGTAAACTTAAATTTCATACATGTACACTCAGCACTATAGTCCGTGTTAAAAAAAAAAAACAAAATAAGTCTATGATAGATTTTTAAAAATCGAATTTAGATTTAGAAATCGAAGGCAGCCGGCCGGCGGCGGCGTGATGATCGCGTGTGTCACGGGCCGATCGTTTCGCCTCACTCATTGGTTGAGTGGTTCAACAAGACGCCTCATGTGGTTGAACCGCTACCACGAATTAAAACCCCACGACGCGCTTACGCAGACATAACCCCTCTATCAATGTACGCGCATGCATTGCTGCTTTTATCTAATCATTTTTAATTTGTTCTCATAAGTTTAAGATAATGTACGTCGAACTTTTTGTGCATCATTAAGTTGCGGTGTGCAGTTATGTTTGGTAGCGGGATGCAACGAATGTGTTCCCACCATATCGATGGTTCCCACAATCTCTACGTAGATACATCAACATAGTAACGACTAGATGATGCCCGCAGCTTCACCCGCGTGGATTGGTCAGATCCCCTGCAGCATCAGGATTGAGGAGTTGGAATCCAAATTTTTTTATGGAACAAAGTCGCAAAGTTCCTCTATCGATTAAAAAAAAAAAAACGCAAATCGGTTCAGAAATCTCGGAGATATCAGTGCGTATTAGGTAGAAAAACACAGCTCCTCCATTTTTAAAGTCAGTTAAAAAAGTAGCCTATGTTACTCCTTGGTTAATCCTCTACTTGTCTGTGAAAGTTCCGTCAAAATAGGTTCAGCCATTCCGAAGATTAGCCCGTGCAAACAGACAGTCACTTCAATTTTATTTATTAGTATAGGTAGATGATCTCAGTATATCGTAAAACTGTGACAGTATCAAGCTGTTTTGCAACGGAGCAACGATGGATCGACGTGATTTTTCGCATGGATGGAGAGTGACCTATCTTACTTTTAATCCCTGAAAATCAACGAGGTTCCACGAAATTTTTGAACATCTAAATTCACGCGGACGAAGTCGCAGGCATGAATCAGTTACCTAGCTATTTCATATTTTAAGGTTTCACTTCTGTCGGCAGTCAAAATATTTTGAATTTGAATTAAACGGAGCCAACGGGACTGATTTTTATTAATTTTATTCTTATCCCGTTGGCCCCGTTATTTCATTGGTGTGTTACAAATAAAAGATGGATGCTCTTGGATTTGACTTTATTTCCATTCACACGACACAGACAGACATTGTATCAAGACAGCGATAGGTGACAAGTGACAAGTGACAGATGACGTTAGGATATTACACAGACTAATACAATACCGTAACATCTCCCTTTTTTTTTTTTTTTTTTTTTTAACACTAGGTACTAACTGTTAACAATTTTATTATTATGACAACGACAGATTTTTTATATTTTATAAACACAAGTATATACATAGTACAAGTACAACATTATTTTTTATAACACCACAAGAAAATCACTTATGACTATCCAGGCTGCATGGTTTACAACCTTTGCCTTTCTCGATACATTGACAGACTACTACTAAAATTGACATTTGTTTTTTGAACCTTTACCTTTCCTGAAAAATAATTTAAATACTAACTGTAGAGGCACTAGCGAGTAATCATTTTAGAGGCTACGCGTGCAACGACGTAGCGTAATTCGTTAGTTGCCTCTAGCCCGTTGTATCATGTTGACGTTTACAAATTGTAACTTAAAATTGTGAATTATAATATATATTTTTTTAGTGTTCATTTCTTTTGTTTTTATTACTACCCTGGTAGAGAACACGGCGCTACTATATATCCAGCGACATCAGTCGTACATTAAATATATGTACATTAAATATCTGTACAAAAATACCTGTACATTGGTGACTCGGACTTTGAACTACCAGGGTAGCGCGTGTTAATTTTCTTAATTAAAATAAAGTAAAGTAACGTAAGCTAGGGCAACTCAAATTAACACGTAGGAAGTGAAAAACTAAAAAACTTTAAAAATGGCGCAACCTACGACAGTAGTGAAGGATGAAGACACGTATCTAGCGTCGATATCTCTCACGTCGAAGATCCCGGAGTTTTGGACCGACCAACCTAGGGTCTGGTTTATCCAGCTGGAAGCAATACTGGCACCACAAAAACAAGGAGACGCATCCAGGTATAATATAGTGGTATCCAAGCTGGGTAAGGATGTCATACAACAAGTGACGGACATCCTCATCAATCCTCCGGAAGAGCGTAAGTACGAGGTACTTAAAGAAAGGTTGCTGAACATATATGAAGAGTCGGAGAACCGCCAGATACAGAAGCTCATCGGGGAGATGGAACTGGGTGATCAGAAACCCAGCCACCTCCTCCAGAAAATGCAGGATCTGGCCAGGGGTAAAATTAGTAATGATACTCTAAGCGTATTATGGCAGAATCTGCTACCAGCAGCAGCACGAGGCGTTCTGGCTGCGACAGAAGCTAAAGATCTAGACAGACTAGCCGTGATTGCTGACAAAGTAATGGAAACTCTGAAGTCCCAACCAGTAGCAGAAGTGGCAGCAAAGGAGGCGGTACCCGGAACTTCGTCAATGGCAGCTGAAATAGCCAGGATCCATGCGAGGTTGGACCAGCTGGACAGGTCCAGACACAGTTGGCGAGGTCGCGGAGGTTTCCGTGGTCGTTCGCGTTCCAGAGGACGAGACGACAACAGGTCCAGACGTACCCCGGATAGCCCGGACTGGCTCTGCGTGCATCATTTTAGATACAGGCAGAGAGCTAATCGCTGCGAACAGCCGTGCACCTGGAATACGAAGCAGGAAAACTAGTAAAGATGCAGGTGGAACCGGTGGGTACCTGCGTCGAATTTGGGAACCACCGTTTATGTATTACAGATAAGGACAATGGCATACGTTATTTAATAGACACAGGTGCGAACATTTCAGTGTTGCCTAAAAGTTATAAATCAGTGTGTGACAGTACAGTAAATAATAAATACAAACTTTATGCCGCGAATGGTAGTGAAATACAAACTTTCGGAACAAAGACTCTAGTGTTAAATTTAAGATTGCGTCGTGCGTTTAAGTGGACTTTTGTAATAGCCGACGTTAAACAACCCATTTTAGGAGCGGATTTTTTAGCTAAGTATAATTTGTTAGTAGACTTAAGAAATAGACGATTGTTAGATCAAGAGACTAACATGTATGTAATTTCCACTATAGTAAACTCGGAGCATTCATCTATTTTTACTATAGCCGAATCGCATCCATGTTATTCTCTTCTAAGTAGGTTCCCAGAATTGACAATGCCAGCGACGTTCAAAGAACCACCACGTCACAACGTAAGACACCACATCGAGACTTCAGGTCCTCCGGTGCATGCGCGCCCAAGGCCGCTGCCGCCGGACCGATTTAAAAAGGTAAGAGAAGAATTTCGCCTTATGCAGGAAATGGGTATTTGCCGCCCGTCAAAGAGTGCGTGGGCGAGTCCTCTACACGTTGTACCTAAAAAAGATGGTAATATAAGGCCGTGTGGAGACTATAGAGCGCTGAATGCAATTACGAAGCCTGATAGATACCCAATTCCTCACATAAAGGATTTTACGTTTATTTTAGCCGATAAGAAAGTATTTAGCAGGATTGATATTAACCGAGCGTATCACTTTATTCCGATAGCAGAGGATGACGTGGAGAAAACAGCAATCATTACACCTTTTGGTTTATTTGAATGGCCATGTATGTCTTTCGGTTTAAGAAACGCAGCACAGACGTTTCAACGTTTCATGAATAATTATGTTTTACAGGATTTAGAGGCAAATTTTCAGCAAAATAACCCGGATTGCGCGAATTATAAAACTGAATTTGTTTTTTCATATTTAGATGATTTAATAATAGCTAGCGAAAATAGTTCGCTTCACGAAAAACATTTAGAGACCGTTTTTGAAAGATTACAACAAGTTGGACTAACTATTAATTTAGCAAAGTGTGCATTTTCGCAGGATAAAGTTGAGTTTCTGGGTCATGAGGTCTCAGCCAGTGGCTTAAGGCCGTTGCCAAGCAAGGTCCAAGCCATTGTAGACTTTCCCAGACCGAAAACGGTAGAGGAACTTCGTAGATTTCTAGGCATGGTAAATTTCTATAGAAGTCATTTGCGTCAGGCAGCCGAATATCAAGCTGAATTAAATAAGTATCTTCACGGAGCAAAGAAACGTGACAAAAGTAGTATAGTGTGGACAGAAAGTGCTATTCAAGCTTTCGAACAATGCAAGTTGAATTTACAGAACGCTGCTTTGTTAGCGTATCCGATAACAGGTCAAGTGCTTGCTATAATGGCAGACGCGTCAAATACTTGCGTTGGAGGCACATTGCAACAAAGAGTAAATAACGAATGGGTTCCGTTAGGTTATTTTTCAAAAAAATTGACTGACACGCAACAAAAGTACAGTACCTACGACAGGGAGTTACTTTCGCTTTATTTGTCAGTGCAATATTTTAGGAACATGTTCGAAGGTAGAGATCTCGTTTTGTATACAGATCATAAGCCGTTAACGTTTGCGTTTAAAAAGCTAAGTAGTAGTAAAGAAACGCCGCGAAGGACCCGTCAGTTATTATTTATTAGTGAGTTCACGACGGATATACGCTATACAAAAGGCGAAGAAAACGCGCCCGCGGACGCGTTATCGCGCGTTGAAACAATTTCGTGCCCGTCTGTACTTGACTTCACAGAAGTGGCTATTGCGCAAGCCAACGACAAAGAGCTCACAGAATTGCTAGGAACAAAAAACGGTAATACGAGACTAATAAAAATTGACTTGCCGAGTGTAAATAAACCGATTGTTTGTAACTTGCGAGGCGATAAGGCTAGGCCTTACTTACCAAAACAGTTTAGGCGTATCGCATACGAAACAATACATAACCTCAGCCATCCAGGCATTAGAACAACAAGGAAAATGGTAACTAATAATTATTTTTGGCCTGGGATGAATAAAGATATAGGTATTTGGGCTAGGTCGTGCATAGAGTGTCAAAAAGCAAAGGTTCACAGACACACTATGTCACCTTTAGGGCAATTTGCAAAAGTAGATAGAATGTGTCATTTACACATTGACATTACAGGCCCATTCACTATTTCAGAGGAAGGCTACAGGTATTGTCTTACAATGATAGATAGAGAAACGGGTTGGCCGGAAGCATTTCCAATTAAAGATATTTGTGCGAAGACAGTAGCCAAACTCGTGTATGAAGGATGGATTACTAGACATGGGTGTTTTATTAATTTGAGCTCAGATCAAGGAAAGCAATTTGAAAGCAGTCTCTTTAGACAGTTAATGAAATATTTAGGGGTTCATAAGTTTAGGACGACACCGTACCATCCACAAAGTAATGGCATGATCGAACGATGGCATCGTAGTTTTAAGGCCGCCTTAATGGCGAGATTAAAGGACAATAGATCGTGGGTTGAAGAAATGCACACCATTATGATGGGACTACGTGCAGCACCACGCAGTGACACAGGGGTAAGTGCCGCGGAATTAACCTTTGGGCGAACTCTGAGGCTCCCTGGAGAATTTTTCGAACCATCGGATAGTAAGATAACGGACGGTGAGGAGTACCTAAAGCAGTTGAAACAGGTAATTAGTAATTTAAGACCGAAACCTGAGACACAGAGAGACTCTCGAACAATTTTTGTGCACCCTGCTTTAAAAGACTGTAAAAAAGTTTTTGTTAGAAACGATGTAATGCGTAAGTGTCTACAACCACCGTATGACGGTCCCTATGACGTCATAAAGCGGTTGGAAAAAGCATACTTAGTACAGTTACCCAATAGACAAGCACTTATTTCAATTGACAGGTTAAAACCGGCTTTTGTCCTGGATATCAAAAATCCACGACAGACGCCGGGTGAAACGTCATGTAAGAAAAAATGTAGATTTAGTGACGATGACGTTTTGCCGACTCATACAATCCGTACTACTCGGAGTGGGAGAGTCAGCAAAACGCCCGTTAGGTATCAGTAGAATAATTTGAGTATCAACTAGCAATTAAGCAATAAGTATTACGAAATAAGTATTGTAAAATGGCCCCGATCCGCATATATTATTTTTTATTTTATTCATGTATTATTTTTTATTAGAAGTCATAACTAAACCTTATTATTAAGAGTGTTAGAGTGGTTGACGATTGTTATAATTTATTGGATAGTGTGTAAATGTAAAATGTAATGTAACCAACATTCGAAGCGTTGAGTGCAACGAAGGCTGGATGGCGTGGGAATAGCAACAATTGAACGTGGTATTGCCACAGCGACCCCGTCGCCACCCGCTCAAGTTGTAGTGACCTCATCTCAAGTATGATGTGTTAAGAGATGTACCATGCATCGAATCAAAGGAACACTTTAACTGGGTGACGTGTTTAAATTATGATTTGTTGGGTAAGCGGATCGGAAACATTGTTAGGGTTGTCGAAAAATAAAGAACGAATATTGTGAAATAAAATTAAGGTTGCGGAAATTTGTATTTGTTTAATTTTTATTAAGATAAAAATTTGGGGTGGTGTGATGTAGAGGCACTAGCGAGTAATCATTTTAGAGGCTACGCGTGCAACGACGTAGCGTAATTCGTTAGTTGCCTCTAGCCCGTTGTATCATGTTGACGTTTACAAATTGTAACTTAAAATTGTGAATTATAATATATATTTTTTTAGTGTTCATTTCTTTTGTTTTTATTACTACCCTGGTAGAGAACACGGCGCTACTATATATCCAGCGACATCAGTCGTACATTAAATATATGTACATTAAATATCTGTACAAAAATACCTGTACACTAACATTTTGTTTACATCTTTAAATAATTGAAATACTAACAAACTTACTAACAAATAACAATTTCATTTTGTTTACATCTTTATAGGTATACTGACTGTGTTGTGTGCTGTGGAAAATGATATTATGTGTGTACTGACTGTTTAATGATAAACTGACGGTTTCTCCTAAACTGTCCTAGTTCACTATTTATTAGATAACTTCTAGGTTCAGGACCTATCTGGATAATAACTCCAGGAACCCATTTTTTGTGTTCAGGTTTGTGTTTAAATAAGATTTTATCACCTACATGCAATGGTTTAAGAATTTTTGTATGTTTATTATAATAAAATTTTGTGTATGACTTTTGTTTTTCATTTAATTTCTTTATTTTATTCATATCACAAAGCTTAGGTAGCAAGTTTTCTTTTCCAGTAGGAACTACTGTACGCAGTTGTCTAGACATACACAGCTCTGCTGGTGAATATTGACTTTGTTTAGGGGTATTTCTGTACAAAAGTAATGCTAAATACATATCAGATTTGTCAGTTTTACACTTAATTAACATATTTTTTATAGTTCCAATAGTCCTTTCAACTAAACCATTTGATCTACTTAAGTATGGACTAGAAGTTATGTGTTCTATGTCCCATTCTTGAGTGAATAACTTAAACTCTTTGCTATTAAACGGGGGGCCATTGTCTGTTATTGCAATCCTGCAAATTCCATGACGGGCCAATATTGACTTTAAATGTGTAATTACTTGGCTAGCTGAATAGCCTGATGTTAACTTGGCAAGTTCTATATACTTTGAATAATAGTCAACTACCATTAAGTATTTAGTTCGTTCAAATTCAAAAATATCTATACCAATTTTGTACCATGGTATGTTTTCATACTCATGTTGCATAATTGGTTCTTTACTATTATTTCGACGGTAAGATAGACAAATGTTACATTGACCTATATATTTTTCTATGTCATTTTGCATATTTGGCCAAAAGACTGTAGTTTTTGCTAGACGGATTGAGCTGTTTATACCTTGATGGGCAGAATGAATTAGTTTTAATATATACTCTCTCATTGACTCTGGGATTATAATGCAGTTAGATTTGAAGACAACGTTATCAATGACATATATTTGATCTTTGAGACTATAATAAGATTTGACTGACTGACTAACTGAACGCTTATGTTCAGGCCATCCGTTGTGACAATATTGAATTATTTGACTTAATGTTTGATCTTGGACTGTAGACTCTTGAATTTCTTTTAATTTCTCTGGACTGACTGACAAATTAGACATTATTATATTAACATGTAAATCTATATCTTGATCAACTTCTGACAAACAAGTTTCACTTAATGCTGCTCTAGACAAAGTATCTGCAATATATAAGTAACGACCAGGCTTGTATACAACAGTTAGATCATACGGCTGCAATCTAAGCATGATTCTTTGCAATCTTGGGGGAATGTCATATAGAGCTTTTTTGAAAAGAGTTATGAGAGGTTTGTGGTCTGTCTCCACTGTTATGTTATGACCATATATGTATTGGTGGTACTTAGTACAACCAAAGAGGACAGCTAGTAGTTCTTTCTCGATCTGCGAGTAGGACTGTTGTATTTTACTTAGAGAAGCAGACGAATATGCAATGGGTTGCTTGTCATGGGATAACACTGCACCCATGGCATCCTTCGATGCGTCTACAGATAAAATTATTTCCTTTTTAGGGTCATAGTATGTTAAGACAGGTGTTGAACAAATAACTTTTTTAATATTATTAAATTGAGACTCATGGTGCTCTGACCAATACCATTCAGTATTTTTTGATAAAAGTGCTCGCAAATGACTTATTTGCTGTGACAAATTTTTAATAAATGGACTAAGATAATTGACCATACCTAGGAATCTTTGAAGATCTGTTATATTTTTAGGACTTGGCATGTTACAAATAGCTTTTACTCTAGACTTATCAACTTGTACACCTTCTTCACTAAATATATGGCCTAAATATTTGACTTCTTTTTGACAAAACACAGACTTTTCTTTGTTAAATTTTACATTAATTTGACGTGCTCTTTCTAAGACTTTTTGTAACCGTTGATTATGTTCTTCTACAGTTCTACCATAAATAAGAAAATCATCCATCATAATTTTAACACCTTCAATATCACCAAATCTTTTTATCATTTCTCTATGAAATATTTCTGGAGCTGCATTTATACCAAAGGGTAACCTAGTGAATCTATATCGTCCAAAAGGTGTAATAAATGTACAGAGCTTAGAAGAAGCTTCTGACAACTTGAGCATCCAATAGCCTTTATTGGCATCTAATGTTGAAAAATACTGAGCTCCAGTAAGACTAGATTTAATTTCATCTAAGGTTGGAAATTGGAAATGTGATCTTAAAATTGACTGATTTAGCTTTCTAGGATCAATGCACAGACGTAATTTACCATTCTTTTTTGAGGTTAAGACTAGAGCGCTTACCCATTCAGTAGGCTCTTCAACTCGTTGTATGACTCCACTTTTTTCCATAGATTCTAGCTCTTGTTTTAGTGGTTGATGAAGACGGAATGGAACCCTTCTGCATGCCTCTATAGATGGAGTTGCATTAGGCTTCAAGGTTAGTTCGCATTGAAAATCTGTTAGACAACCTAAACCTTCAAACAAGTCCTTATTTGTATCAACTATATCTTGACATGTTAAATTCTGGAAAGAAACACTATTAATTTTTCTTACTAAATTTAAAGTTTTACAGGTATCCCTACCTATAATATTTTGACTTTTCATGTCGACAATATGAAAGTTAACTGTATATGACTTATTTTTATGAATCACTGACAAATTGCATTGACCTACCAGAGGGATAATTTCTCCACTGTATGTAGAAAGTGTGTTCTTACTTTTGTGTATGTTGGAAAGTGGCAGATTTAATGAGTTGTATGTGTGAATGGATAGAATATTTGTGTCTGCTCCAGTGTCTAATAAAAAATTTACCTGTATTTGGTTTATACATAGATCAATATTCCAAGGTTTTGACAAATTAGACTTATCATCCTGTATACAGTAGACAGAACCAACATAAAACAAAGATTCATTATTTACAGACTGATTTTCACAATTGACTACTTTTACTTGATGTGAACGGCAAAACTGAGCGAAATGATTGGACTTATTACACTTTCTGCACTTGACACCTTGAGCTGGGCACTTGAATCTATGTACCTGACCGCACCGACCACATGATGTATTCCTCTGACTTGACGTTGATGGTGTGCGTTGACGTCTTTGCTGTGACTGGTGTCTGGACCTGTTTCTATGGGAAGAGTCTCTGCGACTTGGTGATCTTGACACGCGTCCTATGAAATGTAATGATGCGTCTTCCAATGCTTTTGCTTGTTGTTTAGTAGACTCACAGCGCTTGGCTATGTTTATTGCCTCCTCTAGGGTGTTCGGTTTTTCAATTAGAATCCTTTCTTTATAGTAAGTGTTGTTGCAGTTCCAGCTAAATATGTCTCTGAGCAAGCTTTCACGTATGTCACCAAATTCACAAGTGTGACTTAAATTTTTTAGATCCGTGACATAGGTGTCTATAGATTCATTTGGTAGTTGTTTCCTGCTAAATAATTTATGCCTTTCTATCGTGACGTTTATTTTCGGAGTGAAATACTGTGTAAATTTGTTACAGAGATCGCCAAAACTAACTTTTTCGATATCTAGGTCAAATGAGTAAAAAATTTCCAGACAATCTGATCCGATGAATTGCAAGAGAATGGCTGTTTTACGTGCATCTTCGGCTTCATCTAAATTATTTGCCTTTAAATAGACTTTCAGTCGTGTGAGCCATTTTTTCCATAGCAATGGGACGTTGTTACCTTCAACGATGAACGGCGGCAGGGTCATGCCTACTGGCAATGGCGTCATGGCGTGGCTGGTTGACGACTCGCTGTGACCTGGTGGTCTTCTAGGCTTTGTGTTCACAAAATCTTCGTCCTGCATTGTTTTTCTTTATTGTGATCCCTGTTCTGGCACCATATTTCATTGGTGTGTTACAAATAAAAGATGGATGCTCTTGGATTTGACTTTATTTCCATTCACACGACACAGACAGACATTGTATCAAGACAGCGATAGGTGACAAGTGACAAGTATGTGACAAGTGACAGATGACGTTAGGATATTACACAGACTAATACAATACCGTAACAGGGGACACGGCTAACAGGGCCAACAGGACTACAGGGTCCCCATTGACTGACAATTTTTTAAGTAACTACCTACCTAGTAGTTAAGTAAGTACCTAGTTACTTACCTCCACACTTACATTAAACAATTGGTTTCAAGTTTGCATAACAATGCAAAAGGGTGTAAAACTAACTTGTTTAAACGGCTGAAAAGGTAAAAAAAAATTGGTTGTCTGTAAAGTCGGTTTACTGACGATAGTTGAACGTGACAAAAAAGGCCGATTGTGCTTCTTTGTCGCTCGTTCCGCGCTCTCGCTTGCACTTCAAGCCTTACATGGAACGCCTCAGAGCGAGGTAACGCCGCATGAGTCATGTTTTTTCGTGCGTGCAGCCGGCTCTATCTAAATCGAATTATAAGACGTTGTCACGTCAAAAAGTTTCAAGGTTAAAGCCTTGTAGACTAGACAAGACAGTCATAATATTATCAATGAAGACCGTGGCCGTGTGACCCCAATGATGCAGACTGCATGAACTGGATGACATTACAGACAGGAAAGTTTTATTGTTTTAAGAGGGGTCTCTCCGTCACTCGCTCCATACAAACGTAGTTCCAATTTCATTTGAATATTACGCAACCAAAGACCATGAAATTTTGCAGACATATTCAAGAAACTAATATCTATGCCTGTGGGTTTCCAGATTTCCGTTAAAATATTCGGTTTATAGTTACGCGTTTTTAAAAATTCGCATATAAAACTACATATTTAAAAAAAATCTAAAACACCACAGGCACAGATATTAGTTTCTAGAATACGTCTGCAAAATTTCATGGACTTTGGTTGCTTAATATTCAAATGAAATGGGAACTACGATTGTATGGATTAAGTGACGGAGAGAGCCCTGTTAAATTTGGGGTTTTGTTTACTTTAATTTAACAAGGTCAGAGATTAAAGTTTGTTTTGTACTGAGAAAATGAAAAATGAGTAAGTTCTTACCGTCTTCATTTATGGCGCTGAAAGCGCTTGGTGCAGATTTTATTTTTGAACATTTGAGAAGAGCAACCGCCGAGTTTCTTGCTAGTTCTTCTCGGTAGGAATTAGCGCTTGGACAAAAACTTTACTAAGTAATTACATAGATTAACTTAAACGATACTTAAGTACTTACTTTTTTTTTTTTTACTTTTTAGAGGTTTTTGTGTCGGTGTTTTTTTGCCTATGTACTTAGCTCAACTTGCATCGATAAGAATGCGCTTGCACATGTTCACAACACCCCTGTAGAGAGACCGCGGTGTTCTAAAAATACCACAGCCTCCGCTAAGATAAGCGGTTTAACCCGTTAACTTGTGAAGTGCGGGACTTCACTCAAACAACTTTATTGACGCAAGCTTCAGTGGCAACTGGCAATGGTAAGTACTGTTTACTTACCAGAAAAAAAGTTTTTTTTATAAAACCATCAAGCAACGCAAGATTACTGAAAGGCCGGCAATGCATCGGCGGTACCTCTGGTGGTGCTTCATAGGTGGCGGTAATCACTTAACACCAGGTGACCTGCCTGCTTGTTTGCTCGGTATTTTCTTTAAAAAAAGATCTCGTATCTGGGACATACTTTGCGACATGATAGGTACCGCCTCCTGCAGACAATTATGATGAGTAAAATAGCTGGAATAAGAGGGGTGGAAAGAAGAAAGAAGTCATGGCTACGTTACAATATAAGGGAGTGGACTGGCATTAAAACCGTCGGAGAACTATTCCGCCTAGCCATTGGACGAGGAGTTTAGACAACTGACTGCTGACCTTCAGTAATGCAGAGGCAGATAAAAAATAAGAAAATAAAGAGTTTCAGTGTGTATGTGTGTTTCTTTTTTCTACCATAGCTTGTATTCTAAATGCGGGAACAGATTTGGATGTATGGGTAATGTTAGAATTCTTGCATCACCGTACCAGAACGTTAAATCCTGGGCGGTACGGATTTGACGGTAGAGTGGTAAATAGCTAGAGCCGAAGCCTATCACCAGAAATTTCTCCTGCCGGGAATCGAACCCGGGAGCTCGCACTTATAAGACTACAGCGCTCACCACTGCGCGAGGGAAACTTCCCTGTCCCAGTCAAAAGGTAAGGGTTTCTTTATAACTTAGGTACACTTACTTGTAACTTACTTCTTTATAACTAACTTCTTTATAACTTAGGTACACTTCGGTATAACTTAGGTTTAAGAAAGGATAAATAAATAAAACATTTTTTATTCAGTCAAACTTTTGAAAGTACCCACTTTTGAATCGTCAAAAGCATCTACCACTGGTTCCGAATGCCTTTCCTACCGAGAAGAACCAGCAAGAAACGCGGCGGTTGCTCTCTTTAAAGAATTGACATCCAATATTCAATATTCAGATACTCCAGGAGATCAGCTAGTCCGTCTGAATTTTCCAAATATTTGACGATCGCTAAAATTATTCAGAAACGGCGATACTAGATTGATTGGAGAGTATTCCATATTTGGTTAGGGCCATTTTCGACCGCAGTACTCTGTATATTGACGCCACGAGTGAAGTCTATACAGTACATATTTATTTTTACACAATCCGGTACGATTTGAGTGAATGTAAACGCGGCATGCATGCATCATTCATCGGATTTCGGCTGAAAAATAAGAAAAAGTTTTGCTTTTAAAAGCAAAAAGTCAAAAACTGATAGCAAAATCGCATAGTAGATTCTGAATGGTTGAAGTTTGAATAATATTTTATTTCAAGCAATGTAAGGGCGCGGTCGGTCTGATCAATTGGCTCAAGGTAGGTAGGTATAGAAAAGGTGAGAGTATGCTACAATAATAATACGAATAAGTGCAGTGACGAGCGTGCCTTTTCAGTTTCACAGTAACCTGTGTGTGCGTATCAACTGATGCAAGGTAACATGCAATGAAAAAATTTGCTGTCCACAATAATTCCTGTGTGATGTATCATGCAATATAACAACACTGCGACATAATATTATTCTCAGTCTGAACGCCTTACGCGCGCGAACTGTGTTCGGTGTGCGCGGACCCTTAACAAGTTCACCGTTGCATTTTTAACGCCTTGTAAAGTTTTAATGCAATGTGCAAAATCAGGTTTTTTTTACCTTAATTCTACAGGCGTTTATTTTATTTGTGAAAACATAAGTATAACTAGCTGTGCCCGCGACTTCGTTCGCGTGGAATAGTGACCGCGCTTTATATAGCCACGGACGCTCAGGCGCGAGGCGTGTAGTACGTACTCTGTAGTCTGTACGTTAAAAATGTTTGCCGTGATTCTTTAAATTGACATAACTTTTTTATTTATGAACCGATTGACATGAAATAAACACTAAATGTTAAGAGGGCTCTCTCCGTCACTCGTTTCCACTCGTTTCATACAATCGTAGTTCCAATTTCATTTGAATATTAAGCAACCAAAGTCCATGAAATTTTGCAGACATATTCTAGAAACTAATATCTATGTCTCTGGTTTTCCAGATTTCTGTTAAAATACTCGGTTTCAAAGTTACGCGGTCTTAAAAATTTTCATACAAATCTTTGAGCCCCTGTAATTTTAAAACTACATATTTTTAGAAAAATCTAAAACACCACAGACACAGATATTAGTTTCTAGAATATGTCTGCAAAATTTCATGGACTTTGGTTGCTTATTATTCAAATGAAATTGGAACTACGATTGTATGAAACGAGTGGAAACGAGTGACGGAGAGAGCCCTGTTAAGTGAAGCTTACTACAACATATTAGTGAAAACCGTATCTAAATCGAATAAGCCGTTTCTGATATTAGCGTGCACAAACACACAGACAAACAGACAAAAAAAAATTAATTACAATTTCGGGTTCGGCATCGATATAATAACAACCCCTGCTACTTTTTTTTATATATTTCCATTGTACAGACACCACTTTTCTACAATTTTATTATATGTATAGATAAACGTCAGGTTGAGATGGCAAGCGGAGTATGAGGCGGGGGGACTCCCCGCACGCCCACAGCGTGTTTGCGCAGGTTGTGCGGCAAGTCTCCACCCCAGTTGCCATCTCAATCTGTCGCGCACTATACGTACCTGGGTATCATTGAAAGTTCTTTTGAAAAACGGACTTCTGCCAATTTTTTCAGAGATTCAGTTTTTTTCAGAGTTTTTTTTTTTCAGTGTCAGAGTGCACTTTTCTTTTTCAGATTGTAACATTTTTATTCTAGGAGGGTTTGTGGTAAAGCTAGTCTGTGACCTATGTGGGAGCGTCCTGTGAGGCGACCAGAGTGTTAACAAACTCTTTCAAAAATAAAATAAATAATTGAAGTCAGTTATTTTATTTCACAATTTTTAGTGGCCTCACTGCACTAAAATATGCTATGCCTAGTTAAAAGCCTACTGTTTAGTAAGCTATTTACACTGATCGCGAGCAATTTACTGTTATCCATTGAGGAGTTCTGTTCTCCATCTCCGAAGATACTCATCATAATATTTATTGCCTTTATATGGGACCTCCTGCAAAGTATACCCTTTCAAACAAAAAAAAAACCAAATCGGTCCAGGCGTCTTTGAGTAATCGGAGAACATAATACATTAAAAAAAAGATTCCGATGAATTGAGAACCACTTCCTCCTAGAACTTAAGTTTTGGGTCAATAAAATGTAATACTTAGATTTTCATAAATGTTTATTTCATAATTTACTAAAAAAAAATCACATTGAATGTGTTTGTGATATTATACATATACACGATTTTTTTTAAAAAGCATTTTCACAATACAAAATGTAATATCGAGAATAGTCAAATCTAATAATAAATAGGTACTTTGGTATGTATAAAAATAAATGTATCAATCTTAAAATATTATAGGTACTAACAAAGTAAGGATAGCCTCTCTTTGTAATAAAAAATGTAATGAAGGAACATCTTGGTTTCATTTTCTTGAGCTTGCATACCACATATATAAGGGCCCTTTGTGTCTGAAGTCGCGAATCCAACTCGCACTTGACCGATTTTTATTTCTTGAGGTTTGTTGGACGTTTTTCTGTTTCAGACTTTACGAAAAAACTTAATATCACCAAAAAATGATTAACGTAGTGTTATATATAACCTAAGCAAGGATAAGTCAGTTTCATTATATGTAATATTAAACCTATTAGCAAATAAAAGTTTTAGGAGGTTTCTGTTATAAGCTGTATAGCTATTTTATATTAGGTAGGTACTTATTTTATATAATGAAATAATTTATTTATATATTATTAATACAATATTTTATTTTATTAAAATATTTTGAGTAAAACATTACAATATTATGTAGGTAAGTATAGGAAATCCTATATCGCAGCCGTAGCGTGGGCGTTATTCATAGAATATTACATCTCTTCGAGTCAAAATCTCGAGCAAAAAAGTAGTGCAAGCTAAACCTTAAGAAGCATCCACACCTGCGAGCTGAGCAGGTCATAAGTTAGTTCGCAGGTGTGAAACTCACTGGTTACGTAAAATAAGGTCTAGATACTAAATAGATAAAAAATTCATACAAAATATTGAGTTAGAGTATACAATAATGGAATAGGTACATAATACAACCATTAATTTGTATAACACGGGAGCGAGCGTTGCATTGTAGTTAATATTTAGTACCTACTTTACTATTACTCGTGTAACACATGTTCAGGTAAATATAAGACATAGGAGGTAGGACATCAGGGTAATAAAAACAAGCCATTTTTTACAACTACATACTTGTCTAATATAGCCTTAACAGGGCTCTCTCCGCCACTTGCTCCATACAATCGTAGTTCCAATTTCATTTGAATATTAAGCAACCAAAATCCATGAAATTTTGCAGACATATTCTAGAAACCAATATCTGTGCCTGTGGTGTTTTTGATTTTTCTAAAAATATGTAGTTTTAAAATTACAGGAGCTCAAAGATTTGTATGTGAATTTTTAAGACCGCGTAACTTTGAAACCGAATATTTTAACAGAAATCTGTAAAACCACAGGCATAGACATTAGTTTCTAGAATATGTCTGCAAAATTTCATGGACTTTGGTTGTTTAATATTCAAATGAAATTGGAACTACGTTTGGATGGAGCGAGTGACGGAGAGACCCCTCTTAACTGCAATCACACCTAAAAGTAAATAATGTTGCAGCCTAAGGTGTAGCCGCGCCTGTCCGAAAGATGCCTATGCATGATCACTCTTCTCTCGAAGGTACGTTTATAAAATACCTAAGAAGGTGGAAGGTGGCGGGGAAACCGAAGTCGGACAGGAAATTCATATTCAAGCTGTCCGTAGAAACGAGGAAGCGAAACGCTTTGTACAGGGTGTTTGGTAATTAGTATATAATGACGACACGTACCCATGCTACTTTGATCTGATAAACACAATGCTGAAGTATAATGACGAAATAAAATTATAAAAATTTCCATACAAAATTTAAAAAAATAATTATGTCAAAGTTTTCATGACCCTAACGTGCCCTAACTCACTGAGATCGTTGGCCATCTTTAGACAGGCCGAGGCCAACGGTCATAAAAAAATTTAAAATTTTGTATGGAAATTTTTATAATTTTATTTTGTCATTTTACTTCAGCATTGTATTTATCAGATCAAAGTAGCATGGGTACGTGTCGTCATTGTATACTAATTACCAAATACCCTGTAGGTATACCTTTTGTGTGGAATGTTAACCATTTAGGGGTGCAGAAAATGTTTTGATAATAACTACCGATAAGGAACCAATTTTTCATTTACAACGCTCCGTCCTGTATCTGATTGAGTTAGTTCTACGCAGGTTCTTTCTGGTCTCTCCTTTTGGATATCCTCTCAGCTTCCTCCACCGTGTCTGGTAGAGCCACGTTGATGGTTTCTGGCAGGGAGAACACGAGGACGCTCGCAATTAGTGCCATGCTCCCGAAGAATATCGCCGGCAGATTGTGGTAGTATTGATTCTGGAGAAAGAATGTAACTATTAGTTCAATGATCGCCAAAAATGGCTGTGTTTAATATAGGTCCGTGGCCATTAAACCGGCTTCCCACGGTGATATTGCGTACGGATGACACACCATGGGAAAGAGTATCGTCCGTGGTACCACAGACACGTTGACGTCCGAGCCTTGTGTGCGGTGCGTTGCTGTCCGGGTTCATCGGTCATCACACTTCACACTAATATTATAAAGGCGAAAGTTTGCATGTGTGTGTGTGTGTGTGTGTATGTTTGTTACTCCTTCACGCGAAAACTACTTGACGGATTTGGCTGAAATTTGGAATGGAGATAGATAATATCCTGGATTAGCACATAGGCTACTTTTTATCCCGGAAAATCAAAGAATTCGCACGGTATTTCGAAAAACCTAAATCCACGCGGGCGAAGTCGCGGGCATCGGCTAGTTTTAAATATAAAAGAACAAAGAAAAACTTTAGATCGCGTATTGCGTAGATAAACCGCGAAGTTATAATTAAACCGTAATAATCCAATTAATATTAAACACCAACTCGCAATGAAAGTAACCGAACAGAATTAAAGTTTATCCGAGCTGCGAGCAACAATGAACAGATTTAATAACAAAGTTTTGATAGCAATCGCTAGAACAACAATGGAGAACGATAGAGTAAGTATCAAACAGCCGACCGACAGCCCAAGCACAATCAACGCGACAACACTTTCTCCTGGATTTTTCATCAACCAAGCGTTGGCTTGGTAGATGATGTGCGTAGCGATAACCTTTGTTGCAACTCGTAACCAACGAAAATCGAATAAGTATGATTCGTTGATATTCATTGGATTTTTCTTGAATTCACCGAGATGGGGTGGGGGGGGGGGGGGGGGTCCTCTTCCAACGCTGCGGTATGAGGTCCTCCTGTGTCCATCACCCGCTAAATGACTCTGAGCTTTCTTAAGCCCATACTTAGTTTCTTCTTCTTCTTGCGTCGTTTCCTCAACTGAATTCCAAATTTTTCAAAGTTTCCAAATTGAAGATCGTGGCTCCTCTTTGCTAGGATGTTCTTCCATTGCTCTCTGTTTCTTGCCGCGTCGATTGCATCGCAGATAGGTGTGTTGACCGCTTCTTTTATGTGGTCTGAACAACGTCTCGGGCTACGTCCGTGGGGTCTCTTTCCTTCATACCTTCCATACTTAGTTTATGCCTTGACAATTTTCACAAATACTTGACACATAGATATCAAAATGAATTGTTTACTTACAAGTAAGGGCGTCATCGGCGCCAACGTCGACCCAACTCTGCCCAACGACGAACAAATAGCCAACAGCGACTGTCGGACGTTGGTCGGGAACACTTCCGATACATAAATGTACACGGAGCTGTACGCGACCGTTATAGAGAACTTTCCCGATAGATATATGACTAGCGACAACCATTTTTGATCTGTGAATCAAATAATTAAAAAAAAATTAGAAAACTTGACATAGTGTAAATTAAAAATTTATAACACCCCCGACAAGTAAAGGTTACAGTAACTAGAAAAGAGCTGATAACTTTCAAACGGCTGAATCGATTTCTTGGATTATAGCTAAGAGCACTCTCGATCAAGCCACCTTTCAAACAAAAAAAACTAAATTAAAATCGGTTCATTAGTTTAGGAGCTACGATGACACATACACAGATACACAGTTACACATGTTAAATTTATAACACCCCTCTTTTTGGGTCTGGGGTTAAAAAGTAAAGTACGCGTCAGTTCCAGATGACAATCGGGGTGGGTACGCCCCGCACACCCGCACATCCCCCGCGCTAACCCCGGTGCGGGATGCGTGCGGGTGACGTGCGTCCCCACGCCTCATACCCTGATTGCCTTCTCGACCTGTCGCCTACCATACTCTGCAACGCTGCAAAGTTGTCATTTGGCGCAGACCAATACGAAATTATTACTTTATTCAAGAGAGGATTTGACCCGGAAAATTCAAGCGAAAAGCGCTTGAGTCTTCAATAGCACACGCGGAGGGCGTCGAATGATAATCCAGCGAATATAAAACTCGTATAAAATCCTATTCCATATAAAACTCCGCTCAATTCTCAAAACACGGTAATATACGCAGTCGAGTCACCGGCAATCTTATATTTTATCGCTATTAAAATTGCAATATCCAGCCACAGACTAAAAGGAAATAATAGGTGGAAGCTTTAATCGTTCTAATTATGAAGTGCTGATGATAAAAATAATACCCGGCAAATTTTTTGTGGGCACGTTTGGCAGCCCTTTAAGTTTACGTAATAATTCACTATCAACATTATAATTCGTACAAATTCAACAACTGACAATTAAAAAGTGTACATTGTACAAGAGTTACCTACTGTGAATAAATGTTTTGATTTTGAGTATAAGATGCAAATAGAACTAAAGATTAGAGATTAGAACAGACGCTAGAATGAAGAAGGGAAATAAAAATAATAACATCGATCTAGGGGAATCAATTAAAAAAATATAAGCCAAAATCTCTCAACAACAATAAAAATCCAGTCATCATTTTTAAAGGCTTTGATTTGTGAAATGGTATAGTGATCTAGAGTTTTGCAAATGGTCTGCTGTTTGCTCTTGTTACATAAACACCGCTAGTTTTAGTGATGAGTGATTGATGAACAAACCTTATACATGAAAATCAAACATTTGCCGCTGCAGTTCACGAAAGGCTTCACTATCAGGAAAAGTTTCTTCCATCTATCTGTTCCCTATAATCTGTGTATCAGACCTACATCAAACCGTTTCCGCGTTCATTCATTTATTCATGCAATGTTTGATATATAACCTTTCGAGTGGTCCGAAATCCGAGGGAATGTCATTCCTAACTGTTATAGGCGAAGAGCTTGTAACAGTTACATTTAAACATTTATGGCGGATCCATATGCTTGCGACAAAAAGCAAACAGCAAGCGTTTTTTAGGGTTCCGTATCTCAAAAGGAAAAACGGAAGCCTTATATTATGTAGAATCAGGTCTACATATAAGGCCGACAGACGGACAGACGAATGTCAAGAAAACCTGTAGGATACTTCCGTTGACCTAGAATCATGAAATTTGGCAGATACCTAGGTAGGTCTTATAGCACAAAGGGAAACCATGAATTTGTGGTTACATCACAAAGAAAAAAAAATGTGTTCACGAACAAATAATAATTAGTATTTTCAATTTTCAAAGTAAGATAACTCTACCAAGTTGGGTATCATATGAAAGAGCTTTATCTGTACATTTTAAACAGATTTTTATTTATTTTTATCTTGATTTTTATGCATAATAGTTTTTGTCAATCTTGCAAAATGCCGAAAAAATACAACTGTAGTACGGAACCCTCGGCGCGTGAGTCTGACTCGCACTTTGCCGTTTTTTAGTTCAAATTCACTTTGCAAGTCGTACCTGCCTGCCATACGCGCAGTCTAATTTTTTTTATAGTTATTACAAATTAGTTGTGTATAATTAAGTTGGAAGTCATAGAAAATGAGCAATCTTGTTTAGATGTCAAAACAATAGCTATTAGCTCTTAGATGGTAAGAGAGAGCACATTTCAACGGGCGACGGATGCTGAAATCGGCTTAACTCGAATATTCCATTAATTCAGGCCACTGAACAAACACTGTCATCGCTAGATAAACAATAACACCGCAAAATTCCGGGATCTAAACAAAAGACGTTACGGGGAGATGTCGCATACGTACTTTTTTTTTGTAATTTTTAATGTGCAAAAATTTCAATTTCACAAAGCTTTCACAAAGAGTAGAATCGTTTCAGGAAAGCATAGTTCTAATAAATCTAAATTTAAAAAACCCACGACACAAAGACCTCTATAAGAAAACTAGAAAAGAGCTGATAACTCTTAAACGGCTGAACCGATTTTCTTCGATTATAGCTAAGAACAATTTCGATCAAGCCACCTTTCAAAAAAAAAAAAAACTAAATTAAAATCGGTTCATTCGTTTAGGAGCTACGATGCCATAGACAGATACACAGATACACACGTCAAACTTATAACACCCCTCTTTTTGGGTCGGGACTTAAAAACTTAAAATAGACTATACAAAAATGGTACTATGGATGAGTTATACACCACTACTTTCTAATTACTAGAAAAATACAGGAAATTTTCATTGTTTTAAATACTGTGCAATCAGAAGTTTTTTTTTAATTTTTATTAATAAATCTTCGAGATCAAATCGTCTAGTGCACACTCATGACTCAACGTAAGTTTCACTCCGACACCGGAGCATCCTCAGGAGATATACACTAAACAATGCACTATTGAATAGTTGTGTGTTGAGGGTGTAAACTGCTTGCTTTTTCTGTTTCTTTAGTAGTGAGAGGGCAGGCATTGCGTTTTACATATTATATTGCACGTTGTATCATATAGATTTGTTTGTTTTGGTGGATTACCTAATATTATTATAGGGAACTAGCTGATACCCGCGACTTCGTTCGCGTGAATATAGGTTTTTAAAATTCCCGTGGGAACTCTTTGATTTTCCGGAATAAAAAGTAGCCTATGTACTAATCCAGGGTATAATCTATTGCCATTCTAAATTTCAGCCGTTTCCGGCTCAAATTCGTTCAGTAGTTTTTGCGTGAAGGAGTAACAAATATACATACACACACACACAGACACACACATATAAACTTTCTCCTTTATAATATTAGTGTGATTAAGCTTGCAGTTTCTTGTACATCACGGACTTCCGCAAAGTAACGGCTTTTTCTACAGTACCTAGGCAACTTTGTACCTTTACCATAGGTAAATAAATACTAATCCAACGGTTTAATTTTATTTAAGTTGCGTTGGATAGGCACTTGAGTTAATTGGGTTCTTTGAAATTAATTTTGTAAGAGTTGCTAAATAAGTATATACTAACTTATTTGGAATTCTATGGTGTTATCAGAAATTTATCAACAAAGTGATCTGCTTGTTTGTCTATTCAAGAAATTATTCGACAATCTAGAGTACAAATAGCCTTGATTATAGAAGAGAGCTACCCCTATGCTTATTCTGAGACAAATACTCTCCTTTAAGTAAACGGTTTTCTGGATTATCAAATTGGCTTTTGTTCGCGTCAAATCGTGCTTGGATGAGATTGGGAAAGATATTCGCGTCTTTGACGACTGGTAATATGATTTTATTATCTTTGAGAGTATATATTTTGTGAAGGGATTTTGTTATTTGATGTATAATATCTCGATATAATTTGTTTACCTTCAATCTCGATGAAAACATTTAGATCTTGAGATTGAAAAGCTGCTTCCAAGAAGATTAAATGTAATAATAGGTGAATTTATATTAAATTCTCTACCAAAAGTTATGAATTTATAACTATCCTGAGATCGTGAGCTAAAATTATGGATTTGATTTACATGATGAAGTAGGTATAGTACTAACAGTTACTTATTTCAAATTGAAAATGCTTTGCTACCTATAAAGATTGCAGCAATTCAATCAGCATTCAAGAGAATAGCCAATACACTGATATACCAAGGGATTTTATAACTTAGAACTCAACATATAGAAAGTATAAGTCCAAATTTAAATTAATAAACTCTAGAAATAACTTGTAACTTAAAGAAAAAATAAATTAAGTAATGCTTACCTTTTGGCACGAAAGATAAACTTATACATAAACACGCACTCAGAACATAAGTTAATATCAACACTTTCTTCCTCCCAAATCTGTCCAACACTAACAAACACACAATGTTCGCTGGAATCTCCACAAACGCTACCAGCATAAAGTTTACATACTTATTCCCAGCTAGAGACACTGAGTTTATAGATAGTCCGTAATAAACGAAAGTACATGTTATCCACAAAAACGAGCATATCATTACCCGTTTCCTTATTATACTAGATTTGATCACTTTCATTAAATTCGATTGCTTATTCTCTTTATTTTCCTCTATCTCTACCTTATTTGCGTCTTTACTTTTCTCGTTGTCTGTATCAGTGTTAACTTTCTCTAGTTCATATAAAGGTAATAGAACATCTTCAGATAGATCTACTCGGTTCATTTTCGCTGCCTTTTTCAAAATTGCTGCAGCTTCATTATGCCTCCCTTTGCTGATCAGCCATCTGGCACTTTCATTTAATATCCAGTAGTATGACACAACAAACATGGCTGGTACGTAAATAAGCCTGAGGAGGTGTCTCCAATTCTGCAGCCACCATGATAGAGATGCTAAGGACATGAGACCCAGCACGTAGACAGCATTGATGAGGGTGTTTCCAAAGACTCTGCCCTTAGGACCTACTAGTTCCACAGCTGAAAAGAATTGCTTTGTAAATAAATGCTGAATTCAAGAAGTTATATTAGATGTTTATTGTTTATCTCAATTATTATCAAAAAGCCGTGATAGCCTAGTGGTAGCCTAGACTATCACCGCCTTTTGATACTTTTAAGGCCGTACCTCAAAACGAAACCCTTATAGGGTCACTTTGTTGTCTGTCTGACTGTCTGTCTGTTTATCTGTCTGTCTGTCCATTTGTCGTGCCTGTCAAACAATATCTTTATATACATAGGTCAAGAGGGAATAGGCATCTTCTGAGCAAGCGCACTCTATCTTATAGGCTGCATCATCACTTGGCAGCAGGTCTAATTACAGCCAAGCGCTTGTCTATAAATTACAAAAAAAAAACTTACCAAGAACAAAAGCAGTGCTATAAGCTCCAGCTCCCAAAGCAGCTTCCAAGAACTCAAAGACAAGCATCATGATATAGCTGGTAGAAAAGGACCTCAGGAACCCAAAGATGCCGTTCATAAGTGAGGCCACAGCCAAGGCAACCTTTCTGCCGTATCTATCTGATATGATACCAGTGAGGGGCAGTGATATAAAAAGACCGGTGTTGTGAATGGACCCCACGAGAGTTCGCTTCCAATTTTGACAGCCAAGATCGAACTAGAACAAGAAATAAAGTTTTAAACAAAGAATAAGTAGGTTATAGGTTTCTGCAGAAATAATTGGGTTCTCGTTAGACATGTCTGAAACCTAGATCTAAACCTACTCTGAGATAACAGCAGTGTGATGGTTACGTACTAGGGTAATTTTTTCCGACATTTTGCACGATAAATCAAAAACTGTTATGCATAAAAATAAATAAAAATCTGTTTTAGAATGTACAGGTAAAGCCTTTTCATAAATGATTCCCCACTTGGTATAGTTATCTTACTTTGAAAATTAAATATACTATTATTATTTGATAATGAACACATTTTTTTGTAATGTAACTACAAATACGGTTTTTGGATTTTTCCTTTACTTGTGCTATAAGACCTACATACCTGCCAAATTTCATGATTCAACGGAGAGTACCCTCTAGCGACATAGACAGAGCGACAGATGGAGAGACGGACAGACAGACGGACAACAAAGTGACAACATAATAAGGATTCAGTTTTTCCTTTTGAGGTACGGAACCCTAATAATAATTATTATTACCCAGCGGCAGCTAGTTACATTGTTTGCTGGTCAAAACTCAAATTAACCTAAATTTTGTGTTAGACTTTAGATACGTTATCACTTATCACCACGCCTCCTACACGCGTCTAAAACACCCGACTATCACGCATTTGATATACTTATAGTATAAGAGACGACAACCTAAAATTTAATGGCATTAGTAATAATAATTTTGCGGGTTCCCACATCTCCAGAGAAATGGAACCCTTGTACGATCATTCCCTCATATCCACCCTTCGTTGTCTGTCTGTCGTGTCTGTCAAGACAAGGGGAATCAAATCCTGTAGGGTACTTCCCGTTGACCTAGTATCATGGGCAGGTAGCAATGTTTTATAACACAAGTAAAGATAAAAATGCGAAAACCGTGAACTTGTAATTAAAAGTTACAAAAAAGTTAAAAACAGCAGCGGGGTCTTCTCCATCTGACCTAGGTCAAGACGGGGGTACGGGCCTCGAGGCGTAGCCTCCTTGCCCGGGTGTGGCGCGGGGAAGAACACGGAACGGAAAAGTTAAAAAGTGTTAGAAATAATATGTTTACTAAATCACATCATAGATGGCACTGTCCGTCATTAACTTGTGTTGTACAGCTGTTTTTTGAAAGCATTATTTTTAACCGACTTCCAAAAAAGGAGGAGGTTCTCAATTCGTCGGGATCTTTTTTTTTTTTTTTTTTTATTTTTTTTTTATATTTTTTATGTATGTTCCCCGATTACTCAAAGACCCCTGGACCGATTTGGAAAATTTTTTTTTTGTTTGAAAGGATATACTGTGCAGGTGGTCCCATATAAATTTGGTGAAGATCTGATGAATATCTTCGGAGATGAAGAACAGAACTCCTCAATGGATAGGAGCAAATTGCTCGCGATCAGTGTAATAGCTTAGTAAACAGTAGGGTTTTAACTGGGCACAGCATATTATAGTACAGTGGGGCCACTAAAAATTGTGAAATAAAAAATTTTCAAAAGAAAAATAAAACCGACTTCAAAAACGACAAACACTAAAAAGTAAAAAATAACTTTTGTTTAGCTACACGTGTAATGCACCTAGGTATGAAGTCGGGCGAGCTTCACTCTTGGATTTCTAATTTTGTTTTAATATGCTCGCTCGACTTCATACCTAGGTGCATTACACGTGTAGCTAAACAAAAGTTATTTTTTACTTTTTAGTGTTTGTCGTTTTTGAAGTCGGTTTTATTTGTACAATGGTCAACGGACCCCTTGTGTGCGAGTCCGTCTCGCACTTGACCGGTTTTTTAATAGAAGTTTGATTTGACATCAGATTTTAAAAATATAGAAACACGACATTCAAGTAGGTATATGATAATTTTCCTATTTTAGCTTTATTTTAGCTACATAGCCTGTTTAATCGAACTGAGTCAAGTTTTATCCGATGTATTTTATCGATAGCTCTGTGACGGTGGTCTCTTAGCCTATTCGATGATTTATGAGAATGACTACGATGGGCCGGAGAGGTTCCTCGTGTGACCGATAACACTTTTTGCCACGCGGATGTTCTTATCTTTTGATATATTATTATTGCTTAAAGGTATTATTTTGTAACAATACAAAGTACCCTGCCCAGGGTAGTCTTTTAGATAAGACTACCCTGCCCAGGGTAGTCTTTTAGATAAGACTAGCTGATGTCCGCGACATCGTTCGCGTGGATGTAGAGTTTCAAAAATCCCGTGGGAACTCTTTTTTTTTCAATAGCAATTATAATTTTTTTTTTATTTAAAAACAATATTCACAAATACCAAAAAGACTTAAATATAAAAATTATAAAACGAAAAAAATATAAAAATTATTAAACGAAAATGTCATCCAAATCACTGTAACGAGGCAGGGTGCCCAGAACGGTGGCTGCGTTACCTCGTTGAATGGCCAGACTAATATGCTGATCAAGGTAACTGCCAGACCTCCGGTCACCCGTGGACTCCACAAGACGGGATGACAGGTCCTTAAAAAAGGATCTGGCGTGGGAACTCTTTGATTTTCCGGAATAAAACGTATACGGGTATAATCTATCTCCATTCCAAACAGCATCCGTACCTAAGTGTCACTATCCGGGTTTGATTTCAGCGTTGGGGCAATTTAGGAATTATCATTTTTAAATTAGAGGCTTTTTACTGTGGCTAGTTATCACCCTACCGATAAAGATGTGCTTGCTAACTAGTGAAACTGGCTAAAGAAAACCGCTTCTATCTAGGTTTCATCTATCGCCACTTATCACCAAGTGAGATTGCAGTCAAGGACTAAAATATTATCGTCGAAAACATCTCTTCTTCTCTCTGTTCTCTCTTTTATGACTTAGGACTACAAAGAAAAAGGGATACTAAGTCTACAAAAGAAATAGCAACGGGATTCCTAATTCAGCAAAATATACCTAGGCACCTAAGTGTTTTTAGTTTTTCCAACATTTCCATATAACATGGTGTTATCTTAAATATACTAGGTAGATATAAATTATGATATTATACTAGTTTACGGATGTTATCTGAGTTATAGACATTTTACTGATAATCTTGTAAATACTATGGCAACACAGATAATGTCGCCCATTATCTTAAAAGCAGTTAATAATATTATGTTTATTCACCGTCTCAAATCAAACTATAGTTGATACTTCATATTGAATTATTTATATGAACTTTATACTACACTAGCTGATGCCCGCAGCTTCGCCCGCGTGGATTGGTCAGATCCTCTGCAGCATCAGGATTGAGGAGTTGGACTCCAAATTTTTTATGAAACAATGTCGCAAAGTTCCTCTATCGATTAAAAAAGAAATGACGCAAATCGGTTCAGAAATCTCGGAGATTTCAGTGTACATAGGTAGAAAAACACAACTCCCTTTTTGAAAGTCGGTTAGAAAAGTAGCCTATGTTACTCCCTGGTCAATTCTCTACTTGTCTGTGAAAATCCCGTCAAAATCGGTTCAGCCGTTCCCAAGATTAGCCTTTTCAAACAGACAGACAGACAGACAGACAGACAGACAAAAATTTTAAAAACGTGTGATTCAGTTATAGTATCGTTCAAATAACCATATGACCTTAATATGCGGTAGTTATTTCGAAATTACAGACAGACACTCCAATTTTATTTATTAGTATAGATTACGAGTTACATTTTTGTTCCGTTTGCCGTGGAGACCCTGGGGCCACGGAGTCTTAGTGCTAAAATAATTTTACGTAACATTTCACAGCATTTAATAGCCTCATCGGGTGACAGGCTCAAGGGCTGGCTCATTTTTTTGCGCAACGGATCAGCCTGGCTGTCCAGAGTGGAAATGCAGCCAGTATTCTTGGCACCATTCCACGCGGGCATGATTTGCATAGTAATTAGATAAGACTAGCTTTAAGTTTTATTGTAATAATATTTTCTTAATAAAAAGACTACTTATTTTTTATTTATAAACTGTAACGAATCTTTCTTAGCGGATGTCTGCGTCATTATAGCTATCTACAAGTCTTTAACCCGATCCGTCCAGTAAGTAGTTCGAGCTGTGCGCAGGTCAGTCAGTCAGTCAGGTTCGCCTTTTATATTAGAGAAATATTAAACTCACATCTCTAACAGCGGAATCCTCATCACTGTAAACAAATGTATCACAATTCTCCACAGTGGAATTATCAAAGTCTTCTATACTACACGTTGCAGTGGCAGAGTAGTTGTGGTGCATGAACCGTTTACATTTCGACAGCACGTCTTTCTCCTTAGGTATTGCGTGTTCGAGCCAACTGTTGTTATTGAGATCTTCACACTTTGTGATGTTGCATCTGAAAAAGAAGTACTTATTAGATATTATATAATTACGAGGAAACAAAAAAACTACCTCATACATTGTACAAAATAAAAGATCTCAAAACATAGACACAGGCATTCAATATCATTACAAACACACACACACACACACACACATACACACACACAAATCTCGGTAAAAATCCTTGGCATATGGATCCCCAATAGATATAGAATAACCGACCATTTTATCAAATATGTACCTATTTCAAACATACAGCTGTTAAAAGTTTTAAAATAAAATGATGTCATGTATCTAAGTACCTAATTTTTATTTAAGTGCATCTTCATGTAATTAGACGGAAGAGCGGAAATGATATAATTAATTAAAAATAAGTGTTATATTATGATAAAATGTGCAATCATAAATTGAGACATTTAATTGCACTTTTGATTAGGTACATGACATAATTAATTTAACTACAGAGTCAATTGATTAATTAGTGTTATTGATAACAAGTGTAAATTAAAAATTTATAACACCCCCGACAAGTGAAGGTTACAGTAACTAGAAAAGAGCTGATAACTTTCAAACGGCTGAACCGATTTTCTTGGATTATAGCTAAGAACACTCTAGATCAAGCCACCTTTGAAACAAAAAAAAAACTAAATTGAAATCGGTTCATAAGTTTAGGAGCTACGATGCCACAGACAGATACACAGATACACACGTCAAACTTATAACACCCCTCTTTTTGGGTCGGGGGTTAAAAACAACTTCTTTGTGGGCCAAGGCTAGCTAGATATTAATGATTCAATACGATCTACCTGCCTATATTTTGTTGTGCTTTGTATGTGTTTTTCTGCACTAATTTTGTGGTGTACAATAAAAGTATATTCATTCATTCATTTATGATTTCAAAAATTTATGTTTTTTAGTCCTGCTGAAACTCTAGCCTATGTCCTAAGTCAGGGTATAAGCTGTTTCCGTTCCAAACAGCCGAAACCGTTCAGTAGTTTTTGCGTGAAAGAGTAACAAACATACACACATACACACACGCATACAAACTTTCGCTTTTATAATATTCATGTGATAAATCCCGCGGGAACTTTGATTTTTAGGGTTCCGTACCTCAAAAGGAACAACGGAACCCTTATAGGATCACTTTGTAGTCTGTCTGTCTGTCTGTCCGTCCGTCGTGTCTCAGTGCGCGTATTGTAGTGAAAGTTTTTGCTCGCTACTTATTGATAGTCCAGTCAAAAAGAAGCTCTTTAATTGCATGAATAAAAGTTCTAGCTAAGTTGAAGTCTTAACCGACGAGAGATGAGAACCAATTATTGCAGAGCAAAGAACTAATTGCTTTGGCAACGTTCAATACAAGTGATTAAGAATTTCCCTTTTTTCGTCGTAACTTCAATCGGTAATAATGGAATATCAAACGATTTGAATAAAGGATTACTTTTTTAATATTGAACAGAATAAGCTTGGTTGTGAAGATTTTTTGTTTCTTTTGTCTGTAATCATTCGTAATTAACTTGAAGCCTATGCACATAGTATGTACATGAAAAATCATAATATTTTCTGTCTTTCTATTGTACTAAACGTCAAAGTTGCACTCTTTATGGACATTGTCTGTTTGCCCATAAATTAACATCATCACCTATCGCTTGTCCAGTAGGTACTGAACAAGGGTCTCTCAGAATGAGGAGGGTTTATTAGACCCCATTCCATCACTATGGATAGGTACGGATTGGCGTACTTTTAAAACTTTTTGGAGAACTCTCAAGCATGCAGGTTTACGTACGATGTTTTCCTTCACCGTCAAAGTAAGATTCAAGTAGAAGTAAGTAGTTAATTGTTTAAAGCACCAAAAAGTTAAGAGGGGTGTACCCAGAATTGAATCCCAGTATCTCACACTGAAGGAGACAGGTGGTGGAAAGGGAAAGAGAGCTGGATCCCAACGCTCATCCCATACGCCGTAAACGCCAGGGGCAAAGGAGGCGCCGGTATGCGAGCTACCTCGTGCCCTAAATGAGGACGTAACTATACAACACAAGGCGTCGGCATCACTTAGGGATGTCCAGTAATGTGGTGGTATCGTTGTCGTTGAGACGGCACAGTCGTATGCAAACTGTGTTCCTGCTGTGTTCCTGTGTCGTCTCGTCATGACGCAGACGGCTCCGCTGGGTTTTAGTGGGTATTCTGGTCTGCCAGTAAGTCCCACATACCCCTCCAGAAACAGCGTGGTATCTGCGCTGCTTCCAGGAGAGATGCGTAAAAGCATTTCCCAGCGATAAAAAAAGGATTGAATCCAAGAGCCAGAGTAAAGGGCCAAAGTTATGTGGACTAGGCTACCACCGCAAAAAATGTAAACATTTGTGAGAATTTGCTACAATTTGTACACCCGAGCAGTGCTTCGCATCGTGTATCAAATTATGATCGGTCGGAACGATAGGTGCCGAGGAATCGATTTACATAATATTGGAAGCGCGCTGGGAACCTTTGGGGATTATGATTGTTGGAGAATATCTACACAACCATACCTCAATAGCTCAACGGTTATAGGAGTGGACTGAATTCCGAAAGGTCGGCGGTTCAAACCCCAGCCGTTGCACTATTGTCGTACCCACTCCTAGCACAAGCTTTACGCTTAGTTGGAGGGGAAAGGGGAATTTTAGTCATGATTAAAATGGCTAATATTCTTTAAAAAAAAAAAACTTGGATTCCTAGTTACTATCTACAACGCGAATAAGGTAGATGATGCTCGCGACTTCATCCACGTGGAATTAGGTTTTTAAGATTCCGTACCTTAAAAGGAAAAATGAAACCCCTGTAGGATCACTTTGTTGTCTGTCTGTCTGTCCATCTATTCGTTTGTCGTGTCTGTCAAGAAAACTTATAGGGTAATTCCCGTTGACCTAGAATCATATTTGGCAGGTAAGTAGATTGGGTCTTAAGCACAAGTGAAGGAAAAAATCCGGAAACAGTGAACATGTGGTTACTCCTCAAAGAAAATGCTTCAAAAAAGAAAACACAAATGACAGTATCGGGGCAAGGAAATAGCATTCGACGTAAATTTCGATCAGGTTTTGCAAACTCAAACGTCCGCTTGCCCCGTGATCCGAATTATGATCGGTCCGGACGATAGGTGACGCCGAATCGATTTGCATCCGTACACCAATCGCGATGGGCTTGAATTTATAGCCGGACCGAATTTCGCACTATTGTGATTGCTCTGTGAAATATGGACGAGGTGACTGGATTAGAAGTGTGGATGTTTGTGACTAGTTTGTAGTTTTAAATAGATTTTAACCGATAAAAAAAAAGAAAAAGTGCTTTATTAAAAGAAATGCTCTAAGAGTGACTTTCTTGCGGTTTTTTCAAACATACAGACAAGCGAGGTGGCTTGTCCTTACCTACCTAAGCATATTATTTGGATAAGTGAGTGCAATACACTTTATTGGACTAAAGAAATAACAAATGCTATCTATCTAAAATCTTTGAAAAGAAAAAGTCCCAAAAAGAACACAAATGACACTACCAGGGCAAGGAAATAGCATTCGACATAAATTTCCATCAGGATTTGCAAACTTAAACATCCGCTTGCCCCGCGATCCAAATTATGATCGGTCCGGACGATAGGTGACGCCGAATCGATTTGCATCCGTACACCAATCGCGCTGGGCTTGAATTTATAGCCGGACTGAATTTCGCACTATTGTGATTGCTCTGTGAAATATGGACGAGGTGACTGGATTAGAAGAGTGGGTGTTTGTGACTAGTTTGTGGTATTACATGGTTTTAAAGGAAAACAAGTTATGGTGCAGGACTAGATTGATATGTTTTTATAAATAACTAGGTACCACCCGGGGCTGTGCTTGGAAAAAATATTAATCCTTTTTATTGCCTATCCCATGGCAATTTCGAAAAATCCGGTCTTATTCCTTGTCTACGTTTTTGGAGACCTCTGCGCAATTTTTGATATGTATTTAAAAATTATTTGAAAAGTTGTAGTTCTGCGTTTCGTGTTATCCACAATATACATTTTCACATTATCTCCTGAGTTGAGTTATGCTTACTTTTAGATCGTTTATTTATTCGTTGTAGAAATGGCTTACATAGTAATTGTGTGTATAAGTCCTAAGTATGTTATCCCAGCGAGACAGACACAGACGTCAATGTACATTTTTAGGGTTCCGTACCGGACGGATGCCAACGGGACCCTTCACCCTATTACTAAGCTCCCACTGTCCGTCCGACCGTCCGTCTGTCTGTCTGTCAGCGGGCTGTTTCTCGTGAACCGTAAGCAGGTAGAAAGTTGAAATTTTAAATGTGTAGGTATTTCAATTGCAGCTATATCAACAAATAATTAAAAAATTAAATAGCCGCTATGAAAATTGTACGATGTACGATGGTGCCTACGGAACCCTTTGTGTCCAAGTCCGACTTGCACTTGACCGATTTTTATCTCTGGACAAAGAGCGTTCACATCAATATTGCGTTATCCCTAGGTTATCAGCTAACAGCAGTTATTTTTATTACCAAACAAATCATATTTTATCATATATTTTTGTATTTAACTGTAAATAAGATAAAAAAATTAATCAATATGTAGAAGATTAAACTAATGTAATTTTATTTACAAAATGATTTCTGCGACTTTTAAAAATTCGTTTTTAAAAAGCCCTTGGGAACTCTGATTTTCCGGGATAGAAAGTATCTTATGTCTGTCTTCAGGATTCAAAAATATCTCTGTACCAAAGAGAATGCCCACGATTTCATCCCTGTTTATTAAAGTCTTTTAAGAATCCCGTGGGAACTCTTTGATTTTCCGGGACCAAAAGTAGCGTATATCCTTCCACGGAAGGCAAGCTATCTCTGCACTTACCAATTAATTTGAAAAGCTAACAGACAGAGAGACAAACTTTCGCATTTATAAAATTTGCATGGATGAGCTGAGGCCACAGGCTAGCCGCTAGATAACACGTGGTAGAAGGAATAAAGCTTCTATTATATTATTTTAATAATGGCGCTTTATACTAGAAAAGCTTTTCACATAAAACCAACTGATTTGTATTTAGGCACCTATTTGTCGTCGGCATTGAAGTCGGAACCTGACAAAGCCCACCTAAGCCTATGGACTAAGAGCCAGCGCGTGCCAAATCTTCGTTATTTTACAAAATCTGAAAGTTTCTCTGCGTATTGTCCCAAACACAGGAAGGAACGATCAGCGACTACGCAGTTTGGACCATGGTGGCTTTGGGAGATAACATGCATTGCCAGACAGTGTCGTGGCAACCCCCTGCCAGACGCCCTTAAAGTTTAAAAGCTTCTGGGCAATTCAATACTATTTCGAAGAAAATATAAAAAAAATGGACGTAGGATTGAATTTATTATTTGTTGTCTCCTAAAAGCGCCATGATCCAAACTTCATTGTCGCTGATCGTTCCTCCCTGTGTTGGGGACAATACGCAGAGAAACTTTCAGCTTTTATAAAATAACGAAAGTTTGGCAAGCACTGGCTTTCTCTCTACTAGATCTGTCCACGCGTTTAATACGACCGTAATCCTCGTGAGGATCTATAATGACTTACCTTCGTCAATTTGATAAATAGTTTCTAAGAAATGGACGATTCTCTCACAAAGGTAGATTGATATCACAGAAAAGATTATTTTCAAGGACAACCTTGACGATGACGATGTTCGGCTTTGGGGTTATCGAATTCCCATATTACTTATTTGTAATTTGAGGTTTTTTTATTCAGATACATTAGCCCTTGACTGCAATCTCACCTGGTGGTAAATGATGAAGTCTAAGATGGTAGCGGGCTAACCTGGAAGGGGTAGCCCCTTTGGTTTCGGCATGCACCGTGCCGGAACGCTAAATCGCTTGGCGGCACGGCTTTGCCAGTAGGCACGGTCGAAGCTTCCCACCAGGCCAGACCAGAGATTTAGATATTATAAAATTCCAAACCCCTGCTAGAAATCGAACATGGGACCTCCCACTATTAAGACCTACAACACAACTTTTCCGTTTGGTGGAAGAAATTATACTTGTACCTCTGACGAGATGACGAGCAACTTCCAATAGTGGAGAGGTAGAAGAAGAATAAGTTTGTACGCAATATTATGAGTGATCGCATCGCGTAAGGGCGCGTTCTAACAGAACAACGGCTCACACCAACTGAGTTGTTAATGCATGCAAGATTTTAGTAAGTAAATCTAATGCCACATACAAGTAACACAATTAATATTAGTCTCGTGGAGCTCATGATTGATAGTGCCGGCATTAGAACAGATGCGAGTGATGGCATCAGTAATCTGTTGATGTCAAACGCGGTTACTTAGTCGCCGAGTAATTGCATTAGTTTTGATGTGAAGACGTTAGTTTACTAAGACTAAAGTTACTATAACTTTATAATGGTGACAATTCGGTCGAACACAATCGCTAATTGATACTTACATGCTAATATTGTAAATGCGAAAGTGTGTCTGTCTGTCTGTCTGTCTGCCTGCCTGCCTGCTCCGTAGCCTTTCACAGCTCATCCGATTTTAACAACGTTTGGTACAGGGATAACTTGCATCCCAAGGAAGGACATAGGCTACTTTCAGTCCTGGAAAATCAAAGAGTTCTCAAAGAATCTTAAGGCATGTGGACGAAGGCGCAAGCTTCATCTATTTGGTACAAAGATAGCTTGCATTAATTAATCTTGCAGACGGGCATAGTCAGTAGACTTCCGGGAGATTTTCCGGGATAAAAAGTACTTTATCCCGGAAAATCTAAGAGATCCAACGGGAATTTCCACGCGGACGAAGTCGCGGGCCTCCTCTAGTACCGATATAAACTATAAACCCCCAGCGCCGTAGTTTTATTGAAATGTGCCCCATAATGTTTTTGTTCATTTTGTGAAAGTTGGTATAGGTACCTGGGTTTTATTGAGCTTTCAGGAAAAGTTTGGGTGACGGTTTTTATCGTCTAGTTCGAAACTCTCCTAGAGAAGTTGGCAGTTTGTGGAGTTGTTTGTCACAAAAGTCGTCGATTAAAACATAAAAGTACAATGTTGTCCTACATAAAAAAAAAAAAAAAATTATTTCATTTTATTACGTAGAAGGTATAACGATTCAACTGACCTACTAAAGGGCTCATATTTATTATCATATACAGTGACTTACGCAAGCCCCGCGCGTGTTTAATGGCCGATTCACACCAATTGCGTATGCAGCACGTACACGTGACACGTGTGTAGTGACGCGCGTGAACCCATAGACAACTGCACGCATCTTCGTGAACGTTCACGCCACGCAAGCGGTATACAATGTCTAATATAGTTCCATACATTACAACGCAATGGTACGCGCTACGTCTACGCTTACGCAGCCTGTGTGAACGAGCTCTTATTGTGAAATTGGAATCGGTTTCCAAAATAACAAGTAATTTTTTGGGAATACTGACTTTTACTCGTTTGGGTTGCGTTACAAATTACAATGTACATATAGAATCGTTGCAACTGTCGTTGACCGGGTCGTAATTATACAAGTTTCAAGAAAAGACTATAAAAAAAAGGCTGACAAATTTTTATTTATTTATTTAAGGTGAGGGACTTCAATTTATTGTAGTGATTGAATTGAACATTATTTTAACAATAAAAGGTAACTTCATCTATAGGTATAATAAAACTGCTGCCAATTAGTTTAAAAAGAATCAAATAAAAGCAAAAGACTTAATCACTGCCAGTGGACATTGTCGGCACAATTAGTCCAGACAAGGGATCCTTTAGCGTTGCAATAATTACTGTTCTCACTTGAAAGGAACTAAGAGAACTTGGAAATCTTTGTCTACTCGAAAATCTGGCAAAAATCTTAAGCTTGGGGTCCATTTTTAACCCCCGACCCAAAAAGAGGGTTGTTATAAGTTTAACGCGTGTATGTGTATCGGTGTATCTGTCTGTGGCATCGTAGCTCCTAAACTAATGAACCGATTTTAATTTAGTTTTTTTTTTTGTTTGGAAGGTGGCTTGATCGAGAGTGTACTTAGCTATAATCCAAGAAAATCGGTTCAGCCGTTTGAAGTTATCAGCTCTTTTCTAGTTACTGTAACCTTCACTTGTCGGGGGTGTTATATTATTTTTAATTTACACTTGTAGTTTAAATAAAAACTATGTACCTAAGTACCTAATCATATTTTGAAGATTTTCATAACGAAACTTTCATAAAAACGAAATCGTGTGTCTGTCTGACTGTCTGTCTGCTAGTTTTTTTAGGGCCATTCCTTTAACCGATTTGGACGAAAGGTATTCGAGGGATCCTTTAGCGCTGCAATAAATACTGTTCTCGACCGTTCAATATTTGTCTACTCGAAAATCTAGTAGAAATCATCAATTTTATTTATTAGTAGTGACCGCTCGCCGTTTCGCTCCTTTGGTAATTACGAAACGAAACATCGGCTTTTATTCCTTGTCTACACTCAAAATAATGAACAGAGGTTTCTGTGCAAAATTTCAGCTTTCTAGGTCCCAGGCTTTGGGCTGGGAGTTGATGGATCAGTCAGTGAGTCAGTTTTTTTTTTCATACGACGTATTGGCTTATTTAGATTCTATTTTGAAGCTTTTTCTATTTTCGTTGCTTATATAATCCATAAATAATGACGTAATTTTTTTGGCTAATCGTACCTACTGATTTTTCAGATACCTATTGAAAGGTAACGATTTTGATCATCATTTAAATTTTCGTTCATTTTTTGTTTCCTTTTTTATTATTGTTTTAGTAAATAATATAAATTATATAAGTAGGTATGTAAATGAAATTAAGCTGCCTTAACTAATGGTCACAGCAAGTACAATTAGTCCGGCCGAGAAACTCCTTTGTTCAGCAATAATTGCTACTCTCAAGTGAATGGAAGTACGGAAACTTTGGAATCTTTGTAAGCGTAGACCTACACAATCATTCTATCCAATGGAACCGGATTTTCCGCTAAAGTCATTTCAGCTGGCCAAATTGATCAACTGATCAATTCGAATACGCAACAAGCATAATATAATGCGTAAATTTTGAAAAAGGACTTGTAATATTGGCTGTGTCAACTGTCAAGTCAACAGTCAGTTTCCCGTACTAAATCGTACTTTTATGAAATGACAGTTGATACATCTAGAGCAAAATAATATGGTGGATTTTTAAATTTACCGCGAGTAATATCTTATACCGCGAGTAACTTTATCATTCACGGAAAATGGAAATACACTGGACAGCAAATAAACCGGGCCACCCGCTACCTTGGAAGTCTGATTCGATTTTCTCAAAAAGTATAAAACTTACAACTATCAAAATTATACTTGCAGAAAGTGCATTTCATGATGATTAAAATGAATGGAAATTCATTGCGATTAATCAATTAATTAAGTGTTTATTAAGGATTTTACAAGGAAGAGTCGTTTTCCAGCCATGTTAATCGTAAGTAATCATGAAATGAAAACAAAAATTAAAGCCAGAAACAAAGATAAAATTTAAAAAAAGTTTTTGGTCAGTATTCAGTATTCCCTCCCCTTGCTCGGATAACTGCCAGCATCCTCGTATTTATCCACCTCACGAGCCTGACGATGAAATCTCGAGGAATTGCCTTCCAATACTCTTCAATTGCAATTTCCAGCTATGGAAGCCTTGTTGGAGCAGGTATCCGGGCTCGAACCCGACGTTTCAGCTCATTCCATAAGTGTTCTATCGGATTTAAGTCCGGGCTTCGAGCTGACCAGCCCATTGTACGAATGCCGACGTCCGATACCCAACTTCTGTTCTGCGAAATCGCCGCTTCAACGCAGTTCAAGTCCAATAAAGTCTGCGTGACGGACGCCAAGTGGTCATATAAGCCCAGACGCCATCAGAAGGATACTTGTTGAATTGAACCTGACTCCAAAGAGAGCTGCAACAGGCCCAGTATTGACGGTAGCCCACCATGAAGCAAAGAAAGAAAGAAAACTTTTTTATTTGATCACTACATCACATTACAATACAATATATCTTAAAACTAATTGAATGAATATCTACATAATAATATTATACTTATAAGTTAATATATACTAAAATTAAAATGTCCCATGTGACCAAATATAGGTCTCCCACTCAGCATAATGCTGCAGCAAGCTGCAGCGCTGGTTTTCAGTGGGAGCCTTAAAGAGTGAGGTCACGGACTACAAGTTACCTAATTTAAATATAAAATAATTATAATATAATAAAAAAAAAAAACAAAGCAAAAAGACTAACGATATAAAAATTAATGTACAAAGACAAGCAAGAAAAATAATGAATGCAATCTCTAAGATTATAATCTAATAAATTATAAAGTGCGGCTTAAGTGCTGTAACGATACTGTGCTGATTGATCCAAATAGTAAATATTTAATATAATAATTAATTTTAATTTGTAATTTTTTGTTGCACGACTTGAATTTACTCGAGAGCATAGGGACTGGACGTCAGGACAGTGGGGTAATGTACTCTTCACTGATGAGACCAGGGTGAGTCTACATTGAAATGATCGACGTCTAAGACAATATCGTTGCCCTGGAGAACGTTATTCTCAGTGTTGCATCGAGGAAACTGTTGCTAATGGAGAAGTATCTGTAATTATCTGGGGCGGCATCTCGTTAACCGCATGTACAGCGTTAGTTTTCATCGAACCAGGGGGCCGTACACGTGGATTGATCTCATTGCTACATTACTGAAATCCTCGCAGACCATGTGGTACCTTACGCAGGATATATCGCGCAGAATATGCCAGTTTATGCATCATAATGCACGACGTCACGTTATTCATGTGGTGACCCAGTATGTATGCGACGTAGGCATTCGTACAATGGACTGATCAGCTCGAAGCTCGGACTTGAATCCGATAGAACACTTATGGGATGAGCTGAAACGTCGGGTTCGAGCCCGAATATCGGCTCCAACAAGGCTTCCAGAGCTGCGAATCGCAATTGAAGAGGAGCGGAATGCAATTCCTTGAGATTTCATCGTCAGGCTCGTGAGGTGGATGAATACGAGGATGCTGGCAGTTACCCGAGCAAGGAGAGGGAATACTGAATACTGACCAAAAACTTTTTTTTAATTTTATCTTTGTTTCTGGCTTTAATTTTTGTTTTCAATTCATGATTACTTACGATTAACATGGCTGGAAAACGACTCTTCCTTGTAAAATCCTTAATAAACACTTAATTAATTGATTAATCGCAATGAATTTCTATTCATTTTAATCATTATGAAATGCACTTTCTGCAGGTATAATTTTGATAGTTGTAAGTTTTATACTTTTTGAGAAAATCGAATCAGACTTCCAAGGTAGCGGGTGGCCCGGTTTATTTGCTGTCCAGTGTATTATACTTAGTGCGTAAATTTTGATAAATGACTCACCATATTTGCTCTACATAATTATGTGTCAACTGTCACGTCGAAAGTATCACATCATCATCTTGATGTGGTCTAAGTATCTCATCTTAGGTCACATAATCACTTTCCATCAGGTGTGATTGTGTTCAAGCGCTTGTCTATAAAATGTCGAATAAAAAAAGTACGATTTAGTACGGTAAACCGACTAACACAAAACGCTTATTAAGTACCTTTCTTTCATAACTACTTACTCTTTATGATATCTTCATGCTATTGTATTGTTTAAAAGGTAAACGCTAGTGCCCTATGCCAAAAAAAAAAATATTGATGAATTGTTGCTGTTGTAATACTTTTTTTATGTATTGCATCGTAGCGACATTTTATTTTTTTCTCAGTCTGCCTCTGTGGCGGCGAGCGGACCTCTTATTTGGCACAATTATTAATTTTAGGACACAAGCGCGTAACATGCCGTCTTCAGGCGGGTTGAAACACCATACTAGTACTTAAAGGCGCCAAGAAATTAATCTGAACTCTTGTTTGTTGTACAGTCTGATGACATACAGAAACTTTTTGGTTGAAGTTTTCATGTTTTCATCAAAATGTAAACATACGATGAATTAGAAGTTCTTGCCAGTTGTTTGTTAAAGAACTTCGGATCTTTCAATTCTATATTTTGTGTCTATATTATAATTATTATTCATTCTGGGAATTCGTTATTATCAACTTTCTACACACTTGAAATCTTCTTGTATAACTTTTACATGATATTAAGATGTTTTCTTACATACAAACATAATATAATACTCATTGTTACGACGTCTTAACTTTTAGTTACTACTACTACTAGTTAGCCTATATCCCGGGGACGGACATAGGCTACTTTTTATCCCGGAAAATCAAAGAGTTTGGCCACGGGATTCCTAAAGACCCATCCGCTCAACCGATTTGTATGAAATTTGGTACCGAGGTAGCTTGCGTCCATGTTATTGACATAGACAACTTTTTATCCCGGAAAACCAAACAGTTCTAATGGGATCTTCAAAAACCTACAACCACGCGGACGCAGTCGCGTGGTTGTAGGTTTTTGAAGAAGGTTTTTTTGCATCCTCTAGTATAATATAATAATGAAAACCTTAGAGATTCCTCTATCAGTTCCTTTAGAATAATCCATGTTATATTCCATCCATCCATGTTGTTCATAACATTGATAACATGGTATATTTACCATACTATGGTATGGTTACGAATACATCTAGAAGTGAACTATTTTTAGTTTATATTGTCAGTGTTAGTTATATTAATAGGCGTTATTTTGAATGCCATTATTCAAATCACGTACCTACCTACGTGCTATTTTTGGGGAGCAGCACGAGTGAATTATGAAAGTTTTTGCATTCATATTTATTGATATGTTCATACTAAAATTATAAATGTGAAAGTGTGTCTGTCTGTCTGTTATCTTTACACAGTTCAGCTGTTAAACCGGTCTTGACGGCTCAAATACAGGTTAAATCTTGGAGTTGGGTGGCGTGTGGATGTCCCAACAAGAGACCAATGTCCAGCCGCGAATGTCTATTTACTTTACTTTACTAGTTAAAATGATAATGATTATTTAACTAACGTAAAAACTGAAACAGATCCAATATAAAACTGAAAACATTGACGGCCTCCCATTTCTTTATTTTTTAAGATAAAAAAATAATATAAAATACATTCGTACTCTACTCAATGCGCTCCAAACAATGATACCCCACATGCTAGGGTAAAAAAAATATTATTTTTTTCAGCACCTTTTTCAGGTATGGGAGCCCTCCTGGAAAATTATTTAATAGAATTTTTAATTCAACATTTGGTTTTAGGTCAACGTACTTCACCAAATACCAAAATTTTAGGCTGTAACTTATTTCGTCTACGAGCTAGAGACTTGTGCACGCGGACAGACAGACAGACAGACATAGGTACAGCTAGGGCTCCGTTTTTACCCTTTTACTTTAAAAAAAGCTAATATATTCGTCGGGACTATTTATCAAATTGACGAAGGTTAATCATTAGACACCCGTGTGAGGATTACATTTAGAGAAAGCCTTCCTATTAGCTTTGGAGACAGATTCAGGCTCAGAAGAGCTTTGTTCAGGCCCTTCTATTATATCGGGGGGAAACACATTTATACGTGTCAGGGTACAATGTATCTTTCAGTTAGGTACGTCGGTGTGTGGCACTCTAAGTTAACACGTTTTTATGTCGGTCTGTTTGTTTGTTTGATTTTAAACTAACGTCTTGATGAGCTAGAGGCTTGAAATTTTAGACATGAGTTGGTAATGGATGACGTTGCATTTGCAACAGTAACTTGCTTTTCATTTGAACTCAGATAGAAAAACATAACGCACATTGAAAACAAAAGTGACTTCAACCAAAATCTCGATTTTTCAATATGATTCTATATGATTACATTTAAAACTTTGCGTATAGCAGTAATTGAGCTTAAAATTCCCAAAGGAACTCTTTGATTATTTCGAGGTATGTGACAAGTATTTAACTAGGTATATACAAGTAAAAAAAACACGCCGTTCTGAGGCTCCATTGCTGCGTGATTGAAAGACAAACCAATTACAATAACGGAATATGGACAGAGATTCCTGCCCGTCTTCGGCAAAAGTTTTATTCCAATATCAAATAAAATACTCAAAAAATAGAACGCAAAATAAAAATAAAATTTCGCCGGTTTCAATACGCAATTTCGCCGTTTTCATTTGGCGATATTCAGTATTATGTAATCGGTAGCGCGTACGAATGTATGTAATCCCCATTAATTGGAGGATTTCTGGGTTAAGCGTTAATAACGCCGAATTACGTCAAATAATGTGCACAGTGACAATGGCGACGGTGGCGGGAGGCGTGAAACGACGTAATTATAATAAGGCTATAATAAGGCTTTTATTACACGAGTCAAATAATAATCGCCCATTTAAGTACCATTAAGTACCAAAGATCTTTTATTTCGTTGATGATCAATTGAGCCCATTTGCGCTCGGATCCTGTAAAAGATGATTAAAGAATTACTACGGAATGCGAACAATTACATGATGAAATCAGAAATGAGGAGATCTGTAGAAGAATTTGCCTAACAACATACGATCACCTCAACGAGTTGCGAAGCTAAGTTAGAGTGAACTAGAATGAGGGAACTCTCAGTTTGGTCCTGAATCGACGATTTATGTCGAAAATTAGGCTATGCTAATGTAAAATCAAAGAAAAATATGGCTACTTTAGGGCTATCTGCGTCTCAAATGTACCTACTAACATTTGACGCCTGCCTGTGACATCGAGGCCTCGACGTTTTGTTAGAAGTTCCTAACTGGTAATGGCAATAGGTAGGGTCTTTCTTTATAGCCGTATTCCTTCATTGCTGAGGGTCGTGACTCCTTTCCATCAATCATTTCCATTAATGGCAGGAGTTTTCTTGGGATAACAATGCGGTGGGTTCCGCATACAACTCACTAAGAGAACGAAATTTCGATTCTTAGGTTTTTACAGTTATTATCAGATGTTAGTGATAATAACCGGGACCGACGGCTTAACGTGCTCGCCGAGGCACGGAGGTAACGAGAAGGCCAAATACGGATCTCCAAAGTCGGTCACCCATCCAGTTACCGACTTGGGTCAGAGTTGCGTAACAATCGCAATCGATTGATAAGCGTTTTCACAACTGTCGCACGTCTCCTCTTTATAAGTAAGGTAGGTACATAGTTTGAAAAATCGATGGACGATGGAGTCCCAAGGTGCTGGAATAGCGACCTCGTACCAGAAAATCCAGTTGAAAAATCGACAGGCGTATGTGGACAGATGACATCAAACGAGTCGCAGGGAGCCGCTGGATTCAGGCGTGCGCAAGAGGAAGGAAAAGCACAACCTCGACACTCTATAGAAGAAAACTCTACCTATTACTACTACCGGAACACCAGCCTGTCTGCATGCGTTTTGTGTGTGTGAGTGTGGGAAACGGTAGGATTGAGATCTGAGTGAATCCAATCCAGTGTACTGTATTCTGTGATGCTAGCAAGATTTATAGTAAGATGCAATGCTATTTAACATCAACAATATGTTACGTTTCCAAGGGAATATGACATCAAACGAGACGCAGGGAGCCGCTGGATTCAGGCGTGCGCAAGAGGAAGGCAACTAATTTAGCTACCTATTACTACTACCGGAACACCAGCCTGTCCTCATGAGATTTGTGAGTGTAAGTGTGGGTAATCGGAGTAAATCCGATCCAGTGTAGTTAGTATTCTGTGATGCTAGCAAGATTTACTGTATGCAATGCTATTTAACATCAACAATATGTTACGTTTCCAAGGGAATATGTATTTCATATACGTACAATATACCCTTAGAAAATGAAGCGGTATGCATAACAAAGGATGAAATCTTGCAAGGAGCCGCTCACGTAGACACATCGCTGTACCAAGCGGTACATTTGCAACGCTCGATGCATCCATTTACATATATTTGCATTCAACTGAGCCCCGACTGTCATCTGCCATACAATTCCGAGATTGTGTACGCTGTATCATGATACTGGCAATCTAATTTCACTATAATAGAAATTAGGCTTTCAATTTGAGTGTGGTACTCATAATGCTAACGTCCTTTTGTTAAAAATCGGCTAACTCAAAACGTAGTTTTTCAGCTGTAATCGCCAAAAAAATGTGCGAATTTTGAATATCTGATCTTTCTAAAAAACTATTGCCAAGGTTTTTAGATCCTACGTAGCATAGTGACCTAAAAACCTGGTATGTTTTGAAACATCAGATTTTAATCTTATTTTAATATTCCCAAGTTTTTGAGTAACTCAGCTGTGCTCCGACAAGGCTCTATTATAAGTAATATTGTGATCAGTGATCCAAAAATTGTAAAAATCATTGTAAATAATATTGGAATGCATAATATAATTTAAAGATATTTTAAGCTAATTTTTGGTGTGGCTGCCTGCAATATATTATAAATGGGGTTTATATGGGTTGCTTTCAGAATCTGGCTGTGTTAGAGCTTTATTATACAAAGGAACGATGATTGCTGGAGCTGTTGTTATACAGCTCTACTAATCATGACAGGCGATGCAAAACCATGGCGTGTCGAAGACTCCCCAAGAGATCTACGTCCAGCCGTGGACTCATATCCATACTAATATTATAATTGCCAAAGTGTGTCTGTCTGTCTGTCTGCTACGTTTTCACTGCCCAACTGCTGAACCGATTTTAATGAAATTTGGTACAGACATAGGATACCTACATCCCGGGGAAGGACACAGGCTAATTTTTGTGCCGGAAAATTAAAGAGTTCCTACGGGATTTAAAAAACCGAAATCCACGCGGGCGAAGCCGCGGGCATCTTCTAGTGCGAATATAAGTTGAAGTTCACAGTTTTGAAATAAGTTCGAAACAGTGTCCACACTATTTTTAACCGACTTCAAAAAAGGCGAAGTTCTCTATTCGACTTTTTTTGTATGTTTGCTACGCGATTACTCCACCATTTATATGAACCGATTTTGATAATTCTGTTCTTTATTTGGTAGGTCATCATACTTCCGAGGTGGTCCCAATTTTGTTTGGTGAAGATCTGATGAATATCTTCGGAGATAGAGAACAGAACTCCTCAATGGGTAAGAGTAAATTGCTCGCGATGTACGGATGTATGTTGGGTCATTAAAAAGTGACAAACAGACAGACACATTCACAAACAATACTATCTATGGAAGTGTCATATGACCTAAAATAACACTGCTTGATGAGATAGAATTTGAGAAAGCTCACGCGATAAGTTGACGCATGCGCAGTACGTAAACACAACATTGCACAAATACCTAACCTCAAAAGCTCGACTTTTGTAAATAACTACATTAAAATTATCTATTATTATATAGTATTATATAAATAAATACTTAACCCTTAACCTTTACACCTTACCTTGCTTATCTAATTACCTTGCTATTTACCTACAGATTTTTTTTGGACATGAAAATTAGAGTTTTACTAAATGAAACCGACATGCAAATTAATTAAATAATCTCCATACCTGTAATTTATATCCGACGCTTCAAACACGAAGACTGAGCCAAACATTCCCGCCAAATATACAGGGAACAACAACAATGCATAATTCACTATATTGTACTTCCCGAAATATCCTAACTCCTGTAAAATCGCGTCCAACCCCACATCTTGACCCATTTCGACCGGTTTTTATAACGATTTTTACAACATATTTTTCACTATGAGCTTACACGTGTTTATATTCCACAGAGACTTTTGTATCTGACGTTTTTATCACGCATGCGCGCTGTGATTCGTTTGGATGTATTTTTCACGGAAAATATTATCACTTGCGATCATAAGTGCTAAAAGCACAACGAATGCTCGTTACGGCAACAGATGGCCACTATACTGATTACTGTAGCTAAACTACATACGTCTGTTAACTGGTCCGGGACGAAAATAGGTGAAAGTCCCGCAAAAATCGTACGATCCTACGGTTTACTTATGTGTGACAGTGACAGACACTTTTCGCTTTATTGTAACACATGTGTGTGAGGGAAACAGATATCATTTTATTGTTACGCGCTTAAACAGCTTAATCGGTTGTATAGTATTATCGTATCGATACGTGTTGAGTTGTTGATTAAATAATACGTTTTTAGTTCACGCGACTCATTGTCATTTGTGTTTGTGTTGCGACATCGTCCGCGTGAATTTAGATTTTTTAAAAATCCCATGGGAACTCTTTGATTTTCTGGGATAAAAAGTAGCCTATGTCCGTGCCCGGGATGTAAACTAACTCTGGTGTTTTCAATCACCCAATCAATTTATGTATTAAATGAGAGTTAATTGAACTAAGTTAAATTAAACAAACCAGTTGTCAGTTGTTTTCATATACATACATAGGTGGAACTGGCTATGAAAAAATTGGACTTAATTATGTCGAAAAAAAAAATCATTTCAATCCCCAAGTTCAATCCATACTAATATTGTTAATGCGAAAGTGTATCTGTCTGCTTATAACTGTCAGTCTGTCTGTTTACTTTTCACGGCCAACAGTTCAACCGATTTTGGTACAGAGTTACCTTACATCCCAGGGAAGGACATAGGCATTAGAAAATCGAAAGAATTCCCACGGGATCCTAAAAGCCCCATTCATTTAACTGAATTTGGTACAAAGTTAGCTTGCATCCTGGAAACAGATATAGGCAACTTTTCATCCCGGAAAATCAGAGAGTCCCCACGGACGGAGTCGCGGGCATCATCTAGTTTTTTTAATAAGTAAATACAATTAGTTACCTATTTATAAAATGTACCTAGATACAAGTAATACAGGAATGTAGAGACAAGGAGCTAGCGAAGATAACAGCTGTTATTATACTAATATTAGAGTGACCATGCGATTATTAGGGTCTTGGACTGTAGTAATAAAATGGAATTTAAATAAATTATTAAATAAAAATCATGGTTTTTATTTATTTTTACCATAATGAGTTATTAACATCATGCTGTTGTGTTGCACAGAGGGCGATCAATGACGTCACAAGGCATGAACGATAAATATTTTTCCATTTTTAGAGTTCCGTGGCTTAAGAGGAAAAACGGTACTGTCTGTCTGTTTGTCCGTCCGTCCATCCATCCGTCTGTCAAGAAACCTATAGACCTAGAATCATGAAATTTGGCGGGTAGGTAGGTCTTATAGCACAAGTACAGGAATAAATCTGAAAACCGCGAATTTGTGATTAAGTACATCATTTAAAAAAAATTAAAATATACTTGTACATTATAAAGCAAATTTTTATTTATATAGTTTTTGATTTATCGTGCAAAATGTTGGAAAAAATATCCGAGTACGGAACCCTCAGTGCGCGAGTCTGACTGGCACTTGGCAGGTTTTTTTGTTAGCATGGCCACTGTAGCGATGTGCATTTATACGTACGGAACTGCCGGTTAGTCGGTAATCTTTCAATTTAGACGACTGCTTAACCCTGAAATTAATTTCATATAGTTATTATTTTATTGACTATAATAAACCACCATATGATATAGGAATTTTTAGCAGTCAATTTTTAATTACAAGATTTATAAGCAAGTAGTACCTAGTAAGTTTTGTTAGGTTGCCATAAGATACTTATCCGTACTATCCATACTAATATAATAAATGCGAAAGTGTGTCTGTCTGTTTGTCTGTCTGTCTGCTACCTTTTCACAGCCAAACAGTTTAACTGATTCTGACAAAATTTGGTACAGAGTTGGCTTATATCCCGGGGACGGACATAGGCTACTTTTTATCCCGGAAAATCAAAGAGTTTCCACAGGATTCCTAAAGACCCATCCGCTCAACCGATTTGTATGTTTGGTACCGAGGTAGCTTGAGTCCATGTTATTGACAAGGACAACTTTTTATCCCGGAAAACCAAACAATTCTCACGGGATCTTCAAAAACCTACGTCCACGGGCATCTTCTAGTCGGTGTATAAAGACTTAACTATGTGGATAACGGGTTATATTATGTAAAACCTCTAAGGAGATTATGGTAACTTGATTCTAAGGGATAGGTATGCTCAAGACGTCACGCTTTGATACGAGTTTCAACAGCGTTCCAAGAGTGATTATGCATACAAAGATGTAGTTACGGTCTTAGGTATAAAGAACTGAAGACGTTAAAGTTTCACTTAGCAAGCCTTATGTCGTCAACAAACCATTTCTCTTTCGATTCAAGTATTTGAGTTATTACCTAGGTATTATATTAAGGTTCATAAATTTAATCTAGAGGCTAAAATTCTACTAGATAGTAGCTTAGTATACTAATATTATAAATGCAAAAGTATATCTGGACAGCTTAGGTAGGTATTGAATTTCGGTACAAAAGTTTATTCCTGAAATGTCTAGTTTATACGGAATTTCCTAAAGAACCTAAGAAGAAAAGAACCTAAATCCATGCCAATGAAGTTGCGGTCATCATCTATTAATCCATACTAATATTACAAATGCAAAATTGTTTGTGTCTGTCTGTCTGCTCTGCTAGATTTTCACGGCAACTTCTGTTTAATCGATTCTGAAGTTTGGTACAGAGTTAGCTTGCATCCTGGGGAAGGACATAATTAGGCTTTTTTTATCGCAGAAAATCAATGAGTTCTCACGAAATTTTTTAAACCTAAATCCACATCGTTATTGTAATATTATAATAGTTCATAAGGCTACTAGATTTTTTACATAATTTTGTAAAAACAAAATTGTAGAAGCACCTGCTAAATTCTTATAAAGGCGAAAGTTTGTGTGTGTGTGTGTGTGTGTGTGTGTGTGTGTGTGTATGTTTGTTACTCCTTCACGCAAAAACTACTGGACGGATTGGGCTGAAATTTAGAATGGAGATAGATTATACTCTGGATTAGCACATAGGCTACTTTTTATCCCGGAAAATTAAAGAGTTCCCACGGGATTTTTAAAAAACTACATCCACGCGAACGAAGTCGCGGGCATCAGCTAGTTTTTACATAATTTTGTAAGAACAAAATTGTAGAAGCACCTGCTAAATTCTAAAAGCAATCACTGACCTGGAGAGATTTGTTATTTTTTCAGTTCGTAATTCAGCTGGCAGTTTTACCACAGGTTTTACGACGATGACGTTGTACGACGAGAGCCAGGCGTCCCAGACCATCTTCATATACAAGTGTAAATTAAAAATTTATAACACCCCCGACAAGTGAAGGTTACAGTAACTAGAAAAGAGCTGATAAGTTTCAAACGGCTGAACTGATTTTTTTAGAACACTCTCGACCAAGCCACCTTTCAAGCAAAATATACAGATACACACTTATAACACCCCTCTTTTTGGGTCGGGGGTTAAAAATACCTAATTGATGTTAGTGTGCATGTAAAGTACCTTGTTACCAGTATGAAACAGTCGACCAATTTCTATTATTGTCTTGTTGGAAATTGCTGGCTTGCGTAGAGAAAAGAGCCGAATGACATCTTGTTTCTTTAACTACGCCCTACCTAATGAAGCGATTTCCGAGCAAGTGGGAGAAAAAATAATTTAGTACGCAATCACAACTAATATCACGGGGACTCCACGGGGACAATAGCGCCCCGCGATAACTCACTTGGTGAGTTCGCACAATGAGTCTGCGTCGATAGCAAGCCGCGTTGTTTACTAAGCTTCTATTGAGAGCGTCTAGTTATCTTCTCGGCTGACTAGCTCTGTGTAGGAGGCTGTAAATTGATCAAACAAGAAACATGATAAAATAGATTCTTAGGGCTGCTAAGTGTCGCGCGACTGCAGCGCCGTGGCCGCGCTGTCGCTAGGTTCGAGCATCATAGGGTTGTATTTAGTTTCGATCAATGAACTTGGAATACACTACAAGAAGTAAATAACCATGGTCATTTCGATACGCCATATTATTCGAAGACACGTCAAACTCTCGAAACTAAAGCCTAATATAATTATATATTGAGATACACCATTGCAGTGGCGGATTTACACATTTCCCAATTATAGGCTGTTGAATTTTTGCCGCCCTTATCTCTACAATTTGTATATTACTGGCATATTATTGTAAATTGAATACTTGAAAAGAGCAACCGCCGAGTTTCTTGCTGGTTCTTCTCGGTAGGAACAGCATTCTGAACCAGTGTTAGATTATTTTGACGATTCGAAAGCACTTGTAAAAGTTTACTTGAATAAAAATAATTTGAATTTGAATTTGTGAAATGTGAGTGACAATGAAAGAGAAGAGAAAAAATTCATCGGAAAGGTGTCTTGTCGACTTCTAAAGAGATATCTGCACATCAGAATTCGATTTCTGTAAGATGGCTAAAAAAAAATCGGTTTTCAAATTTGCCGCCCCTAAAATCTGCCGCCCTAGGCTTAAGGCGCCCTAACGCTGTTATGGAGCGCACGTTCACTTTTCTCTGGACACTGTTAAAACGAGACAGCGATATACGCTGGCATGAATATGTCTCGTTTCAACTGAAACTTGAACCTGAGCGTCCTTAAAGTCAAAGTATGGTCTATAGATTTCAGCCTTAGACCCATTACTTATGGTCGACTAGTCGCCCGGCAACTCGGTTGACAGCGACCGTTAGAATCTGCAATAAGACGTCGTTTACGCAGTTGCCGCAACTCCGTGCGCATACACACGATGACTTTCATATAAATAAATTACAAATTCTTACGGTCGCCGTCGACCGAGTTGCCGGGCGACTATACCGTGCGTAATAGGTCTTTATGACTAGTAGTAGCTGGTATAAACGAGCCTGAATAAACCAGACAGCTTCGCTATCGCCGTCGTCTCATTGTGCGAAGTTGTGAGCAGATTATCGCGGGACGCCATTGTGCCGGTAATGTTTTAGATTGTTATGTCAGACTTTGTTAAATCCACACTGTAAAACTTCAGGCTTCATCCCTAAGTTACGAGAGGTAGTCCTTGTGGATTTAGGTTTTATAGGGTTCATACCTCAAAGGATTTATCCTTTGAGGTATGAGGTATAAAAAATCCTGAATCCTTACAAGATCACTTTGCTGTTTGTCTGTCTGTGTGTCTGTCGTGTCTGTCAAGAAAACCTATAGGGTACCTACCTACTTCCTGTTGACCTAGAATCACGAAATTAGGCAGGTAGGTAGGTAAAATAGAGACATAGGTCCTTATTCTGTGGCCATACATTTTTTAAATTAGACAGATATGGGGATGTAATTCTAAATATTGATAGCATAAGGGTTCATTTCGAAATGGGTATGAAAAAAAGTTTAGCTCCATCATTTGCAGCTTTGAATCGTTATTTCTGTTCATTTCGGAAACCTCCACACTCGTTAGAACCGTCTAACGAATATGTTTCGTTCCCGGAGGTTTCGTTATTCATTGAGCCTGCATCGTTTATACAAGTAACGAGTAAGGTAACGAGAGTGCTAACAAGGGAGCTCATAAGGTTTACCGCCATTTATTTATAAACAACGGACACTTTGAAGATTGGTGCCGTAAAAAATAATGAGTGCTACTTTCGACTGAGGATCTGAAAACCGTTATGTCTGCTGTCACAGAATACTAAAAACATTAATAGAAATGGTAATATGAGAAGGAGAAACGAGTCCGTGGTCCCACTGGTGGGTCTACGGTGTATCATCATGCCATACATTTGAGGTATAAAACTGTAACGCTATGGTAATACATCTGTTTATACCATAAAACACATTGATGTTTTATTAGACATCAGTGCGATGCCTAACTCACGCTTTTTTACCGCTTCTATATACCTATTTTATTGTGACTACCATCTTTGACGGGGTATCTGAAAACAGTAATGTCTGGAGGGTTTGTAACTATGTTGTATTATTTATGAGTGAGGGCGCTATTTGACACAATTTATGTGAAAAACTAATCGTATCGTTCGGTTTTGTCTCTGCGTCATACTCCTTTTTGCTGAGGGTCACGACCTTTTCCATTAATCATATTATGAGGGTTTTTAAGGCATGATAATGTGGTGCTCTCAGACCTTTTCGGGGCCTGTTTTATCTGTAAGTATCCTACTACTCGAGTAAAGAGGTAAAGTAAAAAAATCTTTTTGACATAATCATACTATAAATTGTTTATGATGTTATCCTCCAGCTGTTCGGAGGATCAGGACATCTAACTTTTCAGATGTATTAGCGCTTTAAGCAATGAAATATCTCTTGCTGTAACATTGTGAGGAAACTTGCATGCCTGAAAATTCTCCATAATGTTCTCAAAGTCGTGAGCGAACGGACTATTGCTTTCTTTTTTAAAAAAAAAAAAACGAATATTAACCCTGCTAATCATGATTAATACTCCCCTTTCTCCTTCAATTAAGCGTAAAGTTTGTACCAGGAGTGGGTACGACAATAGTGCAACGGGTGGGGTTTGAACCGCCGACCTTTCGGAATTCAGTCCGCTCCTCAACCGTTGAGCTATCGAGCTTTTTAAAAGATCTGTGCCCAGTGGTGGACCTGCGATGAGTTGATAATGATAATCACGATCAGTTTTGCAATTAATTGATTGACGTTGTCGCAATAAACCTGAACTACACTCAAATATCACTATTAGTACAATAGGCTATGCGTGCTAAACTGGAGATAAGGCTTGCGGATAATTTAGTGCGCTATGATTAACTCGCCGTAAACTATGATAATAGCATGTTAATATTAACTACCACAAACGATGTTGCCATATCTTGAGTAACAAAATCAAAGTCAAAATCATTTATTTAAAGTAGGTACATTGTACTCTTTTTGATGGTCGAAATTGTTAAATTTGTACGATATAGTGGTGATAATAATTAATTACGTAATTTAAAACTAAAGCTACGAGGGTTCCGAACGCACCCAAATCTGAGACCACAACAAACTACAAAGACTTACAAGAGGTCCCGGTTGCGATTCACATTTCCGAAGCAATTTTCCTCCTCGTTTCTGATTCTGCTTGGAACCTATCCGCTAGGATATGGAACATCACTTCCGGCATCAGATTTCTCCTCCACTTTCAAGTCTAGTCAAGAGTGATAAACTATGGTGAAATTCATTCCTGTGACGTATTTGCTGAGGCTATGCCGCTACGTATTACGTAATCTATCTATACATATAATAAAATTGTAGAATAGTGGTGTCTGTACAATGGAAATATATAAAAAAAAGTAGCAAAGGTTGTTATTATATCGATGCCGAACCCGAAATTGTAATTAATTTTTTTTTGTCTGTTTGTCTGTGTGTTTGTGCACGCTAATATCAGAAACGGCTTATTCGATTTAGATACAGTTTTCACTAATATATTGTAGTAAGCTTCACTTAACATTTAGTGTTTATTTCATGTCAATCGGTTCATAAATAAAAAAGTTATGTCAATTTAAAGAATCACGGCGAACATTTTTAACGTACAGAGTACGTACTACACGCCTCGCGCCTGAGCGTCCGTGGCTATATAAACCAAACGACGGTATATGTAATTCAAAATATGCTGCCCAAAAAGTCACTATTCCACGCGAACGAAGTCGCGGGCACAGCTAGTATGTACCTATGTTGTTTATGTTCATAGTTCTACACCCAACTCCCAATTATAGATTATACTGTTTACCAGGGTTTATGTTGATGTTGTCAAATACAAACATACGAATGGTGATGCGGGTTCTAGATTAACTACGTAACTACTAGTTGAAGTATTTTATACCTACATCTATATATAGATACATCTATTTAAACGGATAAACTGGCTGAGACTTAGGTTCAGCAGGTAGAGTTTGTAATAGAAGACTGTAATTCTTTTTAATAGCAAAATAGGTATAGGTGTACCTTTAAAAAATATAGTTTGGTTTATTTTATTTTTTTATTTTTATTTATTTGGGACAATAAACAATTACATATTATATATTAAAGCTATAACTTAAATCTATCGTTCAATATTAGTAAATATGTAATCAACTACACTATCCACAGCTTAACAATAGAACTAGGGCGATACAATTCTTCTCGGAAGGAACGGCATTTCGAACCAGTGGTAAATTATTTGACGATTCAAAAGCAATTGTAAAAGTTTATTTGAATAAAAATCTATTCTATTCTATTGAACGCGTAATTATGCAAGTTTTATAGTTTTAGATAACGTTGCGTGAAGGTGATTCTAACTTATTTTTGTTCCACAACATTAACCTGACCCATTCCACTGGGCGTCGAACTTCGAGCAAATCCGTAGAGCTTTTAACTACATCAGCAAACTCGAATTTTCCGCTCCGACAACTATTGGACGACTCTTTGAAATTTATGTTGACTGTTTTGGAAGAAAGAGACCCGTTCCACGTTGTTTTTAACCCCCGACCCAAAAAGAGGGGTGTTATAAGTTTGACGTGTGTATCTGTGTATCTGTCTGTGGCATCGTAGCTCCTAAACTAATGAACCGATTTTAATAATTTTGTTTTGTTTGAAAGGTGGCTTGATCGAGAGTGTTTTTAGCTTTAATCCAAGAAAATCGGATTAGCCGTTTGAAAGTTATCAGCTCTTTTCTAGTTACTGTAACCTTCACTTGTCGGGGGTGTTATAAATTTTTAATTTACTCTTGTCCACTATCCTTCTTGTTCCATACTACCTATGACAGTTCGAACGTTATTTGAAGCTCTGATTCGGGCTTTTCTCAGTAGAAACTGCTTTCCGATCCAGTAGTAGCATATAACTTTACATTTATAAGTGACACGTGGTGTCCTACATGAAATCAATAAATACATTTTAATTTTTCTTTTTCATTTTCATCTTTCTTCTTCTTCTTATTTTGTTTAATGGCTTTTAACCGACTTCAAAAAAAGAAGGAGGTTCTCAATTCGTCGGAATCTTTTTTTTTAGTAGTGCCACACACATTGCACATTTTCATCTCTCGCAGCACTAGTTTCGTTGTGACCATGACTCATGCAATTGTGTCGAAATATCGATAATTCAAAATCATCAAATTAATTGTGGTATGTAAACGTTAATTTACATTATAAAATACTCAACTTTTTTTCATTAAACACTAGCCGATGCCCGCGACTTCGCTCGCGTGGATTTAGGTTTTTCGAAATCCCGTGGGAACTCTTTGATTTTCCGGCATAAAAAGTAGCCTATGGTACTGCAGGTAAGTAATCCAGGATACTATCTAACTCCATTCCAAATTTCAGCTAAATCCGTCTGGTAGTTTTTACGTGAAGGAGTAACAAACATACACACACACACACACACACACACACACACATATACAAACCTTTGCCTTTATAATATTAGTGTGATTAAGAATGACGAGAAAAAAAGATTTTGCTAAGTGTATTGATCGAGCGTATAGATCAATCGTGTAATAATGTAACTTTTAAAGGTAGGTGTGCATATTTTCTGATGAAAGAAAACGGCCTGCATTGGCAAACCCATTGAACTATTGATAGTGGAACGGTTACTTTTTAATAGCCTTCGGAACTGGTGCGAACGGTCAGCAAAGCCTAAAGTAAGGTTTTAACAAAGAGGTTCGTTAGCACACTCGTGAATTCCCGCCGTTTTATCGGCCATTTTGAAAGACAGCCAAGGGCTGAATGGGGCTGGACCGATAAAAGTCCCAATTAGTCAATATTTCTTTTTATCTTGTTTGAGAAAATTGTATGAAAATAAAATACTAATAAATAAAAAACTGCATGTTTGATTTTGTAGAGAAGTTGTCTCAAATAAAATTTTCTTTCTTTCTGAAAAGTACACATAAAAATCGAGTGGTTTTTCAGTTTAGTCAAAATGGCAATTAACGGCAATTAATTTTGCAATGGCAATTTTAATGGCAATTAATTTTTAACCCCTAACCAAAAAAGAGGGGTGTTATAAGTTTGACGTGTGTATCTGTGTATCTGTATATCTGTGTATCTGTATCTATATTATTTTTAATTCTGTGATTCCGTCCTATAATATTATAAATGCGAAAGTGTGTTAGTTTGTTGGTCTGTTGTTCAATCAAATCGCAACAGAGCTACGGATTGACGTGATTTATTGCGTGGGTAGGTATAGTTTAACTGGAGAGTAAGATAGGCTACTTTTATCTCGGAAAAATACTATTATAGCATGCTATTTTTCAAGCGTATGAATGTTACGATATCACATCAGAAGCATTGCCATCTTCTGCGGTAAAGATAAGATATTTGTACATAATAATATGATAACAAATAGATAAGTCGGTGAAATGAAAAAAATCAAGTTACTACCAACTTCTTAGTTTCATCTTATCTTTACAATAATAGGTTATCTACTTACGTTTGCTAGTTTAATGAGGTTTTTTTTCAAAAAAAAAAAGAAATAAAACAAAATGGCGGATGAAACATCAATCGGTATGGATGAAGTGATCAAAGAGCTCGGTCCATTTGGAAAATACAACATTGTGAACTATGCCTTACTGTTATTTCCATGCTATTTAGCCGCTATGCAAGCGTCTGGATTTAATTTTGAAGCATTAGATATAACTTACAGGTGAGTTTTAAGTATTATTATAAAGCCGGCTCTACACTCGCACGTGAAGTCGCGCCGTTATTTCACGCCGTAAATGTATGCCGCGATCCACGCGTGATCTGTGTCCTTCCACACTCGCAATTTTTCACAGACTTGTTCGTGACTATGGACGAAACCCTTTGTCGCGGACCAAAACGCGAAGGCGTGAACAACATCTACACTCGTGATTCGTAGTTGTTGCGGGCTTCCGCGGCCGTTCGCGCCGCGAGTGTAGAGCCCACTTAAGAGGCGGCGATAACCTATAATAGTCAGAGTTCGACACGTTCGATTTTCAACTCTTACTTTGTACGAGCGGCAACCAAAATTAGCGAGTAAAGTTTCCACGCAGATTACAAAGGGCAAAGGAATCTTTTCCAAACGAGTGAGATAATAAAAACCGGTCAAGTGCGAGTAAGACTCGTACACGAAGGGTTCCGTATTATCGTACATGAAATAACAATTTTTAATCTATTTAAATTTGTATGTCATCGATTTTGAAATTTTTATTTTTTGTCACTAGGGGATGCCCGCGGCTTCGCCCGCGTGGATTTTTAGTTTTTCGAAATCCCGTGGGAACTCTTTGATTTTCCGGGATAAAAAGTAGCTTATGTGCTAATCTAGGATATTATTTATCTCCATTCCAAACAGTCAGATCCGTCCAGTAGTTTTTGCATGAAGGAGTAACAAATATATATACACACACACACACATAAACACAAACTTTCGCCTTTATAATATTAGTGTGATTAAAGCGGCAATAGAAATGCACACTCTGAAACTTTGAATTCTTTGCTTGTTATGGTTCATGAGATGCAGTCCGTTGATAGACAGATTAACAGACGGATTTACAGTGGAGGCTTTTATTATATGACTAGCTGATGCCCGCAGCTTCGCCCGCGTGGATTGGTCAGATCCCCTGCAGCATCAGGATTGAGGAGTTGGACTCCAAATTTTTTATGAAACAATGTCGCAAAGTTCCTCTATCGATTAAAAAAGAAATGACGCAAATCGGTTCAGAAATCTCGGAGATTTCGGTGTACATAGGTAGAAAAACACAACTCCCTTTTTAAAAGTCGGTTAAAAAAGTAGCCTATTTTACGCCCTGGTCAATCCTCTACTTGCCTGTGAAAGTCCCGTCAAAATCGGTTCAGCCGTTCCAAAGATTAGCCTTTTCAAACAGACAGACAGACAGACAGACAGACAGACAGACAGACAGACAGACAGACAAAAATTTTAAAAACGTGTGATTCAGTTATGGTATCGTTCAAATAACCATATGAGCTTAATATGAGGTAGTTATTTCGAAATTACAGACAGACACTCCAATTTTATTTATTATTAGTATAGATCACTATAATGGTAAAGAAAAATATTGTGAAGAAACCTGCAGCGTGAGGGTAAAAGTTTATTTGAATAAAAATCTTTCATTTCAGGTGCAAGATACCAGAATGTGAAGGCATCAATGAAACTCAGTGGATTGATTTTGCGATACCTAAAGAGGCTAACGGCGATTACTCTAAGTGCAAGCGGTATCAATTTACTGACTTTACTGATAATGCAACATGCGGTATAGACGCATTTGATGCAACTGACGTACAAGACTGTGATGGTATAGTTTACAGTGACGAGGATTCCATTGTTAAAGATGTAAGTAAGTAAATAACTTTAATGCAATCAATATCAAAATTACTTTATGGTAGTTATTTTATCCATAATACCTATCTATTCATAATATACCCTTTACCCTTGCGATTTATTGTAAAGATTAAAAAACCGGCCAAGTTCGAGTCAGACTCGTGCACGTATTATGCATAATAATAAGTGAAAATCTGTTTTACACGCAAAATCTCTTTCACATGATACCCCACTTGGTATAGTCATCTTACATTGAAAATTGAAAATATTTTTTCATGAACACATTTTAATTTTTTTTTGTGATGTAGCCACATTCACGGTTTTCAGATTTTTACCTTTACTTGTGCTATAATATGACCTACCTACCTACCTTTCATGATTCTAGGTCAACGGGACCCCGCGCTCACCCTAACTTACTAGTTTTAAATCCAAATAATTTTTTGCAGTTTGATTTGGGATGTCAAAATTGGAAGAGAACTCTTTTAGGCACCATACACAATTCCGGTTTATTTATCTCACTACCTGTTACGGGCCTAATTTCTGACAAGTTTGGCAGAAAAATTGCATTGCCCATAGCATCTCTGATGAACGGGCTGTGTGGTGTTGCCAGATCCTTCTCCACAAGTTATATCATGATGGCAATTTGGGAGTTTTCGGAGGCAGCACTTGGAGGTGGGGCATATACTGTCGCTTTTGTTTTAGGTAAGAAGTAGTAGGTTTTATGATCAGTTTCCTGGGTTCGGTTTTTTGATTCTGATATAAGTTAGCCCTTGACTGCAATCTCACCTGGTGGTAAATGATAATGCAATCTAAGATGGAAGTAGGCTAACTTGGAAGGGGGGGGGGGGGGGGTTTATTAAACCCATACCCCTTTGTTTACTTCACGTCATAAAATTCCAAATTTATTTATTCACACAACTTTTACCTATTTTTAACATTTTATATCTCGCCAAACTGATGGGCCAGTTCGTTGGCGAGGTGGCGCTCTTATCTTTATGCTACTTACTCCATACACTAATTATAACTACTTCTGATAAACTATATTAAATATTTACTTAAACCTAACTGCTTATTTAAACAAACACAAAACACATTAATACAAAAATTCAAAATACAAAAACACAAATTATGAAAATTTGTTTATTTCTAAAGTTTACCTAATATTTTAAATACTTTTCAGCGATGGAGCTTGTACCACCAAATGGCCGAGTGTTAGGCAACACCCTCATTAATTTCGTCTATGTCATAGGTCTTATGAACCTCGCCGTCCTGCACTGGTGGCTGCAAGATTGGAGGACCATGCTTAGATTCATGTACATACCCGCGTTTCCCGTCTTATCCTACCTTTACTTCCTGAACGAGAGTCCTAGATGGTTACTCAGTCAAGGCAAACACAAGGAAGCTGTGGGCATTCTTAAAAAAGCTGCTCTAATGAACAAAGTTGTTTTATCGGATCACACTCTCAACTCACTCAAAAATGTCGAATGCCCTAAAGATATAAAAAGCAAAAGCAAAATAGAACGTGATGATACTAAAAAGGAACCGTCTATATTTAAAAAAGTTATAAGGTCACCAGAAATAAGAAAGAGGTTAATTGTATGTTCTTATATGTGGATAACATGTACGTTTGTGTATTACGGATTGTCCATCAACTCGGTTTCTCTGGCTGGCAATAGATATGTGAACTTTATACTGGTATCGTTTGTGGAGATACCGGCTAACTTCGTTTGCTTCTTGGTGCTGGATAAGTTTGGACGGAAGAAGGTTTTGGCTGTTACGTACTTCCTAAGTGCGGGATTATGTATTACGTTGTCGTTCTTGCCTGAAGGTACGTCAACATATTACATTTAACATTTTTATGCTTATCTCTTGATAACTTAATGGCCAAAATATACGAAATATCGGGAAGCAGTAGACCTTGGACGATTTTTTTTACAATACTTAAGACTTTATGTTCGTCCGCAAGTTGGCTCTTAACTGCGAATTTAGCTGAAGAGTAATGGTAAGAGCATGGTAATTTTTATCAAAGCTTTATTGGTTTTAAATATATCTTACTAATATTCTAAATGATAGATGTCGGCTTTGCTGGTAAGATGGTATAGTCACTTCCACGAGACCAAACCAGAGACAATTTAGAAATTATAAATTCCAATTCCAAAACGACCTCTGCTAGGAACTAGGACCTTCCATTAATTATTATAGGACACTATCGCACCGCAACACCAAATTTTTAATTAATAAAAACGATACTATTTGAATTTCTTTTTTTTTTCAGGTCATAAGACCTGGCTACTCATAGTCTATCTGTCTGGCAAGTTCAGCATCACAGTAGCATACAGTTCAGTGTATATATACTTATCGGAGTTGTTCCCCACTAACGCAAGACAATCATTGGTCTCTGTATGCTCTATGATGGGGCGATTCGGATCCGTTATGGCACCTATGACACCACTATTGGTAATTTTTTTAAATCCATTAATCAGCTATGCATCTATGTATAGTCATGCTTTTGGAGAGCGCGCTTTTACTCATGGTCCTCTGGCTTCATCATCCACCTACTTCTTGCCATCTTCTTAGAATCGTCTGTTATCTTTTTTCACTCCTGAAAGCATCTAAGTACCTTGAAAGCCATCAGTGCTGCAATAGTGCCACTTCTGCTGTCCCCACTAGGCACACAGGCGGCGCAAGATCGTGGCGCGTGGAAGTTCCTACAAGAGACCTATGTCCTGTAGTATAGAAGCAGGCGTTATTTTGCGGAAGTCCATGATATACAAGGAACCAAAAGCTTAATTTGTTATAATCCGCCAAACCAAAGAAATCTGTATGATGCAACATGCAGTATGCGACATGCACCGCAGCAACACACTCCACTAGAGTGGTATTGGGATTTGTGTGGTGCTGCGTGGTGGTGGTGCGTGTGGCTTGCTTGGTGGCTGGCTTTTCCTGCATGTTTATCAGTGGGAGGGCGGGCGGTGCATGTCGCATGCTGCATGTTGCATCATACAGATTTCATTGGTTTGGCGGATTATAGCAAATTAAGCTTCTGGTTCCGTGTAGACCTATGTCCAGCACTGGACGTTTATCTGTTGATAACATTGGTTGATAATGATAATATGTTTTGTATTGTTATGGATTCTATTGCCTGAAATAAAGATATAAATGAACAATAAATGTTCTTATTCTTTGAATTTTTTCCAGGCTCTCTACTACAAAAACCTCCCAGCGATTTTCTTCGGCAGTATGGCCCTACTGGCCACTTTGCTCGTGTTTACTCTACCGGAGACCATTAACTTGCCACTACCGGATACTATCGAAGAGGCGGAGAATATATCGCGGGTTAAGAAGAAGATGAACACTGCATAGAATTTTGTAATACTAACTGACCCGTCCCGGCTTTGCTCGAGAGAATCTCTGAAACCCCTTTCTTAGTGGGGTCTACGTAATAAAGTAAATTTATACCTACAAAATTTCAAGTTTCTAGACCTAGCTGTTTTACCTGTGCTTTATAACATGTCAGTCAGTTATTTTCTGTAATATACTAGCTAGTGCCTGTGACTTCATTCTCGTGGATTTTGGTTTTCAAAAATTCTGTTGGAACTCTTAGAAATTCCAAGATAAAAGAAGCTTATGTATTAATTCAGCGTACCTAAAAGCTATAATATGCATTACTTTCAGCTAAATTGGTTCATTCATGTGGCATAGAGTATTAATCCAAAATACAATCCTTCTAATTTTTACCTATACCTACTTATAATAGGGGTGCCGCTCCCAACATCAATGGTTATAATAATAATTATTAGGAATTAGGATACCAGTTACCACATAAAGAGATGAATGTTGACTTGATGTGGCTATCCAGGGATGGGAAAATATCAATGTGTTATATTAATAAACTAAATTTTCATTGTCATTCAGAACACGTCACAATATCTAGGTAGGTATGTCAAAAATCTACCAATAGATCTTCCTAAATCCACACGGATGAAATAGCATAAGCATAATCATCCATAGAATAGGTGCACAGCTGGGGTGAATCAGCATAAGTAAATAATATTAGGTATAGGTGTGAAATAAAATAAAATCATTGAATTACAAAATAATAAGTAATCCTTATTAAATATTATATTACCATATCAAAGCGAAACAAAACGAATAGGTGCTCGACGTATTCAAATCGAAATCGAGTAGATTACGGATCAAATAAATCCATCAGATTCGGAAGGACCACTCGATAGCAAAAGAGAAATACGATGGCAACGGGCTGTTCGGCTCAAATGTATGAGTAATAAAAAATAAGGTCAAGTGCGTATAGGAATCGCCACTAGAGAGTTCCGTAGATTTCATAAATATTAGAAATATCTATCGCTCACTATGCCTCATCCATCAGCCTGTATGCGTCCACTGCTGGACATAGGCCTTTCCAAGAGCGCGCCACCAAACACGGTCCTCCGCCTTCCTCATCCACCCGCTCCCCGCCACCTTCTTCAGGTCATCGGTCCAGCGGGCCTACTGCCTACTGCTCTAATTTAGGTCGATTTCGTTGCACTTGCCGATAGATAGAGTATGAAAACGCTAAAGAAAACATAAATAAATAACTAAATGTTTCTACTAAGAGTTTGCAATATTAAATTAGTTTGAAAAATCAAGGTTTTCCTGCATTTAAAATGTTGATTTGAAGGAAAAATCTTATTCACTGCTTTTATCATGTTGATAGTATGAACCTCCTTATTTAAAAAAAAAATACGATTTAAATGACTATATATGAAATACTGATTCTGATCGCTACCAACTTTTACAGTATTCGCTCTTTTTCTTATCAATGTAGTAAGAAAAGGATATATAAATTTAATTTAAAACAGCTTTCATAGCATTCAATTTAGAGTAGCACTAGTTTTAGAGTCCTTAATTTAAAAACCATTTTCCGTCCTTTTTTAGCAATATTATAATGAAAAAATACCTAAAAATACAGAGACCTACTCTAAATAGAGAAAATCATCACATTTCACTTCTTTATTTTTTTGAAGCTAAACGAATAGACGCAGAGAGATTGATTCTGAGCTACGGATTTCTAAAAAGTATGAAATCGATTTAGTACATTTTCGCACGGAACGGCGATCAAAACGAAATAGCAATTTTGCGGATAAATATTAATATAGAGTTAGTATTTGGGAGCCCGAATGCAGTTATTTGGATAGTCCGGATCAATCAGGTTCATGATTTTTTTCCAAAGTTGAATTTTGTAAACTGAAATTGAATTGGGAACGTTGATTTGAAATGCTAAGCGCAACGCACACCTGAATATCCTGTGAAGTGAAGTGGAATGGAGTGGAGTCTAATCGCATACACACAGTGCCTTTTTTATGACAATTTGAATAAAGTATTATTTAGATACTTTGATATATTATTACGAGTGAAGGAGGTGGGCACCATTTTTGTCTCTTCTGTGTTATTTTCATCACACCAATTTTAGCGTAAATGAAGTTGGATTTGAGTTTTATTAAAAAGTCGCTCCACTCCACTTAATAGGTATGCGTCGGATTTAGTTTCATGTTTTGTTCAGGCAACCCTGATAGCGGGCCACCATTTTTTGAAGCACACTCGCAGGTATCAAAATCGCCAATGTCTATGTAGTCTGTGTCGCTACGCGTATGTACGAATTCGACTTCACTTTTATAAAAAATACAATCAGGATAAAATCCAGAATTTTGATATTTTGCATGCAATGTAGGATCGTTCAATAATGTAGACTAGATCTCCACTAGGAAAAGATTAAGACGGAATTTTTAGAAACCTAAATCGCAACGAAATTGAGGGGAAAAAATAGTCTACCTAAATATATTATAAAAGAAAAGGGTAACAAATATAAAAAAATGGATGACTAACTGATTTATCAACACACAGAATTAAACTGCTGGACGGATCGGACTGGACATGTAGATAGCTATTATGACGTAGACATTCGCTAAGAAAGGATTTTCGAAAATTCAACCCTTAGAGGGTTAAAATAAGGGTTCCAAATAAGGGTTCTGTGTAGTCGGACGAAGTCACAGGCATAAGCTAGTTAAATTATAAAAGTCAGTCAGTAAACAAAACACCTTTATGAAAAAATAAACAATACTTAAGCTGTGTTTAGTCAAAGCCGAGTTTAATGAGTCCTCGCCTAACGGTAACGTAGCATCGTCGTTAGATGTTCTTCTGCACTCGGTGTAAGTGATTAGAAATTGGCGATTTTAGTTTTTTTTAAATTTACAGACTAGCGCTTGGCTGCAGACTTGCTAGCAAGTTATGACGCAGCCTAAGGCCCGGACTCCACCAGAGCGGAGATGTGCGGAGATGTCTGCATCGATCGTGCCATACAAATATCCGCTCAGTGGTATCCACTGAAGCAGAGCGGAGACGATATACGGGTATAACGACATTCTATTGGTTGTTTAAATTACATCTGACCTCTCGTCTCGTCTCCGCTCTGGTGGAGTGCGGGCCTAAGATGAAGCGCGATTGCCTAGAAGTTGCCTAATCACTTCTTGACTTGAAGGTAGAATTAGAAACGAGGAAGCAAATCGCTTCCTCGAGAAAGCAAACCTGTGAAATATCAGGGCTATTGATTTTGATTCCTAGTTTAATTAATGTAACAAACGATTGTGAAATATGTACGAGAATTCAACGTGTTCAAATAAATATAATATAATTTTACACAAAACTTTTGAGTTGTTTTAATAATGTTTTTTTATTTAAATTTTTAATGTAAATAAATTCGTATCAATTTAGCTGAGGTTCTCATCGTTTTTAGGGACTCGTGTCTCCGGAGAAAAAAGGAACCTTTGTGGGATCACTTCGTTGTATGCCTGTTCGTCTGTCTGTCAAGACCCGACAAGGGAACCAAACCCTATAGAGTAGGTAAATAAGTCCCGATGATCTAGAAACATGAAGTTTGGCAGGTGCCAATATCTTATAGCACAAGTAAAGGGAAAAATCTGAGAACCGCATAATTGGTTATTTTTTATATATTTGTAAGGAGCTCATCCTTTCCAACTCACACTTGACCGATTTTTGAAAGTCGTTCATCAAGAAATAAAATAATATCCCGCGCTTTCCTTTTACCTTGAGCCAAAGGAAGGAAGCTAACATAATGTCGCCTGTTGCTCCATAAAGCCTTTCCTCTGACACTTATTCAATAGCTGCGAAGGCTTTATTCCAGGAATTTTATTCCATTACGATAAAATATTCCCTATTTCTTCGGGGGATTGCTAATTTAATTAAATTAGGTTTATTGGAAAATTAGGAATTTGCCAATAAACGTAATTAGGTACTTAATTTATAAATTATTCGACTACCATTATAAATGGAGGACCTAATTTTGAGAGTTACTTTATCTATTCTAATGACAAGTGTAAATTAAAAATTTATAACACCCCCGACAAGTGAAGGTTACAGTAACTAGAAAAGAGCTGATAACTTTCAAACGGCTAAACCGATTTTCTTGGATTATAGCTAAGAACACTCTCGATCAAGCCACCTTTGAAACAAAAAAACTTAATTAAAATCGGTTCATTAGTTTAGGAGCTACAATGCCACCCACAGACAGATACACAAGTCAAATTTATAACCACCCCTCTTTTTGGGTCGGGGGTTAAAAACTTTTGTGTAATTTATCACCTTACGTACCTACTTCATTATCTTTGTACCGTCAAATCGTTTAAGCTGATGGGCCGTAAAAAGCTAGCAAACAGACAGACAGACGATAGACTCACTTTCGCATTTATAATATTAGTATGAAAGTCTGGATGCATGGTTTAAAATTCTAGCTCATTATACTTACCTCTTTCTTAGCAGGCCGTTTTATGTTTAGTATACTTAGTACTTACATATTTATTGCTGACTTTATGTACGTACCAGGAATTCATAAGTTAACTATAAGTTGTTTAACTTAATTTACAAAAGAAAAGTTGGTAACTTTGAGATAGATAACTATCAATTTTCCTACAAAACGCACCCTCGGGGCTTACCGGCGCAAACTTTGATGCTATACGCTGATAAGTGGTCATAAAAACTCGGTTTAAGTTGTAGGATCACTATGATCCCTGAGGCACTCATGATAGATGGCTATAAAAAGCAAAACTTTTAAGGATTTTTTCCTTTTATATTAATAACAGCGACCGCCCGCGGCTTCGCTCTCATGGGAATTTGGGAAAATTCGGTCTTATTCCTTGTATACATTATAAAGGGAAACTCTGGGTAACATTTTAACTTTCTAGGTCCAAAGATAGAGCTGGACGTTGATGAATCAGTCAGTGAGTTAGTCAGGACGTCCACGTGGATTTAGTTTTTGAAAATCTTGTGGAAAGTCTTTGATTTTTGGGAGTAAAAAGTATCTTATATTCGTTTCCAGGAGGCAAGTTATTTTAGTATCAAATAGAGGATGCCTGCGATTTCATCTACGTGGATAAAATTTTTTGTAAATCCCGTTGGAACTCTTTGATTGTTTTGAATAAAAAGTATCCCAATATTATATCTGTCCTCAGGAGGCAAGCCCTATCTTTTTATTTAAAATAAATGATACCTGCTTCGTGGATTTAGGGTTTTTGAGAATCCCGTGGGAACTCTTCGATTTTCTGGGTTTCGGTTATACAATATTGTCTTGTCACTGATTGGAATTATGATATCTATTTAACCCATTTGAGGCCAAAGAAAAACTAGAAGGATAACCTTAGATTTTTTTATATTTATCAATTATTGCCAACACAAAGATACAAAAAAATAAGAAAAAAAGTCTGAAAAAATATTTTTCAGGATTTTACAGGGGTGTACCCAAATTGGCACAATGGCCACTTATGAGTCAAAATTTGAAACACAAGGTTTATCATTTCAAACTGTTTTCTTGCATTTTTGCAATCCCAACCGAGTCTATTTCGGCAAAAGACACAACAGATACGCTCAGGAAGCTTTTCAGGAACGTGATCAGTACCGTCTAGTTGTGACATGGGTGAGCAGAGTGGTTTTGGATCGATTCCTTGAGATAAATTCTGGCTATACTTCGTCGAGATAATAAATTCGATCTATAGGGTTTTCTTTGCAGGCAATCCCCAGGCATTTCATACTGCCATGTAAATCATGTAAGTGAATGAGATCCACTGCCATTTTTGGCATGAATGTCAATTCTATACAGCAATATTGATTGGACCATTTCGTCCACTCCACCCATGTCCTTGTTGTTATTTTGAAACAAATATGGAATCTTTCATACGATTTCCGTTCAGAATTCATTCGTAAGATTGCCTGTCAGTTTTCAAATAACTTGCGGTAGACTTTCGCTAATCCGGAACATTCGAAACAGATTGATTTGGTTCAATACTAAGCTTTTCAATTCGTGGCGTATTGGTTCTAATTGGAACTCTTTTGACAGCCAACGAATCATCATCACTGCTGATTTCTGAATCTGAAAGAGTAGGTACCTACCAAGATTGTGAACAAATCTAAATAAAAAAGAAAATTGCTGACTCACTCAGCGACTGACACATCAGCGCCCAGCCCAAACCCTTGAACTTGGCCCAAAGCTTGGAAGCTGAAATTTTGCATAGATGTGCCCTTTATAACGTTGTTGAAAAATAAAGCTATATGTTGCCAAATTCCCACGGGAGCTAAGCCGCGGGTGCATGCTAGTATTTCCTAGAACGTCATTTGGCAAGCTTGATGAAGTCTCGTCGTCATCAAAACCCTCTTCTTCATCAGTAACGCCACTGACCTTTCATGGAATTATAGCTAAACCATACTTCAAACTGTTATCACTATCTTGTAAGATCGTAATTATAGCCTCCTCTTATCTTCAAAAGTTGTATTTGGCACTATAATGCCTTTTCAGTTCATCTTGATAGTATGAAAAAATAGATATATATTTAGTGTTTTAGTACCATACTTGTGGCCACTGTACCCAAATTGGTACAGTAATATTTCGAGTCCTATAAAATTTTATATACTTAGTATAAGTAACTAAAAATGCTTGTAAATATTTAGTAATTTATTGAATTTGACAAAATATAATTATTATTGATGATGTATTTTATCTACATTATATAATAACTAAAAAACTATACAAACCTCCACATGTCTCTCGATAACGAAATTTGATGGATCGTTACCAAAAGAATACTGATGATAACTAAATTTTTTTATGTTACATTTAATCTGTGTACTTTCAACTACTTATAAATGTAATACTATATTAACTGATGTCAATGCTTTTTTTATTTAACTTCAATAAGTAAGTGTTCCCAAATTGGCACGGCGGTCAAGAATGAGTTAAGGTCCTCCGACCTCTTTATAGAAATCTTCGAATAATAAAGCAAAGAAATAATATAATAATAATAAAGCAAGAAAAACATAAAGTACATTTCACCCGAATATATCATTGCCAATAAAATATTCCAACGGGAAAACGGTCATTCGTGGCTTTTATTAGATCCTTAGAAAATCCTTAAAGCGGTAAAGGGCTTCTTGTAAGGAATTTCACTTTGTAGTTTCAACCCTCTAACAAAAAATCCTTAGCGGAACAGCTAATTCTATAAAGGAATTTCTAAGAAATTCCAATTTAGAAGGACGATATGGAACTTTCCTTGTTAGATTCCCGATTTTCCGTCGATTGCCAGAGAAATTATCGCGTCTAGAAATATGAACACTGAACAGCCTATATTATATTATAAACTTTTATTAAATAAAAGTTTTCTAAAATACTTAGGTAAATTAACTAAAGAAAAATACGTGCTAAAATTAAAGTAGCGATTTCATTACTAGCTCGGGGAATATCATGGCATTCCGTATATACTTACATACTAATATTATAAATGCGAAAGTGTATCTGTCTGCAACGTTTTCACGGCCCAACCGCTGAACCAATTTTAATGAAATATGGTACAGACTTGGGATACATCCCGGGGAAGGAGATAGGCTACTTTTTATCCCGGAAATTCAAAGAGTTCTTACGGGATTAAAAAAATCTGAATCTACGCGGGCGAATATCCCCTAGTATTTATTTTAAAATATTAGGTCTACATATTAATATAATGTAATTAGCATTTTATCGAACTGACCACTTTGATCTCAAATACCTGGTGTTTAGTTATGAATTCCAAATTCAAAATATCAAATTTAGGCTTCTGTATATGTGTTTTGAACTCAGTAATTCACTTGTTTTCGCTCCATTTGATTTTTCTTTGACATCGCAAAAAGGAAAACTTAAAAATACCGGTCATTCAGTTATTACAGCAACTCTCTTAGCAACAGTACGTGAGGGAATGAAAAGGTTCTTTCATTTGGACCAACAGTAATAATTACCGATTGCGAACGTTTTCCAATTCCATCGCGAGGAATACTTTGAAAAATTTTCAAAACCAATTTAATTGAAATGTTTTTAGAAAACTGCTTCTGATAATAATGATTAAAAATCATTATTTCCTACTACTAACATTATGTCCGCGATTAAACTTTTAACAACCCCGTGGGAACTCTTTCGTTTTCCTGAATTAAAGTACTTACTTAATCTAAATCTGATTCTAGGTTGCAAGCTATCTTGTACCAAGTAGATCATCCCAGCAACTTCTTTTAGTACTTTTTAACCCCCGACCCAAAAAGAGGGGTATTATAAGTGTGACGTGTGTATCTGTGTATCTGTCTGTGGCATCGTAGCTCCTAAACTAATGAACCGATTTTAGTTTAGTTTTTTTTTGGTTGAAAGGTGGCTTGATCGGGAGTGTTAGCTTAGCAAGAAAATCGGTTCAGCCGTTTGAAAGTTATCAGCTCTTTTCTAGTTACTGTAACCTTCACTTGTCGGGGGTGTTATAAATTTTTAATTTACACTTGTTACTAGAAATATTTGTTATATTGTATTTATTATGTATCTTTTAATTTACAAAGTAGACAATAGAAACACACCCTGTGCTAGTTTTAACTCTCTACCTACACTTCATGAGATACAGCCCGCTGACAGACAGACGGACGGACAGCGCGCATATAGTGATAGGGTCTCGTTGGCAACCTTCGGGTGCGGGATTTCAAACAGTTAGGTACCACCCTGTCGGTAAAGTTGTGCTACCAAGAGATCGTTCTAGTAAGATCGATGCCGCGTAGAAATCGATTACAACATAAGACTGGATCATAACTTATCTAACATTCTAAGTCTAACTTGAGTAAAAACTTTAGCAATCTTATATTACTGAAAAGAAGATCCCTTTTCAGCCCATTTATTATTTAAAAAAGCCCCTACACACGCATTATTCTTCGTTTTTATTAGACCCATATAAAATCCTTAGAACGCTAAAGGGCCTCTCGTAAGAAATTTTAGGTTAGTCTCGGCGAACGGGCCCTTTTTCAACAACTACCTGAGTGCCTGAAAAGGGAAACCCCTTTCATTAGAGGCCTTAGTAATTACGAAAAGAGGATCTATTCAGTGAGCTTCCGGGTTTGAAGATTTCTAGAGGAAATAAAGGATTTTTTACTCGTTTCCTATAATATATGAGAGTTTTGAAGCTTATTTTATTCCTTGCAAAATGGTAATTTGGCTGTACACGACTCTCTAAATTAAATTAAAGTGATATAATATTCAAGACTAGTGCTATCTCTTTCACAGTATTTATAGTTCCGCCTCCACAGGAATTAGTAGTAATATAGTAATACTAATTACTTACTGGGCTGGTCCCAATTTATATATTCTATGTAAAATTGTTCTACTGAAATAAATGTTTTTGTATTTTTTGTATTTTTTATTGTATAAGTAGTTAAAATAAGGATAGCACTATTTTAAGATTTCATTTTATTAACCCCCGACCCAAAAAGAGGGGTGTTATAAGTTTGACGTGCCTATCTGTGTATCTATCTGTGGCATCGTAGCTCCTAAACTAATGAACTGATTTTAATTTAGTTTTTTTTGTTTGAAAGGTGGTTTGATCGAGAGTGTTCTTAGCTTTAATCAGCTAAAAAGCTGAAAGTTATCAGCTCTTTTCTAGTTACTGTAACCTTCACTTGACGGGGGTGTTATAAATTTTTAATTTACACTTGTATTTGTAGATATTTATTTTAGGATACACAGCTGATTATACAAGGTGATAGCTTATATTTTGTGACTTCGGCCCAGGATTCAATCCCAGGCTTTCCCGGGATTCTAGCTAGGGCTATATGTGATTGAAGCAATTAAATGCCACTTGTTTTAACGCTGAACAGTCTTGAGAAAACCTGTGTGCCTAAGAATTCTAGGTGGTATCTATGTGAAATATGCCAATCCAGCCAACGCGTGCGTTTATATCTTAAGAGGGCTCTCTCCGTCACTCGTTTCATACAATCGTAGTTCCAATTTCATTTGAATATTAAGCAACCAAAGTCCATGAAATTTTGCAGACATATTCTAGAAACTAATATCTATGTCTGTGGTTTTCCAGATTTCTGTTCAAATATTCGCTTTCAAAGTTACGCGGTCTTAAAAATTCACATACAAATCTTTGAGCCCTTGTAATTTTAAAATACGTATTTTTAGAAAAATCTAAAACACCACAGACACAGATATTAGTTTCTAGAATATATCTGCAAAATTTCATGGACTTTGGTTGCTTAGTATTCAAATGAATTTGGAACTACGTTTGTATGAAACGAGTGACGGAGAGAGCCCTGTTAAACACTACTTACTCATTCTAAGAGGAGTGCCGAGCTTAGTAATACTGGTTGATTATTTATAGGTATATTCTGCATGCGGGATATTATTTAAAACACTAAGTAAGCAACTCTCGTTATTAATCAATATCCGTTGCATATCAGCTTAATAATTCAAAGGGGATTAAGCAACCGACCGGGTTAACTTTCGTTAGCGAGTTACCGCTGAACTAAACTATCAGATGGAACTACGTTTTTATTACGATCAAAATATACATTTTTTTTGTTTTTGTCACTTTATTACAAAAAAAAAAAGTAATGTGTCTAAGGTTGTCGTTTAAAACAAGAAACATAACTTTCTGTATAGCTTGATAGTTAATTTATCATTGTTAATATATCTACAATACTTAAAAAAATAATTATGTTAGTAGTTTTAAGTTTTCTCTTTATATGTTTGCTGTTTCATTGGTGTTTTATATATGTTTTGCCTGTCATTTAATTAATATTGTACTGTGTGTTTCCATAGAATAAATAAATAAACATTTAATTGAAAATATTTGAGAAGATAAAGTTATTTACACTAGTTTATGAAAGTTTAAAAAGCTTGTAAAAGTTTAAAATAAATACAGTAAAGATTATAAAATAAAGAAAATAGAAATAGAAAATATGTGTTGTTTATTTATACTTCAAAATATATACCCAAAAGAAAGGCTTTAAAATAGTTTTCATATAAATGTTAAGTAATATATGAAAAGTATTTAATTAAAGTTATTATTCATATTTTTGTAGTCATTTTCTAACCATGCACTTGACTGCGGTATCAATAGCAGCCTAAGCACAATCAGTTTTCTGAGCTTTATGAAAGTTTTTGCAGACAAAGCGTTGTAAAAGCCACGAAAAAGTGTTGTCACTTTGATCGTTTACATTGACGTTTATCCTGCTAATATTTAGTGCCAAAATAAGAAGCAAGCAGGTTAATCTGAAAATTGTATAGAATTTATATTTGCTTTTCAATTCAAATCGATCAGGTAAAGTGTAAACGGAGCCCAGCTTAAATCAGGGCTTAAAGATTTATCAGCTCAACAGTTCAGACTTCACATTTAATATTCGAACTGAAACCTATATTCCATACTAAGTACCGTTCATTGTCTGCATGGAAATTGAATATTTCTGACGGAAGCGATATTTCACCAATATTACTTTCGTAATTCGAGCGATATTACGTTCGTAATTTTCTGTTCTGTTCCCTCGAACAATAAACGAACTTTTTTGATTGTCGGAGCACTGTGGCTTTTGTTTTATATGTATTTCGTCCTCCGAACAACATCCGTGCAAGCCGTGCATTTAATTATCTGAAAAAGTTATTATCATTAATGATGTTGCAACTCAGACAACAGGACTTCATATTTCATAATTAAGGAGACGGATAAAAAATTAAGGAGACGGATAAAAAATTACGGAGAGGATATATATTTCACTGTCAAATCTTACCTTTACTTATCTAAAACTAGAGGACACCCGCGACTTCGTCCGCGTGGATTTAGGTTTTTAAAGATTCCGTGAGAACTGTCTGATTTTCCGGGATAAAAAGTTGCATGTCAATAACAAATTTAACCTGTATGCCTGAGAGTTCTCCATGTTCTCAAAGGTGTGTGAAGTCTGCCAATCCGCATTGGGCCAGCGTGGCAGACTATGGCCTAAACCCTTCTCATTCTGAGAGGAGACCCGTACTCAATAGTGGGGCGGAAATGGGTTGATCATGATGATGATGATGGATTTTAACTTACATTCTGCTAGATTTATTCCTTGACTTCGGCCCCGTTGTCCTTCGTCTCGGTTCTTGCGCGCTTTTCTATTCAGTTTTATCTTGAAGGCATTTAAGTTACAAGTTGCAGGAAGTACAGACCGTATGGATGTTCCAAATAGAATCGGTCCGAATGAAACGTTGCATAATGATCTCGGGTCCTTCGTTGGTCATGGACCACGGTATGAGATTAATCGTAGAGGTAATTTTGCCGTCGCTCTGCCAACAACAAATACCTAATTTGGAATAATCAGTCAAGCGTCACTTCGCTTCAGTTTCGCCTCATCACGCGCAAACGATTTGTCTCAGCTCGAGGAAAACTTGGCATGGAAATTAGGGAGACGGATAGAAAATATTTCACTGTCAAATCTTACCTTTAAACGAGTGAATACTTTAATTTGAAATAGGTGTGTAAAAATTGTGTGTTTGAGCCTCAATGGCTCAACGGTTAATGGAGCCGATTGACATCCGAAAGGTCGCCTGTTTAAACCACTCCCGTCACACTATGGTCGCACCTTCTCCTAGCATAAACTTTACGCTTAGTTGGAGGGGAAAAGGACATATTAACTAGTCATCGTAAGAAAATTGGCTAATACTCTTTAAAAAATAAATAAATGATATTCCATTTTGTGTAAGCCTGGGGGTTAAAAAACGTCTGCCTCCTATTATGAGGATTGGGGGTGTTTTAAAATAATAAAATTGCGAGCAAACGAGCAGGCGGGTCATTTGATGTTAAGTGATTACTGCCGCGGGCCGCCCATGAACATTTGCAGCACTAGAGGAATCGCCATGGTTACCGGGTTTCCAGGAATTTGTTGGTCCGCTTCTTAAATAACCATGTTGTAATAGTGGGAACACAACCGATGGGAGTTGATTCCACAGTTTGCATGTGCGTGGAAAAAAGGATGTGGCACAACGGGCGGTCGAAGTGCACCAGGCATCCGGGTGCTGACGATGAAATTGCTTGCGGTGGCGTGCGGTGCGGTTGTCGAAAAAACCGGCCAAGTGCGAGTCAGACTCGCGCACCGAGGGTTCCGTACTCGGGTATTTTTTCCAACATCTATACGACGATATATCAAAAACTATCATGCATAAGAATAAATAAAAATCTGTTTTAGAATGTACAGGTAAAGCCCTTTCATATGATACCCCACTTAGTACAGTTATCTTACTTTGAAAATTGACACACATATTAATTTTTTTTAATGATGTGACCACAAATTCACGGTTTTCGTATTTATTCCTTTACCTATGCTATAAGACCTACCTACCTGACAAATTTCATGATTCTAGGTCAACGGGAAGTACCCTATAGATTTTCTCGACAGACACGACGGACGGACGGTCAGACAGACAGACAGACAACAAAGTGATCCTATATGGATTCCGTTTTTCGTTTTGAGGTACGGAACCCTAAAAAATCGTGAAATGAGGTCAAACAGCTCTTCAGAGCACTCCCCATTATAAAAGCGATAAAACAAGCACAGAGAGCTTACATCTCTGTTGTGCTCGAGCCTTTCCAATGAGTCAGTATGGGATCGTCCACAAGTCGAACGTCATTCGTCGTTGTGGTCGTCTTTTACCATGAGATCCAAGGCGTTGGACTACTGTGTTTCGCTTTATACTATGGGAGTGCTATTGGATGTGATGGAAAACTAATTTCAAAATTTCCCGGGACACATCCAGCTAGTAAAAGTCAATAAAACATACCATGCAATATGGCTATGGCGAGGCGACTCCGTGATCTTATCAACCTTTCATGACTTTCATATCCACTACATCGGAAGTTTTCGGTTATCTTCTTCGACTCACTTCAATAATAATGTGAGTGCTGAAAAATACGGCACCATAGATGGGTAGAGAACGCTACGTTTTTTTTTACAGAAGAGATAACAATATTGGTTTATTCGAGCTCGTAAGCGTTTGACGGCTTGTCTGAGCACTGCACATTCTTCTATCACTAGCTTATATTGCTGTATAGCTACTAAGTATCTGGTTATTTGTAGTAGGTATAGTTAAATCCCTACAAAAAGTTTTAATACTACGTTTATTATAAAGGCGAAAGTGTGAATGCACACACACACGCGCACACACGCACACGCACACGCACACACATGCGTGTGCGTGCGTGTGTACGTGTATGTGTGTGTGAGTGTGAGTATGATTATAACTTTTTCACGCATTGACCGAAGAATGGAGATAGCTTATACCCTGACTTAGCACATAGGCTACTTTTTATCCCGGAAAATCAAAGCGTTTCCGGGGGATTAAAAAACATAATATATTCAAACGGACGTATAAGGTATAAGGTATCATCTAGTTTCTAATTAAAAAAAATTCTTCGGTCACGTTTATTTTATTGATAAAATTATTGTAATAAGGTATGTAAATTACTCGTAAATATCTGTTTACTATTCTACCAAAATATTACTATTTCTCATATCGTTTATTATTTACTAGCCGATGCCCGCGACTTCGCCCGCGTGGATTTAGGTTCTTCGAAATCCCGTGGGAACTCTTTGATTTTCCGGGATAAAAAGTAGCCTATGTGCTAATCCAGGATATTATCTATCTCCATTCTAAATTTCAGCCAAATCCGTCCAGTAGTTTTTGCGTGATGGAGTAACAAACATACACACACACACACACACACACACACACATACAAACTTTCGCCTTTATAATATTAGTGTGATGTGAAGTGTGATTTTGACCTTATGATAAGCACTAAGTTAGGATCCAGAGCTGGGGCGAGGCACTTTGTTATTAAAAACCCATATACCCCTAATTCGTTTTCGCGTGAAATGATACCAGAGCGCTAAATTGTATGGCGGCACGGCTTTGTCACTAATTCAGCAGATAGGTTCACGTATATAAATGATAGGAAATCTTAGTTTATATTTTTTATAGGAAACATAACTTCAAATAGCTGTTCAATCAAGTTAGTAGGACAGAGGAAATTAAATGTTCATTTAAGGAAATGGTATGAATGCTCGCTTTGTACAAGGTACACTTGTTTTTTATAATGGTTAGAGCGGATCGACATTGTTGCGGCGAGTACTAGAAATAGCACAAAATATGTAGGTAAATAAAAGAAAACACTATAGGTACTACCATAAAGACGTAGGTCACAAGTATTCCTATTTACCTACCTGTCAGGGAAGATCTAGGTATGTATAATAAGCGACTAATGGGGTCTTGGATTGTAGTAATAAAATTATGTGATGTTTGTATAGCGGTAGTTTATGGGGCTGGAATTCATAATTAAGGAAATCCATAAAAAAAAAACCGGCCAAGTGCGAGTCAGACTCGCACACTGAGGGTTCCGTATTCGGGTATTTTTTCCAACATTTTGCACGATACATCAAAAACTATAAAAATAAATAAAAATCTGTTTTAGAATGTATACGTAAAGTCTTGTCATATGATACCCCACTTGGTATACTTATCTTACTTTGAAAATTGAAACACATTTTAATTTTTTTAATGATGGAACCACAAATTCGCGGTTTTCAGATTTGTTCCTGTACTTGTGCTATAAGACTTACCTACCTGCCAAATTTCATGATTCTAGGTCAACGGGAAGTACCCTATAGGTTTCTTGACAGACACGACGGACGGACGGACAGACAGACATGTCTGTGTGTCAGAGGGTTTCGTTTTTCCTTTTGAGGTACGGAACCCTAAAAATTCAGATTTCTCGAAATTTTTAACATAATAACTAATTTAACTTCACGCTGTACGAAAGGACGTCCAAGGTGTAAACGACAAATATTTTCCAATTTTTAACATAAAATTAGAGTAATTTCTGCGAGAAATCATTTTTTATGTTTAAAAAAAAATTATAAATATTTCTCGTTTAGCCTTGTGACGTCATTAATTGCGTCCCGTAGAGCGTGATGTTAATAACAATTAATTAATTATGTTAAAATAAATAAAAACAATGATTTTTATTTAATTATTCTCTTTAATAATGAATTCTAGCCAAATAAACTACCGCCATACAAAACATCACATCATTTTATTACTATAATCCAAGATCCTATTAATATAGATAAGGAAACACGTAAATTTTTACAAAAAAAAAACACCTTGATATGATATTACGAGTCAAATTCCGTTAAGATTGCGCAAAAAATTTTCTTGATAAAAATAATTCTATATCCATTTACAAGCTATCTCTGTGGCAACACCAAGATCATTTAAATACCTAGTTGAATTGCTAAATGTAAATACAACTACACTTTAGTATTAGCCTGTGTGCGTCTCCGGAATACAATCTACCTCTGTACCAAATTTTATCAAAATTGGTTTAACGAATAAGCCGTGAAAAGGTAGCAGACAGACAGACGGACTTTCGCATTTTACGGATGAATTGAATTCATAAATTTAAATAAAGTTGAAAACTAAAACCCGACTGCTAAACGCTGAAATATTATAGTAAAATTGTTTTTGTGTCGCTTGATATATTTTAATGTTGTAGTACATTTATAATTATGAACTTAGAATTTTCTTCTCTTTCATTTGACACCCCACTCAATACAAAAGCAAAAAAAATATTTTTGAAGACCCCTACTTTTTTGATGTAACATCCCTTACGTCATTTTTTCGTATAAAATATAGCCTATATTACCCGAGCCTTTACAACGAATCAATTGACACCTCATTCGGCCCAGTAGTTTAGTCGCTACGGTGGAACACACAGAATCTGGATACAAACATATGTACATAGACTGCTAAAATCATAACCCTTCCTTTTGGCTTTGCTGCTGCAGTCGGGTAAAAAAAATGCAAAGTCAGTCGCTTATGCGTCCTTTTTATCCTGCCGTGTGTTTATACGTGATTCGCTCTTTGAAACGAAATAACATAGATATATAGTTTAGATAGATAGTAACTCCATGTGCTTCGGTGAGTTCGCAGGAAATATTGAAGTTTACTTACGGGAAATAGTTCTGAGAGGGATTTCTATCGACGGGTATAATATTGCTGAATAGTAATGTTGATGTTAGTAACAATAAATAAAGCCTCTCCCCGTTACTCGCTCCATACAAACGTAGTTCGCTTCTCATTTGAATATTAACTAATCAAACTTGATGTAATTTTGTAGACACGTTCTTGAAACTAATAATTTTTATTTGTGGCTAGCAAGATTTCTGGAAAAAGCCAGCCAAGTGCGTGTCAGACTCGTACCCTGAGGGTTCCGTACTCGGGGTTTTTTTTTTGACATTTTGCACGATAAATCAAAAATTATGCACAAAAATAAATGAAAATCTGTATTAGAATGTATATAGGTATAGTTATCTTACTTTGAAAGTTGAAAATACTAATTCATGAACACATTTTAATTATTTATTTAGTGATGTGACCACAAATTCACGGTTTTCCGATTTTTCTGCCTGCCAAATTTGATGATGTCAGGTCAACGGGAAGTACCCTTTAGGTTTTCTTAACGACAGAAGGACAGACGAACAGACGGACAGACATGAAAAAAACTAAGGGACGCGTCCGTATTTAAATAAGAGTCAAACTGTTTTTGTTTGACTCGCGCTCCCATCTTAAAAGCTTTTAAAAGTCAAGGTAATAAATAACCTTGGCCCTTGACTTGGTCTGTTGTCATACCGTTTAAATTGGTATTTAAATGATATTTCCGCTACTTACAATTGCATGTAGAAAGTTACAGGATATCATCCATACTAATATTATAAATGGAAAAGTCTGTCTGTCGGTCTGTCTGTGTGTTACGTTTTCACGGCCCAACTGGTGGACCGATTCCAATGAAATTTGGTACAGACTTGGAATACATCCCGGGGAACGACATAAGCTACTTTTTATCCCGGAAAATCAAAGAGATTTATCCAGGTGCCCTTGACGTAAGACATTACATTATCCCCATGTTGCATAATCTACTATTATTTGACGTAGGTTATCAGATACCTACACTATGAAAGTACTTCAAGTTGTTTTCTAATGTCTTATGTCAATGGTTGTAAAATAGCATTGAGTAATACCACTGTAAGTCGCACGTATACCTACTTAAAGATAACATTGAGAAATACCTAATTAATTTATTCATTTATGATCACTACTCGATAAAAATATTTTTGTTTACATTTTACCAACACATGCGATTTTAAATTTTTTAGGGTTCCGTACTCGAAGGGTGCCAATGGGACCCTTATCCTAACTCTGTCTGTCAGCTGGCTGTCTATCAGTCTGCTTGTCCGTCTGTCCGTCTGTCGTGTCTGTCAAGAAAACTACAGGGTACTTTCCGTTGAGCTAGAATCATGAATTTTGGCAGGCAGGTGTCTTTTAGCACAAGTAAAGGAAAAATTCAGACATTGTGAATTTGTGGTTAGGTACATCACAAAATAAAAATTAAAATGTCTTCATTGACAAATATTTAGTATTTTAATTTTCAAAGCAAAATAACTTTACCGAATGGGGTATCATATGAAAGTGCTTTATGTGTACATTCTAAAAGAGGTTTTTATTTATTTTTATGCATTATCGTTTTTGATTTATCGTATACAATGTCGGAATCCCCGAGTACGGAACCCTCCGTGTGATTCGCACTTGGCCGGTTTTTTACATCAGGTACTCATTAAAATCATAATAATATTTTAAGTAATATAGTAACAATATACTATTGTTTATATTATTATAGCCTCAATAGCTCAACGGATATAGGAGCGGACTGAAATCCGAAAGGTCGGCGGTTCAAATCCCACCCGTTGCACTATTGTCGTACCCACTCCTAGCACAAGCTTTACGCTTAGTTGGAGTGGAAATGATGGGAATGTTAGTCATGATTAAAAAATGACTAATATTCCTTAAAAAAATATATATACTCATTATTAGTTGCAGGAAGCCGCTAGATTCAGGCGGGTCGTAAAGCCAGAGGCCGTGTGGCGGCGCGTGTGGAAAACCCTACATACGTAGTCACAAAGAGTCCTATGTCCAGCAGTGGACGTAGTACAATGAGGTAAAATTTCTTAGTTTGTGCGTTTGTATGTAGGGAAAAATCCCCAAAATCCACAACTTTTTTTAATTTAATTACCAGAGTGCACAAAAATTCCCTAACAAGTGTAAATTAAAAATTTATAACACCCCGGACAAGTGAAGGTTACAGTAACTAGAAAAGAGCTGATAACTTTCAAACGGCTGAACCGATTTTCGTGGATTATAGCTAAGAACACTCTCGATCAAGCCACCTTTCAAACAAAAAAAACTTTTAGATCGTAAAACAAATTTTCCGATTCTAAAAATTATTTTTTTTTTTCACTGGATATGTAAACAATTGTGTTATCATATTATTATCACGCAATTTTCTCCAAAAATATTCAATATCATGCAATTAACAGGGCTCTCTCCGTCAATGACTCCATACAATCGTAGTTCCAATTTCATTTGAATATTAAGCAACCAAAGTTCATGAAATGCTGACATATTCTAGAAACTAATATCTGTGCCTGTGGTGTTTTAGATTTTTCTAAAAATATGTACTTAGTTTTAAAATTACAGGCGCTCAAAGATTTGTATGTGAATTTTTAAGACCGCGTAACTTTGAAATTGAATATTTTAACAGAAATCTGGAAAACATAGATATTAGTTTCTAGATATGTCTGCAAAATTTCATGGACTTTGGTTGCTTAGTATTCAAATGAAATTGGAACTACGTTTGTATGAAGCGAGTAACGGAGAGACCCCTCTTAATTGCTTGCACTTCTCTGTTCATTAAGTTATTTTCGGTATTTAATAAGTGCAACAAGATTATGTTGTTTTAACCTTACAATACTTACTGCGCTGGTTAAGGCGAAGGCAATATCTATTAAATAATAAGAACTTATCATAACGCATACTTAAATAATATATGCGAAAGCGTATTTGTTTGTTGGTTTGTCGGTTTTTTGGTTTAACGAATTGGTTCAACAGATTGGTGTGATTTTTTGCATGGTTGTAGATGACTACCTGGAGAGTGACATAGGCACTTTTTATCACAATAAATCAAATAATTTCCACGGGATTTTTTAAACTTAAATCTAAGCGGACGAAGTCTTGAGCATTAGCTAGTTAATTTTATGCGATAAGATGAAATGAAATGAATTTATTTAATACTTGAAGGGACAACCTGGGTCACTTAATATGTCAACAGTCAAGACTTTATCACCACCAAGACTATAATAGATTAAGTATTCTCATTCAGAGAGGAGACCCGTGCTCATTAACAACTCTATGTCAACAACAACTGTACCAAGTTTCAACTCAATCAGATAAACGATACGCAAACTAATCTAAAAGACGAACGAGCACACAAAAATTGAATTTTTACAAAGGAGGGTGTAGTACTAGACTAGTAAAAAAAAAAAATTTTTGCAGGTGGCAGCATACTACACATTGAAACAGCGACAAACGAATCACAAACATCAATTTTCATAATAATATGACGTATATTATGGATCACTTCCGGTTAATATCAAACCAATGTCAATCAGACAACAAAACGCAACAACTTCGCCTTAAAATATAACATTCAAGTGTATTTCAATGACTCATTTATAAATAGTGTTGCATAAATACAAACCCCAGTTTGTCCTAGACCATCGTCCGATCATGACCGACAAAGTCGCTGTGGTTACTGGTTCAAATAAGGGCATAGGTTACGGTATAGTGACGGAATTGTGTAGACGCGGAGTTGGCACCGTTTATCTAACAGCAAGGGACATTCATAGAGGTCATTCAGCGGTCGAGAAATTGAAGAGAGATGGACTCAACCCCAAGTTTCACCAACTAGACATCACAGATACAAGGAGTGTAGAAAAGTTCGCCAATCACCTAAAAGAAAAGCACGGAGGATTAGATATCTTAATTAACAACGCTGCAACAATACAACAAAACATTACCAAAACAACTTACGAAGAGGCTAAACACGTTATAGATGTAAACTATAAGAGTTTATTCATCATAGAAAAGTACTTATTCCCGATACTCAAAGAAAACGCAAGAGTTATAAACATTTCAAGTGATTTAGGTCATATTTCTAACCTCAAAAACAATTACTGGCTAAACAGATTATCGAAAGATGATATAGAAGTTCAAGATATAGATGATTTCATTGATTGGTTTTTGAGTTCGGTTAAAAATGGGACGTTAAAAGAAGAGGATTTTGCGGTCACACCTTACCTTGCTTACAGGGTTTCAAAGATTGCTGTATGTGCGTTAACCAGGGTTCAATATAGAAAGGTGGATAGGAATATAGCAATCAATACGTTGCATCCAGGATTTGTGAAGACGGATATGACTCAAAATAATGGATTTATGACGGTGGAGCAGTCTTGCAAGGCGCCTGTTTATTTAGCGTTGGATTGCGACCAGTCGGTAAAAGGGAAGTTCATTTGGTTTGATAAATCCGAAAGGGATTGGACTGATCGGAATATGGATCTGCTGTGTACTGATAAAGAGACAGTGGAAAAGTACGTTGCACAATTGATATCGAAGTCTTAATGTAACTAGTGTTGTTATTTATTTGTTAATAAATAGTTATTTATACTTTAGGAATTCGAGTTTCATTTGAAGTTTCCTCACATTAAAGTTTTTTTCTTTAAATAAATAAAAAATGTTAATTCAGAATGCCTGTCTGCAGTTTCTGTACGCGATTGCAGTTATAGACAATTTCGATGCAGCTATATTATCCCTGCTTGCTTGTTTTTCAAGGGCGAATAGAGACAAGGTGGATAGAATAACGATTGAAATCAATAATAAATAATAATCAACCTATCCGTAATCTGTCGATATTTTTTCGTACGATAGTACGGAACCCTAAGTGTCCGAGTCCGACTCAAACTTGACGGATTTTCTAATATTTTGAGTTTCATTGAAGAAATTCTCCAGATTTGGAGGACACCTAAACTCGAGTCCCTGTATGGACCACTATGCCCTGCTTAGTCCGTCACTAATAAAACTGTATCCAAAATGCAATATCTGAAGCACTCCGGTCTTGTATAGTTACTAAAAAATCGAAAATTAAGACACTCTTAAATCTTAATGCAATTTTTAAGCTCCAACCCAAAAAGAGCGGTGTTAAAAGTTTGACGCGTGTATCTGTGTATCTGTCTGTGGCATCGTAGCTCCTAAACTAATGAACCGATTTTAATTTAGTTTTTTTTTTGTTTGAAAAGTGGCTTGATCGAGAGTTCTTAGCTATAATCCAAGAAAATTGGTTCAGCCGTTTGAAAGTTATCAGCTCTTTTCTAGTTGTAACTGTAACCTTTACTTGTCGGGGGTGTCATAAATTTTTCATTTACACTTGTTAAGTTACGCACCTTACGCAGACCGTCCAAGTCTGTATAGACCCTAAGTTGTTTGCTTCAACAAAACAATCAAATCTCCTTATTAGCTGCAATGTTGTTTTAACCTCTTACATTAACACTTAACTCACTGTTTATCAATACATTATACATTATCATCTAATCTGACCTCTACGACATTACGGAAAATTTTCACTCTACTATACTTAGATTAGGTAACTATTGATTTTTACGGTTTCGTATCCGTAGAAAAAATAACAAAAATTTCAAAATGGCCACCATGCAAATTAAAAAATAAATTAAAAAGTACCTAAATCAGATAAGTGTTATCTTGTACGATTGTACGGAACCCTTCGTGTGCGAATCCGACTCGCACCTGACCACTTTTTACATCCTGATTACCATTAATTTCTCCAATATGTCAAAAACTGTCTGTTATAATGACACCATACAGCCGCCATATTGTTTTTTTCAAATATTAACTCTATTAGCCATCATTCGGGATGATGTATAAGTATTTATTCAAGCGTTAAATGCTTGAACAAATACTTAAATCGAAGTTATGGTGTAGTAAAGAAACTCACAACCTTGAAAACATTACACTCCTTTTTTGGGCAGTCGTGTAGATCAACATTTTTCACGGAAGTAAGTTGTCGGAACTTAACCTATTTATTGTACCTACCTAAATAATAATTAACGATTCAAAAGCCCTTGTAAATGTCATTTTGAATAATACGCACCAACTATAAAATTAAGGTTGAATTAATAAATAATTAACTTTATAGAATACAATACAAACGTATTCAAAACTCGACATAAATAAAGAATTGCTTAATTAACGAATCTAAGAGACTTTTTTTAATTTGTTCGACTTTCCATTGTTCGGTATGACACAGACAATGTCTGAACATGGACGGTTACTTTAAAACAAACCCGGCCAAGTGCGAGTCGGACTCGCACACGAAAGGTTCCGTACCATCGTACAAGATTACGTACGTAAATACGTACTTACTTTTTTTTTGGGGTTCCGTACCTCAAAAGGAAAAACAGAACTCTAATAGGATCACTTTGTTGTCTGTCTGTCTCTCTGTCTGTCTGTCCGTCTGTCACGTCTGTCAAGAAAACCTGTAGGGTACATACTTCCCGTTTACCTAGAATCATGAAATTTGGCAGGTAGGTGGGTCTTATAGCACGAGTAAAGGAAAAATCCGAAAGCCGTGAATTTGTGGTTACATCAAATTAAAAAAAAAAAATTAAAATGTGTTTCAATTTTCAAAGTAAGATAACTGTACCAAATGGGGTATCATATGAACGGACTTTACCTGTACATTCTACAACCAATTTTTATTTGTTTTTATGTATAATAGTTATATCGTATAATATGATAGTATATATCGTGCAAAATGTCGGAAAAAATACCCGAGTACGGAACCCTCGGTGCGCGAGTCTGACTCGCACTTGGCTGTTTTTTTTTTAATTTACATGGCAGCTATCTGGAAGCTTTTATTATTTGTTGTTATACTGGTAATAGAAATACACATTACACACTCACACACAATCTCTGGGCTAAGCCGCGGATGGACGGACATACCTTGTTGCCTACGGAACCTTAAAAAATAACAATCGATATCAAGCTGATATCTATTCAGTGGTGAACCAATTATTCTTTGCCTTCATTTCTCGGCAAATAAATGAGTCACATCGCGAACAGAAACCGGGGTCGCGAATCGCGATTGGTTGATTTGCTATACACGACAACGATACGATTGCGAAAATCAAAAGGAAAAAAGAACCCTATGGGATCACTATGTTGTCTGTCTGTTCGTCTGTTCTGTCTATCAAAAACCTATAGGATACTTCCCGTTGACCTAGAATCATGTTTGGCAGGTAGGTAGGTCTTATAGCACAAGTAAAGGAAAAAATCTCTAAACCATGAATATGTAAATGTTTTTTAAATCTTATATTTTTTACCTACTTCTATAGTTGAGGCAAAAATACAGGTTTTTAACAGTTAAAAATGTGGCCTTACCAACATTTGAACAATGTGCTCAAGCATTGGTGAGTCCATCTTGTTTGTTCAGGATTAGGTTGGTACTTGAGCGCAGCCTTGTCAGCAGTGATGATCACTTCTTTCTCATTAGTGGAGTAAACGAAGCATTTTCGTCGGAAGTCCTCAGAAACAGCTCCGATTTTGATGATTTTTTTTTTTTTAATTCTTGTTTTTTATACATTATTTAAAATCAGAAACGTTTTGAAGCGGGGAAATAATTTTTAGTATTAAATAATGTATAAAAAACAAGAATTTAAAAAAAAAAATCATCAAAATCGGAGCTGTTTCTGAGGACTTCCTAAGATTGGCTATTTTACGGCTTTATTTACTCCACTACATTATTAAGTAAAGTTTTTAACTTAAACATTACCATGGAAGTACGAATACTTACTAACTTTTCCAACTTCCTTTGATTGTTTTAGGGTGGGCAAAACTTAATCGCCTCTTATGCAGCTGGCTCTTAAAGAGTTAAGTGAAATAGGTATCGAATCCGTATCGCTTCATTAAAAGGTTTGCTTTTGAATAATTGGACTGTCAGTTGTGGTGTAGTCTTACCTCAATGCTCCGACAGAGTAATCAAACATCTTGCTAGGTTTGAGATTCGATTTTTAATCTTCTTTGTAGGAGAAAAAGATAACGATAGTCTCACTTAAATTATGATGAGCAGATATTGATGAAATTTGTCAAGGACCCTGTAAAATCAGTTTCCAAGAGATTTTTAAGAACCTATATCCACGCAAAAGCACGCACGGTGGATACCAGATAGTATGGTGGTCAGTTAGTCTACGGAAAAACAAAGTTCTGACTAACTGATTAACTTCCTAAATGCCTGAAAACAAAAGTCTTTAACCAGTGTGTCCTTCCCATCCTCACTTATGGTGCTGAAACGTGGACACTGACAAACGGCCTTGTCCACAAATTCAAAGTTGCTCAGCGAGCTATGGAGAGGGCTATGTTAGGAGTTTCCTTGAGGGATAAGATCCGAAATGAGGAGATCCGCAGGAGAACCAAGGTCACTGACATAGCCCAAACTATTAGCTAGCTGAAGTGACAGTGGGCAGGCCATGCTTGTCGTAGAGGCGATGGCCGTTGGAGCCGGAAAGTCCTTGAGTGGAGACCGCGTTTAAGCAAACGTAGTGTGGGACGCCCTCCAGCACGATGGACCCATGAAATTAAGCGGCTGGCGGGAAGTGGCTGGATGAGGAAGGCTGAGGACCGGGTGTGGGGGCGCTCTTTAGGGAAGGCCTATGTCCAGCTGTGGATGTCCACAGGCTGATGATGATGATGATTAACTTATCAACACTCATCCCAAATTCTTGAACCTAAAAATCTGAAATTTTGCAATGCCACCTTTATAATAAGGCCGAATAATTCCGAATTTCTCAGAATTCCCATCGATAGGGAATGAAAGTAATATATTCGCCAAGCGAAACCACGGGTAGTTGCTAGTAAATTATATAAGCAGGGTGAAAATATTTAGAGGTAAACTTTAGAACTCTACCACTTTATTTTTAAAGTAAACATCACAATTTATTCGGAATAGTAATAGAGCTCATTTTTATACAACGAACCAGTTAATATAGGTTAGGAGCACAGAGAAACACGATCTAGTTTCTGGTAACTTCTTGCGGTATTAACATAAAGTATTTAACTTGATAGCTAACTTGGAAGGGTACCCTCAGTTTGGGTAGTAAATAAATATTTTACTTGTAAAACTGCGTAGAGTTTGTTAGTTATTCGATATTCGACCTAGATCGTAGAACGTTTTATTTTTTTCAACCTTAGAAAGAATGTTACTGAGTTTGAATAGAAATAATTTAAAAAATACATTAAGAGGAAAACCATCTCGAATGACTTAGACGATTTCACCTTCAAACTAGCAATTTTGACATGTCATGACCCTCTATTGACAATTAATCAAGCAGACATTTCAATCTGCGAAATTTACGCGGACTTTTAGTATTTTGACGTAGGAGGGTAAAAGATCCAGTACATGAACGAATAAGGATTACCCTGACTTTCACCTAAAATTAAGATATATGAGAATTGTTCTATATATAATTTTTATTTTTTGTGTATCTGTACACAGTATATCAAAAAATCAAATAAAATGCGTGGTATTAATTATTATAAATTATTTTATTTAACAAAAGGATAAATTGCCAGTAAATGAACTGGAAATTTCAGTGAATGAACGAACTCTATCTAGTGCATAAACTCTCGATTCCTATTAATAAATTCTTAAGTATATTTTCGGCTTGGAATTTAAAAAAAAATGTCAGATTTTCAGTTTTTGACTTATTGTATATTTTTTTCTACATTTTGCGCGATAAATCAAAAACTCTTTTACATAATAATAATAAATAAAACCTGTTTTAGAATGTATAATAGAGCCCTTTCATATGATATTATCCCCTTTGGTATAGTTATCTTAGTTTGAAAGTCACCTAAATTTTCTGGAAAACAGTCCAAATGACTACAGAGAAAATGAAACTTAACGCCCTTGTTGCATCCAAGTCGCTGGAAGTGCAACATCAGCTACTGAATGTGTTAAGAGTAGTGAGAATAATATACCGTAACACAAGTGTCTGATGTTATCAGATTTGTTCCTTTGAGCCGAGAAGCCACATGTTCTGATGCTTTTTAGACAATCTAAGATCTCTCATTAAGTGATCCAAATAATTTTGATTGAATGGTCTAAGTTGAGATTTAAAAAAGTCACTACATCGTCACTACCTTCTGAAAGTTCTTGAAATGGTAGATTAGAGGTACTGGGTTGGGGCTGAGGTACAGATTTATCACCAGAAGTCAGAATCGTTCAAATTGCAGACTGCAAGTTACAATAGAGCCGCTTGGAACAATTTTTTTGCTGTTTCTTCTGGTAATATTCACAACGCAGAAATAATAATCATCATGGTGTTTAGATGGTTCGCGCCAAATAATAAATTTTTTTTTTAGTAAAAGTAGTTAACTATTCTTATTTGCTCATAAACGCAACGAGGAAATACAGCTTCCACATATAAAAATTGGAGTCCAGGCCTTGCTGTTAGCTGCTAATGGGTTCTCAAAGTAGCCCGAGTATGCTTGTTTTACTGGGCACAAAAGGAAAGAATGAAAGGAGCTTACCCAGTACATCTTAAAAGATCCGTTATAGATACATGCATCCTGCCATGCCTTACCTATGCCAGCCAAACATGGGTCCAGACAAAGAATATAAAAAGAAATAGTAACTTGCTAAAGGGCGATGGCAAGTTGCATAAATTAAGCAAAAAATATTCAAAGTGAGAATTGAAGACATAAGAAAAAAGACAAAGCCTACAGACACCTTGAGACATGCCCTAAAACTGCAATGCAAATGGTCATATTGTATCGATTTTTACAGATGAAAGAAGGACAGGTAGGTAGACCGAAGACGCGTTGGTCTAATGCTATTGTGCAAATCGCGAGAGAAAATTAGCTTGATAGTACCAAAGACAGAGAGAAATGGGGATACCCAAGAGGGATCCATATCCAAGAAAGAAGAATACCAGAATAAATATAAAAAAAATTCAAAAGAAAAATAAAGGATACAATTTAATTAACAATAGTTATTTGTTCAACAAGATGGTAAAGTTTGTTTTTGTTGTGATTGCCTAGTTTAAATATCGATCAATAGATCTAAATATCGATTTTGAACGAAATCAGTCAATTTAGAAAGAATTATAAATGGTGCCAACTTTTTTAAATTTTGGTTACAGTTTCCTATTTTGTGATCCCAGGGAGCTCTAAATATCGATTTTGAACGAAATCGGTCAATTAACAAAGAATTTCAAAATGGCGTCGACTTTTTTAAATTTTGGTAACAGTTTCTTATTTTGTGATCCCAGGGAGCTCTAAATATCGATTTTGAACGAAATCGGTCAATTAACAAAGCATTTCAAAATGGCGTCGACTTTTTTAAATTTTGGTAACAGTTTCTTATTTCGTGATCCCAGGGAGCTCTAAATATCGATTTTGAACGAAATCGGTCAATTAACAAAGAATTTCAAAATGGCGTCGACTTTTTTAAATTTTGGTAACAGTTTCTTATTTTGTGATCCCAGGGAGCTCTAAATATCGATTTTGAACGAAATCGGTCAATTAACAAAGAATTTCAAAATGGCGTCGACTTTTTAAATTTTGGTAACAGTTTCTTATTTTGTGATCCCAGGGAGCTCTAAATATCGATTTTGAACGAAATCGGTCAATTAACAAAGAATTTCAAAATGGCGTCGACTTTTTTAAATTTTGGTAACAGTTTCTTATTTTGTGATCGCAGGGAGCTCTAAATATCGATTTTGAACGAAATCGGTCAATTAACAAAGCATTTCAAAATGGCGTCGACTTTTTTAAATTTTGGTAACAGTTTCTTATTTTGTGATTGCAGGGAGCTCTAAATATCGATTTTGAACGAAATCGGTCAATTAACAAAGAATTTCAAAATGGCGTCGACTTTTTTAAATTTTGGTAACAGTTTCTTATTTCGTGATCCCAGGGAGCTCTAAATATCGATTTTGAACGAAATCGGTCAATTAACAAAGAATTTCAAAATGGCGTCGACTTTTTTAAATTTTGGTAACAGTTTCTTATTTCGTGATCCCAGGGAGCTCTAAATATCGATTTTGAACGAAATCGGTCAATTAACAAAGAATTTCAAAATGGCGTCGACTTTTTTAAATTTTGGTAACAGTTTCTTATTTCGTGATCCCAGGGAGCTCTAAATATCGATTTTGAACGAAATCGGTCAATTAACAAAGAATTTCAAAATGGCGTCGACTTTTTTAAATTTTGGTAACAGTTTCTTATTTCGTGATCCCAGGGAGCTCTAAATATCGATTTTGAACGAAATCGGTCAATTAACAAAGAATTTCAAAATGGCGTCGACTTTTTTAAATTTTGGTAACAGTTTCTTATTTTGTGATCCCAGGGAGCTCTAAATATCGATTTTGAACGAAATCGGTCAATTAACAAAGCATTTCAAAATGGCGTCGACTTTTTTAAATTTTGGTAACAGTTTCTTATTTCGTGATCCCAGGGAGCTCTAAATATCGATTTTGAACGAAATCGGTCAATTAACAAAGAATTTCAAAATGGCGTCGACTTTTTTAAATTTTGGTAACAGTTTCTTATTTTGTGATCCCCAGGGAGCTCTAAATATCGATTTTGAACGAAATCGGTCAATTAACAAAGAATTTCAAAATGGCGTCGACTTTTTATATTTTGGTAACAGTTTCTTATTTTGTGATTGCAGGGAGCTCTAAATATCGATTTTGAACGAAATCGGTCAATTAACAAAGAATTTCAAAATGGCGTCGACTTTTTTAAATTTTGGTAACAGTTTCTTATTTCGTGATCCCAGGGAGCTCTAAATATCGATTTTGAACGAAATCGGTCAATTAACAAAGAATTTCAAAATGGCGTCGACTTTTTTAAATTTTGGTAACAGTTTCTTATTTCGTGATCCCAGGGAGCTCTAAATATCGATTTTGAACGAAATCGGTCAATTAACAAAGAATTTCAAAATGGCGTCGACTTTTTTAAATTTTGGTAACAGTTTCTTATTTTGTGATCCCAGGGAGCTCTAAATATCGATTTTGAACGAAATCGGTCAATTAACAAAGCATTTCAAAATGGCGTCGACTTTTTTAAATTTTGGTAACAGTTTCTTATTTCGTGATCCCAGGGAGCTCTAAATATCGATTTTGAACGAAATCGGTCAATTAACAAAGAATTTCAAAATGGCGTCGACTTTTTTAAATTTTGGTAACAGTTTCTTATTTTGTGATCCCCAGGGAGCTCTAAATATCGATTTTGAACGAAATCGGTCAATTAACAAAGAATTTCAAAATGGCGTCGACTTTTTAAATTTTGGTAACAGTTTCTTATTTCGTGATCCCAGGGAGCTCTAAATATCGATTTTGAACGAAATCGGTCAATTAACAAAGAATTTCAAAATGGCGTCGACTTTTTTAAATTTTGGTAACAGTTTCTTATTTTGTGATCCCAGGGAGCTCTAAATATCGATTTTGAACGAAATCGGTCAATTAACAAAGAATTTCAAAATGGCGTCGACTTTTTTAAATTTTGGTAACAGTTTCTTATTTCGTGATCCCAGGGAGCTCTAAATATCGATTTTGAACGAAATCGGTCAATTAACAAAGAATTTCAAAATGGCGTCGACTTTTTTAAATTTTGGTAACAGTTTCTTATTTCGTGATCCCAGGGAGCTCTAAATATCGATTTTGAACGAAATCGGTCAATTAACAAAGAATTTCAAAATGGCGTCGATTTTTTTAAATTTTGGTAACAATTTCCTGTTTTGTGATCCTAGGGATCCTCAGATATTGATTTTGAACAAAATCTATGACAGTTCAAGAAAATAGATTTTAAACACTATTTAAATTATTATCATTAACATTAAATTAAATGAAAACACGACGCGCGACGTGTACTGCAGCCCCTGAACTTGAGCACAGGCCGAGCCGGTATAAACCGATTTCTCTCCGTACGCGACGTAGCGCCTGTGCTCACGCACACACGCGCCTCAAGCTTGTAGTAGTGTACCTATCGTAGCGCGCTTGTATGAAGCTTTGACTCTGTTCGCTACTCATGTGGTTATACAACGCAATACCACACTCACAAACACTCGTACAAACATACAACACACTCACACACACACATGGACGCACGCACACGCACTTTTGAACGGTTTGAACGGAACACGGTTTTGAAATTGAAATTGAAAAAAGTGTAAGAATTTGTAAGAAAATATTTAAAAAAGGTATATCAGCCGGTTTTTTATTCCAGCTCTTAATACATGTAAAAACGTCCAATCTGTTCATTTACTCGAGCCTTTACCCTAGTACCTAATTATATCGACCGCCCCATATCAAAACAAAGTAAATGTCATTTTTCCGAAAATCGTTTTATGTCATAAGCCTAACTTTCATAGTATGTCCCGTTGTATTGTAAGGACACCCACATTAAAGTAAAATTAAAAGCTAGTAAGTCGCTTTGACCATTTTAAAACATAGTAAGTCTTTGAACTGGCTAGGTTTTTAATAGATTAATGCGCCTTACTAAGTTTTTAAAAGGAATTAGATTAAATAAAATAAATATCACCCATTATCTAAATACCATGTCAAAACAGTAAATACTTAATAATGCATTAAAACTTAAAAGTAAGATAGGAAAAGTCAATGACCTCTACATGTCAACTGTTAAAATATGGTTTGCAAGGGAAATACTTTGCATACTTACATAATGTTTTTAGGGTTCCATATCTCAAAAGGAAACACGGGACCCTTATAGGATCACTTTGTTGTCTGTCTTTCTGTCCGTCTGTCCGTCTGTCGTGTCTGTCAAGAAAACCGATAGGGTATTTCCCGTTAACCTAGAATTATGGGCAGGTAGATAGAATAAATCCGAGAACAAATTTCGTGATTCTAGATCAACGGGAAGTACTGTATAGGTTTTCTTGACGGACGGACGGACAAATGGACAGACAGCAAAGTGGTCCTTTAAGAGCTCCGTTTTTCATTTTGAGGTACAGAACCCTAAAAAAGAAAATGATGCACATGTAATGAATAAATGTGTTGGCCAGTCTTCACACTAAAATATTTAAACCCCTTTAATTTAAAAACTGTCATAGCCTAGTGGTTAGAACGTCCGCCTCCTAATCGAAGGTCGGGGGTTCGATCCCGGAATCACGCACTACTAACTTTTCAGTTATGTGCGTTTTAAGCAATTTAATATCACTTGCTTTAACGGCGAAGGAAAACATCGTGAGGAAACCTGCATACCTGCAAGTTTTCCATGTTCTCAAAGGTGTGTGAAGTATGCCATTCCGCATTGGACCAGAAAGAACTACGGCCTAAACTTCTTTTGAATTTAAACCACTTACTAGGTTTTGATCTGAGAAAGAAATTTGACATTAATTGACAAAATTGAGAGACCTAAGCTTGTATAAGAACACAGAAGTGTCATAATTCGTGTTCACTTTGCCTAACGTCTCTCAGAGAGCAGAGAGAGATTTAAACTGTTTCTTATAATCACTGGCCATATTTCAAATGCGAAAGTGTGTTTGTTGGTTTAATATTCAATCACGCTGCAACGGAGCAACCAGTCGACGTGGTTTTTTGCATGGATACATTTAAAGACCTTGAGAGTGACATCTCTCTCCGCATCGTATTCTTTATTGCTGAGGGTTGTGACCTCTTTCCATTATTCCTACATCTAATGGTAGGTTTTCTTGGGATAATAATGCAGTGGGTTCAAAGAGCCTACGGAACTCGACTAGAAAAACGAGATTTTGACACTTAGGTTTAACGGTTATGAATTAGTTATTAATATCAGTGATAAAATTGATTAGGGCTGTCAGGTAAAATGACATTTATCTCGGAAAATCAAAGAGTGTCCACGAGATTTTTTTCCAAGTTTGCGCTACTAACTACATATATTATGAAGAGGAAAGGTTTGTTTGTTTGTTATCGATAAACTCTGAAACTACTGAACTACTTGCACTAAAGACATAATCATCAACATCAACCGACAGACGTCCACAGTGAACATAGGTCTTTAATAGGGTCTTCCACATGCTACGGGTTTGCGCCGCCTGAATCTTTGCGCTTGCGCTTGACGACAATCATGCTTTAAAGAAAGCAATGATGAGGTCCAAGTTGGAGCACGCTTACCTAGAAGATGCCTATTCACTCTTGGCTTGCAGGTATCTAAGGTATATATGGCAGGAAACACGGCCGCCGAAATGGCGTTCCAACCTTTAGGCTCTCCCCATTGCCCGCAGCATGAATCTGAGCTTTCTTATGAGACCCATGGTTATATTATGTACATATAATATCTCATAAGAAAGCTCTAACACACAATCCAGCTAAGTAAGTCCAATTTCGAAAAAAGCTAGCTAGCCGACAAATCTAACTCAGGCAGCCTTCGGGAACCTTCGAGATGTCTCTGTCCAAAATTCCTCAATGCTTGAAGAACAGTCTTTGAATAGTGCATATTGTCAGTGATGAAATATGGATCCGAAATATAGGTCTTTTTTTTTGTACACAGGAAATGCCTGACGCATACCCCTCCGTCATGTGGGGCTTGCACCAAACTTGCACTACTACGAAATCCATTTCGGAACACGGCACCCGGAACGAGGCGCGCTATCTCCTAACATAGGTATAATACCTATTTAGAACACTTACTATCTGTCATCATAATCTATGACAACCTCCGAGTATTTACCTGGTAAAACCGTAACTTTAGAATAAAATTTAGTATATAAGCAGGCTTCATTTAGAAATGAAAAAATCCCTATTTTATTTTTCAACGATTATAAACACAACTTTCATTCAAAAATAATAAGCTTAAATTCATTTTAAATAATATTTTGCGACGAAATGACGCGCACAGTCCTTCCGCCATGACAGTCCAGTGGACACTGAATTCCATACAGCGCCTGCAAGAAAATAAATAGCACAGGAAGTTTTTTGGTTAGTTTTAGATTATTTAAGAAACGAAAAACATTTAGTATAAAACTAACAGTTAAAATTGATTGCTAAACCTAAACATATCATTTTCTGGAGGTTGGCTTCAAAGTATCAAGATGTTAAAGAAAACTTTTACAGAACAAGTTGCGAACAGCAATGTTTTCAACTTGGTTTTTTTTTTTATTGGGATAATGTATACTAAATAAAAAGAGGCCCTTATAATCTTCACAAACTGAAGTTTTTAATTGCATGTATTTAATAGCTGTTAATGCTTTAGAAAAATAAACAATTTACTTCAAAGTACAGCATTTTTGCGATTTGTCACATAGCAATTACCTTAATAGAAAGAATAGAATAGAAATACATTATTATAAAGTTTTTTTTTTGTAATAAGTAGTGCTCTAGAGTCTAGATAATAATGGTTAGTTAATTTATTACCAATGATTGGGTAGATATTATGGGCTTTTCTAGTTAAACGGTCAGGATTTCAATATATTATGTGCTGCACTTCATTATTAATTTATCGATAACCACACCGGTTTTGAAAACTATGGACTAAAATTTTACGTTTGACTTTAACCATGGAATATACCTACTGTCTTATGCAACCCACTTAGCTGTTTATTGGTGGTTAAAGTTTAAATAACCGTAAGCGTTATATAACTTTAATTGCCTGTCATGCAACTGACTCCACTTCCCATTGTGAGGTCGCTACTCCAGCACCTTGGGACCCCAATAACTATTGGCATTTGAACTATCTGCCCCGGCAATTGTCACTTCAGCTTCGCAACCCGTTGAGCTAAGTCGGTTACTTTGGTTCTTCTACGCATCTCCTCATTTCTGATTTGTTCTTTTTTTATAAGTGATGATGAGGTCTAAAATGGGATGCGTTTACCTAGAAGATGCCTATTCACTCTTGTTTTAAAGATACCCGGATTGTAATTCCAAACCTTAGCCATTGCGTATGAGGAATGAGACTATTTCTCTGCGGTGCTCCTTAAAAAAACTCCTTCCAAAGCTCGTTAAGTGAAACTGAACTTTCTTATGAGGCCCATCCAATTAAATTGATAATTCAATTGAATTGATCCAACTTAAAATACTTATTTTAAATATTGAAAACATCACAAACAGAAATAAGTAAGGACTAAAAATAAAAGACCAAAACGTTCTAGCATATTTATGTGCAGAAAAAATATAATATATCTCGAGCAGGATAAGATCACAAAGGGACCAAGTTAAATTGCTCTTGAAAATATCCAGGTCACTTTAGAATCTTCCCGACGACATTATATTTTTCCAGGATCTTTGTTGCATGAGGACCATAGATATTTCAATAATTCAACGGTCAGAGCTACCAATGTGTGTGAGTCAAGAAAATTGCGGTTTTTTTATTTATTGTGTTTGTAGTTTTTTTTTAAATATTGAATTAACATAATAATACATTATAATTATTTTACTTTACTCGCTTTAGAGGAAAGGTGGAAGTTTCTATGACAGATATAAGCTTCAGTTATGTCCAGTGTCCACTTAATTCCATTATTGGTTTACGTAACAAGATTTATATACAAAAATAGCAAAAAATATGAAAAAATAATTAAGATTGTTTCACTAATTTTAAACCTAAAGTCGATTTAAATAAAGCCAAAAGAAAAGATAGGAGTACAAATATGGTAGAAATGAGACAGTGCTGAAATAAGAGATTCACTAGATGATTTGAAAAAAAAAAAAATGAAAAAATACGTGAACCAGCTAGTGATTTATAACCTGATCTCAGAACTTCTCTTAGCATAATTATTACTCGTTCACACAGGCTGCGTAAGCGTATGGAACTGTATGAAACATGGCACACCGCTTGCGTAAAGCATGGACGCATGCGTAACCCGGTGTGTTAGGGGTTTACGCGCGTCACTAAGCACGTGTCACGTGTACGCAATTGGTGTGAATCGGCCTCTCAGAACTTCTCTTACAATAAAACAAAACACCACTACGTCACTGAGGTAAAAATAAAAGTTTGAAATGAAAACCATCTTAAAAACCGCTCTACGTTGAAGTCGAACTCTTTGGGATATATCTTAGAGAAGAGTACCGAGTATGAATATTTCAGCTGGTCTTTTGTAAACGTACAGTGTGACAGGAGCCTTTTGTTTCGCGTCAAGATATTACTGTGATGAATTTTGCACGTGTGCCTTGACTCTCGAATTTGTTTCGAGTCTTATGAGTTCTTGCAACGAAGTTACTTAAACCCACAAAACCATCATGATCAACTTATCACCGGTTACTACTGAGCACAGCTCTCCTCTCAGAATAAATAGAGGTAAGGCCTTGTGCCATAGTCCGCCATGCTGACCCAGTGCAGATTGGCAGACTTCATCACACCTTTGAGAATATTATGGAGAACTCTCAGGCTTGAAGGTTTCTTCCCGATGATTTCCTTCACCGTTAAAACAAGTGGTATTTATACCGAAAAGAAGGCTGACATGCTAACCACTGGCACTCACACACACACACACACACACACACACACACACACACACACACACACACACACACACACACACACACACACACACACAAACACACACTACACATCTACATAGACGTAAATTTTACACGTGTATCTCGAATTTGTTTCGAGTCTTATGAGTTCTTTCAACGCGTATCTACTTAAACATATAACACACTTATGATCCCTAATTCCCTAAAAGGACTTCATAGTCCCTAATCGTTCTTACCTGTGTTGGAGGCAATACGCAGGTAATCTTTCAGCTTTTATAAATTAACGAAGGTCTGACCCTCGTTGGCTCTTACTCCAAACGTCTCTGTTCCTCTCTCTGGGTGTATTGTATGACTAACATGTTATTTGTTTCAGTGCAAATATTTTATTATCGCCCGGAGGAACAAAGAGCAAAAATCTCATTACTTTTCCCATTTCAAAAATTTGTAACATCTCTGTTTAGTGAGCACGAACATAACACTGTAGAGGTCTAATCGCTGGTTCACATTACTCCAGTAATATTCCAGTCAGGCATCCTGACTTCTGATTTCAGTAGGTGCACTCTATCTACTGAATTCAGTGAGTAATCCAGTCCAGTAAATATATTTCAGTCGCTGGATGGAATGAGTCATTTTTAGCATTGGATAAGAATGGATAGTGCCGCATACATAATTCCAATAATTTATAGACCATTGAGTTGAAAGATATGAAAATGAAACATTTCCAGGTGCATATTTGGTCTTATTCAATTTTTTTCGAAATTGTAATGCAAGACAAGTTTTTAGATCCCTATAATTTAGATACTTTCAAGGCAAGAGTGAATAGGCATCTTCTAAGCAAGCGTTCTAACTTAAACCAGAACATGAATCATGTAAATAGGACGTTATGTAAAAATTCCGGAGACTTTTGAAGACGTTTTACAAAACAAAGCGAGCCAAATGGGGCGAAATGAGATACAAAAAGGAATAACGTCTCGGCTTATCATCAGATTCCGACGTTGCTGCGTCCTCGAATTCATTGAATTCCCTCGAACGTTTTATTTCTGGTTCCGATGTTTGGCGAATAAAATTTTTAGAGGCGAATGCAAATGTTGGTTTTCAATTGAATTAGATTTCTACCGTGATTTGGTCGGATTTCTTGGATGTTTTTGTCGTCAGTGGCGTCTTATCGGTTTGTAGATTCTTCATTTCTATCTGAGAGCTGAGATAGCTTATTCTGGAGGCATGCCGTGTGAATTCGCGTGATCCAGTAATGTTTTCTTAAGTATCACACGTTCAACGTGGATACTAAAATTATAAAAACGAAAATGACTGCCTGTTTCCTTTTCACGGCCATCCGTTTACCGATTTTGACAAAATTTGGTTCAGAGGTAGGTAGGTAGCTTGCCGAAGACGGGCATTGCTTACTTTTCATCCCGAAAAATTAAAAAAAAAACACGTAATTTTGCGGAAAAAAACCTGCATCCACACGGAAGAGATCGTGGGCATCATCTAGTCACTTACATTTCCCTTTCTTCTCCAACTAAGAATAAGCTAGGTGTCAGAGTTAGGTAAGAGTTAAACCAAGGGTCATCTTTAAGTCAACGAACAAGTTCCAAATAATAGCTCGAATTGGTCAGTAGGTACTCGCATAAAATTAGGTCTAAAGCAACTTGGAGAGCTCGAAATAGTCTAAGTTATCCGTTATCTTATTCTGAATTCTAGTTGAAGTTACTGTTAACTTATTAGTAGCCGCTACTTGAAGTCTAGTCAGCCTAATTCTATAGTTTTACTACTAGAGATTGCCTGTTTTTGCTTCATACCTTCCTCTCTTGGCGAACTTTATCAGCCACTAATTGAAGTTCAGTTAGTATAATTCTATAATTAGGTATAATCATTGAACTATTATGTACGGTACGGTATAGTATAGTATAGTATAATATGTAGTATACTAATAGTAGATATAAAAATAAAGTAGTAGCAATATACTTAGTGTAGTAATACTATAGTAGGGGAGTACTAGGTAGTGAAGAAATAGTATGTTACGAGTATATTATATCATCATCATCACCAGCCTGTGGATGTCCACTGCTGGACATAGGCCTTAACAAACGGCCATCGGCTCTACAACAGGGATGGCCTGCCCACTGCCACTTCATCTTGCTAATAGTTTGGGCTATGTCAATGATCTTGGTTCTCCTGCGAATCTCCTCATTTCGGTATATTATATAAGGGTTCCTTTTTACCTTTTGAATTACGGTACCCTAAAAGTACCTTAGTCTCTAAAATAACTCAATTAAATCTTTATGCTTAGATGCCATAAACGCTTTCCAAACTCTCAACTTTCTTTTTACAATGGAAAAAAATCAAATTGCTTTTGTCGAATTTATTCAAATAGTAAGGACGCGTCCCAATCTGAAGTTAGAAATTTCGAGATTAAGGGGAGGTATCAAAGAATTTTCATTAGGCCAAAGTGGGATTCGTTTCCTTCGAGTCGATCTCGGAATTTAAAGTTGGAATATTTGTAAGGCGGAGAATATTGGACCATTTTCATAATCAATCAAATTCCATTTGTTCAAGCGTCAAGGTACCTACGACCTTTGAATTTGGACTTCAATTTTATTTATCTTTACGACAGTAATTAAATGAATTTCATTATAATTTATAATGTCTTTGTGGATCCCTGTATTCATTATGGATTTCTACGAAGATATTAAATCTCGGCTTTTGAAATTTATTACCGCCGGCATTGACAATAGCTTCTTAATTGTACGCCTATTGTAGGCTTTGAAAAGTTCGAATTATACATGTAAAAATTAAGAATCTTTTCCTTTTTGGAAGTCTGTTAAAAATAACTTGCCCTGACGGACAATGAAAAATGGGTTAGAAATTTGTACAGTAAGTTAGTTTTATAATATAGGAACTCACTAAGAAGGGTTTTGGAAATTTCATCCCTAAGTAAATTAAGTAAGTGATAGAAAGTATAAAAGTCCGTCATTTTTCAAATTATTCCATGAATTTTGATATTTAAGCTTTCGGTTGATAATAAAGAAATACGTATTTTGATGATTTTTCAAGGGGGTTGAGAGTTTTTTTTAAGAATAATAGCCATGCTAATCATGACTAATACTCCCCTTTCCCCTCCAATTAAGCGTAAAAGTTGTATGGAAGTCTGTTATTTTTCAAGTTATATCAACAAAAATTGATAATAATTAAGTGAATAGACACGTGTTTACGCATGTAACGGGATTTTTGAAAATTTTACTCCACTGTTTTCAAAAATTTCACTCGCGCTAATCCCCGTTCTAGTGAGAGATAAAAATCTTTTAGCGCATGTTTTTTGCGTGATTATTTTGCACTATTTTTCGTGTGGTATTAAATTTCAATGGAGTGGTTTTGAATGTTTTTTCCCGCTGTATTTGTCTTGTTCCTGAAGATAATGATCAGCGAGCAGTTGGAAAAATCCATTATATTCCTAACCGCCATATTGTCATTGAATTTCCTGCCTTTATTTCAGAAAAGACCAAACTAAATTCCAAACGAATGGCCTAGAGTTTATGGGTGCCGTTTCGTTGAATTTTATTCAAGTTGCGTGAACTAGTTACCATGCTCCTCGCTGTGTATAAGTGGATCAAGGGCGGAGAGGTCAAGTCACGCTGGTCGTCCCTCGTAATATTTCATAGTGATTTGTGATTTATTCCCAACTGTCCTGAGTTAGAATCGGCCAAACAAATTGATTCAATATGTCTTCCTGTCTGAGCAACAATTACTTGTGTTGGAAAACTCACCCGATCTGTGTCAAATGCTTGTTTACTTATTTCTTTGTATCTACCTATATTGTGAAACTTGACTGGCCCGTTGGTCTAATGGTTAGCAAGTTCGACTGCGAGTGACGAGGTCTTGGGTTCGATTCCCGGATCGGGCCATAAACAGTGAGTAGGTAGGTACTAGCTCGGAGTTAGAAAGTTGATGGTGTGCCACCCCTAAAGCCATCGGTCCTGCTCATAATCTCTCTCCGGTCGTGTTAGATTTCCGTCCCGTCGGGTTATGAGAGTGAGGGAATAGAGAGTACACCTGTGTTTGCGCATACACTTGTGCATTATGATATCTCCCGCGCAGTTGACTTATCTCTATGGAGATTGGCCGCTGCAGCCGAAATTCGCCACCATTATTATTACCTTGTCCAGACCCTAGCCACGGTAATGGTATGTATACAGTATTCCAACTTCATACAAACGGGCGAAATGCAAGCTATACCTACGCACCTCGATGTCGGCAGGCGCTCGACACGCAGACAGTCGCGACTGTGCCGCAGTGACGAACGGGCGGTGTTTTGTTTTTCTAACAATAACCACGCGATTTTTTCGCTGTATGTGAAACCCGATCAAAGAAGCCACAATTTCAGCTCAGAATGTCGGTATTTAAGGTACCGGGACTACAATAAGATTAATTCGCAAACTTTTTTGATTGTACCCAGCGATGATTTTATGAAATATATATGCAAAAAATGGAGAAAATATTCCGAACTTCATTTAAAACCAAATATATAAATTGTAAAGTAACTGCAGGTATCTATAACCAAGGAAAAGATATTCCATTTTCTCCATCTTGTCCATGTCACCCAAAACAATTTTTGATTAAAAGCTTTATACTAGAATGCGGATTTTTTAAACTTTAAAATTTAATAATTCGTAACGTTCGTTTAATTTCCTACATCTCAGTCGAGGCGCAAATATTTTTCGGTCTCGAATGTATAAGACCGATTTGTTATTCAATCATAAACATGATTTTTTAATTAAATCTACCAATCAAAAAACAACACGCATTTTTATTGGACATTTCCTATGCAATTCACAAAGTATTTTATTTGTTTATATAAAAAAATATATTTACAATCACAAAACTAGATGGAAACACAAAGTAGGCAAAAATTAAAATGCTGGCGGCAGGCAGCCCTATCGCATGTTTACGTACCGCGCAGCTGTAGGTATTTATTTCAAAGAAACGGTCGAGTTAGAATACTGTATAGATCATATTACCGTGCCCTAGCTTACTGGTACTGGTTACTGGTTAAAGGTATCCCACCTTTAAAGATATTCTAAGATTGAGATAAAAAATATAGCATCTATATCTTTTGCCCGCCCTTATTTACAATCTATTATGCATTGCAATAAACCTGACCACTTGATAGCCTACCCCACAAAGGAAAATAGTCTTTATTTCAAAGTGCATACGGTCAAAAAATGTTTGATAAGAAATTTAGTATGAGACCCAATCTATTCTCCGGTAGGACAGCCAATTTCGTTAGGTCATGAACATGCATCGTGTTTTGGATATGTTTATTTAAAGGAAAGACGTACGTAGAGATACATATACTGTATTAAAAAGAATAATTTATTACTGGTACATTTCTACAACAACATGTATCTAGTTTTATTTATGTCTTAAATAAATTATTAAATAAATATGACAATATTTTTTTACAAAGTTTAAAACTAAATTTTAAAATAAATACTTAAATAATAATTATAACAATAAATTACAAATCAAAAATATCATCTAAACAACCAAACGAGGCAAGGTGCCCAGAACGCTGGCTGTGTTACCTTGTTGAATGGCCAGACTGATATTCAATATGCTAGGCGAGGTAACTGCCAGACCTCTGGTCACCCGTGGATTCCGCGAGACGGGATGACGGGTCCTTAAAATAGGATCTAGTCTCCTCGCCCCACGAACCCATGACCTCCACCCCAAAAGGCACAAAAAAGAAATTATTTTCTAAGTATATTTTATTATTTTCTATATCTTTTCACTAAATTCACAACATATAAATTCAAATTCAAATTCAAAATATTTTTATTCAATTAGACTTTTACAAGTACTTTTGAATCGTCAAGAGCATCTCAAGAAACTGTAATATAATTTAATAAGTACCTATTACCATGATATTACATTTTCTTAAGTAAAGTTGAGCCTCGATAGCTCAACGGTTGAGGAGCGGACTGAATTCCGAAAGGTCGGCGGTTCAAACCTCACCCGTTGCACTATTGTCGTACCCACTCCAGACACAAGGTTTACGCTTATTTGGAGGGGAAAGGGGAGTATTAGTCATGATTAGCATGGCTAATATTCTTTATAAAAAAAAAAAATAGTGTCAGTAAAATAGTTAAAAATTTACACCTAGTAGCCTTCTTGTTAACACATCTCCACTGCAAAAATGTAAAAGTACTGTTGAAGTATCGCTTTGACTTTTATACGAAACAAAAGCAAAACTGCCTTTTGTAACCTTAGATTGTTGTAACGCAAAAATTTTACTGAGTCTTTGATGTTGTCTTGAGATAACTCTTTTGGAGTCTGCATCATGACTGGCGTTTCACTGTTGCTTCGCGATTTGGTGAAGTTTCACTTATATTGATTAATATTGCGGCAAATATGTGCTTTAGGTATTAAACTAAATTAGTAAAGGGGCTAATTTTTGGTTAAATCGTTTTGCATGAATCTGTTAAAATTAGTATAATAATAAATAATAAAATAAGTATGACGCTAGACATCAAGTTGTAAGCACAAACGAGTTTTTTTTATTCAGGATGCCTCTTTAATGCGTTGTAATACATATAGGATATTGAATAGAGGGTATTGAATACAGGCGTATGGTCATTTTTAGTTTTATCGTTTTTATACACGTATTAAATTAGATATTTGCATCTTTCAAACTCTCCTCAACTATCGAATTCACAAAGTATGACTTAAGATTGGGATCCGTCCACTCCTTTTCGGTTTTATCAAACCAGAAGTACTTCCCTTTTACTGATTGATCAATATCTAAAGCTAAATAAACCGGAGTTTGACTAGCTTCATCTATAGTCAAGGAACCAATTTCTATAGGTGTTAAGGTCTTTGTCATACTTGTCTTGACAAATCCTGGATGTAATGAATTTATAGAAATACCTCGACCCACTTCCTTTTGCTGTATTCTCGTTAAAGCACAAAGAGCAATCTTGGAGATTCTGTACGCCAATAATGAAGTTTCGACAAAGTCTTCACTGTTCATTGTTCCTGTCTTAACGGAGTCCAAAAACCATTCTATAAATGCATTCACATCTTCAAGTTTAAGATCTTTCTTTGTAAGACGATTGATCCAGTAAGGGTTTTTTAGATTGGAAATATGACCGCAATCACTTGATATGTTTACGACACGAGCGTTATCCTTTAAAATTGGAAACATATACTCTTGAATAGTTAATACGCTGTAATAATTAATATTAATTACTTGTAGGGAATCTCCGTAAGTAGTTTTTGTCAAATTGGATGTGATGAGTCCAGCATTGTTAATAAGGATATCCAGGCCTCCGTGTTTTTGTTTTAGGTGTGCTGCAAATGCCTTCACACTGTTCTTGTCGGTAACTTCAAGTTGATGGAAAAGCGGGTTAAAGCCTTCTTTATTCAAATTTTTGACTGCTTCTTGACCTCTTTTTACGTCTCTCGCAGTTAGATAAACGTGTCCAACTCCACGTTTGCACAATTCTCGAACTATGCCGTAACCTATTCCTTTATTGGAGCCAGTCACTACAGCTACTTTATCAGCCATATTTGTTTAGCTAGTTTTGAACTACTAAAGTGATAGTTGTTTGATTACAGAGTTTATATAATTATGATAAGCGCTGTCTATTATGTACGGTTTCGTTTAAAAGGGTCAAGTGCGAATCAGAAACGCACACGAAGGGTTCCGTACAAGTAATAACACTTTTTAATCTTTATTAATTTTCATGGCCGTCAATTTTAAATTGTTATTATTTGTTGTTAAAGCGGCAATAGGAGTACCCATTCTGTGAAAATTACCTATTACGGTTCACGAAATACAGCCCGCTGACAGACAGATGGACTTAGCATAATGAAATGATCTTTCTTTGAACGAGCATTATCTGTACAATACAGTGATATTATGTGCTTTTGAAAATAAAACGTATCTAAGTCTATTTTACTTAAAAAACAAATTAACAGTAGGATCTGATTCTAGTTGTTACAATAGCAATTGTTTAGCACTCATTAGTTATTATTCAGCAGGTGAAATAGAATTTATACTCTAAATTTATTTGCAGAATTTTTAAATGTTCCAATAATTGAAAAACAAGTGTCTTTTCCGAAATTATTAAGCTTTCTTCTTCTTTGTCTTCTTCACAGACGGTGGAGCGGTCGAGATCGTCATTGCAGTTCTGTGGTACGCTTAACAGTGCGTTTGCATTCCTCTCTGATGGCTGTTTTCCTTGTGCATTCATGTGAAGGAACGTCTTAAGCTTTAAAAGGCCAGAAGAATACGAAGATTTTTTTTTATTGTGAAAATGGCACTCTAGAATAACGGAAGAATATTAAATGTGTAATTATTTTACTCTGTAAATTATACATACTTAGTTGGATGTGTGTTAAATTGAAATATAATTTTATCATTTCATTTTTATCATTAATATAATTGTTTGTGAAGAAAATTCACTGCTGTAAATTGTAATCTATCTAAAGTTGTAATTATATTGTAATAATATTATTGTTTACAATCCTTATCAATAAGTGCTTATCAAAACTCAAGATAAAGGCGATGCATCAAAACAATCTATTAGAAATTATCGGAAATATTCCATTCCGTAAGGTAACATTTTAACACAATTTATGTTTCAGTGATTTAATAAGCACCCTTACCCTGACGTACCTTACCTTAGGGTAAAGTTTCGACTTTACGCTAACGCTGTGCTTTCCGGTGCAAGGCCGCCATTCTAGCACCTTGAGACCCCAACGTCTATAGGAGTTGTATTCGAAGGTCACACTTTCTTGTAAGATGCAAATTGAGGATTCCGAGTTGTGAAAACGATGCTTTTAACGATCCTTTGATTTATATACTTACTTATAGTTAGTTTTTTGACAAAAAGGGACATTTATACGATTTGCAGTCATTATTGTGTTTATTTAAGAGCTTAATAGAACAAAAAGACGATGAAACAGATTCAGCAACTGTATGCTCAGTTTATAAATTGTTTCCAACCGCAATAATGATATCCTCTTGTTCTTTTTCGTTAAATTTATTGTCCCTACCATTTATTACATCAAAAGACTAAAAGCACAGATTTTGTAAATCCAATTTAATTGAATACAAATTCGTAGCGGCGAGGTCGAATAAGTGGAACAAATGGAGTGATTCATCACCCCCAGTATAAATAGGTTGCGTGCGATGCCGCGATTACCCTTTACTGAGTGGGAGGAATTGTTTACCTTACTTATTCTCTAGCATTTTCCCTTTTCTCAAGATTTCCATGTTTCTTGAATTTCTATTAAGATTCGATTTTCATTATATTATAGGTAAAATAAAGCTTAGGTTTTCCTGGTGAAAGAGTTTTCAAAATCGGTTCAGTAGTTCCAGAGACAAACAAACTAACGAACATTACCTCTTTATAATAAATACCTCTTTATAATTGAATAAATGATTATGAAATTGGAGGGATACAAGCAGGATAAAATATCAATTTCAAGTAAATAAAGTAAATAAATAAAACACGAGCAGAGATGACGGTCTTTAATTTTCCAAACAACTGCAGTATCAAAATACCTACCTGGGTATTCCTGGGTCACGTCTCTAAATACACAGAAATCTAACAAAATCTATTTTTGTACTATTGGGTTAAAACTTAGAATGGTGGCTCTCAATTATCGAGTGGTTAAAATACAGCAAAAAATATCGAAGAGATAAAAAATTCTAATTACGGGCAATCTTCTTTGTTACATACAGTTATAATTAAACTTGTACTCCTTTATTTCTATTCTCGGCTAATCCTCCTCATTTCAAAGTCAAAGAGGGGATAGATTTAAACATTATACACCGCAAGACTCATTGCTGATTTCACTTACAATTAATTATGCTTTTTATTGAAAAGTAACCGACCCAAGTTTTGCTCATGTTGAACCTCTAAATTTTTATGATCCAGTAAGACGAAAGGATTTTCAACCGCTAAATATTACATTTTTCCATGATATTTGCGTTTTTCAGTGACCTCATCAGCGTGGACCTATTTTTTAAGAAATTTTGCAAAATCTATACATATTAAGAGCAAAAGCTGACTGACTGACTGACTGATCTATCAACGCACAGCTCAAACTACTGGATGGATCGGGCTGAAATCAAGGCTGAAATTTGTCATGCAGATAGTTGTTACGACGTAGACATCCGCTAAAAAAGGATTTTTGAAAATTCAACCCCTAAGGGAGTAAAATAGGAGTTTGAAATTTGTGTAGTCCACGCGGATGAAGTCGCGGGAATAAGCTAGTACTCTCTATGTGGGAGTTTATAATATAAAAATATCTATATGCTAAACCTTCAGCTTTATAGACCAGCAGTTTGAGCTGTACATTGAGAAGATTTTGGAAGTGCGACCACTTATATTTAACCCCCGACCCAAAAAAGAGGGGTGTTATAAGTTTGACGTGTGTATCTGTGTATCGGTGTATCTGTGTATCTGTCTGTGGCATCGTAGCTCCAAAACTAATGAACCGATTTTAATTTAGTTTTGTTTGTTTGAAAGGTGGCTTGATCGAGAGAGTTCTTAGCTATAATCCAAGAAAATCGGTTCAGCCGTTTCAAAGTTATCAGTTCTTTTCTAGTTACTGTAACCTTCACTTGTCGGGGGTCTAATAAATTTTTATTTTACACTTGTTTAGTCTAACAACAGCAATGTTGTTCTATTGTTTGACATAATTTTTACTTTCTGTAACTATTCACGACTACTGTAGTTAGGTACTTGGGGCAGTTAATAAAATTATTATTTGGACTGCCATACTGGGGTAGTTCGATTAATTGATTGTTGAAGTCCATTCAAGCAGTCACTGCCCAACTGCACAAGCAGTCTCGTTTATGACAATTATACGAAGGCTTCGTCTTCGAGATTAGGAAACTTTGTAGTAACACGAACCGTGTGGCCATTCATACACTAAGTTGAGAAATACAAAAACAAGATAAATACTTTTTTCGTAGGTACCATAGACTATACTTCTCATAGTGACAGCACTGATCGTCATTTTCATTCGCGTTCTAGTGCCTGGCCGTTCAACACGATATTCTTAAAAGTCGTAGTGAATTTGAGTATTAATAATGCCTAAACGCAAAAATAAAAGTAGTGATGCACGCCGGTAGTTGAGGTACGACACAACGCTGGTAGATTAGCCGCTTTTTATGACAGATGGTGCCTCATTACTAATGACGCCGTCATTTTATCGTGGATTAAAAATGGTTATAAAATTCCTTTTTTCACAACCGCGAAACAGGAATTTACACCGTCCTCTAGAATTTTTTCTCAGGAAGAAATTAACGAATTTGAAAGTGTCATTAATGAATTGTTAAATTCCGGTGCAATATCTGAATGCATACCATGTAATATGCAATATATTTCAAGTATTTTTCTTGTACCTAAGCCGAATGGCAAAAAGCGGTTTATTCTAAATCTTAAGTCACTTAATAAATTTATATCCACGAATCACTTTAAAATGGAGGACTTACGAGCAACTTTAAAATTAATTTCGAGAAATTCATTCTTATGTACGCTAGATTTAAAGGATGCTTATTTTTTATTACCTATAAATGAAAAATTCAAAAAATTTTTTACGTCTCATATGTAACAATAAAACATACGAATTAAACGTCCTCACATTCGGATTGAACGCAGCTCCTTTAGTTTTTACAAAGTTAATGAAACCAGTAATATCCTTACTTCGGTCTTTGGGATATATTTCATCCATTTACTTGGATGATATATGTATAATTGCTGACTCATTTCACGCTTGTTAACAGAATGTAACTCATACAATCGATATCTTAGAGTCATTAGGTTTCATAATTAACTATGAGAAAAGTTCGTTTATACCTAAAACTAGATGTAAATATTTAGGATTTATAATTGACACCAGAAATTTTCATATCGCTTTCACTAATGAAAAGAGGATGTTAGTAAAAGAAGAAATATTGAAATTTATAAAATTAAAGCGATGTACAATTCGACAGTTTACTCGTTTAGCAGGTCTCCTTACCTCATCTTGCCCCGCCGTTCAATATGGTTGGTTATACACCAAGAATATCGAACGATGTAAATATCTAGCTCTAGAAAAGACTAAGGACTATGATAGTCATATGACTATTCCTCAACATTTAGCAAAAGATTTTGAATGGTGGCTGACACATATTGTAAGGTCAGTTAATCCTATTAGAGATGATTCCTACTGCTTAGAAATCTTTTCCGATGCCAGTAAAACAGGATGGGGGGCAGCACGTGGTAAGGATAAAGCTAATGGTAAATGGAGTGAAGATGAGAGAAATATGCACATCAACTACTTAGAAATATTGGCAGCATATTTCGGTTTAAAGGTCTTCGCAAAGAGTCAAAATAATTGTCAGATACTTCTTCGCATCGACAATACAACTGCCAGTTCGTATGTAAACAAAATGGGTGGCGTGTGATTTCCTCATCTCACTGATATTAACAAGAAATTATGGAATTGGTGCGAGGACAAAAACATTTTTGTCTATGCATCTTACATCTCTTCATAAGATAATGAAGTAGCGGACGCAGAATCGCGACGATCGCACCCCGATATCGAGTGGGAACTAACTGACCATGCCTTCAGTAGAATTGTAGAACACTTTGGTAGACCAGCTATAAATTTGTTTGCTACTGGGCTAAATAAGAAATGCGATGCATATATTTCTTGGCATAGAGACCCAGGAGCAATAGCAGTAAATTATTTTACGTTGAATTGGAAAAAACTAAATTTTTATGCTTTCCCATCAATATCTGTAATTTTGAAAATGATTCGTAAGATAATTTTAGATAAAGCTGAAGGCATAGTAGTTGTTCCCCTCTGGCCCACTTAACCATGGTTCCCACTTTAAAAAAAAAAAAATTATGTAATGATATGTTAATACTTGGAACCAACACAGACGTGTTATTTATTATCTGTTCCTAAGAGCCAATTGCAACACAAAGTCACGTTAGTAGCCGCGAAGTTATCCGCACAGCGTTTTTTCACGATGAGGGGTCCCACAAAGTGTATTAGACATCATGAGTGCGTCAATATCAGACAATTCTGTTAAACAATATGGTGTTGTATTTAAAAAATGGTTAATTTTTTGTAACAATCACAATATTGATCCTTATGAAGCTGCCTTATGCCTGATTACCTATGTAATTACTTTCTTAACTGAAATGTTTCATAAAGGAATTCAGTATAGTACTTTAAACAGTTATAGATCTGCTTTATCTTTAATTGTAAACACAAAGATAGGCACAGATGATAGGTTAACTAGATTGTTTCAGGGCTTCTACCGACTACGCCCATCTTTGCAAAAATATAATGTTACTTGGAATCCTTTTAATTGTATTAAATTTTTTGGAAAGCTGGTACCCCAATGATGAGATTAGTATGGAAAAACTAACAAAAAAAATTGTAACATTACTAGCTCTTGTAACGAAGTAAAATTAATATGCAGAATATTGAGATTAAAGCTGATGACAGAATTATTATAAAAATACCAGATTTGATTAAAACTTCACGCGCTGGCTCTTTTTTCAACCCTCCTTAATTATACCTTTTTTCAAAAAAAAAAAAAAGCCAGAAATATACCCGGCAGAGGCCTTATTAGTGTATGTTAATTGGATAATTTCTGTAAGAAACAATGATCAACTGTTTATCAGCTTTAAAAGTCCATATAAACCAGTTTGTTCACAATCAATCAGTCGTTGGATAAAGGAAGTTTTAAATAAAACTGCAATAGATACAAATATGTTTACAGCTTATTCAACGAGGCATGCCTCCACTTCTACTGCATATAAAAATACTATTAATATTGATTTAATACGCAAAACTGCGCGTTGGTCAGTTTCGTCCTCCACATTCGCACGTTTTTTATCAAAGAGTTGTGGTAACTGATAATAGCAATAATTTTGCAATATCAATTTTAAATCTCAATTCGTAAAACATTTAAAATGCATTTTTATTTTCTTTGGAAATAATAATATGAGTTAATTTAATTCTTTGATTTACTCTTTATTGCTTAAGATTAAGCTGTTACGTTTTGTTATATTGATATAATTGATTAAATTGATTATATGAATATATCTATTATGATTTATTTTTTTACAAATGTCATATCTCTAAAGATCTACAAAGTTTCCTAATCTCAAAGACGAAGCAAAGTATAATTGATGATTAAACGAACTTACCTTAAGTGAAGTTCTATCATAATTATACGAAGGCTTCGTCTGAAGAGATTAGCTCCCTTCCACCCTTTGTTTCCTTTCAGAAACCCGTGTATGCATTAGTAAAAAAAAAAAAGCTCTCTAAACTAAATGAAAATGACGATCAGTGCTGTCACTATGAGAAGTATAGTCTATGGTACCTACGAAAAAAGTATTTATCTTGTTTTTGTATAATTATGATAGAACTTCACTTAAGGTAAGTTCGTTTAATCATCAATTAATAATGTTAAACTCCGTTTATTTTTTGGAAATCTTATAGAATAAAATAAATATTATTAATCTAAAATATAATTGCTCAAAACTTGTTTGTGTACTTATTTAACTTATTTGACCTCTATAATCCATCATGGAGTAAACATAATTTGATTAGATAAATAAGAGTTAATAGTTAATAAACATGTTACATTCAAAGTTAATTTGGACTAATTTTAGTTATTATCTTACTTATTAAATTTCAATATTTTTTTTATACAATTTAGTTTAGTTGAATGGTAAAAAGGTCACAAAGATGAATAATTTATTAAATCAACAAAACAAAACAAGCTAAGTAAAAGATTTTTTTTTAAAATAATGCAATATATTTTTTAATGATACGCATTAAATTTTATTAAGTTCTTTCAACTTCTTCTCAAATACCACAAAGGTGCTGTGTAGCTTTTGATTCGGATCAGCCCAATCCTTTTCGGTTTTATCAAACCAAAAGTATTTTCCTTTTACTGATTGATCAATGTCAAGAGCCAAATAAACAGGAGCTTCACTTGCTTCTTCTATGGATAAGAAACCAGCGGTCCTTGTCATATCAGTCATGACGAATCCTGGATGTAAAGAATTAATAGATATCCCACGTCTCGTCTCCTTCTGTTGAACTCTTGTTAAAGCACAGACTGCCATTTTAGAAATTCTATACGCTAAAAGAGGCATTTCTTGAAAATCTTCTTCATTAACAGTTCCATTCTTAACAGAATCCAAAAACCAATCCACGAATGCGTTTATATCTTCGAGCTTAACATCTTCTTTTGTAAGTCTTTTAATCCAATACGAGTTTTTAAGATTGGAAATATGACCACAGTCACTTGATATGTTTATGACTCGAGCGTTGTCTTTTAGAATTGGATAAACATACTCTTGAATAGTTAGTATGCTATAGTAGTTAGCATTGAGTACGCGTACTGAATCTTCATAAGTGGTTTCTGTAAAATTTGACGTGATGAGTGCTGCATTGTTGATGAGAATATCCAAGCCTCCATGCTTTTGTTTTAGGTGTTCTGCGAATGATTTTATACTTTCCTTGTCGGTAATGTCAAGTTGGTGGAATAGAGGCTTCAAACCTTCTTTAACCAATCTGTCAACTGCTTCGTGTCCTCTTTTCACATCTCTTGACGTTAGGTAAACATGTCCCACGCCTCGTTTGCACAATTCTCGAACTGTAGCAAATCCTATGCCTTTATTAGAGCCTGTCACAACAGCTACTTTATCAGCCATTTTTCAAATTGAACTGCAGAAAATTTGGTTATGACCAAATTTTTATTCTGCTGATAAGAACGCATACAGATAAGGTATGATAAAAATCAGCTATGTTTATCGCAAAATGTTTATCTTGAAACGAATTTGAACGTTGATTATGATTGTGTAATATCTTATGATAAATTGGAGAGATTATGTACCTAACGATCTTAGACTAAACCGCTGTAAGTTCTCTTATCCTTTCGCATTTTGAGAGTGAGAAAGAGAAACATTATAATCCATACTCCATACTAATTTTATAATTGCGAAAGCGTGTCTGTCTGTCTGTTAGCTTTTCACGGGCCATCCAAATAACCAATTTTGACAAAATTTGGTACGAAAATACTTCGGCCGTTCCAAAAATGCAGAATAAAATATAAGAATACTTTTTCTAGAAACAATTTTGAATTGATAGCTAATTTCAATACAAATCTCATTGCTGAAAATCATAAGCCACCTATGTGTATTTTTTTAAAAGTACTAAAAAAATAACTAATTATTTATTAATTATTAGTATCAATTAATTGATTAATTATTATTGTTAATAAATAAATTAAAGTAACTATTTATTTTAATGTCAGACTAGGACATAGTTTAAGGGACACTGGAAAATAAACATCAAGGTATTCATCGATAGGATATTATAATCAAATACAGGATTTAATTTAGTTGAAAAGCAAGAAAGTCACAAAGATAATTAAATCATAAAAGGTTAAGTAAAAGAAAACAATATTTATTTTTTAATAATGCAATAAATTTTTATTAATTATACGCATTAAATTTTATTGAATTCTTTTAAAGTCTTCGCAAATACCGCATAGGTGCTACGTAGCTTTTGATTCGGATCGGACCAGTCCTTTTCAGTTTTATCAAACCAAAAGTATTTTCCTTTTACTGATTGATCAATGTCTAGAGCCAAATAAACAGGAGCTTCACTTGCTTCTTCTATGGATAAGAAACCAGCGGTCCTTGTCATATCAGTCATGACAAATCCTGGATGTAATGAATTAATAGATATCCCACGTCTCGCCTCCTTCTGTTGAACTCTTGTTAAAGCACAGACTGCCATTTTAGAAATTCTATACGCTAACAGAGGCATTTCTTGAAAATCTTCTTCATTCACAGTTCCATTCTTAACAGAATCCAAAAACCAATCCACGAATGCGTTTATATCTTCGAGCTTAAGATCTTCTTTTGTAAGTCTTTTAATCCAATACGAGTTTTTAAGATTGGAAATATGACCACAGTCACTTGATATGTTTATAACTCGAGCGTTGTCTTTCAGAATTGGATAAACATACTCTTGAATAGTTAGTATGCTAAAGTAGTTAGCATTGAGTACGCGTACTGAATCTTCGTAAGTGGTTTCTGTAAAATTTGACGTGATGAGTGCTGCATTGTTGATGAGAATATCCAAGCCTCCATGCTTTTGTTTTAGGTGTTCTGCGAATGATTTTATACTTTCCTTGTCGGTAACGTCAAGTTGGTGGAATAGAGGCTTCAAACCTTCTTTAACCAATCTGTCAACTGCTTCGTGTCCTCTTTTCACATCTCTTGACGTTAGGTAAACATGTCCCACGCCTCGTTTGCACAATTCTCGAACTGTAGCAAATCCTATGCCTTTATTAGAGCCTGTCACGACAGCTACTTTATCAGCCATTTTTTAAATTGTACTGCAGGGAATTTGGTTATGACCAAATTTTTATTCTACTGATAAGAACGCAGATAAGGTATAGTAAAAATTTAGCTATGTTTATCTTGAAACGAATTTGAACGTTGATTATGGTTGTATAATATCTTATGATAAATTGGAGAGATTATGTACCTAACGATCTTAGACTAAACCGCTTAAGTTCTCAATGTCCTTCCGCATTTTGATAGTGAATAAGAGAGAGAGAGAGAGAGAGAGAGATATAGACTAGAGTCTGTCTGCCTCTCTGTTAGCTTTTCACGGCCCAACAGTTTAGCCGATTTGATGTGTACAGAGTTGGCTTACATCCCGGTGAAGAACATAGGCTACTTTTTATCCTGAAAAATCAAAGAGTTTTCACGGGATTCTTGCCCATCCGTTTAACCGATTTATATGAAAGGTACAGAGTTTAGTTTGCATTCCGGAAACTGACTAGGCAACTTTTTATCCCGGAAAGTCAAAGAGTTCCAACGAGATTTTTAAAAATCCTGAATCCACGCGGACGAAGTCGCGGGCATCATCTAGTTTTTAAATTAAAAAAAAAGTAAATCTTGTGTCAGCATCAATGGACGTCTCGCGGGATGCTTTTCGTGCTACCTCCCGTAAGATAAATTTTTAAATGTTTCAATAGCTAGTTCACTGCATTGAGGCTGGAGGGGAATATTTTGAAAATTTATATAATTTATTGTATAACTTATTTATAAAAGATATTCAAATGAACTATTTTTCATTTCACCAACCATTTTGGAATAGTCCACTTAGTTTACATCTTGGGGACTGGCGTAGTCTACTTGTTATCCCGGAAATTAAAGAGTTCTCACCATATTTTGAAAAACTCATTCATTAAAGCGATTTTGACGAGTGCAAAATATATAGCTGGCATCCCGGAGAACAACTTTAGTCACGGAAAATGGAAAAGTTCACACGGGATTTTTAAAAACCTAAATCCTTGCGGATAAAGTCATTGCAGGCATCATCTGGTAAAACATAAAAACAATTTTTTAATTGAATCTCAATCACACTCAATATTATAAAGGAGAAAGTTTGTATGTGTGTGTGTGTGTGTGTGTGTGTGTGTGTGTGTGTGTGTGTGTGTGTGTGTGTGTGTGTGTGTGTGTGTGTGTGTGTGTGTGTGTATGTTTGTTACTCCTTCACGCAAAAACTACTGGACGGATTGGGCTGAAATTTAGAATGGAGATAGATTATACCCTGGATTAGCACATAGGCTACTTTTTATCCCGGAAAATCAAAGAGTTCCCACGGGAATTTTAATAAACCTACATCCACGCGAACGAAGTCGCGGGTATCAGCTAGTGCAGAATAAAAATTGGACATTGAAAGTTTTCATTAGGTATTTAACAATTTAAAATTTAACAATAATACGCAGATAAGTAGTTGTATGTTGTCTGGTAGGTACGCATTTAAATTTTATTAACATCTTTTAACATTTGCTCAAATTCCGCAAAGTCGTCGTACAACTTCTGGTTCGGATCTGCCCAATCTTTTTCAGTTTTATCAAACCAGAAGTATTTTCCTCTTGCAGACTGATCAATATCCAGAGCCAAATAAACAAGAGGTTTGCAAGCTTCTTCTGTGGTTATGAAACCAACTGTCCTTGTCATATCAGTCTTGACGAATCCTGGATGTATAGAATTAATAGAAATACCACGTCCCACTTCATTTTGTTGAACTCTTGTTAAAGCACTGACAGCAATTTTAGAAATTTTATACGCTAAAAGAGGTGTTTCCCCAAAATCATCTTCATTAAGGGTCCCATTTTTAACCGAATCCAGAAACCATTCTACGAATGCATTTATATCTTCCACCTTAATATCTTCCTTTATAAGCCGATTGATCCAGTAAGTGTTTTTTAAATTGGAAATATGGCCACAATCACTCGACATATTTATAACTCGAGCATTGTCTTTTAGAATTGGGAACATATATTTTTGAATCGTTAATATGCTATAGTAGTTAGCATTCAGTACCAGTTCTGAATCTTCATAAGTTGTCTCTTTAAAATTAGATGTAATGAGTGCAGCGTTATTAATTAGGATATCCAAGCCTCGATGTTGTTTTTTTAGATGTTCTGCAAATACTTTTACACTGTTGTTATCAGTAACGTCAAGCTGATGGAAAAGGGGCTTAAAACCTTCTTTGTTCAAGTTTTTAACTGCTTCGTGTCCTCTCTTTACATCCCTTGATGTTAAGTAAACATATTTTACTCCACGTTTACACAGTTCTCGAACTGTAGCATATCCTATGCCTTTATTAGAGCCTGTCACTACAGCTACTTTATCAGCCATATTCCAAATTGAACTGCAGGCAATTTTGTTATTACCGAAACTTTATTGTATTGATAAGAGCGGCATGGAGATAATGTTTAGTTTAAAAATAAACAAATGATGATAATAAAGAGTATAAAAAATGTAATCGCAGTAAATGGAATGATACATCTGCAGGTATGAAAACCCGGCCTATTTTAGCGATCAGAGTGAGTGATAGAAATAATGTACCTTATTATCAATGGATTAAGATGTGAAATTGTTTGATGTTGAGACTTGTCACTCATCCTATCTCATCTACTTATCTTTTCTAAATTGATAAATAACAAGTGTAATTTAAAAATTTACAGCACCCCCGACAAGTGAAGGTTACAGTAACTAGAAAAGAGCTGAACTTTCAAACGGCTGAACAGATTTTGTTGGATTATAGCTAAGAACACACTCGATCAAGCCACCTTTCAAACAAAAAAAAAACTAAATTAAAATCGGTTCATTAGTTTAGGTACACAGATACACACGTCAAACTTATAACACCCCTCTTTTTTGGTCGGCGGTTAAAAAATAGTTAAAGTGTTATGGAAGAGCAACCTGATATTAGGGTTTTGACATATGCCTTATTTATTTATGTATACGCGATTTACACTTTTAATTACACTACTCTAATCTAAATTGCATCAAAAAGTTAATATTAGGTGTTACATGTTTGTTATAACTTATAACGTTTAATTAGTAAAATCTTGTGTTTGCTATGTACTGCGCTGTAGTTTTAAGTAGATAAGAAAAATTATCACGCAAAAAAGCAATTAATTTTAAGTTTCGTATTAAAGAATAGGCTTTGTGTAGTAAATAGCAATAGCTTGTATAGTATAGAATATTATTGTAAATTGAACAATTGAAAAGAGCAACCGCCGAGTTTCTTGCTGGTTCTTCTCGGTAGGAACGGCATTCCGAACCAGTGGTAAATTATTTGACGATTCAAAAGCACTTATAAAAGTTTATTTGAATAAAAATCTATTCTATTCTATTCTATTCTATTCTATTCTAAAATATGACGCTAGAGCTAAAGTGTGAGTACTTGTGTTGGGTAATAATGGATTTTAGTAATTCATTCAGTGCCATAGCCCATAATACTTATTTATTTCAAGAAGTAATAACTTGAAATAAATAAGTACGTGTGACTTTAATTTTTTGGTATTTACCAGTATATGTTTCCCCTATTCTTCGGTATATCCCCTAGCAAATAATATCATCATCATCACCATCGTCAACCGATAGACGTCCACTGTTGACTTCCTCATGCCACGATCTTGCACCGAGCCGCATGAATCCAGCGGCTTCCTTGCGACTTGTTTGATGTCGTCTGCAAATAATAAGTTTATAGACCTGTCTGCTAGATTTTTGCGATCCATTCAACCGATTTTGACGTGGTACCTACTTACAGAGATAGCTTGAATCCCGGGGAAGGACATAGGCTACTTTTTATCCCGCAAAATCAAAGAGTTCTCACAGGATAGTAAAAAAACTTAATCCACGTGAATGGCCGTGGGCGTTATCTAGTAACTTTTCCAACCGATACAACCTATACTCAAATGTATAAGTTAAACAGGAGATGGATTGTAGGGAAAAGTTTAAAAATCGGCCAAGTGCGAGTCAGACTCGCGCACTGAGGGTTCCGTACTCGGGTATTTTTCCAACATTTTGCACGATAAATCAAAAACTATTATAAATAAAAAAAAAATCTGTTATAGGATGTACAGGTAAAGCCCTTTCATATTGTGATACCCCACTTGGTATAGTTTATCTTACTTTGAATATTGAAACACGTTTTAATTTTTTTTTAATATGCTGTAACCACAAATTCGCGGTTTTCAGATTTATTCCTGTACTTGTGCTATAAGAACTACCTACCTGCCAAATTTCATGATTCTAAGTCAACGGGAAGTACGCTATAGGTTTCTTGACAGAGACGACGGACGGACAGACGAACAGACAGACAACGAAGTGATCCTATAAGGGCACGGAACCCTAAAAATGATAATTAAACGCAGATTTGTCAAGCATATTATTAAAATATCCCTGTAACCGCCGTGTACAACAATTAAGTAGAAAATAATTATAATATGTAACCATAAAGCATCCCGGATTAAAAGATTATCCGGGGCTCAAAACTGGCGACACGCACGTGGTTCACCGCTTTGAGTACTTTCCACGCGTACAGCGGTGAGAGGAGAATGCCCCTTATTTATACCATACGATACGATTTAATTTTAGTTCAGATTTTAGTTCCAACAATCTGATCTGATCCGACTTATTTTAGCTCAGATTTGCAGTTCCAACAATCTAATATACTCCATCAGCTTGCATGCATTTACAGGACACAGGCTTTTTCGTAAGAGCGCTGTCTAATATGTTTCTCCATCTTCCTCACCCAACCGCTTTCCACCACCTAAAACTGGGAAAACACACGCGGTTTACTGCTTTGAGTACTTTCCACGCGTAAAACGGTGAGGGAGGAATGCTTCTTATTTATACCATGCGATACGACTTTTACCTTAGCTTTACGGCTCCGCTAATCCAATGTAATCCATCAGTCTGCATTTGTTTAGTGCTGGATATTGGCTTTTTGGAAAGAGCGTAACCAAATACGGTTCTTCGGTTCATCCACCTGCTTGAGTTGAGGTCATCGGTCCAGCCGGGTGAAGTTTTTCCTATACTGTGGTTACTGTTATGCCACCCCCCACTGGTAATTAGTTCTACGACGGACATGACTTGCTGGACTTCAGTTTGCTAATTCGTTGAGTTTTGTCAGTAGCTTTAGTTCTACTTCGACTTTTCTTGCTCTGGATCTCATTGCTGAGAAATATCAACCAACGTAGCTTGTTTCATAGTGCAGGACCAACTGTCAGTGTCCACTTTTGCGTTCCATAGGTACGCGTATAATTATTAAAAATTATTATAGCTGTACCAAACATATAAAATTGGTCAGCAGAAATTAGATTTCCAGGAGTAGGAAAACTACTGCATGAATAAATGGGATATAAGCTAAGGGAGCTCACTCAAAAATTATCAAAATGAGATTTTCGTTTGAACTGTTCCATGTTTCTGTTTTTCTGTTTCCATGACCCTTTATGATGTTCCGTATATTCGTTTCCATGATTTGCTTCTTTTGTAACAAGGGTTAATTAAATAGACCATGATTCAAAAATCCGAACGATATCATGTCGTACAGTATAAATATCTCCTGGAATTCGCACCAATTAATGCTTAAAACGGAGTGCATGTGGAAACTAGTGTGAATAACGCGCGAAAGTTTCCCGCCTTTTTGACTACACAAAAAGGCATTGCTTTATTTAATACGAACTTTTTTTTGAAAACGTGGGTGGTATATTTCCCTTTCACTGAGATTGTAAAGGACATTTGGATCAAAGTTTTTTTAAATATTTCTAGATTTACATTGAAGTCTCGCGTAATGGACAGGCGCGGAAAAATCAGGTAAAATGCATACAAGACGCAGCAATAATGTTAGAGTTGGTAGTGCGTATTTCTTGCTTTTTCTGCTTCTTTAGTAGTGGAAGGAGGTGCATACTGCATGATGATCATAGCAAAGCTTGTGGTTCAATGTACTCACAATATAGGTAGTTGTGTTATACATAACAGACCTAAGGCGTCTTATTGAATAAAACAAAACGGTCAAGTGCGAGTCGGAGTTGCATACGAAAGGTTTCGTACTATCGTACAAGAAATAACATTTTTTTTAATTCTCATAGCGACCATTTTAATTTTTTATTACTTGTTGTTATAGCGGCAATAGAAATATACATTCTGTGAAAATTTCGACTCTCTCCCTATTACAAGATACAGCCTACTGACAGACAGACAGACGGACGGACGGACAGCAGAGTTGAAGACTAAGGTTGAAATCTATAAAACGCACTTTGACTTTGCTTAGACTTAAGTTTCAGTTAAAACGAGACAGATTTATGCCAGAGCAAAGTTTAACAGGGCTCTCTCCGTCACTCGTTTCCACTCGTTTCATACAATCGTAGTTCCAATTTCATTTGAATATTAAGCAACCAAAGTCCATGAAATTTTGCAGACATATTCTAGAAACTAATATCTGTGTCTGTGGTGTTTTAGATTTTTCTAAAAATATGTAGTTTTAAAATTACAGGGGCTCAAAGATTTGTATGAAATTTTTAAGACCGCGTAACTTTGAAACCGAATATTTTAACAGAAATCTGGAAAACCACAGACATAGATATTAGTTTCTAGAATATGTCTGCAAAATTTCATGGACTTTGGTTGCTTAATATTGAAATGAAATTGGAACTACGATTGTATGAAACGAGTGGACACGAGTGACGGAGAGAGCCCTCTTAAGTGCGCTTTATAGATGTCAGCCTAAGTAATAGGGTCCAGTTGACATCTTCCGGGTGAGGAACCCTAAAAATTGAATTGAATTGAAATTACTCAACCAGTATTTAACCCATTGTTAGAGAGAATGCAATAAATAAAACAAACAATGTCCACACAAGGGGTAATCCCCGTAAATGTTCAATTTCGTTCACAATTAAGAGTATTTTGGGCCGCGGCCAAATGCGCTGCGCTACTGTCCGATGGTGTAATGCCCATGATATGTTAAGACCCATAATATAATATGGGGTTGTTTTCACGTTTGTTCAATTATTTTTATTTAGGGTAAAGTACGGATAGATGCCGCAGTGGGATAGACGCCACGCTTTCAAAAAATCTAACTTCCCTTAGGCACCACACACCTTATGCCTTCAAAAGGCATCCATTCCCAAAAACATGGGTCTGCAAAAATTCATTTTATGCAAAACGACTAATTGTTAGGTCAACAAAAACTAGTCGTGACGTTACATGAAAGACTAAACTAGCTATACTAACAGGAATTATTCAAATTAAATTAATAGTTTTTAAATTAGAACACTTTTTCAAAAAGTGGGGCATCTATCCGTACTTTACCCTAATATTATACTAACTGATGACAATATTTTGATGTCATGAACCGGAGCTCTTTTAAACGGTTCAATGATGTGAACCCCGGACAAGTATTGTGAAAATCAGGACGTGCATTTAAAAAGACATCATTTACCATCTTGTGAATAAAATCATACAAATTTTGTTTAAATATGCAATTTATGATATTTTCATAGTTTAATGCAGCTTAGCAATTAGGCTCTATTTAATAAAATTTGTTATATAAAATATCTGAATTAATTAAGGTTTCTTTATTCTACGTTGATAGTTCGACTGTTTATTTTATGTACTCTAAAATATATAGTATAGCATGTAGACTGTAGATCCACCCCCTTTGTTGTCTCTAATAAAACCCCCTCGCAATTTACCTAAGACAATATTTTGATGTCATAAACGGTAAGCTCTTGTAAATGGGTCGATGATGTGAACGCCGGACATGTGACAATCAGGGCGTGCATTTAAAAGGACTTTACCGCTTTGTGAAGAAGGTTCAAAATGCTGAACAAAGGTTCGCCACAGCGTTAACGTCAGGGCAAACGTTAGTGGAGGGCACTACATTTTATAAGGCTTTGGTTACATGGGGGTCGTTTATTGCTCTTTTAGATCCAAAAAAAATTTGTTGTTTTGTAATTTTTAAAAACTACTTAACTTTTTAAACTTAAAACTAAATCCACGCGGACGAAGTCGCGGGCGTCAACTAGTTTAGAATAAACTAAGGACAGTTGAATAGAAATTAATCATAAATAGAAGTTTAAGCTAGAATAATATTACTTATTAGCTCATAGGCTAGATGGTAGTAGCAATAAAGCTGCCATTATATAATCGAGCTTTATGCAGGAAAAAGAATGTCGTTACTAAACACTTCACAATGTAAACACAGCTTAAGGCGGCACTACAATTTCCTTAAGTGTCAGTAGTAGTTTTCTTCAGCGGCACAGACACTCAGCCGAGTGGCTTGTGCCGGAGTGTTTGGTTTAGTTAGCTTGGCTGCCATTACATCGTTACTCTTCGGGGAGATTAAAAGCCGATTCACACCAAGCACGTACACGTGACCATAGGCATAACTGCACTTAGTGCTAACATATATAGTTATAAAATGTAATATTTATGATATAGAGCGAACTATTAATAATAAATACACTCTGTACAGCTGTGTACACCCTTTGGCCCCTTGCCACTAACTTGTTACTTAGTTAAGACCCTGGTCTATGTTTTGTAAAGTATTGCTCTGTAGGAGACTGAAGTTATTTACTTGTCGGGTACTATCATGTCTTTCTGTTCTAGCTTAAAAATATCCTCAATGTTGTAACCAAACATAAGGGTGCAAAAGTGCAATGCAATAGTTACGAGTACGTATATCACACTTCACATCACACTAATATTATAAAGGCGAAAGTTTGTGTGTATGTGTGTGTATGTATGTGTGTGTGTGTATGTGTGTGTGTGTGTGTGTATGTTTGTTACTCCTTCACGCAAAAACTACTAAACGGATTTGGCTGAAATTTGAAATGGAGATAGATAATATCCTGGATTAGCACATAGGCTACTTTTTATCCCGGAAAATTAAATTAATTTTCCCACGAAAAAACTAAATCCACGCGGGCGAAGTCGCGGGCATCGGCTAGTAAGTATAATATACCAGCACCCCGCCCTGGTTTAGCACGGGCAGCTTATTTCAATTTTCATGTATCAATAATCTACAGTAAATGATTAATTAGGTAAGTTTTATACAAAATATAATAATTTAGCTTTCTATAGGTGAAAGAGTTTTTGAGTTGATCCTACTTTTCTCTTAATACATTAGTTATAATATAATATTATGTGCTATAAATATAATGTAATATAAATACTAAATTCAGGTGGTGCAACACCTGAATCCATTGGCTGGCTGCCACTTGTTTGAACTATGAGGACGTTTCTCCATAATATAGTGGGCGTTTTTCTGACGCTGCGTTTTACGATAAAAAATAGTTACTAATGCATAAAACCTTAATTAGAACAAAGTGAGAGTATCATTAATTGCTCTTCTTGTTTAATGGTTGCATTCATTTGCGAAGCGAATAACTTCGGTCCATTACTAACTGTGGATTGATGTTGGCATATAATTGGATTCTCGCTAAAAACAATGGACGTTGATTCGATAAATTTGTGCTGCATATTGGTATAGTGGAATTCGTGGATAGAATTTGTTTAGTAATGTATGTGATCCATCCAATATTTGTAAATAGATTTATGTAAAGGATTGGATTGTCTAGTAAACCGAATACGTGATCTTTATGGTGGAGACTAGATCATTGATTTATAGGAGGTTTCTATTAAAACTTTGAGGTGATCACGTACCCATATCAGGGTCCCAGGGTGTGCTACTGTGTGCTATCACACTAATATAATAAAGGCGAAAGTTTGTATGTATGTGTGTGTGTGTGTGTGTGTATGTTTGTTACTCCTTCACGCAAAAACTACTGGACGGATTTGGCTGAAATTTAGAATGGAGATAGATAATATCCTGGATTAGCACATAGGCTACTTTTTGTCCCAGAAAATCAAAGAGTTCCCACGGGATTTCGAAAACCTAAATCCACGCGGGCGAAGTCGCGGGCATCGGCTAGTTGTATAATATGCAAGGCATAAAGATTCAGGCTGAGCTGGCACCTTTTACGAGTTTTTTGTGCCACAAATGACCCCAGCTGTTGCTAAGACGCTTCTGTCACTTATCCGCGTGTAAGAATTTTCGCACTGATTGCACTTGGGCTGTTGTTTTACGGAAAAAATCCTTTAGTGCGGCTGAAGTAATACTTCTTGGACTTTGTAGCAGATATTACGATTAAATAAAATATAAATAGGTTAAAATTTAGTTGTATTTAAAAATAAATAGGTTAAAAATATATATCTACAGTTTTTAATCTGTGGCACTAACTATTTGGTAAGTACTTCCAAGCACCTCTTAATGCGGGCCTTAAAAAGCTGTCCAGTTTAGCAACCAATTTTACCAGAAATAAGGTTTGGTGGTTTCATTCATCCAAAAAAGGTTTAAGTTACTCTCAGTTCGCATCTTAAGAAATTTTACTTTACAAACTTAAATCCACATGGATGAAGTTATGGTTAACATTTAGTTTGTTTACGAAATGTGTATTATCTATTATATCAGGTAGAATTGTTAACAATATTATTCATGTAAAATAGCTAGAGCGTATACCGTGGAGTAATCTCAGAAATTCCAGACAGGCATAATCCGTAGAAGCGAAACGCTACCTACATGACGCCGCAGCGTGGAAAATCACGTGCACATTTTAACACCATTTAGTTACAAGGCAAAGCCTTTTTGGTAGACGGAAATATTTCATTTCATCCTTTGAAGGTGCGTTGTTATGAAAACAGGTCTTTTGCCGAATTTCCGGGATCCATTCAGAGGCAGGAAACATCGGAAAGATTTATTAAATTCAACCAAAAATCCCCCAGGCATGTCCACAGAATAGTAAATAATGCAATAGAAATAGTAAGTATCTACTATTATTGATATCGGGCCAGGCAGCGCGGCGTGTCACCAATTCTTAACACCCGTTACCTAGTAATAAGGAAAAGTCTTTTCGGTAGATGGAAATATTTTATCTTTTGAAGGTGCGTTGTTATGAAAACAGGTCTTTTGCCGAATTTCCGGGATCCATTCAGAGGAAGTAAACATCGGAAAGATTTATTAAATTTAACCAAAAATCCCTTTAGGCGAGTTCGCAAAACATATAAATAAGGTAATAGAAACAGCATCTTTTGTACTGGACAACGTGTGGCACACCATGATAGCATATATGCTTTTATACATATATTATATACACATCGATGTACATATATACAGAAATAACAACTTCTCATTTTGGTGCCTCCTCTATTGTAGGTTGGTCAATAGGCTACTTGATGCAGGTTCTTCAGCCTTTCCTTTTCCGTCTCACGTCCCTTCTGCTTAGTATCTTGCCCTGGATATAATTAATTTATAATAGATCATATTGTTTTGAAATTGATCGAGTAGAAAAACAACACCTGCATCAACATCTCTAATCAAAGTCAATCATCATCATCAAAAAATAAAATCATCATCGTAAATTAAAGTGTACAAAATATTTAATAATATTTATTAACTTATTATACATACCTATATGCCAGCTTATAATAATTGTTTTCAATGCTTTACTTTTGGTTTTGAAAGCAGGTTCTACTGAGAAGAGCCCGAAAGAAACTGTATGCACATACGTCTGTTTTTAGTATAACATGCACTGATGTTTCAGTAGACATCTGTTGGGTGACAATCTCATGCTATTTCTCAATTTATTCTGATTTCTGTGGGCTAAGCCCTGTCGCTATTTGAAGAGAATATTGTTAAAGGGAGACCGTATGTGGAAAATGAGAGAAATTATTTGGGATATTTCTTATGAAATTTGATGTGGATTGTGGTTGCTTCGCGGATGTTTGGATTTTGTGAATTACTGTACTGAGCCGGCTTTTATGGGCTATTTTATTTTACTACAATGAAACCTCATTCTTAATCAAGATCAGTGAAGTAACTATTATACTTACTCATCATTATCATTATCATTATCAACCGATACTAAAAATGCAGTTACGCATCCCGCGCAATAGCGGGTTTGTTTGACTCACTAGCAATGCATTCGATGCCGAGAATAATCGTATCCTGCCCAACATGCTGGGACGAAGACGAAGATTATAAAATACAAGTTTCTTAAGTAAACTCAAGATTTATCAACTGCGATTAAGGAGGACGGGCTGAGCACGTCAAATTAATTACACCCATTCGAGATAATCACTCAGAAACTGTAGGAAGATGCTTTTTTGCTCTCCCCGTCCCAGGCTCGGGCGCCCGTCGCAAAACTTTGTCGCATAAATTATTGCGGAGTAATTAATGCCTTAAAATTTAAGTAGCCGTGTAACTGCACAGTTAAAGCCCTTTAAAACGGAGAAAAATTTAGGAAACTAATGAATATCAAGCCTTATTTATACATTCATACCATCCAACTTTCCGAAATGATTTGGAGGAATGTTTTTTTTTTCTCGTGAGGAAAATTCGTCATGGATACCACCAACCACGGGGAGCACAGTGGTGACGGACTCCTACCGTCTAAAACCTCACGAAGTTCCATCGCACCGCTGACGATGGAACACAAAGGACCGACAGCGCGTCGTTACTCCGTCAGCGGAACAATATCCCATGAAGAGAAAATGTCAACCATGATACAAGGGTACACTGGACCAAGCGCTGCTGTTACCCGCAACACTCAGGCACACGGAGTGGTTACGTGGTTGGTACCCCAGATAGATTATACCCTGGAGTAACATATAGGTTAATTTTAATGCCGGAAAATCAAAAATTTCCCTCGGGATTTTTAAAAACCTAAATCCACGCGGACGAATGCATGTACACAATTCATCGAAAACATTATTTTTAAGATGGGTTTCTAGAAACTTACAGCCTCCATCAAGATAACGAAACACTGGCGCAACTACAAGATAGTGGCAAGAGGCCAAAGGTCGTACACAGCTGTACTGCATTTATTACTACACTTGTAAGTTACAGCGTTTAGATCTTTACCGAGAGTAGCAGGTTCGAGTTCTCGGCCTATTTTGAGTTTTTAGGGTTCCGTACCTCAAAAGGAAAAACGGAACCCTTATAGGATCACTTCGTTGTCTGTCTGTCTGTCTGTCTGTCTATCCGTCTCTCCGTCCGTCCGTCCGTCCATCGTGCCTGTCAAGATACCTATAGGGTACTTCCCGTTGACCTAGAATCATGAAAGGCAGGTAGGTAGGTCTTATAGCACAAGTACAGGAATAAATCTGAAAACTGCGAATTTGTGGTAACATCATTAAAAAAAAATTAAAACGTGTTTCAATTTTCAAAGTAAGATAACTCTACCAAGTATCATATGAAAGGGCTTTACCTATACATTCTAAAACAGATTTTTATATATTTTTATGTAGTAGTTTTTAATTTTTAATTTATTTAAATTTTAAAATAAAAAGTTTAATTTATTTAATTTATTTAATTAATTAATTTATCGTGCAAAATGTTGGAAAGGTCTGACTCGCACTTGGCTGGTTTTTATTTTTTATTTTTGGCAATTTGTCGTACTTTAGGTTTATATCCATTAATAATGATTAATTGTCGATGGATGCCCACTGCTGGACATAGGTCTCTTGTAGCAGAATTCACACACCTTTGAGAACATTATGGAGTACTCTCAAGCATGCCGGTTTCCTCACGATGGCTGAAACACACACGAACCCGCATATGAAGGTTCCCTATCAAAAAATAACAACTTTTTTTGTGATGTAAGCACAAATTCACGTTTTTCGGCTTTTTTCCTTCACTTGTGCTATCAGACCTACCTATTTGTCAAATTTCGGAAAGTAGGTTTCTTGACAGACACGGTAGACAGATAGATAAAGCAAAGTGACCTTGTAACGGTTCCTTTTTTCATTTAGAGGTACGGAACCTTAAAAATAGAAGTGAATGCCCGGGATTGAACCCCGGACATGCACCGTTATTCTGTTTAGATTGGCCATCATGGACAAAATTCGGTCGAGAGGAACAGTAGAAAAAAGAACAGAAAAAAATTGTATAAGTTGTATCCGGTTAATAAATATTTTTTCATTTCATTTTTTTCATTATGTCCTTTAAAAGCCGATTCACACCAAGCACGTACACGTGAAACTTGCTTGTGACGCGCGTGAATCCGTACACATAACTGCACGCATTACGTCTACGCGAACGTTCAGGCCACGCAAGCGGTATGCCGTGGTTCATACAGTTCCATTCATTACAACGCAAATGGTACGCGCTACGTCTACGCTTACGTAACGCATTACGCGGCCTGTGTGGCCGGCGCTTAGTATTTATGGAACAGAATGCGTTCCGCATTTTCTTACACAACGTATTATGTAGTTTGGATGTAATTTAATATTCTCGACACACCGAAAATCCTGCAGAACCAGTTTCAACGTATTATTTCAGTTCCGGAATTAGCATAGTCGAATTTTGATTAGCAGTAAAACACAGAGTTCCACTTTGCAACACTGACTGGAATGGTGTGGTCAGGGAGATGATTTACATGGAGGAGCAAATATAATACACCCTCAATAGCTCAACGATTAAGCGCACTGAAATCCGAAAGGTCGGTGGTTCGAATCCCATCCGTTGCTCTATTGACGTACCTACTCCTAACACATGCTTTACACTTAGTTTGAGGGGAAAAGGGAATATTAGTCATGATTAACGTGGCTAATATTCTTTAAAAAAATTCTTGACGACAACCAATAAATCTTATTTCAATACTAGCCTAACTTAATATGTCCGCGACTTCGTCCGCGTGGACTTCACAAATTTCAAACCCCTATTTTACCCCCTTAGAACTAAAATTTTCGAAAATCCTTTCTTAGCGGATAGCGACATAATAGCTGTCTGCATACCTTTCAGTTCAATGCGTCCAGTCGTTTGACTTGTGCTTTTAATACCTACTACAATTAGTCAGTCAGCTTCTTCTTTTATATATAATAATCATATTTTATCCAAAAGCTAACTGTCTGTGTTTTTTAGTACTTAACCTTTGTTTAACATAGCCATAGTCATTTTATTTTTATTTTTTATGTATGTAAGTATGTTTCATATACCTATTATTTAAGTACTTGTATGTATCTATTATATCTGTTAAGTCTGTTGTAATACTATAAAGTTTACCTGTTATATTATATAAATGTTGTGGACGCTAGTAATTGATATACATATCGGTCATGTAATAGTTTGTAAGTTAGTATATATAAAATGTTAAATATGTATATTGTTAGCATTCCTTAATAAATAAAATAAAAAAATAAAAAAATAATAATATCTACATATTTAGATGCTAGCTTCCGGGACCACATACCCAATTTACTGATAAATGAACTGTTAAAAAATCAACAGTATCTCCTACTTACCTATTGCACGCTCTAGGAATAAAGAAGCTCCGTGTTTAAGCCCATTAAATATGCGTTAATGACATATTAATGCACAAAACCTTAGTCATTAGGTGTTGGAAGTGTCATAAATTGCTTTTCGGAGTGGTTTTATGGTTGCATTCGTATCCGAGCTTGAAAACTTTGGGCATTAACAACTTTAAATTGATGTAACTCATAATTGAATTCTCACTTGATTTTAAAATAGAAATCCGCTAAAAGGATTATTAAAAATTCATAATCCCAAACAAAAACATTTCATGTGAAAAATAAGGGTTTCTATCAAAAAGTTTCGGCCAGTAAAAGTACTGATATCAAAAATTATGGCCAGTTCTTTGCTAGGCTTAGTAAATGGAACCATACAGTTTTGTATGGTGTATCTTCTTCGGACCCCTTCAAGCTGTCATCGCATTCATAGGGATCCTGTTAAAATGTGTTTAAATAATTTATGTAGTTTCCTAAATTTATATAAATGTGTTTAAGAGGGCTCTCTCCGTCACTCGTTTCATACAATCGTACTTCCGATTTCATTTGAATATTAAGCAACCAAAGTCCATGAAATATTCTAGAAACTAATATCTATGTTGTTAAATAATATTAACACCGCAATTTGAAGCTCATTTGGACTGGCAATGGTTTTCTTGTTTTCAGCTTGTTAACATTTTTGTACTTCTTCCTTTGAATTTTGCCAGGAATTGAATTTTGATTCAAACGCCCAAGCCTTAATCCAACCTTCCATTCTATCAAACAGCAACGATATGAAAATCAACATAGCATCACTCGTTCCTCAGCGAAGAGTGTTAAAGAATATACAGACAGGCTTACAAATAATAAATATTTTATAGCTGACGGATGAGTTCATGCTCGCCCTAAGTGCATGTCTGTATCATTCGTAAGGCATAAATATGTTAAGGTTGATGGCACACTGAGCTGTTTTGAGGTGATATAATAAGCTGGTGCTTATCAGCTTTTACGTGATTACATTCATTTTTTATTTCGATACAAGTTAGCCCTTGATTGCGATCTCACTTGGCGATACGTGATGATGCAAGGTGGTCTAAGATTGAAGCGAGCTAACTTGAAAGAGGTATGGCAGTTCCTGATCGATTTCTACGCTTCATCGTACTGGAACGCCAAATCGCTCGGCGGCACGGATTTACCGATAGCGTGGTAACTACTCGGAGTCACAGCCGTAACCTCCCATCAGACAATTTTAAAACGACAATTACTGATATCAGCAAGATTTTTAAAGCTAACTAGCAACCGCCCATGGCTTCGCTACGTGGAAATTTTGAAAAATTTAGCTCAAAGGGAACTTAGTACAAAATTTTAGCTTAGGTCTAAGAATTTGTGTTAAAAGCCTTGAGGAGTCAATCAGTAAGTGAGTCAGAACTTTGTATGAGAAGATAAAATGAATCGGGTTGAAGTGATCGGGTCGGGTTGAGTAAGTTAATTTTCATAACGACTTCTTTTCAGTAAGATATGTTTCTAAAATGTACAAAAATTCCAAATAGAGGGACTTGTCGTTGCAAAGCTGCTTGTAAGGTAGAGCTAATTGAATTTAATCTCATTTGTTTCCAAATTTTTGCCTGGATTCAGTTTTCGAATAAAAATAATATCAAAAATGTTTCATACGTATTTAATTGTAACAGGTGTAAGTTACTTTATATATACATTATTACTGGTGATTTAATTTTTGGTATGAAGTTTAAAATAGATTCAGTCTCGAATTACTTATTCATTACTTTTAAACAAGTGGATAACGATATAAGTCAAAGGAGATTAAAAACGAATTTATTAAAATATTCAGATTTGTACCCAGTGCACCACCGGTTTAACCCGCAGTGTAGCGTTAAGCACAATGTGTGGATTTAAAATTCCATTTCCGCGTACGTGATCGCGTAAGTTCCGATCCGGATTCCCGGATCCCGCGAGCAAGCCTCTCTGTTTGCCTTCCGCTTCCGGCGGTGTGTACCTGCCTTTATTTGCTACCTTTTTTGTGCCCATTTCCTCACGGAGTGTAGTGCGCGCGGAAGTATTTTCTTATGAGTTGCTTTTGGAAAAGCGAGATTAATTTGAAAGTTCTATCTTCTCAAAAGGTTCGTCTTGTGAAGATTTTTTAAAATAAAAATAGCGAGCAAACGAGCAGGTGGGTCACCTGATGTTAAGTGATTACCGCCGCCCATGAACATTTGTAGCACCAAAGGAACCGTCGATGCGTTGCCGGCCATTCAGACCTTATAGAGGCCAGATAGAGCTGTCTTATGTATTATTGCACCCATATTACTCTTTATGACTCCACAACTCTTTATGTATTATTGTTAAATAATAATTAATATTAAAATAACATTGTTTATTATTTATTGTCTCTTCTAGTCTACCTTGTTGTTTAAATAAGCAAATATTTGATTAAATATCACGTCCAAATTTCTCGTGAAACCAAAAACAATAACCTAAATTAACCACCTCACAGATATACTAAGTGGAAACAATTACATTTGCGCATCATACATTCTGTGACGTAACTACAAAGTTTACTGAAATAAGTGATAAGTGACAAGCGGGAAACTGACCCTTTATATAATAATACCAGCCGATGCCCGCGACTTCGCCCGCGTGAATTTAGGTTTTTTGAAATCCCGTGGGAACTCTTTGATTTTCCGGGATAAAAAGTAGTTTATGTGCTAATCCAGGATATTATCTATCTCCATTCTGAATTTTAGCCAAATCCGTCCAGTGGTTTTTGCGTGAAGGAGTAACAAACATATACACACACACACACATACAAACTTTCGCCTTTATAATATTAGTGTGATTATAGCGAAATTCTTATGGCGAATACGCTATAATAAGAAATGAGGAGGCAAATTGCTTCGCTTCTCCTACGTATCACATCCCTAACTAACATTATTGCACCCAACACAGCTCTCTCGTAGTGTAATTGGCTTCTTTAAACCATAAGTATTTATTTACCTACTAAATGCCTACTACTAATTTATGTTTTAAATATTTTAAAGCAATTTATTTGAAATCGATGTTCAATTTTTGAACACAATGGCCCGTAATGAATTTAAATGATTCTGTTTTGCATTAATCAGCATAATTTGATGGATCGGATCATCGGTCGTGTAGAAAATCGGTAACTACAACAATTTTCATTTTTATTTCCGTAATAATTTTTTCTGCAAAACGGCCCGTAAATGGAGGATGCCTCCCAATGTAAGCGTTCTCAATCATAGTAATATTATTAATGCAAATTATACTATTGACATTTGTGTGTGACTATTTGTCTGTCTACAGGGTGGAAACTAACCACGGCCGAAGCCTCCCACAGGCCAAACCAGAGCCGATTTAGAAACTATACCTAAATTCTCAAATTGAAACACAGGTGCACTCTGTATTCCTCCCATAGTTCGATGGTTGTTTTTTGTTTTGTCGATATCCCAGACGCAGTGGTAAGCATTGTGGTATTATTAGTGGGAAGTCCCGGGTTCGATTCCCGGCAGGGGTTTGGAATTTTATAACTTCTACATCACTGGTCTGATCTGAGGCTTCGGCCGTGGCTAGTTACCATCCTACCAGCAAAAGCCGTGCCGCCAAGCGATTTAGCGTTCCGGTACGATGCCGTGTAGAAACCATAGGGTTATAGGTTTACTGAAAACTGCCATATACCCCTACCAGGTTAGCCCGCTTCCAACTTAGACTGTATCATCGCATCGCTTACCACTAGGTAAGATTGGAGTCAAAAGCAAACTTGTACCTATGTGAATTAAAAAAAAAATTTGTAAAGACTAAGGAGGTAGACTACTATAGGTACCTACCAAGCTTTAGTGGGTAGCTTCGTAGGAAAATGTGGCAAAACACGTCTCGATTTCGAGAGAGGGCCGGAGGTTCATAAGAGGATTATACACAGTAATAAGGTTTGCGCCGCACTCTGGGCTAGGTCAAGTAGGGCTTACAACAATTTTGTTCCACCCACACTTGATGAAAGAAAATACTCTTTCCTCCTTTATTTAGTTTATAAATAAACCTTATATTTAGAGTCTGCCTACCTAATGCCTACTGAGTCCTAACTACTGAGACTAAGTCTCAAGTCTCAATATAATAGATTAAAAAAGACTAAAAAAGCTCGAAACTAGTCGGGCTTACGTCGACTAAATACGTGAGTAAAGCCGGATAAATAACAATTTTTTATTATAATAACCTTTTGCGGTTCCCCAGATACAGCCCGCCGACAGAGAGACGGACGACGGGCGTACGGACGGACAGTAGAATCTTAGTAATAGAGCCCCGTTGGCACCCTTCCGCTACGGAACCCTAAAATATTTCCAAATCAATATCGGATCATTCAAAATTGATATTTCAATCACTCCTGTTTTCAAGTATCAAAATCGCATATAATTTATGATTGATGTCACATAATGCACGTTAGATTGATCTCAGAGCCTCGTTCACTGAAATCCGTCTTCAAATATGAAACGACGCAGTGTTGAGATGATGAATACGATTTTAAGTAGAGTGTGATTAATTTGAATATAATATGCACGTTGCGATCACAAATCTTTACAGTTTGTATTGAATAGAAGCAGCTGGTAATTTGAGGAATTTTATGATATAGGTATAAAGAATCTAAAACTTGTTTTGTTACAATCCGCCAAAGAAAAGGTAAATCTGTGTGGTACGACACGCACCACTCACCCTTCCACTGCTAAGCAAGCAGGAAAAGCCAGCCACCAAGCAAGCCCCAATTACCACCACGCAACATCACACAAATCTACCAGAACACACCTACCAGCTAAGGTAAACACAGCACGCAAATAGACAGTGACACAAGTGTAAATTAAAAATTTATAACACCCCCGACAAGTAAAGGTTACAGTAACTAGAAAAGAGCTGATAACTTTCAAACGGCAGAACCGATTTTCTTTAAGAACACTCTCCATCAAGCCACCTTTCAAATAAAAACACTAAATTAAAATCGGTTAATTGGTTTAGGAGCTGCGATGCCACAGACAGATACACAGATACACACGTCAAACTTATAACACCCCTCTTTTTGGGTCGGGGGTTAAAAATTACATATTACGTACAGATTATTATTAATTTGTATTCATAGGTGATCACAATCTGACTATTAAATTCAAATTAATCATACGCTTCTTAAAATCGTATTCATCATTGCTTTGTCCGGCGCTCGCGGACCTTTTCTCATTTAAAATGTGATCCGGAACGGGTTCCATTTAGCAGGGATTAGCAGCATCAATCACAGGCCGAATGTTTGGCGACGGGAAATGAGAAAAATATTCATCAGGATAGCCGAAAAAAAATAAAGTTCACCAATATTTCATTTTTTGAAGCTAAAATTATGAAATAAATCCATAATATCCTTAGAGCTGAACTGATCTAAACGTTTGTCTTCAAGAGACTCTTAGTCTATGGACTAAGAGCCAGCGCATGCCAGACCTTTGTTATTTCATAAAAGGTGAAAGTATCTCTGCGTATTGTCGCCGGTTTTTCTTCACGGTTTACTGCGATGTTCTAGCTCGGAAAAGTAATAATTCATACATGTGCATAATCATGTACGGAACCCTAAAAGAGCTAGGCCCGACTCGCACTTGACCGGTTTTTATTTATATGGATTACAAAGCAGCGTGACCGCAGCGCTGCAGCCACGCTGCTTCCGCGCGGCACTTTGCGGTTTTGAAGGCGCCCTAATGTTTGTATGGGCACTTATAGTTAAAGACCTAAAAAGTGACTTTTTAACCCAGAAAATCAAAGAGTTTCCACGGGATTTTAAAAATCGAAGTCTACGTGGACGAAGCTACTGGCATTACAGCTAGTCAGCTAGTTCTACATATAGGTAAGTACACACTTACTATAATATATTTTATCAATATTTCATAGTACGACATGGAAACGCTGTTTATTCGGTTCTTTAAATACGTATTTTTCTCACTTTCTGTCTCGCAGCATTCAGATCAAGTGATTGATGTCTGTAACCCCGCAAGATTGATCTCTCTCAGTTCTATGCAGATTCCTGATGCTATGATAAAATATCGTTTTCAATACTTTATGATTAGGTACCTACCTACTTCGAAGCTGAGTTCCCACGGATGCGGAGCTGGGTGGAACGGAGCGGAGAATAGCAGTGAAAAGTGGCAAGCGTCTCCATTGAAGCGGAGCGGGGTGAAGTGGAGATGAGCTGCGCAGACTAGAGCTGCATTGCGCTGTGCTCCAATCAGTCTTTATCTAACCTACCCACCGCTCTGCATTCTCCCGCTACGGCTCGGAGCCGCGTGTATACAGAATGTAACCAGAATGCTAGCCAAAATCAAGACAAGTGATGATGACTGATGATGACTGATAAGGTACAAAAGACTTTGAACTATGTAGCTTACCCAGCGCCAACTATAGGTACGTGCTATCATAGTTACTAGATTTCGCGACTCGCGTTCATATAGTAGGTATTTTTAACCTTCGACCCAAAAAGAGGGGTGTTATAAGTTTAACGTGAGTACCTGTATATCTGTGTATCTGTCTGTGGCATCGTAGCTCCTAAACGAAGGAACGGATTTTAATTTAGTTTTTTTTTTGTTTGAAAGGTGGCCTGATCGAGAGTGTTCTTATATAATCGAAAAAAATCGGTTCAGCCGTTTGAAAGTTATCAGCTCTTTTCTAGTTTTCTTATAGAGTTTCTGTGTCGGGTTTTTTTTAATTTTGAGTTATAAATTGCTAGCATATAGGTAATATGCTAAACTAATACTACACTAAATAATTGTTTTTTGGATTTCATGTATTAAAGTTATGAAGCCATAAAATCTAACATACGAGTAATATGAAGAAATTGTGTTTTTGTACGGCAATGGAAATTTGTTTTTACCTTTAGCAGACGGCCAAGGTCTCGCATGTTATTGAATGAGAATATTGAATTAGCTTAGCCTTTCATGTTCCAATAACATTACCTTATTTTTTGTTTTACGGCTTAGGTCTTAGAAGAGGTAGGTACATTGCTCTATAATGAATATATAGCCAATTTTAAACTACATAAAAGCTAAACATACCAAAAAATCAAATAAGTTTTAATAATTTTTAGGAATACGAATTAAAAAAGGAACCCTTATATATTTTTATTTAGTCCCTCTGTCCGTCTGTCTGTCAGCCCCGTAAACTAACGCTATACAAAACATCAGATCATTTTTAACCTTTTTTAAAAAGAGGGGTGTATCTGTGTATCTATGTATCTGTGTATCTGTCTGTGGCATCTGTAGGTCCTAAACTAATGAACCGATTTTAATTCAATTTTTTTTTTTGTTTGAAAGGTGGCTTGATCGAGAGTGTTCTTAGCTATAATCTAAGAAAATCGGTTCAGCCGTTTGAAAGTTAGTAGCTCTTTTCTAGTTACTGTAACCTTCACTGGTCGGGGGTGTTATAAATTTTTAATTTACACTTGTATTAACTACAGTCCAAGATCCTATTTAGTTTAGAGAGCTAGTACGTACAACAAAATTAACCACATTATTAAAGTTTGTCTTTATACTTTCTTGTTTACCTTTATTTTGGTAGTGAAACCCGTCCAGCCGTAAAGTTAACAGAGTTTTGAAGTCACAAGCAAATTTGTAAAAGGTTAGTTTGCTCCCTTGTACCTAAGCTTACCAGTCTAAAATATAATGAGAAGATTACCGAGGTAACAAGCTTCGTGTAGGCTCGAGTATACTTAAAAATTCCTTGGGCATATCATAGCCTGTATTTTTTGTAATGTAATGTGTAAGGGAAAATTTGGAAATAAAAACAAAATGGATTTGCTGAGTAAGCAGGATATTTTCTTAACTCAAGCGGGTAATCCCATAGACCTATAATACTCGTAGCCCTAGAGTTTTGCTATGTGATTAAATCAGCAATGAGGAGATCTGCAGGAGAACCAATGTAGATAATTGATATAGGTCAACGAGTTACGAAGCTGAAGTGGCAATGGCCAGGCCACATAGTTCGGTAGACGTTGGGGTCCCAAGGTGCTAGAATGGCGAACTCACCCCGGAGAGCGCAGCGTTGCAGAAGCTGGGAGCCACTGGATACAAGAGACCTACCTATGTCCAGGAGTGGACGTCTTTCGGTTGTTAATAATGATGATGATGAACGACGTTGTGTCATTAACGTTCACATAGTATGATTTTTATTACAATTATCAAAAATTGCGGATCTGGCAAGGTATGAATCTCCCTGATTCACACAGCCAGACTGCACCATCACGTTAGTATTGAATTGGTTTTAGTATCAATATCGAACATTCAAATTAATCACACTCAAAACCGTATTCATCATGATATTATTCAACATCGTTCTGTATTTAAAGACGTGTCCCGAACGGGGAGAGATCAATCTTACGGGCATTAGGCGACGCGTTGAGCTGACATCAATCACACGTGATCCGAATGTCTGGGACGAGGTGAGGAGAAAATATATTATCCTAATGTTTACCTACTCTAGCTATGTTTTGTGGTTTTCTAAAAAACTGATAAAATAAATGTACTTACCTATCTTATAACAACTTTTGCATGTAAGAGAATATAATATGACTTACTAGTGAAATATTGTGTATATCAAGCATCATTTTTATAGATTCTTAAAATTACGATCACGTTCAACATAGTTTTAATATTCAGTTTAATCACACATTCAGATTGCACCATCCCGTTAGCATTGAATTGGTTTTAGTATCAATATTGAACATTCAAATTAATCACACTCAAAACCGTATTCATCATGATATTATTCAACATCGTTCCGTATTTAAAGACGTGTCCCGAACGGGGAGAGATCAATCTTACGGGCATTAGGCGACGCGTTGAGCCGACATCAATCACACGTGATCCGAATGTTTGGGAGGTGAGGAGAAAATATATTCTAATGTATTCGGAGCTCGCTGTTTTACCGATTCTCGCGATGCCTATTTCATCGGATATAAATCGCTTTTGCTATATTCACAAACATAAAAAGTGCTAGCAATACGCAAGTTCATTATCACGGAATTTATATTTTACCTTCTAGCTTATGCCCGCGACTTTGTCTGCGTGGACTACCAAAATTAAAACCCCTATTTATAACCCCCGACCCAAAACGAGGGGTTTCATAAGTTTGACGTGTGTATCTGTGTATCTGTCTGTGGCATCGTAGCTCCTAAACTAATGAACCGATTTTAATTTAGTTTTTTTTTTGTTTGAAAGATAGCTTGATTGAGAGTGTTCTTAGCTATATTCGAAGAAAATCGGTTCAGCCGTTTGAAAGTTATCAGCTCTTTTCTAGTTAATGTAACCTTCACTTGCCGGGGGTGTTATAAATTTTTTTACACTTGTTATATGTATTAAGATAGATATCCAAATTAATCACACTAAACTGACAGTCGCATTCCTCACTTCTTTACTTAGCACTAGTACAAAAGAGGTAATCAAACTTTCAGTAGGTAAGTAGGTATATATCTGTTTTATTACTTGATGTTGCCTTGCTCTACATTTACGTTATTTCGAGGGTCGGCTACTAATTATCCAACTTAAACAATAAAAGGGCGCAAACTAGTTTTCGGCTCTAATTTGAGGCAAATTGTTTGAGCCAACATTCGGGGTGAAATTTTTTCGGTCTTAATTGCCCCTTTGTGTCTGTAATTATACCTACTTTTATTGTTTTTGGTTCGCTATTGTTTTTGTGTATTGTGGTGCGGTTTAATTGAGATATAACATATTACATAGCCAAGTAAATTGCTGAAGTAAGTTACTGTTTTTTTAGAAGAATTTAGTAGTGTGGAAAAAGTTATTTTAGGGTTCCATAGTGAAACAAAAAACCTTCACAGTTTCGGCCAGCCCGTCTGTACGTTTGTCCGTGTGTTACAACAACTTAAAAATAAACTAACAAGCGGTAGAGTTAGGCAGCAAATATTATATTAAAAACTTCTACTAATATTTTAATAATATCAAGCTATTAAATTTTCAAAAAAAATTGTTCCGGACCCTTATTTGACCAGTTTTTGAAAACAGATACTTACGTATATTGATATCTGTTTTCAAAAGTTTTGTTGTTTGTCGAGTAGTTTCTTAATGTAACTCCAAATACAAAAAAGCTTGTCTTAGTAAAATTCCAAAGTAGTAACATGTAAAAGCTTTTAACACAAAAATAAATAATTATTATTTAAGAAGTGGCTTATTGGATAAGAGCTTGATAATATAATAGCTGGCTGCAAAATATGAAATGCTTAGCTAAAGTAATTTAAAGATAATGGACTGAGTTTGAAACATTTTAGAAAGTCCCATTAATACGTGACCTTTAAACAAAAGCAGACTTCTTGGCAAGTTTAAAGAACCTTCCACTACAACTTACTTATTACGAAGGGTTACAATTTGATTTATGACCCCTAAGTAGGTATTTATTGAAGTAAAATTTCTTAAGACCCATCGCTTTTAATTAATGCAGGTCAGACTCGCACTTGACCAGTTTTTACAACCATGCCCTCTAGACCATGCCTGGCACGGACCCGGTGCAAAATAATCAAAGTCAAAGTTAGAATCATATATTCAAAGTAGGTACTATTGTACTCCTTTTGATGGTCGAAATTGTACGATATAGTGGTGATAATTAATTACGTAACTTAAAACTAAAGCTACGAGGGTTCCAAACGCGCCCAAGTCTGAGAAGAGCCCACAACAAACTCAGCCGGGTATTCTTTTTTTAACCCCCGACCCAAAAAGAGGGGTGTTATAAGTTTGACGTGTGTATCTGTGTATCTGTGTGTCTGTATATCTGTGTATCTGTGTATCTGTGTATCTGTCTGTGGTATCGTAGCGCCTAAACGAATGAACCGATTTTAATTTACTTTTTTTGTTTGAAAGGTGGCTTGATCGTGTTAAATCGTAGTCAGGTTCCTCGATGAAATGATAGATGTAATCCATTTAGTAGCGTTTATTTCTCCCAAACACTATATTAGTTATTTGTGGTGATTTATTTCGTTTACTTGTTTAGAATTTGATTATTCACTTTATTAGGAAGTTTATAGAGTTTTGGCCGTGAGCCGGCATTATAACACGCTTCAACACTGACGCTCAAAAACTGGTGGACAATACCGCCAAAATTCTTATTTATACACGTTACGATTTTAGTATCATGACTTGTAAAAAATGTTTCTACTGAATTTATTCAAATCAAGACTTATATTTTCTACATTTAGAGTCAAATCAAGACTTTACATTTTCTATATTTTAGTCAAATCAGCTTCAAATATTAATTTATAATCAATGATAAAGCTAACAATCGAGAGTGTTCTTAGCTATAATCCAAAAAAATTGGTTCAGCCGTTTAAAAGTTATCAGCTATTTCCTAGTTTTCTTGTAGAAAAGAAGGTTAGATAACCGTTAGGTTCATAATATTCAAGTGTCGATTGACAAATGTCAAGCTGTCAAGATGGACGTTGCCTAGATATACATAATTATTTATTTGAAAATGATGTTTTGGAAAACTCAGATACTTTGGATCGTAGGCGCGTAATAGTCCAAGAAAATCGGTTCAGCCGTTTGAAAGTTATCAGCTCTTTTCTAGTTACTGTAACCTTCACTTGTCGGGGGTGTTGAAAATTTTTAATTTACACTTGTTACTATCACCACTTTACAAAATCATGCCTAACAAAACCATTGTGTTGAATCAAAGGAGAGAAGTAAGGACTGTTAACAATAAGAAATAATAATATTTAATAATTAATTGTAACCGAATCGCAAGCATTCATTAAAGTTCAATATTAAATTGAAGTTGTCGTTCGCCCAATCAGCAATTGAAACATTGGTCTCCAAAGTTAAATTACATACTGGGAAATTGATTTGCTCAAATCAAATGTTTACTCTGTAATATTAGTATTATGGAAATACTCGTATTTATTTATCATACTAGTTCATACAGCTGCAGATAAGCTGTTAAATTAGTTAAGTTAGTTGTTTAATTAGTTTTAAGAAAATCGATATTTTTTAAAAGTACTTTATCTTTAGAAACAATGAAAAATAAATAGCTTTGATTGTTGTTTGATTTTGAAGGAAGGAGCCAGGTGGTTGTAGAAATAGGACTGAATCTACACTATCGAACGATTTAAAAAAAGTGTAAGTACTGTATCCATAAATTGAGGCCAAAATTTGTTTTTGTCAAGCATAACCTGTTTTTCCAGATCAAGAAAACCCTTACTAAGGGAACGACGGGTCGTAGGGAGCCGCTGGATTCTGGCGGCGCGCAAAACCGTGGTGTATGGAAGTCCCTACAAGAAACATATATCCAGCAGTGGACGTTTATGAGTTCATAATGATGTTGATGAACATGTTTTTAAATACCGAATAAATATTTTTGAAAAGTTTAGGGCCAAAATTATTCTTATTCTCTTGTAGGTATGTTAATAACCCGGAATTCCAAACGAAATATTTTTGAAAAAATCAAGGTACGGGACAGATGAAGATAAATTAACCTTTTACTTACGAAAGCAAAGTAGGTACGTGGGATGAAGGAACACAGGAACACCATTATAACAAACAAACCTCAACGCCATTTAAGCCCACTTTACACTCCCACGAAATTACTTCCCACGTAATTTTTAAAAATATAAATATGCGCGGACTAAGTCGTGGGCATCATTTAGTGTGATATTCAACGGCCCATAGTACGGCGACTTTTGAAAGCTTTTTATTTCAAAGCTATAAATTAATAACTTCAATGTTGGTTTGATAGACTAATTATATTTTTATTTTGTGATCCCGGAGTGGATTAAGATTGTTTTATTGCCATCTGTTTCTGACTTCACTACAATGAATATCTAGTAATATCATATCTATAATATCCCCTAATAATATCTATCTAGCTCACATTTTTTGCTTTTAAAATAATATGTTTAGCGGAACTTAATATCTACGTAGACAACATGTCTAGGAAATAGTTTTTCGTGGTTTTTTCCGCTATAAACGTTTAATGACGACACCAGAGCAACTATATCAGAAGTTATTCCCTTTGTTCTTATTTTATGAGATCAGCAACATAAAAGTTAAGAGGCTCTTTAAAGGTAAACGGTAATAAATCTTTCGGAACATAACACAAATCTTGAAGTAGTAAAGCTTGAATATACCTAATATAAGGATGCCTGTCCTCTAAAACGGATGTGTTTAGCAGACTAAAGGTGGAGACAAACTATCGGACGTGTCCGTAAGCTGCGGCTGACAGCCACGAGAGAAAGGTGTGCACAATAGTTTGGGACGCGGTGCAGCAATAGAAAATTCTATCGGACGTCCGAGAGCTCAAAGCTACGTCTGCTACTTACGTCCGATAGTTGACAGTTCAGTGTACATTTTATTATTCAGATAACTAAAAATCGCAGCTCGTCCGTCAGTCGCGTCCATCAGCCACGTCCGACAATTTGTTTCCACTTTAATATGAGATTATTGACGGATGACGTAAATAAATTGAAATGATCCTTCACCGAGCATTGAAATATACACCTTATTTCGATTGGATAAATATTGAATTCAACTGATAATTTAAAATCCTCTGCCATCTCGTCCTCCAATGTGCGTAGGCCCTAATTCGCGTCCATTCGGCGCCCACCCATAATACCTATTTGGAAGATCGGGATTCTTCGTGCGTGTTCGTACGAGTTCGCACGAGTAACATTCAGAGTGCGGTCGGCCTTATTATTCTTTTTATGTTCTTATTTTCACCCCGACCATGTACAAGGTATGTTATTAAGTATTTATTAAGAGTTAATGCAATATTAAAAAGGTTTTCACACAGTTTTAATGTAATCCTATCACGTTCCACCAGTCTGAACCTTACCAACGATTGTAAATGGTAGGCATTACCTTCGTTCAAGTTACATTTAAAGCTGTAACCGTAACCTTTCAGCCCTATCACTGACCTCTACTAATACAGTACGCTGGACCTGCGATTGAAGACCTGATTTTAAACCAACTTGATTTTCGCTATTTTGGCGTTGATAGCAGCAGTGTGGGTTATCTGAGTGTGCTCGGAACTAAACCTGAAATCTATTAAGCTTAATCATAATCATAATCATTTATTTGCTCAAATGTAGGTTAGCATAGATTTTACAATTTATTTTAGTGTCACTACATTTGCCATGTAATAGCGTGCAAATATTTTACATAAGCAATGTAAACTACACTAAATAGTTTAAATTTACATTGAATATGCTCAAAATACCTACACATTACAGTCATACTTACCTAAGTATGACTATGTATATGTATTATACATATACATTTATACATTGTATATTTATGACTATGTATATGTATACCTACCTAGGTATACATATACATAGTCATAAATAGGTCTGATTTCACAACACCATCATTACTGTTAAATAAAATATAATTTAAAGCTCTAAAATTAAAATGTAAATAATTTAATAATTCATTTATTATCTATGTAAAATGTCAACAAAAAAGTCACAAGAGTATACAATTAACATACATAATAATTAATTAATAGACTAGTTCCTCATAACTTTGCTCTAACTTACTAAACTAAATAAAATGAATAAAAAACCTTTACAAATAATCAAATTAAAGACATACTCAAAGTTAAAATGGGACAGAGTTATGGCTCTGATAAACCTGTCTCGTTTTAACTCTAAGTAAAGTCTGAACAAAATCAAAGTATGCTCTATAAATCTCAGCCTGAATATTAATGATGAGACATATTCTGTCAAAGTAAGGACCTTTTTTAACCCTCGACCCAAAAAGAGGGGTGTTATAAGTTTGACGTGTGTATCTGTGAATTTGTGTATCTATCTGTGGCATCGGAGCTCCTAAACTAATGAAGCGATTTTAATTTAGTTTTTTTGTTGTTGTTTGAAAAGTGGCTTGATCGAGAGTGTTCATAGCTATCTATAATCAAAGAAAATCGGTTCAGCTGTTTGAAAGTTATCAGTTCTTTTCTAGTTACTGTAACCTTCCCTTGTCGGGGGTGTTATAAATTTTTGATTTACACTTGTTATTGAAACAAAGTGTTAATCTTAATTTCCGGTAAGTACGCTCGGTGAGACGCTTTGAATCAGAACAAAATATAATTGTCATTTTGTATGGCTCACCCATAGATAAGCTTTTCTTTCTATTATCTATGGACACACCCCTTTCAGGTGCCTTCCAGCGTACTTGTGAAATGTCCATTTGAATGGACCCGGTCTAATCGCGTGCGGTTATTGAGGGTGGAATAATATAAATCCCACCTTTGCTCCAGAAAAGCCTTTGTAAATCCCCACACATTTTTGTTTTATCTGTTACCGTTAGAATACGAAAAGCGATAATGTACGCATTAACTAGATAAAGATTGGTTTCGAACAATTATTTGAATGTAAATATTTGGGGACATGTAACTTCAAAAGGACATATTTTTTAACTCCCGACCCAAAAAGAGGGGTGTTATTAGTTTGACGTGTGTATCTGTGTATCTGTCTGTGGCATCGTAGCTCCTAAACTATTGAACTGATTTTTTATATAGTTTTTTTGTGTGAAACGTGGCTTGATCGAGAGTGTTCTTAACTATAATCCAAAAAAATCGGTTCAGCCGTTTGAAAGTTATCAGGTCTTTTCTAGTTACTGTAACCTTCAATTGTCAGGGGTGTTATAAATTTTTAATTTACACTTGTATGTAGATATGGAAATCTACAGACTCGAATATTTGTTTCTAGAACTTGTCTTTAAAATTTCATTAAGTTAGATTAGTTTAATACTACACATATCTGTACAAGTAATTAATTAAGTAAGGTATGTAACCCTAAAACGTTAATTAATTACGTATGGTACAAGCATAAAATCACACTAATATTATAAAGGCGAAAGTTTGTGTATGTGTGTGTATATGTTTGTTACTCCTTCACGCAAAAACCACTGGACGGATTTGGCTGAAATTCGGAATGGAGATAGATAATATCCTGGATTAGCATATAGGCAAATCCAGATAGGCTTTTTGTTCCCACGGGATTTCGAAAAACCTAAATCCACGCGGACGAAGTCGCGGGCGTCAGCTAGTGTAATGATAATAATATATCTCATGGTTCGCTGAGCTGTATTTTTCGGAATCTCGCACTTCGTGAATGAGAACGCCCGTGATTTTGCCATTTCTTTTTATTCTTTTCCCTCTACCAATAAGCGTTAGCCTCATATCAGGGGAGGAGGTATATGTAATACTTACTTTTGTTATAGCATAGGACCACGAGGTCCAAAAAATTAGCGATAAAAGGAGTGTAAATACCCTCTCCGAGAATTACTGGCGTATAGATAAGCACTTAGTGTTAGAATTGTAATATAATGTAGTTAGAATTTAGATACATTTTTGGAATATTTATCATAATATTGTTCATTCGGAATTGAAAATTTATGCATGCAAGCAAGAACTTTTTTACACTTTAACTTTTTAATCTGACCAGATGTATTCCGGTTGATGTAGCTAATATTAAAAAAAACTTACTATTCCTGACTTTTACAGTGCTGATTTTGACCAACAATTTACTTTTAAAAATGAATACACGAGCATATCGAATTTGTTACACCGAAGAGAGCGCTATTTTCTCTTGACTCGAAAAGTTCGATGCTCTCTTGCTTTTTCAGACCTAGATTTGGCATATTTTTAGCTTTCACACTAAAATTGTCTGACCGGCTCAAGTAACGTTCAAGGAACCAAGATTTAATATGTTTTTAGTTTTCATACTAAATGTTATTTGACCGGCTGATCAAATTGAAACTTATTACACCTAACAAGAACTATATCTTCTCTTCTGTGTGTGGTTCAATGCTCTCTAGCTTTTCCGACCTGCTGCAGGGCTCAGTGTTTTAAACTGACCCAGATTTGACATGTTTTTAGTTTTCACACTGAACGTTATCTGACCTCAAGCGCATTTTAAATCTACGATTCGAAAAGCTATTCCACTTCGCTGAATATTATTTTTCGTATGCAAACTGGTATTCAAAAATCACATACCTATAGAATTTATCATGTTCATTGACTTCTAAGCAAGATATACGTTCACTTTGAGAAATTAAATTAAATACTAGACAACTTACGCATGACATTATTTGTGTTTTATGTAATTAATTTTATTATTATCATAGATCACCATACTTTTCTTTATTGAAAAGCTTCACGTAAATCCATCCATACTCATATTTAAATGCGAAAGTGTGTCTGTCTGTCTGTCTGCTACCTTTTCACGGCCCAACAGTTCATCCGATTCTGACGAAATTTGGTATAGAGTTAGCTATTATCCCTGGGACGGACATAGGCTACTTTTTATCCCAGAAAATCAAAGAGTTCCCACGGGATTCCTAAAGACCCATCCGCTTAACCAATTTGTATGTTTAGTACCGAGGTAGCTTGCGTCCATGTGATTGACATAGGCAACTTTTTATCCCGGAAAATCAAACAGCTCCCACGGGATTTTCAAACACCTAAACCCACGCGGACGAAGTCGCGGGCATCCTCTAGTTCCATATAACTCCAAAGTCCTACCTGGAAAACCTGTGTGGAGAACCCAGAATAGGAACAGAACCCTTTCGGCTCATAAAATACGTTATCCCAAAAGATTTATTGCGGGGGTACAGAATTCAAGGGAAGCATTAATCACGGAAAAGAAGACCCAATTTAGGTGCACAATTTTAATTTTGAATCAAATTATTTAACTGTAGGTAAGGATGCCACAAGTTTGTCGCAGATTAAAGGCACACACACACTTCCATAGTAGACCATACAAATCCATACAAATATTATAAATGCCAGTGTGTCTGTCTGTCTGCTAACATTTCACGGTTCATCCGTTTAACCGATTTTGATGAAAAATAGGTGCAGAGTTAGCTTAGGTAACCGCGTACCGGTAAGCGCAGTGTGGGACGACCTCCTGCCCGCTGAACCGATGACCTGAAGAAGGTGGCGGGGAGCGGGTGGATTGAGGAAGGCGGAGGACCGTGTTTGGTGACGCGCTCGTGGAAAAGCCTTTGTCCAGCAGTGGACGCATACAGGCTGGGATAGAATGGAATGGAAATAATGGAATGGAATGGAACCGTGATTTGCTGAAAGTATTGGTGACCCTAAGCGATAATGCTGTAGCAACAATTATTTCCACGGAATGCTGAGCGCGAGGTGCTGACGCGTCGGTGACAGGTGCCGCCTGACACCGCTTGTTTTATTGCGCGTGTCCATTGTTAGGGCAAATGTTTAATTTACACGCCATTTAATAATTTTCAGCCTTTTATATAATTTGCCTTCCGACTGGGAAAGCCTGCGGTTTCGTCTGTAAAAAAAATGTTTAAATAAAACTCTTACTGCAAACAAATGACTACGCTTCGTTACGTTACCTTGTTTCAGTTATACTTTTCAGAAATTGACAAAATCGCGTCCAGGGCGAGAGACTTGCTTACTTTTTATCTCAGTCAAGGAAAAATATAACAACTTTAACGTAAAACTAATCGAACACGTTACTGTAACCTTTACTTGTTGGGGATGTTATAAATTTTTAATTTACACTTGTACTACTAATTGTTACTAATAACTAAACATATACATAATTGACCGAGCGAAGCGAGCACACGACACAAAGTTAATTGATGTCGTAGCGAGGCAGGTAAGAATATGCTATGGAGCTTTGCGCGAGGTCTACGCGTCACACATCTCAGGTCCCTGTCTGCGTGTCTGGTGGAAAGGCAGCCTTATCATGGTATAACAGCCGCATCGAATTATAATGTTCAATTTGCGCTCGTGGTTAGCTGGAAACTTCTGATATTGACGTCTACTGATTAGCTAGTAGATTTTGAGAGCCCGTAGGAAGTTTTGAGGAGGTGCTTCATAAAAACAGAAAGCCTGTAATGTGTAAGTTTTTCCCACTTGTTTATTTATGGCAAAGAAAACGTGCCAACTGGATAGGGGTAGTTTTGTATAGACTTTACTTACTGTTAGGATACGCAACCCTTCACCTTTTTACAAGATTTTTTAAAAAAAGTCGTAGTTTTTTTATGGTATCTTATCAGTAATCACCTGTCTTCGTTTTTGCTAGCGTTTTGTTTACAGCCTGTATGGGCTCTCGGTCTATATTAGCAGGTACGTATCTAGTGGTAGACGGGTTGCGGTTTGGAATGAGACTTGATAATACTGCTTGTCTTGGCGTTGATTGTATCGTAAACACTTTATTTGAGACGCCTAATTCGATCGTTTGACGAGGTTACAGAAGCTATGGAAGGCTGTTTTGAATTTCAATGTTCAACAATACTTTACAAAGTGTAATTAGAAATGTGATTAGCGCTATTTATTATACTATCTAAGCACAACTATTTGTCTTAAACTTGTAGTTATAGTAATGTAGTATTTTTCAAACCCTCAATGTATAGCGTGCAAAACTCGTGGCCAATAAACCGTCAACGATGCGTCACCTAACTACGCAACGTTCGTTGCCCTCTAGTGTGAGTCAGATGTTTTAGCAATAAGTACATAAAAAAATTAAAAAACAAAACAGGTTTCTTTAACAAAAGATCTTTTTTTGTGGTATGTTATCAGTAATCACCAGTACTAGAACCTGTCTTCAATTTTGCTTGCGTTCTACTTGCACCCTGTATATTCGACCACGATTTTCACAATTTGATAATAATTTATACTGATAATAAAATACGGTAGGTACGATTCCTAAAATTTTACGACCGACAGAGAGCCCAAAAACAGATTTATTTATTTACTAGCTGATACCCGCGACTTCGTTCGCGTGGATGTAGGTTTTTTAAAATTCCCGTGGGAACTCTTTGATTTTCCGGCATAAAAAGTAGCCTATGTGCTATTCCAGGGTATAATCTATCTCCATTCTAAATTTCAGCCCAATCCGTCCAGTAGTTTTTGCGTGAAGGAGTAACAAACATACACACACACATACAAACTTTCTCCTTTATAATATTAGTGTGATTTTGGTCTCTCAGTTTTTGAAAAGCTTTCAAACTAGTCATACTGCTGATATTAAAAGCAGTAAAAGAGGTAACAAGTATAAATAAAAAATTTATAACACCCCCGACAAGTGAAGGTTACAGTGATTAGAAAAGAGCTGATAACTTTCAAACGGCTGAACCGATTTTCTTGGATTATAGCTAAGAACAATCTCGATCAAGCCACCTTTCAAACAAAAAAACTAAATTAAAATCGGTTTATTAGTTTAGGAGCTACGATGCCACAGATAGATACACAGATACACACGTCAAACTTATAACACCTCTCTTTTTGGGTCGGGGGTTAAAAAGCCGGTGGCAGACGGCAGGCGGCATCCATTAGTTTAGAATGTATGTCGTATTTATTCAATGAAAAGCGCCAACCACCTATCGCGGCTAAATCTTAAGTGCCACAAAACCCAGCCTAAGTTATTGTAAAAGCATATCTGCATTGCAAATAAAGTAGGAAATAGGGCATGCGATGTGACCTGCCTTCGACCGATCGATACCTGAAGATAGAAAGTTAAACGCTGCATTCTTCTTTAAAAATTCAGAGCCTTATCTATTCGGCGTTGTTTCATTTTGAAGTGTTAAGTTTTACCTAGGTTATAGCAAAAATTTTAATGTTTAAACTATCGTGAGTTATTTCCTATATTATTATTTTGTTTGGTATAACAGAAACAAAAGAGAAATAAAATAACAGAAACAACAGAAAACTAAAGTAACGGAAGATAAAAAAAAACATTGGATAAAAATACGGTAAAATATTATTATCATCCTAATATCCTAATCCTAATCCTAATATTATTATAAATGTGAAAGTGTGGATGTTTGGATGTTTGTTACTCAATCACGCAAAAACGGCTAAATGGATTTGGATGAAATTTGGAATGGAGATAGATAATATCCTGGATTAGCACATAGGCTACCTTTTATCCCGGAAAATCAAAGAGTTCCCACGGGATTTCGAAAAACCTAAATCCACGCGGGCGAAGTCGCGGGCATCGGCTAGTATCCAATAAAATAGAAGAATTTTAACAAGCAAACAAAATATGCTTATCAAAATATCAGCAGAGCATTATTAGAAGCAGACATTGAGAACGACAAAGTTCCACAGTTGGCGCAAGTGCTTGATTGTTAAAACTTTGTCTGTTTACTGACAGAATGGGACTGCCATCCACTGTTACCATAAGATAAAAGTTTTCAAGTTTCCAACTTAGAATATACATTTTGTAAGCTTTCAAATTTCAATAGGCATCTAATAAATAGAGAATATATTTTCATTTACTCACTAGATGATGCCCGCAATTTCGTCCGTGTGGATTTAGGTTTTAAAAATTCCGTAGGACCTTTTTTATCTGCCGGATAAAATGTAGCCTATGTGCTAATCCAGGATATAATCTATCTCCATTCCAAATCCGTCCAATAGTTTTTTCGTGAAGGAGTAACGAACTTACACACACGCATACACACATACATACGCACAAACTTTCGTCTTTATTATATTAGTGTGACTAAATGATGACCTGCGGCTTTGCCCGCGTGGATTCTTTTTCTATAATTCTATGAGAACCCTTTGATGTTCCTGAAAGAGTAACCTACGCTAGTATCCGGGCTGCAAGTACCCACGGCCGAAGTCGCCCACCAAACCAGACCAGAGACAATTTACAAATAATTGTAAATTCTCAAATTATTCCTGCCGGGAATCGAACCCGGGACTTCCCACTTGCACCACAGCGCTCACCATTGCACCAAGTACTATGTCGTCAAAAAAATTGGTTGTCTGTAAAGTCGGTTTACTGACGATAGTAGAACGTGACAACAAAGGCCGATTGTGCTTCTTTGTCGCTCGTTCCGCGCTCTCGCTTGCACTTCAAGCCTTACATGGAACGCCTCAGAGCGAGGTAACGCCGCATGAGTCATGTTTTTTCGTGCGCGCAGCCAGCTCTATCGAATTATAAGACGTTGTCACGTCAAAAAATTAAAGGATTCTACGTGGTGAATGAGTGTGACATAGTTCCGTAGTTGGCACAAGCCTTTGATTGTTAAAACTTCGTCCGTTAAGAGTTAGAGTGGAACTATTCACTGTTAACATCAGATAAAAGTTTGGGACTTGCCAACTTTAGCCGAACATACGTAGGATCGTCGACTTCTGCTAGTTTAAAATTCTATGTAATAAAATATTGTATTCAAAATACCTACTCCATAATATCTGTCTGAGTTTGTTGTGGGCTCTTCTCAGACTTGGGCGCGTTCGGAACCCTCGTAGCTTTAGTTTTAAGTTACGTAATTAATTATCACCACTGTATTACAGATCTAATAATCTGATCTTCAAAAGGAGTACAATAGTACCTACTTTGAATAAAAATGATTTGAGTTTGAGAAATACAAATACAAATTCAAATTCAAGAGATCAGCCCGACAGACAGACTGACGGACAGACAGCGGAAACTTAGTGATAGGGTCACGTTGGTTCCCTTCAGATACGGAACCCTAGAAATGTTATAAAACAAATTACCACACAAATAGATGAAGTTGTCACTCTCAAGGGACATTTACGGTTTACCCGAAACTTTTGAGCAGATATGCAAATATGGACGATCCACCCACATTAAACACATATTCAACAGAATGAGTCGGAGAGTGAGAGTGACAAAGTTGCACATTTAGCGTGACGGAGGGTGCAATTTTCAAAACTTTGTCCTTTAAAACGGACAGTGATAGATATGTACTTACTAAGTACCAACTAATGCTTTTTAAAGTTGCCAAACATATTATGTAGGTACGTTTACTAGATAATTTCGCGTGGTTTTAGATTTTTAGTCAGAACCGTGAGAATTTTTGATTTTCCTTGATTAAAATAGACCTCCAAATATTTATATAAATGCAAAAAATCTCGTCGATTCATTGCTCCGTTATACCATAATAATTAAAGGGCAAATCCATGGATTTACTTCTTTTAGCATACTCAATTGAACTCTCGGCTTAAATATTTAGTTACAAAACGGGCTTATTCCCTCGGCGTTGTCCGCGTGAAAAGTGGAGATTCCCACTAGATTACAACGTGGGGTTGTTTAAGGGGCGGACCAACGAATGCTTGAAAGGCCGGCAACGCATCGGCGGTGCCTCTGGTGCTGCAAATGTTCATGGGCGGCGGCAACCACTTAACATTATGTGACCTCATCTGCTCGTTTGCTCGCTATTTTATTATAAAAAAAGAATGGAATGGTACGGAAAATGGAATTAGCGTGGATTTGGCAGCATGGATTAAGAGATAAAGCAATTTATTAAGCGGGAGTGTAATTAGAAAAGTGGATTGTTTTTAAAATCAAATCCCAAAAGGGGCAACGAGGAAGAATTATGTACAAACATAATAAGCTTTTGAATTACAAATGTAGCAAACATCAATCCGCTTATGTTAGGGCTGGCACACGTTCAAATGAATTGACATGGTAATTATATGTACTAACGGACCACAGCTAAAAAAAATTTTAATGTAATAAGGGCAATAAAGCTGAGCTGTTCACCCATTCTGGATGGTGGCACAACGTCATAGACAAACATAACAACCAATCGCCCGCGATCTTATCCGCGTGATTTAGGTTTTTAAAAATCCCGTGGGAACTCTTTGATTTTCCGGGATAAAAAGCTGCCTATGTCAATTTTCGGGGTGCAAGCTACCTCTGTACTAAACATATAAATCGGTTAAACGGATTGGCCTTTAAGACTCCTCCTTTGAGGATTGCTATTTTGAATTAATGTTTTTTTCACATAACACAATTCTTCGCATATGTAATTACACTTTTGTTTTGTTCAAAAAATAGCTAATGTTAGTCGGGACGATGTAAGGATTCTAACGATATTGTTCTGAAATTTAAAAGTTATGGAGGATAAAGAACATACATACATGAACCCTGAAACTTTACACACCATTTTTTTAACAGTCGTGTAAAAATTGTAATTACTAGCCGATGCCCGCGACTTCGCCCGCGTGGATTTCGGTTTTTTGAAATCCCGTGGGAACTCTTTGATTTTCCGGGATAAAAAGTAGCCTATGTGCTAATCCATGATATTATCTATCGCCATTCCAAATTTCAGCCAAATCCGTCCAGTAGTTCTTGCGTGAAGGAGTAACAAACATACTCACACACACACACACACACACACATACAAACTTTCACCTTTATAATATTAGTGTGATTGACACAAAATAAAAAGGTTTTTTGTGCTACTGCAAAGTTTGCGGCAACCCTAACTAGTAACCACACACTAAACAACGAGCCACTGAAAGTTTTAAACGTTCGGACGCGGCATTAGCTCGCCTGTAATTACGCGTCGACCGACGTTTATGGCGACGTTGTTCGAGTTACGACTGCCATTAAGTTTGACGTTTAATCCACCTGCGTTGGGTTCTACCAACTCGGTCCTGAAGGTATGAAAAAACTACTCTCTTATGAATAACAAAACCCAACGTTCGAATTGATAGCTAATTCTTACTATGTGAATAAAATCATCGCATTGTATAACGTACATAAAATCAGATAGTACAGTTACAATTCCGTCACATTATTTTACCATTTGTGGCGTAGGTACAAATTTTATGAAATTAAATACGATTTAACCAAATAAAAGAGAATAATTAAGAAAAACTGACATCCAATCATAACAAAATACAGTCTAAGTTCCATTTTGTGATACGCCACAGAGCAAAAAAGTCGGTAAAAAGGCCGCACCACGTTATGCACAAGCTCTGCGTCTCCCTGAACTAAACCTTAATATTATACTGAGGTATGCGTAGAGCATTGAATGAACAGGGTCATACAGTGCTCTCAGCGAACATTCAAAATTCAAAATCTTTTATTGTGTCATTTATCTTTTCGTATTTTCTCTCTTTTGTGTTTGTAGTTAGTTGTAGGCACTACCGTTCCAATTAAATGTAAAATAAATTAGACAAATAAACAAAAATATTATGCCGTATCGCCTATATAGCATCGCTCACGGGTTGGCGTACAACTTTTCTAATTAAAGAGCACGCGTTAATCTCAATTGCGTCGGTACTTTGTGCTTGCTTTATAATGCGTGACATCATTAACGATGGATCGAGGGGAGGAGGCGCCTGAATTATTTACACTTCTTTTTGCCTCCCTTTTCCTCAGTTAAAAAACCGGTCAAGTGCGAGTCAGACTCGCGCACTGAGGGTTCCGTACTCGAGTATTTTTTTCCAACATTTTGGACGATAAATTAATAACTATTATGCATAAAAATAAATAAAAATCTGTTTTAGAATGTACAGGTAAAGCCCTTTCATATGATACCCCACTTCGTAGAGTTATCTTACTTTGAAAATTGAAACACATTTTAATTTTTTTTAATGATGTAACCACAAATTCGCGGTTTTCAGATTTATTCGTGTACTTGTGCTATAAGACCTACCCATCTACCAAATTACATGATTGCAAGTCAACGGGAAGTACCCTATAGGTTTCTTGACAGACACGACGGACAGACAGACAGACGACAACAAAGTGACCCTATAAGGGTTCCGTTTTTCCTTTTGAGGTACGGAACCCTAAAAATGAGGCTTTCTCCGTCTAATAAATTTAAGATGTCTACCACCAAGTTTCATAAAAATCGGTTAAATATTTGAGCTGGAAAAAAGAGAACTGTATATAAGGGTTCCGTATGATCGTACAAGATATACGTACCTAACACTATTATATAGAATACTGGAAGTTAATGTGATTTAGTAAATTAATTTTTTCGTGAACACGATTTGTTTTTTTTATGATGTAACCACAAATTCACGGTTTTTGGATACTTTTCTTGTGCTAAAAGACCTACCTACCCTCCAAATTTCATAATTTTAGGTCAAACTATTACGGTTTCTTGACAGACACGACAGACGAACAGACAGACAAACAAAAGTGAACCTATAAGGGTTCCTTTTTCCTTTTGAGGTTCGAAGCCCTAAAAAACGGGACTTTTAGTGGGAAAGTAATCATTTATCCCACTACTAACGTCATTAATATAGGTACTTCTGAGAGACCCTATCCGTAATGACGATACTGTCTCACTATTGGCTGTAATGCATTATTTAAAAAAGAATACCATATACTCAGCCAATCATAACCATTGAGATTGCAATGATGATTGATGCATCTTTCTTGCTACTTGACTTGAAATCTTTGAAAAGAGCAACCGACGAGTTTCTTGCTGGTTCTTCTCGGTAGGAAAGGCATTCCGAACCAGTGGTATCTCTTGACGATTCAAAAGTACTTGTAAAATTCTAATTGAATAAAAATATTTTGAAGTTGAATTTGAATTTGCATCCTTCCGGAATCGGCTGGCAACCGATACTGATCACAATATTTAGTGACTCTCTGATACAAGACATAGGAGTTTCAACATGTAAGTGCTCAGCTAACAATTTCTCGTTAGCGAATTCTCTTTGATACAGGTAGCTATTTTGTATGTAATGTGAAGCCTTAATTTAGTGTACGCCCGTAACACTTTGACAGAGCACTTTGCGTGGTAATCGGTTCAATTATGGGTGATGCTCAAGGCGCGTACACACTACAGAGCGAACAGAGATTATAAGTTATAACACATACGAAGATACGAGGCGACGCGACGTCTAAGAGGATCGTCTAGCTGTAAATTTTCATACAAAAAGCGACGTTTTTCTCCCCGTAAATGTAGTCCAATTTTCATAATTATTAAAAACTAGAGGATGCCCGCGACTTCGTCTGCGTCAATGTAGGTTTTTGAAGATCCCGTGGAAACTGTTTGGTTTTCCGGGATAAAAATTAGCCTGTGTCCGTCCCCGGGATATAAGCTAACCGTCAGAATCGGTTAAACTGTTGGGCCGTGAAACGGTAGCAGACAGACAGACAGACAGACACACACGTTCGCATTTATAATATTAGTATGGATGTCAAAAGTTACTAGCGTCTAAATATCCATATTTTTGACCTAAGAACTTTCTTGTGTATTTTTATTTGCAATATATTGTGGGCTTTTATAAAAACCAAGATTAAAAAAAAAACATAGTTTTTCTCGTAATTTTTTCCGAAAGTGCAAACAACTAAATACATAGCAACGCAACGACAAACAAAAATAAACATAAAATATATACTTTTCAAATGTACTTTTGAATAAAGATAGCTTTGACGTACATATGGTTTCGTCTGTCTTTCCAGATGAACGGACTGGACGAAACCATAGGTAAGGGTTCCTTACTTTTACCACGGAACTCTAAAATTATCCGGCTGGAGATAGATTGATCATGATGATGATGAATCGAAATCAGTCCACTATAACACAGCATGACCCAAATTTCTCGCGGAATTAAACGGAAATTCAAGTCGAAATAACTTCAAATGTCAAAGCGACCATTCAAAAGGCACTTTGAAGTGAACCTATTCACCCTGAAACAGTATTTATTTTAGCCTCTCTTTTAAGAGATTTTCAGAAAGACTGAGCTCGGATAAAACCTGCGTCTGCACAGAACTAAAAAAACTTAGAAAGCCCTTTGAAATAAAACATGAAAATTAAAAGGTAGTACTGTGAATGCGGCTTTATGTGTTCTATTCAGGTGGACTAAGTAACACAACTTGATTCTAAGGGAGAGGTGATGAGATTTCAGATACAAGGCGCATAGTACAAGACAACTTGGTCAAATAAAAGATGTCACTAATGTGTACTTAGCTGAAAGTATGTCACAAAGAATACCGTCTACAGTACGCACCGCAGTGGACATAAATTTGTGAGTTATAAAGTTCAAATTCCACCCTTTAGATCTAGAATGTCTGACCTACTGTTTGAATAAAATACTTTTATTAATGTAGTATCAAAAGTTACACAAGCTCAAAGATTTACATGCAAATTTTTGAGCCAGTGTAGCTTTGAAACTACAGATTTTCACAGAAATCTGAACAACTTTCATACAAAAACATTTAGTTTTTAGAACGTGTCTATAATATTTCAGTGAGTTTAATTAGTTAGTATTCAAATGAGAACCAAGCTACCATTGAATGGAAAGCGCTGGAAAGCACACTACTAAGTTATTTTTCTTAAGCCATATTATATTGTGTATAGATGCTCAGTGTGCATTAAAGTTTTTCATCTTCTTCTGAGCGAGTAGCGTAGCTGTTCATACGAATTTTACGTGAAAAGTTTACTTGTTGTAATGTAAACACGTTTTCGAAATTTAAATTAATTAGGTGCGTTAAATTAAACGTTTGAGATCCTTTAGATTGAATAGAGCAATATCAATTACAAGACCTTATGCCTCGACCACTGTTATAGTCATCTACATCTCTGTAATGGGCCCGATGCAGCTGACTCGTGTTGCTGAAACATTCGCGCGTCTTCCTGTACACGTGTTGCTAAATGAACGTCACCGTTCATACGAATTTCACGTGAAAAGTTTATTCGTTGTGACGTGAACGCGTTTTCGAGTATTAAATTAATTAGGTGCGTGTGAGAGCATTCAGGACGCTCTCAATTAGCGAGTGAATTAGATTGAAAAGAGCAATTATGAGGCAGAACGGTGTATGGAATGAGGTACCGTAATTTTATTTCTTTACGTCTCATTTTGGAACGGGGGACTCTTAAGTTGATTTTGGGAATTGAGTAAAAATGTCATAAAGTGGCTAGTTACGAGTCTAAATAGGTATATTTAAAAAAAAACCGGCCAAGTGCCAGACAGACAGACGGGCGGACGGACGGACGGACGGACGGACAGACAGACAGACAAACAGGACAGAAGGGTTCCGTTTTTCCTTTTTTAGTACGGAACCCTAAAAAAGACCAAAAGGATATAATAGACTTACATACATAAAAATAAATAAACCTACATAGACATTACATAATTATAAATTTATATTAAAAGGCGAAGGATACAAAAATTTTTTGGCTGAAGCATACCAGTTGGATACTGAGATGGATAATACTGAGTTTGCTCTTTTTTCTTTTTTTTTCCTTTTTTTTCTTTTTTCTTTTATACATTCAGTTGCAAAACATCCTTTTGCAATTATTCTTAGGGCAAAATAATCTGCATTGGACTACTCAGCAGTATGTGAAGGCCCACCAGCGTTGACGAGGTTGTCGCAGGTTTGAATGCAGCGATGCCGCCTGTCATGCACATGCTAGACAGGTGTACTGGTGGTCGCAAGACACTGACCCAGAGTCTCAATCTACGATCCTTGCCGGATCTCCACCATGGAACTTTAGGCTCTCGCTGCCTTGTACCGGTGCATTCAGGAAGCGAGAGGATGGGGCGAGCAACCGATACACCGAGCGCCAGAGGGCGCATAAGGACGACGACTAGCGATGGGACCCGCCTGCCAGCCGAGGCGGGTCAAAATTTGTCGGGAGCGCGGCAGCAATACTATAAAAAAAGTATGTGAATGAAAACAGACGGATGATTTTACAGAATATCCTATTTTGATTTTTTTTAAATAATAATAATAATTTTATTTAACTTATATACATTGATTAACTTGTAGAATTTACCTCGAATCGCTATATCAAACAAATGCTAAAATCGACCGGAGCTTGCTTGAATGATGATTTATTATGCGTCTTGTACAACTAAGGACAGACAAGACTGCGTAGAATGAGGGTCGGGGTTACGGCAAACTATATTATAATGATTTGTCTCAATGATGACGTCGCACCTCATTGTGACCATGCTGGTCGATTGCGGTAGAATGACAGCTACAATGACCAGTCACAATCACCTCTTATTGGTTTTCATAAATTGTCAAAGAGTCCTCTGATGTTAAGGGTCATATGGTAGCTTCGTGACTTGACCTTTATATATTTACCTGCGTGCGCTTGCTGTCTGTCACAATGGCACCAATAACAGTTAACTGTCTCACAAGTTTAGTTTCAAAAGTGTATTTTGTAGACTTTACCTTGTGTTTTATATTTCTAAATACACCCGCCGTCCGTCTCTATTACTTTATGCTTAACACCACAACTGACGCTAAGGGCAGCCAGTTCCATAAGTTTTTACTTTATGATTTATTCCCATCTCCTGGGAAAAGCATGAATAGCGCCATCTATGACACTTTTACGGATTTGACCCTGGAAAGTTCCTCATTATTTTATACATACAATATATTTTCCTGTTACGCTCCAGCTAGTGAGAGGACTCAGCTACATAGCCAGTGAGAGGAACAAAGGGCACTGCATTGTCGGGTCTTCTCGACATGGAGAAGGCCTTCGACCGTATGTGGCATGCTGGTCTCCTGGCGAAGCTCCTCACGCCCAATCTACATTTGTACGGTTGGTGGCCTCATTTCCGGATGGCAGGTGTTTTCGAGTGCCCGTAGAAGGCGCGGACACCCAGCCGCACCCGATAGGAGCGGGAGTACCACAAGGCAGCTGTCTGTCCCCGTGCCTCTACGCGGTATACACGGACGACATCCCTGCTTCCCTATCCTCGCCAGACTATTAATATGCAATGGTTATTAATTTATATTTTGAGGCAAACACTCTCGCCGCCTTGTACCGGTGCATTCAGGAAGCGAGAGTGAACCGTCATGGTGCAGCATTTTGAGATCAAGAGTTCTGCGAAACATAAGTATACTTAATTAGTTACTGAAAAAAAATCGGTCAAGTGCAAGTCGGACTCGCTCACGAAGGGTTCCGTACCATTGTTACAAGAAATAACACTTTTAATTTTCTTTAATTTCTATGGCGGTCATTTTAAAATTCTTATTACTGGTTGTTATAGCGGCAAAAGAAATACACATTCTGTGAAAATTTTAACTTTCAGATAAACAGCCCGCTGTTAGATGGACAGCGGAGTTTTACTAATAGGGTCCCGTTGGCACCAATCGGGTACGGAACCCTAAAAATGGCAATCAATGGGGGTCGCCGATGGAAGATAAAACTTTGAGAACATTATGGAGAACTCTCAGTCATGCAGGTTTCCTCACGATGTTTCCCGTTACCATTAAAGCAAGTGATATTTATAAATGCTTAAAACACACATAGCTTTTAAAACTTAGAGATGCGTGGCCGGGATCGAACCCCGACCTTCCAAATCGGAGGCCAACAATGAGTACCTAGGTACCTAGTCTTTCGTAAAAAGAATAATAATATTCTCTTAAAATCTGAAACCTAGATTTAGAAAGAAAGAGGTGTTTTTTTTATTTCTAGCAAAGATGCAAAAAAAAGAAAAGAAATTGAAATCTTTTTCTCAAAATTGAATCGATGCTCCATGGAAACCGAATTAGAATACACAGGCACGTACGGTTTTATTGTGGCACAAAAGTTTACTATGGCGAAGGGGTAGTAAAGGCAGCGAGAAAAGATTCTGTGATTCCCGAATATCGAACGATTTTTCGAATCCGACGTATTTTTCGAAACATCAATTCACAATCATGCTCAGTCGTGAACAATTATTATTATCACTGTTTTTAACCGATTTCAAAAAAAAGGAGGAGGTTCTCAATTCGACTGTTTCTTATTTATTTTTTTATTTTGCTTCGCTTTTACTTTGGTAGGTTTTTGTTTGGTAGGTCGTACTTCAGAGGTGGTTCCATTTTAATTTGGCCAAGATCTGATGAATAACTTCGGTGATGAATAACGAATCTCCTCAATGTATAAGAGTAAATTATTATTGAAGTCGATTTAAAAAAAAAAAATTACTAACGTTTTATTTGTTCCATAACCGATGAAAATTAGTCCAAGTTAACTTAGTGTTCTGTGCTCGCTTCGCTCGGTCAATTAAGTAAGTATATATTCATTTATTAGTAACACTTTTTAGTAAAATATAATCAATAGTCCACCCCGCTTGCCAAGTGCGGACACCACACCTTTAAGAACATTATGGGGAACTCTCAGGCATACTCACCGGTTTCCTCGTGATGTTTACCTTCACTGGTAAAGAAAGTAATATTTGCTTATTGAAAACGCACAAACCTCGAAAAGTTAGAGAGATCAGACCCCGGACACCCGAATGCGAGGCCAACATTTAAACCACTAGGCTATCCCCACATATCCCACATTAAAATAAAGTAGCCGTAAATAATTAAAATGGTTACGAGGTAAAATAAAATGCGAATGCGAGTTTGTAGACCTTTCCTAAGCTGAATCAAGTACATAGTTTATAGTATGATAAATCCTAATGAAAGTCTAGTATAGCCTTAATATCCCAACTAATAACGCGAAGCCTCGTAATGTAACGTAAATATTATGATAAGGCTTGTACAGACGAGACGACAACGACGCGCGACTGAAAATGAACGAGATGACGGGCCAATATCTTTGAACTAAGAACCCACGAGGGCCAGACCTTCATTATTTTGTAAAAGCTAAAAGTTTCTCTGCGTATTGTCCCAACACAGAAAGGAAACGGTCAGCGACTATGAAGATTGGATCACGGCGGTTTTGAGAGATAAAAGGTACAAAAGGTCAAAAAAATCTAACATCAAACTATAAAGTCTTACAGTCTTATTCATAAAAATTTGTAGAAGCTTTATTAGCTTGTTATAAGCAAAGTTCTCAAAAACATTATTCATAAACGTTCAATAGTGCTAAAAGTGTTCAATAACGGCTCCATAACTTATAACAGGCTGAACCCTACTATAAACCCTTATTAAAGAACAAGATGGCCGGCGTCTTGTCTTAACAGCTGATAATTTGTTTGATATATGCAAGATGTGAGGTTATATTTTTGTTTTGGTTGATTCTAGTGTCATTGCATTGTAATTATTATTTGTACGTTATTTATTCTGGATTCGAAAAGCTGTGGTAATTAACTAGAGTTTTAACTGCCATAAGATGCTAGGGACGGACGTTGTGAAGTAGGTACCTAAAAGTTCCTACTTAATTTCGAAGTTTCTTTTCATGTAATCATTCCTTTATATAGGTATGTGATTTCTTCTAACGTAAGAAATATGGTGGTCATGCAGCTCAGTACCTAACTACATAAACCGAGAAGGATTTAGGTAAAAAAAAGGGCTGGCTCATTTTTTGTGCAACGGATCAGCCTGGCTGTCAAGCGTGGAAATGCAGCCAGTATTCTTGGCACCATTCCACACGGACATGATTTGTATAATAATTAGAATAAGGCTAGCTTTAAGTTTTATTGTAATATTTTCAATTAAAGAAAAAAAGGATTTTATTCCATGAATGTCCAGGTACTGTATCTAATACACACTTTTACTATACATGTTTTTTTTTAAATAGTATAATAAAATCTAACGCTAATTTCTAAATTCCTTCCTGTTTCCATTTTTAATTAAATAAATCGGAACAAAACTCCCAACGATAATACCTAACTATCCTCCAGAACTCAGACAATTGACCGAAAACAAATGTCACACCTGCGTCACTTCTCTGTGTAGAGCCCAGTTTTTTTGCAATTTTGTCTATGAATTCATCAGAACGACAACATAACAAAGCGAAACTAGCCTATAGCGAGAATTTAGTTGTGAGAGGTTTATTGAACCTTTATGAATAAAGAAAGTTATGAAACGTTTAATAGGCCTAATGAGCATTTTAGCTAATGAACGTTTTAAACCTATAATAAGGGATTTTTATGAATAAGACTGTTATTCTTTTTATTTATTTTCTTCGGAATAGTATTACACATGCATTGCCAGACACTTAGTGTCATGGCAACCCCCTTCCAGACGACTTTAAAGTTTAATAAATTAGGTATTAAAGTTTAAGGGTGTCTGGGAACCCTCTCGTGTTATATGTTGAAATTGAAAACTTAAGAGTCTATAATATTCTTGTTTGAGTTTACGACCCTTGATCGACATAATGTACAGCTATGTACATAAATAATACTGTGTTTTCTGAACCTATGGAACGAAATTTTAAATATCTATATCATTGATTTTGATCTATGAAATTATATTGAAATAAATCACATATTATTATGAACTGCGTCAAAAACATTTCCATAGCTCCGCGCCGTTTGTCGCGCGTTATGTGTTCAGACCTTAATATAAAGTATCACCACTTTCGGGGCGCGTAATATTTTTTATAGCTCATATACCCTCAATATCCTAGGGGAATTATTATTATCATCCAACAACACTCGAGATATTAAGCTCGGTGCGTATTTTAGGGTTAATTGTGCTCATTTGCGCAGGCCTTCCTTGAGCCTTGTCACTGTTAAAAATAATTATTATGATATCAGACTGAGGTCACATGTGCCATGAAACAAGGCATTTTATGAAAACTTTTACCCCAAGGGCCGTGCTCTTTTACGTGATATAAACATTTATAAAATCCCTACTTTAAGTAGATTCGAAAGTACAGTTGGAGTTCTAATGTTTTGATGTTTATTATTCCTTCACGCCACAATGATTAAGGGATGATTTATGCTAGACCGTGCTAGGCTCGTCCGACGCGCACACGATCCATGGAGTGCAATTTTGTATGAAGAAACATAACACGGACGAGGCTCGAGGTCTAATGTGACCTCATACATTTTCCGATCTGTGTTTCTCGGACGTGGCACGGCTCGGGCCCGGCACGGTTTAACATAAGTCATCCTTAAAACGATTTGCCTGCAAATAGGGACAATTTATAGATATCTACACTGACTTAACACAATATACCTAGGAAACTTTTTATTCCGAAAACGCAAAGAGTTTTATATCCACGCGGACGAACTTACGGACATCATCTAGGAAGGGAATAAATAAACTCGTTTTTAATCGAATAAAATAGTATCAAGCAAAGCGGGAGTGAAACGATTTATATAGGAGCAATGAAGGGCAATGGGGAGCAGTAGGGAGCAGGCGTTTAAGAGTTATCTCTTTTAACCTGGATAATTTGTTCTAGAGAAGTCAGTTAGGAAGATTTACGGATCGCAGGCCGATAATATTATAATGCAGAGCCGACCAATGAAAATTCAGGCTTTCTTTTGCTCCGCTGTGACAAATTAATGTATAATTAATTCATTCTAATGAATCTTCTTACTTGCATAAGTTAGATTGAATAATGAATTTTGAGTAATATTAGTGGCACGTTGGTACACAATACACAAGAAATGAAATTAGAATAATATTCGTATACCAGAATATATAAAAAGATAATATAATTTAAGAGGAGTTTATGACGTCTTCTTTTAAGTTTTAGAAACATTAGGTTGGTTTTCATAGTATTAGTAGTATTTGGTAGTATTTAATAGTTATTTCATAGTATTGGTAGTATTTAATGAATATAATTAGCTATTCCAAGTCCGTGGCAATTACTTTTTCTGCAATGCGGCGCAATTTACTTGAGGACTTTCCAAATTGTAAATTATAGGCAGTAACGATATAGGTAGGCTAATGTTACAATGAAAAATAAAACTCAATATACCTACAACAAAATCATTTTATATCACCTTTCAACAGATCGAGTGTTCTAACAAAAGAAAATGGTAAATGATTTTTATAATAATCCGTTAGGATCTTTGTGTAGAAGAAGCATGCCAGTCATCATAACGGCCCGAAATGTCAGACCCATTTAATGTAGGCCCCAAACATACTAGCGTTTGTAGAGCGTGCGTGGTTCTCGAGCGTTTACCCAACGTAGAAGGTTAAATAGGCTTTCAATTATATTCTTTTAATCTAGATTAATTTAGATTTAGAATGCTCTATATTGCAGCTATATAGAGAGGCATATTTGCCCAGCGAATAATCTCTTGGAATAAAGATTAAAAAAAAAACAATTATATTCTGGATATAATAGTGCACAAGTCTGTTGCCAAATACAGACTCATTCTTTATTACCTTTCTCACGTAGTCCGATGGGATGGGAAATTCGACACGATCGAAGAGAGATCAGGTGCAGGACCAACAGATTTACGTGCTCTCTGAGTTTGGTTGAAATACCGCAAAATCCTGTCCCCGCGGGCCACTGTGAAATTCTTGATAAAAAAAATCAATACTAAACTCTTTTTGACCCAACCTGAGAATCGAACTCAGGACTTCGCCAGCCGCAGTCAAGCATGGTAACCACTAGATCAACAAGGCAGTAAGTTGTCAGTGCTAGAGGTGTGCAGAGCTCACACCGCATCTACGCTTCTCGACCAAACGTTATAGAAACGCGCGTTTAAAAAAACGCTAATGCTATCAGGTCCTTAGACAAAAAGCGGAAACAAAATATGGCACCAATTATACGCGAGGCTGAAAAAAAGATACAATTAAATTATAAAAAAGGTCAGTTTTAACATTTAATTCGCGGTGAAATAAATTCTACGGTGCTGGGGAATTTCATGTTTGGAGGCACCCGAATGGTTTTTGTTTTGATATAAATTATTGTGAAGTTTCATCATCATCATCATCATTATAAGCTAATAGATGTCCGCTGCCGGATATAAATCTCTTGTAAGGTCACGCCACGATCTTGTGCCGCCTGAATTCAGCGGCTCTCTGCGATTTGTTTGATGGCGTCTGCCCACCTATTAGGGCCTAGGGGTATACCTACTATCGCTACGCTTTGCCATGCATGGTTGCCATTCTATGCACCTTGGGGCCCCAACTTCTACCTTCTTCTTTTTATTGAAGTTTCTCCTATCGGCGATTGGCAACCATTAGGGATATCTGCACCTTGGACGCCGCTGGGTGGAAAAGAGATACCTACTCTTCCCGTACCATGCATTGGCGTAAATTTTTGAGCCAAGATGCTCTTGTTCGGCCACGTGGTATTATCCCCTGAATTATGAGTTAAAGGATTTGCTATGTCTCATAATGTGGCCGAAGTATTCCAACTTCCACACTTTCCCAACGTCTATGGGTTTTTCAAACTAATTGCAGCGTCAACTTCGCAAACCGTCAAGCTATGTCAGTTACTCTGGTTCTCTTACGAATCTCCTCATTTTTAGCCCCCGACCCAAAAAGAGGGGTGTTATAAGTTTGACGTGTGTATCTGTGTATCTGTCTGTGGCATCGTAGCTCCTAAACTAATGAACCGATTTTAATTTAGTTTTTTTTGTTTGAAAGGTGGCTTGATCGAGTGTTCTTAGCTATAATCCAAGAATTCGGTTCAGCCGTTTGAAAGTTATCAGCTCTTTTCTAGTTACTGTAACCCTCAAGTATCGGCGGTGTTATAAATTTTTAATTTACACTTGTTGATTTGGTCACGTAAGAAATTCCAAGCACTCTCTCCATCTCTGAATAGCAGTAAAGTTTATAGAAAGATCTATACCTAAACTTAGTGCTATCATAATTGACTAGATAAGCATATCATTTTGCAAAGAAAATAAGTGCTCCGTTAACTCTGACCCACATTTTTCCTCGAGTAGATCTTTTTTACGACTCTGTATGTTGATGATTATGAGTTATGGTTAATATTGAAAGCAATAATGCCTGAATTTATTGTATCAACAAGGGAATATTTAATAGCAAATAAGCAAGGGTCCTCAACGCGAATTAATTACAAGTACCATTAATATTCGTGAAGGAAGTAGGTAGCTTTTCCTCTTCATAAATTTATTGCTTCTTTTGGTTCATAAACTACAACCGAGTTTTTAGGGTTCCGTACTAAAACAAAGAACCCTTAAAGTCACATTTAGTCAGTCAGACCGTCTGTCCGTCCGTTGTGTGTCACAGATATTTTACAAGTGAAGGTTACAGTAATAACTAGAAAAGAGCTGATAACTTTCAAACGGCTGAACCGATTTTCTTGGATTATGGCTAAGAACACTTTCGATCAAACCACTTTTCAAACAAAAAAACTAAATTAAAATCGGTTCATTAGCTTAGGAGCTACGATGCTACAAACAGATACACATATTTTAAAATCATTCTTAGACAGTTTCTTGAAAAATATTTTAAGAAATAATGAGTGCCAAATTATTTCTTTTTCTCGTATTCTGAGGACACCCACTTGAGCAGTTTCATTATTACCTACGTGAAAGTTATTCTAGAACTTTTTTAATAGGTACCTACTTGAACGCCTTTCAAAGTATTGACTTCAAAGTCACAAAACTTAATATCGAAGGAAAGTCTCGGGAACTTATAAAAATTGTTTCCCTTACAAAAATGTACGACTTTAGAAAACTTTATGTTATTTCTCAGAGGTGACCGCCAGTTTTTGTCATTTTTCTTTTAAAGTAGTTAGTTGGAAGGAACACCCCACCTCCCAGTGTACCTAAGGAGTGCGCATTTCTTTATTTAACCTGCCCTCTAAAACTTTGAAAGTTAATTACTAAAATATCTATTTGCAAAAATTTTTTCTTCTTTTTTTCATTATTTTTACTACACTTTGCTAATCTTACTTTTACATTAATTGTTTTTTTTTATTGGTGTATAATCCTTTTCATCATCATCAACAGCAACCCATCGCCTCATTAGAGAGCACTTTCTTTTCACAAAATAAAATCTGAGTCTAAGGTTTGCCAGATTTCAGGAAAAATATTTAGTTTTAAGGGTACACGGATTTATAGATGTGTTTATAAATCCTTGAGCCCAGCATTAATCAGCTAGTTCAATAATAAAATAGACTTGTCGGATTACAGGGGGTGCCGGATTAGACAGGGGCCGGATTACCGGGGGTCCACTGTATAGCTTTTCACGGCTCAACCATGTAACCGATTTTGATGAGGTATTTCTACTTGGGCTACTTTTTATCCCGGAAAATCAAAGAGTTCCTACGGGATTTAAAAAAAACCTAAATGCACGCGGCTGAATGCATTTAGCTATCTCAGTCAATCAATAAAGAGTCACAATAGGGTAGCTTCTACAGGTATATGTTTTGAGTTTCAAGTGCACTGCAAATAAAATCCCCTTAATACCAATCCATAATTCTAGATCTAGTTCCATTATAAAATATAACGAACGAGATTCACAAATCTCCGGTTATCTGCTCGAACATTCATTGCACGCGGGAGATAACTTATCTATTATTTCATAGTACGTAATAAAGAGGGTAGTCTATTAGAGTTATGTGCCGGATTTATATTGAATTTTCTAAAAATATTAGCTTTGTTTTACTATAGGTACTTGCTTGGAAATTATTTTGAAAGTAATGCACATATTTTTATTTAAAATTTAGGTATGGTGTAAGCTACATACCAGCCCGGCTAGCATGGGCAGTAGATAAAATTATATCCCCGATTATATCCACTGATTTCTATGACATCAGTGGATATAATCGGGGGATATAACTTTTATCTACTGCCCGTGCTAGCCGGGAAGAAATAATAAATTGGTTTGTCCTTTTGTCGAAGTGGTTTTTTGCATGGGCAGATATACTTGGTTAAAGATCTGAAGAATTGGCTTTTTTATCCCGGAAAATCAAAAAGTTTGCACGGGATTTACAAACCTTAATCCACGTGAATGAAGTCGCGTGAGGTCTAATTTATATTCTGAGTTATATGAATTAGGATAAGTACATAAATATTATTGGTAATAAGGCCTATAATAATATAGACAAGGTTATATTACGCGGCCAATTTGTAATTATTTGAATTAATGTCAATCAATTTATTTGTTTCGTGTAGGAGAGCATATTGTGCCAACGATTCGGAGAGCAGATTCTACTGAGGAAAGAATGTAAAATGGATTTTGTAGACAACCATATTTTTTTTAAACATGACAGTGCGAAAGTTTCAACTTGTTATAATTTAATTTTGGAGTACGCTACTATTCATAATAATTAAGCCACACTTAGTCCACACAATACGAACAGATGAATATTCATGCGTCCAATATTATGTAGCATGGATGTCGCATCTTGTACTTGTATGTATATTGATTAAATTGGGTATATTCCAAACCGATCACGTATAAATTTAACAATAAATTCAATTTTCACATTGATCCGCAACTCTGAATAGTCTCGATATGATGGATATAACACAAAAGCCCGATTGTTCATTTCGATCTTTTGAACATCAGTGTTATTTATATGTATTATGTAGCGATATATACCTAACCACTGTAACTAGGTAAAACCAAGAAATAGAATGGTTTGGTTAGTTTATAATCGTAAATATATGTAATAATGTATAAAGCTCGTATAAAGTAAGTTAAGATTTAGGTAAATATTTAGGTATTTAAGTTTTTATTAGTATTAGTATTTTTTATTTCATTTGTTTCCATCCTATGTACTGTGTTTGCGCCTAGCTTATAGTCCCAAATAAAAGTATATTTATTTATTTTATTTAAATAATATGGGTTAAAAACTAATGACACACATTATAATCTAATTTAGTTTCACTCAATCTAAAGTTTCATTCAATTTTCTTTAATTTCATGTTACTCCAGACTATTTTCTTCTGTTGTACTACTACCTATATTTGTTCTTTTCCATTTCGTGGAAGGCTCTCAATTATTCTGATACAGTGAAAAACATATTATTTGAAACCGACCACGTATAAATTCAGAATTCACATTGATCTACAACTTTGAATAGTCTCGATATGATGGGTATAACACAAAAGCCCAATTGTTCATTTCGATCTATTGAACATGAAATCGCGTGTTATTTATATATAACGATATATAACCACTGTAACTAGGTAAAACCAATAAATGTAATGGTTTGGTTAGTCTACAATCGTAAACAATAATATAAAAAAAAACTAATGATGCACATTATTATCTAATCTAGTTTCTCTCAATTTTCTTTAATTTAATGGCACTCTTCTGTATTTCTATAATTGGTTTCTTCCGTTTCATTGAAGGCTCTCAATTATTCAGATATCTATGAAAAACACATTATTCGAAACCGATCACGAATAAATTCAATAGTAAATTCAGAATTAGCATTGATCCGAACAAGGCACCGATGGTACTGATACAAATGATGGATTTATTACAAAAGCCTTGTAATCTGAATCATTCCGAACTATTGAACAGGAAATCATGTGTTACATACTTATACATAAGCATGTAGGTACTGTAACCAGGTACTATTGAAGGGTTTTTGAAACCAACAAATGATAATCATGGTTTAGTCTATAACCGTAAATTATAATATGAGTTTGAACCTCGATAGCTCAACGGTTGAGGAGCGGACTGAACTCTGAAAGGTCGGCGGTTCAAACCCCACCCGTTGCACTTTTGTCGTACGCACTCCTGGCACAAGCTTCACGCTTAATTGGAGGGGGAAGGGGAGTATTAGTCAATATTCTTTAAAAAAAAAACAAAAAGAAAGTTAAAAATTAAAAAAAGCAAATGACGCATATTATTATATAATTTAGTTTCACTCGGTGTTATAATATATGAATTTCATTCCGTTTCCTTTTACTTCAATCGCACTATGTTTTTATTATTTTCTTCTGTTGTATTTCTCCGTTTCGTTGAAGCTCTCAATTATTCAGAAATCTATGAACAACACATTATTACAAACCGATCACGTATAAATTCAGTTTTCATATTGATCCAACTCTGAATAGGGTACCGATACAAAATGATAGATATAATACGAAAGCCCGCCTCCAGACTTTATCTGAATGTTCATTTCGACCTATTGAACATGAATTAACGTGTTACATTTATGACATACACTTACAGCTATTTATGAATATTTATTGTACCATAAATTATTGTCCCTAATAAATTTAAAATTATATACAAGGAACCAAAAGGTGTCGGGGCGAAACGTGCGTCGAGTGGTTTTGGGATTTGTGTGGGGCTGCGTGGTGGTGATGCGTGTGGTTTGCTTGGTGGCTGGCTTTTCCTGCATGTTTATCAGTGGGAGGGCGGGCGGTGCATGTCGCATGCTGCATGTTGCATCATACCGATTTCTTTGGTTTGGCGGATTATAGCAAATTAAGCTTTTGGTTCCTTGTATGTTATGGACTTCCGCAAAATAACGCCTGCTTCTATACTACATTTAAAATTATATAGTAAGTAAGTATGTATGTTATATTTATGTTTACATAAGTTTATATAATATTATTATGTATAAGTATCATATAATATTTATTTAAGCATTTACATAAGTCCCATCTTGTAACTTTGTTGTACCTATTCTTCTTACTTTACAACCTCTCCCACTGCTAACGGTCACCGGTATAGATCTTTTATAGAGATACTAGCCGATGCCCGCGTCTTCGTTCGCGTGGATGTAGGTTTTTAATAATCAATTAATCCCTGGGGAACTCTTTAATTTTCCAGGATAAAAAGTAGCCTATGTGCTATTCCAGGGTATAATCTATCTCCATTCTAAATTTCAACCCAATCCGTTCAGTAGTTTTTGCGTGAAGGAGTAACAAATATACACACACACATACATGCACACATACACACAAACTTTCCCCTTCATATATTAGTGTGAAGTGTTTGCCTATCCACTTCTTATCTTTTTCTCTTCACTGTTACTTATTTTGGTACGAATAAATAAAAAATAATAAGTAAGGTAACTAGGTAATCATGAATTTCTACGCTTTGTCACTTCGTGCAAACTAAACACTAAGTAATAGAATAGAATAGAATAGAATAGAATAGATTTTTATTCAAATAAACTTTTACAAGTGCTTTTGAATCGTCAAATAATTTACCACTGGTTCGGAATGCCGTTCCTACCGAGAAGAACCAGCAAGAAACTCGGCGGTTGCTCTTTTCAATTGTGCAATTTACAATAATATTCTATACTATACAAGCAATTGCAGACCCGCGCATTGCTGGAGCGAGTCAAATCCATGCTTTTTTATCATTTACATAATCTTCGATTGTGTAATATGCTTTTGCCAGGAGCATACTTTTAATGGATTTTTTAAACTTTGGTAAAGGCAAGTCTAATATTGACTGTGGAATTTTATTATAAAATATTACACTCATTCCCACAAATGACTTTCCCACTTTTCTGAGGCGGAGCGTAGGAGTTGCGAGCTTATTACGATTTCTAGTTGGCCTGTCATGGAAATCACCGATTTTTTTGTAGCTGAGGATGTTTTGTCGTACAAAAATTATATTATTGTAAATGTATTGAGAAGCTACTGTAAGAATACCTATTTCCTTAAATTTCTCTCGTAGGGAATCGCGCGGTTTTAAATTATAAATTGCGCGTATTGCCCTTTTTTGTAAAACGAAAATTTTTCCAATATCTGCCGCTTTACCCCATAGCAAGATTCCGTAAGACATAATACTGTGAAAATAGGCAAAATATACAATTTTTGCAGTTTCCACGTCAGTTATCTGTCGAATCTTTCTAACAGCGTAAGCAGCAGAGCTGAGTTTGCCAGCAAGTGTTGATATATGGGCGTTCCATTGAAGCTTTGCATCTAAAGTTATCCCCAGGAACACGGTGGTCTCCTCTACTTTCAACATATCATTATTTATCATTAATTTTATGTTATTTGTCGTCTTGGTATTGGGCAGTGCGAATTCGACACACTTGGTTTTCTTTGCATTTAAAAGCAAATTGTTAACAGTAAACCAGTGAGTGACCTGCGATATGGCTCTATTTACATCGTCATAATTATTCTCATTTCTATCTAATTTAAAAATCAAAGACGTATCATCAGCAAATAGTACAATATCGCAAGTATTTTGGACAAAATATGGTAGATCGTTTATATATACCAAGAACATGAAGGGACCTAGGATAGAGCCTTGAGGAACACCCATTAATGAGGCTGATCCGGATGACTTCACATCATTTACACATACTGTTTGTATACGATCACTGAGATAAGACGCAATAAGACTAAGCGCAGTGTCTTTGACTCCATAATAGCTCAATTTAGCTAAGAGAGTCTCGTGCTCAACGCAGTCGAATGCTTTAGACAAATCACAGAAAATTCCAACGGCATTCTGTGAGTTCTCCCACGCATCGAATATATGCTTTAAAAGCATTGCGCCCGCATCGATTGTTGATCGTCCTTTAGTAAAACCATACTGCTCCGAGTGAAGTAATTTATTCAAGTTAAAGTGCAAGAGCAGTTGGTTGAGCATAATTTTTTCAAATATCTTGCTAAAAGTCGGCAAAATCGAAATTGGCCTGTAATTATTTGGGTCACTTTTACTGCCCGATTTGAAAAGAGGAATCAATTTACTGTATTTCATAAGATCTGGAAAGGATCCTGACTCTACGGACTTATTAAAAATTAGAGCAAGATATGGAGCAACAATATCAATAATATTGCTGATTACTTTTACTGATATCCCCCATAAGTCTCCTGTTTTTTTGTACTGTAAAGATTTGAATACCTTAATAATATCATGTGGGGTAATTTGTTCAAACTTAAATAGTACACTGCACTCAGAAACATTGCCCCTAAGAAGATTATAGGCTTCTGTTGGCGACGAGTTAAGGGAACTAGTAGTGGTAACTGGGATGTTTCGGAAAAAGTCCTCAAATGTCTTTGCAATTTCTATGTCAGAGTCAGTAATGTGATTGTTAATTTTAAGTTCCAATTTATTATTATTTTCCATTTTATGTTTCCCAGTTTCATCTGTGATGATTTCCCAAGCTGCTTTTATTTTATTATCTGAATTAATAATTTTTCGTTTTATGTGAATTGACTTAGCTTGTATGCAAACATTTCTAAATAATTTTGAATAATTTCTTACATATTGAACAAAGGCTGGAGTAAAATTATATTGCTTTTCTGCATACAAGTCAAACAGCTTATTCCTACTTTTATAAATGCCAACAGTAGCCCACTCACTAAATTTAAGATTTTTAAACAATCTTTTTTCTATGATTTTAAAAATAGAATTAAATTGGGAATTTATTAAGTTAAAAAAAGCATTATACAGTTCATCCGGACCACCCTGTGTAAGGTCAAGTGAAGGTAAGGTGAATAAAATATTATGTTTGAATCAAAGACTTACAAGACCAACAGTGTCAGATTAACAGTGTTACAAAAAATGAAACGTAAATGTGTGCGTGAAATAGAGTTGTCCTGACTTTAGCATTTGTATTATCGATAGTCTTACTGGCGAAATCATAAGACACTAATGAGTTAGTTTAACGAAGTGAAGTAAAAAGCATCTTATAATCTTAAAAAATCAAATACATTTCAAATACACAAATAGTAACAAACCTAAAGCTAGGTAACAGATTATTATTTATTTATGAAATGACTTTAATATTTTATATAAATAATTTATTAATGAATTCTGAGATACTTATAGTTATTTTAACCCCTTATAACATTTTTTATTGATATTTCGATAGAAAACTATTAAAAAACGTTTTAAAAATCTTTTTTTGAGAAATAGAGCAATTTTTGGGATTTTCATATAAATTACCGGAATTTGTTGGTTTTCCACCTTTATTTTTTTAAAGGGTGCAAGTAAATTTAATTTGATTAATTACAATAACACTCTGATATAATGTCTAAGTGACAAGTTAATAAAAATAAATAGTATATATATGGCGCTCAATTCATAGCTAATGACCTCCCCGATAAGCACTTAAATACAGTAATGTACGGGTTACCCTTAACCCTGTATATGAAATCTAAGTCACGCTAAATAAAATAAAAATTAGTGAAAATATTTATTTCGTTCTTTTCTTTTATTGGAAAGTACCTAGTGTTTTATATTGTATTTTACATACATCATATGAAACCTATCACATCAAACCTACCGGTAGACACGATTATCGACTATCGATACTTGTGACGTCATTACTTTGTCAATCCCTATCGTAAACAAACGTTTTTAAATTTTACACAAAATATCCAAAAATTCTTCATTTAGCAATGTAATTTGATGATAAGTCTTAAGGGAAACCTATCATCTAAGCTTCCAATATCTATTTTGCCTAATTTTCAAACAACAAATGATGAAATAATGATTATAAACAATTAGTATAAATAATCAGTAATTACCTGTGAAACGTGTATTTACGCGGATTATAACGTCTTGTAACGTCACATTCGCTCACTGAACAAGACACCATGGTGGCAGGACATAGATTTTACGTTTTAATCGTAAAATTATTTAGTAAATGCAAAAAATCACCTCGACTTGGAACAGGCCGAACTCATAAGGACCGATACTCACGTAAACAATGACTTATCGGCATCTTGTTTCGCTATCTCGCTTTCGCTCGCGGCAGTGTGTCTTATCTAACTACTCTCGCTCCCTCACTTTGTCAGTCTTTGAGCGAAGCGAAAATTGTATGTCTATGGTTTGAATTGCTTTACTTTTTTAGTAGTGACTGGCCTATACTTTACTACTTTTATTGTATTTAGTTGACAGCTGGGAACAGATATCATTTGTCCACAGTGGTCGGATCTAAGAGTGGTGATAATGGATTTTTTAATAATTTTACAATCACCAAAAATGTTATCAATACAAGTAGCTGAAGTTGCAGTTACACGTGTGGGCTCAACAAAAATGTTTTCTAAATTAAAACTTTTAAATAAGTTAAGTAATCTATCTGTAAAGGAGGTGTGAAGTAAAATATCAATATTAAAGTCTCCACAAATCAATAATTTTTTTGATGACCTACATATCCGCCTCAGTGCCTCCTCCATGACGTCCTCATGAATATTATGATGGATTAATGGAATTCGAGCATTTGTGCTTTTAGGAAACACTTAGAGGTCTGTACCACTCAACTCTAACCGCAAGAACAATTTTGGCGCTCAAATCAAATTAATGAGGGCTGTCAGAAATTGTTGAAATGCTTCCCTAGATATCCTGTATACACAACAGGATAGAATAGCAGCTATCATTCACTTCATACTACAATGGAGCAATAAATGTATTGTACATGGAAACGGGGCTGCCATAACAAATAACTGTGCATGTTATGTTGAAAAGAAATAAAATATTGGCTATTTCAAGAGACTCTTATGTTTGGGCCACATTAAGGTTAACCTCAATGCCCAACAACGCCCTAATTATGCGATAATTCCGCCGATCAATCAACGCGTTAAACTAAGTGGCCACGTTTGAAAAGTTAGCGTCTAACTGAATTATTAACGAAAAAATTGTCTAATGCAATGTGAATGCCATTGACCGTAGCTGCATTAAATCTTTTTTTTTGATATACTCGTATGTAAATCATAAGTAAGTATTACTTATATCTGCAGTTGGACATAATTCAAGCAACACAAGTGTAAATTAAAAATTTTAACACCCCCGACAAGTGAAGGTTACAGTAACTAGAAAAGAGCTGATAACTTTCAAACGGCTGAACCGATTTTCTTGGATTATAGTTAAGAACACTCTCGATCAAGCCACCTTTCAAACAAAAATAAACTAAATTAAAATCGGTTCATTAGTTTAGGCGCTACGGTGCCACAGACAGATACACAGATACACAGATACACACGTCAAACTTATAACACCCCTCTTTTTGGGTCGGGAGTTAAAAATAATTATACGTAGGTATCCTTCCAAGGATCGAAACTCTCGGTGAGTTCAACTTACATTTGGCCTATTTTTAGTTTGTATATTACAATAAAAATTACAAACAAAGACGTTTTGAAAAGATCGCGTTTTCATCTAACATAAATAGCGCGCGATATCAATGAGGCGTGCAGATAACAACTACTATTCAAGGCTCAAAGAAAGCCCGCCTCGGCATGAAAAATCGCGCCGATTATTATCTTCCTTCTGCAGGTGGCGTGACATGAATGTTCCATTAGATGCGGCGCTTTATAAACAACATGTTCTAACGGACTGCGGTCTTCTTCTCAATTCCTGGGCTTCTTTTTAACCCCCGACCCAAAAAGAAGAGTGTTATAAGTTTGATGTGTGTGTCTGTGGCATCTTAGCTCCTAATTTAATGAACCGATTTTAATTTGGTTTTTTTGGTTTGTTGGTGGCTTGATCGAAAGTGTTCTTAGCTATAATCCAAGAAAATCGGTTCAGCCGTTTGAAAGTTATCAGCTCTTTTCTAGTTACTGTAACCTTCACTTGTCGGGGTTGTTATAATTTTTTAATTTACACTTGTCCACACTTAGATGTAGCCGTCCGTAGTACGTGAGAACTCTAGTACGGCTCGCTGCTGACTCACTCGAGCGAGCCATCACTCATAAATCCTAGCACGTGACTCAGATCGGCGAGGACTTCGGAGAGTGAAGAAGAAAAAAAGAAATATGCTTTATTGTAAACCGTTACAAAAAGAAACACAAAAGTTTACACAGCAAGAATGTTTAGACAATTTGGCGGCCTTAGTGTTATGTGTGTTATTTGAGTGTTGCTGGGGAGTGAATGTAGGCTTCTCGTTGGGTAGATATACAGCTGCAGTACGTGTCTCGGCACTCTCCATGCCTGCCCTGCACAGAGGGCTGTCGGTGATACCTAGAACAAGAAGAAACACTTTGTGTTGTGGAAGTAGAAAGCTTTTAATGAACATCGGCATCCGCACTCCTGTCAATCTTTATCCACTTTAATAAAATATTACGTCGCGATCAGTATAATAACTTATAAGAAGTAGACTCTTATTAAGAGTTTACTTCTAAGAGTCTCTTAACCAAAATGCATAGCATATAACAAAAAAAATCCGTTTGTAATAATTTAACTTGCGCGATATTACTCTACTAATTAAGTTATCATATTTGAATAAGTATAGGTAGTTTTAGTACCTACGAGTAATTAATTATAGTCTGTTCTAACTTACCTATGTTCGTAGAATCAAACTGCGTCTAAAGCAGATTACGAATGACAGGAGTGCAGACACAGAGGCCCGTTGGAACACGTTGTTACTATCAAGTGCCGCATCTAGTTGGACATTTATATCGCTGGCAGGTGGCGTGATATAAAAGGGTTATTTTGTTTTGCGCACCGACGTAGTGCGAAATCGGTTTATAAAGTGCATTTAGTCTTTATAGACTACAGGCCCATGTTTAAAAATGGGTGGGTCATATGAACCACCAGGTGACGTATACAGGACGATATAAGAGCATAAAATAATAAGTTTCAGCACTATGCCGTCACTTGTAAGCTGTCCAACAGAGTGCTGGTGAGAATTGAAAAGTGCAGGTAGAGTGAGTACATTTTGGTCATATATTTTTGTACGGCATTTTTACCATCGATAGATCCATGAAAAATAATAAGAAAGCGCGCAGTGCCGTAAAAAAATGGTGCGCCACAAAGTCAGTAAATGTTTTGATTTTCTGACAATTTCCGGGGTAAATTTGGTCATTTAATTCTGTACGGCACTAGTTTCATACTGTTTCAATACAGCCTCTAATCCATTATTCCGCAACGCCGTACAAAAATCATGCGACAAGGGGAAAAAATTGAGGGTAGCAACCCCCTCTCTTTCCGTGGTCCGGGGGGTGATTTGACAAAGTACGGCTTTGGTTCCAAAACATTATCTAGCACTCAAAAGTACTATTAAAAATAATGCCGTAAAAAAATTAGTGTTCATTTGAATGTGTATCAATAATTATCTTAATTTCATGGTATACTTAATTTTTAAAGCTGTAAAATCATTTGACTCTGTACGGCAACTTTTTTTTTAACATGATAGTGTAAAATACTATTGTTATATAGTATTGCCGTTCAAAAGAAACTGTTCTAAAAAAAATTATAGATAAATACAAAAACTGAAATTTTTCAAATTATTGCAAAAGTTTAAATATTCATAGATTAATAAAATATAGCAATTTTCTACGCTTTTCCCTTGTTTTAAATAGTATTAAGATAAATAAATTAGGAAAAAATTATGCCGTACATTTTAATGCAGACCATATCTTTTAGGCTGATGAAAATGACGCTACCATTTTAAGGGTGTAGTACTTTATGGCCATCTGATACTGTACGGCATTAACATATTTTTGAAGAGAACAATTGATAATATGATAAAATCACTATGCCGTCTAACTGAAGTGAACGGGTGTGTATATAATATCCACATCCCCTACAAACCTTTGGACCAACGAAAATGTACGGCATGTAAAAAAATATTATCTATGCATAAAACACTTTCAAAATAAATTAATTTTATGTTGTTTCAAATCACCCCCCCGGACCACGGAAAGAGAGGGGGTTGCTACCCTCAATTTTTTCCCCTTGTCGCATGATTTTTGTACGGCGTTGCGGAATAATGGATTAGAGGCTGTATTGAAACAGTATGAAACTAGTGCCGTACAGAATTAAATGACCAAATTTACCCCGGAAATTGTCAGAAAATCAAAACATTTACTGACTTTGTGGCGCACCATTTTTTTACGGCACTGCGCGCTTTCTTATTATTTTTCATGGATCTATCGATGGTAAAAATGCCGTACAAAAATATATGACCAAAATGTACTCACTCTACCTGCACTTTTCAATTCTCACCAGCACTCTGTTGGACAGCTTACAAGTGACGGCATAGTGCTGAAACTTATTATTTAATGCTCTTATGTCGTCCTGTATACGTCACCTGGTGGTTCATATGACCCACCCATTTTTAAACATGGGCCTGTAGTCTATTAGAGTTACACTCTATAAACGTTTCGGGAAATTGTGTTAGTATTTAGTAATGATATTTATACTCTATCCGTGGAAAGGTTAGTATAATGCTCTCTCTTTTACGTAATCCCATACAAATGATAGAGACAAAAATCTCAGTGGGCGTCACCAACCAATAATCACAAACATATTTTCGAAAAACATGTTTGATTGGTGACTCAAAACACCCACTGAAATTTTCATCTCTATCATTTTTTGTATAGGATTATATAAATCTTTAGCGTCCCGTAGGCAACATTCGGGTACGGAACCCTAAAAAATATTACAATAAGGTATATGCATACAAATACAGGTCAAAGTTTAAACAAGTGTAAATTAAAAATTTATAACACCCCCGACAAGTGAAGGTTACGGTAACTAGAAAAGAGCTGATAACTTTCAAACGGCTGAACCGATTTTCTTGGGTTATAGTTAAGAACAGTCTCGATCAAGCCATCTTTCAAACAGAAAAATCTAAATTAAAATCGGTTCATTAGTTTAGGAACTACGATGCCACGGACAGATACACAGATACACACATCAAACTTATAACACCCCTCTTTTTGGGTCGGGGGTTAAAAGCAATTTATTTCCTTTTGGTTTCACTCTCTTAACTTTTAACATTTTGTGAAACAATTTCTAGAATAGAATCCTCAAGATTAGCTCTCCAATTCTCGGCAGCTTTAGTAAGCTGTGTGCGGGAACGCGAGAGCACTGATAAAGTGGGATTGATCCCACATACGGGATCCGGGATTTGGACTCGCTAACTGGCCGTTGAACCGGGAATTCCTTGGTTTAGTTTAGTTAAAGAATAAAGGAGATAAACTACAGTTTAAAAGAATATTTCCAAGGCGATAGAAACAATTTTGACATTTTCACTCCTACTTTCCCTGCATAGTGCAATGTATTAAGCTAGGTTCATATTACTGTGTCGGGGTGTGTCGCGGCGCGACAGAATGCAATCAGTCTCAAAGATTTATTATGACTAGATTCACATCAATGTGTTGCATTGTGTTGTGGCGGCGTCTGTCGTGGCGTCAACCGTTCGGGCCCGGTCGCACCATAGAGGTGGTGGGGGATCTGTCGAGCCACAACACACCACACTGATGTGAATCTAGCAGTACGGCGCGTTACCGCGGTGAATGTAGTTGGATAGCGAAATTGCGTATGTTGTTTCTTAATATCCCTTTCAATTAAAGAGTGTACTTGCTCGAACTGAATTTAGTTAATCTGAAATATCGATGGAACCTTTCGTCATCAGTTTCTAAGTCCTGAATGAGAGTGTGAAATGCGCCTTTACTGCCTCTTACTTCATTTATAGGATGAACCCAATATCTCTGTTTTTTTTTTTAAGAAGAGTTGCCATGATAAGAAATTGTATATCTTCGTCAAAATCACTGTCAGTATCAGATGATTCCAAGAAAAACATTTTACACGTATACACCGCACAACTCACAAATTATTAATGATGTAAAATTATGCCATATTGCAACACACCACGACACACCAGTATGAACACTACGCGTCACGACACATAGCGCCCCAACACATCACGACACAACAATCTGAACCCAGCTTCACTTATCACACTATCACACTAATATTATAAAGGCGAAAGTTTGTGTGTATGTGTGTGTTTGCGTGTGTATGTTTGTTACTCCTTCACGCAAAAACCACTGGACGGATTTGGCTGAAATTTGGAATGGAGATGAATAATATCCTGGATTACTTATATACTTTTTATTTCGGGAAGAGTTCCTACGGGATTTAGAAAAATCTAAATCGCGTAGGAACGCGCGGCGAAGTCGCGTGCATCGGCTAGTAATGTATATTTTGAAGCTTGAATTTTAAACGGGAATTAACAATTTACAAGTAGAATGTGATCATAAAGGCAATATTGTTAAGGTATTTGAGGTGTAAATTGGCTCATTAACACGTCATTATTGACGTAATATGCTATTTTACACTAGCAAGAATGTAGTCCTTGAACGTAAACCCATGCCGTAATTCTAACGATACTTTATGCCAATATTGTGTACTTTGTTGTATAATAATTGTGTGAATTACTTTTCTCTCTATGTTCCATGAGCAATATACAATATGTTGGTCAGTAAGTAAAGGTTTTATTTATCTAAAAATATAACAAGTGTAAATTAAAAATGTATAACACCCCCGACAAGTGAAGGTTACAGTAATTAGAAAAGAGCTGATAACTTTCAAACGGCTGAACCGATTTTCTTCTATTATAGCTAAGAACACTTTCGATCAAGCCACCTTTCAAACAAAAAAAACTAAATTAAAATCGGTTCATTAGTTTAGGGGCTACGATGCCACAGACAGATACACAGATACACACGTAAAACTTATAACACCCCTCTTTTTGGGTCAGGGGTTAAAAATACATCCCAAGAACGGACATAGGTTACTTTTTATAGTAGCGTACGCCCGTTCTCGGGATGTAAGCTAACTTTGTACAAAATTTCATTAAAATTGAGACAGATAGACAGATAGAAAGACCAACAGAAGCACTTTCGCATTTATAATATTAGTATGGATATAGGTTACTGTAAACTTTTAAAAATCGGTTTTTTGTGGTGTATAATCAGCTTAATTCTTACTTGCAAATACCTAACCGCATTAAATCATAAATTTTCAGCTTGGGATTTACTCCTCAACGCTCTGCTCGCGTGGAGTCACGCGCCATTGTTTGTTAAGTTGCGCTGCGGTGCGCAGAACGCGGCTAAGTTACTGTTACTTCTTGTTTGTGCCACAATACTTCATTTAGTCGATATAACTAGTAACTCTTGTAAACACACTTTAGTAGCATCTAATAGTTGTAGTGAAGTAGATAGATAGATAGATAAAACACTTTATTGCACAAAAAAACACATGTAAAGGAACACAACACAGACAGAAGAAAACAGAAAAAACAATTGTATGCAAAGGTGGCCTTATTGCTTGGAGCAATCTCTACGTATTTTAGAGAGAGAGCCAGCGAGTGTCAGACCTTCGTTATTTTATAAAAGCTGAAAGTTTATCTGCTATTGAAAGAAGAAAATATAAAAAACGTTTTTTAACGTGTCTGTCGAGGGCATCGTAGCGCTCAAAGGAATGAAAATAGGTTCTAGTTTTAGTATTATCAGATTTAACCTTTTTTGAAATGAAAATGATACCTGAGAACTTAAACTAGATAATCTAATCTGCCTCCGTCAATAATGATAGTTGCTTTACCGTGCTGTACAGCCAAGCTAATCCTTTCTGCAAAAATGAGCCAGCTCTTCGGTCACCAGAGTCCAGATGGGGCAATTAACAGTGCGAACATATGTCGTAGATTATAAGGTTCTACTAGGTACTTGTAAGTTGTAGTGTAGGTAATATGCATAACTAGCCGATGCCCGCGACTTCGCCCGCGTGGATTTAGGTTTTTTGAAATCCCGTGGGAACTCTTTGATTTTCCGGGATAAAAAGTAGCCTATGTGCTAATCCAGGATATTATCTATATCCATTCCAAATTTCAGCCAAATCCATCCAGTAGTTTTTGCGTGAAGGAATAACAAACATACACACACACATACACACACACAAACAAACTTTCGCCTTTATAATATTAGTGTGATTTCAGAGTTCCTTTAACTAGGTAAGTAGCGTGCGCTGCGTCAGAGGATGTTAAACTAGGGATTTACTTCTCAACGGCACTTGTACGAAGTCACACTTCATTGTTTGCGAAGTAGCGCTGCGGTTTGCTATGCGCTGCTCTCACAAAGAAGCCTTAGAAGAAGGTCGTAGCCCACATACACGACACTGCTGCAACACAGCTCCTGCACAACACCACGACAGCTAGCACTTACTACAGTTATTTTGTGTTGTTACTGTAAAGTGCACCTCCAGAGCACGATGTTAAGTCTATATTTGAATGCTCATACTTTGGTTTACACGGGGTTGTGTAAATCGGCTAAGACCTTTAAACTGATTCAAAATACGTCATATTATGTTTAATTGCCGTAGGGCTTAAAGTTTAATAAATGCCTCTCTTTCTATCACGTAATATCTTACTATCTCTTACCCCTCTTGCATAAAAGATAAGTGCTGTAAAAAGGTGCGCTGCCGTAGGTAGGTACATATTTCGGGTCACGACCAAATAAACCTGGGCTACCACCCACAAATAAATGCAAAAATTTCACCCAAGCGAAGTCAAGCAGTTCAGCTTGTTTTATTTGTTTATTCAGATACAAGTTAGACCTTGACTGCAATTTCACTTGGTGGTAACTGATGATGCAGTGTAAGATGGAAGCGGGCTAACCTGTAAGGAATATGATAGTTTTTATTAAACCTTTGGTTTGTACATTGTATAGCATCGTACCAGAACGCTAAATTGCTTGACGGCACGGCTTACCTGGTAGGATGGTAACTAGCCACGGCCAAAGCGTCCCACCAGACCAGACCAGAAATCTATACATATAATAAAATTGTAGAAAAGTGGTGTCTGTACAATGGAAATATATAAAAAAAAGTAGCAGGGGTTGTTATTATATTGATGCCGAACCCGAAATTGTAATTAATTTTTTTTTGTCTGTTTGTCTGTGTGTTTGTGCACGCTAATATCAGAAACGGCTTATTCGATTTAGATACGGTTTTCACTGATATATTGTAGTAAGCTTCACTTAACATTTAGTGTTTATTTCATGTCAATCGGTCATAAATAAAAAAGTTATGTCAATTTAAAGAATCACGGCGAACATTTTTAACGTACAGAGTACGTACTACACGCCTCGCGCCTGAGCATCCGTGGCTATATAAAGCGCGCTGAGAGCCATTCCACGCGAACGAAGTCGCGGGCACTGCTAGTAGTTATTATAAAAGTCTAAACCTCTGCCGGGAATTGAACCCGGGACTTCCCACTTATAAGACTACAGTGCTAGTAAATCAGTATACGAGATGTCTAAACAGCCATTCAGGTACTATAGATTAATTCCATGAATTGCCCAAGACATGGACGTGTTTGTTATCCGAGAACACAAAGCAAGCACACAGTTGCATCTCGAAATTCAGTAGCAGTTATGTTACACAATCAGTGCACGGACTGCGTTTACTGATTTAAATTCGCTCAGCGAACTATGAAAGAGATGTACACAGAATAACTTAGAGCACCAACGAGCATTGCTGACTCGGAAACACACAGTATTTACTGTCTGACCATTCTTTGTGCCTCGTTTGTTGATTGCTTTGCAACGCTATTCTCGCTTCTGCTGGTAAGGATGCCTTGTTCTATTCCAATGTAAGTTGGTATTAAAATAGGTACAATATTTGAAGGAACTAGTTAGGCACTAGGGATAAACCACAGAAAACTATGAGTCCTCATTCGCAAGAGTGGTTTTTTAACGTCCGTTAAAAAGTATTCCAAAGTATCTGTTCACACGTCAACGCTTTTTTAACGCGCACTTTGTATGTTCAGCGCAACGCCGGTTTTTAACGCAACGCTTTTTTAACGCTCGTGCAAATTAGGGCTGAAAGAGATATACACAGAATAACTTAGAGCACCAACGAGCATTGCTGACTCGGAAACACACAGTATTTAGTGTCTACTATTCTTTGTGCCTCGTTTGTTGATTTTTTTCCAGCGCTATTCTCTATTTTGCTGCCACCTTTGCAAGTAAGGATGCCTAGCTCTAGTCCCGGGCAAGTCATTTTATAAATAGACACATCATTTTTTAACAGATAATAAAAAAGAAACCACAAAAAAAAATTGGTTGTCTGTAAAGTCGGTTTACTGACGATAGTTGGACGTGACAACAAAGGCCGATTGTGCTTCTTTGTCGCTCGTTCGGCGCTCTCGCTTGCACTTCAAGCCTTACATGGAACGCCTCAGAGCGAGGTAACGCCGCATGAGTCATGTTTTTTCGTGCGTGCAGCCGGCTCTATCGAATTATAAGACGTTGTCACGTCAAAAACTATGAAAGAGATGTACACATAATAACTTAAAACTCCAACGAGATCCTTCTGATTTGATCACGTCATAGAACGAAACTTGATCAAATCAGAAATAAGGAGATACCTTCTCGTCAAAAATTCCTCAATACTTGAAGACCTGACCCCTTACCCTTACCTTAGCCTTATAAGGAAACTCAGTCTATACTGGAGTTTCTCCACTATTCGGACCCTTTGTACCTTTTTTTATGAAGTACAATTTTTTTGTTCAGATCATTTCCTAACTCGCTTTTAATACAAGTAGAGACAACCACTTATAATGTTGGTAAACCTAATCTATCCAGTTTCAATCGCATTGTACAAACAGGTTCACGTTTATTGCATACCGTCTGCGACAGCCCCTAACCTAATATGGCCAACTCGATTTGTTTACAAAGGAAAAATTTATTCATGGAAGTGCTCTGAGTCCGGCCTTATAACGACATGGACAGATACGACGAGTAACGGCAATAACGCACGATAAGGAATCACCATGTTAAACACTTCTTACTTAAATGCGTTGCTTATAAATTATTGTTTTGTCCTTCAATCACGCTGCAAGGTAGCAAGGGCCGAAAAGAAACATTCAGTTTAAGAATTCAGTTTTAAAACTCTTGCTTAAAAATATTATTATCCTGTTGCAAATATTTTACATTTTCATTTCGGCAACGAAAACCGTGTTAAGTAATCGCATGTGACATTGAGTTATACAGAAAATAAAGGGAGAAACAGACTGACATATTATTATCAACGCTCAAACCACTGGGTCTACCAGATATTGCATGTACCTACTCTTAGGTTCTCTCTATGACGTAGGCGAATGGCATACTGAGATGCAGCCCAAGGCAGATCACGGGGCCGCGTTTTTACAGTTAGTGGCGCCGATTCTGTTGTCTTTCTCTAAACTAAAAGAGTATCTTTGTCTTTTTTATAGCGCTAAAAAAGGATGGAACATAAATTTCACATTTAAAAACTCTAAATTTTAGTGCACGCTACAAATTTAAACAATAGGCTCGCGACTGGCATCTAAAGTTATACTCTAAAATTCAAAGAATACTCTAAGTTATGTTCAGAATCAGTACCAATACCTGCCTAGGTTTGAATAGAAAATACGCGCACTAGCGCACACTAACTTTGTATTACAGGTATTTTTCATTCCTATTAGGTATTCTTTATCAAAAATAGGTATAAAATAGTCTAAAATGAACGTAATTTTATTGTTTAGGACTTGGCTGAGCCACATTTTGTTAAAAAAGTACTGATTCTTTCACAATCATTGAAAATATTAGAATATGCGAGAACGAAGGTACTCTAACTTAGGTTTACCTTAGCTTAGGTTAGCCTTAACTTAGGCTAACCTATCCACAGCGGGACATTTACACCTCCAGTTTTCAACAACTCCGTGGTGCCAGGTCAAACAAGCCGCCTTACCCAATTTGCAAATTAAATTTCGGTTCGCTCCATTAATTTGGCGAAATTTAAAGTAAATTTGCCAATCGTGAGTTAGGTCACTTTGACCCGGTCTGGGGCGGACTTCAAAGCTTTGACCTTTTAGTGGTTAGATTGCATACTCGTTTAGCAAACAAGAGGTCGAGTTACGAGGTTCGATGCCTGGTTTGGTTAATTTGGCTGAACACACAACATCAACAACACATCACCGACCGGTCCACTATTCAGCTTGGAGTACAAACCTTTATTTGGGATGGGTGAGGAGAGCCTTAGAGTATAAAGGAATATATTTTTATTCAAATATACTTTCAGAAGAGCTTTTGAATCGTCAAAATAATTTACTACTGGTTAGAAATGCTGTTCCTACCGAGAAGAACCGTCGACATCGGCGGTTGCTCTTTTCTAATCTATCTGTCTGTCTGCTACCTTTTCACGGCCTAACAGTATAACCGATTCTGATGAAAGGTACAGGGTTAGCTTATATCCCGGGGACGGACATAGGTTACTTTTTATCCCGGAAAATCAAAGAGTTCCCGCGGGATTCTTAAAGACCCCTGTAATCGAAATAGGCAACTTTTTATCCCGGAAAATCAAACAGTTCCCACAGGATCTATAAATATCTAAATCCATGCGGATGAAGTTGCGGGCATTCTCTAGTTTACAATAATATTACTGTGTGACTAGTTGAACCGTGGTGGGTCAACGTTGGTAATGTTGGTACGATACAAGAAGAGAAGATGTATCACCAATATTATTAATAAGGGTTCAGAATGCGGACATAAAATAAAATTCCCATGAATTACATCCTCGTGCTCTAAAAGGTCTACGGGTAACGAGCGGATAAGAGTAGTCTAAGAGACAGTCTCAGTATGAGAAGAGATAGTTTCAGTTATTTAATCCTTACTTCGTTATTTTACTTTACTCCGCCAAATATAAACCGATTTTGATAATCCTTTTTTTGTTTGGTAGGTTATACTTCAGAGGTGGTCCCATTTTAATTTAGTGAAGATCTGATGAATATTTTTGGAGATGGAGAACAGTCCTCAATGGATAAGAGTAAATTGTACGCGGTCAGTGTTAATACTCGTAGCTTAGTAAACAGTAGGTTATTAACCATGCAGCATATTTTAATAGAGGCCACTAAAAATTGTGATTTTTTTTTTTCAATAAAAGTGACTTCTTAACCACAAACACTAAAAATAATTTACTAAATTTTACCGATTATATTACGTAAACATGAGGTAATGTATTTCTATAATAACATTTTTTGGAGTCAGTGCCAATGAGGTGCCAATGTGGAGTCAGATACAATATTAAGAGTAGACGGTTCATGCGACTAATTGGCACCGGCCCCAAAAATTTTTAAAAGTAATATTTTAAGCTTTGATTTGTAACGGTTGTCTCTGCTACTACTCTGATCGAAGCAGTCATTTTATCTGACCCGGTTTCCAGCTAAGAAATTTGCCTCGAGTACTATCATTTGCAGAATGGTTTTATTTCTATGAAGGAAGAAACCTCCTATTTATTTACTGTACGTTCCAATAACTCAACCTCTTACAGTAATGTTTTTATAAGCTACTAGCTGATGCCCGCGACTTCGTTCGTGTGGATGTAGTTTTTTAAAAATCTCGTGGGAACTCTTTGATTTTCCGGGATAAAAAGTAGCCTATGTGCTAATCCAGAGTATAATCTATCTCCATTCTAAATTTCAGCCCAATCCGTCCAGTAGTTTTGGCGTGAAGTAGTAACAAACATACACACACACACGCACACACACACACACACACACACACACACACACATACAAACTTTCACCTTTATAATATTAGTGTGACTACTAGCTTTTACCCCCGACATCGTCCGCATGGACTACACGAATTTCAAACCCCTATTTTAAAATCCCTTCTTAGTGGATGTCTACGTTACATTAGCTATCTGCTTGCCAAATTTCAACTCGATCCATGCAGTAGTTTGAGCTGTGCATTGATAGACCAGTCAGTCAATTAATCGGTCAGTCAATCAGTCAGTCAGTCAGTCAGCTTTTCCTTTTCTATACTAATATTATAAAGAGGAAACCTTTGTATTTTTGAATAGGCACAAAAACTACTGGACCGATTTCAAAATTTTTTTTACCATTACTTAGAGGGATTCTTCCGAATTCGTATAGGCTATATTTTATCCCGGAAAATAGAAAAAATAAATGTCCACCCGTGCGAAGCCGGGGCGGGTCGCTAGTATATTATATATAGATTTAAGTATTTTATTACTTTTAACTTATTAACTTTACTTTTTTAATTTTTTGATGGCACTTGGTGAAAATCATGCCTGACAAATAGCAATGATGAGGTTTTTTGCGTGTTATGAAAAAAATACACATACTTTTTAATATTTTAAGAATAAGTGTTTTAATAACACGATTAAAAAGTTAAAATTAAAAAAAACTCGGTCTACTCGAAATTCAGATAGCGTTTCTAGAAAAGATTTTTTATTTCTCAATAAAACTAAATAGCTAACGTGGGTACAAAATAAATGTGTGAAATCTTTGTAAGCCGTAACAATATTACCGGAAAAAACCCAAATAAGACCCATTTCAGGAAGAAATGCCGACACCTTCGTAACATGTTCAAGTTCCTGGTTAGGCACTTACCTATTTTCCGTGAAAAACGAGCTCTTTTTGTATTTTGTAAATCACGTTTGTTTTGTTGGCTTCCCGCGTCTCGGCTCGGCTTTGCGATGACGCTACATAATCGCCTTGAAAACCTTAAATGACAGATGAGAAAAATGATTCTTTTGTTTCCTTATTTGCTTTTTAAGGATCCGTAAGTACCCGAAGAGTGCCACTGGTCCTCTTTTTCTTCTTCGTCGTAACACCTTGGCAGAGCGGTCGTGATGACACGAAGCAACGTCTTTGAAAGCAGAGGTTATACGCTTCACGAGCATTCGCTACTCTTTTAATAAGATAATTTTTGGTCACACCATGGTTTGTGACCGAATTATGGATGCGTTGTTAGTATCTTTAAAGTATTTTTATGTGGTTCCGTTCCGTACGGGACCCTATTACTAAGCCTCCGCTGCCCGTCCGTCCGTCCGTCTGTCTGTCCGTGGGCTATATCTTATGAACCGTAATAGGTAGAAAGTTGAAATTTTCACAGAACGTGTAGGTATTTTCTATTGCCTCTGTCAATAAAATATGGTCACCATGAAAATTACGATATTATTGTAGGATGGTACGGAACCCTTATGCAAGTCCGACTTGAACTTGACCGGTTTTTTTTTTTCAATTATGAGGCAAGTTTATTTTCCCTAAATTTTACCATACCGAGTATGGAAATCCAAAAGGCATTTCGGAACGTGTTTTCTTTCCCCGTAACCATTAAATTGGTAGCTAATGTAAATTCGATAGCGTTTTACACCTCGGGCGGCGCTCCGTGTAATGACTGCGCGATTTTACTCACAAACAAAGCCCAAGGAAACGAACAGTTGAAAAAAAGTGAAAGAAATACGGAAAGGAATCGAAAACAATTACCAAGGACATTGATATCCATACTAATATTATAAATGCGAAAGTCTGTCTGTCTGTCTGCAACGTTTTCACGGCCCAACCGCTGAACCGATTTTAGTGAGGTACAGACTTAAGATATCCATCCCGGGGAAGGACATAGGCTACTTTTTATCCCGGAAAATCAAAGAGTTCCTGCGGGATCAAAAAAAACGAAATCCACGCTGGCGAAGCCGCGGGCATCTACTAGTAAGAAGTAAAAAAATATATTGGTTCATTTCGTTTCACATCACGTTAGCACTGTTTATCTCTCTCTGAAAGAAAAAGATAGTGTCTGCATTTAACATTGATGCAGACTTTTACATGCATAAAAACTACCAGGTAAGCCCGCTTTCATCTTAGACTGAATCATTACCCTTGGCTCCAATCATACGGTTGCAAGGGATTATAACCGTATGATTGCCAAGTCAAGCCAAGGGCTAACATGTATCGCAATCAAAAAAAGATGAGATTTATGTATTTTTATTTGTAATCTCAAATAATATCCATACTTAATATTATAAATGCGAAAGTGTGTCTGTCTGTCTGTCTGCTACGCTTTCACGGCTCAACCGCTGAACCGATTTTATTGAAATTTTGAACAGACTTAGGATACATTCCGGGGAAGGACATAGGCTACTTTTTATCCCGGAAAAACAAAAAGTTCCCGCGGGATTCCTAAATACTCATCCGCTTGATCGATTCGTATGAAATTTGGTACCGAGGTAGCTTGCGTCCCTGTAATTGACATAGGCAACTTTTCATCCCGGAAAATCAAACAATTCCCACGGGATCTTTAAAAACCTTAATCCACGCGGACGAAGTCGCGGGCATCCTCTAGTACTAAATATGTTTTTAAAGTTATTCAGATGTTATGATGTTTAATTAACATTATCTTGGTTTGTGTATATCAATGTAAAAGAAGCAAGTTCTGCGTGATAACGGTCCCGGGCGACTTTTGTCAAACGAATGGCAAAGGAAGAGAATTTAAAGTGTTTCTTTTGCCACCCTTTGTACGGAATGCGTCCTAGAGCGTCTTTTTCCCTTTGAACTCCAAGCTTAGCTAAATGTCTGAGCTCTGTGTTACACAAGAACCTTGATCCTCAGAGCGGACGTTTAAAAATAAGTAAGATTTTTTGAATTCTTGATGATGAAACTAATTATACAGGGTATAAACAGAACGCTAGCAAAACGAGGACAGGTGATAGTATTGATGATTACTAGTGATAAGTGATAAGATATTATAAAAAAACTACGATTTTTTTTAAAGTTCCTGTACTTTTTAAAAGTTCACAATATACTTATTGGAAAATTGGAGTGTCTGTCTGTAATTTCGAAATAACTACCGCATATTAAGGTTATATGGTTATTTGAACGATACTATAACTGAATCACACGTTTTTAAGATTTTTGTCTGTCTGTCTGTCTGTCTGTCTGTCTGTCTGTCTCTCTGTCTGTCTGTCTGTCTGTCTGTCTGTCTGTCTGTCTGTCTGTCTGTTTGAAAAGGCTAATCTTGGGAACGGCTGAACCGATTTTGACGGGATTTTTACAGACAAGTAGAGAATTGACCAGAGAGTAACATAGGCTTTCATATCCTTTTGGTTTATACATAGTATCATGTCGTAACGCTAAATCGCTTGGCGGTAGTAGGGTGGTTACTAGCCATGGCCAAAGCCTCCCACCAGAGCAGAGATTTAGGAATTATAAAATTCCAAACCCCTGCCGGGAATCGAACCCGGGACCTCCCACTAATAAGGCCACAGCGCTTACCACTGCCCCTGGGAGGTCGTCACGTAGACTGCGTTTTGCTGCTGTCCAGGGTTTAAGTAAATATTTCCACTTGGATTGGCAGAGTCGTGCAGAAGGGTATGTCGAACTAAATGCTGAAACGCCAGATGGGGGATTGCTAGGGCTGGTCTTGTTTAAAATCCAAGTAGGTATTAACATGAAACACTTTATTACCTCTCTAAATCTTCCGCCTCACGCCTATCGCAGACAACCCACAAAAACCGACCCGACTTAAAAGTAGGGATGTTATGGATAAGTATATAATTTCGGATCCGGATATGGATATGGATATTGGTAAAAAATAATATCGGTTTCAGTTACGGTTATGGATATTAAATTATTTCGGATTATCCGATAGTTTCGGTTACGGATATTAATTTTTTAAGGAACTGTAAAATGTGAACTGATGAAGGTGTCGCATTCCAGCGGAGTGCACAGTTAATTCGTACGAGTGTAGTATTTAGTTAGACTCCGCCCTATCCGAAACTATCCAAAACTTTTATTACGGATTCAGTTACGGTTACGGATATTTTTTTATTTCGGATATCCGATAGTTTCGGTTACGGATATGGATATCCATAACAACACTACTTAAAAGTCCGACTAAATAAATGATCAAAAATTATCTTCTTTGACGTGGACCTACTAAAAAAACTGTTTTATTTATGAAAATCCGAGTAAGTCGAGGGAATACTTTGATTTTCTGAGATAAAAAGTAGCCTATGTCAATCTATATCCATTATCCATGCGAAAAAATCATCTCTATTACGGCGTTATTTGCAGAACAAACCAAGAAATAAAGACACTTTCGCATCTATGAAAAAGTAGTGATATTGACAAGTGAACATGCGAATGGCTAGATTTTTATAAAATGCCTGTTGCTGAAAGTTTGCTAGGAGGAATATAAAGGCGGCTGTTGTCGAATGAAAATCGGTATCAGATTAATCGGTCGTCTACGTTAGGTCTAATAGAGTACTGGCAAGGCGAGCACGGATTGGACAGGATATTGCGCCGGCCCGTTCCCTCTTCGTAGACGGCGCGGACTATTTCGGAATACGGATTTAAGAGCACTTTAAAACAAAATACAGCGGGCTTGTTAAGCAGAAAGCTTTTAAAGCAAACGCAAAATTATGTATTTTACACTCGTAAATGCTAATCGAATTGTTTGACTTATAGTTCATGAGATACTTTTTAAATAAAGAGTGCTCTTGTTGCGAAATAAGTACGATAAAAACTTTAGTATCGTACTAAGTCAATGTTTAAAAACTATATTTATTGAACATTACATTATGCTTTTCTAGAAGGTATAATATTATGGCAACTTTTTTAGGGTTCTATAGGAAAACGAGGAACCTTAAAGTTTCACCCAATCCATCCATCCATCCATCCAACGCACGGTCTGTCTATCCGTCTGACTCTGTACTAACCACTTTTAAAATTATAGTTTAAACTATTAGTTATGTAAGGGTGAAACTTTGTATAATTATAACAGCCTACTATCACTACACTAGGCATAGTTATTTAAATTTTGAAATACCTAATATTTCCAGGGAAAAGTTTGTACTTATTAAAAAAAATTGGGTTTTCGAGTGTATCTTATTAAATAGGTATTTTAAGATCATTATGAAGTTTCTGAGATAGATTTTGGAAAAAAACTACCGTTTAAAAATAATACGCAACTCACAGAATAACTACGGAACCCTACGTTAAGTGATTCTGCCACGCACTTGACCAGTTTCTTATAGACCTTAATGCCAACAGTTTACAGCCATATAGTATAAACGTTTTTATTCCATAAACCATTATTTCGTTCGCGAAACTTTATATTTAAAAGTCTTCGTTTTACGTGTCTAGACAGCTTTTATTTTGATTATTAGACTGGGAATGGCCTGGAAGGAGCAAAACACAATTGCATGTAGACCTCCAGTTAGCGATGTTAATTATCACGTTTGCAAGAACAGCTGAGGTTGTTTTCATTCTCTATAGTCTTTTTTCCTGAAGACCATAAGAATAAGTATCTTCTTTGGCCACAGCACAAGGATCTCGTTCAGTCTAAAATAATTCAAAGGAAAATAGCCGGTAGAAGATCACCTGACCGAAGAAAAACGTCATGGATGAAAACTCAAGGAAATAGCAAAAAGTACCCGATCCAAAATGCAGTTATGTAATTTAATTTTTTAAACCCCGACCCAAAAAGCGGGGGGTTATAAGTTTGACGTGTGTATCTGTGTATCTGTCTGTGGCATCGTAGATCCTAAACTAATGAACCGATTTTAATTTTTTTTTTTTGTTTGAAAGGTGGCTTGATCGAGAGTGTTCTTAGCTATAATCCAAGAAAATCGGTTCAGCCGTTTGAAAGTTATCAGCTCTTTTCTAGTTACTGTAACCTTTACTTGTGGGAGTTATAAATTTTTAATTTACACTTGTTTTCTAAACAATTTTTTTTTAATAAAATCAAATGTTTTTAAAACTACTTTGCTGTGTAAGACCTCGTAGGCGAAGAATTTATCTATACACTTTATATAAATAGGTTTCTACATTTCTTAGGTATTTTACCTACTTATAATCGGATCTGATAGGCAATCAATCATCGACGGTTCATTACGAGCGAAAATTTCGGAGATTGGCAGGTTTTATGTGTGCCCAATTTTCTTGTACACTTCGGAGCATTGGCGTAATACGATATTAAAATTCTCGAGACTTTTCTGTTGCTAAAAATTGCTTAGTAATTTATTTAATTAAGTTTTTACGAACGCTTTTGATAGTTCAATTTTTTTTATATAGTCAGTGGATAGTAATATTATCGACCAATTACATCTCAAGCTACAGGGTTCCTAACTCACCCTAGTCAGAGAAGAAGCCGTCAACAAGGTATATTTCTGTTTTAATCTTCTTCATCATCATCATCGTCAATCGATAGAAGTCCACAGCTGGACACAGGTCTCTTGTAGAGAATTACCTTCAACATACCATGAACTTGCGCCGCATAAATCCAGCGGCTCTCTGCAACTTTTTTGATGTCATCTGCATTAAAAATTATCACTAATCACACTAATATTATAAAGGCGAAAGTTTGTGTGTATGTGTGTGTGTGTATGTATGTTTGTTACTCTTTCACGCAAAAACCACTTGACGGATTTGGCTGAAATTCAGAATGGAGATAAATAATATCCTGGATTAGCACATATGCTACTTTTTATCCAGGAAAAGTAAAGAGTTCCTACGGGAACTTAAATCCACGCGGACGAAGTCGCGGTCGTCAGCTAGTAAATATTATTAAGTAAAAGCTGTAAAGCAAAGCTTCAACGATGGTAGCCGGCGCTAACCGAGTTGCGTGCCGCTAGAAGCGGTTATCGGTGACGTCATTTAATTCCGTGCAAGCCACTCCGGGCGCTAATAATATAAGCGATGACCTGTGTCTGCTCTCCACACCTGTTAAAATACGGGGTAATGGGTTTACCTGCTACTAAATATTGAGTTATAGACCATAGAATACCAGGTAAATAAATGGCCGCAATGTCACATGCCCGTCCATGTGAGTTTAGGGTTTTAAAAACCGGACAAGTGCGAGGCAGACTCGCGCAGCGAGGGTTCCGTACTCGGGTAATTTTTTCCGACATTTTGCATGATAAATCAAAAACTATTATGTATAAAAAAAATAAAAAATCTGTTTTAGAATATACAGATAAAGCCTTTTCATAATATGCTACCCCACTTGGTAGGTAGGTATAGTTATCTTACTTTGAATATTGAAACACATTTTAATTTTTTTCAATGATGTAACCACAAATTCACGGTTTTCAGATTTATTTCTGTACTTGTGCTATAAGACCTACCTACCTGCCAAATTTAATGATACTAGGTCAACGGGAAGTAGCCTGTTTTCTGGAGAGACACGACGGACGGACGGACAGACAGACAGATAGACAAACAGACAACAAAGTGATCCTATAAGGGTTCCGTTATTCCTTTTATGGTATGGAGGTATGGAACCTTAAAAAATTCCGTGGGACATTTTGATTTTCCGGGATACGTATTTACGTTTCCGTGTGCAATTAGGAGGCACTACCTGTCTTGAAACACGCACGGGTTTGTGACGTTAATGTCTTTCCGAAACCGTGTTCAAACCGTGTTTTTTGAGGATGATATCAATAACATAGTTTAATATTTTGACACTTTGTTTTGTCTTTTTCTATTGTAATATCTATAATTAATGAAATTTGAAATAATGCACTTGACTATATATATAATTAATGAAATTTGAAATAATGCACTTGACTCTTGATTCTGTTTGACATTAATTTAAATTAATTTTGTTATCTTAAATATTTGCACACTAATAATTTAGTAGAAAGTTAAGGACTCTAATCATAAATTTCCATCTTATTGTACCAACTTTCTCGCAAATAAATTATCTTATCTTATCTTATCTTATCAATTGAAGGAACTCGCACTCGTTTGCAATGCAAAGGTTCTTCCAAAGGCGATGGCATGGGACTCGTTTTTAACTTATGTTAGATATATTAATTACGCAATAGAACCTGGCCAGCCACTAAATCAACACACAATCTGGCACAGATATTTGTTTCTAGAAGGTGTCTATAAAATTTCATTAATTTAGTTCATTGGTTGATATTGAAATGTGAGCCGAATTACGTTTATTCGGAGCGTGCTACGGATAAAATCTGAAGGCGAAGCCAAGCGTAAAGGCTAGTGATAAATATTTGAACTCGAGCACAATATCCTGTCTGACCCATGTTGCCTCAGGAATAAATGTAAAGGACAAAGTTAATAAAGATCCATGTTAATGAGAAACTGCATTTTGGTTTGGTGATTTACTTTTATTTAAGTATGTATAACAAGCTCTTCTTTAGTGTCTGTGTGTAAAGTGCAATATCCTGTCTAATCTTATTGACCATGACATAACAATCGATGTTACTGCAAAACCGTGTTTTAAGTTAGACGGTGTTTATCTGTTGCTAGTGACAGCAACTTATTAGGGTTTCGTGCCCGAAGGGTACCAACGGGACCCAATTACTAAGCCTCCGCGGCTGTTCGTCCGTCTGTCCATCCGTCCGTTTGTATGTCAGTGGGATTGTATCTCATGAACCAAAATAGGTAGAGAGTTGAAATCATCACAGAGCGTGTATTTCTATTGCCGTTACAACAAAATGGCCGCCATGCAAATTATAAAGAGTTATTTTCATGCGATGGTACGGAACCCTCCGTGTGTGGGAGTTCGACTCGTACTTGACCGGTATTTTTCTGTTTTTAACCCCCGACCCAAAAAGAGGGGTGTTGTAAGTTTGACGTGTGTATCTGTGTGTCTGTGTATCTGTGTATCTGTGTATCTGTCTGTGGCATCGTAGCGCCTAAACGAATGAACCGATTTTAATTTAGTTTTTTTTGTTTGAAAGGTGGCTTGATCGAGAGTGTTCTTAGCTATAATCCAAAAAAATTGGTTCAGCCGTTTTTCAGCCGTTTGAAAGTTATCAGCTCTTTTCTAGTTACTGTAACCTTCACTCGTCGGGGGTATTGAAAATTTTTAATTTACACTTGTCTTTCCCATTGTAAAAGAGTGACAGCAACAAAGATATTGTATAAAAACATCATTTTGGAGTTACACCATTTCACAATAATATGAAAATGTTAAACTAATAAAAAGCTATAATAATTATATAAAAATAAGCTAAAACAAAGTTAAAAATGATTATGTATCGTCAGCATTTACTGAGCCAACGCTTACGAAGGTAACAAAACAAACAGACAAATGTAATGTAAGCCTATTTTTCGCCCTGTTATAATTCTATTCAAGAAATAAAAAGTAACACAAAAGCCCACATTATTTGTGAATTGTACCACACAGAATAATACCAGGTTTTATTTCACGTTAGTCGAAACTGTTTTGAAGCCAGAAAAACGTGTAAATTGTTTTCTTGTGGGCGTTATTAATAGAGAGACAGCCAGCGCGTGAGAGACCTTCGTTATTTTATATTTAAAAAAAAGATTCCGACGAATTGGAGAACCTCCTCCTTTTCTCGAAGTCGGTTAAAAAGCTGAAAGTTTCTCTGCGTATTGCCCCCAACACAGGGAGGAACGATCAGCGACAATGAAGTTTGATTTGGTGGCTTTGGGAGATAACAGGTAATAAAGGCGTAAAAAATCTTACGTCAAAATATAAAGTCTAATTTTTAACCCCCGACCCAAAAAGAGGGGTGTTATAAGTTTGTCGTGTGTATTTGTGACGCTTGATCGAGTGTTCTTAGCTATAATTCAAGAAAATCGGTTCAGTCGCTTGGGGGGTGCAAAATGTTGGAAAAAATATCCGAGTACGGAACCCTCAGTGCGCGAGTCTGACTCGAACTTGGCCGGTTTTTTTGAAAAATAAAATAATACGATATATCACTCAGGAATAATGGTGGCTTACTAATGGGGAAAATATTTTCAAAATCAGTTCTGCAGTTCCAGAGATTACGCCCCACAAACAAACTTACAAACTTTACTTACCTCTTTATAATATTAGTATCTAGATAAGTTTTAAAATCTTTTTTTCGAGCACGAGAACCACAGATGCAGCATTTGAGACACAAGTTATCCTACATGATATTTTAATTTATATCCTTTTAAAAGGCTTCAAACGTTTTAATGTTTCGGCTTTTTAAAAAACGCAACAGATTGCTCGACTCGAAAATCCTGGCAGCCAAAACTAGAATTGGTTATCAACTACGGATGGAAAAAATTCAGCATTTATGAAGTACCTCTTAAAAATATCTCATTAGCATTGGGTTCTGCTTTTCGTGAACATTTTTTGACCTAATTTGTCACGTACCAGTTGTATGTCAGGCGGTAAAAGTAAACTTATCGTTGAAGTTATATTTTGTTAATCCCCGACCCAAAAAGAGGGGTGTTATAAGTTTGACGTGTGTATCTGTGTATCTGTCTGTGGCATCGTAGCTCCTAAACGAATGAACCGATTTTAATTTAGTTTTTTTGTTTTGGATCGAGAATGTTCTTAGTTATAATCGAAGAAAATCGGTTCAGCGGTTTGAAAGTTATCAGCTCTTTTCTAGTTTCCTTATAGAGGTTTTTGTGTCGGAGGTTTTTTAAATTTTAAGATATTCACTAAATAACATGATAAGTGATAACGTATCAAACATAAGATCGACAAATAACCGTATAGATAGATAGACAGACAGTAATACGATATGGGATGGTATAACAGTGACAGTAATATCTCTTTTGGGACGCTTTGTCTAACTTCCTGACGATATTACCCCGGGATAGCACATCGCGTGACAAATCCCATTGAGATAACTTCCGAGGAATTATCCCAAATTGATAACAATCTACATAACCACCTGAAAGCATCTATGCATATCTAATTTTATTTATGAACGAGACTCGTCCGATGAGAATTACCTTTTATATTGTGCTTATTGGTCCGTATCATTTGACACCATTTTTAACTTTCGACGCAAAACAGAAAGGTTCTATCATTTTTAACCCCCAACCCAAAAAGAGGGGTGTTGTAAGTTTGACGTTTGTATCTGTGTATCTGTCTGTGGCATCATAGCTCCTTAACTAATGAACCGATTTTAATTTAGTTTTTTTTGTTTGAAAGGTGGCTTTGTATGGAGTAAGTGACGGAGAGAGCCCTGTTTGTATTTGTATTTGTATTTATTTATTCTTCGTTTCAGACTTATAAAAGCACTTACGAAAGTCACAATACACTGAAAAAATAAGTCTACCAAATATGTAGGATCTAAATAATAACTTTAACGTTTAACTGAATTGCAATTCATTGCGTCATGTCAAGAGTCACTATTGATTTAAACGTCTTTGAAAGAAACAAAAGAAAAATACGGAACCCTAAAAACGTTAATTTATAAATTTGCGGACTGATCCTTTTCGGTGTTTCCTGGAAGGCACTAATTAAATATTCTATGGTTTAACTACATAATCATGGAAATAGATAGATATCGGAGAGCCACTTAAGTTTCACGGGTAGAATACAATCTAGATTTAGGGTACTGATTAGATAACGTCTAGCTTGGGAATTGCTACAACTTAACACTTGGGACGGGCAATGCAAAATGTACGTCGTGAATTTAGACTATAGTGTACAAGTGTAAATTAAAAATTTATAACACCCCCGACAAGTGAAGGTTACAGTAACTAAAAAAGAGCTGATAACTTTCAAACGGCTGAACCGATTTTCTTGGATTCTAGCTAAGAACACTCTCAAACCTTTCCACCTTTCAAACAAAAAAAAAAAAACTAAATTAAAATCGGATCATTAGTTTAAGAGCTACGATGCCACAGACAGATAGCTACGATGCCACAGACAGATACACAGATACACACGTCAAACTTATAACATCCATCTTTTTGGGTTGGGGGTTAAAAACCCGACTACTACCCGCGAACTGCCAATAGATAGTGATGTGCGTTTCATGTGCATTTTAAGTAATATTACTCGCTTTTTAATGGTGAAGGAAAACATAATAAGGAAACTTGTTATGCTATGCTTACTGAAACAAGTGTAAATTAAAAATTTATAACACCCCCAACGATCCAAAGTATTTGAGTTTTCCAAAACATCATTTTCAAATAAATAATTATGTATTTTGGCAACGTCCATCTTGACAGCTTGACATTTGTCTATTGACATAATATTAAGAACCTAACGGTTATCTAACCTTCTTTTCTACAAGAAAACTAGAAAAGAGCTGATAACTCTTAAACGGCTGAACCAATTTTTTTAGATTATAGCTTAGAACACTCTCGATCAAGCCACCTTTCAAACAAAAAAAACTAAATTAAAATCGGTTCATTCGTTTAGGCGCTACGATGCCACAGACAGATACACAGATACACAGATACACAGATACACAGATACACAGATACACAGATACACAGACACACAGATACACAGATACACACGTCAAACTTATAACACCCCTCTTTTTGGGTCGGGGGTTAAAAAAGGTTCGTGCAGAATAATAATTTTATGGTTCGGACATACTTTAAGGCAGATTTAAAAGTAAAATCCAGACTGTAGATGAAAATACCATAAAACTTAGACAACAAATTCTAAACCAACCTCGAGCAGCAACTGTCGTATTAAAATGTCGACTGCAGCGCTCCCTAGCGGCTTGGAACTCTAAAATCTGTCTTTTAAGACCCGGCGGCGCACTAAAGTTATTCAAACTACATCCTTTAGCATACGATCGCGTGAGTTATATACGTAGATGCAAACATAGTATTTTTCTATACATTAAAGCTGAAAGTATCTCTGGCAATGTAAATATTAATGTGAGTTCAACAACTTTGATTTTCACGATTGCAATAAAGGTCGTTATTGTCTTTATTGATTGATGGATGTCATATTGTGCTGAACATAAGCTATGTAATAGTGATATCACATAAAGGGATTTCTACACACCATGATCTCATGGCGACTTTCTATGATTTTTTGGATGTCGTCTGCCCACGCTCTGGTTTGCTAAAACTACGCTTTTCAATGGTCTAAAGTCCATCTTTTCTCCGAGCTATGCTACATCAATGAGCAAAGCTCTGATAGAGCCATTGCTTCGTAACCTCCTTTGTCGTTGGTCAATCGTGGGATACTTAGGTTTTTGAATTCACTCAATCCAATTGATTGAGTAAATTCAAAAAACCTCTGTGACAAATATTAGAAAAGAAAAAAACGTGGGAGAAAAAATATTTATGATTAATTAGACGACGTCTGCGTCTTCGTCCACGTAGATTTAGGTTTTAAAAATCCCGTAGCAACTCATTGATTTTTCGCCATCGCATTTATTACAATGAAAACAGTAGTTAAGCAATGCTCGCAAGCTTCTACGCAAACTCAACAAGTGTAAATTAAAAATTTATAGCACCCCCGACAAGTGAAGGTTACAGTAAGAACTAGAAACGAGCTGATAACTTTCAAACGGCTGAACCGATTTTCTTGGATTATAGCTAAGAACACTCTCGATCAAGCCACCTTTCAAACAAAAAAAAACTAAATTAAAATCGGTTCATTAGTTTAGGAGCTACGATGCCACAGACAGATACACAGATACACAGATACACAGATACACACCTCAAACTTATAACACCCCTCTTTTTGGGTCGGGGGATAAAATCTAGGGAATGGGGTTGATGCCATTGATGCCTTGAGCTTTGGATTTACATAACCCGTCTAAATATCCGGCTAAATTATTTTGTAATAGAAAAGAAAATCGAAGAAAATATGAAGGATGTTTGTCGGTCGGAATAAAGGGTCTAGCGAAAGTAACTTATGCGAGAAAATTGTATTTTATCGTGGTCGGACCCAAACACAAATTTCATGAATAAATTTTTCCTTTGTAAACAAATCGAATAGGCTATATTAGGTTGGAGTCGGTACGGACACTATGCAATAAGCTTAACTTGTTCTATTCTTTCTTTCTTGGATGTTTATCCAGAAAGAAATAATAAAACTATACGTTTAGATGCATATTGATAATTGTAGTGTAATCAAAGCATAATTTTTTCCATCTTGCATCATAGCTGCAGCGTGCAGCAAGCTTCACACTTGGGTTTCTAGTTTCTTCTAGAAACTAGAAGAAACTAGAAACCCAAAATTCTAGAAACCCAAAAATTTCTTCTAGAAACTAGAAACGTCAAAAGCATCTACCACTGGTCACGATTCAAAAGAACTTGTAAAAGTCTAATTGAATAAAAATATTTTGAATTTGAATTTCTATTATTATGCTCGCTCGACTTTATACATCACTAGCTGACAACCGCGACTTCGTCCGCGTGGATGTAGGTTTTTTAAAATTCCCGTGGGAACTCTTTGATTTTCCGGGATAAAAAGTAGCCTATGTGCTAATCCAGGAAATTATCTATCTCCATTCCGAATTTCAGCCAAATCCGTCCAGAATTTTTTGCGTGAAGGAGTAACAAACACACACACACACACAAACTTTCGCCTTTATAATATTAGTGTGATTTATCTTGTTGTTCACTAGGCATCTACATACTTACCAATTGATATCTTACGGTCTTGTGCAATGCTGCAGCAGCGATTTGTGTGACGGGCCACGTACAGGCGTAGACGGTCCATGCTTTATAAAATTAGTAATTTATGTTTTGTGTTTTCTTTTGATTTGTATAGTAATGTGTTTTTGTCTGTGTAGTAAATTAGTTAGGTTTAAATAAATATTTAATAGTGGTAAGTTTATTATAAGTATAGATTAAGGTGTATGGATAAGTTAGTTAATACGAAAAAATAAGAGCGCCACCTCGCCAACAAACTGGCCCACCAGTTTGGCGAGCGATAATATTATAGATCCAATGTTAAATTTTTTTTGATTAAATAAATTAAAAAAAAAAAAAAAAAAAAAAACGGCGGGTAAACACTGCGGCGTGTATCCCAGACGCAATCCCAGTCGTGCTACTAAGTTATTCCGCGCACAGCTCTTTCAGACTCGCTTTGTGTCTCAGATAACAAACACGTAGGTGTATTGTGTCTTTGGCTTCAGTTTCTTTATGCCAGTTACATTACCATAATATACCTAACTGGAGGATTCCCGCGGCTTCACCCGCGTGGATTTCGGTTTTTAGAAATCCCGTAGGAACTCTTTGATTTTCCGGGATAAAAGTATGTTCTTCCCCGGGATGTGTCTGAAGTCTGTACCAAATTTCAGTAAAATCGGTTCGGCGGTTGGGCCGTGAAAACGTAGCAGACAGACAGACAGACACACTTTCGCATTTATAATATTAGTGTGGACTAGAGGACGCCCTCGACTTCGTCTGCGTACATTTAAGTTTTTAAAGAACCCGTGGGAACTCTTTAATTTTCCGGGGGTAAAAAGTAGCCTATGTCCGTAGGTACCCGGGATATAAGCTAACCCTGTACCAAATTTCGTCAAAATTAGTTAAACTGTTGGGCCATGCAAAGGTAGCAGACAGACAGACACACTTTCGCATTTATCAGCCTTCACTAGATGAACAGACGAGATCAAACGAGTCGCAGGGAGCCGCTGGATTCAGGCGGCGCAAGAACATAACGTGTGGAAGTCCCTACAAGGGGCCTATTATCCAGCAGTGCACGTCTATCGATTATGATGATGATGATGATGAATAAAGCTGGGATAGATCAAAGTGCACGCGGACGAAGTCACAGAGACAGCTATTAAGAGGATACTCTTGTTGTAAATTTTTCCAAATTTTTCTCATAGTCCAGTAGGCATTTGCCTACATTTTTAACCCCCGACCCAAAAAGAGGGGTGTTATAAATTTGACGTGTGTATCTGTCTGTGGAATCGTAGCTCCTAAACTAATGAACCGATTTTAATTTAGTTTTTTTTGTTTGAAAGGTGGCTTGATCAAGAGTGATCTTAGCTATAATCCAAGAAAATCGGTTCAGCCGTTTGAAACCTTCACTTGTCGGGGGTGTTATAAGGTGTTATAAATATTAAATTTACACTTGTACTCTTGAAATATTGTTTCAGAAATTAGACAATACTGATCTCATTAGATTCAGCACACACCTTTTAGGCTCGTACGTTTTATTTTTTTAGTATTTTAGTTTAGTTTCATTAAAAAAAATAAAAACACCCAAGAAAGATTTAAGGTCAAAAATATGGATATTTAGACGCTAGTAACATTTAACACAAGCAATATTTATTTAAGATTAAAACGTACAAGCATAGTTCGTCATTATATCTACAACAATAATTATGAAAATTGGACGACATTTACGGGGAGAAAAACGTTATCGCTTTTTGTATGAAAATGTACAACTAGACGATCCTCTTAAGTTCACAAAATGTAAGATTCTAGTGAGATAAGCAGACAAGAGCTACTTATTTTGTATAATATTATAAATCGGTATAAAACAGAGCTCATTGTGGCATGAGATATCACACCGATTTTTATCTTCGCAGCTGCAAACGGCGTGAAATAAAAGGTTTACCTTGTTTCTCACAAAATAGCGGTGGATGATATTTTAAATTTAGAAGACCTGCAAGTCTTTTTTTATTTATTTTTCGTGGGGGGACAAATGGATGGATGGATACCACCGCGCCCGGGGAGGCACGGAGGTTATGTCGGACTTTTACCGACTGAAACCCCACATGCTCCACGCATCGCCTGGTGGCTGGACTATGGCCATAAACATGGATGGGCCAAACACGTTCGCACAACCCAACCCCTTGCTGAGGAACCCGTTCGCACAACCCAACCAGCGGCCCTTGCTGAGGATTCTCCTCAGGGAACCAACATAGTCCCTACACACCGTCTGAGGCGCACCACGAACACAAAGGAGGAAATTGGCATCGGCAACTTTTTATTCAGGAAAATCGAAGAGTTCCCACGGGATTTAAAAGAAAACCTACATCCACGCGGATGAAGTCGCAGGCATCAACTAGTGCAAACGTATATCTATCTAGCTGTCTGTTACATTTTCACAGTCTATCCACAAAACCGATTTGGACGAAACTTGGTACGATGTATCTTGGTCGGAAACGAGCATAAGTTACTTTTTAGGTCGGAAAATCAAAGATTTGAGTCAGTCCGAAGCCAAGTATAGATTTTGAGAATAAATAGGTACTTATATGATACTGAGATCTAAGGTACTTAATATTTTATGATTTATTTCTGAACACACAAATAAGTCTCCTACGTAATAAAGTATATTTTGGTTCAACAATAAAATATGGATATAAAGAAAAATACATACGCCCCCATACCTGTATAGACTAGGAGTCGGTGAACTTTAGTTCAAAGTATTTCTCAAGTTATATAGAAGATATTACTTGTTATAATTGCTGCCTTCTTATGGGTGAAACTCATAATTTCCAGTAGTAGGTTCTATCTATATGTATACAAGTGTAAATTAAAAATTTATAACACCCCCGACAAGTGAAGGTTACAATAACTAGAAAAGAACTGATAACTTTCAAACGGCTGAAGCGATTTTCTTGGATTATAGCTAAGAACACTCTCGATTAAGCCACCTTTCAAACAAAAAAAACTAAATTAGAATCGGTTCATTACTTTAGGAGCTACGATGCCACAGACAGATACACAGATACACACGTCAAACTTATAACACCCCTCTTTTTGGGTCGGGGGTTTAAAAAGGAAAAGTTGACTGACTGATCTATCAACGCACGGCTCAAACTACTGGATGGATTTGGCTAAGGCATGCAGATAGCTATTGTGACATAGACATCCGCTGAAATAAATATGTTCGTTCAATCGACAATCGTTCCTACAAATTTTATTGCTAATGGTCACTTAGCATTAAATTTTTCAGCCACCATCTCCTATGCTAACTCGAACAAGGGTTTTAATAATGAGATGTTTTCGGGTTGGGTACAAAGGGCTATATTTTCGAGTTATTTTTCCTATCTATTACAAAATAGAGTAAGGACATTCCTAATCAGAAATATAATAATAATACCGGGTCCTTTCTATAACCTTTGTTGGGATAAACCAGATTAATGGGGTATTGTGACGACAACGATTTTCCGATTTGCGAATTATTTCCACTTGAAGCTCTTATGGGAATTTTTTGTGACTACCCTACCGCTCTGACAATTTCCTTGGCACAGTTGTGAGAATTGTGGTTTTATAAGGAGAGGCCCCTTTTTTCTTTTTTTTTTTACACACAGGAAATGCCTAACACATACCCCTCCGTCAGGGGAAACGGAGGGGTTATGTGGGACTTGCACCCACTAAAACCTGTGTTTGTTCCTCAACGGACTGGCGGTTGCCAGTCACTAAAGTAGTATTCACCGCACTCCCGCCAGGACTTTTGACCCGCCGCCAAGCGGACGGGTCCCATCGCTAGGCTGGCTGCTACCAGCTCCGTCTCAGAAGCGCACCCGGAACACGGTGCGCTACCTCCTGACCTGGTTATGTATCGGTTGTTTCAATTCCTTTTAAATCCATACTAAGTAATAGTATGCTTGAAATATTCTTATAACTAGGTTAATATTTAGGTATTTAATTTAATTGTGATTCAATCAAGAACTTATAGGTTTGCGCAACTCCGTAGAATACAGCCGCTATGGTATTTGTGGTCGTTTTAGTAAAAGCTTTTAATACTTTTACGAACGAATTTTCCGACGAAAAAGGACACAACCGCACTTATGCCCCGATAGAACGATTCGGTTTCGTGGAATAAAGTCCTAAGGGACAATTTTAATGATTATTAGTATTAAAATAAAACACGAAATGCTCCTACTACTAAGTACCTAAGGCCTTTTATAACAGTGTCGTTATTCGTAGAATACGGCGTTGTACGGCAGAATTTCCAAGCTGTTAGTTCTCTACAACAAAATCTGTAACTATTCTCGAAAATATTTTCGAACAATTTGGCAAAACACCCGAAATGTAAGTTACTTCTCTATTTAAGCATTAACATGTACAAGTTAGCACTTACAAGAGTTTAATGGACCAGATCGAAAAGTAGCACCGTAACATTTACCTGGAACATACTAAGTTAATTTGTTTTCTAGCACGATTAATTAAGTAATAAATAAGAACTTTAAAACAACGCCGGAAAAAAACCAGTAGTTTTTAACCCATAGGTAGGGACTTAAAAGAAACAAGATAAAAATTAAAACTAAACCCCGAGAAAGCGTTTACTAGTAATATTACGTATATGAATTATCTATTTTTTAAATCTACGTAATAGTACTTTGTATTCAAATATACCAAATCATAACCAAATAGGTATAACATTTTGGATTATTTGGATCTAATTTTTTTTGTCTATAAGGTGATCTTTTCTCGAAGTAGGTAACTAAAACAACCTAAGTATATCGATTTTTAACAGAAATAATATAATGATTAGAAAAATTATGTATTATATTAAATATTATTGCACTGTATTAGGTACTGATACCAAGATACATAAAAAAAAATCCCAATGATAAGTTTAAGTAAATTCCCTACCATATAAAAGTGTAAATAAAGCATTCCTATTCGAAATATATCTAATTTGTGTGGCTTTGGAATTCAGTACACTGATAGAACGGGATGAATTCCGTACACGGGATACGGTATTCAGGCTCCTAAGTATCCAATGAGTTGTGAAATTAACTTAATTCCCATTTCCTTTTACTTGCTTTTACTGGAAGTACGTTGGAACGAGGTAAAATACGTTTCGTGGAATACTCGGACTTTTCTCGTCCTTTTCAAGAAAAACTTTTTTTTATGTAAAATGTTAAGCGATTATACACCTATAAAAGTATATGCGTACAAAGCGCGCTAGTGTAGGTCATAATATATACAAAATTGTAACAGTTTGCCAGATTTTTTTTGCGTGAGAGACTGGACTACTTGATCATGACAGATCAATATAATATTATTTGTTTATACTAGCAGTATAGAACCAAAAAGACTTAAATATCAATCAGTAAAAATTATAAAAAGGTAAGTACCTAGTAGGTTAGTAGATACCTACTGTGTAGTTTGCGGCTAAAAGAATTAGCTAATAGAACTAAAGCTGTTTATAAATTAATGAAGTTTAGTTTATAATAAACTAAACAACTAACCAATTATTAAAATCTGGTAAACATATGAGCTATTTAATTGAATCTATAAATACTTAGCAACTTCGCTTAGCAGTTTACAACAACATAGAGTGGGGGGAATTAATATAAAGTGGAATTGACCTCGTACGGATCCGGGATTCAGGCAGCGAAGTGCCCGATGGAGCGTGAAATTCACTTCACTTTTACGGATTACGGTTCCTGTTTGTACTGCTATATAACTCAGAATTAAACAGAAATAAGTAGGAACGTTGTACTAGCTGATATTTTTACTCTTAAATAACCTAGAATACTGAATAGTAAGTCCTTATTTACTTACTTAATATAAAGTAGAATTGACCACTATACGGTTCGTAAAGCAGGATGTCATTATAAAGCATAATGTCATTGTAAAGCAGGATTTTTGAAGAAAATAAGTATTAGTGTTGTTGCTTTTTTACTCATAAAATAATGGAGAATACTACTAGGTAGTCTTTACATAAAGTGAAATTGACCGTTTACCCGGATACGGGATTTAAGTAGTGAAGTGCTTGATGGAATGGATAGTTGGACACGTACGAAGATTTGCTTCCTCGTTTCTAATCCAAACCGCTAGGATAATGAATAACCCTTCCGACATCAGTTTTGCCCTCCACTTTTAATATGGATATACCTACCTTCAAGTCAAAAGTGAATTGGCATCTTCTAGGCAAGTGCGCTTCATCGCAGCATCACTTGCTAGCAAGTCTGATTGCAGCCAAGCGCTGGTCTATAAATTAAAAAAAACATGAAATTTACTTCACTTTTACGAATAACGGTTCCGGTTTGAACTAACCGGAGATAGAGATACAAATACTAAGTAAGCACCTTATTACGAGAAGCGAATATTGGCCAGGTTGTGCTATTCCAGATGTAGATCAGACGGAGATGACAGGGAAGAGTCAATTATACGCAAGGACGGCGCAGAAGAGCAAGATCAACCCAGCTTTATCATAAATCGGGGGTGGTACAAAGCACAACAAGCTAGCGTCTTTTTTGCACACTGCCCAAGAAAAGGAGTGAATACTAACCACTCGAGGCGAGGCGGTGTGGGTCTAATGAGCTATGACCTTAATGGTAATATAGGTATACTCTCACTACATGAATTCCGGACGCCGCGCCGGCGCGGGCTAACCCGATCCGGATGGCGAGTGGACCACGTGGTAACCGCCCGTTGCTCGCACGCTTGGCTTGCGTTGCCCACGCACGGGTCCAGAGTGGACCGTGCGCTGGCCACGAGTGATTCACGATAGAGGAATATTCAACACCTAGTCTGAAGCGCAAATAGAGTAATCAAAATTTTATGGACCACGCGACGTTCATTCAATGACCGCACGGGGTCTATAAATCTGAAAACCGTGAATTTGTGGTTACATCATTAAAAAAATAATTAAAATGTGTTTCAATTTTCAAAGTAAGATAACTATACCAAGTGGGGTATCATATGAAAGGGCTTTACCTGTACATTCTAAAACAGATTTTTATTTATTTTAATGTTCAATAGTTTTTGATTTATCGTGTAAAATGTTGGGAAAAATACCGGAGTACAGAACACTATGTGCGCAAGTCTGACTCGCACTTGGCCGGTTTCTTATAATTCACAACTCAAGTGAAAAAAGTTGTCATAGCCTAGTGGTTAATATATCCGCCTCCTAATCGGAGGTCAGAGGTTCGATTTCGGGCGCGACTCTAACTTTTCGGAGTTATAAGCGTTTTAAGTAAGAACGCAATGTGTAAACCTGAAAAACGTTGCTTTCAATTGGCCGCAACTTCTGTTTAACAGGTATATCGAAATTTAAACTCTACTGCTTTACTGCCAAATTTCAAACTCAAAGCTTGGAACTATCAACTTGCTCGTACATACAGTTCTATCAACTTTTAAGAGGATCATTGTCAACGATCCCCCGTCGATTTCCTACGTATGATATTATTGTTCTCATCTCTATCTGCCCTGGTTCGTGTATTCTCGGTTCCTAGATCGGTGCATTTGTGATAACCAATTCTAATTGCTGTGATTGGATGAATTTACCATGTTCTTGCTGCGACAGTGAGTTTGAGCCACTAGCGGAACAATGTTAGCCGGTCAGAAATGATTGCAATTAGTCAACCTGTATGACGTCCGTGTTCTGTTTTTGATTACAAAAAAGAAAAAATTGTTGTTGCAATCATCAATTTTAGCAAATAGTGAAAGAGAGTCGACCAATCAGAGGTCACAACTACCGTCACACTTTCTGTGAAACTATGGCAGTAGGCTTACCGAGTAATGAAAACAATTTTTCATTCTGTAATGTCATGTGGCAAGTAGGGTTGCCACCTGCCTCTTTTTGATTTACAGGCTACCACCATCAAAAATACGGGGTTTAGATTTGAAGAAATTTAAAAATTTGAAGTATTTGAAGAAATAGGCGGTGGTTCTCTCTGAAATGCATGGAAAGCCTATTTAGATATTTCAGTTTATTTGTAAGTTTTGTATTTTTTCTCTGTATGTTGCCGTGTCTTGATTGGTGAACTGTGTTTGCAATGTGATTTTAAATAAAAGATTTATTTATTTAAATAGCTTTTAAAAACTCTAGTTTTGTAAAGCAAAATGTTATACATTTCATGCATACAATCTTTGCATTTTAACTTAAATTTACATTTAACTTGTAATTCCACCTTCACAGTATCAATACTATGGCCGTAGCCAGGAATCGATTTCGGGAGAGGTTTTATCAGGGCCGGAACTGAATCCTGTCATGAGGAAAAAAACATTCGCTCAACTTTATGGGCTAATTACCTGGTTAGTGGAATTTCGCCTTTCAATTTGACAGTGAGATAAAATACAACAATAAAAAAGCGCGAGCGCAGTGAGCGTAAGTGTTTTTGGTTCAATTACAGAAAAAAATAAGTGAAAGGGAAACGAGTTTAGCCATAGCAAGATTTTATTTTTAAAGCTCCCTATCCATACTAATATTACAAATACGACAGTATATCTATTTGCCTATCTATTTGTTACCCTTTCACGGCCCATCTTCTTTACCAAAATTTTGGTACTTACTATTCAGAGGTAACTTGCATCCCAGACATAAACTTTTTAGCCCGGAAAATCCCCCACGGAATTTTTAAAACTCTAAATTCATGCAAACGAAATTGCGGGGCTTACACCAAGTAATAGAAATTCAAAGCGCGAGTGAAGTGAGCGCGAAATGTTTGATATATTTCCAAAAAAAAATTGGTAAGCAAATGCAAAAAATAGTGTAAGTATTATTTTAGGCTTAGGTTTTTGACGGCTTCCCAGGCGCAGTCGCCATTTCAAAATTTCTGGTCTGGTGGGAGGCTTCGGTCATGGCTAGTTATATGGTTAGTATGGCCCTAACGGCCAAGAAATTAGACTGCATCATCACTTACCACTAGAAAAGATTAAAGTCACGGGCTAACTTGTATAAAAAAAGGCTAACATCCTCAAACCAAGCCCCGCCGCCTTGGCTACGACCATGATCAATATCGAGTGGGTTTCGGCTACGCATTGCCGCAAAAGGAAAATATTCTTTCTACTGGACATAACGTCAGTGTTCGGTTTCGCCAGCCAAGTGCGAGTCAGACTCACGCACCGAGGGTTCCGATTCGGGTATTTTTTTCGACATTTTACATGAGAAATCAAAAACTGTTATGCATTAAAAAAAATATGCATAAAAATAAATAAAAATCTGTTTTAGAATGAACAGGTAAAGCCCTTTCATATGATAACCCACTTGATATATGTAGTTATCTTACTTTGAAAATTGAAAATACTAATATTTGTTCATGAACACATGACAGACGGATAGAAGGACAGATGGACAGACGGACAGACGGAAAGACAGACAGACTGATAGACAACGAAGTGATCCTATAAGAGTTTTTTTTTTGCTTTTGAGTTACGGAACCCTAAAAATATTTAGTTTTATTTGCCCCGTATTTTATTTTCATAATTACCGGTTTCTCTATCCTGACATACGGGGTAACCAGTAAAATACGGGGCCTCTGGCAACCCTATTCGGAAAACACTGTCACATTCAAGTTAATGTCAAATATTTTGTTTTCAATTACAGAAAGCTGCATCAATCATTATTACAATATTTTCTTTGTTGTGATTGGCTGAATTTTTGAGTTTCAGCCAATAAACAGACTGTTTGCCAATTAAACGTCATAACAATATAAATGCCAGAAAGTTTAACCAAATAAAACAAACTTAATGAGAACCTAGTGAGAATGCAAACGGCACACAATTTATAATACATATTATGTTAGTCGTATATAATAGATATTATAGTAGTCGTTCACTTTGGTAATAGTCAGATTGTCATCAATAAAATTGATATTGGTCGATGTATCGTAAATTATTGTTTCGGTGACAAATATTTTTATTATCTATTTATCTTTGAACAGAATGGAATAGAATGAAATGGAATGGAATACAATGATAAATTTTTATTCCTGTAAACTTTTAGGTAAACTTCAAAGTGTTTTTGGATGGTCAGAAAAATTTACCACTGGTTCGGAATGCCGTTCCTACGTTTTCTAGGGTTTCGTACCTCAAAATGAAAAACGGAACTCTTATAGGATCACTTTGTTGTCTATCTCTCTGTCTGTCGTGTGTGTCAAGAAAACCTCTAGGGTACTTCCCGTTGACTCAAAACCATGAAATTTGGCAGGTAACCTAACTGCGTAATTTTGGGTAGTTTTTTTAATCGATAAAGAAAGTTTGCGACATTGTTCAATAAAAAATTTGGATTCCAACTCCTCAATCCTGATGTTGCAGGGGACCTGACTACTAAAGCTAATGGGATTTAAAAAGTGTCGATTATTAATTGATATTGAAGGTATCTATACCAAGTAAACACTTTGTCGTTGACCTCAACCCTGATGCTGTAAGAAATTGCATTCCTAAATCCTGGTGATCCCTCGGGATTTGAAAAGGATAATCCGTTTAAATATTCTTACGTGATACAGAAACAAGTTGCATCCCGGGGACGGGCTATTACGGAGAGGCAACTTTTGTTCTGGGAAATGAAAGGATCGGGATTTTTAAAAACCTAAATCCACGCGAGCGAAGCTGCGGGCATTAGCTAGTTGTAAATATGTTTAGAAGCTACTATAAGATAATAGATAAGGTACTTATTTCCTTATATTTTTAATGTATGGCAGCGCGCGGTTTTAAATTATAAATTGCACGTCCTGTCCTTTTCTGTAATACATTTTTTTCTCAATATCTACCGCTTTATCTCATAGCAAGAGTCTGTAAGACATAATACAGTGAAAATAGTCAAAATATACAATTTTTGCAGTTTCCACGTCAGTACCTGTCGAATTTTTCTAACAGTGTAAGCAGCAGAGCTGAGTTTACCATCAAGTGTTGATATGTGGGTGTTCCATAGAAGCTTTGCATCTAACATTATACCGAGAAACACGGGGTTCTCCTTTATTTTCAACATATGATTATTTATCAATGAATTTATGTCATTTAAGGTCCTGGTATTGGGCAGTGTGAATTCAACACACTTAGATTTCTTTGCATTTGGAAGTAAATTGTTAGCAATAAATCAGAGAGTGACCTGTGATATGGCATTACATATAGTATACATTGTCAAAAATTATAATATTAAAGCTGTGCGTATTGCGTGAGGAATAGGTTGCAAGAGAGTTGCAACTTGCAGGGTTTGATGCATACGCTATTGCCAGCAAACATGAGACATATTTTTATCTACAGGCAACGTCTGAGTAGGTAACGCATACGTCTAACGCAAGTTGAAATGTATTTAGTTAGACCTATCGACAAGTTTGGAGTCGGGTGCAGTCTAAATGTGGCCCGTGTGTTTAGACTGTCCGTTTCTGTCAGTTTCACGTGTCGTCCCCCGCACTTCACCACCCCGCTTGCACAAATCGAGACAGCACGAAATTTTCAAGATTTCTGGGTGTAATTTCTGGTTTTCGTAGTTCCCACATAATTATAACAATATAAAATATATAACGATAATTTTTTTACTACATAATATTCATTAAATTTTCTAGGTCTGTGGTTTTTCCAAATTTCATTAAATTGCTTCGTTGTCTAGAAAAACGAGCACAAAGTTGGGCCTTTTTTTAAAGAAAAATACAAATCTTTGAGCCCCTGTAATTTTAAAACTACATATTTTTAGAAAAATCTAAAACACCACAGACACAGATATTAGTTTCTAGACTATGTCTGCAAAATTTCATGGACTTTGGTTGCTTAATATTCAAATGAAATGGGAACTACGATTGTATGGAGTAAGTGACGGAGAGAGCTCTGTTAAACATTCAACCAAGCTTCCAACAAAGTCAATATAAACAGAACCGTCGTCGCCAAAACTAATTTCTTAGAGGAAAAGCGTCGGCCAAGCGGAAATGGCATTGCAAATTTGATTAAAACAACTTGGATTTTTCTTTGTTCTTATTTTCTGGCCGCTCTTAGCGTTGTAAGTAAGGTCTTTTGCATTAAATGATTACTGCCTGAACTCCTTACGAAATTTCTGAATTAAATTGGAGCGAGTCGAAGACAAAATGAGGTGAGATTTCTTTTTTGTATATAGGGGGTAATTTTTCGTTTTCAGAAATTTTTGTTCAGAAAAATCTCAAAAAATATTTTTATATGAGCTGTGTTTTATTTAGAACTCAACCAGCTATGATTTAGTATAATTTTTGACATGTAGAAACATTTTTTAGTCTTTTTTGTAACATTTCATTGAGTTTCATTGGTTAACATTCAAATGGGAACGTTTGTATGAAAAATACTGGTGATCGCAGTACAGTCGCTTAAACCATAGCAGGTTTAAGAGAAGTGTCCCCAGCGTACTCCCTGGATTATATAAGGCTACAATTAATATTAAAGAGCCAATCGTACCGAAGTTGTGCCTATGCAAACTGTTAAAATTGACAGTTAATTTCATGCACCCAAAAAAGGTAACATAGGATACGAAGGGAAGCTGTTAAAATATTAACGTAACCTTTTCCATACAAGTGGGATGGAAATAAAATATTGACTTAGGTCCATCTTTGGGTTCTAGTCTAAAGGCTGAGCTGAAGGTTTGGGCAGACAAAACGCGAGACAGACGCGTTTGAAATGTTTGATAGCGTAGTGGTGAGCGCTGTGGTCTTATAAGTAGGAGGTTCGATTCCCCCCGGGGCCAGTTTGGGAATTCCTTCAGCCAAGAATAAAAGAATGGCCAAGTCCTTCTCATTCTGAGAGGAGACCCGTGCTCAGTAATGAGCCGGCAATGGGTGATGATGATGTAATAGTCAGAGCCAAATATATTTGTTTGGAGCACACTACGAAAATGAAGCAGCGTTATTTTACGGAAGTCCATAATATACAAAGAACCAAAAACTTAATCACACTAATATTATAAAGGCGAAAGTTTGTATGTGTGTGTGTGTGTATGTTTATGTGTGTGTGTGAGTGTGTGTGTGTGTGTGTGTGTGTGTGTGTGTGTGTGTGTGTGTGTGTGTGTGTGTGTGTGTGTGTGTGTATGTTTGTTACTCCTTCACGCAAAAACTACTGGCCGGATTTGGCTGAAATTTGGAATGAAGATAGATGATATCCTGGATTAGCACATAGGCTACTTTTTATCCCGGAAAATCAAAGAGTTCCCACGGGATTTCGAAAAACCTTAATCCACGCGGGTGAAGTCGCGGGCATCGGCTAGTTTGCTATAATCTGCTAAACCAGACAAGCTGTATGGTGCAACATGCAGCAATTGTAAACTCAATTTGTAATTGGACATTGTAAGGTCTACATCTAGTGAGGTACTGCGGTGTCGGGGCGAAACGTGCGTCCAGTGGTTTTGGGATTTGTGTGGTGCTACGTGGTGGTGGTGCGTATTGCTTACTTAGTGGCTGGCTTTTCCTGCATGTTTAGTAGTGGGAGGGCGGGCGGTGCATACCGCATGCTGCATGTTGCACCATACAGATTTGTCTGGTTTAACGGATTATAGCAAATTAAGCTTTTGGTTCCTTGTCCTCTTAAGACGTTTTTCCGCCATGCCTCGAGTCTGTTAAGGCCTTAAGCTCGTTACTTCAGCACCTCGGGGGCGTTCATGCCAACGTCTAAATGCTCAGTGTAGCCTTCCCGAGACCTTAACGCACAGTATTAGATTACATTATTATGACATAGGTAGGTATATCTTCTGTTTTGTTTCATGATACCACCCAATTTAATACACTTGTAAGTACTTAATATAGGTACTTACTAGATAAATAATTTCTTCATTACTACCCGACTGCGGCAAAGCCTAAAGGAGGGGTTATTATTTTAGCACTTTATGTATTTATGTATGTTTGTGTCCAGATTCTTTGTGTTCCACCGTAGCGCCTAAACTACTGGGACGATTTTGATGAATGAGGTGTCAATTGATTCGTTGTATAGGTCCGGGTGACATAGGTTATATTTCATATGAAAAAAATTGACCTTACGTCTCCAAAATTTTTTTTGCTATTGTATCGAGTGAGATGTCAAATGAAAGAGGAGAAAATTCTGAGTTCATGAATATAAATGTACTACAACATTCAAATATACCAAGCGACAGAAACGCAATTTTACTATAATATTTCACACACACAAGTGTACGAATATGTCTTCAATTTTAAAAATACAATTGTATGAGTTATGCCTATCTGGAATTTTATAATATCTTTGGAGAGTCCATATTCACACTAATATCATACTTAATATTATAAAGGAGAAAGTTTGTATGTGTGTGTGTATGTTTGTTACTCCTTCACGCAAAAACTACTGGACGGATTGGGCTGAAATTTAGAATGGAGATAGATTATACCCTGGATTAGCTCATAGCCTAATTTTTATCCCGGAAAATCAAAGAGTTCCCACGGGAATTTTAAAAACCTACATCCACGCGAACAAAGTCGCGGGCATGAGCTAGTACCTAATAATATTACCCAAACATATATAAAATTGTCAATATTCTTCCTTTTATTTCTCAATATACACTGTAAATCATAATTTCCAATGCCCATAAAGAAATTTCCATTCAAATTGAAAGTTAAATTTTCTCGCGAAATTTTCAACGTTAAGTAAAATCCCAATATCGTAGATTGCTCCCTTTTGTCAGTTCATTTTGAAATTTCAATTTTGTCACTCTTTGTTGGGCTGTTTGTGACAATAATGGCGTAAAATTAAAGGTGATCGCGTACGGTTGCGAGCACTCCCAGAGCCGCAAAAGGGTTCAATAAGTATTCAGTTCCACCGAAGGTTTCAGTACTGATGAAAAAATTGGCAATCTGTGAGGACTGCTGACCGAAGTGAAAACTAAAACTATGAAATAACATTGGTTTTTTTGGATACGGGTGACTGCAATCGGTTTTTCAGTACTGAAAATGTGATATACTGGTGTATTAAGTATTTGTGGCTCTGGCATCTCTTGCGCCTCTTTTTGCGGCTTGTCTAGCTGTATACGATCGCTTTTATAAATATTTCTCTTTTCAATCATCTTTTGTAACTACAATACGAGTAGAAAGGTATGAAAAGTACAAATAGGTTTTGTTTTTCTTTTATTTGGTTTACGAACAAATAATACCTAATTGTAATTTCGAATAACCTTTCAGAGACTTTTATAAGCTTTATTTTCAACTAAATAACCCGCGACTTTGTCCCTGTGGATTTTAATTTTCTTCTGAAACCCGTGAGAATTGATTATTTACTAGCTTATGTTTTCTTCTAGTTTCTATTTCATTCAATGTAAGCGATTCGTCTTACATCACAACTTTTGTACATTCTTAAGTTATTCGGACGCATTATACCAAACTTTTATTTTTTTTTGAGTGCGAAAATGAATATTTATTCCATTCACTGGAAAAGAAGAGCAGAGGTTTCTACCATTGTACTCTGGTTTCTACCCATTCGGTCGTAACTTGTCACGATAAACTGTGCTAAGGCACGAAACTCGGAAACTTGTAAGTAGTGTTAGCGGTCCGTTTTATTTTAAAAAGAAGCGGCGAACGAAACTTATTCTGTTTTCAAGAATTCCTACTTAGACTAGTTTTGGTGACTATTTGGTTGTTTTAAATCCTGGCCATTTTTGTCTTGCTTTGTTTTAGCCTGTAAACTCACTTTAGAGGTAGACTAATAGAAATAGAAAGGATTTTTATTCAATTTAAGTTTTAGACACATACCTAGTTCGAAAAACCGACTTTGGGGTCCCAATGCATCCTAAAAGTGTGTTTTCATTAAGAGTGTTGAACCGGTATGAGCTATTCTTAAGCCATTTTGCCCCCCTATATTTTATTAAACACTGCATTTATGTAAAACATGTATATACTACTTTGTAGAATATTTCCTGTTTTATTAAATTGACAGACAACATTTTGCAATTTATTCATAGTTTATCTTTTATTGCCTAAAATACCAAAAGACTATTACTGAATTTTGGATTTCGTGTCATCTTTGACGTTCACTACATCAAAAGTTACTTGGTCGATTCTCACAAAGAGATATATTTACCAAAGAAAAGGTCCTAAACTAATAAGATGACAGAACCAAATCTTTCGTTTGGCATTTTTTACATTATAAAAATTCAAACAAAAAAGTCATAATTTCATAAAACTACAGACACATAAAACTGTCATTTAGGTGGGTTATTTTTCTTCATTTATAAATAAAACTAAGTACTCATTAAAGAAGAACATATTTGCAATATAAACAGAAAAAAAATATTTAAATTTAATTAATATTTGTTGCCAAAAAATAATCATGAAACACACTACAAAACCGTGCAACAAGCAATAGTAAATTGAACTAGGAAATTAGTATCGGCCGAGGCCTCTCCGAGAACGGACGTAACGCTTGTTTGCTTAGCAATTGTTATCGGATAATTTACGATTTACCTGAAATTGTAGTGCGACTATCACTTCTCAATACTAGGTATTTTTAATACTCGCTATTTTTTCTTAAAGGTAGATTAAAACTTTTTGTATATTTTTAAATTGTGTTTATATGATGCTGTAAGGAATTGCATTCCTAAATCCTGGTGATCCCTCGGGATTTTTAAAGGATCATCCGTTTAGATGTTTTTTACGTGGTACAGAAATGCGTTGCTTCCCGGGGACGGGCTATTACGGATAGGCTACTTTTGTCCTGGAAAATCAAAAGTTCCCACGGGATTTTTAGAAACCTAAATCCACGCGGGTGAAGCTGCGGGCATCAGCTAGTTAATAAATAAGTATTGCCTCGAGCAAATAGCTGCATTGGTATCTATTGTTCCCTGTCATTGAAAGGGAATAATTTAATTTTCAAAATTTGAAAAAAATTGTAAAACGCGATTTCGGTAGAGAATAGATCAATGCCTATCAGAGCAGTGGCATTGGTCTATATTTTTAATAATTTCTAAAAAATAAATTTTTAACTGTTTAAATTTTACATGGGTTTCACATTTATTTCAAGAGCTTTTATAAATATGTAAAACTCAATACTCAAGGTTTCATTATACCGTTTGTGATAAGGAAAACCATGTTTTTAAATAAACGGAAAGTTGAATTTTGTATATGTAATTAGTTATTGACTAGAATTATAATTTTTCAGAATCAAATATTCTTAAAGGCTTATAGTTTTACAGTTATTACCGGCTGACAATGCTATATTCCAATAGCCTTGCTATTTGTCCTAGCCGCTAAATAAAATTTTGATGATTCATCGTCCTTTTATGGCATTAGCGCGGTTTCTTGTATTCCATTATGATTTCTTTTTTTTTATTTGCATAATAGCATTAGTTTATTGTCTTTTACAGCATTAGTACGGTATTTTGTATTTAGATTTTGGTTGTATACATTGTACACTCTACCATAACACCTGAAACAATAGGATAATTACTATCATTTGCACGTGGTCATCCCTCGTGGATCTTTATGATGGTTTTATTTTTGAACTACCTATTACCCGCGGCATCACTCGCGTGATTCAAGGTTTTAATAATAATTGAGGTTTGTTACAATATTTTATGCAATGCCTAAGTTATTTTATCATGTGTTTTAGCATGCTATCCTGCGGGAACTATTTGTTTTTTTTGAAAGGAAAAGTAGTCTATAATACTTTTTCCTCGACTATGTCTATGCAAAACAACCGGCCAAGTGCGAGTTACACTCGCGCACTAAGAGTTCCGTACTCGGCTATTTTTTCCAACATTTTGCACGATAAGTCAAAAACTATTATGCATAAAAATAAATAAAAACCTGTTTTAGAATGTACAGGTAAAGTCCTTTCATATGATACCCCATTTGGTATAGTTACCTTAGTTTGAAAATTGAAACTTTTTTTTAATTCGCAGTTTTCAGATTTATTCCTGTACTTGTGCTGTAAGACCTACCTACCTGCCAAATTTCATGATTCTAGGTCAACGGGAAGTACCCTATAGGTTTCTTGACAGACACGACGGAAAGACAGACAGACAGACAGACAACAAAGTGATCCTATAAGGGTTCCGTTTTTGCTTGAACCCTAAAAAAATGACGTCAATTCATAGCTCTGTTGTGGCGTTATTGAATGACAAATGCGTGAAAAATAGTATGCTATCCCACGAAAAGTGTTCATATAATATTTTTCGGGAGAAAAAGTTGCATTTATTACTTACTAGCTGATGCCCGCGACTTCGTTCGCGTGGATGTAGTTTTTTAAAAATTCCGTGGGAACTCTTTGATTTTCCGGGATAAAAAGTAGCCTATATGCTAAACCAGAGTATAATCTATCTCTATTCTAAATTTCAGCCCAATCCGCCCAGTAGTTTTTGCGTGAAGGAGTAACAAAAACACACACACACACACACACACACACTCACATACAAACTTTCGCCTTTATAATATTAGTGTGATGTGACTCGCTGATACCCGCGACTTCGTTCACTTGGATGTAGGTTTTTTAAAATTCCCGTGGGAATTTTTTGATTTTCCGGGATAAAAAGTAGCCTGTGTGCGAATTCATGGTATAATCTATCTGCATTCTAAATTTCACCCCAATCTGTCCAGTAGTTTTTGCGTGAAGGAGTAACAAACATACACACACACACACACACACACATACATACAAACTTTCTCCTTTATAATATTAGTGTGATTAGATTCTCAGCTATGTCTTTGCAAAAAAAAGCGTCCATCCGTAACTCTGTTGCGGCGTTATTGAATGACGAATGCCTGAACGATAGCATGCTATCCTGCAGGAACTGTTTGGTTTTTAGAGAGAAAAGTAGCTTATTTCACTTTTTAGATTCTTCACTATGTCTGTGCAAAAAATGCCGTCAATCCGTAGCTCTGTTATGGCGTTATTGAACGACAAATGCGTGAAAAATAGTATGCTATCCCGCGGGAAGTGTCCATATTTTTCGGCAGAAAAAGTCTCATTTATTACTTATTAGGTTCTCAGCTATGTCTTTGCAAAAAAAGCGTCAATCTGTAGCTCTGTTGCGGCGTTAATGAATGACGAATGCCTGAACGATAGCATGCTATCCTGCAGGAACTGTTTGATTTTTAGAGAGAAAAGTTGCTTATTTCACTTTTTAGATCCTCCACTATGTCAATGCAAAAAATTGACGTTAATAAATAGCTCTGTTGTGGCGTTATTGAACGACAAATATACGAGAAAATAGTATGCTATCCCGTGGGAACTGTTTGTTTTTTCTGGAAAAAGTAGCATATATCACTTGCAAGGTCTTCAACTATGTTTACGCAAAAAAATGCCGTCAATCCGTAGCTCTGTTGCGGCGTTATTGTAGGACAAATGCGTGAAAAATAGCGTGCTGTCCCTTGGGAACTGTTTGTTTATTTTGGAAAAAAAGTATTCTGTATCACTTGTTATGTCTTCAATTATGTCTGTGCAAAAAATGCCGTCAAACCGTAGCTCTGTTGCGGCGTTATTGAACGACAAATGCGTGAAACACAGCGTGCTATCCCGGGGGAAATGTTTGTTTTTCCGGGATAAAAAGTAGCCTATGTCCTTTCCCGGAAAATATCCTAAGTTGGTACCAAATTTCATCAAAATCGGTTCAGCGGTTGAGCCGTGAAAGCGTAGCAGACATACAGACAGACAGACACACTTTCGCATTTATAATATTATAGTATGTAACTAAGAGAGGACTGAGTTTTCGGGAGCTATGTATAGTACGTGACAGGTCGAGATGGCAATCGAGGTATGAGGCGGGGGACGTTCTGCACACCCGCACGTCACCCGCGCTATCCCGCACCGGATTAGCCCAGGGATTGTGTGGGTGTGCGGGGCGTCCTCACCCTGATTGCCATCACAACCTGTCACGTGTTGTGTTGCGTATTTGTTTGTTTATTGGCTCATCGATTCACTTATTACTGCCAAACTGCACATTAAATTTTGATAAATGAGATCTCTCTTTGGCTTCGCTTTACCATTCCGTGTGTTAGAGGCTATATTGTCATATTATGTCAAAAAATTTTTCGATATGTCATAAAAGAACTTATCATAATCAAAACGAATGTAAGAGATATAACCTACAAAACCCAAAAAGTATATTGAAATTGGTTTACCTACACATGACATGAAAAAGAAATGTATATCGAGAAAAAATAAACTTGAAATAGATGGATCGAGTTTGATATCAAATCATAGCAGTTACTATGAAAATTTCGAATACATGTATATAATAATTTATACATATTCAAATATAAATCAATCATCTGCGGTGAAGTCTTGTAGTAGGTGGGTTTTTGTACTTTTAGTTTTGAACTTTATCTTATTTTGTTTTTGTATCCCTAGCTTACTCGTGTAGCAATGCACTTATTTTTGATGAATAAATACCTACTCAAGTGTAACATCTGCATTTTTGTACCTGTTAATCCCTTTCATTGTACTGTCCATTGTCTTGCGCTTACGGTAAGTACGATTTAGTACTAACAATAAAATTTGAAAAGATTGTAAAGGACCATAAATAAATAAAAAATGCTCAATGTCTTTATGAGTATTAGCATTGCATTATATTTTTGATAATATTGCAAATTAAATATTTAAGACTGTTTAAATTTTAGACAGATTTCACATTTATTTTAGCCTTTATAAATATATGTGTGAAAATTATTATAGTAGGTGTAACTATTTATACTGTGCATGATAAGGGAACCATATTTTCGTAAATATGTATAAGGAAAGTTGAATTTTGTATAATTTCTTGACTCTCTTATACTTACACAAGTATATAAAAGATTAGTATTAAGTACTGACTACAATTATAAGTTTTATTCACTCGTACTTAATCTATAAAGACAATACACTGTTTTAAAAAACATCATTGTTTTGAAAAAAACGACAAACTAACACCACATACTTAAAAATATTGAAAAAATAATCTGTTTGAAAATCGTCTAGGATCAAAACGGTTTGTTATAAACTAAACTGCGCTGGGTACGTCCGTTCACGGAAACAAACAAAGAACCTCGGGTAAATACCTAAACTTGTGTTCCAGGCTCATGCTTCAACGCTCTTAACGCTGAGCTGGGTGGAGTTGAGTGGAGCAAAGCAGTGAACAGAAAAGTAACAAGTGTTTCCATTGAAGCGGAGTGGGGCGGAGTGGAGCGAAGCGGACTAAGCCTTAGCGTACCTACTCTGGAATTACGAAATCGAAACATATTATGTAAACCATTACCTTTTCGATATATTCATGTTGTACCACTGATACAACTTTCTATGAAAACTAAACTTTAACACAAACTAAGTGTACTGAAGGATTTTCTTTTGATTAACAACTCAGGACTCGCGGGTCGGTCTTATCGGATCGTAAACAAACATAGAAATACACAGAAAGTGTTTCAAAGTGTCCTATCTGCCATCTTTGTTAAACTTATGGGACATTAAAGTTTATGGCCCTCCCGATAGGAAATGGTTGACCTACATTGAGGTGTTTGTATGTATTATTTATGTTTGCAGATATTATAATATGTCGTGTTGGGTGTCTAATGCAAACATCTTAACATTAATGTTATTCGACATCAGATCAACACAGTACATTGAGGCATGCCATAGGACTGCATAACGTCTTACCTAAATAATTTAAAATGTTGCAAGAATCATCACAGCATAAGGAGAGACAGTAGTCCGACGTAATTGACAACCATGACGATCCTTCAATAAGGTCCCGGAATTACTGGGGGCGACTCGGGTCCCTCCTTTGTCTTTCACTTACCTACCACCCAATTGCTCTAGACGGCTTTGTCGAACATCTGTAGTCTGTAGGTAATAACATACTATCCTTACTTTTTAAATAGCTCTCAGGCGATGGGGATGGGTCAGGCATATTATGCGGAAAAGGAAGGAAACGCTACTCAAGTGGCGTTTCAATGGCAGCCTGGCAGTTGAAGGAGACCTGGTCGACCAACCAACACCTGGGAGGAGGTCCATTGAAGCAGACCTAAAAACAGGCACCATGTCAAGACCGCAAAAGATAGGGAGACATGGAAAACAACTATAGAGCCTCGATAGCTCAACGGTTGAGGAGCTATCGAGGTTCTATAGTCATCACCCGTTGTCGTACTATTGTCGTACCCACTCCTGACACAAGCTTTACGCTTAATTGGAGAGGAAAGGGGAGTATTAGTCATGATTAGCACGACTAATATTTAAAAAAAAACTATCAGCCTTAAGTTCCACGAAGGAATAAAAAGAACTCCATCATTATCATCGTCATTATCTTTACTCTGTGACCAGACTGTCGTACTGTGATATTCTAATCATATAGTAGGTAAAAAACGTCTTGGTGTAAAATAAAATAATATTTCGATTTCTAGCATGATACAATGCTGTATGTTGCTGCTTCAGCGTAAAACAGTTTTAAGAGTAGGATAATAATTTATTACTCCTACTTTTATTGATTAGTGTTAGCTACTATATTCCGGACTGGCAGCTTCTCGCTCGCCAATGCAAGGAGAAAATGACAACTGTAAATTAAAAATTTATAACACCCCCGACAAGTGAAGGTTACAGTAACTAGAAAAGAGCTGATAACTTTCAAAGGCCTGAACCGATTTTCTTGAATTATAGCTAAGAACACTCTCGATCAAGCCACCTTTCAAACAAAAAAAAAAAACTAAATTAAAATCGGTTCATTAGTTTAGGAGCCACGATGACAGATACACAGATATACACACGTCAAACTTATAACACCCCTCTTTTTGGGTCGGGGTTTAAAAAGACATAATATTATGACTTTCAAAATTTATCAGTTATCTCACATCTAGTGACTGACTTGGACTAAAGCTACTTAAGAGGATACTTGTCAACAAGCCCCCGTCGATTTCCTACGTATGATATTATTGTTCTTATCTCTATTTGCCCTGGTTCGTGCATTCTCGGTTCCTAGATCGGTACATTTGTGATATCCAATTCAAATTGCTGTGATTGGCTGAATTTACCATGTTCTTGCTGCGACAGTGAGTTTGAGCCACTAGCGGAACAATGTTAGCCGGTCAGAAATGATTGCAATTAGTCAACCTGTTTGACGTCCGTGTTCTGTTTTCGATTACAAAAAAGCAAAAATTGTTGTTGCAATCATCAATTTTAGCAAATAGTGAAAGAGAGTCGGCCAATCAGAGGTCACAACTACCGCCACACTTTCTGTCAAACTTTGGCAGTAGGCCTGCCGAGTAATGAAAACAAATTTTTCATTCTGTCTAGGTGTAGGGTAGATGTAGGGTTGCCACCTGCCTCTTTTAGGTTTACAGGCTACCACCATCAAAAATACGGGGTTTAGGTTTGTTTACGGGAGACATTGTTTCTTATATATTGTTGTATTATTGTATTGTTTATTATTGTATTTGAAGAAATAGGCGGTGGTTCTCTCTGAAAGCTTATTTAGATATTTCAGTTTATTTGTATGTTTTGTATTTTTTCTCTGTATGTTGCCGGGTCTTGATCGGTGAACTGTGTTTGCAATGTGGTTTTAAATAAAAGATTATTTATTTATTTCAATAGCTTTTAAAAACTCTTCATTTTGTAAAACAAAATGCATGTTAACTTAAAATTACATTTAACTTGTAATTCCACCTTCAAAGTATCAATACCATGGCCGTAGCCAGGAATTGATTTCGGGAGAGGTTTTATCAGGGCCGGAACTGAATCCTGTCATGAGGAAAAATACGTTCGCTCAACTTTATGGGCTAATTACCTGGTTAGTTGAATTTCGCCTTGGTAAGCAAATGCAAGAAATAGTGTAAGTATTATTTTAGGTTTAGGTTTTTGACGGTCTCCCAGACGCAGTGGCCATTTCTAAATTTCTGGTCTGGTGGGAGGCTTGGGTCATGGCTAGTTATATGGTTAGTATGGCCCTACCGGCCAAGAAATTAGACTGCACTATTACCACTAGGAGAGATTAAAGTCAAGGGCTAACTTGTATAAAAAAAGGCTTAGATCCTAAAACCAACCTCCGCCTCTTTGGCTACGGCCATGATCAAAATCGAGTGGGTTTCGGCTACGCAGATATTATTCTACGCATTGTCGCACAAGGAAAATATGTATTCTTTCTACTGGACATAACGTCAGCGTTTGGTTTCGCAAGCCAGCCCGGCTGAATTTGTAAAAAACCGGCCAAGTGCGAGTCAGACTCACGCACCGAGGGTTCCGTATTCGGCTATTTTTTTCGACATTTTACACAAGAAATCAAAACTGTTATGCATTAAAAAAAAATATGCATAAAAATAAATAAAAATCTGTCTTAGAATGTACTGGTAAAGTCCTTTCATATAATAACCCACTTGATTTAATATTTAGTTACTTTGAAAATTGAAAATACTAATATTTGTTCATGAACACATGACAGACGAAGAGACGGACAGACGGACAGATGGATAGACAGACAGACGGACAGACGGAAAGACAGATAGACGGACAGACAGACAGACAGCGAATTGATCCTATTTCCTTTTTGCTTTTGAGGTACGGAACCCTAAAAATATTTAGTTTTATTTGCCTCATATTTTATTTTCATAATTACGGGTTTCTGTATCCTGAAATACCAACCAGTAACCAGTAAAATACGGGGCCTCTGGCAACCCTACTCGGAAATCACTGTCACATTCAAGTTAATGTCAAATATTTTGTTTTCGATTACAGAAAGCTGCATCAATCATTATTAAAATATTTTATTTGTTGTGATTGGCTGAATTTTTGAGTTTCAGCCAATAAACAGACTGCTTGCCAATTAAACGTCATAACAATATAAATGCCAGAAAGTTTAACCAAATAAAACAAACTTAATGAGAACTTAGTGAGAATGCAAACGGCACACAATTTATAATACATATTATGTTAGTCGTATATAATAGATATTATAGTAGTCGTTCACTTTGGTAATAGTCAGATTGTCATCAGTAAAATTGATATTGGTTGATGTATCGTAAATTAGGTATTGTTTCGGTGACAAATATTTTTATAATCTATTTATCTTTGAACAGAATGGAATAGAATGAAATGGAATGGAATACAATGATTAATTTTTATTCCTGTAAACTTTTAGGTAAACTTCAAAGTGTTTTTGAATGGTCAGAAAAATTTACCACTGGTTCGGAATGCCGTTCCTACGTTTCTAGGGTTTCGTACCTCAAAACGAAAAACAGAACTCTTATAGGATCACTTTGTTGTCTATCTCTCTGTCTGTCGAGTGTGTCAAGAAAACCTCTAGGGTACTTCCCGTTGACTCAAAACCATGAAATTTGGCAGGTAACCTAACTGCGTAATTTTGGCTAGTTTTTTTAATCGATAAAGAAAGTTTGCGACATTGTTCAATAAAAAATTTGGATTCCAACTCCTCAATCCTGATGTTGCAGGGGACCTGACTACTAAAGCTAATGGGATTTAAAAAGTGTTGATTATTAATTGATATTGAAGGTATCTATACCAAGTAAATACTTTGTCGTTGACCTCAACCCTGATGCTGTAAGAAATTGCATTCCTAAATCCTGGTGATCCCTCGGGATTTGAAAAGGATCATCCGTTTAAATGTTCTTACGTGATACAGAAACAAGTTGCATCCCGGGGACGGGCTATTACGGAGAGGCAACTTTTGTTCTGGGAAATGAAAGGATCGGGATTTTCAAAAACCTAAATCCACGCGAGCAAAGCTGTGGGCATTAGCTAGTTGTAAATATATTTAAAAGCTACTATTAGATAATAAATAAGGTACTTATTTCCTTATATTTTTATTGTATGGCAGCGCGCGGTTTTAAATTATAAATTGCACGTCCTGTCCTTTTCTGTAATACATTTTTTTCTCAATATCTATCGCTTTATCTCATAGCAAGAGTCCGTAAGACATAATACAGTGAATATAGGCAAAATATACAATTTTTGCAGTTTCCACGTCAGTACCTGTCGAATTTTTCTAACAGTGTAAGCAGCAGAGTTGAGTTTACCATCAAGTGTTGATATGTGGGTGTTCCATAGAAGCTTTGCATCTAACGTTATACCGAGAAACACGGGGTTCTCCTTTATTTTCAACATATGATTATTAATCAATGAATTTATGTCATTTAAGGTCCTGGTATTGGGCAGTGTGAATTGAACACACTTAGATTTCTTTGCATTTGGAATTGATTTGGAAGTAAATTGTTAGCAATAAATCAGAGAGTGACCTGTGATATGGCATTACATATAGTATACATTGTCAAAAATTATAATATTAAAGCTGTGCGTATTGCGTGAGGAATTGCGTATTGCGTGAGGAATAGGTGCAACTTGCAGGGTTTGATGCATGCGCTATTGCCAGCAAACATGAGACATATTTTTATCTACAGGCAACGTCTGAGTAGGTAACGCATACGTCTAACGCAAGTTGAAATGTACCAGTGTATTTAGTTAGACCTATCGACAAGTTTAGAGTCGGGTGTAGTTTAAATGTGGCCCGTGTGTTTAGACCAGTTTAGACTGTCAGTTCCGCCCCCCGTCACCGTCGGGGGTTGGTCGTCCCCCGCACCTCACCACCCCTCTTGCAGAAATCGAGACAGCACGAAATTTTCAAGATTTCTGGGTGTAATTTCTGGTTTTCGTAGTTCCAACATAATTATAACAATATAAAATATATAACGATAATTTTTTTACTGCATGATATTCATTAAATTTTCTAGGTCTGTGGTTTTTCCAAATTTCATTAAATTGCTTCGTTGTCTAGAAAAACGAGCACAAAGTTGGGCCTTTTTTTAAAGAAAAATACAAATCTTTGAACCCCTGTAATTTTAAAACTACATATTTTTAGAAAAATCTAAAACACCACAGACACAGATATTAGTTTCTAGACTATGTCTGCAAAATTTCATGGACTTTGGTTGCTTAATATTCAAATGAAATGGGAACTACGATTGTATGGAGTAAGTGACGGAGAGAGCTCTGTTAAGTCATAGGTACACTGATAACGCTATTTTGCAACCAAGCTAGTAGCTACAGTACTATTGTGTTTCTCAATAGGTAAGTCTTCTTCTCTAAGCTTCGGGCCTTTTAACCGTAGAAAGTATGAAATACAATGTTACATTTCTGGTAAACGCAGAAATGTTATCGATAGAAATCAAACAAGTCAAAAAGTTGTTTAGCTCCGCGAACACACAAGATTTATAATGTAAACTCTAAAGAGAGTTCCTTTGTGTCACATTGTAGTTCCCGTCCGAAAACACTGCACAAGGCATAGACGATAGCGGGAAACTACGTGTAAGGTATGTAAAAAAACTATAATAGATATATTTTCAGAACTCATTCGCCATTTTTGCTCTATGGGTCAACTGTCATATCCAAAGTACGCGTATCCTTAGAATAAGGACTCAAATCGTACTTTTAAATGACCAAAATTTACGCACTTCAAGGAGGTCGAATGGTACTTGTACAACCCAAATTACTTTTTCCGGGTGTCAAAATTTGATTTTAACGGTTTCGTAACTATGTGCTTACTTTAACCACCTAGTGAGTAATGTTTCCTAAAAGAGCCACGGCAGAAATCAAACGTAGAAAGATCAACGTATAACCGCTTGCTCTGTGTATTGACATTTCGCAGTAGTTTTTCGATTATGTAGACGCTACTGAATTGAAAAGAGCGACCGCCGAGTTTCTTGCTGGTTTTTCTCGGTAGGAACGGCATTCCGAACCAGTGGTAGATTATTTTGACGATTCAAAAGCACTTGTAAAAGTTTAATTGAATAAAAATAATTTGAATTTGAATTTGAATTTGAATTCCGAACCAGTGGTAAATTATTTGACGATTTAAAAGCACTTGTAAAAGTCTATTTGAATAAAAATCTATTCTATTCTATTCTATTCTAAAGGATTTTCGTAAATTCCACTTAAGCTGAGGTGGACCAGCCGGTTTTTTATAATTTGTACCACACGTCATCATGGGAACAGTTTAAATTGCTTTTTCAGACACAGCGCGTCTATTCCGAGTTCCAACAACAGTTTCTTCTCAATATTAGTCCCGGATCAAGTTTAAACGGGTTTTGCTTGCAACTTAAAAAAAAAAAAACTACTTTGTATGCATAAAGGATTCAAAAGGCGCTTTCTTTGTGAAGTATACAAATGGGAGATTCTTGTAAGTTAAATGGTATTTTAACTCTTAGAGCAAGTGTAGCGTCTGGAACTACCTTCTGATGGTGGAATATTTAAGTTTTTAATGAAAATATTAAAATTTGTAAGTTTAAGTGAAAAGCAAGGTAAAGACAGGTCCCATTTAAATTTTGCCTAAATGGTTGGTTCCCTGCGACTTGTTGGCTGTCGTCTGATCATATAGTGGGGGCCTTCAAACGCTGCGATTTTTGATAAAAAATATGTTAATGATTAGTACAAAAGAATAAATTAACATAATTTTATTACTTCAATTATACAATTTTGAGAGCACTTTTATTGTGGAAATCTGTTATCAAAATAACGGCATATTTATAAACGAAATTTGCATCAGACAGCATGTTATGAAACTCATAATATATTTGTTATATCATGCATGACTAATTGGGCAGTAATGTAATTAACCCACAGGCTTAAAAGCGAATCTATAATTACTTGCTTAAATACGAGTGTCATATTATTATTAAAGCATGAACAAACTGAAATTGTTTTATTTCCTTTAGTAGCGACCTGTCCGTGCGTGTCAGTAAAATTCATATTTCACGTAAGACAAATACTTAATGTGCCTATTTACCCGACTACGGCAAAGCCAAAAGAGTTATGATTTTAGCAGTCTGTGTATGTATGTATGTTTGTAACTTTGTATATAGATTCTGTGTGTTCCGCCGCGTAGCGGTCGGGTGACATCCTACTAATATTATAAATGTGAAAGTGTGGATGTTTGGATGTTTGTTACTCAATCACGCAAAAACGGCTGAACGGATTTGGATAGAATTTGGAATGGAGATAGATTATACCCTGGATTAACACATAAACTACTTTTTATCCCGGAAAATTAAAGAGTTCCCACGGGATTTTTAAAAACCTTATTCCACCCGGACGAAGTCGCGGGCATCAGCTAGTAGGTTATATATTATGTTACATCAAAAAAGTGGAGGTCTCTAAAATTTTTATTGCTTTTGTATCGAGTGGGGTGTCAAATGAAAGAGGAGCTAACATTCTGAGTTCTTGAATATAAATGTACTACAACATCAAATGTACTATACCAAGCTACAGAAAAACAATTTCACTATCATATTTTAGCGTTTATTACGACCATCATAGTCGTCTATGATTTCACGTCACCATAGCCTAATATTTTTTGACATAATATTGTCGATTCAAGATCAAACCGAGAGTTCCCTCACATTCATAGTTCGCTCTGCTATGATTTTTAACCCCCGACCCAAAAAGAGGGGTGTTATAAGTTTGACGTGTGTATCTGTGTATCTGTGTGTCTGTGTATCTGTGTATCTGTGTATCTGTGTATCTGTGTATCTGTGTATCTGTGTATCTGTCTGTGGCATCGTAGCGCCTAACCGAATGAACCGATTTTAATTTAGTTTTTTTTGTTTGAAAGGTGGCTTGATCGAGAGTGTTCTTAGCTATAATCTAAAAAAATTGGTTCAGCCGTTTAAGAGTTATCAGCTCTTTTCTAGTTTTCTTGTAGAAAAGAAGGTTAGATAACCGTTAGGTTCATAATATTATGTCAATTGACAAATGTCAAGCTGTCAAGATGGACGTTGCCTAAATACATAATTATTTATTTGAAAATGATGTTTTGGAAAACTCAAATACTTTGGATCGTCGGGGGTGTTATAAATTTTCAATTTACACTTGTTTCCGTGTTTTGTTGTCGATATGCTAATTTCAACCATATTTTGTTTAAGTAAAATAAGTTGAGTATAAGTATCGAACTCCTCTTTCGTAGTTATGTAGGTATGCAATATGCACCATGCCTAGAATCTAAAAATAAAACAGCTAGATGCCTGTAAACACTCTGACATTATTTTAATTAATGGCTTACTAATTCAATATTTCACCACTTGTGTAAATTTAACTAAATAATTAACAGTAATTTGCGACATAATCACAGATTGCAATAATTTGATAACAACTGATCCATAGACCACCAATTAACGGGTTAACGTTTAATAAAATATAATTTATGGTCGCACCGTGGTTTGTGGCCAAATTATGCGTTAATAATTTTATAATAACACTTTTTTAATATCATCTTACTTTTCTGTGAAAACCCACTAGGCAGTAATTCACATTGTTCTAACATGTTCAGTTGTCACGTGCAAAAGTTAAAAAACATAGGTATCTATAGAATTAATTTCAGACATTATTTTCGATAGCCATTGGACAACATTAAACGAAAGAGTAACTGCTGACTTTCTTGCTGGCTCTTCTCAGTTCAATTTACCTTCCGAGCTGTTTTTACTTTTTATAAGCTTCATAAATTGGCTGGCATATTTTTTTTTCATTTTATTCCGATGATGTGATGTATAATTTGCTTTGCATTTTTATTCGTCTTACAATCATTATTACAAATGTTATAGTCATTTTCACGTGAGTCTCTGTATCTAGTGTTTGTGTATATCAATGTGTCATTCAGTAATGAATTTCGAGCTCCTTTGTGAAGTAATGAAATCACATTTTATCGGACATGGTTACTTGAGAGCGAGTACAGAGCGTTGACAAATATTGGAATAATGTGCGTTTGACTTACGAAGGTACACCTACTAGATTTCTAGGAGTATATCAATTTCTTGTACAACCTTAGGGTTGTGGTTTAGAATGTTCTGGGAAAGATACAACGTATAAGTAAATTTACACTTCGTTGGAGTGGAAAGAAGAATAATAAAAGGTTTGCATCTGGAAAATGATCAAAGATGGAATCGTTTTTGTAGGTAGGTTTTACTAAAGCACGCCTTCAGTCGCCTGAATTTCAGCCAGGATTCTTACCCAGAGGTATCAAGGAGAATTCGCCAATAAAATCATAACGGTCCATACTTCCATTTTTCCATAATAACATTGTAAATCCGAAAGTATGTCTGTCCTCTACCTCTCTATATGTCTGCCTGTCTAATCTTTTCGCGGCCCATCCGTTTAACCATTTTGATGGGTACAGAATTAGCTTATGTTGCAGAAGTATAGGGACAGATTTGAATAATAGACACTTTCCAATTTCACTTCACTGTATTTTTGAGAATAGTTTTCGCTTACAATTATTATTTCTCAATACCCGTCTTTATTCGATTCCTTCGCTATTTCTATCCGTTTGACAGATATATTTTTTAGGTAGGTAGGTACTAGTTTTCGGGTAGCTATTTGACAAATTACCACAGAGGTAAACCATGGTGATGTAATAGACAATTAACGTAACAATTATATCAGCTAAATGTAAAATACGACACAATATGTATTGATCTAAATAGTTAATAACTAAATGTGATTTATAATCCATTCCCGCCAATTATTTATAAATAATAATAATTAATCTGATATAGGTCTAGATGTCTATGACTCATGATATAAGGCAGCATCTTGAGGTAGTTGTTAACACTCGGCCATCCTGGAAAGGCCGTGCCCCACGGCCCGCAGATAACATCCCGGCTTTAGCATCATCGGCCACCTGGCAAAAGAAAAACACCGAACAGTAATATGCACTTAAGAGGTTACCTAAAAAACGCTTGGTCAATCTGTTTCGCCACCAAGTGATCAACATTAAAAGGCTAAATAATAATAGTGTCTCACTTAGTCAACCATGGTCATGTAGACATTCATAATTTAAATTAGAAATATGTACATATGATATAATATTCAATAGATTCATTTTAGTTATTACCTACTTCATATTAAAATTGTTATTGATTTTCTTCTTTTTTTAATGACTTGCTATAAGATTTAGGTATTAAATAAAAATAACTTTTGATTACCAGTGGGTATGTGATTAACATTGACGAAATATAAGTAACAGATTTCGTTGTAGGGAAGCTATCTACTAGCTACTATCCAAAATTGTATGTACTTAAATGACTATCAAGATAAGTTCTATACAGCTGACGTCATGACTCATGAGACAATTTTATTAAGAAGCTAAAATTGATTTAGAATTATGTTTGGCTCAGCACTTATTAGTTGCTTATTGTGGTACACGGGAAAAGTTAGGTATCAAATTGTAACATCTCGCAGGTTTCGGTGGTATCTTTCGAGGTTGCTAACATAATATTATTATCATGTTAGTAACTAGGTAAGTAACTGACTTTCGATGCTTTAGCTTTTTTTCCTATTATACAGATGAATTTGCCACGGGGATGACACCTATAAACCTGGAAAGCAAAACAGTTTCCATATTTATACGAAATTTCATTTCTAGCCCTTTTTCTTTTAATCCGTACTAAACGTTTATTGAATTTCATACTCATTTTTCTCTAATGTATATGTAATTTTCAATTACTTGATATTTTTATAATTGTAATTGATATTAACAGGTCGGCAGAGGGTTTTCTTTTAGCAGAGTTTATTTTTGGTACTTTCAAATCATGTTGTATATACGTAGTATATACCTTTATTTTTCCCATTTTGAATAAATCATGCAGCATAAATTTTTATCATTGAAAGGTCACACAGATATTATAATAGGTATATATTATAAGTAGTAAATAGACTTGATAAGCAAAATAGACTCGTGGCGTAGGTCACACAGACCGTTTGCGTAGGTCACACAGACTCGTTGTGTAGGTCACACTGACTCGTTGCGTAAGTCACTCAGACTCGTTGCACAGGTCACACAGACTCGTTGCTTGGGTCACTCAGACTCGTTGCACAAGTCACACAGACTCGTTGCTTGGGTCACACAGGCTCATTATGTAGGTCTTATAGACCATTTGTGCAGGTATCCCAGATTATTTGCGTAGGTGACAGAGTGCGTCGAATAAGTAGCTCATTCAGATTCGTTGCATAGGTCATGCGGTCTTCTTTGTGATTTCATACGGATTATTCATAGGAAGATCTCACAGACATATTCTAAGGATATGCCTCAAAGTAGGTACAGACATTGTACTTAAAATGCATTTTTTTTACTCAGAAAGTGAATTTCTATGAGGAATAAGGAACAGAATAAAGCATAAGTACGAGAGAACAAATCTTATTTCCACAAGAAACAAGAAACAGGATTGATACAAAACAAGGCATCTAGGAGAGCAATTTCGAAAATGAAAGAATGTCTTTTAGCACTTATCCGCACTATTTGAGAATTTATAAAGTTACCAAGGCTTGAGATAGTTGGCAAATATTATCATGTCTCAGTTTATAATATTAGATACCAGAATGCAAACAAAAGGAATTTCTTATTTTATAAAACACTATTACTCCATTAATGGGCCATCCATGTCAAAAGTTAATTAGTAATTAATTAGGGCATATAGAGCTTTAGACATAAGTTTAAAAAAAATATTTTATTTTATTCATGACTTTTGTGTTTTTGAAACATACTATATTTACTGAAGACAACCATACTGTTGGTCCGACGACATCACCAAGCTTGCGGGGAAAACTTGAAGGAAGCTCACCCAGCATTCAGAAGAATGGCGTGTACGTGAGGAGACCTACTTATGTCTAACAATGGATAAATAAGGGCTAACAAGAAGAGGATGTTATTTACTGTAATGCTTATCAACGGTAGTGAAAATAAAGTAAAGTAGTCTTGACTCTTGAGTCTACTAGCCTCTTTTACTACATTATCTATTGTTGTATCTTATCAATCTTCACTCTCGATGTTGACATATTTTTTTAAGAAGAAGTCACTTTGTTTCGAAAGTTACCAAGACATTTCGTTACGGAAGTCACTCAGACTTTTCGTTACGAAAGTCGCTCAGATGTTTCGCTACAGAGGTTATTTAGACGTCCTGTCAGGGAATTCACTCAGACGTTTCGTTACGGAAGTCATACATGCGTTCCGTTATGGATTTCACTCAAACATTCAGATAGGGAAGTCACTCAGATGTTTCGTTACTGAAGTCACACAGACGTTCTGTTAGGGAAGTCACTTATTTCTTTAAGTGAAGATACTCAAAAATATCTTTAGCGTAGACATTCAGACATTATCTTGATGTTAATCAGCATTTACTGTTTTAGTAATATCATAAGATTTTCTTTCGTTTCAAAATTAATAACTGTTGTTTTTAGTAGGTTATCGATATACGATATTATCTAGGTTATATATTCTATAATATGTGTAGTTATAGTGTTATGTATTTAATAAATGTAGAATATGTATATTTTAAGTGTTTCTTATTAAGTAAATCAATAAGTTAAATTTTATGCTTGGACGTTACGACGTCCTAGCTCGTTTACGGCAAAATAAGGTCATAATGTCACAATCGCAATCACCTCTAATTGGTCGACGCTCACTCATTTCCGGCTATGTCAATGCATTGTTGAGATAAGAATACCAATCACAGCGATTGAGATTGTAATAATGATTGATACAGTCTTTCAGCATTCGAACAAATTGTCTTCCTATAATTCGTAAAATAAAATAAATTAAACCTATCATACTGTTACTTATAAACTTCTGACCTTTACATAATCCTATTATTGAATTCCATGTACTATACTAGCCAATAGTTAACGTAGTTTGGTACAATAGTCTCTTTTATATAAGTACCCATTTTTAGTATATATGATTTGTCAAAAACAAATAAAATAAAACTAGTAGCTCAGTTTGTTGTAGGCTCTACTCAGACCTAGCCTAGGCGCGTTTGGAATCCTCGCTTAATTTTGAATTTATGCAATTAATTGTCACCATTACATCATTATCTTATAAATTCAATTGACGATCAAAGTGTTCCCAATTGTGTAAATGATTTGTTTTTAACTATGAAAATAGTAGGTAAGTATACATTTATCTAAAAATAAGTTCAGTACATACTGGCACTATCAAAAATTAAGTTTCCGATATAGGTTAATCTGGCTCTATTTTCTGGTCTTTCTGGTTAGGTATCATCTAGTAATCTCTATTATAATTAATTTTATAAATTTAATTATGTACATTAAGATTATTTGGCTGGAGTATTGCTGTTTTTCTTACTCTCATTGGGTTTGTCATACAGTCTTTAATTTGCATAATTCACACAGACTTATTTATATAGATATTTGGGGAGTCATTCACCCGTTAGCATGAATAGGTCACACAGTCACTAAAGTTAGCTAAGGATTAAATTATTAACATTTTATCCTCACATTTTAAAGTACCATGGTGAACTGATAGCCATCGCTAGTTGCGGTTTATCCTAACAAATCAGAGTAATTACATATAGACATGAGCCTTTAATTTTTGGACTAGTACAGAGTCTGCTTCATCACCTACGTTCATAAGTTGTATACCTACATATTTCAATGCGGTTAACACCTCCAGAAATGAAATAGCTTAAATTATTTTGTCACAAGTTAGAATATTACTTACTATTAGAAACTACTCATTTATTTCAATTGTAAAAGATGTTATGGAAGAGCGGGGCCGTCTGCCACAAGTACTAGTAGCAAATCTAGGCACTTACTGGGATGGTCCTAATTTCTATGTGTTCTCTGTAAAATTATTTTAACGAAATAAATATTTTTGTATTTGTATATACTTTATTAATCAGCACACTGAGCTATGGCGGTAGAGGCGGTTGCCAGAATTTTTGTGATTCAATTCATTCCACAGGATTAGCGGTGTTTGGAGTACCTACTTAATAACGCGTATACAGGTTATTTAATTTGTAAATAATAATCTCACAAAAAAAATGATTTGATGATATACCTAAAATTATTAATTTATCTAACGATGGTAGTTGACAAAATCGATATTTCACTCATTCAATGCCATACGATCTGTTGCTAAGTGAATTGGCCTACATCGCAGAGATCACAATTAAGTAGATACTTATTTTTTTCTGTTATAACACACGCATGCACATTTTTTTACATAATCTGCTAAGTGATTGTATGTATGCGCACCCAAAACCTCCTCTATGATAAAACTTTAGATACTTATGGTATTATCAAATCATTTGAAAAATTAACTTCTAGTATCAATGTGGGCAGGCAAATATTCTATCTGCACTAATGTTAATATTTTGAGAGGCATTTGTATATGCTCAGAAAATTGATGGTTAGAGTGAATATACCTAAAACGACTCACCGGGTGCGGGTATGCTCGACTTTGTTGCTATGGCGACACAGAAGGACGAGTGGCGGCTGGCATGGTGCGGCAAGTGGTGGCTGGCACGGTGCGATGAGTGGCAGCTGGCACGGCGCGGCGAGTGGCAGCTGGCACGGCGAGGCGAGTGGCGGCTAGCACGGTACGGCGAGTGGCGGCTAGCACGGTACGGCGAGTGGTGGTTGGCACGGTGCGGCGAGTGGTGGCTGGCACGGTGCGGCGAGTGGCGGCTAGCACGTTGCGGCGAGTGGTGGCTAGCCCGTCAGTAGATTACAGCTGCTCTTCTTGTCCCCGCGTGGCGAAGACGTAGTAAAGTTTTATTCCCCTTCTCTTCATCTTGAAGCCTGCGCCGAAGTAGTAGATTCTTCTATAATTTTTCGATGATGATATGTAGGTACCCTTAATAAAGTAAGTAGGGCTTCTGGTATTGGTAGACCGTAATTTTGCTTCTATAATTTTTCGATGATGTAGGTACCCTTAATAACGTAAGTAGGGCTTCTGGTATTGGTAGACCGTAATTTTGCTTCTATAATTTTTCGATGATGTAGGTACCCTTAATAACGTAAGTAGGGCTTCTGGTATTGGTAGACCGTAATTTTGCTTCTATAATTTTTCGATGATGTAGGTACCCTTAATAAAGTAAGTAGGGCTTCTGGTATTGGTAGACCGTAATTTTGCTTCTATAATTTTTCGATGATGTAGGTACCCTTAATAAAGTGAGTAGGGCTTCTGGTATTGGTAGACCGTAATTTTGCTCGTAGGTATTTCAGCTTCAAGTCCCCTGATATTATAATACACAGGGCAGTTCTCGGGTCGCATCTTGAAGATGAGTTTGCGTCGATATAGGCCCATGATGTTATTTTCTAAGAGAGGCGTGGTGTCTTCAGAAGAGAAGAAAAAAAATTTTCTTTTCACGTTCTTCAATGTTCTGCTCTCTTCTCTTCTTGTGATCCCACTTCTGACTGTTGCAGAAGTATAGGGACAGATTTGAATAATAGACACTTTCCAATTTCACTTCACTGTATTTTTGAGAATAGTTTTCGCTTACAATTATTATTTCTCAATACCCGTCTTTATTCGATTCCTTCGCTATTTCTATCCGTTTGACAGATATATTTTTTAGGTAGGTAGGTACTAGTTTTCGGGTAGCTATTTGACAAATTACCACAGAGGTAAACCATGGTGATGTAATAGACAATTAACGTAACAATTATATCAGCTAAATGTAAAATACGACACAATATGTATTGATCTAAATAGTTAATAACTAAATGTGATTTATAATCCATTCCCGCCAATTATTTATAAATAATAATAATTAATCTGATATAGGTCTAGATGTCTATGACTCATGATATAAGGCAGCATCTTGAGGTAGTTGTTAACACTTACATCCCTGGGATGGACATTGGACATAGTAGACCATTTCTTATTCCGGAAAGTCAACGCGTTTCAACGATCGCAGGCATCGTCTAGTTTTAAATAAAACTCAATATTGGTAAAAACCTTCCCTACTTTTTTCAAGTTTTCGAAACGTTTCCTTTCAATGTGTCCCCAGGGAAAACTCATAAAAACGTTCGGAAATAACATTTTAATATAATTTGATTTAGTAAGGTGTGCATAAAAGATCGTCCAAAAATAGGTCACAGCGGCAAATCAATAACAATTCCTTTCGCAGTTATTTTTATGAATCGGCAAGTTGTGCCAGTCACACTGAATTGCTGCGCCAAGATTAATGTTCGTCGCCTAATTAGAAAACTTTGCCGACAGCCAAATACTGAACTTTGTGAATATAGGATAGTACTAAGTAGTATGTACTATAAATGAACCCTTGACCAGGGGCCGCATTACCGGATTTTTAGGGTTCCGTAGGGTCTGTCTGTCTGTCAGTCCGTCCGTCGGACCGTCCATCCGTCCGCCCGTCTGTCTGTCAGTCTGTGCCTACAAGGTACTTCCCATTAACCTAGAATGATGAAATTTGGCAGTTAGGTAGGTTTTATAGCACAAGTAAAGGAAAATCCGAAAACCGTGAATTTGTGGTTACATCACAAAATAAATTAAAATGTGTTCATGAACAAATAATAAAAATTAGTATTTTCAATTTTCAAAGTAACATAACTATACCAAATGGGGTATCATATAAAAGGGCTTTACCAGTACATCCTAAAACAGATTTTTATTTATTTTTATGCATAATAGTTATTGATTTATCGTGCAATATGTCGGAAACGCGTCCCATCTTAGACCACATCATCACTTTCCATCAGGTGTGATTGTGGTCAAGCGCTTGCCTATAGTGAATAAAAAAAAAACAATACCCGAGTATGGAACCCTAATATCATTTAATTTTAACCAAAAATCTAGTACCAATACATGTTTACACCTTTTATTTTTAAGTTAACAATAAATACGAACGCAAATTTAATTATGGACGAAAAAGAGAAAGTAACGAAATCCAGTATGAATATGTTTCGGGCACACGCGAAATTTGTAATTCCCGTTTGCGAAAAAAGCTCAGATTAAAATACTGTCAGAGCCTGATGTTTATGATTGATTATTTTGGTGGATTTTTACTTAATTCTGTAAATACAAAACCTAAGGGGAATTTAGGTAATAAGTACTTTCTACCACGATGTATGACTTCAAGGAACTGAATCAGCTTAGCTTTCAAATGTTCTATGTAGGTATGATCTAGTTGTGACAACGCATATATGCGAATCAACGACTAGTTTGCATTATTTTCCTTTTTAAACCCACTGTTATAAATACTTATAACTACAAGTGTAAATTAAAAATTTATAACACCCCCGACAAGACAGGTTACAGTAACTAGAAAACAGTTAATAACTTTCAAACAGCTGAACCGATTTTCTTGCATCATAGCTAAGAACACTCTCTATCAAGCCACCTATCAAACAATAAAAAAGTAAATTAAATTCGGTTCATTAATTTAGGAGCTACGATGCCACAGACAGATACACACGTTAAACTTATAACACTCCTCTTTTTGGGTCCGGGGTTAAAAATGGTAATCTTATTTGGCTTTATCTCTATATATAAAACACAAAAAATGATCACTAAATAATTAGTTAGGTACGAAATCTGGGAAATAGTAGGGCAAAAACAGTTCAGAAAATATATCTGTATTACAAGCACTTACTATACTTAATGAAAAACCTTAATATCGCCTCGCTTGAAACTTGAAGTTTCTTTGTTTTCGAGATGTTTATTTTCTACTATGACCTCTACTAATACAAGTACGCTAGACTTGCGATTGCCGACCTGTTTTTGAAGCAACTTGATTTTCGCAATTTTGGCGCTAATTGCAACAGTGAGCGTTATGTCAGCGTACTCGGTACGAAATGTTAGGGTGAGATCTATAGAACCCACTATGACTTTGCTTAGACTCAAGACAGAGTTAAAACGAGACAGATGTATAGTTCTCAAATAAATCTGTCTCGTTTTAGCTGAACCTTAAGACTGAGCAAATTCAAAGTGCGCTTTATAAATCTCAACCTAGTGATGAGATATCGTCAACATAGTGTCAACCCGAAGACCATTTGAGTAAAGTATCAATTTGAATTCCCGGTACGTTCGGTGGGGTGCTTCAAATCAGCACAAAAAGTAACTATCATTTTGTATGGCACCCCGGCTCTTCTAGTGTACTTGTATATGTCCATTTCAGTGAGTTTCTTTCGAGGAAATTCTGTTGCGTGGTAACCGTAACTAGAATTATTGGATCTTGTAACTTTGTACGAACGCCGGAGTTTTATTAACAATCGATTGGTATTGGTAATAAAAACACGGGTCTACTTTAAGCGGAACAAATATTTGTATCAATGGCTGTACAATTGTTTATAATAAATGTTTTTTTTTTCTCTCTCGTCTGGCTTTACAAAGATTAGCCAATGTCAAGTTTGTAGTTATTTGTAACAAGTTAGTTAAACTATACAAGTATGGACCCCGTCTGTGCCGGCGCTCGCCGATATACGAACCGCAACCCCTTAGAGCGCTTTCCAGTCAGTTTTAACGAAAAAAAAACACTCCAAAAAGGCAGAACACGCCCGCCAGATAACATCAACACAGACGAAGTCCTATAATAAATGTATAGGTAAAATCAAGATCAGATTTTTCTAGATCTGCTATTCATGATCTTACGTTTAGTACCTATAATATCACTAATTACATTAGAAGCTCGATAGCTCAACGGTTGAGGAGCGGACTGAATTCCGAAAGGTCGGCGGTTCAAACTCCACCCGTTGCTCTAATTGTTTTATCCACTACTGGCACAAGCTTTACACTTAATTGGAGGGGAAAGGGGAGTATTAGTCACGATTAGCATGGCTAATATTTCTAAAAAAAAAATTTATATAGATCTTCTATCAGAGAGAATCAAGGCTTAGGGAGACAGAAAGAAACCAGGAAAAAATATCTTTATTTTATTAGATATAATATCTTTATATAGGTACCCAAATCGCTATTTTAGCGATAAGGCCGCCTATTGTACAAAAATCTATTTTGTTTCAATCACATTTCTATTTAATTTGATGTGCAATAAAGAATTACTTTACTTTACTTACTTATTTGGAACTTAAGTGAGAATTAAAGTAACTAATCTAATCCACAGTATTGGGCCGACCACAAACCACTTTCGGAGCCGCATTGCGTATCAAATATCTAAGTTTAATCGGCAGCCTGGTCAATTTGCAGTAATTAGATAAGTACTAGATGCGGTTAGTTCGTCTATTTACCAACTACGTATTTACTTTACAACCGCAGTCAATCATATTATGTTAAATCAATCGCTTATCCTATGTCCACAGCTCCTGAGGTTTTTTTTTTATCCCCGACCCAAAAAGAGGGGTGTTATAAGTTATGCGTGTGTATCTGTCTGTGGCATCGTAGCTCCTAAACTAATGAACCGATTTTAGTTTAGTTTTTTTTTTTTGTTTGAAAAGTGGCTTGATCGAGAGTGTTCTTAGCTATAATCCAAGAAAATCGGTTCAGCCGTTTGAAAGTTATCAGCTCTTATCTAGTTACTGTAACCTTCACTGGTCGGGGGTGTTATAAATTTTTAATTTACACTTGTAATCTCAGATGTCATCTTGAAACAGGGTATTAAATAAGTAATAGTCAGTGCAGCAATTTCAACCACAAATTACAATCGGAACCGCAATTCTCACATCAGATGTCTAACCAATTAATTGGCGGTGCGTTAATTGTTGATTACTGATAATTGCCAGTTGCGTTGTGTTTACTAATGCACGCGGCGATATTATAATTTATCACGTCGATGCAGTTTAGGTCTGGCATAATTGCCAGATACTGTGGCCGTCATCATCATTATCAACTCATTGCCAGCGCACTACTGAGACGGGTCATAATATTAGTCTAGTTGTATACATATAAAGCTTAAAAAGCTATGTGCTTAGTGGTTAGAACGTCCGCCTCCTAAGCGGAGATCGGGGTTCGATCCCGGGCACGCACCACTAACTTTTCAGTTATGTGCGTTTTAAGCAATTAAATATCACTTGCTTTAACGGTGAAGGAAAACATCGTGAGGAAACCTGCATGCCTGAGAGTTCTCCATGTTCTCAAAGGTGCGTAAATCCGCATTGGGCCAGCGTGGCAGACTATGGCCTAAACTCTTCTCATTCTGAGAGGAGACCCGTACTCAGTAGTGGGGCGAAAATGGGTTGATGATGTATAGATATATACATCGATGGCAACAAGTGTAAATTAAAAATTTATAACACCCCCGTCAAGTGAAGGTTACAGTAACTAGATAAGAGCTGATAACTTTCAAACGGCTGAACAGATTTTCTTGGATTATAGCTAAGAACACTCTCGATCAAGCCACCTTTCATACAAAAAAAACTAAACTAAAATCAGTTCATTAGTTTAGGAGCTACGATTCCACAGACAGATACACAGATGCACAGACACACAGATACACACATCAAACTTATAACACCCCTCTTTTTGGGTCGGGGGTTGAAAAGCAATAAACATAGAAGATGCTGGGATGTGCGTAAAACAAAGAGACTTAACAGGGCTCTCTCCGTCACTCGTTTCATACAATCGTAGTTCAATTTCATTTGAATATTAAGCAACCAAAGTCCATGAAATTTTGCAGACATATTCTAGAAACTAATATTCTGTGGTGGTAATAGTCTGTGGTGTTTTAGATTTTTCTAAAAATATGTAGTTTTAAAATTACAGGGGCTCAAAGATTTGTATGAAAATTTTTAAGACCGCGTAACTTTGAAACCGAATATTTTAACAGAAATCTGGAAAACCACAGACATAGATATTAGTTTCTAGAATATGTATGCAAAATTTCATGGACTTTGGTTGCTTAATATTCAAATGAAATTGGAACTACGATTGTATGAAACGAGCGACGGAGAGAGCCCTGTTAATAATAAACCGTATCAGGCCGTATAGCAAGTCACAGTTAGAACAATGTGACGTTGATAACAATATCCATCAAACTTGTCTTGTCTTATAGTCTATCATCAACCCTTTGTACATTCCTTCACACAATACAGACTTCAATTAATCTTATATTCGTCAAGTCAACGCCCTTCGTTACTTCGTGTTCGAGATGATAATAAATGATCACAGAATTAAAAATACGAATAGAAGTGGTAGAGTGGTAAATCAAAATCGGTAGTAATAATATATTAGTGGTAATTGAGGGACACGTGATGATGGTCGCTAACTATGGGCTTCATAAGAAAACTCAGAGTCAGCGAGCGATAGAGAAAGCTTTGCTTAGAGTTTCTCTACGTGATCAAATCAAAAATGAGGAGATCCGTAGGAGAACCAGAGAAACAGTAGTTCAACGGGTTGCGAAGATTGCTTTTGTTTTGCTGATGTGGCAATGGGCAAGGCACATAGTTCTAAAAACCAATCGACATTGACCTTTTAGGGGCTGAATTTTCAAAAATTTGCATGCCATATTTCAGCCCAATCTGTCCAGTAGTTTGAGCCGTGCGTTGATAGATCAGTCAGTCAGTCTGCTATTTCTTTTATATATTTAGATATAATATTAGGTTATGGTGACGTAAAATGTGCGTAAAATCAAAGAAAAATAAGGCTACTTCAGGGCTACCTGCGTCAAATATGTATTCTAACATTTGACGCTTGCTCGTGACGTTGAAACCTTAACGTTTTTTAGGAATTTCCCTAACAGCTGTCATGAACTGTATCTATGCCATTACTGACTTTATGTATACTGTTTCTTTATAGTGTTTTGTGGCGTTGGCGATTTGTTCAAAATCGTACCAAGCTATTAACCCAAAGTACTAACAGGTAATAAAGTACTGCTCGTTACATTCCAATGGGTAAACTAACCACAGTCAGTAGTTACCGGTAATCAACAATTTAGCTGACCACCGGTTACGGTTAGATATTTGATGCGCGTTCTGCGGTTACGTGCGTCGTTCGTGATCAAATTAACAGATCGGATTTTACTGTGAAACAGGACAGATTAAATTAAAATGTAGGTAGGTAAAATTTAGATATAAAGACAAGTGTAAATTAAAAATTTATAACACCCCCAACAAGTGAAGGTTACAGTAACTAGAAAAGAGCTCTGATAACTTTCAAACGGCTGAACCGATTTTCTTGGATTATAGCTAAGAACACCCTCGATCAAGCCACCTTTCAAACAAAAAAAAAACTAAATTAAAATCGGTTCATTAGTTTAGAAGCTACGATGCCACAGACAGATACACAGATACACACGTCAAACTTATAACACCCCTCTTTTTGGGTCGGGTGTTAAAAATGTATAAATACGAGTTTAAAAGGGCAAACTAACTGACTGACTCCAACGTAGGTGCAGCTCAAACTACTGTCTTCTTTTTGACTTATATTATAATTACTAGATTATGTTAACCTAAATCCACATGGACGAAGTCGCGGGTATCGTCTAGTAATTATTAAATTCTGTAATCAATTAAATTATTTTGAATTTTTTGTTTGTGATTATTGAATTTATTGTTTTTTTTTTGAATTATTTGCGGAAGAGCTTAACTTTATGGCTGGAGCACCAACATAATATTGGCGTCACTCAGAAAAACAGGTATTATTTAAATATTTTTATCGAATTATTGGAATGTCCTCTCAAACCAACACAAAAAACACAGGTTCAATGTGTAGAGGTTATCCGAGAGTTTTAATCTAAAAAAAAACTAATGCCAAAATAAATAATTTAATTAGAGCGTGATTGCTATCACAACATCTAATTATCCAGTTCAAAATCCAAATACCGAAAATATGCGATACCGCTGCGAATCTCAGAAGGAGACTAAACTAAAACCTTCGAAACACCCGTATTTATGCAAGTTCAATCTTGTTGGCCTCCTAGCAACAGATTGCATGACATCGAATGAGCCAAATATCGATTTTATCAAACTACTTGCATTAGACAAATTAATAATTTTATATTATTGTTGACAATTCAAATCAATTTTTAAAAGTAACCTTACAATAATATTATTATAATACCAGAACGACTAATACCACTCCTAACAAAATTATTAATTTGTGCCGACTTTTGCCGGTCGGCATAATCCTTTCCCCGTCTCGCCCCTGTCACCCACGAAATTGCTCTGTATCTATAGATCTATGCCTTCGTTGACCAACTGCATGAAATATGTCTTTGGGCTGTGGCAATGCATAACAGGGCTCTCTCCGTCACTCGCTTCATACAATCGTAGTTCCAATTTCATTTGAATATTAAGCAACCAAAGTCCATGAAATTTTGCAGACATATTCGAGAAACTAATATCTGTGTCTGTGGTGTTGGTGGTGGTGTACAGCGGCTCAAAGATTTCTATGAAAATTTTTAAGACTTTAACTTTGAAAATGAATATTTTAACAGAAATCTGGAAAACCACAGACATAGATATTAGTTTCTAGAATATGTTCTGCAAATTTTCATGGACTTTGGTTGCTTAATATTCAAATGAAATTGGAACTACGATTGTATGAAACGAGTGACGGAGAGAGCCCTCATAATAATACCTACTCATTCAACTCTCTAGGCGAGCTACTGGCTATATGTAACTATTCATACAAGTACAGCTAGAGTTCAGAGAGCGGAAACTTATTGGATATAGCACTATATTCAATGCACAATTTGATGTATTGTTAACTATTACTATTGAAATCACTTTAGAGATGCTCATACTACGTAAGTTTCCATACAATATGTATATCCTGTGCCACGGAGATGTCTCATTTCTAGAAGATACAATACATTTCACAATGCCCTCGCTCTCACTAAATGATCTTACTGAGGACAGTTCTGGATTTTTATATTCTCTGTTTTTATATTTTGTTTCTATACTTGCGTTCATACGAGTAGGTATCATGTCTGCGGGATCCGGATGTAGAGGCGTGCGGCCTCTTCTAAGACTGGCAACTGCGAAGAAAACAACACACTTTGCATCTGCCACTTAGAACACAATTTGAATTCGGAACGATTCGAATATCCTGCTGGCCTTGGCGAACTCCGGGCAACACATTCACCTCAGAGACACCAAGACCGACACACCTCGGTCACGCATCGAACTCCGGCCCTCGTTTTTTACCACAGTTTTTGTTATAACTACAGCCATATTGTAAATAATTGTTCATATAATACAAAGTGTAAATATGTAAGCAGCCTTTCATTTATCAGTAACATTCGCTGCTACACAGCTAAAAACCGATCTCACGGGGTTTTCTTTATTTTTTTATTTTATTTATTACATGTAAATCTACAGCTGAAGTGGCAATGGGCAGGCCATGTCTGTCGTAGAACCGACGGCCGTTGGGGCAGACGTGTTCTGGTGTGGAGACCGCGTACCGGTAAGCGCAGTGTGGGACGACCTGCAGCCCGCTGGACCGATGACCTGAAGAAGGTGGCGGGGAGCGGGTGGATGAGGAAGGCGGAGGACCGTGTTTGGTGGCGCGCTCTTGGAAAGGCCTATGTCCAGCAGTGGACGCTTACAGGCTGAAGGATGGATGGATGGATGGAAATCTACAGCGAACTTATTCTAATAAACATTTAAAGCTAAGGTTTGTCCCCGCACGCCGTTTAACAAAAATCAGGATCACTTGAGCATAGGTATAACCATTTCAATTAAAAAGTACCTTCTCACACGAGTGACCCACATAATTTTTTCAGCACTTTATCCTGTGACAAACAGGGTAGAAACTGCATGTGTGCATAAATTCAGTGTGCAGGACACAGTTTTGCAGGAACCAGAAAAAAGCTGTTCTTACGAAATGGTATGGCTGTGGGAACGAGTCCTGAGGTTTGCTCGTCTAGTAACATGACATCTCCCTGTCCCGTGCGATGTAATGCATAAATTTAGAAGCTCCATTGACCTTATTGAAGGAAGGTATACGATTCCAAGTTAGCTTGAAAGTTGCACCTATTGCAGCTTGAATCTTTAGAACTTGAATAGCCAATTTGTATATAGCACGCTATATAACTACCTAGGTATATCTATTTTCAAGCGGAACTACTAGTACGATATTTTTCCTGTTCCTAACGTTAACAGTATAAAAACAGTAATAGCCTAGTGTTTAAGTTAAGACCTATTCGGGGAGCCTAGGGTTCGAATCCAGAACGCATCTCCTACATTTCTTAGTTAAGTATGGTTTTTAGGCAAATAAAAATTTATTTATTTATTTATTTATTTATTTTTTATTTATTATGGAGACACACAGTATTAACAATAAACAAAAGGTAACACAAATACAAAGCACACACACCACAACAGTCTCCAACGAAAAGTTATCACAGAATTAAAACACAATAGCCGGGTATAAGAAGGTACATAGGAAAAGAACAGAAAATGAATTATTTAATTTTACTATTACACAAAAATTGTGTAAAAATTAAAAACACACTTATTAAGTCGACGCTCAGGCTATTACGCTGATTTCCTTGAATAAAAAAAGGGGAAAAAAAGCTCCGAGGAAGCCACCGGCAGTGGTTTTAGTTCTTCACAAGATGGTGTGGTGTATTGCCGATTGGCGACATTTTGTTGGAAGGTTGGAAAATAGGTACGACCGAATAAAATAGGTAATGCCGCAGTATGTCAATCAAAAATTAACAATTAACAGGGCTCTCTCCGTCACTCGTTTCCACTCGTTTCATACAATCGTAGTTCCAATTTCATTTGAATATTAAGCAACCAAAGACCATGAAATTTTGCAGACATATTCTATAAACTAATATCTGTGTCTGTGGTGTTTTAGATTTTTCTAAAAATATGTAGTTTTAAAATTACAGGGGCTCAAAGATTTGTATGTAAATTTTAAAGACCGCGTAACTTTGAAACCGAATATTTTAACAGAAATTTGGAAAACCACAGACATAGATATTAGTTTCTAGAATATGTCTGCAAAATTTCATGGACTTTGGTTGCTTAATATTCAAATGAAATTGGAACTACGATTGTATGAAACGAGTGACGGAGAAAGCCCTCTTAATGCAATTAAAACGTTTCTAATTGCACGCAAAGTATTTATTTCCTTTACAAGTTTCTTTGTCATTTCGCGATTAAGGTTAACTGACACAAATTGCCAAATTGTTAAAATTATTGTTTCTGAAAAGGTGACCCAATTCTACTCGATTTTCATAATAAATGCTTTATTTACAAGACTATATTAAAAAGCTGTTTTCTGTTGGAGTTACCTACATATTTTCCAGGATGAAATAATCTACGTCAGTCTGTAAGTTTTTTCTTTGCAAAATTATTTCGTCAGACAGACATACCATATTATTGTAATATTAATTGTATCTATGGATTTTGTAAACGATTTTTAGGGTTCCGTACCTCAAAAGGAATAACGGAACCCTTATAGGATCACTTTGTTGTCTGTCTAGAAATCTATAGGGTACTTCCCGTTGACCTAGAATCATGAAATTTTACAGGTAGGTAGGTATTATAGTACAAATACAGGAATAAATCTGTAAAGCGCGAATTTGTGGTTATATCATGTAAAAAATTAAAATGTGTTTCAATTTTCAAAGTAAGATAACTATACCAAGTGGGTAACATATGAAAGGGGTAACAAACCTGTACATTCTAAAACAGATTTTTATTTATTTTTATGCATAATAGTTTTTGATTTATCGTGCAAAATGTTGAAAAAAATACCCGAGTACGGAACCCTCAGTACGCGAGTCTGACTCGCACTTGGCTGGTTTTTTTTTTTAATAATTTTAAACGTTTTGGTGAATAATTAATAAAGTACCTTATTAGTTGTAAGCGCTGTCGCCATTAGCAAAAAAAAAATTGTAAGTACTTATTTTTCCTATTTACTTAATATTTTATAAAAGTCAATACACGATAGTGGTCAAAACTCATGCGATTTATTTAACAGAATAAAATACCACATTTAACACAAAAATCTCAATAAAAACAACTCCCCAAGGAAGGAAAAAGAGCAGTTACAAACACAAACCCCTTCTAAACGACACCCGTAAAAAGGAAGCATAGTCGTTGTAATAAGTACATGGGTCCAAATCAAACCACTATTTGATGACGACTGACTTTATTCATGACTAACAAGCCTACCTACATAATATTATATTTTATAAAACTACCTACTACATCTCCCTCCTTATAGAATAAGTTTGAAATACATTTTATATTCTGAACGTATACATGCGTCTTCATATTATAATTCTAATTCATTACTCATAAATTATTCATACATTATCATCCCCCCTCAAATTTTATTTCTCAATGCATATTATACTCATAATTGTTTGAGCATGCTAATTATAACAAATACATTAAATAGCACTTATTGAGATATATTTAAATTACCTATAAGTCATATTTTTATCTAAACTTAGCTTAATTCTTTGACTAAGCAAGCCAGAACAAGTAAATAACATAATTATTATATTATTCAGAATTGAAATAAAATACATTAAAAGAATAGTTACGATATAAAATTGACTAATAAATTATTAAATTGAGTTTGTAAATAATTATTGATAATTAAATTCCTTGTCAAATCGAACCGGCGGACGCACTACTCGACCGCTAGTTGTCACCTTAGGCGCGTGCGCCGGTTGCGGGGAGCGTGCCGTTTGCGGCCCTGTATCTGCACCGCCCGTTGACTCGGAATTTAAATGTTCCCAATCGACACTAGAAGACATGTTTGTATGATTGGTAACCTCGCCTTTGCTTGGTACTTTCATTATATGTTGTCGGTTACGCCTGTAAACGGCGCCATTTTCAGTTTGTACCCAGTAAGATCGGTTTCCTTGAGCCGGACGTATAATACGAGACTTAACCCATACATTATTTTGTCTCATTCGAACCGGTTCATCTTCCGATAGTGGGATTAAATTTCTGGTTCCTCTGTCGTAATATGTCTTATATTGCGCTATCCGTTGTGAGCGATTGTCGCGCATCTCTTGCGGGCTCACTACTTTGGGTTTTAGCTGAGAAGTGCCAGAAGGTAGACGAGTATTTAAGCGACGACTCATTAATAACTGTGCCGGTGACCATTTTTCTCCAGAAAGTGGTGTATTACGAAAATTAAGTAGTGCAAGTTTCCAGTCTTCTCCACTTTCATATGACTTACACATAAGATCCTTTATAGTTCGAACGTTCCGTTCGGCGAGACCGTTGGACCGGGGATATAACGGTGAACTCGTAACGTGCGTGAAACCCCAAGTGTTGCTAAAAGATTTAAATTGTTCCGAGCAAAATTGGCCAGCATTATCGGTCTTCAAAATTGACGGAATTCCAAATCTACTAAAAATATCTTTGAAAACATTAATAACACTCGAACTCATAATATTGGGCAGCAACAGAACTTCGACAAACTTAGAATAGTAATCCACTACGAGTAAATAATATTTATCTCTCAACTCGAATATGTCCGCCGCTAGCACTTCCCACGGCAGATGGGGCACGGGGTGCGGCTGCAGCGGCTCGCGCGGGTTGTTGGCGCGGTGGCGCTGGCACGTGTCGCAGGCCTGCACCGTGTGCTGGATGTCCGTGCTCATGCCGGGCCACCACATCACGTCACGCGCACGACGCTGACATTTCTCCACCCCCATGTGGCCTTCGTGAATACGCTTGAGCATATCTTTTCGAAGCGAAGTCGGGATAACAACTCGATTATTCCTGAAAAGAATTCCCTTTACCAGATGAAGCTCGCTACGAACCATCCAGTACTGTCGCACCGTAATATCCGTATCCCTCTTATTGTCCGGCCAACCATTTTTGTAGTACACTCCGACCGCCGTTAATATCCCATCCTTTCGAGTTTCTTCTCTAATCTTGTTTAACATCTCCGGCGTGGCTTCTACATTGTCGTACAGAGTATTTAAATGTATCATAACTTCTTTACACACATCCTCATCGGTCCCCTGCTCCGTCGCCGCGCGGGATAGTGTATCAGCTATAAATAGCATTTTACCAGGTTTATACTGAATTTTGATACAATAATGTTGCAATTTCAATAGCATTCTTTGTAAGCGAGCCGGTGCCTCATTTAGTGATTTTTTAAATATGACCTCTAGTGGCTTATGGTCACTCTCTACGGTAACGTCATCATGGCCATATATATACTGGTGGAAGCGCGTGCACCCAAAAACAATTGCGAGTAACTCTTTCTCGATCTGCGCCCAGCGCTGCTCCGTGGCCGTGAGCGTGCGTGCCGCGTACGCCACCGGCCGGCCACCCTGCAGCAGGCACGCGCCCAGCCCGCGCGCGCTCGCGTCCACCGACACCGTGATGGCTTCATCGGGGTTATAGTATTTTAGTACCGGTGCACTACTAATTTTTGACTTTAATAAATTAAATGCCCGGTCGTGGTATTCCAACCACTCAAAATTATTATTCTGACTTAGCATCTCGCGCAAAGGTGCGGATATTTCCGAGTATCTTGGTATGAATCTGGACAAATAATTGGTGACCCCTAAAAACCGTTCTAAACCTTTTTTATCGGTCGGTTTGGGCATATTTTTTATAGCACTTACCCTATTTTTATCTGGCGATATGCCTTTCGAGCTAAACATATGACCTAAAAAATTAACCTGGCTAACACTAAACACACATTTATTTTTATTGAACTTAACACCGCTTTCTAACGCTCTTTTCATAACTTCTTTTAACCTGATATCATGCTCCTCTTTGGTCCTACCCCATATTAAAATGTCATCTATGAACACTTCGACACCTTCCATTTTAAATATTTTATCCATTTCGTTGTGAAATATTTCTGGAGCACAGTTAATTCCGAATGGCATCCGCAAAAATCTATATCTTCCATATGGCGTTGAAAAGGTACATAACTTCGAACTACTTTCGTCTAGTCTTATCATCCAAAACCCGTTTTTCGCATCGCATTTCGAAAAGTATTTTGCTCCGGACAGATTACTCGCCATTTCTTCTAAAGTGGGCAACTGAAAATGACTACGTTTAATGGCCTGGTTTAAATTTCGCGGATCCAAGCAGAGGCGAAGTTTTTTATCTGGTTTTTCTACAATAACAATATTAGAAACCCAATCAGTGGGCCCATCTTCTTTTTTAATAATATTTAATCTAACCATATTATCCAATTCCTCTTTTAGACGAGACCGCATTTTCATTGGTATTTTTCGCGTGGGACTGACAACGGGCAATACTGTTTTATCGACAACTATTTTACAAACAGTAGGTAAACAACCTATTCCTTCAAATATCGATTCATACCTTTTGAGGTCAAGAGACACTTGATTCAATCGCGCAATTAATTTTAGAGCTATACATGCCTTCAAACCTAATAAGTTATTACAATTATTATTTAAAACATAAATTTTCTCATAGCATACTTGTTCTTTGAATTTTAGTAATCCATTAAAATATCCAATTACAGGCAACTTAGATTTGCTAATTTCTCTTAAAACGGTATGGCATTTAATTAATTTCCTTTTATCGAAACCGGCTTTTTCATATGAACTTAAAGACATGACAGATGCTTCCGCGCCACTATCTAATTTAAATTGTATACAAACTCCGTCCACATCTATAGTCTCACACCATGAATCGCACATTTCATTCGAAGCTTCAATAGAAATATTTGACATAAGTAGCTCACCGTTCTCGCTGTACTCATCTACCCATCGTTCCTCCTCAAATTTGGGCTCCTCGACGACTTCGCGCGTAAACTTCACAGTACAAAATCGGGCCCCGTGGCCTACTCCATTACATCTGAAACACTTTCCTGAAAATCCAGGACACCTTAAATGCCTACTGTGACGCAAGTTACACTTTTCACAAACACTATCATTGAAAACACGATATGAAGACACTGCCGCGCCCCGCTGCCGGCCGCGCCAACCAGCACTCGCGCCGCCCGCGGGCCCCGGCTGGCCGGCGGCAGCGCCGCGGGGCCGCGCCGCGCCTCGCTGCAGCTGCTCGAGCGCGCCGGCGGGGACGGTGGCGGCGGGACCGCGCGCCGCGCACGCCGCCGCCTCCTTGCTCGCTCGCTCCGCCGCTCGACACCACGTACTGGCCTCCTCTAATGTGATCGACGATTTCGCTAGTAATTTTTCTTTCATTTGCGAATCTTTTAAACCACGTATTAATTGCGTTAAAATGAGACTGCTTTTCAAAGATCCAAATTCACAATTTTTACTTAATTTTTTTTAATATTCCCAAATATTTGTCAAAATTATGTTCGTTCTGGTAAGTTTCAAAAAAAATATGTCTTTCGTAGTTTACATTTTTCTTTGGATCGCAATACTCACTGTATTTATCACATAACGTTTTATAATCTTTTTCTTGTTCCGGCGGTACATCGAGTTCTTCGAGAATTTCTCGGCCATATTGGCCCAAACAATGCATAAATAACCCATATTTTTCCTTACTACTTGCTGTCTCCTTGCCTGTTGCAATCAAGAAATAATCAAATGCATTTTTCCATTCCCTCCAATTCGTAGCCAGGTTGCCATCTTGCTGTAATGGCGCGGGTTGTTGAATAGCCGCACTAATGCCGTCACCTCGACTATCGTTAGCCATTACGTATTTTTAACTTCTTCCGAGTATTAATTAAGTTTAACAACACTTTTATATCACTTTTAGCTACATTTCCTATGTTTAAATTTACACCTGACACCATGTAATAAGTACATGGGTCCAAATCAAACCACTATTTGATGACGACTGACTTTATTCATGACTAACAAGCCTACCTACATAATATTATATTTTATAAAACTACCTACTACAGTCGTTACCTTTTACGATATGTAAAGAAAATAGAACGTTTAAGGCTTGAACTTTTGTGAGTAACTTTTGGGACACCATATTTTATACGAGTTGTATTGTGTCGTAACTTTTAACTTTGTTAAATCGATATCAACCTACATACTCGTATAAACTGGTGTCATTTTTTTAAATCTTATTTTGATTTTTGACGTGACAACGTCTTATAATTCGATAGAGCCGGCTGCACGCACGAAAAAACATGACTCATGCGGCGTTACCTCGCTCTGAGGCGTTCCATGTAAGGCTTGAAGTGCAAGCGAGAGCGCGGAACGAGCGACAAAGAAGCACAATCGGCCTTTGTTGTCACGTTCAACTATCGTCAGTAAACCGACTTTATAGACAACCAATTTTTTTTTAATTGATAAAGAGTGTTTTGTTTTGATAATAAAAGATTAATAATTATTTATAGTTTTTAACCCCCGATCCAAACAAGAGGGGTGTTATAAGTTTGACGTGTGTATCTGTGTATCTGTCTGTGGCATCGTAGCTCATAAACTAATGAACCGATTTTAATTTAGTTCTTTTTTTGAAAGGTGGCTTGATCGAGAGTGTTTTTAGCTGTGATCCAAGAAAATCGGTTCAGCCGTTTGAAACTGATCAGCTCTTTTCTAGTTACTGTAACCTTCACTTGTCGGGGGTGTTACAAATTTTTAATTTACACTTTTTGTATGTACTTACTCGATCATTTTGTGTTTTCAGAATAACTCTGGCGGTCCTGGGACGTTGTGAACCTGAATTACATTTATTTTTACCCGACCACGGCAAAGCCAAAAAGGGTTATGATTTCATTGATGCTTCATCATTCCCATTGATGCTTCACTAGTCATCTGAGAGGCGACAATGCGACAAATTCACGCTCTTTCACCAATTCTGCACCTATTTAGAATTCGGTGTCAGTACCATTAAAACGTAATAATCTTATAGCTACGTGAAAGGAAGTGGCGAATTATTCAAATGCCAGTTAGCTGCAGGCGCGGTGGTGTTCATTCAGCGAGCTCCACTTCTGATGGTTTATTAATAAGGAAATCAGACTTCATTTTGTTCCATTATGTTGCAGTTAATACAACCTAATATTATGAGCAATCAACACAACTTAACCAGAGTTGTGATAGCATTTTTCTTTTCATATAGAGTAGTTAGTATAGGGTTCTCTCTGTTATGTAGTCCTATACATGTCCCATACCAAATATGACAGACTAAAACTCAATGGGTGTTAACCATTTTGAGTGGCCAACCAATCACAAACAAACTCAAGAGTGCATACCTATAACACACGACTAAAATCTATACATTAAAAAATTTAAAAAAACTGACTTCAATAACCACTACACTAAAAAGTAAAAAATAATTTAATTTATTAAATTTAATTTATTAAATTATTTTTTACGCTCTTGGAAAGGCCTATGTCCAGCAGTGGACGCTTACAGGCTGATGGATGGATGGATAAATTTAATTTATTACTGAATATAATATTATGTATACAAGAGTTAATATAGTTCTATGATAACATATTTTGGAGCCGGCACCAATTAGCCGCACGTACCGTTCACTCTTCATATTGTTTGTGACTCCACATTGGCACCGTCTCCAAAATCCAGATAACAGGTAACAAAGACGTATAAAATCTTTGCTCAAAGAATGAAGACTAATTTTTCCATATTTTCTTCGGAACAGTAACAGAAATCACGTCATGCATTGCCAGACACTGTATTGTGGCAACCCCCTGCCAACCACCCTTAAACTTTAATTTATGTCTTCGGTCTCTTAGCCCATACTCGGATTTAAACAAGTTCACAGTTCAACGCCATTGTTAACAGGGCTCTCTCGTCACTTACTCCATACAATCGTAGTCCCAATTTCATTTGAATATTAAGCAACCAAAGTCCATGAAATTTTGCAGACATATTCTACAAACTAATATCTGTGCCTGTGGTGTTTTAGATTTTTCTAAAAATATGTAATTACAGGGGCTCAAAGATTTGTATGTGAATTTTTAAGACCGCGTAACTTTGAAACCGAATATTTTAACGGAAATCTGGAAAACCACAGGCATAGATATCAGTTTCCGGAACGTTTCTACAAAATTCCATTGAGTATGATTGGTTAGTATTCCAATGAGAGACGAACTACGTTTGTATGGAGCGAGTGACGGAGAGACCCCTCTTTTAAACTTTAATTTATGTCTTAGGTCTCTTAGCCCATACTCCATACCATACTCGGGTAAAGAAGTTCACAGTTCAACGCCATTGTTAAAAGCACTCAAGCACCCGGACTCGGGACTTACATCGTCAGGTCACGCAAAGCTCGTTTGCTCGCTACACTGATTGTAAACGTCACCATTACGACGGTTGTTTTGCTAGATTACTCTTCTGATTTTCGTTATTTTCCTTCAAGGCTCCATTGGGGACTTTTTTAGGATTCCGTACCTCAAAAGGGAAAAAGGAACCCTTATAGGATCACTGTGTTGTCTGTTTATCCGTCTGTCTATCACGTCTGTCAAGAAAACCTATAGGGTACTTCCCGTTGACCCATGAATCATGAAAAGCAGGTAGGTAAATCTTTTAGCACAAGCAAAGGAAAAAATCCTAAAACCATGAATTCGTGGTTACATCACAAAAAAATTAAAATGCGTTCATGAACAAATTAATATTTTCAATTTTCAAAATATGAGTAAGATAACTGATACCAAATGGAACTATGCATAGCTGCAGGGGACCTGATCACCAAAATTGATGGGATTTAGATACTGTCGGTTATATTATATTGATTGATATTGAAGACTGTCGTTGACCTCGAGGCCCCAACTCCTCAACCCTGATGCTGTAAGGAATGGCATTTCTATATCCTGGTGATCCCGCGGGATTTTTAAAGGATTCGTTTAAATGTTTTTACGTAGTACAGAAACACGTTGCATCCCGGGGACGGGCTATTACGGATAGGCTACTTTTGTTCTGGGAAATCAAAAGTTCCCACTGGATTTTTAGAAACCTAAATCCACGCGGGCAAAGCTGCGAACATCAGCTAGTAGGTAATACTATTATGTATCGTATCGCACGAAAATAATCTCAGTGAAGGGCGTTTTTAAAGATAGTAATCGAATCGTTTATTACATTTTTGAAGCCAACCACTCACTTATAAAGTAACACTTAACTACTTAAAGAGGGAAGTAGCCATTAGTGCTTCAGTGATCTCGAACTGCTCTACAATCGAGAGCCTTTTAAGGATCTGTAATTACGTTGAAGTACTTTGTTCTAAGTTCTATCGTGTCTTTTATGACTTGTAATAGGTATTTGATTTTTATGTAATAGCTCTTTTATATTGTTAAAGGACTTATATTGTATATGAGCTTTTCCATTTAAAAACAGTTTTATTCAGAATAAATAGTGATTAAAAATCAATTTTTTAAATTATAGTTGTAGTAATAAATTGTGTTCATAAAAAGAAATAAAAAAAGAATGGAAAATTGAAATATACTTACCTACTTGTTGTTACTGTAATTATAAGATTAACATTTCTAATTATGTATTACCTATCTTACCTAAAAGCATGTATAACTTATGTTTGTAAATTATTTGTAAAATTTTCAGTAATAAAAGGCTTTATTATTATTATTATTATTATTATTATTAAAGGACTTGAGGCTTTCTAGTTTTAATTAATGCTCGGAAATTGCTTTGAGAGATTGTTTCACAGTTTTTATTGCTCTCTCGTCTGGCTTTACAAAGATTAGCCAATGTCAAGTTTGTAGTTATTTGTAACAAGTTAGGGAAACTATACAAGTATGGACCCCATCTGTGCCGGCACTCGCCGACACCTGCACGGCACCTACTTAGAGCGCTTTCCAGTCAGTTTTAACAAAAAAAAACACTCCAAAAAGGCAGAGCACGTCCGCCAGCTAACACCAACACAGACGAAGTCCACAGTTTTTATTGAACAGTAGTTTTAAGTAACTGTGTTTCCTGTCATGTATAATGTAAATCTTTTAGGCCAGCGTGCTCCCATCTAGATCTTATCATTGGGTAGGTCATACTTCTGAGGTGGTCTCATTTTAGTTTGGTGAAGATCTGATGAATATCTTCGGAGATAGAGTCGAGAACTCTTCAATGGATAAGAGTAAATTGCTCGCGATCGGTGTAATAGCTTAGTAAACAGTAGGTTTTATAACCAGGTATATTTTAATACAATGGGACCACATAATTTTTTGTTAAAAATAAATTAAAAAAAAAACAGACTTCAATAACCATGAACACTACAATGTAACAAATAATTTAATTTATTACCGAATATCTTATGTATACAAGAGTTAGTGTACGTCTATACTAAAAATTTTTGGAGTCGATGCCAATGAGGTGCCAGTGTGGAGTCACAATCAATATGAAGAGTAGAACGTTCGTGGGGCTGATTGGTATAGATATATATAATATTGGTATAGATAATAAATAAAATTGGAGTGTCTGTCTGTAATTTCGAAATAACTACCACATATTAAGGTCATATGGTTATTTGAACGATACCATAACTGAATCACACGTTTTTAAAATTTTTGTCTGTCTGTCTGTCTGTCTGTCTGTCTGTTTGAAAAGGCTAATCTTCGGAACGGCTGAACCGATTTTAACGGGATTTTCACATACAAGTAGAGGATTGACCAGGGTGTAACATAGGCTACTTTTTTTAACCGACTTTCAAGAAGGGAGTTGTGTTTTTCTACCTATTTACACCGAAATCTCCGAGATTTCTGAACCGATTTGCGCCATTTCTTTTTTAATCGATAGAGGAACTTTGCAACATTGTTTCATAATAAATTTGGATTCCAACTCCTCAATCCTGATGCTGCAGGGGATCTGACCAATCCTCGCGGGCGAAGCTGCGGGCATCAGCTAGTATATTATATAATAAAAACTGTCACACTGATTGTGCTCGGGCTGCAGTATATAATTCCAGCTCTTATGCAGTGTCCCTTCTAACTGTAATACCAGTGACATAGTTGACAAGTCCACAAGACATCCCATTATTCCACTACATAGACTTACAACGATTCCCAGATACTTTAGACGTCACGTATGCTTAGCATGAGATTTCACATCTCACCAACGTTGAAAGAATTCGAGTATTGAAAATCAAAGTAAAATGGATCTAATCGCCCTTGGTTTAAAGTAAAAAATTCAATACCACCGTTTATAATTTCGCAACGTTTCCGTATGATCCTACTGATATCACACTAATATTATAAAGTCGAAAGTTTGTATGTGTGTGTGTGTGTGTGTGTGTGTGTGTGTGTGTGTGTGTGTGTGTATGTTTGTTACTCCTTCACGCTAAAACTACTGGACGGATTGGGCTGAAATTTAGAATGGAGATAGATTATACTCTGGATTAGCACATAGGCTACTTTTTATCTCGGCAAATCAAAGAGTTCTCACGGGATTTTTAAAAAACTACATCCACGCGAACGAAGTCGCGGGCATCAGCTAGTATTTTATAAACGCGAAAGTTTGTATGTAGGTATGTATATGGATATCTGTTACTCTTTCACGCAAAAACTACTGAACGGATTTGGCTGAAATTTCGAATGGAGATAGATTATACCCAGGATTAACACAAGGCTACTTTATATCCCGGAAAATCAATGAGTTTAGCACGGGATTTTTAAAATCTATATCCACGGGGATAAAGTCGCGGGCATCAGCTAGTATAATAATATAGACGAACTTGAGCTTTAAAACAGGGTGCTTAACGTACATTTTATTTCGTACTGTTTCGACAGTCAAATTCTATCATCGTTGGCGAGATGTAAAATCTTATACTAAGCACACCGAAGCAAATGCCCCGTAATAAAATCAACTTCCGAGGGACGTGCCTCGAAGTTAAATAAACGGAATAGTTATTCTCTTATTATTTCCATTCCCCCGAATACAAATTGCCGCACTGGTGGAAGTTTCCTGCGACCGACTGTCTTTAATGTCTGCATAATGCTGTGTATTCCTTTATACTGCAGATGATGACTTATTATTGTAATATTATTGTTTTATCTGTGAAGATTTGGATTTACTTTGATAGTATTAATTGGCCATAATTTAGATTCTAGATTTCTGAAATCCGAACGATTGTTCAAATACTAGATCAGACTTCAAACTTAGTTGAACAGAAAAATAATTATACATACTTAATACGTTCTCGTACTCAACTCAGTCGTAGTAAATGCCCTGTCATCAATAAAAAAAGTCTGATATTTTAATAAAGTCCATTTATTTATCAATTGTAAACGTTTTCAATGACTCGCGTATCGCGATCAACCGTTGATATCAAAGGAAGTTATTAATGTTTCCAAATCCCTCGAGTGCCCATTTATCATACCTCGTTCCAATGTAAAGCTACGTTCTAATGACGATATTTTTCCCATACCTACTCTGTTTGAGTGTACTCTACCCAGCGAGTTGAGTATTGAAATTTGAAATTAGTGCTTCAAATGCGGCCCGAAAAATAGAGAGAGTGACTCTATTCAAATAAGTCAAAATGCAGCCCAAAATTTAAACATCCATATTCCAAAATTCGTGTTCTTCTTCTTCTTTTGTTCGATGGGTTTCAGATGTTTTTAGGATTCCGTAGCCAAATAATAATAATTTATTGATACTTATACATACATGGGTTACATAGCAGGATTGAGATTCCTACCTTCTGCACTAGGAAATACCTGTATTGCAGAAGGTAGGAGTACAAAGTTTAAAGTTTTCTTAATTATTAATAATCCTAATATTCAAACTTAACTAGGCTAAAATTATGGATGACTGTGTGTGTGTGTGTGTGCACATGTGTTTGTTTGGCAAAAAACGGAACACTTGTGGATTCGTCATGTCTGTCTGTCTGTCTGTCCGTCCGTATGTTACAGCCATTTTTTTCCGAAACTGTAAGAACTATACTGTTGAAACTTGGTAAGTAGATGCATTCTGTGAACCGCATTAAGATTTTCACATAAAAATAAAGAAAAAAAACAATAAATTTTGGGGGTCCCCATACTTAGACCTGAAACTCAATTTTTTTTTTTTCATTATTTAGAGATATATTTTACTAGATTTGTTTAATGTAATGAGGTTATTAATTGTGGTATACAGTTTCTTCCAGGATTTCGTGATATCTAGGAAATTCATTCGTCTTTTCCCTACAACACATTTACCAAGTTATGGACCTAAAACAACCAAAACATATCGTTTTCTGTAATCTATTTCTGTATGTAGAAATAATGAAAATGGTTATAAAACTAGTGTTTTAGTGTTGTGGTATACACCTCGGCTAATAACTGTAAGTTTTATAAGCACTAAAATTACCCATCGTCTTTTACACCCCTATCGTATTGAAAACGCGTAAACTTAAGCGCCTCGTAAAATCTATTTTCAAGATTCTCACGGATAATTTTATAGCTCGAATCTTTTCTGTGCTGTTGATCTTTATGTTATGTCTGCGGCGAATTAATCAAATATTCTATCGATTGGAGGTCAAAGTTAACCAGTATCTCCTCTTTTTAACCCCCAACCCAAAAAGAGGGGTGTTATAAGTTTGACGTGTGTATCTGTGTATCTGTGTGTCTGTGTATCTGTGTATCTGTGTATCTGTGTATCTGTCTGTGGCATCGTAGCGCCTAAACGAATAAACCGATTTTAATTTACTTTTTTTGTTTGAAAGGTGGCTTGATCGAGAGTGTTCTTAGCTATAATCCAAAAAAATTGGTCCAGCCGTTTAAGAGTTATCAGCTCTTTTCTAGTTTTCTTGTAGAAAAGAAGGTTAGATAACCGTTAGGTTCATAATATTATGTCAATTGACAAATGTCAAGCTGTCAAGATGGACGTTGCCTAAATACATAATTATTTATTTGAAAATGATGTGTTGGAAAACTCAGATACTTTAAGATCGTAGGCGCGGAATAGTCCAAGAAAATCAGTTCAGCCGTTTGAAAGTTATCAGGTCTTTTCGGTCTTTTCTAGTTACTGTAACCTTCACTTGTCGGAGGTGTTATAAATTTTTAATTTACACTTGTTAACTCATCATCATCCAAAAGACCTGCATGCCTGAGAGTTCTCCATGTTCTCAAAGGTGTGTGAAGTCTGCCAATCCGCATTGGGCCAGCGTGGCAGACTATGGCCTAAACCCTTCTCATTCTGAGAGGAGACCCGTAGTCAGTAGTGGGGCAGAAATGGGTTGATCATCCAATGCTGGACATAGGTCTCTTGTAAGAACATCCACATGCCACGGTCTTGCGCCGCGCGCCGCCTGAATCCAGCGGCTCCCTGCTACTCATTTGATTCGTCTGTCCACCTAGTGAAGGTATTCCTACGCCGCGTTCCCTAGTATGAGGTTGCCTTTCTAGCACCTTTGTTTTCGAATATGTACTTTCCATGGCCACTTCAGTTTCGCAACCCGTTGAACTATGTCGGTTAGTCTGGTTCTTTTACCGATCTCTTCATTTCTGATATGAACTTGTAGTTCACTCCAAGCATAGCTTTCTTCGCCCGCTAAGTGATTCGGAGCTGTCTTATGATATGAGACCTAAAGTAAGCGACCATGTAAGCAAGCTTTTAGGTTATATTCTTTAGGTAGTTCTTTCATTTATTTACACATCCCAATCGCTTCATATTTGTGAGGGTCCAAATAATCTTCAATTTTTATTATTATGGTCAATAATAATACACTCCTTAACAGGGCTCTCTCCGTCACTCGTTTCATACAATCGTAGTTCCAATTTCATTTGAATATTAAGCAACCAAAGTCCATGAAATTTTGCAGACATATTCTAGAAAGTAATATCTGTGTCTGTGGTGTTTTAGATTTTTCTAAAAATATGTAGTTTTAAAATTACAGGAGCTCAAAGATTTGTATGAAAAATTTTAAGACCGCGTAACTTTGAAAGCGAATATTTTAACAGAAATCTGGAAAACCACAGACATAGATATTAGTTTCTAGAATATGTCTGCACAATTTCATGGACTTTGGTTGCTTAATATTCAAATGAAATTGGAACTACGATTGTATGAAACGAGTGATGGAGAGAGCCCTCTTAAATAATAACAAAGTCACAACGATTCCGTCACTTGTGAGAAAACTCTAATGAAGCTGTAAAACAGTGCAAAACATTTCTCTTACGCTAAAAAGTCACATAAATAGTTAAGCTTAAGGCATAATTTATAAACACAGCTATTTGAATCCATACACCGGCGGCAGGCGTAAAAATATTGCTATATTCGGGTAATTTGGATGATTTATGCGCCATTACTCCGCGTTATTGGAGTTTCTGAAAAAAAAGGTTAGGAAACACCTCCGAGGGTAGAGGACAAAGGTGTTATTATAATGGACCAAGAGCCAGTTGCTATATCTACAACCTGATAAAGGCACGTATCCCATCGCTGACGAGGAAGCGATTAGCTATCGACTATTCAGAAACGTACGATCGATATTATAAGATTCTGTGTCGATAAAAGAGATAAATATATGAATAGTTGATTGTTAACTGTGCTCACTGACGACTCTCAGTGACGTTACAGTATGTGAGCGTTAAATACCACGCAGCTCAATCGTTGTGACGTCATTATACCGAAGTATTTCTGAAAGAAAAAAGTTCGGGCGAAAAGCAAACATTGATCTTCATTACGTCACTCAGTTGTCAAGAAGCAGAAGTACTCGTCCAATTCGTCCAATCTCGTCCCGTTCGCATTTCGTCCCGTTCGCATCTCGTCTATCGTCATCGTCATCTCGCCCGCGACTTCGTATGTGTGGATTTAGGTTTTTAAAGATCCCGTAGGAACTGTTTGATTTTCCGGGATAAAAAGTTGCCTATGTCAATTACATGGACGCAAGCTACCTCCGTACCTCATACAAATCGGTTAAGCGGATGGGTCTTTAGGAATCCCGTGGGAACGCTTAGATTTTCCGGGATAAAAAGTAGCCTATGTCCGTCCCCGGGATATAAGCTGACCCTGTACCAAATTTCATCAGTATCGGTTAAACTGTTGGGCCGTGAAAAAGTAGCAGACAGACAGACAGACACACTTTCGCATTTATAATATTAGGAATATCGGTCACGGACTCCTGGTGTATAACGTTGCCAGTGCCGCTCTAACTACCATTACGAGGACATTATTCCTTTTTTGCTGTTTATTTGAAAATTGGAGGCATAAATTGTTTTGTTACGTTTAATGGCTTTTGGATGCCGAGTGAAAGCCTGTTTATGGGTCTGCTTATAAAATGACACCAATTTTTAAAGTGCTTTTATAATAATCATAAAGATTCAATAATTTGATATAGTCCAGGTTTTAGAAGATATGGTTGAAAATAAACTGAAATGCCCTGTAGTAGGTACATAGTAATTCTATAAGTTTAATAAATATAAAATAAAATAAAATATGTTCTACCTATTATCAGGTAGGCAAAAATTATGGCACGACTAAATGGTAAAAAAGTATAAAACATGATAAAATAATTTAAAATTAATTATATAGTAATTAAATAATATAATTATCGTTGTAAATCGAAATTAATAAATATTTAGAAGTTCCAAGACAGTAACCGCCAAGCTGAACGGGTTGTGAAGCTGAAGGGGCAATGGGCAGGGCGCATAGTTCGAAAAACTGATAGATTTTGAGATCCGAAGGTGCTAGAAATGCGACCTCGCATTGGAAAGCGCAGCGTTTTAAGACCCCTCACTGATGGATAGACAACATCAAACGAGCAGGGAGCCGCTGGGTTTAGGCGGCGCAAGACTGTGACGTGTGGAACTCTCTACAAGAGACCGATGTCCAGCTGTGGACATCTATCTGTTGATAATTATAATTATAATGATGATGATGATGATGATGATTCCAACACAATAAATACAAACATAAAATGTAAGTACCTAGTTATGGCTCGTCCATCCGTTCTCGACTAGATTCGTTGAATTCAATGTAAGCATTTTTGTAACGGTGGCGACGGTGCGTCGCATATTCTATTAGTATTAAAGTAGCCTCAAAATCGGCAATACGTCTTTAATTTCTCCCTTCGGTACATTTATCCCTGGTGAAAATCCCGGTAGCTCCCGTCGAAAAAGCAAAAGTACCTTGAAAACATACGCAAAATAGAACACTAAAATGAAAGTAGGTACCCCAAAAGGTGGGAAAATTGTATTAAATGAAATAGAAAGTTGATTTTAGCTAAGAGTACCTCACCATTACTCCCTTTTGGCTAATTATAAGGTAGATTGGCATTCATAATTACCGGCCTTTGTTTAATTTTCTCCGTCCCTGGAAACTTATTAACTTTGCGTTATGAGAACCTTTTGGTGTTAAAGTAAAATGTTTAGAATATTAGACGGTAGTTCAATATTTGGAATAACAATAAATTTGCTAACTTTGACGGGGTTGCTCTTTAAACAACTTCAAAAATAAATTAATATTAATAACTATTATGATATTAATCGTATTTTTTATGGTAAATAAAAGGAGCCATGACTTTCAGATGTAAGGAATCACACTATCACACTTCACACGATATAAAGGAGAAAGTTTGTATGTGTGTGTGTGTGTGTGTGTGTGTGTGTGAGTGTGTGTGTGTGTGTTTGTTACTCCTTCACGCAAAAACTACTGGACGGATTGGGCTGAAATTTAGAATGGAGATAGATTATACCCTGGATTAGCACATAGGCTACTTTTTATCCCAGAAAATCAAAGATTTCCCACGGGAATTTTAAAAAACCTACATCCACGCGAATGAAGTCGCGGGTATCAGCTAGTACGACTAAAAAGAATAGCCACATCTGGTGACAGAAGGGTTAGCTCATTTTCTACGCAAAAGATCAGCCCGGCTGTCCAGCGCGGAAATGCAGCCAGTATTTTTGGCATCATTCCACGCGAGCATGATTTGTACAGTACCTAGATAAGGCTAGCTTTAAGTTTTACTGTCATATTTTCAATTGAAAAAAACCGGCCAAGTGTGAGTCAGACTCGCGCACTCAGACTCGCGAAGCCCTTTCATATGATACCCCACTTAGTACAGTTATTTTACTTTGAAAATTGAAACACATTTTAATTTTTTTTTTAATAATGTAACCACAAATTCGCGATTTTCAGATTTATTTCTGTACTTGTGCTATAAGACCAATCTACCTGCCAAATTTCATGATTCTAGGTCAACGGGAAATACCCCACAGGTTTCTTGACAGACAGACAGACAACAAAGTGATCCTATAAGGGTTCCGTTTTTCATTTTGAGGTACGGAACCCTAAAAAAACTACATATAAAGAGAATTTATATAATAATTATGTCATACGGATATATACATTAATTATTAATATTATACGGATTTATATATTAATTATGTCATATGGATACGGTGAGTGTTTTCAAAACAAACAACAATATTAACAAAAGTTTCACAAAGGGAATAAGTATAATAAATAATAGGTCTAATATTACTGTTACTCAAAAACACACAAAAACTCTATCTATGGACGTCTAATAGACAAAGTTCTCAGAACTGGTTTTCACACACTAAGCCGGCAACTTGAATAAAGTCCCACATAATGAAATAAGTTTCCCGTAAGCCTCTGCTGTGTCGGTGAAGAAATTTTTAGAATTCCGTACCTCAACAGGTAAAAAGGAACCTTTATAGGATCACTTCGGTGTAACACTGTCTGTCTGTCTGTCTGTCCGTCTGTCGTATCTGTCAAGAAAACTAGGGTACGTCCCGTTGACCTAGAATCATGATATTTGGCAGGTAGGTAGGTCTTAAAGCACAAGTAAAGGAATAAATCCGAAAACCGTGAATTTGTGGTTCCATCTTTATAATATATATACATAAAAATAAATAAAATGTGTTTCAATTTTCAAAGTAAGATAACAATACCAAGTGGGGTATCATATGAAAGGGATTTATCTGTACATTCTAAAACAGATTTTCATTTATTTTTATGCATAACAGTTTTTGATTCATAGTGGAAAATGAAAAAATACCCGGAACGGAACCCTCGGTGCGCGAGTCTGACTCGCACTTGGCCGATTTATTTTAATATTATCTTGTTTCCCCTTTGTTTCAATGTGGGTACCTGCTACCTACTTTCTTGCTGTTTTTTACGTTGCTCTACCTTGCGTTGAAATGTAATTAAACTTGGTAATTTAAATTATAGAGCTAATTCTCTTTTGTGATGTCGTTTGATGACATTGTTTGTGTTGGTTTGTATGTTTTATCTCGCAAACAAGTTTCAAGTTTCAAGCTCAGTTAGAGGATACACTTTTTTTTTTGCATTATTTAGTCCAAGAAACGAATTGTTTGCAAGCATTATCATAGGCATCGGTGATTACAGGTAATAAATATGCCTAGTGGTTAAAAATCGATCTGAGAGACGCCTCTTTTTTATTTTTTTAGATAAAAAAAATGAGCAAACGAGCAGGCGGGTCACTTGATGTTAAGTGGTTACCGCCGCCCATGAACTTTTGCAGCACCAGAGGTTTTTAAATATCAATTATTTTAATGGTGAAGGCAAAATATGGTGAGGAAATCAGCATGACTGAGAGTTCTCCGTTATCCGATGCCTTTTCAGCGTTAAGCCGGCACAAACAGACAGACGAAACAAACTTAAAAGATACTGTTTAAGCCTCCGAAATGTATCTATTTATGTAGCTTGCAGACAGACAGACCGACACACCTTTGATATTAAAAGGTACATAGAATTTTAAAAAGCAAATATTATAGGTATATACTTTTGCCAATAGAATTGAGTTATAAAGCAATATTTGAGATAGCCACAGTATTTTGTAACAAACACTTATAAATATTCAAATACCAAAAGGTTTTTGACGAATTATTTTTCGTCGTATTCAATAATTTAAATATGATAAGTATCTAGTGAATTTCAATTTCTAAAGATCGTTTTAAATAAAATGCCTTGAATATTTATTCATCAAATTGAATACAAAACATCAAAGTATAAGCTTATCAAAATCTCTACCTGAACGTTATCATTTGGGTATTTATTTTGATATAAAATCTAAATTATTAAAACAATGAACCTAAAACTAAGGACCTTAAAAGATATATATTTTGATAAGTATTATTTTATGATAAACTAGCTGATGCCCGCGACTTCATTCGCGTGGATAGAGGTTTTTATAAATCCCGTAGGAACTCTTTAATTTTCCGAGATAAAAAGTAGCCTATGTGCTAATCCAGGGTATAATCTATCTCTATTCCTCAGCCAATTTCGTCTAGTAATTTTTGCTTGAAGGAGTAACCAACATACACACATACATACACACAAACTTTCGCCTTTATAATATTAGTGTAATAATTTTAATGCGGAGTCCTTGTACTTTTCATGGCTACGATAGCAAGTAGGTTCCATCCTAACAGCAAGAGATACTTATCTCCAAGCGAATTATCGCTCTGGTAAAATAACGCGCAGGTAAGTAGTATCCAATTAGAGGTATTGGTTTAGCACAAAATTAGCATACTTTTTCCAGATTCGATAGTCCGCTTCCATCACATTACATCTTCAACTCAAGAGTAAACTTGTCATCGAAAATCAATATTCTGTAATGATAAACAGATTAGTTTTTAAGGTTCCGTACCTTAAGAGGGGTCTCTCCGTCACTCGTTCCATACAAACGTAGTTCCAATTTCATTTGAATACTAAGCAACCAAAGTCCATGAAATTTTGCAGACATATTCTAGAAACTGATAATATCTATGTCTGTGGTTTTCCAGATTTCTGTTAAAATATTCGGTTTCAAAGTTACGCGGTCTTAAAAATTTTCATACACATCTTTGAGCCCCTGTAATTTTAAAACTACATATTTTTAGAAAAATCTAAATCACCACAGACACAGATATTAGTTTCTAAAATATGTCTGCAAAATTTCATGGATTTTGGTTGCTTAATGTTCAAATGAAATTGGAACTACGATTGTATGAAACGAGTGATGGAGAGAGCCCTGTTAAAATTAAAAACGAACCCTTATAGAATCACTTCTTTGTCTAATTGTCTTTCTATGTGTCGTATCTATCAAAGGAATCAGAACTTATAAGATAATTCCCGTTAACCTATTGAAATTTACATAATTTGAACCAACTTTCTCTCAATGAAGATAACTCTTATTATAAGTACTCTGAAGTATGAGAGGGTTTTCTGGGAAAAATCTCTTCTGTATTAATGTTTTAGAAAGCAAATTGACTAAAGCTAGCAAGAAACTCAGCATCTGTTATTCTTTTCAAAAAGCAAAATAGTAAAATAAAATAAAAAAATTCCATTGTTACAATATGAAACATAATATATCATACTATGAGAATTCATTTCGCAGCTTTCATAGACATAATCGGATTACGAAAATAGTCCATTTTAATATTTTAACGTAAGTAGATTGAAAACGAATTGTCTCCAATATTATCCGATTACTAGAATTCTGTATTTGCCCACCGATTGTAACGAGAGATCGGATTTTGTTATTTTTTATTTAGAACAATATTGCTTTTTGAGACCTATGTAATCTTGTTTTTAGCATTAAGTATACCGATTTCAAGCTAAGTTAGCTTTTATATTTTCATCTTCAGAAGTTAAGCGTCACTGTAAAACCAGCCTCAGTGGGCGTATAACCATTTTGGGTGACCAACCTGTCGCAAACGACCTATTTTGAATTGAATTTCAAATGTTTTTTGAAAACAGATATTCTCTAAGATAGTAGTAGTGAAATAGTTAACGCCCATTCGGTTTTCTTGTCATATGTATGGGATTACGTAACAGAGAGAGCCCTATACTAACTTCTCTACTTTATCCACGAAGTTATAAGAGGTATTATAACTACTCTATCTACGGAGAACCATTTTACAGACATAACAGGAATATGTTTATTGAATAATACTTGTAAAATATCCATACTAACATTATAAATGCGAAAGTATGTCTGTCTGTCTGTCTGCTACCTTTTCACGGCCCAACAACTTAATCGATTCTGACGAAATTTGGTACAGGGTCAGCTTATATCCCGGGGACGGACATGGCTACTTTTTATCCCGAAAAATCAAAGAGTTCCCACGGGATTCCTAAAAACCCATCCGCTTAACCGATTTGTATGAAAGGTACCGAGTTAGCTTGCGTCCCTGTTATTGACATAGGCAACCTAAATCCACGCGGACGAAGTCGCGGGCATCCTCTAGTACTTAAAATACTTACTTGGCTCTACATGGGTTGTTCTAGTAACCAGGTGTGTAGTTCAAAACGTTTATTATAGTTGCTTTAAAGTGAGTAGGTCGGAAAGACGTAGGTGTTTGTTAGCGAAATTGTTCCGTCATCCTTCAGGAGCCCGGCGCACCTGCGGGCTGAGTTATAGCGGGAAAAATCCCAGGTTATGCATGAGGGAAACGTCTTAGATAAATTTCCATGAGATTATTATACACACCATGAATATATTATACATCGTAAATATGTTACTATGTAAGCTGTGATAGCCTAATGCAACGAGTTTAGGTAAGACGTTGGTAAAGCAACGTTAACCCCAGTCGGTAACTGGGTGACCAACTATAGTGGTTTGAATTTGACCTTTACTCTAATAAATAATCTCCATGCTTTAGAAAGCACGAATAACCAATTCGAAAATATTAGTTTTATTGACATTTATTATAGGAAGCCTTCTTAAATACCTACTTTTGGTTACAAAGATGTTATAAATATAATTATTATTATAAGTCGGACTCAAAGTAGAACATCATGTCTTACTTGCCTTAACAGTGAAGAAAAACATCGCAAGGAAATCTGCAGGCCTGATTAAATTATCAGGAAAAACATCTTTAAAATCAATTTAGATTCCAGCAAGAAGACATCTACCGATTTATTTTGCACACAGTAATTAATTAAGTTTACCTGGAAAACAGTTTCTCGGAGACGACATCGCATTGAATAGCTGGAACCATTTTTCAGCCAACCGGAGATTTAAACAACCAAAATTCCATTTTAATCGTTCGCGAGCGAACTTTCTGAGCTCAATTTTATCTCGGCAGCGACGCTCAGTTATTTTTCAATTTCCCAGATCTTGGGAAAGCGTTCAAAGTGGATTGTAAAACGGTGATTATAAAACAGGTAAATTAACATAAAAAACTTTAAGGTAAACAGGTTTATTTTAGCCGAATTATAAATTGAAGGAAACATGGGCCAAGGGATGTCACAAAAATTTTGAATAAATCCTAATCCATATTTTAATGTTACAAGGTGTCCATATTTTAGTATTGCAATAAAACTTAACTACTTCATAGACTTATTTTACTAATTAATACTTTTTTAATATAATTATATTTATTTTTATGGGACCTTTGTCTGTTCCAGACAAGCCATGGAGCCTCATATTACAATGTAAATTACTGTTCATTTCAAATTATTTATCTAAATTTTTAAATAATTTCAAACTATACAAATGACTAAAACAACACTCACTTTAAAAACTCCCTTTTAACAGTACAATTTACCACGAATTTAGTACAAACTAATTTGTAATATGTACCTACCTACCTATATTTTCCAGAAGGTTCTCATCCTTATAACGCAATGTTAATAACTTTCCAGGGACAGACGGACGAAAATTGAACAAAGGCCGGTAATTGTGAATGCCAATTTACTTTATAATTAGCCAAAAGGGAATAATAGTACGAAACTCTTAACTAAAATCAACTTCCCATTTCATTAAATTCAATTTTACCTAACTTTTAGGGTAACTTCATTACGCATTGTATGTTTTAATACGTTCCCTCTACGCCTATCTGTTGTATGGGAAAGGCAAATATTAGACAGGTCCCGCTTACATAGTAGGTACCGAGCGAAAATTCATCGAGTTAAATATACCTCAGAGCAACAAACTTTGTTCCCTCTACGCTTATCTATTGTATAGGAAAGGCAAATATTAGACAGGCCCTTGTTTACATACTTCACTTGCCTTCATCAATTCTTAAACAATCCTCGGCTCGATCCGACAAGTAAGTACCGAGTGAAAAATTTATCGAGCTAAATATATTATGGAGGAACAAACTTCGTTCCCTCTTCGTCTATCTATTGTATAGGAAGGGCTAATATTAGATATTATGTCATTGCTTACATAGTAGGTACCGAGTGTAAAATTCATTGAGTTAAATATTTCATAGAGCAACAAACTTTGTTCCCTCGACGCTTATCTATTGTATAGGAAAGGCAAATATTAGACATGCCTCCTTACATAATTATGGGTACCCAGCGAAAATTCATCGAGTTAAATATACCATAGAGCAACAAACTTTGTTCCCTATACGTTTACCTATTATTGTATAGGAAAGGCAAATATTAGACATGCCTGCTTACACAATTATAGGTATAGAGCAATCATTGAGTTAAATATACCATAGAGGAACAAACTTCGGCCTACGCCTGTCCTTTGCATGGGAAAGGAAAATATTAGATATGCTCTTGATTGTTCCTAAAAGGTGGCTTACGAAGTTGGAAGATAATATGGCGTTTAGCGTTAAAAACCTACATTTTTTTTACATATATTATAGGCGTGGTTGGTAATATTTTTGTGACCGCGTGCGAACGCGTTGGTGCTCTAAAGGCGTAAATATACTCCTAACTAACTCGAATAATTTACATGCGCATAGACTATAGAGGATCTTCTTAGAAATTTTCCTAAACACAGCGCTGTCTGCTACAAGTAAAGTAAAGTTTAGCTAGAGCTCCCTGGATAATCTTTGGTCTTTGGTCACACGACTTGCCTCTGTAGGTATGTAATTAAGTGTCGTCGCCGCTCTCGGGAGAGCGCCGAGACTGCGCAATGCTACCAGGATTAAACAACGTTGACATTGTTATGGTAATACCGCATTATCCCGCATCTGATGTTTATGCAAAGGTAAAACGCCTGGATTTCATTTTTAAGATTTGAGCCTCGATAGCTCAACGGTTGAAGAGCGGACCGAATTCCGAAAGGTCGGCGGTTCAAACCCCACCCGTTGCACTATTTAATTGTCGGACCCACTCCTGGCACAAGCTTTACGCTTAATTCGAATTTAGTCATGATTAGCATGGCTAATACTCTTTATTAAAAGAAGAAGAAGAAAGAGGAAGAAGAAGAAGAATTTAAGAGGTTTTTCATACTAAAAATCTACATAGGTATATAAAAGCTAACTGACTAATCTATCAACGCACAGCCCAAACAGCATTGGACGGATCGGGCTATTTAGCAAGCAGATAGCTGTTATCACGTAGAAATTTGCTAAGAAAGGATTTTTGAAAAATTCAACCCCTAAGGGGGTAAAAACAGGGGTTTGAAATTTGTGCAGTACACGCGGATGAAGTCGCGAGCATAAGCTAGTGTATAAGCAATTGCGAAAGTGTGTTTGTCTGTCTGCCTGTCTGTTACATTTTCAGGGCCACAAAATTTTGGTACAGAGTTATTTTGTATTCCGAGACGGGTATTCCGAAAAAACCAAAAGCTCTCACGAGATTTTTAAAATTATAAATCCACACGGATTTGTGGACAAAAGTACGAGTAGTATATGTGGGAGGTTTCAGGCTACTTTTGTCCCAATTTTCGTCAAAAACTATTAAACACATGGGCCACGAAAAGTTAACAGACAGACAGACAAACTTTCGCAATGCTAATATTATTATTTGTATTGATATTGTGGATATTTCACGAAACGTGCTGATAATGTTTAAATCGCTTCCAATCAATAGATAGTACCTACCACACGTATAAATGTGGACCAACCCTAAGCAGAGTACGCGACATTAATTATTTATTTATTAAATTCTAGCCTGTACACCTCAGTAAAGTCAGTAAACAAATAAGATAGAGTAGCACTTTGACTTTGCTTAGACTTAAGACACTGTTAAAACGAGACAGCGCTATACTGCTGACATAAACCTGTCTCGTTTTAACTGAAGCTTAAGTCTGAGCAAGTCCTGCCCATGTCACCTCAAATTAGACCTCAAGGTCGAATCGCCTGTGTGGATCAACCCTTTACAGGATTGCTCTGTCTAGACGTCTGTCGGCCGACTGTATGAAGAGTCTCTTTAGGCTGTGACCCTACTGAATTTTACAATTAATAATTGGCTGAAGTAATATTGGATTTAGAAGAAACCACAGTATGCCCCTGTGGAAATGAGACAAAATGTTTTCTAATACATGGATTGAAGACATGGTTTTGGCCGTGATTTTGTCCGGGATACATAATAATTTTAACTTATGTTAATTTTGGATAAAGTAACTTTGTAATGGTATGTAGGTAACTTATAAGTATTAAATCCGGTTTACCAGTTTCAGAGTTTATAGATTACAAACAAATAAAAAATCACTTCTCTTTATAATATTACTAGGTATATTCGTAGTTTACAGACAAATTGACATTAATTTAATTAGTACAGTAAATCAAAAAAAAAAATTAATCTTGATTAAAATGTGTGAATATATGTTTCTTTTTTTACCTTCCTAGAAAACCTTCCTATAGTTTTGCGCTTCACAGGCAATTTTCCTTGAAACATTGCCACAGTATAAATCAATAGTGCAAAACGTGCAGTAAACTAACTGTTAGGAACTTCACAAACTCTTTCATCATCAGTTCAAGCTTAATGGAGCTTAACGAGGTTCAACTTCGGATTTAATTACATCTCAAGCAAAAATCTCTCTGGCACTTACGCTTGAAATCTGCTGAAGTTCGCACGGACAACTCGTAATGGGGTTTGAAAGATTTCTTATTAATTACTTGAAGCTTCCTTTTAAATACTACAAACTTTTCTATAAACGTCTGTCAGTACGCTTATATTTATAAGGAGAAACTGACTGACTGACTTGTGGCGGTCATGTTATTGCTTTTATGTACATATTATGTTGCTAAATTGACACCTAAGACGGAAAGCAACTCACAACGATCTTACTAGATGGCACCACATATAACTTCAATCACACTATCCCACTTCACACTAATATTATAAAGGTGAAAGTTTGTGTGTATGTTTGTATGTGTGTAATTGTGTATGTATATTTTTCTTACTCTTTCACGTACAAACTACTAAAGGGACTTGGCTCTTTGGAATGGAGATAGATTATAGCCTAGGTTAGCACATAAGCTACTTTTTATTCCGGAAAATCAAAGAATTCCCACGGGAATTTTATAAATCTATATCCATACAAACGAAGTCGCGGGCATCAGCTAGTTTTTAATATAGTATACACACCACTAAGAAGAAAAAACCAAGTGGAGTCGCGTCTGGTTGGTAAGTCTTCTTCTCTTATTATTCCGCTCCGTACATAGAGGATTAGTTCATTAGCAATTATTCCGCACCCTGACCTTTATGGCTGTCATAACTCGTCTCCACGGTTATTATATAATTAATGTACTGGAAATTGCGGTCGTAATTGTTCCCAGAGCTTCGGATACGGTCTATCACAGTTTAGCAATCATACAGTAAGGTTTCACAAATTACAACTTCGGGTTGTTACTAAGAATTTCTTGTCAGAAAACCCCAACAACTTCTGATACGGACACAACTCGGGACTTAATAACCCGCAGCCAAATAAGTAGCCAATAAATTCACAACAAGGCCTTTTCAAATATTTAGGTACCTACCAGCATTATCTAAATAAATAAAAGGAAAAACTGACTGACTGACTGACTGATCTATCAACGCACAGCTAAAACTACTAGACTGATCGGGCTGTTTGGCATGCAGAATAGCTATTTGACGTAGACATCCGCTTTGACCGACTAATTCGACCCCTAATGGGGTAAAATAGGGGTTTAAAATTTGTGTAGTCCATGAAGTCGGTTAGCTAGTACAATGCTTACATTTACAATGTTTAGTACATGTAATGCTTACAGTTACAATGCTTAGTAGCTTAATGGTTACAATTTAAATATGTTGGCGAACTGTACAATAGCTAAACTGTGAAGGGGAACGTAAACGTAACACTTTAGATAGCTTTAGAGAGCGCTTGTATGAAGTGGGCTCTTTTCTGCTGCATAGAGGGTTGTTAGATGTGAGGAAATTGTTGCATTCTAACTAGATTTCGAACGGAACTTTGCTTCTACAAAGCGGTTATATAATAATAAGTTTTAATAACTAAGATTTAAAGGTTAAATTAAAATAACAGATTCTCGATGAAATACCTACCTACTCCTTATATGAGTCCAATATATATTAATAACATCTTGAGTAATGTTGGGACTCCCTCAAGACGGTTAGAATTTAGATATGTTTGGGAGAACTCAATAGAATGGCTTCTTCATAATTATACGAAATAGGAGGATAGTAGTTGAAGAGGGTATTGTGCTACACTACTGAGTATGTAAAATACAGAATGGAAGGCTTTGGCCGTAGTTAACGAGTTTGTTTACAGGTGGGGCATACTCCGAAAAAAAGTGAGTTTTAGGCTGCTTATCCATAAATTATTTGTTCATCAAAACCGTTTTTTTTTTCCTCTCTCGTCTGGCTTTACAAAGATTAACCAATGTCAAGTTTGTAGTTATTTGTAACAAGTTATCAAAACCGTTAAATTCCTTTAAAGATCAGTCAAGTGCGAGTCGTACACGAAGAGTTCTGTACCATCGTACAAAAATAGCTATTATTTGTGAAGTACAAGTTCACAGTTTTCGGATTTTCTTTTTACTTGAGTCATAAGACCTAGCTTCCTGGCAAATTTTATGATTCTAGGTCAACGGGAAGTACCCTATAGTTATTCTGGACAGACACAATGGACAGACGGACGGACAGACAAACAGACAGACCGACAGACAGACAGACAGATAGATAGACAGACAGACAGCCAACAAAGTGATCCTAAGGGTTCCGTTTTTTCTTTTGAGGTACGGAACCCTAAAAAAGTGAGTTTCAGCCCGCTTATCCATAAATTATATATCCATTTCAAAAAATGACTTCAACTGGATGGAATAAAACTTGAAATTTGCGAAGTAACACAAAAAAGTAAAAAGAGTAAACGAGGTCTCGACTTGAGAGCTTGTAGAGAGCGCAAGAGGAAGGAAATAATCGCAACACGAAATAATATTTATTCAATGCTTCGTGCGGATACCATCAAAGGAGCAGATATCGGCTAAACGATGTGAAACATTCGAAAAATAGCGTCCTCGAATATGACAAGTTGCCTCGTAAACTTAGGACCCCTACCACAGTTCATGTCAGTTATGAAACTTGTAAGAAATCGTGGCTTCACCTCCATTGGCAGGCGTCAAATGTTACCTGCATTTGACGCTAAGTAGGTAATGAAACTACCTAGGTATCTTTGATTTCGATTTAAGATCGAACCGAGAGTTTCCTCGCTCTAGTTCACTTTGCGCCTACTAAGAGTTTTAATATTTAATATTAATTACCTAATAATAAGTCTAAACAAAAACAGGATTAGGTATAAAAATTAATAGCTTCAATTTTTTTTTTATAAAGTTGCAAAGTTAAATAATAAATAATTGAAATGAATTAACATAACTTTCTATAACTGCAAGTCTAAAATGACTTAATATTACTGAGTATTAGAAACTACTTATTTATTTCAATTGTAATAAATGTTATAGAAGAGCGGGGCCGTCTGCCACAACTACTTCACTTACTGGGATGGTCCCAGTTTCTATGCTTTATGTAAAATTGTTCTACCGAAATAAATATTTTTGTATTTTGTATAATTGGTATTTTTTTGTATTAATGACAACGTTAGAGCACTCTTGATTATATAGGTTTTATTAGAAAGGCAATAATGTGATAGTGTTTTTTCTCAAAAAGTTTTGGAATTCTATCGAATCGACTTCAATCGAGGTTACGTTCGAGTAGAATCGATTCGTGAATCGTTCGTTAGGGACATGATTCGTGCCAAACGGTACAGCATGAATCAACGATAACACAGCTCCATACATCAGGCGTTTGAACGTCTCTTAATCCTCCCCCACTTGAGTATATTTGTGAGATATGACGTCATACGTCACGGGCCACTGTCTTACGTGATATCGCGGTGGTAATTTACTAGCCGTAAAATATGACGCGTTTTATCCCCCTCTCTCTAATGGTTAGCAGTGTCTTCCAGTATTACCACCTGTCTCAATTCGACCCAAAATCGTAATGCGATGTCGATACGATACGGTGTGTCGTACTGAATGTAACAGAAAAGTAGGAACTTCGCAAGTTTTACCTTATCTCGTTCAGTTATATGCAGTATACAGTTCACATAATATTTTGTGGTAATAACGTCATGAATTATGATGTCACATTACGTCATGGACACTAACGGTCCACTGTCCTAAGTCCTTGATGATATCGTGGTGGTAATTTACTAACCGTAAAAATATATGACGCGTTTTATCCCACTCTCTCTAATGGTTAGCAGTGTCTTCCACTGTCTCAATTCGACCCAAAATCGTCATGCGATACCGATACGATACGAAATGTAACAGAAAAATAGGTATTTCTACAAAATAATTAATAGCCCTTTTCAAGTAGGTACAGGAGGAACATTCCACGAAGGCGATTTAATGAATAGCGAATCTTTTTTATCATTCAAACGTTACTTCCACCGAAAAAAGCTGCCAAACAAAACAGTTGTGTTGAGTTTACCTTCTATTATCGAGATTTTTTAAAGTACCACAATATTATGTATTAGTGCCATACTTGGATTCAAAGCAATTCAAATCTCTTTCTTTGAATTGCGTAATCCTACGACTCATTTTCAAAACAATTAAATAATTGTGACCTTCCTGAACGTAACGTTAACGTTAAAGTTTTTTTTTTATTACAACCGCGAGTAAAACATTTTGACGCAAGATTTTCATCACTGACAAATAACTAGCGCAATATTATCGCTGTGGATTATTAGAAAAAAGAGGTACCTAGCTCCAAATTAAACATAGACATATATGTAATGATTAAATGTAAAAAATTGGTACCGATGTCGGGTCGGATGATATGAAAACGCTACACTAATGGTTACCACCGCCTTTCAGGGAATAAAATTTAAAATATAAGGCTGTGACGCGCGGATATAAAGGAGAGAAATAGCGGCCTATTACATACGACTGAAGTATGAAAACGTATGGTAGAGTTGCATTAGGGGTACAAGACGACTTACCATAGGTATGGACTAAGAGCCAGCGCGTGCCAGACCTTCCTTATTTTATAAAAGCTGAAAGTTTCTCTACGTATAGAATAAAATAGAATAGATTTGTATTCAAATAGACTTTTACAAGTGCTTTTGAATCGTCAAATAATTTACCACTGGTTCGGAATGCCGTTCCTACCGAGAAGAACCAGCAAGAAACTCGGCGGTTGCTCTTTTGCCAGACACTTAGTATCCCGGCGACGCCCTGCCAGACACCCTTGAACTGGTGTCTGGCGGGGGTCTTGCTACGACCCTAAGTCACTAAGTGGTACAACGACGGATATAGGTTACTTTTTGGTCTTTTTGACCCGGAAAATCAGAGTTCCCACGGGATTTTTAAAAACCTTGGATTTAGGTTTCGAAGCGAATCGCTTACGTTTATAATTAAGAAATACCTCTCCAATAAGTTCGACAGATTCTGTGCTTACATTTTGAGATGCAAAACTTAACACCCAGTTGATGCAACAGAATGCAGTTTATTTTAACTAGTTAATAGTTTTAATTACGCTAAATTAAAAGTTTGCAGACTGCGCAAGACGAGTTTCGTTTAAATTTAACTTTTGAAGTAGTTTAAAACAGTTAAAGTTCTTGGTAGGTATCTAAGTACTCCTATCTCTCTATTCTTAGAAGCCAACATTTTAGTAAAGCTAGTATGCAAATGCTCGTGATTTAGTTTACGAGTACCTCCCTGGCGTAGTGGTGAGCGCTATGATCTTATTACTGGGAGGTCCCGGGTTCGATTCCCGGCAGGAGTTTGGAATTTTATAATTTCTAAATTTCTGGTCTCGTTTGGTGGGAGGCTTCGGCCGTTTCTAGTTACCACCTTACCGGCAAAGCCGTGCCGCCAAGCGATTTAGCGTTCAGGTGCGTGGCCGTGTAGAAACCAAAGGGTGGGCTTAAAACTGCCATATCCCTGCCTGGTTAGCCCGCTTCCATCTTAGACTGCATCATCACTTACCACCAGGTGAGATTGCAATCAAGGGTTAGCTTGTAAAAGAACAAAAAACCTACTAAAGCTGTTAAAAGTCCATCTGACTAGGAGTTTAAAATTTTAATTTAAGGGTTTAAGGTAAGCGCGTACCTATCAGTAGCAAGAGACGTAAGCAACGTAAAGTCAAAGTCAAAACCATTTATTCAAAGTAGGTACAATTGTACTCCTTTTGATGGTCGAAATTGTTTTTGTACGATATAGTGGTTATAATTAATTACTTAACTTAAAACTAAGGCTACAAAGGTTCCAAACGCGTCCAAGTCTGAGAAGGGTCGCAATTTATCAACAACCCATCGGCAGTCCACTACTGAGCACGCATCTCCTCTCAGAGTGAACAGCTGAGCCATAGTCCATCACGCTGGACAAGTACGGATTGGCAGACTTCACACACCTTTGAGAACATTATGGAGAACTCTCAGGCATGCAGGTTTCCTCACAATGTTATGCTACACTGTTAAAGCCCATAGCACCGAAAATAGAGGTACGTGCCACTGCCGACCTCTCGAATAGGATGTCCTATCACCGCTTGTTATATTAACCACTAGATGAAGCCCGCGACTTTGTCTGCGTGGATTTAGGTTTTTAAAAATCCCGTGGGAATGTATTATAGAAGCAGGCGTTAATTTGCGGAAGTCCATGATATGCTTTTGGTTCCTTGTAAATCCCGTGGGAAGTCTGATTTTCCAGGATAAAAGTAGCCTATATGCATCCCGGGACGTAAGCCAACTGCACTTTTCATCTAAATCGGTTAAATTATTAGGCCGTGAAAAGCTCTTAGACAGACGGACACTTTCGCTTTTGCAATATTAAATAGTATGGAATGGATGGATAAAATGGATATGGATGGATTTGTATAATATTAAATAGTATTACAGTATGGATTGGATGGATAAAATAGATATGGATGGATATAGAAGTATGGATTAGTATGTATTTTATTATAGATGCATATACATTTCCCTTTTCGGTAGTGATTTAAATTTAATTCAGGTATACTTGTTATTCGATAGGTGTATTAAAGTCAAAATAAACCGTTCGAAAATGTATTAAAATTCTATAATGGTACATTAAAATGTATGAATTTTAACAGCTCAGGAATACCTATACAATGTGCTCGGGAATTATAATGAGAATCTAGTGCAATTTGATTCGGCGCGAATTTCATCCGCACATGTTAATTTTAAACAAAGGGGCGCCGCTTTTGCGTACCTACATTAAATATAATAATTGTTAACTATAGCTGTTATTATAATATAATATTAGTATAAAGGCAACTTAATTATACGCATGAACGTGATACCTTACGCAGGTGGTTTGGTTTATGATTTATTTAAATGCTAGCTGATGCCCGCGACTTGTTGTTGTTGTTGATGTAGGTTTTTAAAAATTCCCGTGGGAGCTCTTTGATTTCCGGGATAAAAAGTAGTCTATGTCCTTCCCCGGGATGTATCCCAAGTCTGTACCAAATTTCATTAAAATCGGTTCAGCAGTTGGGCCGTGAAAATTGGGCCGTTACATCAAGAAGTGGCTTTTTACCCGACCGCGGCAAAACCAAAGGGAAGGGTTATGATTTTAGTAGTCTATGTATGTATGTTTGAATCCAGATTTTGTGTGAGCCACCGTAGTTTTGATGTTACATCAAAAAAAGTGTAGGTCTCCAAAAAAATTTTTTTGCTATTGGAACATTAAATTAAATATAATAACATTAAATTATACCAAGCAACAGAAAAACAATTTTACTCTAATATTTCAGCCTTTATTAAGACGATCGCAGTCGGGTTTTAGTTTTCAACTTTATACTAATAAACAAAAAGGCTTGTCCCCTGTGAATTGCAGCTTTTTCGTTCAGTTTTTTACCTGTCCTTTAAAGTGTATTAGTACTTTTATTTGCCAGTTGCCCTAAGTAGATTTAAGAAAAGTAAAAATAACATTTTAAAGACCTTTTTAATTTAAAAGCAACAATATAACGCCCTCTCAAGAACGGATTGCGGCTTATACTTTTCTAAAAGCTTACAAGTTGGGTGTAGATTTATGTGCCGCTGCAAAACGGAACCGGCCGCCGTGACGGATCCGGTTCAGACCCGGCAACCCGGGAACTTTCCGAGGATCACTCTTCACTACCGGCTTAAAGCATGTTACACACACTTACTCCTAATATAAGCGATGGAAAACTATAGTCAAGAAGATTTATGTTTTAAAGTTCTCGTGAGAACTCCTTGATTTTCCGGGATAAAAAGTAGTCAGAGTACCAAATTTCTTCTGAATCGGTTAAACTGCTGGGCCATGAAAAGCTATCAGATAGACAGATAGACACTTTTGCATTTATAATATTAGTATGGATATATTTCGGATCACATTTTTCTGTAAGTTAAATATTTTTTTTGTCTCCCACTTTTTTGATGACACAATATTAATTATTAAAGCATTTTTAAACGAATTTTTTGACGTGACAACGTCTTATAATTCGATAGAGCCGGCTGCACGCACGGAAAAACATGACTCATGCGGCGTTACCTTGCTCTGAGGCGTTCCATGTAAGGCTTGAAGTGCAAGCGAGAGCGCGGAACGAGCGACAAAGAAGCACAATCGGCCTTTGTTGTCACGTTCAACTATCGTCAGTAAACCGACTTTACAGACATCCAATTTTTTTTAACAACAAAATAATTGCATCGCTGACCAGCGGTCCTGAGGCCGGCCGATATCTTGGTGGATTGATATTGCATGCGCAGATGCACTTGCCAAAGATCTTCGAAGGGAGGAAACTATACATCATGCAAAATGGAAGCGACTTCGCAGGAAAGCGGACCCTGGCGTAAGCCGGTACAATCACTAGGAAGAAGTGAAGTGAATAGTGGTACAAACACTAGGAAGAAGTGAAGTGAATGTGTGCGTGACCCCTTGTTACACGAACGAACGCGAACTGGACACCACCACGAACGCTTCATGGTGGTGTCCAGCGACAATCCGTCCTCATTTTGTTTATTCGTCCATGTGTGAACTCAAAACCTTTGTCCAGCGGATGAATCTATTTTCTTAACTATTTTACATTTTTGCCATTGCTATTATATAATATCATTGCTAGCACTGGACACTAAGACCAAGTCTACAGTGGCGTGACGAATTGTTCAGAAAACTTAGTCCTCAGCGGAGGTAGGGAGGAAAAATATATGTTAATAGGACTTTGGATTAAACCGTTGTTCGCGATCGCATTGTGGACTCGTATAAACGTTTTGCTGTTAGTAAACATACACGCTACTCGGGAAAAGTATACTTAAAGTTAAAGTGGGTTAAAGTAGGGACTATTTAACGTACCTAAGCTTTACCTATTTACTTTGAAATGTCTACGTTTCTGTCACCCACTGTGATTGTTATGATTTATTTTTTATCATCAAACTTTATGAGATCTATACAGTTTAAAACAAACTTGAAATATGCGGTTCTTTCAATGTTCTTTATATTGATAGTTAAGGGCCAAATGTCAAAGGACACAAACACATACACATACACACGCACGCACGCACGCACGCACGCATGCACAACCATTTAAACATTGCCTGACGTGGGACTGGTGTGGGACTTGAAACCATCTTGATACACTGTCATTCAAAGAACGCAACTACTTCATACTGAAAGCGAATATATTACAATTATAATAATGGTTATTATAGCAAAACAATACACAATTATGTATTCCCAGAAAGCTGAATCGCTTAGTGGTACCGATATTTCGGGAAGCAAGTATTAAGCCAGAGACATTGAAATGATTATGAGCATCGTACAATATTACTATTATGGTGGTACAGGGAGGCAATAAGCACAATAGCACACGCGTCTCCAATATTAATTACTTCATTAGATATTCTACTCGGACAGGATAATGATATTACGAAGAGTACTAAGTAAGAATACAACTAAAGTTACTATAATCCATACTTCCATACTGTATTATATCAATGTGAAAGTGTGTCTGTCTGTTTGTCTACGAGCTTTACACAGCCCATCTGAAAATTTCTGACTAAAGGTAGGTACAAAGCTTGAATTCCGGGAAAGGACATTTTATTTTGCTACTTTTGGTCTCCGACAATCAGAGTTCCCAAGAAAATGTAAACTGTACCTTCCTACTTAAAACTAGAAAAGTTTTTCAAAAAATTTTCCGAGGTGGGTCATCATCGAACCGTCGCTGGCCCACTACTGATCACGGGTCTACTTTCAGAATGATAAAGTTTGGGAAATAGTCCACCCACTAGCCAAGAACGGATTGGCAGACTTCACACACCTTTGGGAACATTATGTAGTACCCTCAGACATGCAGTGATCCTCACGATGTTTTCCTTCACCGTTAAAGCAAGTGATATTTAATTACTAGAACTCACATAACTCCGTAAAAGAGGTGCGTGTCCGAAATCGAACCTCCGAACCTCTGAATAGAAAGCCAACGGACGTCTAACTGGCTTTAACCGCTTTCAGTATAATAAAATGGAAATGTAAATTGTAGCAGGAACACAAATTGAGTTTTGTACCTACAGAAGCGGAGACAGTTGCAATATCCGGAGGGACCGTGGTCGCACCGTCCACTGAAGAAACCCTGTAGCTGGATAAATAAGTCCTGATAATAAGGAGCTGGCGAACAAAACGATGTAATTACACTTCTCACAAACTGCGGGCAATGAAGAGAGCTATGCTTAGAGTATCTCTACGTGATCAAATCAGCAATGAGTTCTGTAGGAGAACAAGAGTAATACCATAGCTCAATGGGCTGCGAAGCTGAAGTGGCAATGGGCATGGCCCATGGTAATAATTTTAAGTAGGTATAAATAATTAGCTTACAGTACACTGTAAGGACAGTGTACATAATGATGAACAAATAAATAAATAAATAGTTTGAAAACCCATAGAAGTTTCGGTCCCAAGGTACTAGAATGGGAACTTTGCACCGGAAAACGCAGCATCGGAAAACCACCACAGTCGCAAGCAGCCGTTTTTTTCCTGTAAAATTTTATTTTATCCAATTACACCGTTTTGTTTGCTCCTCTGTAAAACAAACGTTTACAATAAATGGATACATTTGAACTCAATGTGTATTGAAACAAAATCTATACTAATAGTGGGTATAAATGCATAATTATGCCTGTATGTCTGTCTGCTGGTTTTTCGCGGTCCATCCGTTAAATAGATTTTGACGAAATTTAATACAGAGATAGCTTGCATCCTAGAGATGGGCTCGTTTTTATCAGAAAATCAACGAGATTAAAATAAAACTAAATCCATGTGAAAAAGTCGCACGGATTGTCTAAAGAAAAGGGTAACAAGTTGTCTTGCATGAAATAAAAATATTTTAATTGGAAACTCAGTTATAGGGTACAAGTCTTGTACACGGTCAAGGAAAAATGCATTTACTAAGTTTTGCTTTCAAACTGTAGCAGTTGGTCTCACAAATACTAAAGTAATAATGTCTCGTACGGGAGCGGTCAGTAAATATGTGAGTTCCTCAATCTGAGTTATTGGAGATAACGACTTTTACTTTGCTTAGAAAATCGCTCTAAAGAACTCTTTAAACTAAATTACACCTAATATTATTATTGTCAATTTGCGATGGAAGCCTAGTGGTTAATCGTCAGTCTCATATTCGGGGTCCGGGGTTCGATGCCTGGTATGCACCTCTAATTTTGGGGAAGCAAAACATTGTGAGGAAATTTTGTTCTCCATAATGTTCTCAAAGGTGTGTGAAGTCTGCCACTTTGGCCAGCGTAGTAGACTATGATGAAACTATCATTCAAAAACTCGTCATCTTAGTAGAAGTTATAAACAAAATGTATATTACTAACCTATGCCAGCGACTTCGTCCGTGGAGAATTGATGAATGAATGAAATGAATTTACCCCTTAGGGGTTGAATTTTTAAAAATCCTTTCTTAACGCATGTCTACGTCATAATAGCTATCTGCATGCCAATTTTTAGCCCGATCCGTCCAGTAGTTTGCGATATGCATTGATAGATCAGTCAGTCCGTCACATTTTTCTTTCATACCTACATTTACATGATTCAGGTAGAAATTGAAGAAAATAAAGTTTTTTTTTATTTGATCACAATTAGCCTTAAAACCAATTACATTAATCTATTCTTATAAGTAACAAAAATTTCCGCAACGGGTATGTAAAACTTATAAAATGTACATATTTGGTATTTTCTGTTACCAGTTTGTCAACAAATCAATTTTAATTCCGAATTGCAGACAGAGAAGTAAGTAGGTTTTCGTTTTATAGACTTAAATAATTTATGTGCTCAAATCCACGCGAGAAATTGCTTTCCATAAAATACACAATTATTTCAACTTGTCATCTAGATGGTAAAATACAAGGCCTTTCAATGAACACATAGAAAACTATGTGTTGAATGATAGTTACTATATCTCTGAGATTATAAATAGTACAGTCAGCAACGAAGCTAGCTTTGCCTTCCGTCAGTACAAGCGACTATGGACGGGTGCAAACCTATCTTTGTTGCTGACTGTACCTTGATTATACATACATAGTAGTAAAATGAGAAAAAAAAAAATTGAAAAAAAATTAAGAAAACCGATTTCAACACCAGTCCTAATCTAACTCTACACTAAAAATTTAAAAAATGATTTAATTTATCACCGAATATATTATTATTATGTACACATACAAAAATACTGTAGTTCTATAATAGTACTTTTTGGTTATGCAAAATATCTCGTCGAGCCGTTGTTCCGCTGTGACGTGATTGAAGGAAAAACTAACAAACTTTCGCATTTATAACATGGGTACCTACCGTATATTATGGTACATTACTACCCAGTGATGGATACCCGCTATATGGACTGCCTCGGGCCCCACGAACAGTCACTTATCGATTTTTCATCACAAAAAAGTAGCTTCAAAGTCAGAACGTAACACGAAAGATAGCTCTCAATAAAACGAAAAAAACCATCGGGAACCTCTCTTCCCTTTGGTAACAAAATTACTCCAAAATTTAGACCAAAGAGCTCTTTTATATCTGCATTGCAATTCAGTGCGCACGGTTAGTTTGGTGTTTTTACATTCAAAGAACCTTGCTTACGTTCATTTACAGTGCATTCAAAGTGACCTGATTTTCGTTAGGGTTCCTTATGTATTTTACATTTCGTAAATATGATAAACGTATAAATGATAACGAAAACGTAAGGTACATACAATGTAACATAATTTGACTCTACTGGGTATTTTGACACGATTCCAAAGTATGTAAAATACAATTCAAAATGTGAAATAAGAACAGTTTCATAAAAATCCGTTACGCAACACATGTATCAAGCTCCTTTTCAGGGCACATCCTCAGAGATTCATCAGTAATGATCAGCTGTAACAGCTCCCCGGGGCGCTATTAGCTCTTAAGAGAGCGGGTTGTGTTGTTTTAAACCAAAGTTTTGCACTACGCCTCTTAATAAAGATTTGCGATGTCATACTGAAAACATCCAGCATACTTTTACATAAATCTGAGTATCAAGAAATCACCTTTGCTTTCATCATCGATTCTCGATTTCATTATTGCTAGCTTGCTATGTTTTAGGTTTTTTGTATGTAAGTAGTACTTTAATATAGATTTGCGGTATCACACTTTTTTAATTTATAGACTATTGCCATATATCAACCCCCTTTTAGGGCACATCCTCGGAGATTCATCAGTAATGATCAGCTGTAACAGCTCCCCGGGGCGCTATTAGCTCTTAAGAGAGCGGGTTGTGTTGTTTTAAACCAAAGTTTTGCACTACGCCTCTTAATAAAGATTTGCGATGTCATACTGAAAAACATCGAGAATTCTTACAAAAGTCTGATGTTTAGAGATTACTATTACTTGCTTGATTGCATTATTCCTTGCAGCTTGCTTGTAAATGTTCCAATATTCTTTTTATGGCAGTATTTTAATAAAGACCACCATTGGCTTCCTTGCTTGTAGACTTTTTAAGATTTCTTTATTGTACCTACAGTCAAAATTTCAGGTTTCTATTCCCAGTAGCTTAGTCTATGCGTTGATAAATCAGTCAGTCAGTCAGTCAGGAAAAATCTTTTTATATTGTTTAGATAGATGTGAAAGGGATCACAACGCTCTGCAATGAGCGAAATAGGTATAGGTCGATGAACTATTCTATGTTATAAATACCTCGTACATCGAATCGCTTCAATAAATTCATTACTCGACCTATAAATTACACCGCTGGAAGGGTGGAAGGGGTCCCCGGCGAAGGTTCGTCAGAAATGATCTGCTAACAGTCCCCTTGAGCATAGTTAGTCCTGAGTATCTTATACTAAGCTTTATGATTATCTTTGAGCTCAAAATCATAGAACACTTACCCTCATGACTAAAGTGTGTTTGTGTGTATGTTTGCTATCTTTAGGATAAGATCGTTATTTTGAAGATATTTCGCATAACAAGTGTAAAATTAAAAATTTATAACACCCCCGACAGGTGAAGGTTGATAACTTTCAAACGGCTTAACCGATTTTTTTGGATTATAGCTAAGAACATTCTCGATCAAGCCACCTTTTGAAACAAAAGAAACTAATTTGAAATCGGTTCATTAGTTTAGGAGCTACGATGCCACAGACAGATACACAGATACACACGTGAAACTTATAACACCCCTCTTTTTGGGTCGGGGGATAAAAATAAACTGTTCACATACTTAAAATTTAAAAAATTTACAGTTAAAACAATTCGCGAAATCGTACTTATACGGAACATCATTAAAACACATGGCGGAACTAAGCTGATTTTAGTTCTTGCAAAAGTTCATCACACGCGCACTGTGTGCAGCATTCGCCTATCTGTAAATTGAACAAACACCGCGCCTGACGAGTTGAAACAAACCCCGCGTGGAGTTTAATATATTCTAATGGCTTCTGAAAACGGGTCTAATTAAGTTTTCATGTAACGAAACCGATGATCTGAAACAGTTTTCTTAATTGAAAATGTTATGATAAAACCTAAGCCTTATCTAATCACTATACAAAAAAAGGAGTAATGCTGCCAGCATCTTGGGTACAATTCCTCAGCTCGGAAAATTGTTCACGTTATTAAACGCACCCCCAATTTTCCATAAACCATACAAAGGATAGGATATTGCATATCAAGTCATTGAAAAGAGCAACCGCCGAGTTTCTTGCTGGTTCTTCCGAACCAGCTGTGGTAGATCTATTTGACGATTTAAAAGTAATTTCACTTTAGTAATATTAGTGTGAAATGTCAAAGTACGCGGACAAACTTCGGGCATTAGCTAGTCACACTATCACACTATTATAAAGGCGAAAGAAATTGCTGGCTGAAATTTGGAACGGAGATAGATAATATCCTGGATTATCACATAGGCTACTTTTTATCCCGGAAAATCAAAGAGTTCCCACGGGGTTTCGAAAAACCTAAATCCACGCGGGCGAAGCCGCGGGCATCGGCTAGTATTTTCATAAACCATACAGAGTACAAAAACATTTAGTACAAACCATATTGCCTGCCGTAAACTAAGTTACGTCATACAGCTTTTACATAAAACGAATATGCACTAGATAACTGCATTAGGCAAGTTCGAAGCGCTTCCCTGTTTTCTGTTTTTGTTTTCGAAACTTCATTTTCATTGTAGTGAGATGCGGCGGTTTTTGCTTTTGCGTTGCTAAATTTTAGAAACTGTGTTGACTTGTTAAATTTTTGGGTCTTTTCTGTTATTGTACGTTTCCAAATCCAAATTCTACAAAGCATCTTGAAACCTTCTCCATTTACATTAATATATATTGATTTATATTAATATATATTGATTTTCCCTTTAAGTGATTATATCACTTGCTATCGGCGAAGAAAAACATCGTAACGAAACCTACATGACGTAATTATTATCAGTGCTTGTGCCTCATTCATTAGAATGTTTATAACTCAAAATTTAAAAAACCCCTGACACAAAAATAAGAAAACTAGAGAAGAGCTGATAACTTTCAAACGGCTGAACCGATTTTCTTCGATTACAGCTAAGAACACCTTCGATCTAGCCACCTTTCAAAAAAAAATAACTAAATTAAAATCGGTTCATTCGTTTAGGAGCTACGATGCCACAGACAGATACACAGATACACATACACAAACACTCAGATACACAGATATACACGTCAAACTTATAACACCCCTCTTTTTGGGTCGGGGGTTAAATACAAAAGTGTAGGATTGTAGTATTTACAAGAAACTAAACTAACAAACAAAGTAAAGTTACAATAACATAAACTGTTGTTGTTCACAGCCTGAACTTCATTAGTCCGTAATAAGATACTCAACTGTGCAAAGTTTTGTATCGCTATCAGGTAAATTAACGATAAAACTGTTACAACACACGCCACACTGTTTTCCAGCTTAAAACCTAATTAATTCATGTTCTAACTCAATCTTTCTCTCTTATCGGTTATAATTTTAGGGATGGTAAAGTTTTTTTTACAGTTAAAATATGAATTAATTAATAATTGCGCAGCGAGCTATGGAGAGGGCTATGTTAGGAGTTTCTCCGAGGGATAAGATCTGAAATGAGGAGATCCGCAGGAGAACCAAGGTCACTGACATAGCCCAAACTTTTAGCAAGCTGAAGTGGCAGTGGGCAGGCCATGCCTGTCGTAGAGGCAATGGCCGTTGGAGCCGGAAAGTCCTTGAGTGGAAACCGCGTTTAAGCAAGCGTAGTGTGGGACGCCCTCCAGCACGATGTACCGACGATATAAAGCGGCTGGCGGGAAGTGGCTGGACGAGGAAGGCTGAGGACCGGGTGTGGTGACGCCCTATAGAAGGCCTATGTCCAACAGTGGACGTCCATAGGCTGATGATGATGAATGATGATGAATTAAAATATGACTTGCTTTAACGGCGAAGGAAAACATCATGAAGAGACCTGTATGCCTAAAAATAGGTACTTCATAATTTTCTCAAGTGTCTAAAGTCTGCTAATCCGTACTTGGCTAGCGTGGTGGACTGCGCTCAAAAGCGTTCTTAATCTGAGAGGAGTGTTCCGTAGTGTACCGATGCTGCAGTTTTAGAGATTAAGTTGATGACGATAAGAGTTTTAGCTTTTTTATAAATAGAATTTACAATTTTAAACACAATTACGTTACACATACAAAGTGATTCACTTCCTCGTCTCTTACAAGCAATACTAGAATAAAGAATGCCCTTCTAGCTTACATTTTCCCCGCCCCGCTACAAAGTTGTACTTTCAAAAGAAGAGCTTTTCTAAACGCTAATCAAACTTTTTCTAAACGTGGAAAGTCATCAAAGGGGTAGCCTGAGCCTGGGGCCTAAGCTTTAAAATAAACAAACTCGTCACTGCAGCTTATGGAGGTTTCGCAAATCTGCATCAGCTCTCACTGGTAAATATTTGGACACTATTGCACAAATTTGAAATAATACTGTGTTAGTACCAAAACGTTGCCACTACTTAATCTATGCAGTATGAAATGGCTATTATATGGCCAGATTTAATCTCAGTTGTTACCTGCACTAAATAGTGCAGAACGAAACCAGACATTAAATAAACATAGCGTTTATTACCCCCAATAATAAGAGCTACAATGGCCTGGCAAAATCGCATTCCGTTTTGCGGTCCCGTATACAAAATGCAGCAGAATTAATAGAGACCCCGAAATACAGTATGTGGGAAGCAAAAGGTAGTTTTCACAATGAAAATGAAGTTTTTGGAACAAAAAAGGCAAAGTAACGAAGGCAATAGGTACTCGCTTTGTACGGTGTAGTCACCGGATGCAGTGAAAGTTTGTTTTTTGTGAAATTTAGTAACGTGCTTGAATTCGCCCGTGTACTTACCTATTGTTTTTAACCCCCGACCCAAAAAGAGGGGTGTTATAAGTTTGACGTGTGTATCTGTGTATCTGTCTGTGGCATCGTAGCTCCTATACTAATGAACCGATTTTAATTTAGTTTTTTGTTTGAAAGGTGGCTTGATCGACAGTGTTCTTAGCTATAATCCGAGAAAATCGGTTCAGCCGTTTGAAAGTTATCAGCTCTTTCCAATTTACTGTAACGTTCACTTGTAGGTGGCGTTATAAATTTTTAATTTACACTTGTGTGTAAACACACTACACTTGCGTGAAAACAATCGGTTTTGTATTTCGAAAAATGATTCGGGAATAATGTTAAAGTTTACAATAGCAAAATGACGTGTATGTAATGAATCTATTAAAACCTTTTAAACATTTTTAGGGTTCCGTAATCCGTACCTCAAAAGGGAAAAAAAAACCCTTATAGGATAACTTTGTTGTCTGTCTGTCTGTCTACGGAGGTACGGATCCCTAAATATGAATAGGTAATAGGCATCTTCTACGCTCTATCAGGCTTTATTATTAAATAGCATAAGGCACTACCATAATATTATGCCAGCAAAGTCACACCGAGTTAGCCTCTACAATGACTATAAAAGCTTCAACCATTAGTTCTTCGATTTCCTAGTTAGTCCGTAATCTTCAGCCAGCCTCTAGGCTATTTTATTTTTAGATTTAGATGCACTTGCACCGACCTATTTTCAATGTGATTAAGTTTTTTCTATACCTGTCCTTTTCTTGTCAAAAGTGAAATAAACTAATCAGAAAGTGACACCATTTCACAATTTAACTAAACCAGTTTAAGCAGTTTCGTAAAAGTGGCCCTTAAATCCAAGTAGAATGACATTTTAAAAATGATCCAGGTGGGCGGTAGGGGCGAAAGCGCAATGCATAAAATGTCAGAGAAACTCAATATAAGTCAATAATTAAGTCGCAAAAGGTCACATATCAAAAGCCTGGTGAACTTTGGCTTGAGTCCCAAAGAGACTAAATTATGAATAGAAACTAAGTGTTTCAACAAAACAAAAGTAATTTTTCGTATTCATTATGAAGGCCCTAGTGTAACTTTTGAAATTAAAACTTGAAACTTGAGTTGACTGGAGATATTATACTCGTATGTAGATCTGCCAAAATCGCATGAAGTTTTTATGATAGATAGTGTAAGTACCCAATTTGAATAAACGGCTTTGACTTTGACTTTGATAGTTTCGAAAAACTTTAATCCACGCGAACCCAAGTCTCGGGCATCTAGCAGCAACTATCCTAGTAGTTCGAGTTAGAAACGAGGAAGCAAATCGCTCAGTACATACATGTCCATGGAATTTTGACTACATTCTGGTGCATACCTTGACATTGCTTTGCAGTACGATAATAATGTAAAGGAAGGAAGTACCAGTTCAAAAATTCTTACTTTTAAAGTGTGAGCATTTTGAACTCCCGACCCAAAAAGAGGGGTGTTGTAAGTTTGACGTGTGTATCTGTGTATCTGTGTGCCATCGTAGCTCCTGAACGAATGAACCGATTGTGATTTAGTCTTATTTAAATTAAGTAATTTTTGCACAATGCGTAAAATAAATGGAAAGACAAAATACAACTTTATAACAATAGATATTTTTCTTAAGTTACAGATGTAAAACTGTCACAGCAATTTAGAATATAAAGCTACACTGTAAGTACATTTTGTTCTTGCAAAAGAAAAAGAAAACATTTTTTTTTTTTTGTATTATTCCCAGGGAAACAATATAATATTTTGTAATTCAATATACGTAGCTGTAGAATATTTTTATCATACTGAAGCTCTCGGAGGGAATTTGTCGCTTTTCTTATTATTGTTGGTCCAAGTTATAAGAAAATTTTATCTATCTAACTTAATAATAGCTGTAATAGCCTAGTGGTTAAAACATCCGCTTCCTAATTGGAGGTTGGGGTTTCGATCCGGGCGTCTAACTTTCCGAACCCATAGTTGCAAGAAGAGGGCATTTCTCGCTTGCACGAAGAAATCAATCAGCAATATGATATGAACTTAAGCTTGACTACGCACGACGCCTTGAATAGATGGCAGCATGGGAACCTTCATCGAAAGTGAAAGTAGAACATGCAAATCTGAATCGCACTAACGGAGTGTTTAGGAATCTGCACTCTACAGAAGTTTCAAGATTTCACCGTCGGCCCAGCTGGTTCTACCGAGCAACACAATGTGATGGTACGCTGTGATCGTCTATACTAGTGGTTAAGATTAGGCATTATGAAGAGATAAAATAAGAAATAAACTCAGCTGAATTATAGAAACACCTAGGTATTTAAGTCATGAGTTATTTACAAGTAATTAATTGGTACAGTACGTTGGGTGAACACGTAGACTTCTCGACCAGCTAACAGGTTTACACGGATTGAATTATAAAAAATTAATGTAAAATTTCAACTCCTCAAAATAAATATAATGAGTGGAGAGATTTGTTAATTTAGAACGTCCTGTTAGTGTGGAAAATCAGTTGATACGTGTATTTGCCTTATTTAGGCCATCGGTTTGAGACCAACCGGCATTCCTCAAGCACGGGGGGAGCCCTACACTGAAATCTCAGTCTTTTAGCATTGTTATCGGGGCACAGCACTTGGACTCTCCTATTTCGCTGCGAAGCGTTTTCAATTTGCCTAGGTACGGAAACCTAGGTTCTTTTCAATGAGCTCTGGGCTCGCCCCAAAACCATGGTATTTTTGTATATTTATATATTTGTTTGATTGATTGTCAATAAATTGGCCAATTTATTAGTTCGGAGAGTCCAGCTGTATAAAGACATGACGTGTTTGCTTTGTGCCGGAATCTCGCTGCTGGTACGTCACCAATCAACCATGTACCATAATATAATATCAAGCAAAGGAATTACAAAGTACAGCAAAACTAGTATTTTTATCTATTCAAAACTCGGTGATTCACAAATTCAGCTGGCGTCGGTTTTAACAGATAATGTTACCTAAAATGCTGTTTGGGAAGGATCGGTACACAATAAAAAAAGGTACCTACCTGCCTCGCCATCTGCCCTCTGGAGGCAGCGTGTACTCCATTGTCTCGTTCGGGGTAAGTAGATGAAATTTAGCTATGACTCGAAAGTAAAAAGGTCCCTTTGTCTTTAGCCTGAGATTCGAACCCAGCCAACTCTATTATCTTTAGTAGTGTAGAGCATTCTTGGTAAATTAGGTACTAATCGTTTTGTGAAAATAGAAGTATAAGGAAAAACCATCGTGAGAATTTCACATCCCTAGAGTTCTCTCAAATGTTCTAGTTCATTCATAACCATATAAAAGATTGATCATGATGATGATAATGATGCTTCGTCCTAACTTTTGTGATCAACTTCCACTAAATGACGTTATTTTATTTACTCAATTTCAATACTAATTTCAATGTAAGATGGAAGAAATTTGTATTTCTTAGTTCCATAGTAAGTACTTTTATTTAGGTATGTATTAGAGAGAGAAAGTCAATATTGAAGGTTATCAAATTAAATATGCACACATGTGACTTAAGTTTGAGGTATATCAAAAAATCAAATGAACCATAACTAATAAATCTTTAACTTGAATCTCCTTCCAATATTCACTACTTCATATAGGTATAATTAAATATAGCAATAAAAGAGGAAAATAATATTCATATAATTTATTACTGGTGAATAGATTTTCTACTACTCACTCAGTTTAAAACCAAATAAAGAAGAGAAACTGAATTTATTATTTAGACTGGGAATTAAGTAACTTTATTACATTAATTAATTCCTGGCCGAATATTTGCTTCCTAAGCCATACTAATTATTGAAAGGGAAAAGCAAATATTCAAACAAAAAAACCCTTTCGGCTTTATATAATATTATGTACACCATTTTATCTAAAATACACACATGCCCACATAATCAATAGAGATATTATCTATAATTCTTACTTCTATAATAAAGTAAATTTTAAGGACACACATTATGCGTAAATTATAATATATTCATTATTTATTCTAGATATATTTGAATCCTAGTTCCACAAAGAGAAATGTCCCATTTCTATAATTTTGGATGCAAATCTAATAGTTATACACAATATTGTAACACCTCCTAATATCCAAATAATAATATCATCTCTAATTTAGTTTGTAAAATAATTCTTTACTCAAGATTTTTGGAACTGATTTTCAAATAATCTAGTTTAAAATTAAATGTAAATTAGTACATCACCATATATCAGCTTCTGCTGGTCCAGATACACACTATTTTATTCTATTTATAATTTACTATCATTAAACTACACAATTTCAATATATTTCTACACTTAATATTCACTGTTAGGCTCTACTGCACGTTGAGCCAGACCTCAATCGACTGTCCCTCTCGGTCCCCCAGTGTAGACTTAAAACGTCCACACGGATATCTTTGTCCACGCCCATGATCTGAAATGCAAAAAAAAACCCAGCGAAATTTCGGTTTCTGATTGGTTCACTCTTGCGCACAGAATTACCCTGGCTGATGGCTAATTGGCTGAAAATAAAATGTATTTCAAACTTCCCTTAATGGGCCGTACCTTTTACTTTCTCACGCCCTTGCCTTGTCTAGACCACTCTTATAACACGTGATTACAATTTTGTACACTTGTAGAGATTTCTAAGTTAAAATTTACGACTTTTATCTAATTTATGACCGACCCTAACGCAATTTAGCTTTAGAGCAATTTATTTTGCCCTTTTTGTTTTTTATACTTCCTTTCCTACAATTACTCAGAATCTTAACTAATTTATTTCTTTTCGTGCGAGATTTTTGTTTTTAAGAGCAAGGCTTCAAATTTCCGACAGTCATAAAACCGTATGACGGATGGCAAGGCCATCTCACGCTCCCCCAAAATAGATTTTTAATACACGTAGCTCCTTTTGTCCCTGCAGCTGTGCTAGTCGTTTCAAAATCTATTTTTCCCCTTATCTGTATTAGAATGCTAGTATCAAACCTCCTACGCCTATCTATTATACCCTCGGGCATGACCATAACTATTTAACTCAGGTATCTCTTTGTTTAGTGTACCCCAAACTACCTGTTTTCTGTCCCTTTTAATACTCTAGTTTTACCTATCCTTCTAGTTATCTACATAGTACCTAAACAAATGAATGGCATTGTAGTTACCCTTAACTTTACCAGTATGAACGTCTATTAATGTATATACATTATTATATGGAACTGCCCCTATTATGTACGGTCCTTCATATAAGCGCATGAATTTTTTTGTCAACTTTTTATCCGCATCTGACTTCGTAAAAGTCTTAAGTTTCACTAAATCTCCGATTTCGAATTGTATTAACTTATGATTTTTGTTATAATGTAATTGTCTACTTTCGGCCGCCTTATCTATGTTTTGTCGTGCCTGCTGTCGAATCTGTTCTAACGATTCACCCTGTAAGTCTGCCCTCACCGATGAGTCAGTGTTGAAATCAGTCGATAGCAGAGTACGTTTTCCATATATAATCTCGTTTGGCGAATATCCCGTTGTAGTATGTATTACCTGATTGTAACAATCTTCTATATCCGATAATAGATCTACCCATGAACGATGTGATTTGTCGCAATACGTCCTGAATAATCTACCTAACTCTTTATTAACTCTCTCTGTTGAATTTGGCCGTGGATTTCTAACAGATGTGTGCGTTAACTCGATACCTAGTTGGCGAATACCTAACTCGAAAACCTTTGAAGTAAAATTCGCGCCTCTGTCTGAACATAATGTCTTAATTGTGACCTGCTTATGAAACTTTTTTACACAAGTTAAAGTAGCCTTCCCACTAGCCTGGCGTAGTGGGTATAGTCTGATTAACTTACTATAAGCATCTTGCATTACGAATATGTATTTAAAACCAAATCGTCCTGCCGGTAAAGGTCCAAAAATATCGCAAAAAACTCTCTCTCCTATTTCCTTCGCTATTACAGTTTTTATCGGCCCCGTGTGCGTTTCCAAAGCATGTTTTGACTTTTGACATGCCTCGCAAGCTCTTACAACACGACCTATTATACGAGACATATTTGGGAAATAATATTGACGTTTCATCAGAGCATAAACCTTGTATCGCCCGAAATGACCTACTTCTTCATGTATGCTAACTATCAAATCCCTTAGTATGTTCTCGGGAACATATAACCTTAAGATATCCCCTTTTATGTCTCTTCTATAAAGAATCCCTTCTTTAAGCACGTAGTACTTTGATTCAGAAGTGTCTGCTGTTTGCACGCGTCTAATTATCTCACTAGCAGTCTTGTCGCGACTTTGATAACTACCTATCTCTCTCCATCGCTCCCGCACTAATCGTCCTAATGATGTTTTAAATAGATTCATTTCAGGCCCCGTGACCTTGTTAGTTAATACATCGGTGGTCCCCTTTAAATGTCGAGACAATACGTCTGCTACAATGTTTAGTTTACCTTTCACATGTTCGACTGTGTAATTAAATCGCCCTATATAATGTACCCAACGTATCATCCTAGCGCTCAATAGTTTGCACGTCTGCAAGAATATCAGGCTTTTATGATCAGTCCTAATGACTAAATTCGCTCCTCTCAAATATGTTTCAAACTTTGACAAACTGAAAATGATGGCCCATAGTTCTTGTTCAGTAACTGTCCATTTGCGTTCTGTCTCTGTCAATGCTTTACTACAGAACCCTAATATTTGTTCTTCACCTGCTTCATTCAATTGATAGACATAACCCGAAACCCCCAAATTACTGCTATCGGTTTGTAAATAATAAGTTCCCTTAGGATTTGGGTGTACAAGAAGTATCGTGTCTATAAACAATTTCTTGACCCTTTCAAAACAATCGTTAATTTCCTCTGTCCATGACCATTTCGTATTTTGTTTTAATAGGTCACACAGTGGTTTAACCTCTTCGCTATATTTTGAAATAAATCTTCTGAAATAATTTATTAATCCCAGAAATCCTCGTAATTGTTTTATAGTCCGAGGTATAGGGAAGTCTAATATGGCTTTAACCCGTTCAGGATCCATACGTACCCCGTTAGTATTTACTATGTGTCCTAACAACTTTACCTCTACACATAAGAACCGACACTTCTCTAACCTTCCAGTTAAACCTGCGGTTTCTAATTTATCTAACACTCGATCTAAATGTTCTAAGTGTAACTTTATGTCCCCCGTAGTGAATATGACTATGTCGTCTAAATAGTTTACGCAAAACTCTCGTACTCCTACTAGGATATAATCCATTGCTCTCGAGAACCCTGCTACAGAAGTTTTTAAACCTTGAGGTAAAACATTATAAGTATACGTCTTCCCCATGAACGAGAACCCAGTATACTTCCTAGAATCTTTATGCAAAGGTATTTGAAAATAGGCATTATTCAAATCAATTAAACTGATATAATTTACTCCATGAAAGGATTGTAAAATCTCAGATGTGAGTGGAGGCGCGCCCGCGTCACCTACCATTTTCTTATTCAACTCTCGTGCGTCCAATAAGAGTCTTATTGACCCATCTCGCTTCTTAGTGAAAGTGAGAGGACTACAGTAAGGAGTCGCTTCCTGTCTGATCACGCCTAGTTTTTCTAACTCTTCTAATTCGGTTTTTACCTGTTCTCTATACGCCAAAGGTACCGGATAACTGTGTTTTACAAAAGGTGTTTCGTCTAATAGCTCAATAACGTGTTCGTACTTGTTTGTCAAACCTAAACCTTCCGTAAATACCTTACAGTGTTTGTTTAACACAGGTAGTAATAATTCCTTTTGTTCATTACTTAAGTTCGCGTCATCTAATTTTAATCCCTTAAATTTCTCATTATCTAAATTCATGTCTGATACACTTTGTTCCACTGGCCTAGAGTTTTGATTTAATATTAAATTAATCGTGGCTGCGTTCGTCTCTCCCCCTAACCTTTCGATTTTGCAGTCCGAATTCAGCCTAACACAAGACCTAACGCCCATATGTTCAATAGTCAAAGTGTGTTCACCATTACAGTTCACTATTCCTTTTACCCGCTCTAACCAATCGTATCCTAGAATCAATGACCTAGGAAGACGTCGCATAACTAGTACAGGTGCTTCAACTAAAGTACTACCTAACTGAAACTCTATTAGCACTAACCGATTTGTGCTTTCACTTCGCGATCCAAACGCGCCTTGTATTTGAATTGCTGGAATAGCGATCTCTGGCAATGTCCCATGTTCTCTTAGAATAGAGTCGTACAATTCCCTAGTTATTCCACTAATCTGACTTCCCGTATCTATGAGTGCACTCATACTTCTTCCATACAATCTAACACATACTTCAGGTAACCTAGGTAAAGAATAATCAACACTCACATCGGTTTGTTCATCTAATTCATGATACATTGTGTACACATTCAAACCTCTCCTCATACAAGTTTCACAAGTCACGCCTAACTCATTACACTCTGTTACATTTTCAAACTGGTTTTCCAATAAGATTCCTATACTCCTAATTTCAAATTGACTACTATACTCGTTATAATCAACGCCGCCTCTTAATAACCGTTTAAGTCCCTTATCTCCGGTCCCCAAACTCTGTCCTGGCTTCCATCCACTATTAATTAAGATCCTATAGACTACACCTGTCCTTTCGTGATCTGAGGTCTTTCTGACGCCCGTGCCACACAAGAATAACTGATTTGACCTCGTTTGTGTTGGGCATTCTAGTTTTTTGATGATCCCTCCCCCACATTCTTAGACACAGTAAGATCCTCGCCCTCTTTCACGAACGTGATAGTCGGCCTAATTTGTTTAGATTCGGATACCGTAGGCCTGTTAAAGTTAACACTAGAACCTAATCGACCACGATAGCCGCGTCCCCTCGTCGAATTTCCCCTAGCTCTCCAACTTCTTGTTGACATTGTTGCTACAATAGGTCGTCTCGATGATGACTCATTGTATCGTCTACCTCTGTAATTATTACTAACGCTACCTCTCGTAAATTGCCTAGGTTTTTCAACAATATTTTGCTCTATGTTTCGAAGAAATTTCGCTCCGTTCATGATGTTAACTTCCTCTGTTCTAGTAAACCATAATCGCTGTATATCTATAGCATAATGTCGCATAATAGAATTGACCAAATCTCTCTCACTAAACGCAATAGTTAATGACTGCATTGATTCTGCTTGCTCAGCAAAATGTTCGGACATCGACATTCCCGAATCGCTTGAATATACCGCATTAATCAATTTATATCTTATAGATTCCTGAATTTGTTCGGTCCAATAATTTCGTCTAAAATCAATCTCGAAGTCAGCGAACGTAGTCCAGCCCTTCGAATACAAGTCCATAACCTTCCGAGCATGCCCCGAGATGCAACCTAACGCTATATCTATTTCGCGATCTAATCCATTTACCGCCCTTATATATTTCTTTAATCGTTTTAGAAAAACGATGGGTTTAGTGAATGGTTTTCCGTCGAAATTTGGTTTAGTTACTGACGGCTGTACAACATATAAATTCCGGGTCTCAGATAATGTACTTGTGCTCGCGGTTTCAAGATTTGACCCCTGCCTATCAGATTTTTCATTTTCATTAATCCCGTTCGACTCGTGTGAAGAAATGCTCGCGATTTCATTTGAACCGGTATTTGAATTTAACTGTTGTAATTTTGCTTCGAATTCGGTGATTTTTTTCAAAATCAACTCTAATGTAGCATTCCCTAAGGTCGTTGTTTGCTCGCTCGATTCTACGGTACTAACATCGCTTTGCCCCGCACCTACTTGCTTTGTTCTACGTCCCTTCCTACCTGAAGACATCTTTTTTTTTCAATTTGACCCTATTTCTTTTACCTACCCAAGTGCCAACTTAAATTTTATTTGAATAACTTTCATAAGTCGCGAAGCCGTATTTTTAATACTAATATATTACTGATACTAATTGCAATCACATGTTTGGGTCTGCTTCGATTATATGTATTCTCAGAGTTTGAAAAAAATTAAGTCTGAGAAATAAGCAAGGAATAATAGCTCGATCTCTGTAGTATCTTCTGAAAACCTGTAAATTTTACATTTATAAGACATACAGCTTATTTCTGCTCTCCTGCTCCCCCTATACATAAATAAATGTAAATGTACAACATATAAATATAAAACAACATGCAGTGTGTCCTTAAAACTTATAATTTATAAATAGCAATGTAAGTTTATAAATTTTTCTCTCTCAAATACCCAATCACAATTTCTACGTTGTGTTATTTTTATGTTAATGTAAATCTAGTCATATCGTTATTTCGAATACGTACATAGATCCCTGGTCACTCGGCATCAAATTTCTGTGATGGTACGCTGTGATCGTCTATACTAGTGGTTAAGATTAGGCATTATGAAGAGATAAAATAAGAAATAAACTCAGCTGAATTATAGAAACACCTAGGTATTTAAGTCATGAGTTATTTACAAGTAATTAATTGGTACAGTACGTTGGGTGAACACGTAGACTTCTCGACCAGCTAACAGGTTTACACGGATTGAATTATAAAAAATTAATGTAAAATTTCAACTCCTCAAAATAAATATAATGAGTGGAGAGATTTGTTAATTTAGAACGTCCTGTTAGTGTGGAAAATCAGTTGATACGTGTATTTGCCTTATTTAGGCCATCGGTTTGAGACCAACCGGCATTCCTCAAGCACGGGGGGAGCCCTACACTGAAATCTCAGTCTTTTAGCATTGTTATCGGGGCACAGCACTTGGACTCTCCTATTTCGCTGCGAAGCGTTTTCAATTTGCCTAGGTACGGAAACCTAGGTTCTTTTCAATGAGCTCTGGGCTCGCCCCAAAACCATGGTATTTTTGTATATTTATATATTTGTTTGATTGATTGTCAATAAATTGGCCAATTTATTAGTTCGGAGAGTCCAGCTGTATAAAGACATGACGTGTTTGCTTTGTGCCGGAATCTCGCTGCTGGTACGTCACCAATCAACCATGTACCATAATATAATATCAAGCAAAGGAATTACAAAGTACAGCAAAACTAGTATTTTTATCTATTCAAAACTCGGTGATTCACAAATTCAGCTGGCGTCGGTTTTAACAGATAATGTTACCTAAAATGCTGTTTGGGAAGGATCGGTACACAATAAAAAAAGGTACCTACCTGCCTCGCCATCTGCCCTCTGGAGGCAGCGTGTACTCCATTGTCTCGTTCGGGGTAAGTAGATGAAATTTAGCTATGACTAGAAAGTAAAAAGGTCCCTTTGTCTTTAGCCTGAGATTCGAACCCAGCCAACTCTATTATCTTTAGTAGTGTAGAGCATTCTTGGTAAATTAGGTACTAATCGTTTTGTGAAAATAGAAGTATAAGGAAAAACCATCGTGAGAATTTCACATCCCTAGAGTTCTCTCAAATGTTCTAGTTCATTCATAACCATATAAAAGATTGATCATGATGATGATAATGATGCTTCGTCCTAACTTTTGTGATCAACTTCCACTAAATGACGTTATTTTATTTACTCAATTTCAATACTAATTTCAATGTAAGATGGAAGAAATTTGTATTTCTTAGTTCCATAGTAAGTACTTTTATTTAGGTATGTATTAGAGAGAGAAAGTCAATATTGAAGGTTATCAAATTAAATATGCACACATGTGACTTAAGTTTGAGGTATATCAAAAAATCAAATGAACCATAACTAATAAATCTTTAACTTGAATCTCCTTCCAATATTCACTACTTCATATAGGTATAATTAAATATAGCAATAAAAGAGGAAAATAATATTCATATAATTTATTACTGGTGAATAGATTTTCTACTACTCACTCAGTTTAAAACCAAATAAAGAAGAGAAACTGAATTTATTATTTAGACTGGGAATTAAGTAACTTTATTACATTAATTAATTCCTGGCCGAATATTTGCTTCCTAAGCCATACTAATTATTGAAAGGGAAAAGCAAATATTCAAACAAAAAAACCCTTTCGGCTTTATATAATATTATGTACACCATTTTATCTAAAATACACACATGCCCACATAATCAATAGAGATATTATCTATAATTCTTACTTCTATAATAAAGTAAATTTTAAGGACACACATTATGCGTAAATTATAATATATTCATTATTTATTCTAGATATATTTGAATCCTAGTTCCACAAAGAGAAATGTCCCATTTCTATAATTTTGGATGCAAATCTAATAGTTATACACAATATTGTAACACCTCCTAATATCCAAATAATAATATCATCTCTAATTTAGTTTGTAAAATAATTCTTTACTCAAGATTTTTGGAACTGATTTTCAAATAATCTAGTTTAAAATTAAATGTAAATTAGTACATCACCATATATCAGCTTCTGCTGGTCCGGATACACACTATTTTATTCTATTTATAATTTACTATCATTAAACTACACAATTTCAATATATTTCTACACTTAATATTCACTGTTAGGCTCTACTGCACGTTGAGCCAGACCTCAATCGACTGTCCCTCTCGGTCCCCCAGTGTAGACTTAAAACGTCCACACGGATATCTTTGTCCACGCCCATGATCTGAAATGCAAAAAAAAACCCAGCGAAATTTCGGTTTCTGATTGGTTCACTCTTGCGCACAGAATTACCCTGGCTGATGGCTAATTGGCTGAAAATAAAATGTATTTCAAACTTCCCTTAATGGGCCGTACCTTTTACTTTCTCACGCCCTTGCCTTGTCTAGACCACTCTTATAACACGTGATTACAATTTTGTACACTTGTAGAGATTTCTAAGTTAAAATTTACGACTTTTATCTAATTTATGACCGACCCTAACGCAATTTAGCTTTAGAGCAATTTATTTTGCCCTTTTTGTTTTTTATACTTCCTTTCCTACAATTACTCAGAATCTTAACTAATTTATTTCTTTTCGTGCGAGATTTTTGTTTTTAAGAGCAAGGCTTCAAATTTCCGACAGTCATAAAACCGTATGACGGATGGCAAGGCCATCTCAACAACCGCTCGGTGGGAGATTTCTCTTTGGTACGGTTGCGCCTACACATGGCTCCCGTATATTGCTAATCATTACTTAATGGTATAATGGTATGCTAAAGTGAATATTAAATAGCAAACGCCGAGATACTTGCAAATTCTTCGTGGTAGGGAACGCATTTCTCACAGTGGTACATTCAGTGACAATTCAAAAGCACTTGTAAAAGTTTATTGGAATAATAAATCTATTTATATCTATGCGCAAGAAACGTGCATCCTTGGTGCAGCATGATAGCTAGCAGCAATGCGATAGAGAGACGCGATACACTGTTGCAAGGTTGCAGCTGGAGCAACATGCACCAAAAAAAAGATTTACAAAAGTTAGTTTAAATTTACATATACTTATTCTTATAGATTATACTTATAGTAATTCGTTCTATGAGTCTTTGTTACTTGAAATATATTATAGTAGCAAGTTGACCTTACCGTTTATAACTTGGGCTCCATATAAAGCCGTCAGAGACAAGCGCTGACTTAAATAATAACTCCTTTCTAGTTTACTCCTAGGAAATAGTGACATAATGCGAATAACGGACCTCGCTCGGGCTCTTGCCTTAGTATTAGAAGGAATTTTGTTTCATTTAATACTAGCTGACTTGTCCTGTCTTCACACTGTTGGATTTAAGTGCTTAATCATCATCATCATCACTACCATCATGGTAAAAACTAAAAAGTTAAAAAAAAACATTTCCATAGCTCGCTGAGCGTCATTAAGAGGGGTCTCTCCGTCACTCGCTCCATACAAACGTAGTTCATCTCTCATTGGAATACTAACCAATCAATGGAATTTTGTAGAAACGTTCCGGGAACTAATGCCTGTAGTTTTCCAGATTTCCGTTAAAATATTCGGTTTCAAAGTTACGCGGTCTTAAAAATTCACATACAAATCTTTGAACCTAATTTTAAAACTACATATTTTAGAAAAATTTAAAACACCACAGGCACAGATATTAGTTTCTAGATTATGTCTGCGAAATTTCATTTGATTTGAAATTTCATTTGGACTTTGGTTGCTTAATATTCAAATGAAATTGGGACTACGATTGTATAGAGTAAGTGACGGAGAGAGCCCTGTTAAGGACCAAGCCCTTTGTCAGTGTCCACGTTTCAGCGTCATGCCTAAATGAGTACAGGAAAGATATACTGATTAAAGAATTTCGTCTTTAGGCACGGAAGGTATTGACGATACGAAAACCTGACTTAATTTTCCAAATGCTACCCGGCCTTTATTCTTTATTCTTATGTTGGCTTCTTCATTGAACGAAAACATTTTGTACCTAAGTACTAACTACTAGGTAAATCCTTTATCGCATTCTATTTTAATTAATTTTCATGTTGTGACGGTATTAATCATTCCGTGCGGTAATCTCTGCTGCTATTTAAAGTAATGGTGACACAAAACTTGCACGTAAATTGCATATTTTTGTGTCGACGAAAGCTCATTAAAATTTCTCAAAGGAAATCTTTCAGCATTTGCACATACCATAATGTTATTTTCAATGTAAACATTGCAACAATGTGAACGAAAGGATGTCAAAAAGTTAAACTGCACTAATAACCTAATAACATATTTTCAATTGAATTTAAAAACCCCTGACACAAAACATCAAATAACTTTCAAACGGCTGAACCGATTTTTTTGGATTATAGCTAATAACACTTTCGATCAAGCTGCCTTTCAAACGAAAAACTAAAATAAAATCGTTTCATTCGTTTTAACACAAACACACCGATACACACATCAAACTTATTGGGTCAGGGGTTAAAAAGTGAACCCCACTACCTGCTATACCGGTCTACGAACTACCGATAGATAGCGATAGATTTTTTTTTCTCTCTCGTCTGGCTTTACAAAGATTAGCCAATGTCAAGTTTGTAGTTATTTGTAACAAGTTAGTTAAACTATACAAGTATGGACCCCGTCTGTGCCGGCGCTCGCCGACATGCGCACGGCACCCCCTTAGAGCGCTTTCCAGTCAGTTTTAACAAAAAAAAAAACACTCCAATAAGGCAGAGCACGCCCGCCAGCTAACACCAACACAGACAAAGTCCAGCGATAGATTATTTTAGAAAATTATTTTTCTGTCATTCGGTGTATTTCAACATTGTGCTAACTATATTTATATTTATGAACTCAGAATTTTTTCTCCTTTCATTTGATATCCCACTGGATACAATAGCAAAAAAAATTCATTCATTTCTGATTTGATCACCTAAGGGTAAAAGAAAACACACAAATCTTTGAGCCGGTGAAATTTTGAAACTAGTGCTTAAATCTGACAAACCACAGTAACGCATATTTGTTTCTAGAATGTGTCCACAAAATTTTATCTGGGAAAGTACTAGGGTTACTTCTTTTAATAAAATCCTCTAAGTACTTTACTTTGTAGAATAAAACATATCTTTCACTGCAACTGACATTTTCCCCAACGGGAAAGTTTTTCACGCTCTCAAAATTCAAAAAGCTTAGTAATTTTTAGGGTTCCGTACCTCAAAAGGAAAAACGGAACCCTTAGAGGATCATTTTGTTGTCTGTCTGTCCGTCTGTCTGTCTGTCAAGAAACCCGTACTACTTCCCGTACTTCCCGTTGACCTAGAATCATGAAATTTGGTAGGTAGGTAGGTCTTATGGTACAAATACAGAAATAAATCTGAAAACCGCGAATTTGTGGTTACATTATTAAAAAAAATTTAAAATGTTTCAATTTTCTAAATAAGATAACTTTACCAAGTGGGGTATCATATGAAAGGGCTTTACCTGTACATCCTAAAACAGATTTTTATTTATTTATATGTACAATAGTTTTTGATTTATCGTGCAAAATGTTGAAAAAAATACCCGAGTACGGAACCCTCAGTGCGCGAGTCTGACTCGCACTTGGCCGGTTTTTTACGTAAAATCCACAAGCAAGGTCAACACAGTCCACGATTATTTACACTGTAAATTATACTACGAACGATTATGCGGGCGAGTTTTCTTTGTTAACGTGAATTAATTAAGTAAATTAATTCACATTTTGAAATAAGTAAATCTAGCTAATGTAAATTTTTGCGAAAGGCTTTTATTTTATCACATAAATTCTGAAGTTGGATTTGTTTAAAAACTGGACAGTTAATTAGAGGTTTTACTTTCAAGTACGAAAATGTTGAATTGTTTTACTAGCGCAATGTTAAACTGCCCCGCACAGAAGTTTTAAAATGTTTTGTTAAACAAGATACATGAGTACCTACATATCAACGAAATATAATGTTCAAGTCTGTTACCATCTATAGTAGGTTTAAATTTTTCGTGTGTTCGCTTAAAAACCGGTCAAGTGCAAGTTTAACTTGTACACAAAGAGTTTCGTTCGTACAAACTTATGTAATTTTTCATTTACACGGTGGCATTTTGAATTTTTTATTATTTGTTGTTATAGCGCCAATAGAAAGAAATACACACTCTTCGAAAATTTCAACTCTCTTCCTATTATGGTTTTAGATACAGCGCGCTGACAGAAAGACAGACAGACAGACGGGCGGGCGGACGGATACCGGAGGCTTAGTTATCATGAGTCATGGGCATCCTTTGGTTACGGAACCCTAAAACACACCATTTTTGTGCTGTTCTTGTGGTTTAGCAGAGATAAAGTTTGCATTCTGGAGTCGAGCATAGAATATTTTTGCTCATAGTCCCAACAAAATTTCCCCACAGTCAAAATCTGTGCCAACACCTCCTTCACCTTTCTACTATCGTAAGTCTTATCGCAAGGCATTGTCAAGGTCTGCACCCGTACCTGAAATTCCACGGTCACATCTTTTTCACCGACTTCAAAAAAAGCAGGAGGTTCTCATTTCTTCGGAATCTATTTTCTTATTTTTTTTTCTAATTTTCAGTCAGTTTTCTCCTCCACTTTTAATATAGGTATCTTCAAGTTATGAGTGAATAGCTATTATCTAGGCAAGCGTACTCCATCTAAGGCCTTATTTGATCATCCAAATAATTCCAGGTCATTCTATCCCATCTGGATATTGCGTTCATAAATCAGTAAATGTTGCTTCATCACTCAATTTGGGTAGTTCATTTATTTTGTGGGATTGTAGGCGCTAATTGTGGACGGACATGTTCTTGCTCCTTCGTATATCTTCCTAGGAGATGGATGTTCTGTTCTGCGTGATTAATTTAGTCTTTGATCCCCAGTGAGCTTAGGTGCTTTACTTAGTGTTTATCCATCTACTATTTACTGTGATACTAAATTTAGTGCGTGTTCACGTTGAAATGAAAGCGTGGGCCTCATACGTTTGTTTTAGTTCATATGTACGACCACCAACCAACCTACGAGTTTGACACCATTGAACTTATTTAGTACCTATAAACGAGATACTTCATATTCTACAAAGTGGACAAAAGTAACTATGACACTGGATTAATATCCAGATTCAAGATGAAAACGAGTTGCAGCCCGCAAAATTTTTTGTTTGGATTGTGCCGTCTAGGTCCTATCTTGTCCTTTGCCGCCTGTCTGCTTTTATGTCTGTGAATGCGACAAGATAACAGGGTCTAACTATATTATAATATTGTAGTAATGCAGCAATAGAAGCGGCAGTGCGGGCCATATTTCATTCAGCACCCGAGGGAATGGGTATGTTGGTATGTATCGATGGCGATACTAAATGTTTTAGTTTATACTCTCATACTGTAATACAATATTTATTACTACAACTGTCAGGTAAATAATGGATCTATTTATTTTTCATAGAAATAGAAAGATTTTCCATTCAAACCTCCCTGGCGAAGTGGTAAGCACTGTCTTATTTGAGGGAGGTCTCGGGTTCGATTTCCGGCATTGATTTGGAATTTTATGAATCTCTGGGCTGGTCTGGTGGGAGGCTTCTGCCGTGGCTAGTTACCACCTTACTAGCAAAGCCGCACCGCCAAGCGATTTAGCGTTCCGGTACGATGCCGCGTAGAAACCAAAGGGGTATGGGTTTAATAAAAACTACCATTCCCCTTTCAGGTTAGCCCGCTTCCATCTTAGACTGCCTCATCACTTACCACCAGGTGAGATTGAAGTCAAGGGCTAACTTGTATCTGAATAATATTTTTTTTTTCCAATCATTTCATTCATCCTCCACTGTACTGGGTTCGCAATGCCTTAGATTTTCAATTACCTACTTATAGGTATAGTTTTTGAATAATCCAAGCAGATTCATGCATAGTAATGCATGGAAGCATCATACTTACGACATACTTACCCTTGTCGTTCGTACACCTTCACCTGCCCGTCGACTACCTCCAGATACACCTTACAGGTACCTATACCTTGGACAGGGGTTTACCGGGAAAGGAAGAAATAAAATCACGCCGGGGTCACCACTTGTTGCGTGTTCATTATTTGACAATCGCTACTTTCATTAACAGGACTCTCTCTGTCACTTACTCCATACAATCGTAGTTCCCATTTCATTTGAATATTAAGCAACCAAAGTCCATGAAATTTTGCAGACATATTCTAGAAACTAATATCTGTGCCTGTGGTTTTCTAGATTTCTGTTAAAATAAAAAATAAACTGTAAAAATTGTGTTCGGTTTCAAAGTTACAAGTCACATACAAATCTTTGAGCTCCTGTAATTTTGAAACTACATATTTTTAGAAAAATCTAAAACACCACAGGCACAGATATTAGTTTCTAGAATATGTCTGCAAAACTTCATGGACTTTGTTTGCTTAATATTCAAATGAAATTGGAACTACGATTGTATGGAATAAGTGGCGGAGTGAGCCTTGTTACGAACACGCAACAAACGCAAAGAAAAGTTTCACTCAGGGTGAGATTTACTGAGCAAACTGACTTTGCTCATACTTTAAGTAGAGTTAACAGTTAAACTGAGACAAAATTGTAGAGATATTTCTCTACATTTTGTCTATCTCGTTTAATTCTTCTTAAGTATGAGTAAAGTTTGTAAATTATATATTAGTAGTTTGGCTTTGCTCAGATTTGACTGAAAATTTATCTGACAGATGAGTGACAAAGTTGAGTCTGAGTTCTGAGAGACAAATATTTCTCGTTTTAACTCTCTTAAGTCTAATTAGCAAAGTCAAATTATACAGGTAGAGCGTAGTTTCGCTTTGCTCAGACTTTAATCCATACTAAAATTATAAATGCGAAAGTGTGTCTGTCTGTCTGTCTGTCTGCTACCTTTTCACGGCCCAACAGTTTAACCGATTTTGACGAAATTTGATACAGGATTAGCTTATATCCCGGGGACGGACATAGGCTACTTTTTATCCTGAAAAATCAAAGAGTTCCCACGGGATTCCCAAAAACCCATCCGCTTAACCGATTTGTATGAAAGGTACCCAGGTAACTCGCGCCTCTGTTATTGACATAGGCATCTTTTCATCCTGGAAAATCAAACAGTTCCCACGGGATCTTTAAAAACCTAAATCCACGCGGACGAAGTCGCGGACATCTTCTAGTCTTAAATAATATGAGACATACTTAAATCTGTCTCATTTCAACTGCCTTGAATCTGAGCAAATTCATAGTAGGTATGTTCTGTAGATCTCAGCTTTAGTCAAATCTCAGGTCCCTGTTATAGTGTACCCATATTGTACACAAGATATATTTTATTATTATGTAGGTTGATACTTGTTATTAAGTACATGTAATATCCTAGAATAATTGATTTAGTAGGCGTGTTGGATAAGAGATTTGTAAATGAAAAGTAAACAGTTATCATTTCAGTTTATTTGTTGTAAACAGTCTTATAATCGAGCGTTCACAATTAAATGTAAACAATACTTGAATTTGGCGAATCTAAGCGAAACTTCGGTTACAAGAGTGATCTGTTAGATACATCGTTGTCTTGTCACTTTACAATTAAATGTTACATCTTACAAGTTAATATTTACACAGAGTTTTTAACCTTTCTCAACTCGCGATATTTCTATGTAATAACAAACTTGTATCGGTCCGTTAGACCAATCATTTTAAAATGATTTCTTAAAATATTTATAAATGTGTCACTTTAAATTCACTAAGATAAGATAAGGATAAGAAGAAAACTATCAATAAATTGTAAAATGTTGTCTTCTAATATAATAAAACTGAAAATTTTCTACAATGTAGCATAAATACGTTTTTTTAAAGTAAATGTAGGGATGTTACAAAATATAAGGGGTCAAAATTGCTCAAAAATGGCTCAGAGGGTATAATCCTCTTAATTTCGCCCGCAAGTCGGTCTATGAGACCGCCACGCGAGTTCAGTAAGGTTAAACATGAAAATTACTTTTAAAGCAACAAAAATGATTCAACGCTTTATTTACATCATAGTGACTACGATAACATGAATATATAGATACATATCAATATTGAGATCAATGTCCTTTCAGAATTTAATTTGGTTTCCGAGTTTCCTTTTGCAGCTTCCGTGAGACCTGTTGAAAGAAAATTATATTTTATTACAAGTAAAATGCAAAAGGGACATGAGCACAAAAGTTTGTTTTAATGAAGTTATAAATCTATTTGATCTGTACCGCTATTTGCTAACTTGCTATATTTAATACTAGAGATTTTGGTTTCTTCGTCCCGTGGGAACTCTTTGATTTTCCAGGATAAAAAGTATCCTATGTCCTTAAGGCCTCAAGATGTATCCCAAGTCTTCTTCTTCTTCTTTGCCCTCACCTTATCCCGTTACGCAGGGTCGGCTTTGCTTATCATGCGGCGCCATGTAGATCGCGTGTTGGCACTGAGGCCGAGGCGTTTCATGTCCCTTTGGACATTTGTCATCCAGGTAGTTTGCGGTCTTCCCCTACCCCTCTTTCTTGCAGCCATGGAAAGGCACTTTTTCACGACATAATCGACAGGCCTGCGCATTACGTGTCCGTACCATCTGAGCCTTGATTCCGATATTTTGTCAGTTATGGGTGCTACTTTAAAACTTCCTCTTATATATTCGTTCCGTACTTTATCCTTGAGTGTTACTCCTCCAAATCCCAAGTCTGTACCTTTATTCTTAACAAATTAGCTGTTGACTACTGAGTGCCGTGGGTACTTAAGTGATGATGCAGTTTAAGATGGTAGCGAGCTAACTTGGAAGGGGTACCTATAGCAGTTTTTTTTATTTCACCCATACCCCTTATGGGTTTCTATACGGCATCGTACCGGAACGCTAAATTGCTTGACTTTGCCGGTAGGGTGTTTTATCTAGAAGGTCACTTGGTTAAAATCCAATACGTAAGGATATATAATTATTTTAGAGTGTATGGGCCGGGCCGTGAATCATCCCTAACGACGGTATAGACCATCGTGATTAGAACTTATGGCATTGCGGTTTATTCGTGGTGGTTCTCTGATATTTAACGGGTTATTTATAAACCAGCCGGCCAGTGTATATATTATAAGCGATAGTTACGAGTACGTACAGTAATCGTTAAACTTTGATCACCAAAAAAACAAAGTGGGTTGCACTCTATTATTAAGGTTAAAAGTAAGATTTTAGTCCAAAGGCAACCAATTTTGTTCTTATTGACGTTCAAAGTTTAACGGTAACCGTCACATAACTTTAACCGCCTGACATACAGATGGCTTTGGCACTAAATTGTTATAGTTCTGAAATTCCAACCAAGCATAAACCACTACAAGCTTGGATGTTTGCAGTGTTTTTATGCTTGTCGTAGGGTTGCGACTTGTTTTCGAGTCATTATACAGGGTTTAACCAGAACGCTAGCAAAAACTAGCTACATAAAAAAATCCTGTATTTTATTAAAAGTCCACAATAATATATTGCAAATAAAACATCTGACTGACGCTAGAAGTCAGCGAACGTTGCGTAAATAGGCCACTCGGAGTTAATGCCGCGTTGTAGGTGGGGCATTGACTCAGATATTGCACGCTATAGATTGCGGGTTTGAAAAATACCAAATAACTAAAACTATAAAATAAGACAATTTATTTATTATGGTTATTGGGATTGGATTGCGTTTAGGTAGTATAACAATAACGCTGCGTTTTTGCTAGCGATCTGGGTACACACTGTATTATTATTTATTTATTTTATTTTACTTTAATACTAAAAACTTAAAAGGTTAAACAAAGTTGAAAGGACAACTCATCTCTTTAAGATTTTCCTACCAGTACCAGCCCGGCTAGCGTGGGCAGTAGATAAAAATTATATCCCCGATTATATCCACTGATTTGTATGACATCAGTGGATATAATCGGGGGATATAATTTTTATCTACTGCCCATGCTAGCCGGGCAGAGCCTGTAGCCGTGTCATCAAAAATGTGCGCAGTTTAACCAATTCCAAGCTCTAAATATCCAATAAGTCGTTCCCCCTTTTAGGTACAAGTGGATTAAAAATTAAAACTCAATTTCCATCAGAACAAAGTTAGGAGAGAAATGTTTAATAAAATTGTACCACTTGTGAGTGGCAGTTATGCCGTGTTACTCAAACCTAATTCAATGGAAGTTACTTGGCAAAGTTTTGCCGAGTTAGGGTTCATTCGCACTGTCGTAAGAAAATCGCTAGCTCAACTCAATTTTGCTTTCAGTTGAACATACGGAACTGACTATGATAACATACGAAACTGTGATAATAAGCATGCCTTTAAATAGCTATGATATTATACAGTTTATTCTCAGTTTTTTAAGCTCCTCAAATCCATTCGATCAAGAAAAATCACGCAATCTATTATATCGGTAGGATATCAAATTTTATTATGTTTAAGATAAATAATATTACAGTTTTGAATGAATTAAATCATTATTGATTGTACTGGGCTCGAGTTCCGTGCTGTCACAAAACTAATGACATAATCTTAGGGTTTGATACCAATCTATTGAAATTTTTATTATTATTATGTCATTATTATATTCATCAAGCTGAACAGAGTCAAATTCTTACATACTTCATCATTGTTTTTTTTACGCGCAAAATAAAACCTCGACGGTTTCACTACAACAGTGCGAATGAGTCCTCAATTGCAAAGTTTTTCCGAGTTATATATACGAATGTCTGACATTAAGTTAGGTAAAAAAGTTGTTTCTGTACCTCCAGCGACGCTTATTTGATTGCTGAAATCCTCCGAGTACGAATTGAGCTTTATTTCTGTAAATAAAAATTTCAATTGGTTAGTAAGTATTTATGCTATAATATCACAAAGTATTTTTTTTTCAGGATAATAATAAAACTACTAAAGCTGGCCCTACATTGACTACTGTCGCTTAAGCGAATGTTGCTTGAGATGAATTTTAATAATTTCAAAGACCATTTGCTTGAAAGAAAGTTATGATTAAAGTTTTAGTCAACCAAAACATGCAAAGTGAGTGGCACCACAAGTCATTATTATTTCCTCGTATAATTAAAATCATACGACAAATGGTAAAAAGTTACAGAACTCTTATATAATACAGGGTTCTTTTTGGCTTTTTACCTGCCAAAGTGCCTTTGTGCTTAAGATCAAATTTAACGTTAGGGATAACCGTCTGTCGTCCAACTGGGCCTTAATATTTCTTACTTGCATCAGAATCATAGCTGTAGGAAAAAGTCCTTTCTTTCAGTTTATCAAAGTAGGAATCAACACTGTAATTGAAGTAGGTACTTTCTAGTTAAAATAAGTTTTGATGAGGACTTAAGTTAAGTCTTATGAGAGGTCCAGTACCTACTCCATGGTACATGAAAATTTTGCAAAAGCCCTCTTTTTCCGATCTCACCTATGTAAGGTTACATCGGGAATCGAACCCGGAATAAGGTAGGTATTTATTACATATTATATACAGGAAAACAATACAAGATACATTTGAAACTATACAGGGTGCAAAGGCGATCTAAGGCAATCAAGAGTCAGAGAAGTCTTCAAAACGGATATGGACTTCGTTCCATGATTTGGCACATTCAAAACATTTCACACGAACTTCGATATCAGGCCGGATATTGAATACACGTGCGATATACAAAAATGGGATACAATTGGCACGCGACTTTCTCTCCATTTCCCGCTATCGTATAGCACTTGGCAAGACGCCCGGCAAACATTCTTGCCTTTTCATGGCATTTTGGCGCTTATTAAATCGTACTGTGGACTTAGTACGAGATTTTATATCTCACCGACGTTGAATTAATTCGGACGTCGAAAATATGGCAACACAATAATAACGTGAATAAAATGGATTTAACAGCCTTGATTTAAGCGAACCAGTACCTTGGATAGTAATTTAAACTAGCGGTCTTGCGCTTGAATTTTCTCCGTACGTGTCGGATTGCTGAGCCGATATGAGAGTGAGGACATAGATAGTACATAAGCAGTGTTGTGTAATGATAGGAAATATTCCTGTCATACCAGGGTTCCCGCTGGTCTGACTGTTGTATCTTGGAAGTCATTAGGCTTAGCATAATTCAGGCTCCATAGTGAATGATCGCAGATACCAGTGTGCATAGTATGAGTTTTTGCATCATATCAACGTTGATAGAAATTAAGTGTCAAAACACTTCAATGATAAAGTAAAATTGGGCTTAGTAATCTTGTTTTAAAGCTGAAGTTCGTCTATACATCTAAAGCCAGCGCTCCAAGCATAAACATTGTGAATTTAAAATATTTGGTACTGAATTTTTGTCTTTGTACCATAAAACTGTAGGTCCATTTTACTCTGATATTTTGTATTCTGATGCTCGAATTTTATTAACTTCGGTGATATTAATGTAAAATCTCATACTAAGCACACTGTAAGTGTGGTGTCATTAGAAACACCGTTGTAAGTTACTTTTGTCAGTGGTTTGAACTGTGTGGAGACCACACACGTCAGTGTTTGTGCATATTACCCATTATTGACTCGTGCAATATATTATCTCTCGTATAGAGCTAGTCTTTGTTAAGATTCGCAACTGTGATCAAAATAAGGTCAGGAAGACCTTTATTTCTTACCGTATAACCTCAAGGTCCCTTCACTCTTGCCCAAAGAGTTGGTACTGACACAGTTGTAAGTGCCGATGTCGCTTTTGGCGAATTGGCGGATGGTCAGCCACATCGAGACCTTGTAGGACGTCTTTTCCTCCCGTATTGTGTACTTTGGCCTGAAAAAGACATTGTTATAACAATGGCTTTTTTTTTTGTTGATCATTGGGGTTTAATTTTTGAAAATTCCTTCTTAGTGAGATTGACATAGCTCTCCATCGCCGGCTGAATGACTCTGAAGTTGATTTCAAACTACGGAATATCTATACATTACATATAATAAAATTGTAGAAAAGTGGTGTCTGTACAATGGAAATATATAAAAAAAAGTAGCAGGGGTTGTTATTATATCGATGCCGAACCCGAAATTGTAATTAATTTTTTTTTGTCTGTTTGTCTGTTTGTCTGTGTGTTTGTGCACGCTAATCTCAGAAACGGCTTATTCGATTTAGATACGGTTTTCACTAATATATTTTAGTAAGCTTCACTTAGGATTTAGTGTTTATTTCATGTCAATCGGTTCATAAATAAAAAAGTTATGTCAATTTAAAGAATCACGGCGCCTCGCGCCTGAGCGTCCGTAGCTATATATAAAGCGCGAAAAGTCACTATTCCACGCGAACGAAGTCGCGGGCACAGCTAGTACTATATATAATATATAAATATCGCTCACCCTACTTTTAAGTTGAACAGTAACATTTAAAAGTAGGGTGAGTGATATTTTTATATTATATTATATTTCCGTAGTTTGAAGGCAACTTGAGCTTTGTATATATATCTTATCTATATGCTAAATCTCAAGTTTTTCGATCCAGCGGCTTTAGCTATAATATGTTGGTGTGACAGTCAGTCAGTGGATGCAAAAGTCGCAAAAAAATTGGTGAACTGTTCTGAAAATTAGCCTAGAAAAATAATATTAAGAATATATTATTAAAGAACCCAAAACCTACCCAACTACCCAAACCAACCTATCCACCTTTCTACCCAACCTACCGTGAATATAATAGAATAGAATTGTATTAATGTACAAACTGTATGGTTTTACTTTTTGAACTATTTTGTTCAGTGTGACAAAACTAAATGGTCAAATATTGTAAAAAAATGGTTGAACATTAAAGCCTTTTTTAACCTGCGGGCAATTTTTGAGTGAGGTAAGAAATTTTCATTTGGAATATTTCTGTTTTGATAAAAAACCGGCCAAGTGCGAGTCAGACTCGTGCATTAAGGGTTCCGTACTCGGGTATTTTTCCAACATTTTGCACGATAAATCAAAAACTATTATACACTAGCTGACGCCCGCGACTTCGTCCGCGTAGATTTAGGTTTTTCGAAATCCCGTGGGAACTCTTTGGTTTTCCGGGATAAAAAGTAGCCTATGTGCTAATCCAGGATATTATCTATCTCCATTCCGAATTTCAGCCAAATCCGTCCAGTAGTTTTTGCGTGAAGGAGTAACAAACATACACACACACACACACATACAAACTTTCGCCTTTATAATATTAGTGTGATAAAAATACCTTACAGGTAAAGCCCTTTCATATGATACCCCGCTTGGTATAGTTATCTAACTTTGAAAATTGAAACACATTTTAATTTTTTTTAAATGATGTAACCACAAATTCGCAGTTTTCAGATTTATTCCTGTACTTGTGCTATAAGATCTACCTATCTGCTAAATTTCATGATTCTAGGTCAACGGGAAGTACCCTATAGGTTTCTTGACAGACAGACAGACAGACAAAGAAGTGATCCTATAAGGTTCCGTTTTTCCTTTTGAGGTGCGAATCCCTAAAAATAAACAGTTGCAAAACACAAAAGAAGTAAAAACGTAGAAATAAAAGAAATACTAAAGTCTCAATTAGGCCGTAAGCTCCCATTTTCAACTTATCCAATACAAAGTACAAATTGCTTTCTCTGTCGAATTATGAAGCGTCGATTTACTTTGTTTTCCAACAAACTTGAAGAAGTTTTTGACTGGCGTCTCCTTGCGACTTGGCTCACTTAAAATACACGTCTTTCGTTCATTTCATTTTCAATACCCAGCAAGTAATATTATAATGGTCCCGTAATTCTAAACTAAATAATAGATAAATATTTCAACAATCCATTTAAATAAAACAAGGATTTGTTCTGTTGTTAATTCGATCTGTTCCATTTAATAAGTTCGAATGTACTCATAAAACTTATAAAATAATTTTGAAAGGTTAAACTCGCATTGCTAAATTTCACCGTGCGATTTTTCCGCAGTATTCAATGACAGAAATTGTATGAAGCCATTCGCGCATATTGTTTAAAGAGTTCGTGCGGCTTCATATATTCATTTTTATAGGGACCTTTCGCAATACTTGATGTGCGACATCGTTCTTGCGGTGTGACGTCATGCCGCAAGTATTGTGGAAGGGCCAATACAATTTCCATATTATGCCGCAGAATCCTGCGGATAGAACCGCGCGGTAAAAATTCGCAGTGCGGAGTTAACCTTAAAATTCTTCGCAGCATTTCGCTTCAAGAGGAAAGAAATTTTGATTAAACTATTGTATTCTCTATGTTTATTCCTGGTTTTAAAACTATTGTTAAACAGTTTTTTTTTTTTAAATTTATCGGAGCTGCGACTCTCTGTGGCTTAGTAATTTTAAGAAATCCTCTTTTCTGTATTAGCGCAGACATTAGACAATCCTCTTTTAATTCCATGTTAAGTTTTTTTTTGTAATAAAAAATAGCGAATAAACGAGCAGGCGGGTCACCTGATGTTAAGTGATTACCGCTGTCCGTGAACATTTGCAGCATCAGAGGAACCGCAGATGCGTCACGGCCTTTCAGTAAATTAATACGCCCCTTGCATAAATTCTTGTTTTCGATTAAAATAAAATGAAATAAAGACAGTTTCACTGTATTTCAAAGTCTCGCAAGCAATTTGTCCCGTCTATTCAACTAGAAAACCAAGCGAAGATTTTTCTCATATTATCCTGCACAATTCTACTGCTAACCGCACTTAACTCCGCTTTGTTCAACCTTCCAGATAATTCCATGTCGATGTTTGCTTTTTTATTTATTTGTTAAAGACTTTATTAGGGTTCCGTAAACCAAAGACAGTGACAAACAGCCAAACAGATGGACGGATGGACGTTCGGACGGACGGGTGGACGGACGGCCCGTCCGTCCGACCGTCCGTCCACCCGTCCGTCCGACCGTCCATCCGCCCATCTGTACTTTGTCAGCGATATAAAGAATACAATAGGTAAAGTATTGAAATTTTCACAAAATATGTATTTCTATTTATAACAACAAATATCTAATATATAATATATAGTATAATATCTAATATTTTAAAATGATCGCCATGAAAATTAAAAAAAAAATTAAACGTGCTAGTTCTTGTACGATAGTATCTACGGAACCCTTCATGTGTGAGTCCTACTCGCACATGATCGTTTTTTATCATATTATGCTATTTTCAAGACTGCTTGAGCTGGGAAGCAATGTTTTTTTAAAAGTGGGAGTTCCTAGATTCAATTTCCGAAGAGGGGAAATTAATTTACTAAATCAGATATAGATGGCACAGTCCGTCATTAACTTGCAATAGATAAAAGTGTTAGGTTAGGTGACCTTGATCGATACGGAACCCTTCACCGGTTTTTCTGCTTGAGGATTATAACAAAGTAACCTTGTTCCTCAACTTACCCATCTAGAAGCATTTCCCCTCGGTTCTTAATCCAGTAGTTGATAGTGTTGGGATAGGCTTCCACGTAGCACTTCAGTTTCACGTCCGTGCCGAGTGGCGCGCCGAGCAGCTGGTTTGGCACTTTTACTGTTGGTGCGACTGGTGGAAACAAAAGGAGTAACATGAAAACATATCTTATACTAGCCGATGCCCGCGACTTCGTCCGCGTGGATTTAGGTTTTTCAAAATCGTGTGAGCTCTTTAATTTTCCAGGATAATAATTAGCCTATGTGCTAATCCAGAATATTATATATCTCCATTCTGAATTTCAGCTAAATCCGTTTAGTAGTTTTTGCGTGAAGGAGTAACAAACATACACACATACATATACACACAAACTTTTGCACGGGTTTAATGAAAACTGCCATACACGTTGCAGGTTATAGCCCGCTTCCAGCTTAGACTGCATCATCACTTTACCACCAGTTGAGATTGCAGTTAATGGTTAACTTGTATCTGAATAAAAAAACCAGTTTCTGTCTGTGACTTCATTATAAAACGGTTGCTTAAAGTTTAGGTTAGGAGAGACGTGTTGCTATTGCGCTGGCTAAGCAACGTTGATCTAAGTCGGCAACTGAATAGGTGATAGACTTTGAAGATCCACAGTTGACCTTTTCGTTTCTTCCGTTTCTCGAAGACTACGTTAAGCCATCAGTATCTCATTATTATAATTGATAAAACAAGATCCAAAACATAGTTTGTACGGAAAAAACGTACGCAATTCAAACGCGTGAACGGTTCTATATGCGACGGTGGTGTATGCGCCATTAGGTATTCAGTAAGATTTATTCAGTAAAAAAGCGTGCGTTTTAATGCCGTGAACGGAGTCGCATGAAAACCCAATCTCAGTCGAGGCGTAGTATGCAAAAGGCTCTGGGAGTCAGACGCATTAGTATCCCAAGATCACTCCTACCATTTGCCTTTACACCAGAGATATGCTATGCAGCTATGCTGCAAAGATGTGAAATCTACGCTACAAAAAAATGTGACCTTTCCACCAATACTAAGCTATGTAGCTGTGCGAGGAAGATGCGCTATGAAGATGCGCCGCCGCAATGTAGCTGCGCGAGAAAGATGCACATACTGTTGGTATTCTGCTCTGCACCATTGTCACCGGCCATAGCAGGCATCCAAAGCACGCATCCTTCCATATAACATATCTTAGTTGAATCCGTTTCCACCATCCATAGCAACGTAGCATAACACTACTCTGGTGAAAAAGCAGCCTAAGAATAATAGAAAGGCTTACGATCTTTATCAATGAGGAATATGAGAGGTATGAGAGATAAATATTCTTAATTATTTTTCTAATTTCGGTGTGATTTGCCACCGTACTCCGAGATTTCTCCTGCACATTGATAGATGAAGCGACGTCCTTGGCGAGGCGCCAACGCGCAACGCCCAGATTCTTACCCCAAGGAGCACATGAGAATCTAGCTAAAATGACATAATTTAGGCCTTTACGCCATACAATATTAATATTTTGGATCTGTACTAGATTGTATATCAAATCTTTGAAAAGAGCAACCGCCGTGTTTCTTGCTGGTTCTTCTCGGTAGGAAAGGCATTTCGAATCTGTGGTAGATGCTCTTGACGGTTCAAAAGTACTTGTAAAAGTCTAATTGAATAAAAATATTGTGAATTTTGAATTTTGATTCGTCGTCCGCGTGGACTACACTTTCAAGCCCCTATTTTACCCCTTTAGGAGTTGAAATTTCGAAAATAGCAAAAATGAGCAAATAAAATACTACAACTTGATTTGACTCACGAGTTTTACAATTCATCAGTCATCAATCATCATCCTTGAAATGGATGCGTTACCGTCGTAAAAGTGTAGGTCTGTGTGTCTGTATATTCCGATGATAATAATATGAACTGTGATTTATACCGATCGAGGCGGCCATTATTCTGAATCCGGTATAATCCCTCCTGGAAGCGGTCCAGGACAAAACAATTCATCGTGTATGGATGGAATAACACGAATCACTCCAGCGAAATTTCTGAATAAATCCAATAATAATATTATTGGAATTTTCCGTAAACAGACATAATTTGAAACGTGTTTTTCCAAATAACAGAAGTTACGCGAGCTACTTACCTACTGATTTTCAGAAAGATCTTATTATAGAAAGATATTGTTATTTTTTACAAACATGAAAGAAATAATATTTTATTTCTTCTTTAGAAAAGTTATGATTAATTCCAAGTAATTGCTTAAAGTAATGAATACCTACTCAGAACTTAACAGATTTATATTTCCCATAGATACCTATATTTATATCAGGATTTTTAGGGTCTCCTGGTAAGTGATTACCGCCGCCCATGAACATTTGCAGCACCAGAGGATCCGCAGAGGAAGAAAAAGGCAAGTATTTAGGCAAAGTAGACTTGGATGCGGCGTGACCAGGCAGCGTGATCATCACTCTATAGATGGTGTCGTGCTGCACCGTTAGACTGCACGATGCGTTTCTGATGTGTTGCGGCGCCACACCGCTGTGGATTAGAGTACCTATAGACCCTACGCTACGCTAGAGGCTACGCAGTGCCCACAGGGCACTGCGTAGCCTCTTCGGTAAAAGTATGACGTTGCAACGCACCACCCTTCCCCGCCTCGTCTCTCTGGTACCAAGTTCGTTGCGCATGCGGTGCGGCACCGCACGATGTCGTAATGTATCGTGTGGTATGGTACAGCGATGTCTATGTAGGATGACGCAGCGGCACCGCTCAGACGTGCACCGTACACGTCAGCGCAACCCATCGTCTGGCTTCACTATCGCACGCACATGGGTGATACCAGGGGTTCATAAATTGCTTAGAGTTAACATTCAACTAACTGCTGACTGTGGGCGGCATGTTGTTCGATACATCGCTGTCGTCACGCATTAGCGTCCGAGGTACCAGGGTTTCATAAATTACTTACAGTTAACATTCAGCGTGATCCTCTTGCTGACGGCGGGCGGTACGTCATTTGATGCTATGCAGAGGAATGCACCCATCTGTCGTCTATCAACCCGCCACAACGGCATGGAACTGCCCACGTAGCTTTCCACTGCACAGAAAAATAAAACAGTTAAAGCTATTATAGCTATAGGTGTGACCAAGTTGCGAGGTCTCATACAAGAGGGAATAACTATAGCACTAACTTCTTTTTAAGCCAAAGGAAATTGTCTCTGTGGTAAAATATTTATGCTTGCGACCTCTTTCAATGATGTTTTCAAACCCTTGAAAAATATCATTGGATCATTGCTCAGAGCATCCCTTTTACTAACCGACCCAAAAAGAGGGGTGTTATAAGTTTGACGTGTAAATTATCTGTATATCTGTCTGTGGCATCGTAGCTACTAATGAACCGATTTTAATTTAGTTTTTTTGTTTGAAAGGTGGGCTTGATCGAGAGTATTCTTAGCTATAATCAAGAAAATCAATTCAGCCGTTTTAAAGTTATCAGCTCTTATCTAGTTACTGTAACCTTCACTTGTGGGGGGTGTTATAAATATTTAATTTACACTAGTCAAAATAAAAAGCTATATTGTAATATCGGTAAGACAAGAAGACAAGGGTTTTTTTAATACTAAGATTTTTTCAAATTTTAATATTTAAAGAAAGGCAACAAAAATCTACGGTATTTTTGTTACTCAACTGATTACATTTACGATCTGAACGGACGGATCTAACTATGTACTTTCATCATATTTCATCATAAAATAGAAAGTTAATATAAAACAAGTGAAGGTCACAGTAACTAGAGAAGACCGAAAAGACCTGATAACTTTCAAACGGCTGAACCGATTTTCTTGGACTATTCCGCGCTTACGATCCAAAGTATCTGAGTTTTCCAAAACATCATTTTTAAATAAATAATTATGTATTTAGGCAACGTCCATCTTGACAGCTTGACATTTGTCAATTGACATAATATTATGAACCTAACGGTTATCTAACCCTCTTTTCTACAAGAAAACTAGAAAAGAGCTAATAACTCTTAAACGGCTGAACCGATTTTCTTGGATTGTAGCTAAGAACACTCTCGATCAAGCCACCTTTCAAACAAAAAAAAGTAAATTAAAATCGGTTCATTCGTTTAGGCGCTACGATGCCACAGACAGATACACAGATACACAGACACACAGATACACAGATACACACGTCAAACTTATAACACCCCTCTTTTTGGGTCGGGGGTTAATAAGAAATATCGGAAAAAGACTCAGAAAGCCAAAACATAAGATCAACTTTTCTCAAAAGAGCTATTTAAAAGACAAATCCATTATCTACGCTCGAAATATTAAAAAAGTGAGGCTCTTCAATAAAATTTCAACTCAACTGATTGCATTTACGACCTGAACGAACGGATCTAACTACGTTTTTACATCGAAACTCATCAATTTCCTCATGAAAGTTCAATTTCAGTGGCAGACGGAGCGGATGATTAAGTCGTGGATTTTTCTTTATTTTCCTAGATTCAGGTTATTCAGAAAGCGCTACAATGATGCTCGGTTTTTTCTATTTCTATTTTTGTAATAAGCAGCAGCTATGATTTTTGAACTGATATCAGTGTTTGAATATTTTAGCGCAGATTTTTATCTTTCCCAGAGTATTTTTTTTCAAAGTTTTGCTAGAACAAACACATTTCAATTCTTTTCTAGATCTAGTTTATTCAAAAAGTGCTTGCTATAAAAACGTTCGGTTTCTTTTTTTTTAATAAATTAAGAAAAGCTATCTCGATTTTTAGAGTAGGCAATCTTTTATATGGTATTTTTAAATTTTAATCTTTTTATTAGTATTGGATAGAATCAGGCGTTACTTTGCGGAAGTTCATGTCTAGACTAGACAATACAGCATTGTAAAGTCGAAATCTCCTGAGGATGCTCCGGTGTCGGGGCGAAACGTGCGTCGAGAGTAGTGGAAAAGTCTTGTGTGGTGGTGCATGTGAGTGGTGGTGGCAGTGCTTGCTTGGGAACTTGGCTCTATTGCTTGGTTGGGGAGGTAAGCGGTGCTTAGCTTGTAACTGCATGTTTGACCATACAGATTTTTCTGTTGGCGGATTATAGCAAAATAATTTTTAACTGTTTCTTGCTTTTTATTAGTGATTTTATCTGCCACTGGTTCAAAATGCCTTTGTTACCTAGAAGAACCAGCAAGAAACTATAGTGAGATAACTGCCGTAAGACCAGTCCTTATTTTTACGCCGGAGAAAAAGGGTTTTATAAGCGCTGTTTAGATACCTAAGCAAACTCACTTAACAAATGCGACGCCAGCACTTCTGAGGCGGGAAATAGAAGTAAGAGCAAAAACCACGCCCCCAATCTTTGCAGCAATTTGTGAACGCACCTGCGACTCCTTCGCTGCTAAAGCTAGGGACACACACGGGATCTAGAGATTTCACTCGACATCACTCATATAAAAAGTGACGTGGACAACTTATTGTAAGTGCTCGGTTTCATCCGTTTTTTAACCCCCAAACCAAAAAGAGGGGTGTTATAAGTTTGACGTGTGTGTCTGTGTATCTGTCTGTGGCATCAAAGCTCCTAAACAAATAAACCAATTTTAATTTAGTTTTTTTTTGTTTGAAAGGTGGCTTGATCGAGAGTGTTCTTAGCTATAATCGAAGAAAATCGGTTCAGCCGTTTGAAAGTCATCAGCTCTTTTCTAGTTTTCTTATAGAGCTTTTGTGTTGGGGGTTTTTTAAATTTTCAGTTATGTATGAATTATAACATTCTTTTAATATACAAGTTTATGCAAGGAGTAGGTGTGACATCACCCTGGCAACGAGCTGACATTTTTAGGGTACCCGAAGGGGCAAAACCATATACTAAGCCTCCGCTGTCCGTCCGTCCATCCGTCCGTCTGTATGTCTGTCTGTCAGTGTATCTCGTGATAGGTAGAGAGCTGAAATTTTCACACTGTGTATTTCTTTGTTTGATGTGTTGTTTGTTGAATGTGTTTTTCAGCCTATTGTCACTATTGTTAACATAATATTATAACTTTGCTATTGCTTGGCGTGTGACTGAGATTTGAAATCATCTTGAAACACTGTCGTAGGTCAAAGGAAAAAACTGACAGAATATGAGAGAAGCTAATAATGCAATGCGACATCTCTCCCGTGGCTTTTTGAACGCATTAGCCAAGAAACAACCGCAGGAAATTATTGTCACACTGATCATGCTTGAGCTGTATACTGTAATAATTCTAGTCTTTACAGGCTGTAAATATATCTGACATACGATCGACGTATTGACACTGTAAAATAAATGTTGTTTACAGCTTTCGCGATAATGTAAACATATTTTCACGAGTGTTATTCAACAGTCATCGTACGTTTTATGTTTACTCGTTTATAGAATAAACAGAATTAATACACATTGACATGGTAAAATATACCCATAGGCTTTTGCTAATAAAAATAATTACGCTGCTTAGATTTTATTTAATTTATATATTAGCGCTTGGGTTCATAGGACCTGGTGGCAAGTGATGATGCACCCTAAGATGGAGCGCGCTTGCCTAGAAGATGCCTATTCACTCTTGACTTGAAGGTACCCAATACCCATATTATATTTGGAGGGGAAAACTGATGCTGGAAGGGAGTTCCAAATCCTAGCGGTTCGTATTAGCAATGGGAGGCAAATCGCTTCGTACGTATCCGTGGAATTTCTACTACGTACGGGTGCAGACTTTGGCGTTGCAGTACGATAGTAGAATATGGTGAAGGAGGAACTGGCTTTTACACAGAAAATGTGTCATCATCATCATCATCAGCCTGTGGAGGTCCACTGTTGGACATAGGCCTTCCCTAAAGAGCGCCACCACACCCGGTCCTCAGCCTTCTTCATCCAGCCACTTCCCGCCAGCCGCTTTATATCGTCGGTCCATCGTGCTGGAGGGCGTCCCACACTACGCTTGCCTAAACGCGGTCTCCACTCAAGGACTTTCCGGCTCCAACGGTCATCACCTCTACGACAGGCATGGCCTGCCCACTGCCACTTCAGCTTGCTTATAATAAAATGTGTATTTATTATTATTTATTTAGAATAAGTTAATAGTGCGTGTTAGTATGGTACCTACTTATATTGTACTAAAATGTTCTGTAAGACGTGCTATTAGTCCGTTACCGTAAAACCTAGGACATAAAGGCGTGTCATGTGAAATTGTAATTAGCACGAAAGGGCCATTAGTTTCTTACCGTGACTCCATTTTATTCATTACTTGTAAAAACTAACCTGAACGCTTGCCTAATTGAATAATGGGTAGGTACTAATTATTATATTTTTATTTAACCCAGTTTTCTAAATCAAAGAACATCAAAAGAAAACTAAAGCCCTTATAATTTTTATTAATTTTATTTTAACCCACGACCCAAAAAGAGGGGTATTATAAGTTTGACGTGTGTACCTGTGTTTCTGTGTATCTGTCTGTGGCATCGTAGCTCCTAAACGAATGAACCGATTTTAATTTAGTTTTTGTTTGAAAGGTGACTTGATCGAGAGTGTTCTTAGCTATAATCAAAGAAAATCGGTTCAGCCGTTTGAAAGTTATCAGCTCTTTTCTAGTTTTCTTATAGAGGTTTTTGTGTCGGGGGTTTTTTAAATTTTGAGTTATTGTATCACTACTGGCCATATTATAATAATGCGAAAGTGTGTTTGTTTGTTGCTTTATTGGTTTGATATTCAATCACGTCGCAATGGATAAACGGATTGACATGATTTTTTGTATGGCTATAGCTCAAGACCTGGAGAAAGACATGCTACTTTTTATCCCGGAAGACCAAAGAGTGAAAACCAGGATTTTAAAAATCCTAAATCAGCACGCAATCAGCTAGAGTATTTTGTATTCAAAACGATTTTATTTAATCATTTTCTATGGATTCTCAGTATTTTTCCATCTCTTGAAGAATTCAAATACGATACGAAACCCAATAAATAATTCACCCGATGGATTGGCTTCACTCAATTCATGCGTTTCAATTTATCATGAATGTGAGTGTACGGAGAATTTGTATACAATTTGATTCGGATACATTCAGTACGGGCGAAACAATCGAAATATTTCTCGATGTTATTTAGTCGACAACATCGACAAGTGAAAAAACTGTGTAAAATGACTCTATTGAAAATTAATAAAGTGATTGATCGATTGACAGTAACCGTTTTATAATAAACTAGCCGATGCCCGCGACTTCGCCCGCGTGGATTAAGGTTTTTCGAAATCCCGTGGGAACTCTTTGATTTTCCGGGATAAAAAGTAGCCTATGTGCTAATCCAGGGTATAATCTATCTCCATTCTAAAATTTCAGCCCAATCCGTCCAGTAGTTTTTGCGTGAAGGAGTAACAAACATACACACACACAAACACATACAAACTTTCTCCTTTATAATATTAGTGTGATAGTGTGACTAGTTTTTTAACGATGGTTTACCATGCTGCTGGCCAAGAGCGTATTGGCAGACTTCACAAACCTTTGAGAACATTACGGTGAATTCTCAAGCAAGCAGATTAATTACCTCACGATGTTTTCCTTCGCCGTTAAAGCACAATTTACAAATTAAATATTCTTTCTTTCTTTTCATATTTACCTACTATACAACAGTTCATGACTTTGACGCTAGATATCCTATGAAACGCCTATTTTTCTTTGATTTCACGTCACCCATAGCCTATTTAACATTTTTTTTACTCTGATACAAGTTAGCCCTTGACTACAATTTCACCTGGGGGTAACTGATGATGCAGTCTATGCAATCGGTCTAACCTGGAAGAGGTATGGCAGTTTTTATTAAACCCATACCCCTTTAGTTTCCACACGGCATCGTACCGGAACGGTTATGGCTTGGCGGTGCGGCTCTGCCGATAGGCTGGTAACCAGCCACGGCCGAAGCCTCCCACCAGACCAGACCAAACTTTAGAAATTATGGAATTAAGTATAGTCTATTCAGGATCAAACCGAGAGTTCCCTCACTCTACACACTAAACAATATAATCACGTGTAAATCTACGAAATTACCACGAATTAAGCACTTCAAAAGCACGCCTCATAAGGAAGTGCTTAAATCAAAGTGGCGTAGCGTGACGGACACGATTACTTAATAAAGTTTCCTTTCGTGAAATACTTAAGTATTTTTCCTTACTACGCTTTTATTTTATAAATGACGGTTCTTCCAGCTTGTACCCATGCATCATGCAAGTCGATATTGTTTTTTTATGTTGTGGCTACATTAAGGTTAACGTCAATCCCCACCAACGCCATAATTATCGTGATAATCAACGCGTTGAAATGAGTGATCACACTTGAACGGTTAACGTCTAATGTCAATTACATTGGGGTTAAAAAATCGTCTAACGCCAAACGGCATTTGTGAGAGTTAGAGAGGGATCTTCCAACGCTTCGCCTTCCGGAGCGATGTCGCCATTCTAGTACCTTGGGAGTTGGGACCCCAACGACTATCGGTTTTTAGGGTTCCGTACCTTTACAGGAAAAAGGGAACCCTTATAGGATCACTTTGTTGTCTGTCTGTCAAGAGACCTATAGGGTACTTACCGTTGACCTAGAATCATGTTTGGCAGGTATGAAGGTCTTATAACAGAAATAAAGGGAAAAATCTGAAAACGGTGATTTTATACTTACATTACAAAAAAAATGTTAATTTTTTGTATGATGGTACGGGACCCTTCCTGAGCGAGACCGACTCGCACTTGACCGGTTTTTAAAACTATGTGCCTTGCCAATTGCCACTTCAGCCTCGCCACCCCATGAGCTGTGTCAGTTAATCTCGTTCTTCTCCGGATCTCCTCTCTCCATCGCTCGCTGAGTGACTTCAAGCTTTCTAATGAGGCCCATTGACCATGTCTCGGATCCATATGTCAGCATTGGCAACACGCAAAATTACCTTTATCAAAATCCCTTGAAGAAGGCTTCTTCAATAGTATGGGTTCATGGTCTTCTCTCCTCCAGGTTATCTTCGGAGGCGGATGGCCGGTGGCTTTGCATGTCAGGGTGGCGTTCTCCAACTCTTGCACGGAGACGTCACCCGATGTGTCGTCGCTGACGATGTCCGGCGGTACTGTTGAAAAAAAAATACAAATAAGTGATTAGTAGGAATATACTGAAAAACAATATCAGGGAAAGTGTTAACACGGACGCAATTTTGAGTAATTTAAGTAAGTATTTAGAATGACAGGCGGACGGACGGACGGACAGCGGAGGTCCAGTTGGCACCCTTCCTGGGTAGAAACCCTAAAAACCTCTTCGAGACCACCACAGCGTGGCATTATAAAAAATGTTAAATAACATTTATTTACAAAAGCATGTCAGTATTTAATTATTTTAATTTCATTACACACACAACTACCAAATAAAACATATTTTATAAAAATATTTTCAATAGGTGTATGTATTAATTTCGTTCAAGACCCAAAAATAAATATTTTCCGTGGAAATCATAAAACTGCGGAGCGTAAGTGCGGGTAAGTAATACCCATTATCGCAGAACAACTGTGAAAACAATATTATTAAATATACCGCATTTTTCATCATTACACAGAAACACTGGAAATCGCAAGTTCAAAGGGGAACTATTATAAATAACGACCGCCTGAGTTCGCGCCGGCCGAGCTCGCGAGCTCTTTGTGATGAAAACCCCTCCACTTAGAGAACACAAGAGTTCTACAACTTGTAATCACGCGCTGTTTACAACAACAATTACCACGGTTGGTTTTTCTACAATAGAAAGAAAACAGCTATGATTTTTACAAAGCTGTTTTTACAATTTTGTAAAAATACTTTTTTTATAATTATGTAACTTTCCATCTATTTTCATGCAATAAATTACGTGGATTATTTGCTCCGTGGCGGCCTGATTGAAGGATGAACCAACAAAGAAAGTCTCTTTCATATTTATTTTATTAGTAGTAATTTACCGCATTTTTCATCATTACACAGAAACACAGTCGAATTAATAGCAAGTTCAAAGGGGAACTATTATTTAAAATAACGACCGCCTGAGTTCGCGCCGGCCGAGCTCGCGAGCTCTTTGTGATGAAAACCCATCCACTTAGAGAACACAAGAGTTCTACAACTCGTAATCTCGCGCTGTTTACAACAACAATTATTACGGTTGGTTTTTTTTTACAAAAGAAAGAAAATATCTTAATTTTTTACAAGTTAATAATACCCGTGACTTTGTCTAAATGGATTTAGCTTTTAGAAAACTCTTTAGTTTTCGGAGATAAAAGTAAGCTATGCCCGTCTCAGGATACGAGCTATCCTTGCAATCTGTTTAAAATCGGTTCGACGGAAAGGCTGCGAAGGTTTTTTATACTACCTGTTACGGTTCACGATGAAGGTTCAAGAGATACAGCCCGCTGACAGACGGATGAACGGACGGACAGTGGAAGCACTGTAATAGGGTCCCATCAGCAACCCTAAATTTCCCATCGGAACGCTAAAAAGCATCAAGTCTTTATCAATATAATGCGGATGCCCATAGTTTTAATATAATACTCTGTAAATAGCGCCATAATCTCTCGCAGCTCAATAACTCAACTTTCTATAGCTTTCGCCACATCAATAAATCTTGTACGAAACAAGAAAGATAACGATATTTTTTGATATTTTCGGCACGGAGCGACCGCGGGACCTTCACGTCCGACGATGATATGAGCAATCTTTTTGCTACAAAATATTACAAGCACCTATATACCATTTTTCTTTACAGGAATATTGTCATATTATCCTAATATTAATAACTATAACTAGTCAATTATCGCCATAGAATATTTTCTTAGGTATATGGAGCAGCCTTGTCTGATATCGAAAGCCTAAGTTAGAATCTCATTACGTCACGTTTCTAACTATGCTTCAAAGGTTTGAAACGATATTCCCAATAACCCCATAAATTCCCATACACTCTGAAACATGCACACCTCTTGGCAACGTCAATCAAACAGGCTTAAACCCCATGACCAATGATCCACGGTGGCTGTTATTTATACGAGCTATCGACGAACACATCAATCATGGCGGATTGCACCATACAGAGGAAGAAATTAAGCCCCTACTGACAGTATATTGGGGGTCGACAGTTTACTGACATAATTTGTTTTGGAATTGGATATTTTGGATAAATCGAACGGGTTTACTTCGAGCCCTTCCTATTTGAGCATTTGGATATACCTACTTATTATATTTGGACGTGTCGATAAATATTATTATGGTGGATTCATTTTTGTAACCAACGTTTATTTTTCCAATAAATTACGTTTATATCTAAATCTAAATATATAAAAGGAAAGGCTAACTGACTGACTGATCTATCAAAACACAGTTCAAACTACTGGACGGATCGCGCTGAAATTTATACCTAGAACATATAGTATTTGATACACTTTATTGATAAGATCGCCATTTGTTTTAACCCCCGACCCAAAAAGAGGGATGTTATAAGTTTTACGTGTGTATCTGTGTATCTGTCTGTGGCATCGTAGCTCCTAAACTAATGAACCGATTTTAATTTAGTTTTTTTGTTTGAAAGGCGGCTTGATAGACAGTGTTCTTAGCTATAATCCAAGAAAATCGGTTCAGCCGTTTGAAAGTTATCAGCTCTTTTCTAGTTACTGTACCCTTCACTTGTCGGTGTTAAAAAAATTTAATTTACACTTGTACAATATATTTCCTATATTTTGATTATTCATAGAGTATTCTAAGCAAAATAAAACAAATAAAATGCGAAAACAATATTCTCGTAAAATATTATTTATTATTATCAAATAAGCAATAACATTGTCAAGAAGTTCACAGGCGCTCTTTCATACAATATGAATTCCTACAAAATTCAAACAAAACTAATAAACTCGGAAATAGGGAGAAAAGAAACGTCAAACTTCGCAACGATTTGAAAGAAATTTCCATTCTCCACCAACTGGCCAAGGAGAAATGGCTGTAAAAAACTAATCGAGTCGCAAAGTCAGGTCGCGTTCGAATATGGAACAAGTTCGAAATTGGAAAAGGAATCGCGACAGCCGCCATGCAAATCGCGGGCGCAAATAAAAGTAAATTGGCAAACTTTCAGTATTTTGAGGCTAGTGAAATACATTCCGAACTGCCCAAGCTGCGGGATTTGTGAGAAATGTTAATTTGCTACACCGTTTCTCGTTTCGTCCGTGTTCCAAAGTTTATTTTTCTAACTGCGCTTTATTGCGATCTTATATTGGAGGAAAAACCTACCCACTAGTGGCTAAAATTGATTTATTTATTTTATTTATTCAAGTAATTTAGGTAAAATAATAAAGCCTTTTATTACTGAAAATACAAATTTACAATACAGTGGACCCCCAGTAATCCGGCCCCTGTCTAATCTGGCACCCCCTGTAATCCGGACTATAGGGGGTCTTAGGCAATACTCTATAATCCGACAAATTCGATAGTCCGACAATGTCCTGCAAAATGTTTGTCGGATTACCGAGGGTCCACTGTATTACCTATTTCGTTTAAAAATACCTTTCTGTTATGAAAAATTAAAATCAATATTTATTAATTTATTTCATGTAGAATAACTGCATTTTATGCTACGTCTATGACTACCACTGGTTGGGAATGTAAATTCTACTGAGAAGAGCTGGCAAGACAAACCCCTTCTCATTTTGAGATGACACTCGTCTCAGTAGTGGGACAGCGATCGGTTGATAATGATAATGACGAAAAATGATAAAACATAAATAGAAGTACATGTTATATGGCGGCCTTATCTGGTAAAATCTGTCAGGTAACCATGTTGCAAAGGATACATGTATTTAATGACCATTGAAAACGGTTTTCAAGGAGTATACAAGTATACTTGGGTGGAACTTATCCTATAAGTTTCGCAATTGTCTGGTAAATAAATAGACTATTTTTCTTCCTTCTTGTCTATATCCTACAACGTATACAAAATAAACTTCTTTCGAAGCAGAAACGAATAGCAGAAGTGTACAAACGTGTCTTCCCGCGACACTGAATCGCAACTTTATCTTATTCCCAACTTTCTCGAGAAAGATTAAGGCCTCAACACACTCAACGCCCACGAAACGTAATGAAACGCAGCTGCTAGGAGTTGTAATGCCCGCTCTTGAACTTATGTGAATGGCACGACTATGGCTACCTTTTGCACTTTTTTCGGGACGCTAACAAATTTTCGCTCTGCGATTCGCATGCGAGTGAAGGACAACCTTAAAAAATAAGGACTTTTGTCGCTTAGATATTTTATATCCCTGATATAGTTTAAGCTGTAAAACACTTCAGCATTAAAGTAAATTGAACCTTGACAGTTTTGTTTTAAAGCTCAATTATGTTCATACATCTAGAGGAACGCTGATAAATTTTGAATTTAAAATCAGTGGTACTGAATTTATGACTTCAAAGTAAGCATATTTAGTTCTATTTTACTCTAAGTTGTTGTCCTTTGACGTTCAAATTCTATCAAAGTTAAGTCTCATACTAATCACACTGTAAGTACACAAGCGTTCCTGCATGCCGTGCAGTTTTTGTCACACTTTTTGTCTGTTGATGCCTTTATTCCTAAGTTTCGCGAGAAATGTTTTAATGTCGGATTTTTATTTTCCCCATTGGGAAGTGACAGCGTTTTTACTTAAAATTTTCTACCGTTTTGTTGCTTTGTTGTGAAGTCTTCAGTTTTGTGCTTGTATTAATTTCTATATTATCTCTGGTCTAGTTTGGGGGTAGTCTTCGGCCGTAGCTAGTTACCACCCTACCGGGTACGGTGCCACGTATAATAAATCGATTAGGGGTACTCTTATTCGTTAAGCAGTTAAGTATCCGGAATCGAATCTAAGACCTTTCACGTATAAGATCACAATATTATAACTGAACTAGGGAGGTAGTAATACTACGATATTTCCTAAGATGTCAAACCGGTACAAAAGTTGCTTTTGATCTTAACTAACTCTTCCACCGTTCATCCTATATTTAGTAAATCAATCAATCAAGGAAACCTTTTCAAAGATTTCAATATATCCCTTCATTGCTAGTTTTGTCGCTGTAATATTGGTCCCAATAAACTGAACAAGTTGAAATTGAAAAAGAAATCCCGGGGCGTATGCAAATACTACAATATTGCTAAACTATTCGACACCCTCTCGGGAGAAGATTTTCCTCTCTAGGCCCTTAGTATGAGATTTTACATTCAACAACATTAATAGAGTTTGAGCGTTTTTTTTTTTTATAGACTAGCGCTTGCCTGCTATCAGACCTGGTGGCAAGTGATGATGCAGCCTAAGATGGAGCGCGCTTGCCTAGAAGATTATCTATTCACTCTTGACTTGAAGGTTATATTAAATTGGAGGAGAAAACTGATGCTGGAAAGGCATTCCATATCCTAGCGGTTCGAATTAGAAACGAGGAGGCAAATCTCTTCGTACGTATCCGTGAAATTTAAACTACGTACGGGTGCAGACCGTGGCTTTAAAATATTTCAGTGTTAAAGTAAAATGGAACTTAATTGCCTAGTTTTAAAGCCCAATTCCATACATCTACAGCCAGCGCTCGAAGCGTAACTTGTAAAATAAACATCAGTGGTGCTGAATGTTTGACTTTAAATCAAGGACTTATAAGTCCATTTTACTTTGACGTTATTATGTTTTAAGGCCCTTACTCTACCAATATAAAAACTTAATTTATGACGATCTGTCATATGTTAAGCTATGAGTAAAGTGAAGTCAAAGAAACTTAGTCGTTTCATAGAGTCAAATGAAGGTAACATTTGACACTTGCCAGTGTAGGTGAAGCCTTAGTTTCGTTAGAAGTTCCCGAACTATCGTGAACTGTGACGTTAGTGAGATATAAAATCTCATACTAAGAACACTGTGCATAACTGGTGGGTACAGTCTGTATTATAAGTGTCTTGCTTCGAGGAATATGAGAAATACAACTTTAATAAAAGTGAATTTCTTGCTTGCCCTTGAACATTTTCAGCTGCAAAGTTTAACCTGCTTTAAAATTAAAATAAAAAAGCTTACAACTCGAAATATCTTCAGAGAAGATCCGACAAAAACTAAGGGGCTTTACATTTAAAAAAATTAAGAAATTCATCTAGAAGTTTTTGCAGCGTATCTACTAACCTAATTTTAGTAAAAACTAGTGCAATTAATAATTAAATTTGCACAAAGTCTGGAAGCAAAGACTTAAAAAATGTGTCTAATTATAAAATTTCCTTTCATTTATTCACTTGCTTTCATCTCAGCTTAAGTCGCCAATCTTAAAGTTTATCCAGGAAAGGTCCAGAATTTTAAGATAATATTGTACTTAATCTTGATCAAAATAAGGTTTAAAATCCTCAATAGTTTGTACATCTTGAGATCATCTTCAACTACATACAATAAAGAAATTCTAAAAATAGTGCGTGTATTAAAACCTAACCTAACTTAATAAATATTTATTTTTATTAGTTTCTTCGTCATTTCTACTGCTGCAACATCAAAAAAAAAGGTTACACCCACTGTCTTTTTCACTTTTTATGTTCGTAAAGTTTTCCTTTATGCCGTGTTTGAGCGGACTAAAACTGCTTTTTATTCTCTTGGGCATAAAAATGTTGTACTTATGGAAATTTCTATAGTGCCTGAGCCTCCCATGCTCTTCTGGTAGTTTTATGTATAAGCTACAGTTGGCGTGACGTCAAAATCTCCGAACTTGAACTTGCGCAGTGGGTGATTTATCAATGTATGGCTAGAGCATACGTAATTATTTCAGAAGAGGTAAAGTATGAGAGTGAACTCAGCCACAGGTTGCGTATCACCGTTTCATTTCCTCGCAACGGAAGAGAAAAATAGAGTATTTAACTAACATGTGGGTTATTTGTTAGACCTACATAATATTAAGATAGCAGAGCTCTTAAGTTATAGTTTATAAAAAAAATAAGTAGGTAGGTAGTTTAGCTTAGAGTACACTGTCGCATTAGGAATCCCTGTAAGGGCAGTGTACATTATGAATAAATAAACAAATAAACTCAGGATTAAAACGCATTCAAATCGATTCTATTAACATGTCATATGAAATGGCTCATTTTGGTCCCTTGTTGAAAAATCTACTACTTAAATCTTACCTGGACGTTAACTCAATTTTATTCCCCCTTTTCGAAATTCGGAGATGGTAACCCCGGCCTGAGCAATGACGTTAATATTTCACGGCGATATTTCAACCTTTAACGAGGTCAATTTTTAATTCTTTAGACACGGTTTTAATTTAGAAACGTCGCGTTTCACATTAATGAGTCTGTTTCATCATTCAAAGAGACCAATTAGTGTACGGACGTATTAATTGCAAGGTAAATTAATTTCCACATTTATTTATGTTACTACTGACTATTCCAATGAAAAGCCTGTTTCTTTTTGAAAAGGGGGTTTTTGGATGTGGCTTAAGGTCAGGAGGAGTAAGGCCATCTATACTAATATTATAAAGAGGAAACCTTTGTATTTTTGTATGTTTGTATTGAATAGGCTCAAAAACTACTGGACCGATTTCAAAATTTCTTTTACCATTACTTAGAGGGAATCTTCCGAATCCGTATAGGCTATATTTTATCCCGGAAAATAGACAGGATTTTTCGTGGTAGTGTCCACCCGTGCGAAGCCGGGGCGGGTCGCTAATTACAAATACAAATAGGTACATTGAGAACTAACTAAACCACGCGGCTTCTTTCGGATGAGATTTCAGAAAATCCTTTCTTGAGACCTTTCTGACTGCCTTGAGAGAACCTGCAATTTTAACAAGACAGCATTTTAAGTCGATTTCTACTTATAGCATCAACCTTTTTAGCCCAGTGGCAAGTAAGTTTTATTTAGTTTTTTGAAAATGTATTTCTTTATTCCAACTTTTTTTTATCATAACTGCAGGTATCTTCTGATTTTTTTTAATATCTTAGTAAGTATAACTTTATATAATGTTTTTAACGCTGACTCTTGATTTTTTTATTTTATGACTGCATTAGGAATCTTTGTATTTATAAAGCAAGCAAACCATGGGCGATAACACAGAATTTAAAAAAAAAGAACAAATAGGGTAGACGGGTAAAAAAGAACGAAAAGTTATAACATAAAACTAATCTACTAAGTCTATGCAATATATCTGTGTTCCAGTATTTACCCTGCAATGTTAGAGGGGGTTGGGCGGAATTTATGAGGGCTCAAAGATACCTTCAATCTACCGCGCCCTAATGGTGCCATAACTCACGTGAGCACGGACAACGTTTTTAGTGTTCTTTGTGACTTGTTTGAACATGTTTGAAGAAAAGTATTCGCATAAGGATTATTCTTTCACGGGGATGAAACTTTTCTCACGTTCGTATTACGTGAAACGGCAAATTCTCTCTTATCATCTCTCCCTTTGTTACAGGCGCAAAATGTAACCCAAATAAGCATTATATTCAACTCAACTCAAGAATACAACTATCTAAAGGTACTACAACTTGGGAGAAACAACTTTGACAAGGAAGCTGACAGAAGAATACAGCTCGGCTGGGCAGCTTTTGGAAAACTGCATCAAATCTTCCATTCGTCGATACCCAGACTAAAGTCCTTAGTGAGTGTCTTACCTGTGATGAAGCATGGCACTGAATTGTGGCCTTGTGCACAAGTCGCTCAGCGTGCTATGCAGCGGGCTATGTTTTGTGTCTCTCGGAGGGACAAACCGTAACGATGAAATTCGTTGGAGAACCAAAGTGACCGACAAAGCTCAGCGAATTAGCAAGCTAAAGTGGCAGTGGAGTGAACAACCGATGGCCGCTTGACAAACGTGTACTGGAGTGGAGACCTGCAAGTGCAGTGTGGGACGGGACGACTCCAACTCGCTGGATTGACGATCCCAGAAATTGGAGGAAAATATATTAATAATTTGAGGACATATAAAAAAAACCGGCCAAGTGCGAGTCGGACTCGCGCACCGAGGGTTCCGTACTCGGGTATTTTTTTCGACATTTTGCACGATAAATCAAAAACTGTCATACATAAAAATACATAAAAATCTGTTTTAGAATGTACAGATAAAGCCCTTTCATATGATGAGCATCATATGAAAGGGCATATGCACTTGGTATAGTTATCTTACATTGAAAATTTAAACACATTTTAATTTTTTTTTTAAATGATGTAATCACAAATTCACAGATTCACAGTTTTCGGATTTATTCCTTTACTTGTGCTATAAGACCTACCTACCTGCCAAATTACATGATTCTAGGTCAACGGGAAATACCCTTTAGGTTTTTTGACAGACAGACAGACAGACAGACAACAAAGTGATTCTATAAGGGTTCCATTTTTCCTTTTGAGGTACGGACCCCCAAAAAATTATAAATATGACATTGAAGTGCGTCAATATAATTACCAACTTGAGTCAAAGTTGTTCTACTATCTCAATTCTCAATCTATTTGAGCTGACAAGCATTCATGAAGCATGTATTTTATTTTTCACCATTATATTGCCTTGACAGTGTTCAACGTTTTCATTTTCTTGTTAGCGAGGTTTTAATCAATTGCTACGGGCCTTCATTTCCATCAGCAGTCGTACTTAGTGCAAGGTTCACACTAATTGATTTCCGCTGCGGAGTGCAGCTAGTAGCGATTGGTGTAAATTGTATATTCATCAAGATTCAAGATTCATCACACTAATATTATAAAGGAGAAACTTTGTATGTGTGTGTGTGTGTGTGTGTGTATGTTTGTTACTCCTTCACGCAAAAACTACTGGACGGATTGGGCTGAAATTTAGAATGGAGATAGATTATACCCTGGATTAGCACATAGGCTACTTTTTATCCCGGAAAATCAAGGAGTTCCCACGGGAATTTTAAAAAACCTACAACCACGCGAACGAAGTCGCGGGCATCAGCTAGTTTATTCAATATAAGTTCTTAAACTATTTTATAGCACAAAAAGTTATTCTAAATATTACTTTATAATATTTTGCTATTTATTATTTGTTAGTTGATGTGCCTTATAAACAGTAGGTATACAATGTTAAAAAGTTGGTAAGAACGTAAATAGGCATCAGAACGTTGTGATTTATTATTAGATGATAAATAAAATTAGTATTTTCCTGAAATCTCAGCTGTATAGTATGTGATGGCCATTGATGTAGAAGGAATTTATCATTTCTTTTTGTTAACTGGTTTGCTGTAATGTCGTAGTTTTGCTGATAGGGTGGTAATTAACTATAAGTAGCTGAGACCAGAAAGAAGCGCTCATTACCTTGACGGGTTTTCTAATTATCATGGCCAAAATTAATGACCATCAAAAAGTAAGTTATTAAAAGTAATAGTGTAGTTTCTAATTACTTGGCAATAATTCTATAAATACAATGGATAACTTACACAGCTGAAACTTTGTCTTACTTTCACAAAAATGACATTTTAAACAACTATTTCCTGTAATAATGCCTGTTACGTTGATACAAATTATGCCTTCTGTCGATCACAACGTGCGATAAAACTCGACGGTGTAAACTCAGCTTTATTTTCATAAAAGCTGAGATTGTAAACAGCTGTTGTTTATTTATTATGTAGTGGGTTGAAGCAATCACGTCCTGTGTGACGGTTACGTTGTAATTACGCCGGAAAACGGACATTTGTCCCAATTTACTAATAACGCCACTAAATATTATACAAAATAAAAATAAACTAAGTACACCATGATAACATCGAATGTCTTATTATGAAAACATTTTTATAGTAAAATTATAGACAAATGAAATCATCTCTTAGGAGGTTACTTTGTATTTTTTAAATCCCATGGTAGCTTATTGAATAAAATCACAAAAAAAAACACGTCAATCCACGTTGCTGCTTTGCGGAGTGATTGAAGGATAAATCGACAAACAGACGTATTTTCACATTTATGTAATACTAGCTGATGCCCGCAGCTTCGCCCGCGTGGATTTAGGGTCTGAAATCCCGTGGGAACTTTTGATTTCCCAGGACATAAGTAGCCTATCCGTAATAGCCTGTCCCCGGGATGCAACGTGTTTCTGTATCACGTAAAAACATTTAAACGGATGATCCTTAAAAAATCCCGAGGGATCACCAGGATTTAGGAATGCAATTCCTTACAGCATCAGGGTTGAGGAGTTGGGTCCTCGAGGTCAACGACAAGTCTTTACATGGTACAGATACCTTCAATATCAATCAATTTATAACGAACAGTTTCTAAATCCCATCAGTATTGATGGTGAGGTCCCCTACAGTATCAGGATTGAGGAGTTGGAATCCAATTTTTTTATGAAACAATGTCACATAGTTCCTCTATCGATTAAAAAAAAAATTACGCAAATCGGTTCAGAAATCTCTGAGATTTCGGTGTACATAGGTAGAAAAACACAACTCCCTTTTTGAAAGTCGGTTAAAAAAGTAGCCTATTTTACGCCCTGGTCAATCCTCAACTTGTCTGTAAAAATCCCGTCAAAATCGGTTCAGCCGTTCCGGAGATTAGCCTTTTCAAACAGACAGACAGACAGACAGACAGACAGACAGACAGACAAAAATTTTAAAAACGTGTGATTCAGTGTTGGTATCGTTCAAATAACCATATGAGCTTAATATGAGGTAGTTATTTCGAAATTACAGACAGACACTCCAATTTTATTTATTAGTATAGATATTAGTAGTAGGTACGTGAATGTGCTATTCTTATAAAGGAAGTTTTGCCGTGAAAAATGTTCCATGCGGAAAATGCATTGAAACCCAATAAAGCTTGAAGTTATAAGATAGCTTCTTATAACTATATAAGATAGATTTATTTTTAGAGAAGCCATAATTTTACTCGTATATCGACATACTATAAATATATAAACCTGTCATCCACAAAAAATATTGCTTCCATTCGACATACCTAAATAATAACATTTTAGATCTGTCTTCCATAAATCAACCCCGTTTAGAACTATCAATATTTCAAACAAACAATACGTATTTGCTATTACTGGCCATAAATTGCGAATACATGCCTGGCCCGCGTATGCGTTATTAGTTATTACTAACCAACGTGAAATGCTCGTTCAAATATTTCGTAGTTAACTATTTCGAATTACGCATTGGCCAAGTACTCGTAGATAGGTATTTATGGCCGATTTTAGTCTACTTTGATCTGCATTAGACCGGGGATAAAATTACAGTGGAATACCGTTGGGATAAAATGTTACGAGTACCGTATCCCGCGCGTCATCGACACTGCCAAAAGTAGTTTACTTTACATAAGTTTGTATTAAAAATGGGATAGTAAATAAATGATTAAGTTACATTTCGATACTTACAATAAAAATATCGTATTTTTCGTAACTTTATACTTAGGAGAGCGTGTCAAAAATTTAAAAGAAAATCTGTTAAGCCACGCTATCCAAACTTAAAATTAATGTGTGTCTGCAAATTAAAATCTACATGTTTATGTAGTTTATAATATTATCTTGTACTTTACTATTTTTTTTGAGTTACAATTATTTTCCGCGGTATATAAATACAATACAAAATGGAAATTGTAATTAGACATACAATTCTATGTTGTGTGATAGTATTTCCTTTATACCAACTTCCCTCCGTGGATAAAGTATACAAGAATCCTTACCGAATACATCAATGCAGCCAATCTGCCAGGTCATGGTCGGCTGGGTGTTGATCTGGCACATGTAGCACCCTCGATCCTCAGCCCGGAGTGGTCTGATGCGGAGCTGCCAAGTCATGGGCGCGTCCAGGCTTACTGCGTATCTGGAGCCGAGAACTGCTCGCTCGTGCATCGTGAGAACTGTCTGGTCTTCGGCTCGGAGCCATCCCACCTGGACAGAAAATACGATAAGTTTAAATTAAAAATTTATAACACCCCCGACAAGTGAAGGTTACAGTAACTAGAAAAGAACTGATAACTTTCAGATAGCTGAACCGATTTTATTGGATTTTATAGATAAGAACACTCTCGATCAAGCCACCTTTCAAACAAAAAAACTAAATTAAAATCGGTTCATTAGTTTAGGAGCTACGATGCCACAGACAGATACACAGATACACACGTCAAACTTATAACATCCCTCTTTTTGGGTCAGGGGTTAAAAACGGGGTAGGCATAGCATGCAAGTCCAAAAAACAGCTCCAGATTTTATGCTATATAGGTAGGTATATTTTAGGATTACGTATCCGAAGGCTGATAAAATGATCCTTTTACTAAGCCTCCGCTAGTCGTCGGTTCGTGCGTCTGTCTGTCTGTCTGCGGGCTGTATATCATGAACCGTAATAGATAGAGAGATGAAATGTTAACAGAATGTGTTTTCTATTGCCGCCAAAACAACAAATAGTAAAAATATCAAAATGGCCGCATTTTGGTATTTTTACTATGAAAATAAAAAAATTAATAAGAGTTCTAGTACGATGATAGTACGGAACCCTTCGTGTACGAGTCCGACTCGCGTTTGACGGGTTGTTATTATGAATAGTGAATTTAATTCAAACATAATAGCAAGTAAAAATACTACTACGTAGTACTACTACACTACTAGCAGTAGTATATACCTAGTGTATTGTCAGCGTCCCTTTGACATCTTTTCATTTTCACGACCGAAATTTTTTTTAACTGAAAAGTAGCTTAAAAATCTCTATCCCTGATGAAACTTTTTTGTCAACTCTTTCGAATAAATTCGAACAGAGTTTAGTGGTTGAATCGTAAAAGCTCGCACACAGATAACTCACTTTTGAGTTTATATTAGGGATGGATTGGTTGGTTTGGAATAATATTTATATTGGTTTGGATTAATAATTTCACTGATGACACTTACACGACGAAACTAATTACTTACAATCATCGATAACGATTTTCATCGAAACATACAATGGTATAAATCATAGACACGAAGAAATAACATTACGTTACGTAACTTTTTCATGAAATAATCAGAATGAGATACTTAAAATAATTTATAGAAATGTTAGATACAAAGTGTGAAATATACTAAACAGAATAATATAATATATAAAATAGAAAGGTAGGTAGGTTAGGTACAAAGTGTTACGTTTGTATAGAAAACTCAAAGATACATAATATTATAAAGTTCCACGAATTCTTAATAAGCGCTCAAAGCTTTGATTTCAATAAAGTAAAGTATATTCCGAATATGATTTTAGATAGGTACAAAATAACACGTGATAAATTTCACACACCAATAGCCTTTAAAATAAGGGTTTGACTCCGACTTTCGAAATTAGGTGTGATTGGAACAAAAAGCTCCGCCTCTAAAGCATATCTATTAAAAATTAATAAATGTTAAAACACGGTGTAAGAAAAGCCATAAAGTAACCTACGCCTTTGATGCATTAGTGATGGCACGAACTTCTGGAGCTGTCATCGTTCTTGCCCTAAGGACTAAAAAAATCCGCGATCAAAATCATAGAGGTCAACGAACGTTACTTTAATAGGCGCGTCGTAAGTGGGTCATTGACCCCAATTTTGAACGTTATACATTGCGGGTGTGAAAAATACTAAATCACTAAAAACTACAAGATGAGACAAATGATTATTGGATTGTGTTAAGGTACTATATAATAACGCTAAGTTTTTGCTAGCGTTCTGGTTACACCCTGTATTAGAAGATTACAACTTTAATAGGGCTCTCTCCTTCACTTACTCCATACAATCGTAGTTCCAATTTCATTTGAATATTACGCAACCAAAGTCCATGAAATTTTGCAGACATATTCTAGAAACTAATATCTGTGCCTATGGTGTTTTAGATTTTTCTAAAAATATGTAGTTTTAAAATTACAGGGGCTCAAAGATTTGTATGTGAATTTTAAGACCGCGTAACTTTGAAACCGAATATTTTAACAGAAGTCTGGAAAACCACAGGTATAGATATTAGTTTCTAGAATATGTCTGCAAAATTTCATGGACTTTGGTTGCTTGATATTCAAATGAAATTGGAACTACTTTTGTATGGAACGAGTGACGGAGAGACCCCTCTTAACAAGAATATCTCAATCAAGCGTATAAAGAGAAAATAGAGTATACGAGCTCAACATTTACTCCAACGTAGTAATTAAAGTCTTAGGAACTATGTCGATTAACATCAATTACAGAGTTCTCAAAACAGCGGGTTGGCGAGATGCCTGCCGCATAACAATGCACAAAAATCAAAATGCACCTCCCCGGTTTACGAGACGCGTCGTGAATTTTAATACAACACAACATTGATACTAAATACCCAAGATATTACAATTTTTTTTTTAGGATTCCATAGCTATCCGAAGGGCGTTAGTTAGCCTTCACTGTCCATCTGTCCGACCGTCCATCCGTCTGCCCATCCGTCCATCCGTCTGTCTGTCAGCGGGCTGTACCTCCTTAATCGTAATAGGTAAAGAGTTTTCACAGAATGTGTATTTTTTATCCGCTCTGACGACAAATAATTAAAAAAAAAAAGTTAAAAAAAATAAATTGTCCGACTTGCAATTGACTGTTTTTTATGTTTCGAAAAAATTAGAGCCTTGTACACATTGATCTCTGAGGATTGAACCAATGCACTAAGCAAAAATGCACTAAAAAAACGAATGTGTGGGACTACTTGGCGCATATTTGCGTGCGGCTGACTTGCCAAACTTTCGAAAAGAGGGATAGTTGTAAGTGTTCACAAATGTGCATCAAAAGTACTGCAAATTAGATAATCTATGCAAAATATGTTAATAGGTTGTGAGTTTGTATTGTATGCCCAGCTAGTTTCAACTGCACGTGACAAAATCGTTGAGTGCAAAAGCACTAATAGTGTTAGATCGAATCAACTGTCTATCTTGAGTAAAGCATATCAATGCGACACATGGACCTTTTAGACCACAGCGTACGAAAGACTTTGAATTTTAATAGAACTGATGTGCAGTGAAGAATTTTAAAGTGAATTATTTTACAAGATTTTACAGATACGGAGAGACGTTCAATTGTTTTCTTATCCGACTTAAAGGTATTAAAACGAACGATTTATTTCACACAGTGTTTACTAGTTTGACATAATCTAATAAGACATTTATAACTATTAGTGTGAAAATACAGGGGTCTAGGCTACGAATATGACTTTGTCCCATTCAGTGTCGAGATCCTTGGGTCCTACTCCCTTGACTCCGTAGGGTCCTAGCGTTATAAGCCTTTTTAGGGAAATAAAAAATTTATAACTATTTGAATTTTAGGTACATATACTTACAAATAACAATTAAGTCTCTTAAAATCATCATTATAATTCATTAGACATAGACCCAGTTTGGTTTGTCTAACAGCTAACTATATGTAAAAGTGTGTCTGTCTGTTACCTTTTCACAGCTTACTCGATAAGCCGATTTTGTTTGTTGTATTTTGTGTTGGCGAAAGTTTGTGTGTATGTATGTGGGTATGCTTGTTACTCTTTCAGGCAAAAACTACTGAACGAATTTGACTGAAATTCGGAATGAACATAATATACTCTGGATTAACAAATAGGCTACTTTTATCCCGGAAAATCAAATAGTTCCTACGGGATTTTGAAAAATCTAAATCCACGCGGACGAAGTCGGCTAGTTTCCTAATATTTAACAAATATACAGTAAAAGGATTATAAATAAAATCTTGCGCATTTCTATAATCTACTTAGCACAAAGTAAATTGCATGTACTCGTACCTACCTTTAATAATGAATACTTAATCGCATTAAAGTAACAAATGGACCGAAGATTATTGTTTAACGAATTAATGAATGTAATACTGAATAATGGGAATCCAGTTAACCTTTACTTCAGAGGGATTAATTATTAATTGGTATCAAGAATTACTTACTAAGGGTAAGTCCGCACTGCGAAATTTTACCGCGCGATTTTTCTCGCAGAATTCTGTGGCAAATCGCACCCCTAGTTCAAAAACATTATTTTTTAGTAACTAAAAAGAAATACAGTTTTTCGATAATAATCTACAGAAGGTATTAAAATTTTAAAAGATTTAGAAGAAATCAGTGTGTTTTGAATATAATAAAATTAAAATTCGCAGTTACTTCAGTTTATTCTCGTATAAGATAATCAAGTCAGGGATGAAGAAATGAGGTTATATCAAAAAGCGAGGTTGTTGTGTTGAAATAGTTTTGATTACGCCTCGGTTATATTATTATGTCACAGAATTCAGCGAGAAAAACCGCGCGGTGAAATTTAGTAGTGTAGGCTTACCTTAAAACACAAGTAATATAATCTAACGTTGATTACCCGCTTTGGTGGATTTAGACTGATTTATCGGTCGGCTTTAGAAAGTTTTACTTCATTAATTTCTGTAACTCTATCTGCATATCTAAAGGGATTAAAGATAACCAAAAAAAATTATTGAACGAAAAGATAGTTTTGAATACTTTTTTTAATCGATATGGGTTAAGTAAACCCATACAGGTATCTAAGCAAGTTTACTTGGCCTGAGAAATATACCTGTAGTACGCGACAGATTGAGATGACAATCGGGGTATGAGGCGAGGGGACGACCCGCACACTCGCACGGTACGTACCCACACCGATTTAGCGCGAGGGTTGTGCGGCTATGCGGGGCGTTCCCACTCCGATTGCCATGTCGCGTAATGTATGTCAGCGCTTTCGTAATTGTATCTCTTACGAGAAAGAGAGGTATGAGTTTACGCGGTAGAAAGAGAGACCTCTATTAAATTTTAGGTCTCAGCACTGTGCTAACTGGATTGCACTTTATTGCGTCACTGTTCATTTAAAAGTTTTACCGGAGTGATTCTATACCTGGAAAGTACTATTCTGTGGGTTATATAGCTTCTATAACTTAGTTCTCTTGAAAGTATAATATTTCTGATAACTAGTCATTAACAAAGCTTTCTTTACACTTCACAAGAGAAAAACATTTTCTTGCAATAAATCTATACGGCGTTGCGAGTCTGTTGCGGACATTCTTTTCTTTATTTCTTAGAAATCACAGTAAAACTGACCTATTGACCTACCGCTATCACTACTCTGTGGCACAAGGTAAACCAGTGTATTTCCCTGTTGTGATGCAGTCTTTTGTTTCCCTTTCGCTCACTGATTTCTTTTGTTTTTTTTCTCCGATTAGTCGCTTTTGTCCCCGACTTCTTATTGTTTAGTATGAAATCTAATTCCACGTCAGTGATTGAGGTCTAGTTGTGTTATTCTCTAACTCACGTTGTCTTTCAGCCTTGATATTGGCGGCATATATGCCTACTAGCCGATGCCCGCGACTTCGCCCGCGTGGATTCAGGTTTTTCGAAATCCCGTGGGAACTCTTTGATTTTCCGGGATAAAAAGTAGCCTATGTGCTAATCCAGGATATTATCTATCTTCATTCCAAATTTCAGCCAAATCCGTCCAGTAGTTTTTGCGTGAAGGAGTAACAAACATACACACACACACACACACACATACAAACTTTCGCCTTTATAATATTAGTGTGATATCTGCAGTAATTTGACAGCTGCAGTATGATGATAGCAATTATATCTGATTGGCCAGCACTCTCTCACGATTGGCGCAGCAAAAATACCATAAATTCAGCCAAACACATTGAAATTACAGCAATGACTGATGCAGGTTTTCCGCAAACGATAAGCGTATGTTTTTCAATAAGTTTTGACACATATTATTAAAAATAGGTCTGTAATATTTTAATCTCAATATTACAGTAGATTTTTTTGAAGCGCCTGCAAAAAAAATGTACTATAAACACTTTTATTTTTCCGTGCCCATAGGGCGTAGAGAATTGAAATTTTCACAGAGTGTGTATTTCTATTGCTGTTATAACAACAAATAATAAAAAAATCAAAATGGCCGCCACGTAAAAATAATTAAAAAGCACACAATCTTGTGCGATGAAACGGAAACCTTTGTGTGCGAGGCCGACTCGAGGTTATTAAACAGGTAGGTAACCTAAGTAGGTACAACCACATCACACTTCACACTAATATTATAAAGGCGAAAGTTTGTGTGTATGTGTCTGTGTGTGTGTATGTTTGTTACTCCTTCACGCAAAAACTACTGGACGGATTTGCCTGAAATAATATCCTGGATATACATATATAGAACATAGGCTACTTTTTATCCCGGAAAACCAAAGAGTTCCCACGGAATTTCAAAAAACTAAAATCCACGCGGACGAAGTCGCGGGCGTCGTCTAGTAATAAATAAATTAGAGAATTTTGTCGTTGTCTCAGCATTGACAGCGAGGCTGTGCGTATAGAGAATAGTACCATGGGCCGAGTGAGTGACTTGTTCCGCTTATTGTTTTCATGTAATTAATTTTGTGATTGCTTTAGGGGTGACTATAGACTGTGCGTGTTGCGTGGAGGGGCAGTTTTCCGGTAAATTAGATAAAGGTTTTCCTTTATAGAAATAAAGTGGTCTTTTTACTTTGATTATCTTTGATTTATTTATTTTCCTTACTTCTGCTTAGATTTATTTGTATATAAGCACTACCCATGTTATAATACCGAATAGTCCTTCAATTAGGTCACAACGGAGCAACGGATCGACGTGATTTTTTGCATGTGTATATGCATAAAGACCTGGAGAGTAGCATAGGCTACTTTTATCCAGGAAAATCTATGAGTACCCACGAGTTTTCTTAAAAACCTAAATCCACGCGGTTGAAATCACGGGCATCATTTATTAATTCTAGCCGATGCCCGCGACTTCGCCCGCGACTTCGCCCGCGTGGATTTAGGTTTTTGAAATCCCATGGGTACTCACTGATTTTCTGGGATGAAAAGTAGCTTATGTGGTAATCCAGAATATCACCTATCTCCATTCCAAATTTCAGCCAAATCCGTCCAGTAGTTTTAGCGTGAAGGAGTAACAAATATACATACACAAACTTTTGCTTTTATAATATTAGTGTGATTATGTATGAAACTGAGGTTTATTATAAATTGTACCACACTCATATTTATAAGATAAACCTATTAGTAGGTTTAAATATGAAACTGAGCTGAAATAGAGCTTGAGTTTTCGTCACCTTAGGTTGACGAAAACTCAAGCTCTATTTCAGACTATTGTTGTTTTATATCCAAAAACAAGCCACGCAACATGAAAATAAACACAGAACACGAGGCCTAAGTGGGGCGCAAATGTTTGTTCCCACACTAGCCCGGACCGAGGGTTTAGCACTGTTTACTGTAATGGTCAAACTAAGCACTGAAACTACTGTTTTCGGGCAAAACCGTCAATAGTTTGATTTGAGTTTGAACATGCTTTGAATAAACTTATATTCATGCTTATTACCAACACCATGATGCTCACGAGTTTATAACATTTAGGTTGTTTAAAAATCTCATGGGAACTTTTCGTTTTTCCGAGATGAAAAGTACCATAGGTTATTTTTCACCAAGCGAGAAAATAAAGCTAAAAATGTATAAACAAGATAGTACCTGTTAGCCAATCGAAAAATGTTAATTTCAGTTTATTAAAAAAACAGTTTATAGAATTTTTCAGTTTCATTTTAAAAATTTCACTTTTTTAACTGTTTTACAAATATTCGAAACGCATGAAACTGATGAATTCCGCCTGTGACGTCACATGGATTCTGTAAAAAAAATGCCTCTGTTTACTACTCCGTATGACGTCATGACAACTCATGAACCTAAACAAAATAGCGGCTAGCAATTTCGCGGGCAAAGAACTACAAAAAAATGCATTTTTATTGCACTTATCGAATCGAAATAATTTTTTACGAATTTTTCGGATGTTTATTATCACCTTAGGATCAAATTAAGACACTTCCAAATAAGAGTAAATCACACTATTCCATTTCTGGAATGCAAACTTATCTCAGTACCAAATATATGATGTCTACGATGTTATCTACGCGGATAAATTTTTTATGAGTACATGGAAACTCTTTAATTTTTCGGGATAAATAGTAGCCTATGTCCGTCTCTGGATACAAGACACTTATTGATTCCTAGAATGTCTAGGTACAGAAAACTTTTTTGGTCGAACTCAGGACCTTCGCCAAATAAATTAGCCACTAGTCCAACAGGGTTATTTGATTCCTAATCTATCGATTTAAAGGTTTAACATAGTGGGACCCTAATTCGTCATTGGTTTAGAACACAAATGTTTGAACGTGCCCTGAATCAATTTGGTAGTAGTGGTTGAAATAATAGAAACTTGAGTTTGCTATTGGTATTTTGAAGTTTAACTTGATTATTAGGATTCTGTTAAGTGGGATTTAATAAAAACTGCCATACCCCTTCCAGGTTAGCCCGCTTCCATCTTAGACTAGATTAGATTAGATTAGATCGCCGTTTACCATCAGGTGAGATTGCAGTCAAGGGCTAACTTGTATCTGAATAAAAATAAAAAACAAGTGTAAATTAAAAATTTATAACACCCCTGACAAGTGAAGGTTACAGTAACTAGAAAAGAGCTGATAACTTACAAACGGCTGAACCGATTTTTTTGGATTATAACTAAGGACACTCTTGATCAAGCCACCTTTCAGACAAAAAAAAACTAAATTAAAATCGGTTCATTAGTTTAGGAGCTACGATGCCACAGACAGATACACAGATACACATGTCAAACTTATAACACCCCTCATTTTGGGTCGGGAGTAAATAAAAATAAAATCTTTAGTAATGAAGGAACGAGAGAGATAATAATAATATATAGGTAACATTTGATCGTTCTACGAATACGTAGACAGTCGACCACATCACAGTGTACCTAAGTGTGTTCAGTGTAACGGGAAATTCCCGTTCAAATGCCCGAGTGGACACCGCAATTGACGACTCGCATATATCTACATTGCAAAGGGATCGCTCGAGTACTAGTGTGTACTAGTCTAGTCTTTACTCTTTACTGGTCTGCTAGTCTCTGTGGAGTCTGATAGTATTTGTAAACGTGATTTACGGTACACTAGGCTAAGTAATTGTCAATATAACATTGTGCTGATATGTATCATGGTAGTGGCTTTTCCTTGTTTTACTGCCATTACAAGTATTTGCTTACGCTGAACTCAGGCGGTGCAAGATCATAGCGTGTGGTAGTCCCTACAGGAGACTTATGTCTAGCAGCTTGCGTCTTTCGGTTGATGATGATTATGGGTCATGGATGTTTCACACCAAGTAGTAAGTGATGATATATCCTAAGGTGGAGTGAAGAAACTAGACGTCCGTAAGAGAACCAGAGTAACCCAAATAGTTCAGCAGATTGCGATGCTGGAGTTACAATGGGCAGGGTACATAGTTCATTAAACCCTAAGAAATTGGAGGTCCAAGGTGCTGGTATGGTGACTTCACACCGGAAGATACAGCGATCGACCAGAAGATCTCTCACTAGGTGGACAGAACATGAAAAGAATTGCAAGAAGCCGCTGGATTCAAGTGGTGCAAGATCTTGGCGTGGCGTGTAGAAGTCTCTACAACAGACCTTCGTCCATCGGTAGACGATGAGGATGATCATGATGATGATGAAACTTGAATGCTCTGAAGTAGTATGGTTACTACTACAGAGAATTCAAGATACTTTCAGGTTCAAAGTGCCACGAGGCTAGGCTTCAATAATACTTTATTTCTTTGATGATTTCTATGATTCCATTAAATGTCTTAATAAAATAATTTAAAATTCTTTGGACACGTCTCCCGGCGTGAGAGTAACTCCATCGAGCGTCTTGTCCTGCAGGGCAAGGTGGAGGGCACCAGAGGGCGAGGAAGGTCGCCCATGCGATGGACCGACCAAATTAAATCTGTTGTGGGCGATCTCTTGCATATCAGGCTTGCATAGCCTTGTGTACCAGGCTTTCAGCCAGGGAAAAGTGGCAAATGCTCGTGAGGCGTATAACATCTGCCCTCAAAGACGTTGCTTGACTGATGCGTCTGCTTGCGTGATGACCACGATCGCTCTGCTAAGAGTGTTTCGAAGAAGAAAAATTAAATAATCCAGTTACTTACTTTATGTTTTCCAAGGTTTGTGACAGCACAGCCGAGTACCGCTTCTCTGCCCAAGAAGAAAGTGTGGTTTCCGATAGGCCTCTCGAAGGCTGGTTCTTCTGGTGAGAATTTCTTTGTAGTTGGTTGAGAATCTGCAACAAAATTAATAGCTTTAGCATAAGGGATATTTGATTTATCAGCATTATCGTGATCAAGCCATCCTCGGCTCACTACTGAGCACGGGTCTCCTCTCAAAAAGAGAATGGGTTTGGTCATAATCTACCACGCTGTCCAAGTGCAGATTGGAAGACTGGATATTATAACACCAAAATAGCTTCTTTGGAGGACAAAGAGGATATTATCGGTCAGGAACTGTCGATTTCTTGTAACTCTAGCAACCATATCTTAAAAGGCAGCTATGACATTGTCAAATTCATCTAGTCGGGTATCCAAACTGAATCAACGAGACTCGATTGAGATATACGCAGCTAAAAATCCACCCTTTCGGCTGCTAAAAAGAAGCAGGCAAAGCCGTGCCGCCAAGCAATCAATCAAAAAGCAAAATCTTATAAATTACAAGTGTAAATTAAAAAATTGGTTGTCTGTAAAGTCGGTTTACTGACGATAGTTGAACGTGACAACAAAGGCCGATTGTGCTTCTTTGTCGCTCGTTCCGCGCTCTCGCTTGCACTTCAAGCCTTACATGGAACGCCTCAGAGCGAGGTAACGCCGCATGAGTCATGTTTTTTCGTGCGTGCAGCCGGCTCTATCGAATTATAAGACGTTGTCACGTCAAAAATTTATAACACCCCCAACGAGTGAAGGTTACAGTAACTATGTAGAAAAGAGCTGATAACTTTCAAACGGCTAAACCGATTTTCTTGGATTATAGCTAAAAACACTCTCGATCAAGCCACCTTCCAAACAAAAAAAAACTAAATTAAAATCGGTTCATTAGTTTAGGAGCTACGATGCCACAGACAGATACACAGATACACACGTCAAACTTATAGCACCCCTTTTTTGGGTCGGGGGTTAAAAAATGAATCTTTGACTCAAATGGTAAAAGCTAAAAGCTAAAACAAATTAGTTTGATAATACTCTTGAACATTACATTAGGTATTTTACAAAGCTTTTTCAAAAACATATTCTACTCTGGACCACAGAGCCTGAGTTCCCATGGTTGTAGCCGTTTGAAAGCACTCCAATTTGCATAGATGATGTAGCCTCACCGTGAGGCCTTTCTTGGAAATTAATATTTAACATTTAATTTAGTGCGAAACCTGAACTTATTTACAAGTTAAATTAAGATCATTATCGCGGTTGTGGAAATTAGCATATTTTATGTTGCTTTAATTAAATTATTAAGTTACTACTTGATGCCCGTTATTTAAAATATAAAATGCCCGTAAAATAAAATAAATAAAATAAAATAAATTTCGTCTGCGTGGATTTAAGGTGGACGGACCTTACGCGCTTCTTCATACAAACGTATTACGCCTATTATTCTGTTATTAGGACGGATGGACGAACGGACGGACAGACAGACAACAAAGTGATCCTATAAATAAGGGTTTCGTTTTTCCTTTTGAGGTACGGAACCCTAAAAAGATGTAGATTCTCTAAATTTAGTTTAGAGGAAGCCAACAGAATCGGCGCCATTTCAAGAGACTTGCCATGCTTCTTAGCTCGACAGAATCGGGGTTATAGGATTTTGGCTTGCATAATCCATACTAATATTATAAATGCGAAAGTGTGTATGTCTGTCTGTCTGCTACCTTTTCACGGCCCAACAGTTTAACCGATTCTGACGTTTGGTACAGAGTTAGCTTATATCCCGGAGACGGACGGATAGGCTACTTTTAATCTCGGAAAATCAAACAGTTCCCACGGCATCTTTAAATCCTAAATCCACACGGACGTAGTCGCGGGCATCCTCTAGTATTCAAACGAAAATGAAAATACTTTTGTATGGAGCCATTGACGGAGAGAGCTCTGTCAAGTTATCCGTGACAGAAAACACGGATGCTAGCTGAAGGCAGAGTGAACTAGAGTGAGGGAACTCTCGGTTTGATCCTGAATGGACGATATGTCAAATATTAGGCTATGGGTGACGTTAAATCAAGAAAAAGTGTAAATTAAAAATTTATTACACCCCCGATAAGTGAAGGTTACAGTAACTAGAAAAGATCTGATAACTTTCAAACGGCTGAACCGATTTTCTTGGATTATAGCTAAGAATACTCTCGATCAAGCCTCCTTTCAAACAAAAAAAAAAAACTAAATAAAAATTGGTTCATTAGTTTAAGAGCTAGGATGTCACAGACAGATACACAGATAAACAGATACACACGTCAAACTTATAGGCGATTCTAGCGTCAAATTTAGGAACATTTGACGCCTGTCAATGACTTCGAAGCCACGACGTTTTGTTACCAGTTCCCAAACGTCGTGAACTGTGCTGGAAAGCTGTTCTATATCTTAGCAGTTCGTACCAGTAGATATAAAAAAAGTAATAAAAAAGTTATAGGGAATATCCAGTTATTTAATAAGACAAGCTCAAATATTTAAAATCCATCTACTTATTACGCAAGCGGGGCAGCAGGCGTTCGCTAGTGCGCTTCACAAATATTAGCCTCGCTGGCGCTCCCCCTAGGGAAATGTATGGGCGAATAATTTTGCGTCATTGGGAATATTTTTCCTATGTTTTAATTCCGAGAATATTATATTTTTCACGGCCTTTCTTTTTATCTCGTTTTTTTGCGTATCACTTTCAGTAATAGGTAGAGATGTTTCATGTTATATTGAAATTACGCGCGTCGCTACCTATTTCGAATGTTATATTGTACTAGTTGATACCCGCAACGTTATCCGCGTGGATATATGTTTTTGTTTAAATCGCATGGAAATTTTTTGGGGTTCCTTACCTCAAAAGGAAAAACAGAACCCTTATGGGATCAATTTGTTGTCTGTTTGTCGTCCGTCTGTCCGTCCATCTGTTCGTCTGTCGCGGATGTCAAGAAAACTTATACTAACCTATAATAATCTTTTCAAAGAAAGATAACTATACCGAGTAGGGTATCATATGAAAGGGATTTACCTGGACATTCTAAAACAGATTTTTATTTATTTTCATGTAAAGTAGTTTTTGATTGTGATGCAAAATGTCTGAAAATATACCAGCGTACGGAACCCTCGGTGCGCGAGTCTGACTCGCACTTGGCCGGTGTTTTTGTTAGACTTTCCCCAACTGTCGTGAACTGTGACAAAACTTTTGATTGTTTACAAAATTCTTATACCAAGATAGATACTTCTATTTACTAATATTATAAAGAGGTAAAGCTTGTAAGTTTGTTTGTAGGCGGTAATCTCTGGAACTACAGAACCGATTTTGAAAATTCTTTAATATACCTAGGCGATATTTTATTTTCAAAAAAATTAGAGATCCCTAAATTGTAATAAAGTACCCGTGGGAAGCCGGGGCGGGTCGCTAGTATCGAATAAAGGATATTTCAGATGCGGCTATCAAAATATTCCTGATGCCAAGATAATAATGAAGATATTTTAGCACAAGTTATATAAATAGCCGGCAAGTAACAGAACTTCGACTTTAAAACTCAGTGCCTGTAATAACAAAGGCGGATGGTACAAAGTTATACGGGCATTGGCTGTTTGAGTTTCCGATTTTAAACCTTCATTCTAAGTTAGTAAAGTTAGTTATCGATTGGAGTGGAATTCCACGAGTAATCCAGTCAAAAGGTTCCTGGTATATCAGTTCACATGTTGCGGATATTCATGATTCGAAACAACGTTACTACGTTTCGATGCATTGTTATTCAATAACAATACAAAACAAAGAACTTCATGTTTTTTCCTTTTTTTTTTACAAAATACGTAAACCGCAGTTTATCTTCTGTTTGTTTATTTTACATGTTCTTTTGTCTGTCTGTCTGGTCTGCGACTTTTTCAAGGAAAAGTAGATTCTGCTGAGAAGCCGGCAAAATCAAATTATTTTTTGAAAAAGCAGTTTACACTGTTATGTTTTTGTCTAAACTAATATTATAAAGAGAAGTTTGTAGCAACGTTTTGTATGTCTTTTTAACTTGTTTTTGCTTAAAACTTAATGTCCAGTACTATACTAATTTTGAGAGCTTCACAGAACACGATTTCTGTTTGAAATAGCTCTTTTAAGCACTGATTTAATTCAACGATGAAAACCTGTCAGTAACCCGTTAAAAGTAGGCATCGAAAATGCATTTTCGGATAGAACAGTTCTATTTAGGTTATTGATCCGTATTCGTCCACGGCGTGCGGGCATTAGCATTCGGTGACAGGTGCAAACCGCCCCGCGTCACTCCCGTCGCCTCGCCTTACACCCGTCGCTCCACGATAAAAGGCTTTTATTCAATAGAAAATAAAAAGTTTTAACATTGAAAAATGTGTTTTTGATCGATTTCGCATAGAAGCTTTTTTCAGTGAATGCGCGACAACCCTTAAAAATAATTTCGACAGTATGTAGGTATATAAACTACTGTAAAGGACTTTATTCTGATTTTTAATTCGGTGGAATTCGCACAGGGTATAAATTATGTAATACATTGCAATGCCCTGACAGGGCCTCATGTATTATTAATATCACGTGATAATATAAATGAATGCAAATGAATTTATAAATGAAATTTTTGCTTACATAACGAATATGGATGGGATGGGATGGTGAAAAAATGTTTAAATGGTGCCTGCGACTTCGTCTGCGTGGATATAGGTTTTTGAAATACCCGTGCGGTTTCGTTGTTTTCCGGGATAAAAGTAGTGTATGTGTCTGACCAGACAGATTGCGTCCGATAAGTACTCAGGTGGATTTAGGTTTTTTAAATATCCGTGGGTTCTTTTTAATTTTTCGGGACATAAAGTAGACTATGTTCATTGTTCATCCTCGGAATGTAAATTGGTTAAAAGGATGGGCAGTAAAAAGATAGCCGACAGACATACTTTCGCATTTATAATGTAACTAGCTGATGCCCGCGACTTCATTCGCGTGGATGTAGGTTTTTAAAATTCCTGTAGGAACTCTTTGATTTTCCGGGATAAAAGTAGCCTATGTGCTAATCCAGGGTATAATCTATCTCCATTCTAAATTTCTGCCCAATCCGTCCAGTAGTTTTTGCGTGAAGGAGTAACAAACATACACACGCACAAACAAACTTTCTCCTTTATAATATTAGTGTGATAGTGTGATGTGATATTAATAAAAATAGATATACCGCTGGTTACCACTGGTATTGTTCCACCACTTGTATCGTTATACTAAGTACCTACTCGTAAATAAAGAAAAACCTTGGCGCTAAATACGTTGAAGTTTGTTTCATTCTGTAGAGATGTACCTAATAATTATTATTGTTTCTGAGACTATTAAAACCAACTAAGTATTTAAGCAATATACTGGACTCATTAAAATAAAAATATTCATTCGTTCAAAAGGAATTGATCAGCATTTGAGCGTGAGAGCTAAACGATCGGCGACAGGTGCTGCTAATCAGCCTTATGTCACTGTGGCCTCTTTATTTTCCCTTGTTTGTGAAATCGTTAAACTTTTAGATAGAGAGCCAGCGAGGGCCAGACCTTCGTTAATTTATAAAAGCTGAAAGTTTCTCTGCGTACTTGACTTTGTTACCTGATATCCTGTTATCTGTTATCTCCCATAGCCACCATGATCCAAACTTCATAAATGCTGATCGTTCTTTCCTGTGTTGGGGACAATACGCAGAGAAACTTGCAGCTTTTATAAAATAGCAAAATTCTGGCCCTCGCTGGCTCTTAGTCCATTCTAGTGCTAAACCAAGAAACCGCTTAATGACCGAGGACTGATTTTTATCAATCTACGGTGGATTTTAACGATTTTAACTTTGAGAAGTGGCCCGATTTTTGCAAGTGTTCTCTCATCTTTGAAAAGAGCAACCGCCGAGTTTCTTGCTTGTTCTACTCGGTAGGCACGGTATTTAGAACCAATACTAATTGTCTTTTTTTAAATAACGTTATAATATAATAAACTAAAACAAATTGATCAAACTAAAACACATTTAGAATCGCAACAACTAAGCTGAAAATTAGTTTAAAATTCCAAAGTAGTTGTACCAAGTTGAAATAGATTTATTGCTTGTTTGAAAACTATTGATCCTAGAGTCCAAACTCGAAAGTGTCCCCAAACAAGTTTGAAACTCCCATTAGCAGACAGTGTCAGGTGCAGGTGCTAAGTTTTTAACGTTATGCATATTCGTTTAGTAACTTTAAGTTTTGACGACCTCCTTCGCATATTGGTGAGCGCTGTAGTCTTATAAGTGGAAGGTTCTAGGTTCGATTTAGTCGATAATTTTTTCTGGTCCGGTGGGAGGCTTCGGCCGTGGCTAGTTACCACCCTTCTAGCAAAGCCGTACCGCCAAGCGATTTAGCATTCCGGTACGATGCCGTGTAGAAACCAAAGCATATGGGTTGAATGAAAACTGCCATACCCGTTCCAGGTTAGCCCACTTCCATCTTAGACTGCATCATCACTTACCACCAGGTGAGATTGCAGTCGAGGGCTAGCTTGTATCTAAATATAAAAAAAACTCAAGCTTTCAGGAAAGGCGAGAAAGTTACAGTAACCTTCGTTACATTGATTTTCTCAGCTTTCAATGAAATGACTACGGCGGTCCTACCTAGTAGCTACTTATTACGCAGATTATTCCCAAGAGTGAATGAACAGGGGACATCTGGCAGGAAAAATAGCTATTGGCTTTATTAATAAGAGAAAAAAGAAAGATTATTATATCATTTACCTTCTAAATATGGACTTTGGGGTGTATAACATTACTTTGTAGAAACTGGTAATTTTAAAAAAATCAATAAAAAAATATGCTATACATATAGATATAATAGGTATAGGAAGTTTATAAAAAATATTATCGTCTAAAAACAGCAATATATTTTACAGTTTAACTATGGATGAATAAAATTAGATGAAAATGTGATAAAAGGTGAAATTATTTGTATGGATGAAGCCATTTTACATTTTCTTACGCCAGTCATATTAAGTACCTGTCATAACTCATAGTGAGTCAAAAATTTACAGATAATTTATTTCCCCTAATTATTATTACTCTAAGCTGGTCATCTCAGTCAAGTCAATTAGGCAAATGGTGTCATTGATTTTCCGAACACTTAAAGGAACGGGGACACCCTGTTCCGGTAATATTCACGCCGAAGTGGATATTATAGCAACCATCTGGCGCGGTAAGTATGCAATTTGATACGGGTCACTAGATTCAGGACTGTGAGAGTGGTTGCAATATCGAATACTAATCTTACCTACTAGCAGGATTTAGGCTTAGCAAGAACTACGGAAAAGCACAACGCCTTACATAGGTAGATACTACTAGATCACACTAATATTATAAAAGCGAAAGTTTGTATGTGTGTGTGTGTGTGTGTGTATGTTTGTTACTCCTTCACGCAAAAACTACTGGACGGATTCGGCTAAAATTTGGAATGGAGATAGATAATATCCTGGATTAGCACATAGACTACTTTTTATCCCGGAAAATCAAAGAGTTCCCACGGGATTTCGAAAAACTTAAATCCACGCGGGCGAAGTCGAGGGCATCGGCTAGTGTACCATAAAAATAACTCAAAATTTAAAAAACCCCCGACACAACAACCTCTGTAAGAAAACTAGAAGAGAGCTGATAACTTTCAAACGGCTGAACCGATTTTCTTCGACTATATCTAAGAACACTCTCGATCAAGCCACCTTACAAACAAAAAAAACTAAATTAAAATCGGTTAATTCGTTTAGGAGCTACGATGCCACAGACAGATACACAGATACACACGTCAAACTTATAACACCCCTCTTTTTGGGTCGGGGGCTAATAGATAAGCAAGATAAAGTTGAAACTAAAACCCGACTACGATCGTCATAATAAACGCTGAAATATTATAATAAAATTGTTTTTTTGTCGCTTGGTATATTTTAGTGTTGTTGTACATTTATATTCATGAACTTATAATCTTCTCCACTTTCATTTGACATCCCACTCGAAACAATAGCAAAACATTTTTTTTGGACCCCTACTTATTTTGACGGAACATCCTCTAGGACAATTTTTTTCGTATAAAATATAGCTTATGTCACCCGGACCTTCACAACGAATCAATTGACAACTCATTCATCAAAATCGGCTCAGTAATTTAGGCGCTACGGCGGAACACACAGAATTTAGATACAAACATACATACACAGACTGCTAAAATCATAACCCTTCCTTTTGGCTTTACCGTAGTCGGGTAAAAAGAGCATGAATACGTGCGTTGATTTGTTTATGTTTTACTGAATTTTTTCAGTGCGAAATGTTTCATAACGCGAAATAAACAAAAGCTAGGTAGATTTAGACATTTCGTAGATTTAGTCATACTTTAAAGAAATGTCGAATCCTAAACTTCCAGCTCTAAAATGAATATTACATCGAACATCTGGCGCGCCCGTAAGTATTCAATTTGATCTAGGTCACCTGTTTCACAACTGAAAAGGTTATACGGAAAAGATATGGCGCTATACAATGCGGCTTCGAAAATATTTTAAAAATAAATAATATGAGAGGGACACGGCCAAACGTTTTAAATCATCATCAAAATTATATTTTTAACCCCCGACCCAAAAAGTTTGACGTGTGTATCTGTGCATCTGTCTGTGGCATCGTAGCTCCTAAACTAATGAACATATTTTAATTTACTTGTTTTGTTTGAAAGGTGGCTTGATCGAGAGTGCTCTTAGGTATAAATCCAAGAAAATCGGTTTAGCCGTTTGAAAGTTATCAGCTATTTTCTAGTTACTGTAACCTTCACTTGTCGGGGGTGTTATAAATTTTTAATTTACACTTGTCAATACGCAGAAAAACTTTTAGATTTTATGAAATAACGAAGGTGTGTCATGCGCTGTCTCTGTCTGTCTGTCCGTCTGTCTCTCTATTTTTTTCATCACGACTCCACACAATCGCTTTTGTACGAAATTATAATATGAAATGTCAAGAAAACATAATACTGAAAAGTTTATATATTAAACGTTATGGGTATTCAATATTCATAATATCCCACATTATTACTATTTGTTTAGGACGTTTAATATAATACGATGTTCGCTTGTTAACTTCGTCGTGTATAATGTAATGTTTGACCTTTAGCTATCTAACACTATCCGATGCCCGCGACTTCGCCCGCGTGGATTTGGGTTTTTCGAAATCCCGTGGGAACTCTTTGATTTTCCGAGATAAAAAGTAGCCTATGTGCTAATCCAGGATATTATCTATCTCCATTCCAAAATTCAGCCAAATCCGTCTGGTGGTTTTTGCGTGAAGGAGTAACAAACATACACACACACATACACACATACACAAAAACTTTCGCCTTTATAATATTAGTGTGATAGTGTGATTAGTGTGATTAGTGTGATAGTGTGATAGTGTGAAGTGTGAAGTGTGATTGTTACGCGGACCTAAGACTACATCATTAGTAACCACAAAGGGCTGACTTGTGATAGGATATATAATAAAAATACCTTTTTTTAAACAAGAAAACATATTGTAATACGTAAGTAGTTTCCTAAAATATGATAAAAACATGAGTAATATTATGTATTTAGGACAGTGTTACAATTGTAAGACTTCTTAGTGTCCTGGTTTACATTTACTTGGAACAATAATTATACGAGTAAGACGTTGTTAAATACTATGTCACGTACCTACCTATTATATTTCAATAACTAACTGTGTCATGTTTCAATTAACTCAAAACTAGGATACTACCACTAAGTAAAAGCGAAAAATGTTACCAAAGCTTATGAAAGATTCAAAGGTATTTTATTTAATTACTAGATGATACCCGTGTCTTCGTTCACGTGAATTTAAGTTTTTGAAAAATTTTGAAAAATCTAGTTTTAAGTAATTAAATATCACTTGCTTTAACGGTGAAGGAAAACATCGTGAGGAAACCTGCATGCCTGAGAGTTCTCCATACTGTTCTCAAAAGTGTGTGAAGTCTGCTAATCCGCATTTGGCCAGCGTGGTAGACTATGGCCAAAACATTTCTCACTCTGAGAGGAGACTCGTGCTCTGTAGTGAGCCGGCGATGGGTTGATCATGATGATGATGGTCATACTCATAACAAAACAACAACAAGAACTTCAAACAAGAGTGAATAGGCGTCTTCTTGGTTAGCGCGTCCCATCTTAGGCCACATCATCACTTTCCATCAGGTGTGATTGTGGCTAAGCGCTTGCTATAATGAATAAATAAAAAAACACTTCTCTACATCAAATCATACACTCACCTTTTAACGCCATAGTAGGCAGCAAAGCCAGAGCCTGCAGCATGGACCAAAAACAAGATCGCTCGCTCCTCATTCCGCCCACATAAACTATTCACACGGCATCATCCCAAACAGTACATTTTGTGTCCGCGCGCACTCATGCATTCATTAATATCACTTGATGGTTCATTTATTTTGCTTTGGGTTCATTTATTTTTATACTTAGGTCGATTTTAGGACTATTGTATCATTCTGATTACAGTTCTGTTGATGGGAAATATATTTAATGTTATAATTTTTTGATTAATTTCGTAGAAAAAACTAATTACTAATTTTATGGAGTCGAGTATCCAATACATATAATAACATACATCTAAAGTGTTTTTGTTCATACATTATATCTCTTCATTAAGTCATTTTTCAGAAGAAAAAAGTAGGTCCTATACCAGCAAATCTTTACCTAAACTCCTGTGATCTTTGTTTAGATTATTAGACTAGATGATGCCCGCGACTTCGTCTACATGGATTCAGGTTTTTTTTAAATTCCGTGGGAACTCTTTAAAATTTTGGTACAAAGAGTGGCAAATACCCATCTTTGGCAAGTTATTTCTGTAACAAACATCAAAGTTGGTTAAGTAGATGGGCCGTAGTAAGATAATAGATAGACAGACAGATAGATACATTTTCGCAATTATAATAGTATTAATTTGGTTGTATGGATATTATTTTATCTTCTTCTAACTATATAAAAAGAAAAGGTGACTGACTGATCGAATGATTACATTGATATGAACGCACAGTTCAAACTACTAGACGGATCGGGCTAAAATTTTGCACGCAATTAGCTATTATGACGAAGACATCTGTTAAGAAAAGATTTTTTAGGAATTCAACCCCTAAGGGGGTAAAATAGGGGGGTTGAGGTTATGTAAGTTACTCGGATGAAGTCGCGGGCATAATTTTGTTACTTATAAATTTCAAACAAGAAAACTTGTTAAAAATTGATCAAAATAAACAGAATTCTTCATGGATTTTATTATCAGCCCGAGGGTCTTTTCATTAATTTCAAGATTACGAAAAAAGTATACACATTTTAGAGTACAAGAGAACAATAAAAGCAAACAATACACTGAATATAAGCCGAAAATAAAATGAAACGAATAATATTGCAGCGATTCCAATCATTGTTTCAGTTCGATTGGATTGATTGTAGCCAATTAGTTTGTTTCCGTTCCTTTTTTAAGGTTCCGTAGCTCAAAAGGAAAAAAGGAACCCTTGTAAGATCACTTTGTTCGTTCTGTCTTTCATCTGTCGTGTCTGTTAAGAAAACCTATAGTGTACATACTTCCCGTTGACCCAGAATCATAAAATTCGGCAGGTAGATAGATTTTATAGTGCGAGTATAGGGAAAAGTCTGAAAACCGTAAATTTGAGATTACACTACAAAAAAAAATGAAATATTGTGTTCACAAAAAAAAAATTACTAAATCACATATTACATATAAGTCCATCATTAACTTGTAGTGTTCTACATAAAAGTGTGACGTATATCTTGTACAATGGTACGGAACCCTTTGTGTGCGGGTCCGACTCGCATTTGACCAATTTTTTAATAACCAATGCATTGTTCGATTGCAAAACGTTACCAGTATTTATAATATCTCTCGTATGGATGCAGATCATTGTATGAAAAAGGCTTAACTCAAGCTTGAATTAAAACAATGAAATGGAAAATATTTATATCGTATAGACGAATTATGGCGTTTATCAATCAAGGCTGTACAACGATTAGTTTGAAAAGCAGATTATCTTGAGGAGAGCCACTAAAAGTCTCTGTCTAGAATGGACTTAATTAATGTTAATTTATTTAATCATCATTTTGATTCAGATAATTGAAGAACGTGAAAAATTGAAAATCAATATTCTATATTATTTTAGTTACATAAAATCATAATTTGTATAATGATGATATCTACAAAATCATTTAGTACGTAAAAAACAGCGAGTAAAGCTTTTGTGACAAGAAGGAAATTGTCATTAAAAAATGTTCTTTGTCAGCTTTAAAATTTAAATCTAGCAAATAAAATCGATACTCGACTAAATCTTTTGAATAATAAATTAGAAAAAGGAAAGCTCTCAAACAATAGCAAGGCAATAAATTACTTATTCTAAAAATCTACGTTGTTCCAACATTGTGGTGTACTTCGTTTCACTATATCAACCGTAAAATCAAGCATGTCATTCAGCACGAAAGTAAGCCACTCAAATCATTTCCTTTATTCACTAAACATCGCAACAAGTCACGATTAGGTTCATACGCGAATGTAGCCACTATCGGGTTCAGGCACGTCCGAACCGCTCCCGGCCCCGTAGCACACTGGTCTCGGCGTAGCACACAGCTACGTAGCAGCTACACAGCGGCTACGTAACGTCGCATGAAAAGGTTACGCTCAAACGTTTAAACCTTGCGCCTTTTGCATGAATAGGGTGTACGAATGTGTTTTGTTTCCTTTTCCCGGTGTTCTATTTTTGAAAACAAAGAGTGTTTGGATTCCCTTACGTACAGGCTATTTGTATTTTTTTTTAATACGCCGCAGGGGAGACGAGTTGTGTTATAAGACGGCTGAAGCATTCATCCGCTTTGTCGACTCTTGAATAATTTAAGACAGTTTTAAAATGTTACGCCGCTTTTATCTTGCACTGAGATATTTATCAACTTCTAATAATCCCACTTCTCTTATCTGATTTATATAAATCAATTTCGAAATCCTTGCTTTAATATATTCGCTTATATTTCAGTGTATTATAATTTTCACTCAAGCGTATTTTAATTTTAGACCTCCCAGGCAGACAGGTTTTCTGAAAATGTTTTCTTTCACCGTTAAAGCAAATAGTGACATTATGGTTTCAAAAATAATTAATTAAAGTCCAGACCCCCAAATAAGCGGCCCATGTTTTGACCATTGAACACTGACAATAACATAAAAGTGCATTATTAAACACACACCCAGATATTCTACAATCTTCAGTATTCCAGATTTCTGCGCCAACATTACTAACTGATGCCGACGACTTCGTCCGGATAGATAAAGGTTTTTCGAAATCCCGTGGGAACTCTTTGATTCTCCGGGGTAAAAAGTATTTACTAATTCTGAATATTATCTATCTCTATTCCAATCCGTCCAGTAGTTTTTGCGTGAAGGAGTAACAAACATCCATACATACAAACTTTCGCGTTTATAATATTAGTAGAATTTATTATTTATATATTAAGTAAAGTAGGTACCTACACACTAGGGTGGCAAATAAATGGACCAGATTTGCGCATTCCGTGGTTAGTTTGATTAATAACCGGCTTCAAGAAACCTGCGTAGATCCCTCTTGAGTGGAAATACCATTTATTGTCGAACTTAATGCGGGTAAGATTAGAACTAAGATGGTACCTATTAATTATGTTGACCGGTATATAATTTTTTTACCGTAACGTACCTCAAAAGGAAAAAAAGAACTCTGATAGGATCACTTTGTTGCCTGTCTGTCCTCTGTCCGTCTGTCTGTCGTGTCTGTCAAAAAACCCTAAAAGAATATTCCTTGTTTAACTAGAATCATGATATTTGGCAGATAGAATGATGGTAAAACTGTATTGAAATCAAGCAAATGGTGACGTTATTTTTATACTTGGTAAGTATTGAGAGAAGCATCTTTTTCTCCACGTAAGAAAACCGTTTATACATTAAGCTAAGTACACACTAGGGTCAAGAATCAATGAATTCCCACTGGATTTTCAAAAATCTAAGTTTTCGCAGACATAGCCCTGGGCATCATCTATTTATACTTTATTACCTATAATTTACAAGTAGAATGAGGATAAAACTTGATTGGAATCCACAAGTTTGAAAGTTATAGGCGAATGCATAGACAAACACAAAAAGCGACGTTATTTTTTATACTTGGTAAGTATTTAGAGAAGCATCTTTTTTCCACGTAAGAAAAACGTTTATACATTAAGCTAAGTACACACTAGGGTCGTGGATGAATGAGCAAGATTTGCGCGCTCTTGTGGTGTGATTAATGATCGCTCTCAGAAACCCCGTGGATCCACTTAAGGGGACACGTCGTTTGTTGTCCAAATACATTTACGATTAAGACGAGACTGTCCGACGAACATATTTCATCTTTGTTTAGAAATATCATGAAATTGATAAATGGATGCTTGTCTTGACTTATGGATCAAGGAAATGGATTTAGACATTTTTTTTACAAAAAATAATTGGTTGTCTGTAAAGTCGGTTTACTGACGATAGTTGAACGTGACAACAAAGGCCGATTGTGCTTCTTTGTCGCTCGTTCCGCGCTCTCGCTTGCACTTCAAGCCTTACATGGAACGCCTTAGAGCGAGGTAACGCCGCATGAGTCATGTTTTTCGTGCGTGCAGCCGGCTCTATCGAATTTTAAGACGTTGTCATGTCAAAAACATTGTAGTAGGAGTTAACCCGCTGAGCTGACAAGAAGATAGCGGGAAGTGGGTGGATGAGGAATTCGGAAGATCGTGTGTGGTGGCGCGCTATTGGGAAGGCCTATGTCTAGCAGTGGATGCAAACAGGCTGACTGATAAGGATTAGGAAGCTTAGGTATATCGCTATTTTTTATCGCGGAAAATCAAAGAACTTTTACTGGATTTGTAAAAACTTAAATTCAAGCTGAAGAAATCGTGGGAATCGATTAGTAAGTAAATAGTAAGTAATATGAACACGAAAAGTAAATTATATTAGTAGGTAGGTACTGATGTTTTTTTTACCCGACTGCGGCAAAGCCAAAAGGAAGGTTTATGATTTTAGCAGTCTATTTATGTATGTATGTGTGTATGTTTGTATCTAGATTCTGTGTGTTCCACCGTAGCGCCTAAACTACTGGGCCAATTTTGATGAATGAAGTGAAATAGGCTACATTTTATACGATAAAAATTGACCTAACGGATATTACATGAAAAAAGTGGGGGTCTCCAAAATTTTCTTTTACTATTGTATTCGAGTAGGGGTCAAATGAAAGAGGAGAAAATTCTGAGTTCATAAATATAAATGTACTACAACATTAAAATATACCAAGCGATAGAAAAACAATTTTACTATAATATTTCAGCGTTTATTAAGAAGATCGCAGTCGGGTTTTAGGTTTCAACTTTATCTTGTGTTTCTTTACGGCCCGTTCACACATGGGAGTCCGTTTTACTGGATACGTCATAAATTCATGCTCTGTTCACACATAGGCACCATATAGCGTTCAACGGATCCGTCATTACTGGATGCAATGTGTGAACAGAAAACTCGCAGTATACCGCCGCTATTCTACAAGGATGGACGCTGTCGTGTTGTATTGGTAAAATTCTACGTATCCGTATATTTCCGTTCCGTCCGTCCAGTATTCGAAGACAAAACGGAATGTCACTTTTTTACGGAACGATATTTTTTACTGTATACAGAATACTGTGCCATGTGTGAAGTCGCTCATACAACTACATACGCCATCGACGAAAAAAAAACGTACACGATAAAACGAAACAGTAAAACGGAGACATGTGTGAACCGGCCGTACATTTACTTTCTCACTAATTAAAGTAAGGCGGAATTATGTAAGGTTTTAGTTAAAGATAAAACAGAGATTTCGAAGTAAGTATAATAAAAAAAACTATTTATATCAACATATTGGAAACGGCCAACTTTTCAGGTCAACGAGTTATTGTGATGGATAGTGTTTTTATCGACGGGAAACATTAAATATTTGCTATCGATAAAAGGTCGTATCTATTACTAGAAAATGCCTATGTTGTAGGCAATAATCGAAACACTGGCGCACCCTCGTTTGCCTAGGTGTAACTAAACCGTCTCAGTCAATCGTCAAGTTAGTACAAGTCGCAATAAAATACGAGACCCATTTACAGTAGTGGATTTGGATTACTGAGATGATGAAGATGAGGAAATTAGCATTTGAAATGTAATCACTATGTACTTGTACATATTATGTCGTAAGAAAAGTATTATATTTTTAAGACATCCATCAATAATGTTATGAATTTGTTAAGTGTAATAATTCATAGTATTGTAATATTATAAATGCAAAAGTTTACAGGTTTGACTGTCTTTGTGTAACCAATTCGTGGCTAATCCGCTTAACTGATTTTGACGAAAGGTACAAAGCTAGCTTACATTTTGAAGATGGACATAGACTATACGAAGGAAGTGGTAGGTACTGTCGGAGCGAAGTCAAAGGGTGTGATTTCACTGAAGAAGAGTGGAGCGGAGTCGTATCTTTTCGACCAATCAGGTTATTGTTAGATGACGTGATAATATTATATCATCTCTGAATAATCTGATTGGTTTAAAATACACGTCTCTGCTCCGATTCGCTCCCTAATCCGACTGTCTTAGATTGTGTTATTTTTCCTAGGATTTCCTAGGCAAAAGTGGATGCGCCGATATTTCCGTTTTTGCCTATAACACTTATAAATAATCCTTTTTACTAATATCCCATTATATTGGATGTAAGTACATAGTTTAGATGTTTGTTGTGACTAATATTATATGTGCCAATACATTATATTCTGAGATTGACATTATTTTGAAATAATAGACCTAACTATAACATATCAAATTTCGGCCAAGTGTGATATGTTTGTTTAGTGAATTCTTATAACTAGAATAACTTTATCGCAACTGCACCGAAAGATAAGTAGCATAAACAAGTATAATTTTGTTGCTCAAAGCTAATCATAGATAGGTAAGAAAGAAAGAAAGAAAACTTTTTTATTTGATCACTACATCACAATTACAATACAATATATCTTAAAATTAATTGAGTGAACATCTACACTACACACTATACGTAGTACAAAATTAAAGCAAAGCTACAGTGCAAAAGCTGCTTTATCACTAAGACGCTATAAGTATTGCTATGCATAGGGTGGAGTTTGAACCGCCAACCTTTCGGATTTTAGTCCTCTCCTTAGCCATTGAGCTATTAAGCCCTGTTTCTATGTATGAGGAATTTTATGTACATACTTACCTTGTTATAATATCAGTTACTATTTGAATATTCGTTTCTTGCAAAAGATAGTTTTGGTTTTCAGTTAGGTCACTTATAAAAGTCTTTGTAATAAATTTAAAAAATAAATCCTTTAGCTGACTTCTAAAAAGCCAATAATTAATTGCTGAGCGAGTCTCAAACAAAAAGTAAATAAAAGCGCGTATTCTGCCAGGCGCACCATAAGAAAAAATAAAATATTAAGAAGCAAGGAAAACCAAAGACAACAACCACCAAAGAAAACCGGACCCGTAATATTTTAATTATAATTCTACAGTCTTCTGAGTTAGTCTTTTGCAATTTTAAACGTTGAAATCATCTCGAAAGTTTTCTCCGGCATTTAAAAGTGGAAAAACAAAAGTGATGAAGCGACGGTTATAAAATAATTAATTATGACGAACATTTTCTATGAGAGGCGACGAATCAAAAATTCACGACCGTTCCGTTAGCCGGGAGTTTTTATTGAAGACAATAAAACTTACGTTTCAGCGGGATGTTATTACTTATTCGTCACAAGCTGTTGTAAAATCGACTCTACGCTTCGAAACTTAAGGTTGAGGATGGAAAATTGAAGTTTATAATTTTATCACGGTGTTAAAAATGACGTCCTCTCGCATAGATAGCTGTTTACGCAACTAATTGACAACTGTAAAACGCGTTTACGCTCATTTATCAGTAGGTATAATTGTGAAAAGTTGATGTTATTGAAATACTTGCACGGTCTTTTGGATATTTTTTGTGGTGTAGGTATGTTTGTGGATCTACCCACAAGGATACATGACTAATCCAATGTCCAAAATATTGACTGCGAATTGCATTATTTGAATTGGATTTGACTCGCTCCAGCAATACACGGCGCTGCAATTGCTTGTATACAGTATGGCATATTATTGTAAAATGAATACTTGAAAAGAGCAACCGTCGAGTTTCTTGCTGGTTCTTCTCGGTAGGAACGGCATTCTGAACCAGTGGTAGATTAGTTTGACGATTCAAAAGCACTTGTAAAAGTTTAATTGAATAAAAATATTTTGAATTTTGAAATATTTTTTTTGAAATTATATGCTTGACTAGTTGATGCCCGCAGCTTCGCCCACGTGGATTGGTCAGATCCCCTGCAGCATCAGGATTGAGGAGTTGGACTCCAAATTTTTTATGAAACAATGTCGCAATGTTCCTCTATCGATTAAAAAAGAAATCACGCAAATCGGTTCAGAAATCTCGGAGATTTCGGTGTACATAGGTAGAAAAACACAACTCCCTTTTTGAAAGTCGGTTAAACAAGTAGCCTATGTTACTCCCTGGTCAATTCTCTACTTGTCTGTGAAAATCCCGTCAAAATCGGTTCAGCCGTTCCCAAGATTAGCCTTTTCAAACAGACAGACAGACAGACAGACAGACAGACAAAAATTTTAAAAACGTGTGATTCAGTTATGGTATCGTTCAAATAACCATATGACCTTAATATGCAGTAGTTATTTCGAAATTACAGACAGACACTCCAATTTTATTTATTAGTATAGATCAATATGGAGTTGTCTAGCATTTGACTGAACATCATCATGATTGTTTGATATATATTATTGATCTAAGAGACTCCTAACATAGCCCGCTACATAGCACTCTGAGCGAATTTAAACTTGTCCAACCCGCTGGACCGACGACCTTAAAAGGTAGGGGGAATGGGTGGATGAGAAAGGCTGAAGACCGTATGCGGTGGCACGCTCTTGGGAAATCCGATGTCCAGCAGTGGACGCGAATAGGCTGATTGATTGATTGAACCACAGTATGTTAGTATGAGATACACGTGACATCACCAAGTCCTCGCGACGTTTCCGCCATCGCTTCTAGTATAAACTGCACCTTAGCGGTTTACACTCACCTTTTTTCTTAAGGATTAATTTTCTTAAGGAAACCTTTCATGGTACAAAATGGTGTATTAAGTAGTCAATGCTGAAGACCCTTGCGGGCTTCTTTGGCATTAATCTTCTCATAAGCGATAAAGTGCTTTAAGTTATTTTGACGATCCTATTTAGGTATGACATAGCTTAAATATGTGGGTAGGTATAATTGGAATTAGTATAGTAAACCAGTGATAGTCTAGTGGTTAAGACTTCGGTGACTTACAAGTTAGCCCTTGGCTGCGTTCTCATCTGGTGGTAAGTGATGATGTATTCTAAGGTGAACGCGGGCTAACTTGGAAAGGGTATGGCAGTTTAATATTCGTACAAATAAGTGGACGGTAACCGGTGCACAGGTGGACGGTATCTGGGTTTAGTGGACGGTAACCGGTGAAATTAGCATATTAGCCATTCTAATCATGACTAATACTCCCCATTCCCTTCCAATTAAGCGTAAAGCTTGTGCCAGGAGTGGGTACGAATAGTGCAACGAGTGGGGTTTGAACCGCCGACCTTTTCGGAATTCAGTCCGCTCCTCAACCGTTGAGCTATCGAGGCTTAAAATTGCTACAAAAAGTCACAGTGGGCAATTTCTCTAACTTTTGCAATTCGAACAATTAAATGTATCACTAGTTTTAATGATGAAAAAAAAAACTCAGAATAATAAAATGGCGCTTCCAACATCAATGAAAGAAAGGATTTTCTCCATAATATTGTCAAATGAGTGCAAAGTCTGGCAATTCGCACTGGGCTAGCGCGGTCGACATTCACCACCTGTCTTGACGTAAATCCCATCCCACTAATATTATAAAGGCGAAAGTTTGTGTGTGTGTGTGTGTGTGTGTGTGTGTGTGTGTGTGTATGTTTGTTACTCCTTCACGCAAAAACTACTGGACGGATTGGGCTGAAATTTAGAATGTAGATAGATTACATCCTGGATTAGCACATAGGCTACTTTTTATCCCGGAAAATCAAAGAGTTCCCACGGGATTCTTAAAAAACCTACATCCACGCGAACGAAGTCGCGGGCATCAGCTAGTAAGCTTATATTTTCAAGTTCCTAATTAATTCCTTCCATTGAACTAAACTAATCAAGCACCCATAACAGAATCACGTATATCGAACAACAATATTGTATCATGAATGTTAAGGTAATTACGCCTGTATAAAGTTGTTCAACTTCGGTCATTAGGACCGGCCCGGTAAGTGTGTAGAGCCTGGTATATCTACCAAACAGGCAGGTGGAAACACTACAGTATTTTGAGTCATAGGCTTTCAGCAATTTCTTTCTGTTCTTTTTTCTTTACTGCAATCTCACCCGGTGGTAAGTGATGACGCAGTCTAAGATGAAAGTGGGCAAACCTGAATGGGTATGCCAGTTTTCATTAAACCCATACTCCTTTGGTTTCCAAACGGCATCGTAGTGAAACGCTAAAACGCTTGGCGGCACAGCTTTGTCGATATGGGGGTAATAAGCATGGCCAAAGCCTCCCACCAGACCAGATCAGAAATTTAGAAATTATAAAACTCCAAACCCCTGCCGGAAATCGAACCCGGGACCTCTCACTAATAAGACCACAGCAGTTACCACTGCGCCAGTTTACAGTTTACATTTACATTAAACGTCAGTGATTACACTGACATTGACATTTAATTTTATCAAGTTGAAAAACGTGACACCCGAGTAACGTTAATCTGCCAAATTATGGGTATGTCAATCAAGACGGTTGATTGAATGACAAATAACATTAACACTCATCTAGTTAGCTAAACTCACGTTAAAATTAAAAGTTATATTAGGGCCTTTGACCTAAGAGTAGGAATTCATAAGTGGTTAAATGGCTGTCGGGCAAATACTCGCCTCAGTTCATGATCCATACGATAATCATTATTATAATTTATGCGAAAATGTGTCTATCTGTATGCTAGCTTTTGGACTTCGTCTGTGTTGGTGTTAGCTGGCGGTCGTGCTCTACCTTTTTGGAGTGTTTTTTTTTTGTTAAAACTGACTGGAAAGCGCTCTAAGGGGGTGCCGTGCGTATGTCGGCGAGCGCCGGCACAGACGGGGTCCACACTTTTATAGTTTAACTAACTTGTTACAAATAACTACAAACTTGACATTGGCTAATCTTTGTAAAGCCAGACGAGAGAGGAAAAAAAATGCTAGCTTTTCACGACGCATCTATTTAACCGATTTGACGAAATAGATATAGCTTGCATCCCAGGGATGAAAATAGGCTATTTTTGTTTAGCAAAATCAAAGAGTTCCGTATGAAATTGCGGACATCATCTAGTATTATATAATTACTGTAGGAAATACTTACCTATCAATAAGTAGTGACATTTTTCACTTGTCTCGATGATAATCACATTTTGAGTATTGAATTTCAGTTTCTCTATCTACCTCAGAAGTTTGCAAATTAGACCACACATCCAAACGTACCTATAGGTGCGCAAACTGCCAAAGTTGTAGCTATTATGTCAAAACAAGTTTCATTGGAGCTTTTCGTTACTCATATTCATGTTTATGGAAGACTTTATGCTGGTAATATAAGCTTCTTATTAGCTCCTATCGATTTCGGTGATTTATTTATACTAGGTGAGTAGACCCTGTGTTCGAAATTCAAAACGTTGCTGCGTCCGCTATTACCTTCTCACTATTTTTAGGGTTTCGAATCGCATAATGGCTATTTTAACGTTATAACAATAAACGACCTTTAATGCGTATTTTCAACCCCCGACCCAAAAAGAGGGGTGTTATAAGTTTCACGTATCTGTGTATCTATGTATATGTATATCTGTGTATTTGTGTATCCGTTTGTAGCATCGTAGCTCCTAAACTAATGAACCGATTTTAATTTAGTTTTTTATTTGAAAGGTGGCTTGATCGAGAGTGTTCTTAGCTATAATCCAATAAAATCGGTTCAGCCGTTTGACAGTTCTCAGCTCTTTTCTAGTTACTGTAACCTGCACTTGTCGGGGTTGTTATAAATTTTTAATTTACACTAGTGCATATTCTTGATTCCTCCTTTACTTTTCTACTATCGTACCGCAAGGCATCGTCGAGATCTATACCTGTACTACGTAGTACCTGTACGTAAGAAATTCCAAGGCCACGAACGAAGGGATTTGCTTCCTAGTTTCTAATCCATACCACTTGGATATGGACCCTTGCGGAATCAGTTTTCCCCTACTTCTCTACTCTATCTTCTAGGCAAATGCGCTCCATCTTAGGCTGCATTATCACTCGCCAGTAGGTCTGATTGTAGCCAAGCGCTAATCTATGAATCAAAAAAATCATCAATTTATTTCGTTTTTAAATACCTAGACAGTAAATTGTAGTTTTTAAAATCACATAAAACTACTCAGGGCGTGAGTCTTACTCACACTTGATCTAAATTAATATTAAATTAAAATATATTTGACATTGTAAATGGGTATTTATACGCAAATCGCTTCCTATATTACTATTCCTACTTACATCAAAATCTTATCAAAATATGTTCGTTGTATTGGTTTGAGATACGAGAAAAGACCTTTCTGATAACAAAAATAAATATAATATATAAGGTATTTTTCATGAATCACTATGCCTGGCACGTGTTCCAATGCTTATTGCGCCATTTATATTATAAGTTGGTGATACTACCGCAAGTCTCAACAACAAATACACAAAGTTTCAGCTCTTCTTGTTGATGACATGTAAAGACTTACACTTTACCTACTGGTGCTTACTTGTAGGTAATCTTAAGAAAAATACGCGTAAAAAATAATATTACGCCAATTTTGATTTCATCAATTTTCTGTCATCCCTTTGATGTGAGGGTAAAATAAGAGCCTTCAAGAGGGATGTGATCTCATTTGTAGCCCTCAATGAGAGTTCCCATCGAGGGGAATTATTGGTATATTTAATCTTTCATGCTTTAAGAGGAGGGTGTAAGGACAAGTAGGTATAGATTTCCATCGGTTATTTTTTGGAGGAAATCCATACTAATGAATGAATGAATGAATGAATATACTTTTATTGTATACCACAAAATTAGTACAGAAAAACACATAAAAAGCTTAACAAAATATAGGTACAACTTGGCGGCCTTATCGCTACCTAGCGATCTCTTCCAGGCAACCAAAATGGTCCAAAGGATATAGCTATAGATATTAGAGGTAGGTGGTGCAAGTATACATTTATATATAATATTAGGATAAATAAATACATAAAAACATGTTAAAATTTAAATAATATACTACTATAAATAATAAAATACATAATATACTAATATTATATTTATAATATTGTCTGTCTGCCTGTATGCTTGTTTTTCACGGTCTTTCCTTTAACCAATTTGACGAAATTTGGTAAGTACACAGATAGCTTGCATCCCGGGGACGGACATGTTATGCTAGTTTTACCATAAATCATAGAGTTCCAACAGGTTTTTTTTAAACCTAATTCCATGTGGAGGAAGTTACGGGCATCATAATTAATATTATGAATGCGAAAGTGTGATTATCTGTTGGTTTGTCCTTTAATCACACCGCAACGGAGCTGTTTTTGATGGACTTATGCTACTTTTTATCCCGGAAAATCAAAAATTTCCACCAGATTTCAAAAGCCTAAATCCACGTGATCATAATCTTAGTTGGTGACATTTCTTTGATACGTCCAAACTCTCCCACAAGGTTGTTAAATGAACGAAGGACCTCCTACTTATAAGATCGGTTAAAAATAACTTTATACAAGTCAGTTAATTTTGTTGTTCACTGTACACATAATGTGTATCGGAATTGCGATCCGCCAGTACCGTAGAAATGACCATTTTAAGTTGACATTCTTCGCCCCCCAACGCCAAAACCTTGTGGATATGATAAGGGAAGTTAGATACAAACTGAGGGGTCTTTACAAAATGGTTAAGTTAAACGTTCGATGGCTGGATAGCTACTTATGACTATGAATATTTATAACGTATTAGCGAACGTCTCGTCGCTACTTGTTTAGTTTATATAGTATAAGAAAAAATCGTATGAGAAGGATATAATAATATTACGATTATAAGGCAATAATAAAATATAAATAAAAAATATAAAATAAAATATTTAAAAAAATATGTATATAAATTAATTTAATATTTTTTTTTTTTTACTTTTTCAGAATTATATAAATCACTACAGATAACAATTATTATAAATGCGAAAGTGTATTTGAGTTGTCCTTTCATCATACCTCAACGAATCAAAGGATTGGTGGGATTTTTTGCATGAATATAGTTAAAGATTTGGACATTGGTTTTTTTACATCGATGGTTTTTTAGCCTAAAAAATCAGTTAAAACTTAAAAGTAAAAAGTTTCCATGGGTTTTTTAAAAACCTAAATCCACGTGGACGAATGGTAGTTGAACAAATATACTAAAATCTCTTACCTACCCATAAGATTTCATAGTAATAAAAGTAAAACCTAAGTATATTTTTCGTTGTCTCAAAAGCAGACTTGCTAAACATTCCCTATTTTTAACCCCCGACCCAAAAAGAGGGGTGTTATAAGTTTGACGTGTGTATCTGTGTATCTGTGTATCTGTCTGTGGCATCGTAGCGCCTAAACGAATGAACCGATTTTAATTAACTTTTTTTTGTTTGAAAGGTGGCTTGATCGAGAGTGTTCTTAGCCATAATCCAAAAAAATTGGTTCAGCCGTTTAAGAGTTATCAGCTCTTTTCTAGTTTTCTTGTAGAAAAGAAGGTTAGATAACCGTTAGGTTCATAATATTCAAGTGTCAATTGACAAATGTCAAGCTGTCAAGATGGACGTTGCCTAGATATACATAATTATTTATTTGAAAATAATGTTTTGGAAAACTCAGATACTTTGGATCAGATGGATGTTTGAAAGTTATCAGCTCTTTTCTAGCATAGATATGTATTCTAGTTACTGTTACCTTCACTTGTCGGGGGTGTAGAAAATTTTTAATTTACACTTGTGTGATAATATAAAAAAATGTTGACAGCGTATCACGTGTTGGCAACACCTTGTTCTCACGTTCGGTGTTGCTTGGTGTTGGTGGTTATGCTGTGGTCGTGACGTCAGAGCCCCCTCCATCGAGACGAAAAAGATGGCGCTAGGGCGAGGACGTGGCGTGGAACGACAAGCTTCAGTTGCTGTTTGCGCTCCGACCGATTCACATTGCATTATACGGGTTGATTTTACTATCTGAGAGTTTAATTGTTAACATCAGAAGTGTGTAGTAACTTACGCTTTGAGGAAAAATCGGTCGAAACGCAAACGTACTTTTCCACCTAGAGGTCTTCAAGTGCCAGGACACCGTCGGCCGCGATGGAAACGTAATAAGGTATCTCGTAAAGATACCGAAACTGTGAGTACTTTGAATAATTATTAAAGATTAAGTGAATATGGTTTAAATTACTAAATCGTATTCTCAAACTTTTGTATAGTCAGGTGAGATAATTCGTTACTAAACTAAGTTGAAGGTATCAGCTAAAAGTCTGGCACGATTTAATATTGCGTACAGTCTATAAGTGGTCCTCGTGGGAATAGTGAGCGGTAAACGAAATTGTCTTTTAGTTCCAAATTCAAAGGAATATGTTTTTAAAATGGTTAATTTTTAGTTTGTTCGAATTTTATTTTGGAACTAAATGTTAAATTCACGTTTGTCTCAAATTTTTTTCGAACAAAATATTATTTAAATCATAGTGGGTCAATTATTATAGTAGCATCAGTAATATACGTCCTTAGAAGATAATAATTTAAAAACGTGTGACGATTGAGCTAGTTATTTACATAGAAGTTTTTATAATAAAAATATTAAACATGTGGGTAGTATACGTGACGAACAAGTTAAAATGTTATAGTGGTAGTGGTAAAAGTAATCGAAGAATGTCTTAGGTTAGTCAAACTTCACAAGTGAAATGTTGGCTCAGATATAAATCATGATAACCAATCCCGAACTCGTATACTGAAATGAAATGAAATTTATTTATTTGCTGAATATCAGTTGTTGAGTTCAAAATTATAACTAAGTAGCGACCTTCATATTCTACTTCATAAGCATGCAAATATTTAATACTCATCAGGAATAATCCGTACAAATAATCCTGATGAGACCAAAAAGTGAATTAATTTCTATGGTAACATGTCTCTTAATTAAATGTCAATTATTATAATAATAAGTTATTATATTAATTGTAAGTAAATGTTACATAATATATGGGGTTAAAAAGTGTATATTTTTGATACATGTCACGAGGCGTTTATAGATACCGGAAGTAGTTGTCCGCGCATATCAAAATCGTTAGTAAAGGGATTTCAGTTTAAAAACATTTATTTATCAATAAAGAGCATAACAGTCTTTTAGATATCAGGAATTACAGCTATTTACATTTACAATGGTAGGTACTTACGCACATGAAATCAAGTATCCATTTTAGTACTTCATATTATCTACATTTAATAATTGTGTGGGTAAGTAATAACATCCATACGTTTATAATACTAGTTTTTAGGGAAGTTTTCGTAATTGTTCTTCTTTTAAAGCATAATTGGGAGTGTATATATCCTGTTATTATTTTCCTGATAGGAATACAAGTTTGAAGCGCGTACGAGTGACTTATATTTAGAATTTTCGTATCTTTATAGAGGTAATTCTTTATTCTTTCTTTATTTACATTCATGTCTTACATCATAAATAAAAAAATATCATAATATTACAACATGAAGCCCCGTTGGGGCGTTGCAAAGTAAAACATATGTAAATAATCAAAGGTAATATTACAATTCTTATGAAATATGAAATATGAATAGCAAAAATTATGAATTAATTATATGGTCATTAAATAAAAATAAAATAATAAAAAGGTCACATATAAATAAAGATTATGGGAGTTTTCAAATTATGTCCTATTATAACTAATCAGACTTTAAAAAAAAAAGTACTTACAAATAAAAAGTGGTTAACAAAGTTATTACAATCTTCTTATATCGTATTATCATATTATTGAGGTATATTCATTCAATAGTTCATGCACACTGTAGTAACATTTTTGGATTAGCCATTTTTTTAGTTTTGTTTAAATATTGTTTCTTTTGTTTCATCTATTATTATTGCTATACAGGTTATTTAAATCAGTAAATATTTAAAAAGAGCCTTTGTTGCAGTTTTAAATAAGTACTGTATAGGTTTACCTTAGTGCCACCTAAGTAAATAATTAATTAGATAGATAATAACTTTAAATTATTACAGTAAAGATTATTTACATATGAAGTTTTAGTTTTATTTTTTTATATTCTGCGTGCTCATCGACATAGGCATCGACATACCTTTTCGATATACTATTCAATATACAATAGAATAGAATAGACTAGACTAGAATAGAATATGATATACTTAATAATTCAAGTAAACTTTTACAAATGCTTTTGAATCGTCAAAATAATTTACCATGCATTACAATATGATGTTTGACTAGATTGTTATAATATTAGGGCGTACTTTTGGCATACAAGATGAATAATTTTACGTAAGGTTTCTATTTAAAGATAAAGCTGAATTTTTTTTATTGATACAAGGGTTTTTAGCAGAATTACAAAAGGTAATAAAAAACAAAATGTGTTAACATTCCTTTTGATTCAATTGCGTTAAGCGAATTTATTTTTACGTTATAGGTATGTACCTATTGGGTACTAGGGAGTAGTAACTTGCTTGGACGGAATGTAACAGAGTGATCCGATTTGGTTTATCCCCGAGAAAAGTAATGTAATAGTAGTAGACTCGTATACACATTGACCTCTGAAAGCATTTTAGCTATTTTTTGTCCATCTAAACAGAGAACCGTTTTGTATACATGTACAAGTCGATTAGATTGAACTAGAACGAAGGTAAAAGGATTGTACATTATATTTTAATAAAATAGACACAGACAGACTAGTAACGATGAAAGTAATATTTCTCTTCAGAGTTAGAACTATTGCCTGTAGTCTGTTCAATTCAAAAGTTTTGTTGCATTTGTTGGGTACCTGCTTCAAAAACAAATAATAATTACGGATTGTGGTGTGTATAATATGATAATGAAGCTTTATTTAGTTTGTAAAGTCATAGTATATCATTAATAATGCAAATTAGAATAATATTTAAAAAAAGATAACTATGATTTATGTTGGTAGTTAATACCTAACATTACAAATTTGGGTAAAAGCTTCACATTTGCGTTGAACAAAGAAATATTCTTGTCCGGATAGCTAAGTGGGTATTATTAACTTGAGAAATTCTCATTTAAAAGATTACAATAAGAGGGTAGACAAATGCAACATTTTTATGCTCTCAGCTGCGATTCTGTGCTATAATCAGGACAGGCCGAAAATAATAAAGAGTGACAGTAAGAGTATATTGTGCGAATAGAAATATTAGATAGCATACAGTGGCAGTAGATGAATTCCCTGCGTGAATGGACAGATGAAGGAGTTAAAAAGAAAGTCTTGGTTTTGGCAGTGGCATGCATCGGTGTCGCTCATAATCCATGACTCTCTGTTTATCATTTTTAATTAGCCTAATAATTATTTGAGATAGCGTAATTAATATTTGCATATATGGAATATGAAATACCAATTATTATTATTGTTTGATACTAGAGTAATTCATGAATTAAAATAGTTTGTGGGTTATAAGATTATATTTGGGAACCAACCCTCGTAATTAATAATGCAATGAACTAGTGAAATCATTAATATAACTGCAGTTAAGATATTGATTAGTTTAAAAAGTGATAGTTTTAGTATGATAATAATTATTTATAGTTAACTTTGATAGCACCAGCTTTACAATCAAATGATCCGTTTATAATAATAAAGCATTGATAGTTAAAATAAAATGGATGAGATCAAATATGATTCTTATGAGATCAAATACCTTGTATTATGGTGAACTAGGCACCGGTGATCCCTTGCGTGGATGCGCGGTAGATAAAGATAGTGTGGTGATTGCATACGTGGATGAATAGTGTCGGAGCACTGTGTGGGTGCACGATGCTATGGCATTGAGTATGTGTTCAGAATTTAGTAAAGAATTTTGAGATTTAGTAAAGAGGTATGATCTGATTTTAATCGTGAGTGCTAATGCATTGCTTCTTTAAAGAATATTCATGGAGTATTAAAAACCGTGTTGGCAAGGCTACCTTGTGTATTATGTTGAGTAATCTATTTAAAATTAAGTATGTATAGCAACATAATTGATACAGCGAGCCGTGATAAAATTTTGGAAGATTAATTAGTTGGAATATTGCACCATGGATATTAGATATCACACTGGGATACGAAGCTTGAACTTTGATAAAATATTCGAAAGATAATTGGGAATATTGTACCAAGAATATAAAATATCACATTGGAATACGATGCTTAAACTTGAAGGCGAACTTGGTACGCTTAAGTGAGTGAAATGCTCTTTAAGTGCAAGTGGTCTTCAAGTGATCTTCTACGATGCTTGACCTTGATGGCGAACTTGGTACGCTTAAGTGAGTGAAATGTTCTTTAAGTGCAAGTAGTCTTCAAGTGGTCTTCTATAATGCTTAGAACTTGATGGCGAACTTGGTACGCTTAAGTGAGCGAAATGCTCTTTAAGTGCAAGTGGTCTTAAAGTGGTCTTCTATGATGCTTGGAACTTGAAGGTGAACTTGGTACACTTAAGTGAGCGAAATGTTCTTTGAGTGCAAGTGGTCTTCAAGTGGTCTTCACCAACTTGGTACGCTTAAGTGAGCGAAATGTTCTTTAAGTGCAAGTGGTCTTGGCCAACTTGCTGCATTTAAGTGAGCGAAACGCTCTTTAAGTGCAGTTGGTTTTCAACTACGACAAATCTGGTCCCCTAAGTGTGGCAAAGTCCCTTTAGATGCGGTTGTTTTGTTCTTTAAATTGAAAGCTGTTGTTGTGATGAGTGATAACGAATGGGCAATATTCCTGGATCTTACGAGTACATAGTGGAGGTGTCTTGTTAAGTTGGGAGCTGTCGTATGATTGTGAAGTGATAAGTGACAATGAATGGGCAATATTTCTTAGGAAGTTAGGAAGGATCCTTACAAGTAGGTAATGTGAATCAGGTGTTAACGGTTGTTTATTTTGCAGTAATTTTATCCCGACTCGTGGGGTGCCCGGGGCGGGCACCATGCAGCATGGCCGTGTTGGCAACACCTTGTTCTCACGTTCGGTGTTGCTTGGTGTTGGTGGTTATGCTGTGGTCGTGACGTCAGAGCCCCCTCCATCGAGACGAAAAAGATGGCGCTAGGGCGAGGACGTGGCGTGGAACGACAAGCTTCAGTTGCTGTTTGCGCTCCGACCGATTCACATTGCATTATACGGGTTGATTTTACTATCTGAGAGTTTAATTGTTAACACACGTGGTTGTGTATCGGCGTATCAGTGATGTTTTTCTAAGGACTTCAATTTATATTATAATTCGATGGCTTCTTAGCGGCACAGTATTGGAGGAGGCACTTCGACTAAATAGGGTGCACTTAAGATTACTATGAGGATCGTGGAACAATGTTGTCTCTATGGTAATTAAGTACCTATCTGATTTCAGGGTCTAAGCGCAATGCATAGATATACAGGCTGTTTGGTAATTAGTATATAATGACGACACGTACCCATGCTACTTTGATCTGATTAACACAATGCTGAAGTACTCGTATAATGACGAAATAAAATTATAAAAATTTCCATACAAAATTTAAAAAAAAAATTATGTCAAAGTTTTCATGACCCTAACGTGCTACTCACTGAGCTCGTTGGCCATCTTTAGATAGGCCGAGGCCAACGATCTCAGTGAGTTAGGGCACATTAGGGCCATGAAAACTTGGTTATAAAAAAAAATTAAATTTTGTATGGAATTTTTTTTAATTTTATTTCGTCATTTTATATCAGCATCGTATTTATCAGATCTAAGTAGCATGGGTAGGTGTCTTCTTTATATACTAATTACCAAACACCCTGTAGAGTGAAGGCGTAGCACAGCATCTTTTTAGGGTTTTTAGTTTTTTATTATTTTATTCAGACACAAGTTAGCCCTTGACTGCAATCTCTGGTGGTAAGTGATGATGCAGCCTAAGATGGAAGCAGGCTAACCTGGAAGGGGTATGGCAGTTTTCATGAAACCCGTTATACTCTTTTGGTTTCCACACGGCATCATACCAGAACGCTAAATCGCTTGACGGCACGTCTTTGTCGTTAGGGTAGCTCCGGCCGAAACCTCTCACCAGACCAGTCCAAAAATTTAGAAATTGTGAAAACTCGAATCCCAGCCGGGAATCGAACCCGAGACCTTCCACTATTGAGACGCTTACCAATGGCCTCCCTGGCCAGCACCCTTAGGGTTTCGTACCCTAAGGTTGCCAACGGGATTACTAGGCATCTGCTGTCCGTCCGTCCATCCCTCCGTCCGTCCATCTGTCAGTGGTCTGCATCTCGTGAACCGTAACAGATACAGAGTTGAATTTTTTACAGAATGTGTATTATTTCTATTGCCGCTATAACAATAAATAATATAATAAAAGTTTCAAAATAGCCGCCATGACAATTAAAAGAAAATACGATGATGCGGAACCCTTCGTGTACGAGGCCAACTCACACTTGACCGATTTTTTATTATATTATTATGTATCTATCTATACCTAAAGAAACAATATTTATTACTTTAACTTACAAGATACCAATATCACTTCTTTTATCAATAGTGTGATAACAGCTGCACTTTATCTACATTTGTATAAACACAGACTATGATAGCTCAATATCTGAAAACATTTCTTTGAGACTCGATTTCAAAAGAATCACTTTATTTAGCAAATTTCACAATATGTAATTAGATTACATTTACATTCGAAAAATTGTAAAAATTCATTTTACGGAGTTGCGGGCAACATCTAATTATACTAGCTAGCTTCTCCTTTCAGCAAAGGTTGCCTGGTAGAGATTGCTCTAAGCAATAAGGCCGCCTTTGCAGACAATTGTTTTTTCTGTTTTCTTCTTTCTGTGTTGTGATCCTTTACATGTGTTTTTGTGTGCAATAAAGTGTTCTATCTTCGTTCCCGTGGACATATACTTTTTAAAATCACGTGGAAACTCATTGATTTTCCGGGATAAAAATTAGCCCACCTATGTGTTAATCCAGGATATAATCTATCTCCATTCCAAATTTCAGCAAAATCCGTTCAGTAGTTTTTGCGTGAAAGAGTAACAAACATCCATACATACAAACTTTCGTGTTTATAATATTAGTAGAATACGAATAAATAAAACAAAATGAGCAATAGCTTTTAATCTTATATTTATTTTTTACAAAATAAAGTACTTAAGTGCCTATTTAGATAAAAAAAATTAATAAATGAATTTACTTTATCCCATATAGGCATCATAAAAAACCGAAAATAATAATAATAGTATGATTATTATTGCACAATTTGTAATTTTAATTGCAACATAGCAAAATGCCTACTGCCTTAAGGTCCTTTTAGACGGGCCACGACTACAAATACACCAGTGCCAGCTAGCAGCAAAAATGTCGCCGTACACAAAAGGTTTTTGTGTGAATGTGGTGTGGCCCGTCTAAATAAACCTTAATTGTAAGGGTATTTGTACTCTATTCTGGTTCAATACAGCCATAAATAAAATGCCTACCTAATAAAATACTAAACAATCACAATTTATCTCAATGCTCAAGTTCAATTCAATATGCTCTCAAAATCTCGAATTAATGTCGAGCTAGTGCACAAGGGCCTTGATAACTGAAAGCCACGCAGTAAAGCCAGAGAAATGGCCTAAAACTGTGTGCTACTGTTTGTTAATCCAAGTAAATAAAATAAAAAAAATACAAAATATATTGGGAACTTGCAATATACCCGGCCGAATATAATGAAACCAGAGTACATGTCCATACTTTAGCAACCCAGTAGGTACAAAAGCCGTCAGAGTATATTTGAACACTCGGATCTTCTAATTCTGAAATCATTACCCATATTATAAATGCAAAAGTGTGTTTGGTTGTTGGTTTGTCCTTCAATCACGCCGTAATGGAGCAACGGGTTGACCTGATTTTTACATGGATATAGTTTAAGACCTGGAAAGTGGCAAAGGCCACTTTTTATCCCGGAAAATCAAAGAGTTCCCACGGGATTTTTGAACATCTACTACCACCATCACTCAGATAAAGTTGTGGGCGTCAGCTATTTCTTAATATAAGTCGTATTACTCGCTCTGACTTTGTGGGAAAGTGACTTCCATAAAGTTACTCAAAAAAATTATATAATCTTTGATTAAAAATTTATTACTTATTCACAATTTACAACTAAAAACACTAAGGTCGAATAGCCCTTATCAGCTTACTGTCTTCAACAAATTGGTCGAGATATTCATCTTCCTCTGCCGAAATACGATTCAAAGACCTTTCACTTTTTCCGGTTTCACCTGCAGGTTTTTCTTCGGGGTTTTCTTCAGGCTTTTCTTCGGGCTTTTCTTCAGGCTTTTCTTCGGGCTTTTCTTCAGGCTTTTCTTCGGGCTTTTCTTCAGGCTTTTCTTCAGGCTTTTGTTGGGGATTTTCTTCGGGTTTCGGTGTTGTAGGTGTAGTTGGAGTTGTAGGTGCTTCAGTAGTTGTGGTCAAATTATCTAATTGCGCTCGAAGACCATTTACTTCATCTCTCAAACTGTTTCTCTGGCTCGATAGCACCAACGTTGACACGAACAAACAGAAGCACAGCAAACTTAAAAACACAATAATTTTGTTATTCAACATCCAACCGAGCGTCCTGTCACAGTAATATTTGCAATTCATTTTGTTTTCTTTATTCTCTCCTTTTCTACCACGACAATTTGGTGTGAACGTTCAGTAGATATGCCCTTTGTTTCACTAATCTAGCTAGCTAGCTTTTCATCATCGACGTTTATCAATATGATATCGGTACATCTAACATTTTTATCTTTGTTATGCGAATTTGCATTCTAAATATAATGCTATAGAGTCTGTTTTATGTTTCGACGTGTATTTGGGTTGGTATTGATAAAGATAAGTAAATGATTGTTATTAAAGTATTACAAAGATAACGTTAATCAACGTTCCTTTGACTGATAGTAATTTTGGCCATAATCTACATAAATTATATTATTATTTAATTTTATCATTATAATTTTGGAAGTTGGAACTCGTTTTCGCGATACAAATTGTTTAAAATAACTGTAGCTATACTAATTATTAACAATTATGTTCCAGTTAGCTAAATAGCTGATTTCTAGTTCCATGATAATCCACTAGGAATCTTCACAAAATAGACTACTTAATAAAATAGAATACTTAATTGAGGAGCTAGGGAACAAATGATGCAATTGCACGAAATTAAATTATACAGTAGGAGCAAAAACTGAATGAAAGCTTTTGGGCTACAATTATGCCGTTTTGATTACTAACTTTGTACTAAAAACACAGTTTTAGACCATGTTGTTTAGAAATAACGTTAAAGTTGTATTTGTGATTGAAGCCACGAACTTTGGACTCAAGTTTAGCGTAATTTTAGACCGTTTTGCCTGGAAATGAAACTTCGGACTCACATTTAGCACAATTTTAAACCGTTTTGCTTGGAAATGATTCGTATAAACACAATTAGTATGATCTGGCAAAAGGTAATAAGTACGGATGGATAAAAATTTTGATCAGAAGAGTAACTATATACACATAACTAAACACCGTTTAGTAGAGTACTCACTTCAAAGTGATACCAAACTATGAAAACAGCTAAGGGAAAGAAAACGTAAGATGAACAATTTTCGCTGTAGAATCATTTAAGAGGTGCAACGGTGGAGGAAAACATTAGGAAACCTGCATGCCTGAGAGTTCTCCATAATATTCTGCCAATCCGTACTTGACCAGCGTGGTAGACTATGGCCAAAATCCTTCTCACTCTGAGAGGAGACCCATGCTCTTAGTGAGATCGGATACCATCCAAATTCCAAATTATATTATGTAATAAAAATAACCTCAACTCATAAGAACGACTTTATTCCATCGCTATACAATGCATGATAAACTTTAACTTTAATTCTAAACTACTAACTTCTTGAAAACATATTAATAAATCCCAATCTTTTCTGCTTCGAATCAATATCAACCGCTTTTCTTGCCGCCATTTTCCCATCTCCCCCCAATTGTCTTTTCTTTTTTTTAATTCAACTCTTGGCAAAGGTAAAATCGCTAACATATGACAAACAAGATTAGATAAGGTATCTGTTCCGTTTAAAATATCAGAGATACAAAGAGTAAAAATGAAATCAAATTTCCCAGCGTGTCGGATACATCTCCCGGGAAATCATCCCGGCCGCGCGTCGCAAATGATTTCAAGTGTCATTCCAAAATGGTTTTTATTTATTAGCCTTTCGAAGCAAGGTTTTAGACACAGATTTTCCTACACTAACATGTATCTAACCTAATCTGTATACTAGCTGATATTCGCGACTTCATCCGCGTGGATTTAGAAGGGTTTTTAGAACCCCGTACGACCTGCTTAATTTTTTTTGATAAAAAATAGCCTATGTCACTTTTTAGGTTTTTAACTATGTACATGCAAAATTTTAGGCTGATCCGTTACTCAGCTGCGACTCAATTACAGCGTGAAATTTGTCCTTTAATCACACCGCAACGTGCTAATAAATCAACAAACCAACCAACAAACACTTCTTATTTATAACTAGCTGATGCCCGCAGCTTCGCCCGCGTGGATTGGTCAGATCCCCTGCAGCATCAGGATTGAGGAGTTGGACTCCAAATTTTTTATGAAACAATGTCGCAAAGTTCCTCTATCGATTAAAAAAGAAATGACGCAAATCGGTTCAGAAATCTCGGAGATTTCGGTGTACATAGGTAGAAAAACACAACTCCCTTTTTAAAAGTCGGTTAAAAAAGTAGCCTATTTTACGCCCTGGTCAATCCTCTACTTGCCTGTGAAAGTCCCGTCAAAATCGGTTCAGCCGTTCCAAAGATTAGCCTTTTCAAACAGACAGACAGACAGACAGACAGACAGACAGACAGACAGACAGACAGACAGACAGACAGACAAAAATTTTAAAAACGTGTGATTCAGTTATGGTATCGTTCAAATAACCATATGAGCTTAATATGAGGTAGTTATTTCGAAATTACAGACAGACACTCCAATTTTATTTATTAGTATAGATAATATGAGCAGTGATTTCGAAAGAGAGTATTCATTTTTCTGTGACATCAACCGCACTTTTTCCGGGCTCCGTACCCAAAGAGTTGAAATGAGCACTATTTACTCGTATACCACTCTGCTGTCTGTCTGTCTATCCGCGTGTCATAGCCCACAAGTCTCTAGTTTTTAGATGAAATGAGTTACAAACCATACATTTTCGTATTTGATATAAAACGTTTACCCGAAACCGAATATTGAATTAGAAATCCACTTAAATAATCCCCAAAAAAGGAGCCGGAAAAAATATTCTTGCCCTAGCATCATTATCTAGAACTCATTGAGTAGAGTACAATAGTAGGTAGATTGTACATAAGGGAGCAAAATAATATTTTTACGGCGAGGGCGCTTTTTTGAATCCAGAGCGAAGTGAGGGATTGTAGAGTAGATGGGATGAAAATATATTTTTTATTCTTTTTGGTCTTAAAAAAATCACATTTGTCAGATTTTCAACCCATCGCGTATCGCGCCGGCCCTCTTCTTAGAACGAGTCTCTTGAATGAGAAGGGTGGTTGAAGGGAATGTCTGTAGATATAGAAACGTAAATACCTATAGATATTCGTGTACACACAGACATACCAACCATACAGTTGTCAAGGCTGTTGATTCAGCCGCGATTAGCCGAGTTGGCGCTCATTCAACAGATTAAACCGTTGACAATACTATCTTCATTCTGCAGGCGGAACTCTGTTCTAATGTCTAACATTGTTGTTGTTTTGTTATATTACTTCTCTTGGTGTTGTTAACGTAGGTTATTATTTACCTTACCCTGATTGTAATTATTAAACCTTAAATAAACAATATTCCTACACTCAAGTGCGAGTCGGGCCTCACTTTTTAGGGTTCCGGAAAATATGGACAACATATTTTGGATGCATGAAATATTTCATTTCTGATCTAGACTTCAACAACAAACTGTGAAAGGAAAACCCCAAAATAAAAGATGTTCGTTCGTTTTGGTCACAACTCACAAACCACTTTACAAAGGCTGTTTTCAGTATTTGTTGTTTAAATACAGCATATTATAGTTCATAATATACCTACCGAAATTTCATATTTTTGATTAAGTAGTTTAGTTTTTGAGATACACCCTGCCACACAAATGGTCTAAAACTGTTAACATGGCCCCCCATTTCTTTATTTTTATAAGATAAAAAAGAATAATAAATATACTCGTAGGTACTACTCGTACATGTATCTCCTCAATGAGTTCTAGACAATGATAATCTCTGCACATGCTAGCGCAAGATTTTTTTCCGGCTCCTTTTTATGTAATGTGTGCCCCCCTGAAAAACAACTTTATTAAATTTCTTATTTAATTAATTAATTCAGTTTTGGGTCAATGTTTTACACCAAATACCAAAATTTCAGGTCTGTAACTTATTTCGTCTACAAGCTGAGACCAGACACGCGGACAGACAGAAAGACTGCAGAATGATATTAATAGGGCTCTATTTTTCCATTTGGGCACAAACCCTAATAAGTGTGGTGGATGTCTCAGAGATATGAAAAATTGCTGTGAAATTGTTATCATTTTGATATCAGTTTTTTGTCACTGATATGAGTGTTTCGAATTATCAGACCGGAATCTGCACATTACAGAAATTCCTACGCGAGAAGCCTTTTAATGAATTACCATAATCATAAAAAGTCGCGCTGGAGGGGGAGCTGTTCGTTGAATAAAAGCTCAAAATTACATCGCGTTACGTTCCGAGATACGATTGTATCTAGCGACGCGGCGTTTGAATATTAATCTCATTTATTATATTAGTTTCAGCTGGAATGGGCATGACATTCATATTAAAATGTTAAATGACACCAGAGTTATACAATTAATATGGATGGTACACTCTGGTTATGGTCCCAGGGCATCCAAACCATACTTATTGTCTGAGTAACAAAATTTGTGGGATAGAGTAATGTTAGAGTACCTATTGTCTCCTAGCTCTTAGCATCGTAGCTCCTAAACTAATGAACCGATTTTAATTTAGTTTTTTTCTTGAAAGGTGGCTTGATCGAGAGTGTTCTTAGCTATAATCCAAGAAAACCGGTTCAGCCGTTTGAAAGTTATCAGCTCTTTTCTAGTTACTGTAACCTTCACTTGTCGGGGGTATTATAAATTTTTAATTTACACTTGTTGATTTGAAACGCCTGTAAATTAGTTTCTATCGAACTTAGAATGTTCTGTGGGATTAGCAGTCCAGTTCCAATGGATTAAGAAACAATATGAATTGAATGTTAGTTTATTTATGATTAAATTAATGATACTTTTCTGAAGTTAAACTTTTCCTTTCAAATGAGATCTTAGAATACAGTGTGTAACTAGAATGCTAGCAAAAACGAAGACTGGGGCCTTACTACCATCGCTTAAAGTAGTAATGTTTTAATATTGTTTTGACATTTTCATATAAAACTTGTATGAAATTGTCAAAACAATATTGAAACATTATTACTTTTAGCGGTGGTAGTAGGGCCCCAGGTGATAGTACTGATGGTTACTGATAAGATACCATAAAAAACTACGATAAATCCTGTAACAGTTCACAATAATTATATTTGTAAATAAACAATAACCATCTGACTGACGCTAGAGGTCAACGAACGTTCCGTAAATAGGTCACACGAAGTCAACGCCACGTCGTAGGTAGGGCATTGACCCGAGTTTTGTACACTATACAATGCTGGTTTGAAAACAGAAAATACTTAATCACTTAAACTACAAGATAAGGCTATTGGCATTGGATTGTTTTAAGGTAGTATAATAATAGCGCCAAGTTTTTGCTAGCGTTCTGGTTGCACCCTGCATTGACCCGAGTTTTGTACACTATACAATGCTGGTTTGAAAACAGAAAATACTTAATCACTTAAACTACAAGATAAGGCTATTGGCATTGGATTGTTTTAAGGTAGTATAATAATAGCGCCAAGTTTTTGCTAGCGTTCTGGTTGCACCCTATATAATTATTGTGTCTAACTTTGAATTAAAATTGAGATATCATACAAGTTCATAATTACAAAGTTTCAAATAATTTCTCTTTAAGAAGGGTCTCTCCGTCACTCGCTTCATACAAACGTAGTTCCAATTTCATTTGAATATTTAACAACCAAAGTCCATGAAATTTTGCAGACATATTCTAGAAACTAATATCTATGCCTGTGGTTTTCCGGACTTCTGTTAAAATATTCGGTTTCAAAGTTACGCGGTCTTAAAAATTCACATACAAATTTTTGAGTCCCTGTAATTTTAAAACTACATATTTTTATAAAAATCTAAAACACCACAGACACAGATAGGTATTAGTTTCTAGAATATTATGTCTGCAAAATTTCATGGACTTTGGTTGCTTAATATTCAAATGAAATTGGAACTACAATTGTATGAAGCGAGTGACGGAGAGAGCCCTGTTAAACTTGGATAGTAAGATCAAATAATTCCAACGGCGTCTTATTGGACACGCTCGTAGAATGTTTCAATTTGTTGGAAATACTCTTATCTTGAATAAATAATTCCTTAAATTATTTAGTTCTTTCTAAGCTCTCGGGACGGATAACGTCTTGAAAAGTTTTAGAGACGACAAGTAATATAATAAGTCAACGGAGACGACACAATTTTTTTAACACAGATACCTATACACAGATATCTTGACTGCAATCTCACCTGGTGGTAAGTGATGATGCAGTCTAAGATGGAAGCGGGATTACGTACCTGCAGGGCGATTCAAAACACTTCGATAACATTATAATATATCGATTCGGTAAGTTATCGTTCGATAAAATGTATTTTCATTATTGATCGAGGAAGGGGTATAGGTATGGCAGTTTTTATTAAACCCATACCCCTATGATTTCTACATGGCATCGTCGTACTGGAACGCTTAATCACTTTGCGGCACGGCTTTGTCGGTAGGGTAGTAACTAGCCACGACCGAAGTCTCCCACCAGACCAGACCAGAAATTTGAAAATTCCAAACCCCTGCCGCGAATCGAACCCAGGACCTCCCACTTATAAGACCACAGCACTTACCACTGCACCAAGGAGGTCTTCAAAAATTTATTTTCATACCTATCTCGTATCCATAATAACAATGTAAACTTGTGCCTTTAACGCACTGTATTCTATCCAAATTCAAATCTAGAAAAATCGGATGTTGATTTCAAACTGCGCCTGTTTCGATAGTGTTCCTTGTAGGTATATATACATTATTATATATATTTTGTGCCTCCACAGCTTGTATTGGGATCAGAAGCAATGTTCAAGCGTTAATAATAAGCGAATACAAGTAATATTATGGTTAATAGGGCTCTCTCCGTCACTCGTTTCATACAATCGTAGTTCCAATTTCATTTGAATATTAAGCAACCAAAGTCCATGAAATTTTGCAGACATATTCTAGAAACTAATATCTATTAGACACAGATATTAGTTTCTAGAATATATCTGCAAAATTTTATGGACTTTGGTTGCTTAATATTCAAATGAAATTGGAATTACGATTGTATGTAACGAGTGACGGAGAGAGCCCTCTTAATTCGGTCCAGGAACAATGCTCCAATTTTAAGATAATAGTCTCGCCTTCGTTTTCCGATCATATCATACATAGTATCGAAACATATACATACATAGTACATAATATTATATAGGTACAATGTACATACATTAATAAGAATGGGCGTGGATTTTAATTATTCCTTGTTGAAGGGTATTTTTAAAACCCGACCCAAAAAGAGGGGATGTTATAAGTTTGACGTGTGTATCTGTGTATTGGTGTATCTGTGTATCTGTCTGTGGCATCGTAGCTCCTAAATTAATGAACCGATTTTAATTTAGTTTTTTTTTTGTTTCAAAGGTGGCTTGATCGAGAGTGTCCTTAGCTATAATACAAGAAAATCGATTTAGCAGTTTGAAAGTTATCAGCTCTTTTCTAGTTACTGTAACCTTAACTTGTCGGGGGTGTTATAAGTTTTTAATTTACACTTGTAGCCACAGCTTTTATATTTATGGAATGCGTCTTCAAAAGACCGTACATTCGACACTTTCAATAAAGTGACAAATGCTACGTCGTGGTTACTATGACGTGAAAAATGGACCTTTTAGATAAGGGGGGACCAATTGTTATGTATGGGCTATCGTGCCGCCTGGTGCCGCCACTCGCTTTACCCTTTGAGGCTTACGTCTCTCTCATAGTTATAAAATACGAACTGTTATACTATACTATATATACTAATTCTAGCAACTAGCCGCGGCTTCACTCCTATGAAAATTTCATGTAAATCGGTTAAAAGGACAGACCCTTAAGAATCTCGTAGGAACTCCTTGATCTTCCGGGTTAAAAATTAGCCTATGTCCATCCCCAGCTCTGCTGCATCCTAACTCTGCATCAAATTCCATCGAAACCTGTTGGGCCGTTAAAAGCTAACAGACAGACAGACGCACTTTCGCATTTATTGATTTTATCTTTTCTTTCTGTGGCACCAAATAAAAACTTTTTCTTTCTTTCTTTCTAATGAATATTCTAGAAGCATGTTTGTGTACTCTAATATCTAGACCTTGTATTGAATGTGACTCGAATATTTCCAAACATTGTATACGTTTATATAAATCACGAACTCTTACTGAAGGAAATTGAATTCCTAGAGGTTGACATGTGATAAGTAACGCCATTGAAATTGAAGAGATTCGTATGAGAAATCTTCTGAAACATCTATTTCTTCAATACACAATAACTGCCTCGATGGTCTTGTGGTTAACTTATTTGGATGTCGATCATAAGGCCCTGGGTTTGAATCCCGAAATGGGGCAAAAAAGTTAGATTAACCTCAGGCAGGTCCAAAGGTCATTTGTGGGAATGGGTATAATCTTTTATAACAAAATTCCACAATCAATTTTGGACTTGCCTTTACACAAATTTAATAACAATCTATTAAAAATATGCTCCTGAAATAGCATAATATTATAAAATTGAAGGTTATGTAAATGATAAAAAAGAGCATGGATTTGACCTGCAGCTCACTCCAACAATGCGCGGGCCTTCAATTACTTTTATACATGGCATAATAATTGTAAGCACATTAAATATTTTAAAAGAGCAACCGCTGAGTTTCTTATTGGTTCTTCTCAGTAGGAAAGACATTCCGAACCAGTGGTAGATGCATTTGACGATTCAAAAGAACTTGTAAAAGTTTAATTGAATAAAAAATATTTTTATTTCTTTTTAATTTTAGATGAGTATGAGATAAAAAAAATCGTGTTTTTTTTTAAATATTCATGACGAATATTCCCCTTTTCCCGTCCAATTAAGCGTAAAGCTTGTGCTACGAGTAGGTACGACAATAGGGCAACGGGGTGGGGTTTGAACCGCCGATCTTTTGGAATTCAGTCCGCTCCTCAACCGTTGAGCTATTGAGGCATTGGCAACATAAAATCGAGTTCGTGGGGTATCTTATAGGTACTTTTCAGAGCATGCAAATTTGCAAACCCATCGGTCCTGCGCCTGATCTCTCTCCTGTCGGATTGCCGTCCTATCTGTCTATGCGAGTGAGGGAATAGAAAGTGCACCTGTGTATAATAACTTCTGTGTAGTCGCCTAATCTCCATCGAGATTACTGTCGTGGCCGAAATATGGTAAAGTGGACATTATTCATTTATATCAAGTACGTGCCTAAGTCTAAGTAATAAGAAAGATAACATTTCAATGACTCAGGGTATGAATCAGCCCATTTTACAAGTTTAATTTCAATCGATTAATTATTAGGCACTAGATGATTCCCGCGACTTCGTCCGCGTGGATTCAGATTTTTATAAATCCATGGAGACCTCTTTGATTTTCCGGAATAAAAGTTGCCTATCTCAATTTCCATCCATTCTAGTCAACTAAAATACCTCCTTCTTGAAAGAAATTCCATAAATAGTCCGAATATATTAAACGTTAAAATAATTTCAGCGACGCTTTAAATTTTACAGCACAAATCCGCCGTATTCCTTTGCTTTCACGCTGTCATAGTTACCAAAGCCTAAATAACAGGCCCGCCAGGTTTTAAGCCCCTACCACGGATATTTACAACTTTTTTTAAAGAAAATCGTCCAATCTAAGACTAGTTGGTAGATACATCCATTATTTTTTCGAAAAAACTTAAATGACAAATACTGATGTCACTACTTACTGCCAAAACGCAGTGGCTTAGTTTTTCCAGTAGGGATAACTTAATCTAACCACAACTGAAGCCGCCCACCATGCAAAACTAGAGTTATTAGGTAAATGCAATTATTAAGTTTGCTAAAAATATTTATACTATTGTTTTTCATCAAGAATGGGGCATCGATAGAATTCTTTTTTTAATTTTTTTTTTTTAAATTCAATATAGCGGCTGTATGAGGCTGTAAATTTTTTTACTTTATAATTCATTTTTAGTCCTAGAGCAGTCGTATTTTTTAATTAGTAGGTACTTGTTTTTTATACATACTTTTATCTTCTCACATTACTTTCGAAACGTACTTCGAGTTTTATAATAAACTCTTAGTAGTAGAATGGATTACGGAGGCATTAGAGCAATTCAATAGCAAATCGGGACTTTAAATAAGCCGCAAATAGTATCGGTTTATTATTATGAAACCGTCCAGTCTATAAGTTAAGCATACTTGGTGGGTCAATTTTACTGCTGGAAACACATTTGTAAATTGTAATTTGTTTGAGTCAAAATAAAACGTAGGTACTTAGTATTTTCTATATCTCAACAAACTATTGAAAAAACATCGCGAAGAGTGTTCGTCCTTGGTAGTTCTAGTTTTTATAGTCCCAATGTACGTGGTATCATATTATGTGGCTAGGTAGCGTGTTAAAAGTACGATCGATTCTTATTTCTTTTTTTAGAGATAAGATCCCTTTTAGGTAGACTGCAAGTCTAAATTAAAAATTTATAACACCCCCGACAAGTGAAGCTTACAGTAATAACTAGATAAGAGCTGATAACTTTTAAATGGCTGAACTGATTTTCTTGGATTATAGCTAAGAACACTGTCGATCAAGCCACCTTTCAAACAAAAAAAACTAAATTAAAATCGGTTCATTAGTTTAGAAGCTACGATGCCACAGACAGATACACAGATGCACACGTCAAACTTATAACACCCCTCTTTTTGGGTCGGGGGTTAAAAACAAGGGGTTACATTGACAGTATAATTGCAAAATTTAAACTTTCGACCCACGACTTCGCTCCAGTGGGCTTTTTAAAAAACTTCAGCCTTATTCCTTGTCTACGTCTGTGTGAATAGAACCTCTATGCAAAATTTCAGCTTTCTAAGTCCATTGGGTTTGCCCTGGGCGTTGAGGCGTCAGTCAGTGAGGCAGCACTTTTCTTTTATATGTGTTTCGATAGAAATGATTGAAGTAAATCACACTGATTTTATAAAGACGGAAGTTTGTGCGTATGTATGTATGTGTATGTTTGTTACTCCTTTTCGCGCAAAAACTACTAGACGGATTTGCCTGAAAATCGGAATGGAGATAGATAATATCCTGGATTAGCACATAGGTTACTTTTTATATAGGAAAATCAAAGAGTTCCCATGGGAATTCGAGAAACCTAAATCAACGCTGATGAAGTCGCGGGCATCAACCAGTAGAATATATTAATGGTTTCCACTTAAATATATATGAAGTTTCAATAGATAACATATTCTCACATCCGAATTTAATTTATATTAATGGACTTTTTCCTTTCATCTCACACACGTGAGCGCAAAAGGTAAAGTAATTACATATTCAAACAGAGGTTGAACCTTTATAATCTTTTATAGGTATATTAAATATTTTAAGCAATATCTACATGCCCTTACACTCAGCGGGATCGGAGTGGAACGTTGGTAGGTAAGGTAATCATTTCAAGATTAAATCTGCCGAATTTAATTTAAATCTGAATATGTTACTAGGAAAATAATAAAATAAATGCTTTTAAAGTCAACCTCCAGCCAGAGGTCCTACTGAGGTAGGGACCTATTAGCTATGTTTTTTTTTTCGTCTGGCTTTACACTGAATAGCCAATGTCAAGTTAGTAGTTATTCACATGTTAGGGAAACTATATGTATAAGTATGGACCCCGTCTGTGCCGGCGCCTGCCGACATACACGCGGCGCCCCTTTTGAGCGCCTCCCAGTCAGTTCCACCTCCAATAAACTCCAGCAGAACACAAAAACCGGCCACTTCCAACAAAAAACACTCCAAAAAGGCACTACACGCGCGCCAGCAAACGCCACCACAAACGAAGTCCTAGCTATCTTTTGAAATCAGATACGCATGCCCAGCTTTCGTTGTCTGGATTCATGTCCACTGCTGGACATACCTAAGTCTGTTGCAGGGATTTCCCTACTGCAACGTCTTGCACCACCCTTTACTACTACAACGTCATTTTATTAGATACAATATTTAGGGCCTGTTGCACAACCGTCAGGTCAGATAAACTTTATCTAAAGAATAAATTTTTAGCCTGGTACTAACACTAATAACTCAAAATTTAAAAAAAACCCCGACAAAAAAACCTCTATAAGAAAACTAGAAAAGAGCTGCTAACTTTCAAACGGCTGAACCGATTAACTATTATATAGCTAAGAACACTCTCGATTAAGCCACCTTTCAAACAAAAAAAAACTAAATTAAAATCGGTTCATTCGTTTAGGAGCTACTATGCCACAAACAGATACACAGATACACGCGTCAAACTTATAACACCCCTGTTTCTGGGTTGGGGGTTATAAATGGAGTTTTTAATCTATGGCAAAATAGCTGTTCTGTTTGACATCCATTTTAAATACGGGTGGAAGAAACGTTCGCCCGAAAAAGACCCTGAGTCAAGTTTTACTTCAAAATTAAAAAAAAAGATTAATTAGAACTTTGTCAGCGTGAACTAGATTTTGTTGACGACATTAAACACTCGTAGTTAGGTATAAATTGTATTTACCTAGTGGTCACAGCCCCTAGTTGTTTGAGCACACAGAGACCTCATTAAACGGGGCCGCAAAGAACTTTCCAGTTTTCAGGGGAATCGCAATGCCTCATTTTACACTAATTAAGTTTTTCCTTTACTTCGACTTTACGTTAATTATTGCTCGCTGCATAACAAGTTTTGCTTCTGTTCTTTGTTTATTTGGCGCTTTTTTATCTGTGAAGTGTGAATGCACATTTTATTGGCTAGCTTAAACAGTGTCTACCCAGATAGATAAGTACCTTAGTAATCAATAATTACTTTATTTTAGAGTAAAATAAGGTCACATTGCGCATTTCTTTTATAATCAGTTACTAGAGGATACCCGCGACTTCGTCTGCGTGGATTTTAGGTTTTTTCAAATCTCTTGGAAACTTTTATTTTCTAGGATAAAAAGTATGCTATGAATTTTTTAAATGCAAGCTACTTCTATATTAAATGTCGTCAAAATTGCTTAAACAGCTGGTCGATTGCCGCAAAACTGTATAAATTATTCAATCTCAATTGTTGAGACTGGCTGAATTTGCTATTCTTGTTGCAACAATGCATTGTAACCAAGAGAAAGCGAGCGTCAACCAATAGAGGTGATTGCGATTGTGACATTGTAACTGTCATTCTTCATAGCAAACCGACTGATGGGCCATAAAAATGTAACAGACAGCCTGACAGACTCACTTTCGCATTTATAGTATTAGTATATGAATAGGATGATGTTGTGAATTTTATACTGTGTAACCACTGCATCACTTACTCCATACAATCGTAGTCCCAATTTCATTTGAATATTAAGCAACATTCACGTCCATCCATGAAATTCTGCAAACATATTCTAGAAACTAATATCTGTGCCTGTGGTGTTTTACATTTTTCTAAAAATATGTAGTTTTAAAATTACAGGGGCTCAAAGATTTGTATGAATTTTTAAGATCGCGTAACTTTGAAACCGAATATTTTAACGGAAATCTGGAAAATCACAGGCATAGATATTAGTTCCTGGAACGTTTCTACAAAATTCCATCGAGTATGATTGGTTAGTATTCCAATGAGAGACGAACTACGTTTGTATGGAGCGAGTGACGGAGAGAACCCTCTTAAAGGTTTTGTTTTTATTTGCTTATTTGTTATCCCCTGAGGAAACTGTCCTTTTGGATTCTGGTAAAAAGTTGTTAATAAACAAACCCCGAAATAACGCCGAAATAAAACTCGCGTTTTGTACCTATTTCTGTTGTATCTTTTAGAATGGGATTTACATTTTGTGAGCGTCTGACCAAAATATTTATAGTCTTAATTAAATTTAATTAGGAAGGGTAAAAAATGGGGGCTACCAAGAATCCGACAGATTCATTATCTGCATTTACGACTACCGAATAATTAGTTACTGAGTATAATGTAAGAGATAACTTCGAAATCCCGGCTTCTAAAAAACCTTACGTCAAAGTATAAAGTCTAATTTTTGTTTATTTTCTTCTGAATAGTACTAGAAATCACGTCATGCATTGCCATACCTACACTTAGTATCGTGGCAACCCTCTACCAGAACCCTTAAAGTTTAAAAGTGTCTGGACAGGGGATTGCCACGATACTAAGAGTCTGGCAATGTATGCAATAATTTCTAATACTATTTCAAAGAAAATAAAAAAACTAGCTAATGCCCGCGACTTCGTTTCCGTAGATGTAGGTTTTTTAAAAATCCCGAGGGAACTCTTTGATTTTCCGGGATAAAAGTAGCCTATGTGCTAATCCAGGGTATAGTCTATCTTCATTCAGCCTAATCCGTCCAGTAGTTTTTGCGTGAAGGAGTAACAAACATACACACACACACACACACACACACACACACATACACACAAACTTTCGCCCTTATAATATTAGTGTGAAGTGTGATGACACTTTACACTTTGACGAAAATTTTTATGCCTTTTTTACTTGTTTATCTCTCAAAGTCACCATGATCCAAACTTCATAGTCGCTGGTCATTCTTCCCTGTGTTGAGGACAATACGCAGAGAAACTTTAAGGTTTTATTAAATAATGAATTTCTGGCCTTCGCTGGCTCTTAGTCCATTACCTAATACGCCTAATACCCTTCTGGCGTGAGGTTGCCATTTTGACATTTTGGAACCCCAACTTCTATCAGTTTTTCGATCTACGTACCCTGCCCATTGCTATCGCTACCCAATATGCAATTTGAGCTATATCGCGATTATTCTGGTTTCTCTGGTACTCTGGTATGCAGATCTCCCTCCTCCTTTCTGATATTTTGACCACGTAGAGAAACTCCAAGCTCTCTCCATCACCCGCTAAGTGACCCTGAGGTTTCTTACGGTTATGAGGCAGATAGTTAGTGACCAATAAATACTTATTCTAAGTAAAGCACCTACAAATTGTTTTAGGTATTTAAAAAAAAGGCAAAAAATGTTTGTTTCAAGTAAATATTCTAAATAAAGTGCTTACACAAATCCCACGCTGTAGAGAAATAGAGCAAGTTATAATAATTAATATTACATTCACTCCGAATCTCACAGCGTCCCGGAATAGATAGCAACTGAACTAATTAAAAACGTACGCCCAAAAAAGTCCAACGAGCTTAAACAACCAAGATAAATTACTAAGTTTAATTCCAAAAAACAGTCGCGGTCGTGCTAGTCCACTAAAGAAGCGATGCTATTCTGCAATGATGCTATAGATCCTAATCCTAAGGGCCGGCGCACATATGGCGGAGCGCAGCGCAGAGCATGCCCGCGAAGTTTTCTAATCGCGTGACACATTACGCGAATTTGTACCATTACCACAATTGATTTTAGATATTATTTCAATGAGGACAATGTCGATAGTATGTGAAAAATGCTCTGCGCTGCGCTTCGCCATATGTGCGCCGGCCCTAATAATAATAAAAATGTGAAAGTGGGGACGTTTCGATATTTTATCTTGATATCTAGTAAATAAATAAATATTCTACACTTCTACTTGTTTGCTATGAATTTTTACTTCATGACGTTTCCACCTTTCAAATGCTGCAACGTTTTTTCGCAGATTTTTCATCCGAAAAAGCGTTGCAAGATGCGATAATCTAGCAATATTATACTATAGAGACCTTGGTATGGAGAGTAAGAAACTTTTTTTTGCAATTCTGCCCACGCAAAGTCGCCGCGAGTTATATATTTTATTAACCCCCGACCCAAAAAGAGAGGAGTTATAAGTTTGACTAAACTAATGCACCGATTTTAATTTAGTTTTTTTGTTTGAAAGGTGGCTTGATTGAGAGTGTTCTTAGCTATAATCCAAGAAAATCGGTTCAGCCGTTTGAAAGTTATTAGCTCTTTTCTAGTTACTGTAATCTGCACTTGTCGGGGGTGTTATAAGTTTTTAATTTACACTCGTTTTAAGTCAAGAACTTTAATAACGTAAAAAGGATTTTTATCGCTTTGTAGTGGAGTACAATCCTACTTCCGTTTCGCCGTTAGCTCTCAAAGTTTACGGATGTTTTTCTATTTTGTAGTTCATAACAAAATGCTTAGCTTTCCTTCCGCATTAATTAATTTGAATAAGAATTCTACAACTTAAGGAGGTTTGCTTTAATGGCTATGTACTTCTTTACTTTTGGGATCTTTTCAATAAAAACTAAAAACAAGAAATGTTTTATGACAATCTTTAGAGAGTTTCCTAAAAAAAAGATCAATAAATATGTAACTATATGTAACTTATGTAACTAATATTATAAATGCGAAAGTGTGTCTGTCTGTTTGTCTGTCTGTTTGTTACCTTTTCACGGCCCAACAGTTTAACCGTCTTTGATGAAATTTGGTACAGGGTTAGCTTACATCTCCCTAGAGTTCCCTCAGGATTCTTAAAGGCTTATCCGTTTATCCGATTTTTATGGAATTTGGTACAGAGGTAGTTTGCGTCCCGGAAATTGACATAGGCAACTTTTTATTCCGGAATAGCAAAGAGTTCCCATGGGATTTAAAAAAAAACCTAAATCCACGCGAACGAAGGCATCATATTCTAGTATGTAATAAAAGCTATGAAAGCCTAATGGCCAAGACGTTTGCCCCCTACTTGGGGACTCCGGGGTTAGTCTCGGGCACGCAACTATAACTTTTCGGAGTGCAGCGGTTAAGTAGGTATCACTTTCTGTAAAGGAAGAAAAGTTCTCAAAGATGTGTGAAGTAAAATCTAAAATTAACCAGCATGGTAACGGCTTCTCACGAAGGTCACCCGCACTCAGCTGCTGAGCTGGATTGATGATAATGATAATCCAGAAATTGAACTCGAGACCTCATCACCTGCAAGCCACAACCAATCATGCTAGCCATAACCAACTATGCTAGCCATAACCAACCATGCTAGCCATAACCAACCATACTAGCCACAACCAACGAGACAGGCAGTCATTAAAAATGTCTCTCGCTATAGTAAGTAGTATCACCGCAGATGACACCGCAAACACTTTGGAATTCAAGCCGTCTTTGTGTCACTAATTGACTCCAATACGATAACGTGGGTTTTGAGCACTAAGCTTGACGAGGGTGAGACTGAGCCATGCCTATTTTGATAATGATATTGGAACATCTATACATATACTTGTAATAAAACTATTGTTTAGTATTTTTCATCACTATTTGTATAATCTGTGTCTACAATGATTGTATGTTATCTGTTAAATATCTATCAAATCAATTGTATCTCCTTTCTCGCTCTCTTTTCAGCCTGACTGGAATTAAATGGACGTGTTTAGAAGCTGTTCAGCCTTTAATTTGAATAATCCTACAAAATTATAACGAGGCAGTCGCCAGCGCAACTCCGATGAGTCACCGTGGCCTACGTGACCGGACGCTCGTAGGCATCGGCGAAACTTCGCGAACATTCTACGAGGACGGGATCAGTAGCCAATCAGCGCGGCCCGCGACGCTTCACCCCGCTCCGACCGCCTCCTGCCGTTCGCTAATAAATACGCCGCGCCGGCCACCGAGCCGGCAGTTCGACTGGGAGCGCCGCTCGCCGCCAAAGTCGGAACGTGGTTAGACGCTTACGACTGGCGCGTGGTGATACCAGCGAACGAGACAGGAGGTGTTGACGAGCCGTCTCGTCAGCTCCGCCGATATCCCCGCTCCCCCCTCGCGTTTCCCTCCGTAGTGCGTAGTCTGCCGGCCGCCGGCGGCCGAGTGTTGTTAGGATAATTAGAACCCGTGTAGGATAGGTACCTAGGTTTAAGATTTAAGACTGTAAGAATCCAATAAACGCCGAAGGGCGTTAGTGTATACCGTCCGTGTTTAATTTACCTTCCCTCAACCCGGCTAGGGACAACCGACGGGAGGTAGGTTCGACCCCTGCTCCTCCATGTACGTAGCGAGGCAAGGCAGGACTCACCTGAGCTAGCCCGCTACGTTACATTGGCGCCCATCCGAAAAACCCACCCGACCGTCCGGGATTCGCGCGCGTCGCATAGACCCGGTCGTATCCGTTTCCGAATAGAATTCCGTAAAAATTAAATATACGCCCTGCTACATCGCAGTGGCATCCGATCCGAGAGGAGACAGGGAAAACACACAGGTAACACTTTTATTTAAATTCGAGTGATTTGAAAGCATTAACGAATATAAACCCTTGCACAAAGTCGGCCCGTACAGTTCGAGTTCGACTGTAAGGGTGAATATTCGACCGCGAAACTCAATAAAAACTCACAAGAATAGAATCGCGAGAATTGGATGCTTATCCAGGATTAGTTGGCTCGGGGGCTCCGAGAAGATAAATCCAAGATCAGCTCCACATCGTAACAAAATACCACACAACACAGACACACAAGGGGGAAAATTAGAAAAATCAAAAAACGCGTTAACGGATATAAACTCTTGCAAAAAGTTGACTCGTACAGTTCGAGTTCGACTGTAAGTGTGAGTATCCGACCGAAATATAATAGTGAAAACCTAGAAATCCGACAATTAAAGGCGCGAGTTATATGCTTATCCAGGATTAGTCGGCTCGGGGGTCCCGAGAAGATAAATCTGAGGATAAGCATCCGACCGAATTAATAAAACGAGGGGGAAAAAATTATCGATATATATAGTCATAATATTCCATTACCGATAAAATATAAAGTATAAAGTCTAAAAGAGGAAATATATAAGATATAAAATATAGAAAGATAAAGTACCGTCCGCTCATCCGTCGAAATATAGATATAAACTAAAAATAAGCCGTTACCGTTACCGTTTCGTATAATAATCCGTTACCATTTCATCCGTACTATATAATAATCCGTCACCGGTGAAAAGATAGATTAAGAAATAAACTAGTTAACCGTCATTTTCTGTTATAGTCATATTTTACCGTTGTCACCGGTATCGAAAGTGATCGTTACCGGTACCGTTCTGTCCGTTACCGTAGAAGTTAAAATAATAACCCGTGATTTAGTTAGCATAAACCAGATTGCTTAATATAGAAATTCTTAAACAAGATAGAAATAAGTAAACCATAGTAGTAAAATAAGATAATGCCCACGGCCTGGATATACGCGCTAAATAAACAAAAATTAATCGAAGAACTAGAAAATAGAAATATACCGGTTACACCCACGAGTACGGTCGACGAATTGCGTAAGCAATTATCACAGATAATCAAAACCGAGACAGAAACGTTCAAAGACTGCACAATGGGGAACGAAGAGGAAATGAAAGAATTTGATAAGGCCATATCCCGCTGGAAGATCCATTACGATACAACAGGGGACGCCGCCGAATTTCTGGAAAGAATAGAGGAACTAGCAGATACGTTAAAGGTCAATAAAGACAAAATAATACATCTAATACCCAGATGTCTTAACGGCAAAGCATCACTATGGTACAGAAACAACAACCAGTATTGGAAAACCTGGAAAGATTTCACGGAAAATTTTAAACTATATTATTACCCGAGGAATTATGAGAAAAATCTTTTAGAAACAATCATAAATAGACGACAACGACCTTGGGAAAACTTCGTACAATATTTAACCGATATACAAACGCTCATGAGAAGATACGGAAAGCTTACACCGGAACAACAACTGGAAAGAATATACGACAATATGAAGTCTAATTACCAATACTATATAAAGAGAAGAGACTTTGATACAATTACGGAACTTATTCAGCTAGCAAGGGACTACGAAAAGATAAACACAGACCGATACAAAGATAGGTACACAAGGACAAATTATCAACACAGAGAAACCCGAACAGAACAAACCGACAAGGCGACAGAAAATCCGAAACAGGAAGACCATGAAAAGAACGGAAAACTGGTCAACCAAGATTACGATCCGAATACCTGCTGCTGGAAATGTGGGAAGAAAAACCACAAATCCCAGGAATGTCGGAATAAACAGGTCATATTCTGCAGCAAATGCGGTCTTCTGGGAAAATTGACAAAGAACTGCTGTAAAGAAACAGGCAAAACGAACAGAGTTAAACAAGCATATACAACAAACATACAAGTGGGAAAGGACAAGAGGATCTTTACCAAGATAAAAATACACGGAAAACCGTTCAACGCGTTAGTAGATACAGGGTCAACAAATACCTACATCAACAAGGAAATCATGGAACACGTAAGAAAACACAATAAAGGAACAGTAAGGAAAGAAACAACAATAAAATTAGCAGACGGGTCCAAGGTAACGACAGATACAGCCGTAAACATTGAGTTAGAATTAAACGGAAGAGTCCTAACGCACCAAGTCATCTATCTCCCATCAACAACAGTAATGATAATGGGGATGGACCTGCTTACACGAATAGGACTTACAATAGACTGGAAACAGGCGACATGTGAGCACACAGAGACAATAAACCCGGAAGCAAAAGGGAACAAGACAAACACCCTTACCACCGAACAAAAAACCATACTACAGACCGTTCTGAAAGAAGAGTTCGAAAAAGCTGAAAGAAGCCCAAAAGGAAATACCTGGGTAAAACACGTAATAAAGCTAAAACATAAAGAACCAGTAAAGCAAAAATACTACCCGAGAAACCCGAAAATGCAAGAAAAAATTAACGAACACGTAAATCAAATGTTGGCAGATGGAATCATCGAGAGATCAAGCAGCCCGTATAGCTCACCAATAGTGATGGCCAAAAAGGATAATGGCCAATACCGATTTTGCATAGACTTCAGAAGAATAAACGAAATTACCGAAAAAGACGCCTACCCGATACCCCAAATAGACGACACACTAGAAAAGCTAAGTAAAGGAAAATATTTTTCAAAATTCGACCTAAAGAATGGCTACTGGAACGTCCCACTAGACGAGACAAGCAAACCAATAACGGCGTTCACGGTACCAGGAAGAGGACTATTCCAATTCAGAGTTATGCCATTCGGACTACATTCAAGTGGTGCAACATTTCAGAGATTATTAGATAGAGTGATAGGCCCAGAATTAGAACCAAACGCTTACGTATATCTAGACGACATAATAGTCTGCAGCAAAACATTTGACGAACACATAAAGCACTTAAAAGAAATATTTAAACGAATCACCGACGCAGGTCTCAGAATAAACAAAGAAAAATGTGAGTTTTGCCAACACCAAGTAGAATACCTAGGTCACGTGATAACAAAGGAAGGTCTGAAGATGGATGAAGGGAAAATACAGGCGATAAAGCAACTCAGGGCACCGGAGAGCATAAAGGACATAAGGCGGTTTATAGGAATGACATCGTGGTATAGAAAATTCATTCCCAACTACGCAGAACTTACGTCATCATTGGTAAAACTTCTAAGGAAAGACGAAAAATTCCACTGGGGAAAAGAACAACAAGAATGCTTCGAAAAAATAAAAAAATTACTCATAGAAGACCCCATCTTAACCAGAGCCGACTTCTCGAAACCATTCGTACTCCAAACAGATGCAAGCGACACAGGCCTCGGAGCCGTCTTAATGCAGGAGGAGGACGGACAGCAAAAGGTAGTAATGTACGCAAGTCGAGCACTACAACCTCCAGAAACAAGATACTCAACCACGGAGAAGGAATGCCTTGCGGTAGTATGGGGAATAAGAAAGATGAGACCGTTCTTAGAAGGATACCACTTTACCATAATAACCGACCATCAAGCTCTCAAATGGTTAAACACCTTAAAAAACCCATCTGGTAGGCTAGCGAGATGGGCATTAGAACTACAACAATACAGTTTCGATATAGTATACAGACCAGGAAAACAAAATGTGATAGCGGACGAACTATCAAGAAACCCAGTATACACCACAACAGTGGAGAAAAAAGACTGGTACACAAAAAAATACGATAGCGTAACTAAGAAACCAGAATCAGAAACCGACTACTGCATACGCGAAGGAAAATTGTACAGAAGGATAATTAACCCACGTTACGGAGGAAAATTAGACCCGGCAACCGAATGGAAATTATGCGTAACTAACGCAGATAAGGAAAAAATATTACGTCAAAACCACGACGAACCGAACGCGGGCCATCTAGGTACATCAAAAACATTCAATAAAATTGCCTCGCGTTATTATTGGCCAGGTATCTTCAGAGATGTGGCAAAATACGTAAACCGGTGTGAAACGTGTCAAAAACACAAAAGTTCACAAGAAAAAAAACCTGGCCTAATGCACATTAAAAATGCGGAAGAACCGTGGCAAGTGGTCACAACCGACTTGATCGGACCGCTCCCACGATCCTCGAAAGGGTACCAGTGGATCATCGTTTTTCACGACAAGTTCACCAAATGGTCAGAAATAAAACCCTTAAGAACCGCAACCGCGAACACAGTAGTAAATGCTCTTAAGGAGTGCATCTTAATGAGATATGGGGGAATAAAAACACTACTAAGTGATAACGCAAAAATATTTATTAGCAAGCAGTTTAAAGATACACTACGAAAATATGGAATAGAACAAAAACTGACAGCTCCGTACACACCACAGTGTAACCCGACCGAGAGAGTGAATAGAACACTCGAAACCATGATAGCAGCGTTTATAGAAAAAAACCACAAGAAATGGGATGAATATTTAACCGAATTCAATTTCGCATTAAATACATCGATCCAAGAATCGACAAAATACACCCCAGCATTCTTGTTATTCGGCAGGGAATTAAGAAACATACACGACGAAAATCAATTCCCAACTCCCGCGTTAAAAGAAAAACAAAAACTTGAAGAAATCTATCAAATAGTCAGAAATAACCAAGACGCCGCATCAAGTCAACAAAAAAATCATTACGACAAGTATCGACGCGAATGGAAACCGAGTATAAACGAACTCGTTTTGAAAAGAGACTACCCGTTATCAAACGCCAGCAAACAGTTTTGCGCCAAGTTAGCACCGAAGTTCTCAGGACCATATAAGGTCATAGAACAAAAGTCACCCGTAATATTTTTACTAAAATGCCTCGAAGGCGGGAAAATATGTACGGCACACGTAAAAGATATGAAAAAATTCCATTCATAAAATGGACCAAAGTCGTATCAGAATCGTATCGTAAGGTATAATGAATATCGTAATCGTATCGTATGATATAATGAGATCATACAGAAGTACCCGCATTGGAAAAATAAAATATGAAATGTAAGTAACAAGATACCTAACTCTGTGATTTTTACAGGTAAAAATCCTCCGACGGGGGAGGGGGATATAACGAGGCAGTCGCCAGCGCAACTCCGATGAGTCACCGTGGCCTACGTGACCGGACGCTCGTAGGCATCGGCGAAACTTCGCGAACATTCTACGAGGACGGGATCAGTAGCCAATCAGCGCGGCCCGCGACGCTTCACCCCGCTCCGACCGCCTCCTGCCGTTCGCTAATAAATACGCCGCGCCGGCCACCGAGCCGGCAGTTCGACTGGGAGCGCCGCTCGCCGCCAAAGTCGGAACGTGGTTAGACGCTTACGACTGGCGCGTGGTGATACCAGCGAACGAGACAGGAGGTGTTGACGAGCCGTCTCGTCAGCTCCGCCGATATCCCCGCTCCCCCCTCGCGTTTCCCTCCGTAGTGCGTAGTCTGCCGGCCGCCGGCGGCCGAGTGTTGTTAGGATAATTAGAACCCGTGTAGGATAGGTACCTAGGTTTAAGATTTAAGACTGTAAGAATCCAATAAACGCCGAAGGGCGTTAGTGTATACCGTCCGTGTTTAATTTACCTTCCCTCAACCCGGCTAGGGACAACCGACGGGAGGTAGGTTCGACCCCTGCTCCTCCATGTACGTAGCGAGGCAAGGCAGGACTCACCTGAGCTAGCCCGCTACGTTACAAAATCCCCGAGTTGGAGCACCGTAAAGCAGAACTACAAGGTGGGTGAGTGTCCTAGACCTCGCAGAAGCTGAAGGCGCTTCGAAACGCCTGCAATCCTAAACAATTATCACACTAATATTATAAAGGCGAAAGTTTGTATGTGTGTGTGTGTGTGTGTGTGTGTGTGTGTGTGTGTGTGTATGTTTGTTACTCCTTCACGCAAAAACTACTGGACGGATTTGGCTGAAATTTGGAATGTAGATAGATAATATCCTGGATTAGCACATAGGCTACTTTTTGTCCCGGAAAATCAGAGTTCCCACGGGATTTCGAAAAACCTAAATCCACGCGGGCGAAGTCGCAGGTATCAGCTAGTAAATAAATAATTTCTGCTCATCAAAAATACTACTTTGATAACTGAATATACAAGAAAGTAAGTATGACCAAGAACTTAACAAATAGGTATAGAAGTGTAACCGCAGATCACATCGCAAACACTTTGAACTTCAAGCCGCCTTTGTGTCACTAATTGATTTCAATACGTGGGCTTTAACAGGGCTCTCTCCGTCACTCGTTTATGCTCGTTTCATACAATCGTAGTTCCAATTTTATTTGAATATTAAGCAACCAAAGTCCATGAAATTTTGCAGACATATTCTAGAAACTAATATCTGTGTCTGTGGTGTTTTAGATTTTTCAAAAAATATGTAGTTTTAAAATTACAGGGGCTCAAAGGTTTGTATGAAAATTTTTAAGACCGCGTAACTTTGAAACCGAATATTTTAACAGAAATCTGGAAAACCACAGACATAGATATTAGTTTCTAGAATATGTCTGCAAAATTTCATGGACTTTAGTTGCTTAATATTCAAATGAAATTGGAACTACGATTGTATGAAACGAGTGACGGAGAGAGCCCTCTTAAGCAAAGTCTGATGAGGGTGAAACTAAGCCGTTCTTAGTTTGATAATGAGATTGTAACATTGTTACTAAGATGTATGGACTAAGAGCCAGCGCGTGCCAGACCTTCGTTATTTTATAAAAGCTGAACATTTCTCTGCGTATTTTCCCCAACACAGGGAGGAACGATCAGCGACTATGAAGTTTCGATCATGGTGGCATTCGGAGATAACAGGTAATAAAGGTGTGAAAAATCTTACGTCAAAGTATACTTAAAGATTTTTGTATGATTTCCTCGGAATAGTATTAGAAACTAGCCGATGCCCGCGACTTCGCCCGCGTGGATTTAGGTTTTTTAAAATCCCGTGGGAATTCTTTGATTTTCCGGGATAAAAAGTAGCCTATGTGCTAATCCAGGATATTATCTATTTCCATTCCAAATTTCAGCCAAATCCGTCCAGTAGTTTTTGCGTGAAGGAGTAACAAACATACACACACACACACACACACACATACAAACTTTCGCCTTTATAATATTAGTGTGATCACGTCATGCATTGTCAGACCCTAAATAGCGGGGCTAACCCCTGTCAGAGGCCCTTAAACTTTTGAACTTTAAGGGTGTCTGCCAGGCGGTTGCCACGACCCTAAGTGTCTGGCAATTCATGACGTGGTTTCTAATATTATTCCGAAGAAAATATTTAAAAAAAAAGGTTTTAAGAGTTCAGCTTTTATAAAATAACGAAGGACTGGCTCTCGCCGGCTCTCCATTTATAGAAAATGTTAGGTAGTTGGATCTTTATATTTTAATACGGCTGCCCAGAAAAGGAGTGTACCTAATATTTTCAGGGTTCATATATTATGTAGGTATGTGAGTTTTTTATTTTCGGCCCGATCCGGGAATAGAACGTAAGACATCGTTGACCGTTGTACCCAATTAAACATACTAAGCCTAGACCATCGAGACTGTCTATAGTTACCTACATCGTAAGCCAAGGGTCTTAAAATTCATACTTTACCTAAACTACGAATTACTACTATTACGATTTAATATAAAAGATCGGAATTCAGCAACGACCCAAATAAACTACTTCAGCCATTCAGACGGTCTTCCGTAGCCCACGTAATAATACACTCGGAACTCGAGGAAATCAAATATGGGTAAATAAGTTTTCAACCAAAGATATTTTAATAGGAGAGCGGCTATTTGAACATTTTCATTAAATATCCCATTTTTAGGTTTCTGTATCTTTACAAAAAAAATGAAGCCTAATTGGATCACTTCGTCTGTCGTGTATCAAAACCTATAGGATACTTCTCATTGGCCTATAATAATTTAAAAATTTGGCAAGCAGCAATGTCATATCGTACAAATGGAGGAAAAATTCCGAAAACCGTGATTTTGTGGTTACATCACCAAAAATAAAATATAAATTGTCCATGACTAAGTAATGTGTTTACTAAATCACATCATAGATGGCGCTGTCCGTCATTAACTTGCACATTTCTTAAACGATGGTAAGGAACCTTCGTTTGCAAGTCCGACTCGCACTCAGCCGGTTTATATTTCCAAATTAGCGCTCTCTAATAGCACTAAGCCACAGACCACTCGCGATGGCATCGTGTATTGTGTTCTAAACAGTTACTTGTTATAAAGCAAATAAAGCTGAGTTTAAGTTATCGAATAAGTATGCTTGAAAGTTCTCCGTAATGTTCTCAAAGGTGTGTGAAGTCTGCAAATCTGCACTAGCCAGCGTGGTAGACTATGACCAAACTCATTCTAAGCCGTACTCAGTAGTGAGCCGGCGAAGGGTTGATCATGATGATGTTTTTTTTTTATTCTTATACAAGTTAGCCCTTGACTGCAATCTCACCTGGTGGTAAGTGATGATGCAGTCTAAGATGGAAGCGGGCTAACCTGGAAGGGGTATCGCATTTTTTATTAAACCCATACCCCTTTGGTTTCCACACGGCATCACACCGGCAAGCTAAATCGCTTGGCGGCACGGCGAGTAAAAAGAGTAGTTTTAAGCGAATTTTGTTGCTTTGTCCTATCTACAAAGATACTAAAAAGAGTAAATATCATCAGGATAAATAAGTTTCAAAGTAATCGGAGCGTATATCTAGTCCCGGTATTTTGTAAATAGGCAAAAACGAGGGTAGTACAATAATATAAAGGAGGACGAATTTGGGTCAGTCGAGTGCTGATCAAGGGTTATTCTGGTACGGCTTCAGAAGGATTTAGGGACCTAAAAATTTGCCCATACACGTGTGATTGAGGGACTATACGAATTTACGTGCGATAGGATAAACCATGGACTTAAGTTGACATTGACGACCAAAAATAGTAATTACTTTAATACTATTAGTAAGCACCGGCTTCAAATGGGTTGCTTATTAGAAAGAAGAAAGAAAGAAAATTAGTTTATTCATCTTTATTTCCGTTAGGATCTCAAATTTTCTTGAAAACAAAATATAGCCTATGTTACACAGAATTAATGTAGTTTTAGAAAGAGTTTTCACAATCGATTCAGTAGTTCCAATGATTACCACCCACAAAAAAAACTTTATTTATTTATTTTAAACATTATAATTTATAATGTTTGTAAAACGAGTAGCTATCGATTTCTCAGTTGCAATGTTGATCCACAATTGTATTTTATCAGAACATAAAAATGCCTTTTGATATTGATTACGACTGGCGTTGCCAAATACATAAGAATCAATCTGATTTGAACTTGGAATTCATTTGCAATTTACAACAATCCCTAAGTTCAAAGTTAAAGTATGTAGCCCAAACACGTATCGATTTAAGTCGAATCGAGTTTAAATTTACATGAGTTTGGTTTCTTGGCTGATTTCTTGCATAAAATAGTAAAACTACGTATATAGTATATGGTTAACTCTAAGGTTACCTATTGCGAAAAATTCAGATTTTTTTTAGCGCGGGTCTAGACCCGCTCACTTCTTCAGTCCTATCCGCTCCAACTTCGGACCCGGTTTTAGCCTGCCGGTTGGACCTCGGAAAAGACTGTAGAAGAGGCTCCGGCTCGATAAACCCTTCACTAGGGTTCCGCGCTCGGTATAATCTTTGAAATTCTCTTAATTTTTGAAAAGTAGGTTACTTTTCAAAAATTCTACCTAAGCAAAGTTGGGGCGGGTCCCTTGTGCTCCGTCGTCAGCGGTGGGATGGAACTTCGTGAGGTTTTTAGTCGGTAGGAGTCCGACATAACCACTGAGCTCCCCCGTGGTCAGTGGTATCCATGACGGGTTTTTGACTAGATAGACACCAGTTACATAACCTTACCTGACCTTACGCGCAGGTTTCATCCATATTAACATTATAAATGTGAAAGTGTGTCTGTCTGTCTGTCTGCCTCTCTTTCTGACTGTCTGTCTGCCTGCTACGTTTTCACGGCTCATCCACTGAACCGATTTTATTGAAAGGTATAGACTTAGGATACATCCCGGGGAAGAACAAAGGCTAATTTTTATCCTGGAAAATTGAAGAGTTCCTACGGGATTTAAAAAAACCCTAATCCAAGCGGGCGAAGCCGCGGGCATCAGCTAGTACTTAATATTTTGTGAAGTGAGAGTTTCACAGTTAAAAAACTTTTGATTTTCGAGTATGAAAAAGCTTCAGCCTTTATAAATTATTACAAGGGACGTTGTAGTAAAGCGCTCGGATCATTTTCATTCCGGCTCACACACTAATAAATTCCGGCTGAAAAAGTACGCGGAGCGGTTTACTCCGTTTTACTCACGGTCCGCTTTGTACGGACAGTCTGACGTAGCTGGTTAAATAATAAAGTTTAATATTGCGTCCGGGAAGTGAGCTTTGCTTCATATTTTAATGGCAGAGTGAGAATATCTGATGCATTCTTAAAAATTGGATGCCATTTATATGCGAAATCCACAGAACTGTCATCGTCATCACCTTATCAGATGGATGCCCATATATCCATACTAGTATTATTATAAATGCGAAAGGTGTATCTGTCAGGGTCTAGCTTTAAAGGGCCCAACAGATTAGCCGATTTTGATGAAATTTGGTACAGAGGTAGTTAAAATTTTGATTCCCTTGTCGGGACTTGACAGACAGATAACGAAGTGATCCTATAAGGTTCCTTTTTTTCTCTAGAGATACAAAAACTCCGAAAACCTATATGAAATATGAAAGTTTAGCACCAGACACCAGAGTCGTGTTGACACTGGCGATACACAAAGCCCTTATTTATTTTAGAGTCAGACGTCCTGAGCGGCGTTCGCTCCAACTCACTTGGCAGTGGCTGCGGCGAGTGCATCGGGGCTTGTGTAACTTTGGCCCACTTTAACCACATTTTAAACGTCGTGTCTTACACTAGAAAATAATATTTCACTACAATTTTTGTTGAAAGTATAAATTTCACTTTTTACAATGTATAGACACACACGCCTGTCCTCGTTTGCCTGAATACAATGTCAGTTCTATTTCTATTACCCATTCTCCTTAGTTCTGAGGCCCTAGTGAGGCCCTATTTTTTCATTCTTTTTTTCCATTCCATCAGCCTGTATGCATCCACTGCTGGACATAGGCCTTTTCAAGAGCGCGCCACCAAACACGGTCCTCCGCCTTCGTCATCCACCCGCCACCTTCTTCAGGTTAACGGTCCAGCGGGCTGAAGGTCGTCCCACACTGCGCTTACCAGTACGCGGTCTCCACTCCAGAACACGACTACCCCATCGGCCGTCGGTTCTGTGACAGACATGACCTGCCCATTGCCACTTCAGCTTGCTAAGTGATTGAGGCCCTAGTGATTCTTGTCAATCTTGAGCAACTTTTTCCGTAAAGTTCAAGTCCGTTCAAATTTTTCTTGTAAAGTTCAAACAACTAGTCTTTTGGACGTACAATCCCTCAGCGCACTGTGGTTTTCATCGAAATCACACAACTCTCGGCGAAATAGCTTGCAATAAGCTGGATCAGATCGCAAGCTGGTTAATGCGCATGGCAGTCTCTCAATCCGACTGTCGGCCTAACTGCCTCGGTATCGGATTTAACACGCCTGCCCTCATTTGCCAGAATACAATGTAAGTACTATTTTCTATTACACCTCTTCATACTTCTGAGACCTTAGTGAGGCCATAGTAATTTTTGCACAATATCTTCAGTCACTTCCCCCGTACCTTCTTTGACGGTTGTTTTTTTAAAACTATACCTAGTCTTTTAGGATTCCGTACAATCACTCAACGCACTGTGATTTCCATCGAAATCACACAGCTTTCGGGGAAATAGCTTGAAATAAGCTAGATCAGATCGGAAGCTGGCTAATGCGTGCAACGGTCTCCCAATCCGACTGTCGGCCTAACTGCCTCGTTATCGGATAAACACGCCTGCCCTCATTTGCCTTAATACAATGTTAATTCTATTTCCATTACCTACACATAATTATTTCTGACGTCTTAGTATGCTCTAGATGTAACTTTCTTTGCAGTTTATAGAGAGGGTCAGCGCGGGTCAGACCTTCGTTATTAGTATTCGTTATAGGTCTGGCATGCATTGACTCTTAGTCCATTAATTTGATGGTGTAAATTCGTCTCAAAAACTGGTCGTCATAATTCACCTAAATAGGGTGCTTTCTACCACCTAATTAGGGGTAATTAGGGTGGTTTTTTAGGGACCAACAATGCTTTCTGGTGCAGCATCATAGCGGTATGTGGTGTATCATCATCACTCTTGTGCGCGGATCTCGTTTCAGAATGAGAAGAGTATAAAGGGTTTGGCCACAGTCCACCTAGTGGGCCCAAGTGGACCAAGTGCGAATTGGCAGACTTTATACATCGCCGAAAACATTGTTAAGAACTCTCAGGCATGCAGGTTTCTTTTTCACGATGTTTTTCTTGATTATTAAAGCAAGTGATATTAAAAACAGCCTAAAACGCACGTTTAGCTCCTATTCCCGAACCTTCGATTTCCCGGCCGAAGTCTTAACCACCAGACTATTACCGTTTGTTGGTGTATAGAATACAAAAGTAGTTACTTTACAATTTCAGTCAACATAACTTAGCTTTATTATCATATTAACATTCGATCGTAAATTAACTGATAATAATATGAATTTAATCCGGCAGTCATCAAACCAATTAAATGAGCAAAAATAATTAAAACGCTTTGTAATACCTACTCAGTTGGATAAAAGCCAATTACAATCATTATGAGCATATCGACGTAATGATATGCTATTAAATTAAGAAAACTTAACGAAATAATTGCCGCTAGTAGTTGGTTTAGTTATACTTCTAGCCATAAATCACACTATCACACTACTAATTATTATAAAGGTGAAAGTTTGTGTGTATGTGTGTGTGTGTATGTTTGTTACTCCTTCACGCAAAGACAACAGTTCGAATTTGGCTGAAATTTGGAATGGAGATAGATAATATCCTGGATTAGCACATAGGCTTCTTTTTATCCCGGAAAATCAAAGAGTTCCCACGGGATTTCGTAAAACCTTAATCCACGCGGGCAAAGTCGCGGGCATCGGCTAGTGAAACATACAATTGTAGACAACAGGGTTATGTGATATGCATCTATGTTATATACAATTACAACATTCGCCTATTGTTTTCTATCAATATTGTGGAGAACAACAATCGCGGTGTACATGCAAGACTCGACGGGGATTTATGTACAGACAGGAGCCCAAGCATAATCAATCTGACAATGTATTCTGGAATCCTTTCTCGCGGTTTTTGCAACATTTTGTCGATACTATAACTAAACCGAGAGAAACTTAAGGCAGTGGTAGGCTCGATAATAATAATTATAGAACACTAGATGATGCCCCCGTACTCTTTGATTTTCCGGGATAAAAGTTGCCTATGTCCTTCTCCGGGGTGTAAGCTAACTCTGTTCCTTTCATCAAAAGCGATTTAACATTGGGCCATGAAAAGCTAGCAGACAGACAGACAGATACATCTTCGCATTTATAATATTAATATTAGTATGGATATTGTTCTTAAACAAACACAATATCTCCGTTCTAAGTATTACTGGTATTGCAACAGAGCATGCATGGAAAGTGACGAGACACCGGGACACGTACTGCTTAAATGCAACGGTATTTCTGACCAACGCGAAGCCACCATTGTCTGCCCAGTAATCATTGCCGACCTGGGTGGCCTGCTTGGATTCTGGAGTGATCCGGCGGGGAACTGCAATGGTAACTCGTACAGCGGACAGCTCCGTCTAAGTGCGGAAAAGACACCCAAGACAGAAGTAAAAGAAACAAACCCCGCGAGAAAGTATAGTCACAATGATTGTGCTTGGACAGCCGTAGCGATGACATGATTGATTGTTATCGCGCGTCGCGGACAGATATCTGTTATCAATCAGCCCTTTTTGCCCTTTGTCTTTAACATTTGCTTAGATGATCATATTTTCGATGTAATAAAGTTGAGCATCATATCCGAGATGTAGACATGTTGAAGGACAACGACTTATAGGTATGTACCTAATAACTACGCACTAGATATGTACCTAATAACTACGCACTAGACGGGTAATCACACTAATTCACAATAATATAATAAAGGCGAAAGTTTGTGAATATGTGTGTCTGTTCGTTACTCTTTCACGCAAAAACTAATGGACGGATTTGGATGTTTAGATTGTAGATAGATTATACCCTGTACAGTGTACAGGATACTTTATATTCCGGAAAATCAAAGAGTTCCTACGGGATTTTTCAAAAACCTATATCCACGCGAATGGAGTCGCGGCCATCAGCTAGTTCCAAACATAAAATTTTGCGGCCTACGGGATTTCTCGTACATTTTTGTGTCTTTTTGTTCTGGCCAGTGTCACGCTTCAAACAATACAATTTTTGTTTAGAATAACTCTTCTAGGGTAAGTGCTTAGTTCATTGGAAGTCGTTATCAAAGGCATCACATGATTTGAATAAAAGTAGAAAGACGCCAATGGCCAGCATGTCAGACTATGGCCTGAAACTTTCACATTCTGAAAGGAAACCCATTCTCAGTGGACCAGTGATGGGTTCAAAATTCAAAATGTTTTTATTCAATTAAACTTTTACAAGTGCTTTTGAATCGTCACAATAATCTACCACTGGTTCGGAATGCCGTTTCTACCGAGAAGAACCAGCAAGAAACTAAGCGGTTGCTCTTTTCAAGTGTACAAAGTGTTCAAGTGTGTTCTTTTCAATTACAATAATATGCCATACTGTACTATACAAGCAATTGCAGCCATTGATGGTTGATCATGGTGAATGTAGTTTTCGCAGAAATTACACAATATTGTAACCCCGAAAATCACAGTTAGCAGAATCAAATCGAAATATATTTTCCCAATACAACAGAACTGTCGATGTCGGTTTAGATACACTGATATGGAATAGACGCGCATGACCTAATTTGCTAATTTCAAATACAGTGTCAGTTCTGTTTAATTTACTAGGTACCCAGAGTCCTATCTAGCAACCAGTCACGAAGTATATAGGTAATGGGTAGATAAGTTCTATTATTTGTAATCGTATTTAGCAATAAGATATTTAAATTAATTAATTAATAAAAAAGGTATTTACATGGCTTGTACAACCAATAGAAATGGTTTTGGCTCCGTTTGGACGGAAATGTGCAGAATAGACCTTTTAAGAGGCATAAAAACAGCGAGGTACTTATCCTTTATATTATGCCCAAGATTTTTTTAACAATCATCATCATCATTCATGACCAACTCATCGCTGATGTCCGTGGGTTAGGTTTTTGAAAATCTCCCTAGAACTTCTTGGGAATTGTAGTAAAAAGTACCATATGTTCTTTCTCGGGATGCAAGTGATCTCAGTACCTTTCTCCGAAATTTGTTAAACGGATGGGCCTTAAAAATATGGCAGACAGACACACTTTCCATTTATATTACTAGTACTTGTAGTTCAAGTAAACAAGTTTCAGTTTTTAATATGTAGCCATTTTTACCATATACCTACTTAGCGTCGAATTCAATCTCCACTTTAAAGCCCCCCCCCCCCCCCATTTCGTGTGGGGACCCCCTGAAAAAAAGCTTTTTATATTCTATTCCGCAATATTCAACTGAAGGCCACCAGTTTACACATTATGTTATTTGAAGTAATTACGTTCTGTAATTCGGAATTTATAAAGCTGTGACAGACGGTCGGACGGACGGACGGACTAGTGCATTTTTACTCAAGTAGATTCAGAAACCTCGCTTCGATCGGCCAATTAATATAGATAATCCTTAAATGTTCAATCACAAGAAACTTTACTACATGAAAAATAAACAGTGTATATTTGCATATTATGTAGACTCGTAGAGGTATAGTCGCACCACAGTTTATACCCCATACAATTCCTTTATTGTGAGACAAGGGCATTAAATTATTGGAATTGCTACATAGAGTTAGGGACTATAAAATTTATGGCGCGCATAGTGGAGGGGAATGTTATTCAGTTCAAATGTATGTAAACCGGCGGCAGATGTGCCAGTGCGTCCTACTGGATCATCCATTGACGGAATTGATTTATCATACCCTGTAGTTTGGTAGGCTGTAGAGATGCTATGAGTTTTGTAAACGTTTGCTCGCTAGCGTTTAAGTAAAATATTTGTATTTCAGTGATTGTCAGCGTTAAGCTCAAAATACCTATAGAAGGTGCCCTATTGCACCCTATTGTGACTCTTACTGTTAAAGCGAGATAGCTTTAGGTATTTTAGCCGTGACGAATGATTATTTTTTGTCCTTATCAGCGTGGCCAGTTTTTTAGACCATTTATGTGACGGGAGCTACCTATCTCAAAAACTAAACTAGTTAGGAATATAAAATTTTGGTACATTAGTTACAAATATTTAAACAAAAAGTACTGGAAACAACGATTTATAAAATAGTTTGTAAGTAGTGACCAAAACAAACGATAATTTTTTGGGTTTTTCTTTCACGGAATAACTGGATTTATACACCCAAAATATGTACAGAACCCTAGAAAAGCTAGTCCCGGCTCCCACTTGGCTGGTTTAAGCAATATTCTTGGACGTAGTTCTTGTTGGACGTAATGTTACGTGCCAGTGCACGTGTATAACTGGGAGCGCAGCTTACGGTCTCATTGTGAGGTAAGTAGAGTAGGTACTCTACGCGAATATATTCAAAACTTGGCCGAAACGTGGCCGTGGTCGAGGTAAGGATTGTAGAAGGCTTCTTAATCCCAAAGCAGTTAAAGTTAACCAAGACATGGCGGCTTGTTTAACTCTAACCAACAAACGCCCAGTGCTATGTGTTCAGGCTAATTGCCACCAAACGTCGTCAAACTCTGAACAAATAAAGACGTTTGCAAATCGACCACGGACCAAGTAAATGCAGCGGGTACTGAAACCTTCTACATAAGTTAATTTCAAGTTTTTAAGGGGATATCTAAATACCTATTTTAAATCAGATAAAATTTTAAATCAGGAGGACGTATGGCCTAGTTGTGATAATGCATATCAATCGATGGTGATAGTTAAGCAACCTTAATCCGGTCAGCAACTAGATGGGGAACTGACTTCGGAGGTCCTGATTAGGCCTTTTGCTTGGTTCCTTCGTGCCTCGGAGAGCACATTAATCCCGGTTATTATCATTGAAATTTGATAATAACTGCAAAACCTAAGAGTCGAAATATCGTTGTCTTACTTAATCGAGTTGTATATGGAAGGATCTTGGAAACCAGTGCATTGTCTTCCTAAGAGAACTCCTACCATTTGTAATCTAAAGGAGCAATGAGGAATACGACTGTAAGGAAAATACATTTAGAATACGACTAATAAACGTACTAAATCGAATTCGTATCGTTTCGTGTAATAGAGAGCAAATAAAACAACAAACTTAGGTAGTAAAGGGGTGGTTAAACCTACACAAGCCCTGATGGATAGACGCAGGGAGGTATCATTTACTAGAGGTGGTATTGTCTCGGAAAACCGCCTCAAGCTGAAAGTGGAAAAGAAGTCCAGTCGGGATGTTTGTCCTGCATTAAAATGGCATTGGACTTGCTTTTACTCTATCTGTCAATAATATCTTTATCGTAATTCCAATACTACACTTTCCAGTGCGAGGTCATCAATCAATATAGGTAAATATCATTACAACCCATTGCAGGATACTACTGAATGCGGGTCTCATCTCAGAATGGTTTAGGCCTTAGTCCACTTCACTGATCAAGTGCAAATTGGCTTGGCAGATTTCACTCACCTTTGAGGACACTGTAGAGAACTCTCAAATGTGCAGGTTTGCCTCGTGCTATTTAAATTTACCGTTAAAGGAAGTGAGGTTTAATAATTAAAAACCTAAGTAATCTAATATTTATTCAATTAAACATACATTTATTTCTTAGTTCCATTTTGTCTTTGCAGAGTTGGGTCGGAGCGTTTTTCTGACGCTTAAAGTATGCGGTCGGAATCTCTATGGCATTCAACTCAATGGATAAAGACGCCTATAGCCAAGTGTGCTCAGGCTAATTTGCACGAAACGTCGTTGAGCTTTGTACAAATAAGGGTGTTTGTACACGGCCCGAGTAAACGGCGCAGTGGCTGAGGACTGTGTGCTCACTGCACTATAATTTAATTCTACGTAGCACGAATTTGTGTTGGTAAATTTTTAGTAGGAGGTTTTCAGTTTTCATTATTAATGCCAGTGTGGGGTAATTGCGTAATGCACTTTCTAAACAGTTTTATTCAGCTTCTCTTTTTTAAGGACATTTTTTGCTATAATTATGAAATTAGTTTCCCCTTACAGTGTTCCCGTACTCGGGTATTTTTTCAGATATTTTGCACGGTAAATCAAAAACTAAAAAAATATAAATCTGTTTTAGAATGTACAGTTAAAAATCTTTTCATATGATACTACCACTCGGTATAGTTATTTTACTTTGGAAATTGAAAATACTAATTAATTTATAATACCTAATTATTATTTGTTCATGAACACATTTAAGTTATTTTGTGATGTAACCACAAATTCACGGTTTTCGGATTTTTCTTTTATATGTGTTTTCTTTTGTATGGACAGACAGACGGAAAGACAGACAGACAGACAACAAAGTGATCCTATAAGGGTACCTTTTTTTCCTTTTCAGGTACGGAACCCTAATAAATCGTGCTAGTACACAATGTACCTATACCTAGATTTTTTCAACTGTAAAATCTTAGTTTGCTAGCGATTGCGATTGCAACGCGTCCCGCAACTAAACCGTCTGGTAGGTCTGGTACCAGATGTGCGTTTCACTGAACCGTCAATTCACAGAGTTGATTTATATGGAAAGCCTCCCACTAGTATTTGAATTTGCGGAATCGTAACACGAACGCGTGAATTTGGTTTAGTTGTATAAACAACATGTACGAGGGCATCTAATTATGTATTTATAGCAGTGTCTGTCGGTTTTAATCGAAAATGTTTCGTTTCTAGTTATAATGGAAATAAAAATATCCACTCTAATCACACTTCACACTAATATTATCAAGGCGAAAGTTTGTGCGTATGTATGTGTGTATGCTTCGCAAAAACTACTTGAAGGATATGGCTACAATTTAGAGTGGAGGTAGATTATACTCGGGATTAACAAATAGGCTACTTTTTATCCCGGAAAATCAAAAAGTTCACACGGAATTTTTAAAAGCCACGCGAATGAAGCCGCGGGCATCAGCTAGTTATTATTATAAATACGAAAGTGTATTCTGTTTGTCTGTTTGTTAGCTTTTCATGGCCCATCCATTTAAACGATTTTCACGAAAGGTACAAAGACAGCTCGTATACTGGGGAAGGACCTTGGCTACTTTTTGTCCCAGAAAACTTTGTAAAAACAAAAGTAATTTGAGAAACTACAATCCATATTTCAACCTGATGGTGATAAGTATTTTAATCTTTGTTGGCCGTAATTTCGGGAACGGTTCGAGGGAACTGTAAATTTAAAATTACAGACATAATTCCTTGCATAAAACACTGAGGTAATTTCTAAGACACATAGTTTCGTCATTTATATAAACAAAAACCCTCTGAGGCAGACAAGACATCCCATCCGCCACAGTGTAACTCTACCCACTAAAGCCTTGGGCACACAAAACGCGAGTCGGCGGCGGAACATGATTACATACATGTCCAATGCATCTCCAAGTTATAGCACAAGACACAGCACACTTTGCAGCGTGATATGCTCAATACAGTTTAGGTATTTTATAACGAACTGTATTTATCTATGGCGAAGTCGCATTAGATTCATTGCCACATACCACTGCCAGAGTGAACTAGAGTGAGATAACTCTCGGTTTTGTTCCTGAATTGACATATTCTGTCAAATATTAGGCTAGGGGTAGCGAGAAATCAAAAATAATTAGTCGTTTCATTGCCTTCTTAGCGTTAAATGTAGGTAGCATTTGACGCCTGCCAGTGCAGGTGAAGCCTCGACGTTTTGTTAACAGTTTTTTCTTTCTTTTTTATTCAATTGTAATCAACAGCGTTACACAACCTAATTATTATAATTAATCGAAGTTTAACTTAAGGCCACAAGAGATTAACTACATATAACAGTTTCCTAGCTGTTGTGAACTGTGCCGCTGCTGTCACGCGTTGTGTCTAGCCAAGCCTTTACACCACCGAGCTTAGAGGCTCGGTGCACCGCAGAGCCAGTCTGAGATACCACGACTTAAATCACACGGAATTTGTAGGCTTACTGAATAAATATACTTATACTGTGTACGAACTATATAAGGGTATTAAACATTAAACTGACGTTAAGTGGTTGAAGCTTTTTGTAGTGCTGGAATGAAACTCTATGAGTTTGTATATTACTTGGAACAAGGTAAAAGACTTATAAATTATTATTAATACCTTAAATGGAAAGCGGCTATTTCTAGAAATTCATAGAATTCTAGCAGACAGATTAGAGCCAAATTGCAAATACAAATTTTTCCACGAATTTAAAAAAGTTTCCACAGGTTTTTGAAAAACCCTTTGAAGTTCTTTGATTTTGTGAGATAAAAGTAGTCTATGTGCAAGCATGTAAGCTATTTTTGTGCTAAATAGGATGATGCCCGCACGTGAATTAAGGTTTGTTTGTGTGTTTGTTTGTTGGTTTGTTCTTCAATGGAGCAACGGATCGAATTGATTTTTATACGGGTATATTTAAAGAACTGGAAACTGGCATAGGCTACTTTATATCCCGGAAAATCAAAGATATTCCACGGGATAATTGAAAACCTAAATTCACGAGAACGTAGCGGGCTTCAGCTAGTTGTCAGTAAAGTGTCACTGCTTTAGTACGCGACAGGTCGAGATGACAATCGGGGTATGAGGCGGGGGGGAAGCCCCGCATAGACGCACGTCACCCGCGCTATCCCGCAGCGGGTTAGCGCGGGGGCTATGCGGTTGTGTGGGGCGTCCCGACCAAAGTCAAAGTCAAAGTCAAAATCATTTATTCAAAGTAGGTTCTATTGTAACCATCAAAAATGGTTGAAATTGTTTTTGTACGATATAGTGGTGATAATTAATTACGTAACTTAAAACTAAAGCTACGAGGGTTCCAAACGCGCCCAAGTCTGAGAAGATGAACCCCGAATGCCATCTCGACCTGTCGTGTACTATTGACGTATCCCAAGAATTTATTGTTGGAGAATAACTTTATCCAGCTGTGGGACCTAAATAGGCTGTTATTATTAAGAAACCACAATTTTAAATTATGCGCTTTTTATCTTGATATTGTTATTGTAGAAAATTGAAATTATTCAGTTTTCTCTTTGAAGCTTGCGGTTTAATTATAGCTGCGGCCGCTTCCTTCAACGCTTCGTTGTGCTTTATAAAAGTATCAATAGTAGATAATATTAAAAAAATATATAAAAATAATATACCTAAGCGACCTGAGCATTCTAAGAGGAAAAAGTGACAAACTGACTGATTTCATCCGCGTGGATTTGGTTTTTCAAAATCCCGTGGGGACTCTTTGATTTTCCGGGATAAAAAGTAGCCTATGCCACTTTCCAGATCTTTAAATATACCTATATAAAAAATTACGTCGATTCGTTGCTCCGTTGAGTCATGATTGAAGGACAAACCAATAAAGAAACACACTTTCGCAATTCACGTGACGTGGTGCGGGCATGGAGGCCGTGAAACGCTTGCAGATAGACAGACAGACATTTACAGCATTTATAAGTATGGATGTATAAGTCCTTAAGATACTTGCTTGGGTTCCTCTATGAACTTAATTAAAATTGGAGTTTAAGGATGCAATAAATATGTCTTTCGTTGGAAGTTGTGTAAAGTTGCACCGAATAATGGACCTAATTCGACGCTAGAAAACTTACTACACCCCAGGTTCCACAATGTATGAGAGTTGCAATCTCGTAAAACACTTCACACTTGTTATTGAGGTTTCCCAATGTACTTAGTTAAAATTAAAGTTCGAGAATTTGTGTTACTGAGAAGTAACTTTAAACTTAACGTTACCGGCTTGTGTAAAGTTACACAAAGTAATGAAGCTAATAAAATTCGACGCTTGGAAAGTTACAATTTAAGAAGGGAGAGGTACAAAATCGTGAAATACTTCACGCTGGCAACTGTGGTCTCCTAATGGTTAGACTTATGTTACTGTAAGAGCGGTTACGCACTCATCCGATCGGAGCCCGTGAAAATACGGATATAAAAAACTCGGACCGAACTCGGATATTACTTACGCACTAATCCGAACTCTGGTCCAACTCCAAGCTATTCAGTGAACATCCTTAATATAGAATAGAATAGAATAGAATAGATTTTTATTCAAATAAATTTTTACAAGTGCTTTTGAATCGTCAAATAATTTACCATATATAATAGGCTGAGTGTTGACGATGAATATAATATAAAGACAATTTGTGCACGCTTAATTACTCGTGTAAAATTGTAGTAAATAATTAAGCTAATAATTTGAAGGCAGAAAAGGTAAACGGACATTTTAATATGGAAACCATACCCGCGGCGTCGGACACAGGCGAAATTAAGAGTATGCATTCAAATAAGGATTCAAATACCCTACACTGATATAGGTCACGTTGTTGTGGGTGATAGGAATCATGAAAAATTCAAATAATTGGTGTACCATAAAAGAAACCCCTATTGATTTATACTCTTTTCAATGTTTAATAACTTTTTCCACCATTGATTTTGAATCAAATAGTTATTCATTTATTTATTCGTTTATTTTAGGTTAATATTATCTTTGATTTAAAACTATTTTGGTTCATGGCCCGTAACTTTTCGCAAAGCGGGTCCGAAATGCCCGATTACCTTTATTAAGTACACCCACATTGTAAGATAGTGGATAAAATACTTTACGCTTATGCGGTGGTTTTCCAGCGTTAGTTAAAGTTAGCGTTTGAGAATTTTGTGATACCTACGGCACTAAAAATTGTAACGCTGGTAATAAAGCCAATAATTCAATTCTAGAAAGTTACGGCGTCTACAATGTATTAATGTAGTTGTAAACAGATCGTGAAATATCTAGTAATTAAGTAGGATTTGTGATTTTGTAATTAAAATGTTATTTTATTCACTGTTTCAGACATAGTATGGGAAAATAATGATCAACTTAGTGCACCTAAATGTTTAAATGGTCCTCTGCGTGACCTGGTGTGCACGAGAAGCAAAATCTGAAATTTTGTTTTAGGTAGGTAGGTACTTAATCCTTTTCAAGGTTGCCTGAAAGAGATCGTTTTTTAAGCTGTTGTAGAGTATTTTTATTTTATTTTATTTTAAATTATTATTCATATCTGAAGTGCCAAATATGAATAGCAATTTAATTTACATATCGGGCATTAAGAAAAAAAATTACTTTCACAAACTTTTTAGGAACAAAGTTGACGCAAAACTTAGTACTTTGATACAAACATTTGAAAGCTTGCGTAAGTAATAATATTATTGTATCAATTCTGTGATGATTCTGTGACATCGCTCTATAGGCATCCTAATCCTAGTATTATGAATGTGAACGTTTTGATGTTTGTTACTACTTCACGGCACAAAGCCTGAACCGATTATGCTAAAATTTGGAATGTAGTCAGCTTATACCTTTTTCGCGAGATTTTTATAATGTTGTTGTGCCGACAACCGTGGCCTAAAGGCAGTTGGAAGTACATTCTCATACTGCTTGTTTATTTGCTGCTAAAAGTCCAGTATCGCTATATAAATACGTAGTGGTAAAAGCCGTTCGGTACTAATATCGCTCCGTGAGATTCAATCCCGCCACTAATGTTCACTTCTAAAATAAGGACTAAATATCATACTTTAGTTAAAATGGCACGTGAGACTACATTTTTTACGCCTTATCCTTTAAGTTAGTACTAACATTTGTTAAAAAGAATTGTTGAGAAGAGTGAATAAGACCGCGAGATTTTTATAAAGTTGCTATACTGGCAACCGCGGTCTAAATTTACTCGTATTGCTTGTTTATTTGCTGCTAAAAGTCCAGTATCGCTATATAAATACGTAGTGTAGTGGTAAAGCCGGTCGGTACTAATTACCGCTTGAGTGTCCACCGCAATGCGGCTCGCTCCGTGAGATTCAATCCCGCCACTATGCGTTATAGGGACTGAATCGCTTTCTATTCAAATGAGTTCGTACATTATTGAAACTAACTAAATATCATGATGATGATAAATGCCCACGATTTCGATCGCGTGGATATAGGTTTTTAGAATTCATATCAAATCTAAAAGTATATAAAGTGTAGAAGTAGTGTGTAGAAGTGTATGTACTTAAAGCACAAAGTTTAGAATGTTGCAAGTTTAATGAATGTACTCAATTGAATAGTGTACCGGGCTAACTTTTGTATTGTATTTAAGGAAAGTAAGAGTAACCAAGAATCAATCAATACCTCTTTTGTATGAAGTTTGTGTGAAGTTTGTATGGAGTTTGTATGGAAAATCCGGTGTCCCCAAGATCGAATCTCACGAGCAGCCCGCATTGCGGTTGTACGATGAAGCGGTAATTAGCAGCGTTAAAAAAAGTTTTCTTAATGCGAAATAGTGTCTGCCCATCTTTCTATCTGCCTTTCTGTTACCTTTTTAAAGTCACATGCGCTTAATATATTTTGACGAATGGTACACAGATAGCTTGCATTCTCTAGACGGGCATAGGCTAGAAAGAAAGTAAAAGAAATCAAGAATAAATCAATAGCAATACTTTTGTATGGAAAACCCGATGTCCCCTAGATTGCATCTCATGGCAGCCTGCATTGCGGTTGTACGCTGAAGCGGTAATTAGCAGCGAGCGATCCATTACCACTACGCTTAGATAATAACGATTCTGCAATCACCTCGGAGCTTTCCACTTTCCACTTTCATAAAAGTTTTCACTAAATGTGAAAATGTGTTGTGTCAAACTTTCTCCTTTATAATATTAGTGTGATAGCGAGTAAGCGAGCAGGCAGGTCACCTGATGTTAAGTGATTACCGCCGCCCATGGATATTTGCAGCCCCAGAGGAACCGCCGATGCGTTGCCGGCTTTTCAGGAATTTGTTGGTCCGCCACTTGAATACTCCTATGTTGTAATCTAGTGGAAACACCGCCGATGGGAGTTGATACTTCAATTTGCATGTGCGTGGAAAAAAGGACTTGGCACAACGGGCGGTCGAAGTGCACCAGGCACTCAGGTGGTGAGGGTGAAATTGCTTGCGGTGGCATGAGGTGCGGTTGTAGAAAAAGGAGGGTGGAATTAGGTCAAATAGCACTTCAGGGCACTTCCCATTACAAAGGCGATCCTACTCTATGTTTAAATGTCAATAGATGGCGTCAAAACAAAATTGCTAGTTTAATTAATTCCTCTGAGTCATTCGACTATGTACCTAATTCTCTAAGCCGATCTTAAGGGATCCGTCCGTCAGTCAGTACTCAGTAAGGTCAATTCGTCTGTCTGTCTTTCTATCTGTCTATGTATCTATCTGTCACCTTTTTATAACGCATCCCACTATACGATTTTGACGAAAGGTACTGAGATACTCGTAGTTTGCATCCATGAGATGGACATAGACTACTTTTACGTCAGTTAAAGAGTTTCCAAGGAATTTTTGGAAAACCTAAGTAATCGCGACCAAGAGTTTTCCACTTTCCACTTTAATACAAGTTTTCATCTTGATTTCGATTTGGTTTTCGGAATTTTCAAGATTAAAACTTCGATTATATTATGAAGTTATCAAGATTAAAAGTTTGCTTAAGTATTTGGTAATATTAACGCTGATTACTTGAAGTTTTGTAGGGACTTATAAGTTAGTAGTCCTAATGGAATGCTGTTGAATAAAACCTATAAACAACTTAACTTCTTAAAGTAATTTCGATCCAGTAAGAAGTAGGTAATTACCTATACATTTATTATGTAACAATTCATATTAGTATTAATTTTGTTTATAGAACAGACATCAACCGCCGGCTTGTCTAATGTTTAAGCTTCTTCTCTAAAAGTACTGATTGGAATTACTTGTACTTATTAAGTTCTCACCAATAAATAATCTTCTTCGGGTAAGTAAGGTTGTCATATCAATAGGTAGATATAGGTAGATAGTTTAAACGTTAAAATAAATACAGGTCAATGAAAAGAGACGTATAAACCCTAACCGTATAAATCGTATATCCCTGGAAAAATAATAAAAAGAAATTTCAAAAACATTACTTAAAATCAATGATATTATCTCTACTAATTTAATGTATAAGTACCTGAATAAAAAAGAAGCTTGAAATACAAAGTTCGAAAGCGAGATCTTTTCTCTAACTTCGCTCGAAAATTTAATCGCCAAAGGGTTGTTAAAATATGCATTCGGGTTAACTGTTTTAAAACGAACTTGCAGTTTCAGACTTTGTAATTATTTTGTCCTTTTTCATCTTGCTTTAATACTATGACTCTATCCCTTTCACAGGAATGTTATATAAATTTGCATATTTTAAAAAGTTAGAGTAGGTATGCAACGATATCTTCTCTCATTCGAGTATGCTCCTTTTTTTTGTGTAAGTAGGTATATTATGGAAAATGTCCGCAAGGTATGCAAATTAAGCTTTGCCTGGGCAATACAAGCTTTGTACATTCTCTAAGTAGAAATTCTCAACTATCAAATTATTACGAGAATGTCTAGTTAAAGCTGAGAGTGAAAATTATTTAAATAAAAAAATGGCACGTTTTTAAGATGCACAAGTGTAAATTAAAAATTTATAACACCCCTGACAAGTGAAGGTTACAGTAACTAGAAAAGAGCTGATAACTTTCAATCGGCTGAACCGATTTTCTTGGATTATTGCTAAGAACACTCTCGATCAAGCCACCTTTCAAACAAAAAACTAAATTAAAATCGATTCATTAGTTTAGGAGCTACGATACCACAGACAGATACACAGATCCACACGTCAAACTTATAACCCCTCTTTTTGGGTCGGCGGTTAGTAAAATAATTAATATCATAACTATGAGAAATTGTACTATGCGAGATACATTCGGCGGTCTCACTGCTATCGTACAAAGAATAAAAAGTCTTCGTACGTAACGTACGTAACTGGTTTCGTAGTAAAACAAAATATTATTTGTTCTGCATGCTTAGGAGTGGGAGGGCGGATAGTGCCTGTCGCATGCTGCATGTTGTACCATACAGATTTGTCTTTTTTAGCGGATTATAGCAAATTAAGCCTTAGATTCTTTGTAAATCTGGAAAACCACAGACATAGATAGTTCCTAGATCGTATCTTTATTGATTCTGATTGTTTAGTGTTCAAATTAGAACCAAATTCCGTTTGTTCCAAGCGCACTATAAATAGATCCCTCTTAACAGGGCTCTCTCCGTCACTCGCTTCATACAATCGTAGTTCCAATTTTATTTGAAAATTAAGCAACCAAAGTCCATGAAATTTTGCAGACATATTCTAGAAACTAATACCTATCTGTGTCTGTGGTGTTTTAGATTTTTCTAAAAATATGTAGTTTTAAAATTACAGGGGCTCAAAGATTTGTATGTAAATTTTTATGACCGCGTAACTTTGAAACCGAATATTTTAACAGAAATTTGGAAAACCACAGACATAGATATTAGTTTCTATTAGTCTGCAAAATTTCATGGCTTTACTACTCAAATGTTGCTTACTATTCAAATAAAATTGGAACTACGTTTGTATGAAGCGAGTGACGGAGAGACCCCTCTTAAATCATACCCATAGTCCTAATCCCAAAACCTATCAAAGTGCTATGATTTTAGGTTGAGGTTTAGAGCACATCATTTTCACGCGATTGATGCCAACGTCGAAACGTTATTTCTGGGCCTGTCTGTGGAGGCGGCGGCATATTTCAAGAGTCGCTTTACGTTGAATTTTGCTTGGACCATATTACTAGGATACCCAATTAACGGTAATTTTCAGGATTGACTCATCAATCTCAATTATTTGTGTTTGATGGAAATGTTCTTGGATGCTATTCGAATGGAGACCAAGTATCCGGAAAACTCATTGGTCGGTGTAGTCGGAAAAATTTGAAGGAATAACTCGGAGGAGACTCACCCAACACCGTGAAGAATGGTATTTGCATGAGGAGGCTAGAATATCCAAAAGTGTATCAATAAAGACTAATAATAAAGAAGAACAGATAGGAATGTTCTGATATAATTTAGCATGTAAGTATATGATTGGCATAAATATAAAAGTTTTATTTTTATCAGCTTCGTTCATATTATATTACACAGAGTCACAGATTCCTTCTCTCTAACGCTCCGGCTACACGCTACGTCTCGCCTGCGCAGTTAAAATTACACAGGCAAGACCAAGAACTGCGCAAGGCAATCTTTAGCAGCTTATGGAACTGCACGGGATACCTTGTTACCGTCCACACGCACGCACTTAAAGGACTACAAAGCCAACATCTTAATCTCAAGGATATAATCTTTTTGATAATTTATGGATTCTTCTTTTAAAAATTTTCCAGTAGTAGAATATCCTAGAACATTCAAGACGCTTGGATATCCCACATGTTAGACCTTCAGATTACGGATGAATGACATTTGTCCGGTGACCAGCACATCGTTTACTCTCGAGCACTGTCGAAATGGAAAACGTCATTTCTGCACACTCCTACTCACTTCTCGTACCAATCTAGATGACTCCGACGTTCGATGGATTTGAAGTGGCTGACTCCAGTTGGATTCGGTCTAAACCGCAAGAGATAGTCAATTTTCAAGCTGGATGGCGTTTCGCAATGTGAGATTAAGGCCGTGTCCCCATTAGGCGAACAGTGGTACTGATTCTGATCGCAACTAAATAGAGTATTCGTATCTATTTCTTACCAATGTAATAATAAAAGGACAGATAAACTTAATTCAATTTAGAACTGTCAAATTAGGTGAGCCTATAGTATAGTAAATTAGCATTAAAAAAAGAGTATTTAATTTAAAATTCCTTTCTATTCCATCAGCAATGTTCACAAGAAAAAAGTACATCTGCACCTAGATTTGCAACTAAATTTAGAGTCTAGTAGAGAGATTTATCTTCTCTAAATTTAGTTTAGAAAAAAAAAAACATGAAAATCGATGCCAGTGAGTGTCTGTTTGCTTCCAGTTTGCCTCCCTATAATTTTTAAATGGAGTGTCCAGTTTGTTGCGATTCAGTGCGAGTGGCTGATTTGCAGTGAACGATGCGTGAAGGACATTGATATAAGTATATACTAACTGTTTACCTTCCCTGCCAATTGTCCCAGGAATTCACCAGATCACCGCTAACTCGACTCTCTCGAGTTAGCGAGCGATACACCGCTCAGAGTCAGCCTACAGACAGTCAGTTACTCATTGTTCGCCTAATGGGACACGGCCTTACTTCACATGTATCTACATTTTAGGGTACATAATATTGTTTCCTGAACATCTGTGAGGAAGTCTGCAAACTCATCACGTTATTAACTAAAGAATAGCATAATAATTTATAATATTAAATGCGAAACTGTGTCTGTCTGTCTGCTAGGTTTTTACAGTCCATCCGTCTAACCGATTTTGACATAATTTGGTAAGTACACTGGCTCTTGCATCCCGGGGATGGACATAGTTTAGGGGACGATGGGGGAATTGCGGACGCTGAAGAGAAATTACGTATAAAACCCATACTATTAGAAATAATCAATCAGTCTTTATTAATTATAAAACTTTAGTTATTCAAGTACAAAATTAACATTAACTATTCTACGAGATCAATCAACGACTGTAAATTTTTATTGAAAAACAAAACATTGTCTGTCCGTAATTACCCGTAGTGTGTTTCTTGAACTTTTTATTCTTGAATTCTTGAATTTCATTAAAAGTTGACTTTGCACCTCTTTTTGGAACAGCCGTTTTTCACTTTGTCAACAAGTGTAGACTTCGGAATTCTGTATTCTCTTCCGCCTGACGAAAAGTTATATGTTCATCCTTTATTTCTTGCACGGCTTTTTGCAAGGTTGTGATGGTGGACGTCCATTCTTTTTTTCTGATATATTTTCGAGGCATCTGAAAATGAGCAGTAAATTGGTTTAGTTTTTGACAAATTATCTAGTCAGGGGTAATTATGGACGTCCGTATTCACCCCAACGAGCTTGTCCGCAATTAACCCAACCAGATCAAAAAAAAAATTGGCTATAATTTGTAGGTAATAAAATTTCTCATCGAAAATTATTTGTGTAATCTATTCTTTATGAACGAGGCAATCGATAGAAAATATAGCTTTTTATTGTCACTTACTTTACAGACATAACACTCAAAATAGTAAACACTAAAAATTAGATCAAAACGCACAAAAACGTTTGAGTTTATTTACCTTGAAAATGGAGCACAGCCTTCTTTCGCGAATGTTTCCCTGGCACTGAAGATGGTGGAAAGTAACGAGTAATTGTGGCGGACGGGCACGGGGGAAAGGGATTGAGTAGATATCTGCTAGTCCGTATTTACCCCGTGTCCGCAATTCCCCCATCGTCCCCTACTTTTGGTATTTTTGGCCCGGAAAATCAAAGAGTCCCCACAGTTATTGTAAAAAACCTATATCCACGCGGACGAAGTCACGAGCATGATTTAGTTATTTTTATATTTACTTATTAGCAAATTAAGGTCTGCCTTTTATTCAGTACCCTATAGATTAAAAAAAGTGTTCTAGACAGCGTTACAACTCGTAATAATTAGAAAACCTTTTATTGGATTACTATCGATTACTAGGAAATTGTGTAATGAAGGATCCCAGTTCTATTTACTTTCTTTTTCACAAGCCATTGTAAATTTAAAACTAACACCCCCTTAACTCAGATACTCGCATAAATAACGAAAGGAAGGGAGTGTTCCAAAATTTATGTTCTTTGAAGTACAAAAATGCTTCTCTGCTGATAATTAAAATGTTTTAAATTGCTTTGAATTAATTAGATGAAGGGACGCGCTTTAGATTTTGATATGTTTTTCTTTTTTTTTTGTGTTATGTATATCTTTTGTTGCCTCGTACTATACCTAAATCTTTTTTTAACCCCCGACCCAAAAAGAGGGGTGTTATAAGTTTGACATGTGTATCTGTGTATCTGTCTGTGGCATCGTAGCTCCTAAACTGATTTGAATTTAGTTTTTTTTTGTTTGAAAGGTGGCTTTGATCGAGAGTGTTCTTAGCTATAATCCAAGAAAATCGGTTCAGCCGTTTGAAAGTTATTAACCCTTTTCTAGTTACTACTGTAACCTTCACTTGTCGGGGGTGTTATAAATTTTTAATTTACACTTGTTAATAATCTTTAATTGAGATCGTAATCAAGTGCCATTTAAAACCGTCCCAGACATTTAAGGTATTCAAATTTAAAATAATATTCACCTACTCATTTCCTCAATACACTTTGGTAGTCAGTGTGTATTGAGGATTTTATATAGAGTCATTTTCTCAAATTTGATAGAGAAAGATCGCTTATCTTATCTTTCTTTACAAATCCCGGAATTTCACTATTTGTGTTGATAAACGATAAAGTTGCGTAATATGAAACTCGCATGACCCGCGCGTGTTCCTTCAAATTATTGCAAACTAGAAAGTACTAGCTGATACCCGCGACTTCGTTCGCGTGGATGAAGGTTTTTAAAATTCCCGTGGGAACTCTTTGATTTTCCGGAATAAAAAGTAGCCTATGTGCTAATCCAGGGTATAATCTATCTCCATTCTAAATTTCAGCCCAATCCGTCCAGTAGTTTTTGCGTGAAGGAGTAACAAACATACACACACACACACACATACAAACTTTCTCCTTTATAATATTAAGTGTGATGTGATACTCTTAAAGCTCGTTCACACAGGCTGCGTAAGCGTAGACGTAACGCGTGCCATTGCGTTGTAATGTATGGAACTGTATGAGACATGGCATACCGCTTGCGTGGCGTGAACGTTTACGTAGACGTAATGCGTGCAGTTACTTGTATGGGTTCAGGCGCGTCACAACGCACGTGTCACGTGTACGTGCTGCATACGCAATTGGTGTGAAAACCTTAATTCTTCTGAAATTGTTTCCCATAAAGAATCCTTCAACGATTTCTTCGTATTATCAAATCTAAGATTACCACCGGTTCAGAAAGCAGAGTTTACTGAGAAGAGCCGGCAACGCCCAATTAGCGTTTTAATTTTAAAGCCTTTACCACAAGAGGATATCCTTTACCGCAAATCGAATCAGCTCGTCAAAATCATCGGTAATCACTTAAACCTGCACCAAGTCCCAGTAGTTATTTGCTTTAAAGCCGAATGTACATGCCTTCACACCCATCATCAAAATTTTATACCCAGCAGTGATTTCCCTAGAGCTTAAAATGTACAACCGACGTTTTAATGTGACACAGAATTTTGGATCTTGTTATAATTACTAATAGAGGTTGAGTTGTTTTAAACTATTTAGGGTAATCTTTGCTTTTGGATCTCTATACCCATTATTTAATATGTAAGTAAAATATTATAATTCGCACTCATAAAACTAAGGCGTAACTCACACCTGCAGAGTGTAGCCAGTAGCTGAGGTGAGCTGTAGCCTCTTCCTTGATAAGATTTTTTTTATTCCAATAGAAATTAGCTCTTGTGATGATGCAGTCTACGGTGGATGCGGACTAACTTTTATTAAAAGTAATATCCCTACTTCTAATTTCTATGCAGCTAAATCGCATGGTGGCACGGCTTTGCTGGTAGGGTGGAAACTAACCACGGCCGAAACCTTCGACCAGACCAGACTAGAGACAATTTAGATATAATTAGTAGTTTCCAAATTGCCCATGTTAAGAATCGAACCTAACACTGCCTACTTATAAGACCACAGTGTACCACCACCACCACCACCACCACCACCACCACCACCACCACCACCACCCACCACGGTGTAGTCAGAAAGTTAGTTAGTTAGTTTAGTTAACTAAAATTCGGTTAGGAGGACATTATTATTATAGGAGTAAAATTTTAGCAAGCAATTAAATATTTACGAAGACATTTTATTCACGAAGTTTTTACAGACTAATGGATGCTAATTGCCCCCCTCATTGCCTCTTCCCCTTTCCCCAGTTGGGAAAACCTAGATTTTCCGATATTAATGACTCCATAAAGAGCGCGCTTTGAATTTAATGGCGTTGCTTTTTTTAACCAATGTTAAAAAGTAACGCCATTTAACGGTCTAGTGACGTTTGGTTTTTGTCTATAGTCGATTTTTTTATGGAGAGTTTACGCTGACTGTACCCTACTGTTTTTATGCCCAGTGGTTGACGATGATAATGATACCTTATGCTTTCTCTAACAAAAATCAGATCGGTTTGGCAATTAATGTTCTTCACGATTTTCGCGCGTGGACTGCTTACTGTGTGCAAGAGTATTTATTTGAATTCAGTGGCGTGTTGCTTAAACGATCTGGTGCCTCAGACGCTCGATTTTTTTTGTCTATAACCGATTTTTCATTCGAGATTTTCCATAAACACTAAGTAATTTTAACGTAGGTACCTACTCTGTACCCTCTCTTGTTTTGAAGATAATAAAATTCGATGCAATTAATCAATTTCTCCGACGAGAAGACGTAATTAAAAAACACGACAGATCTGCCAGAAAATCGGACTAAAAAGTAAAAAAATTCACAGCCGCCATTTTGATTTTTTTTCTTCATTCGGGTGGATTTAGGTTTTAAAAAATCACGTGAATTTTTTTTGGTTTTCCGGGAAAATACCTAAGTATATAAAAAAATATGCCTATATCCAATCTACTTCTACAGGTCTCTAACTATACCTGAGCAAAAAAACCACGTCGATCTGTTGCTCTGCTGCTGTTTGAAGAACAAACTTCAATAAACCAACCATACACACTTTCGCATACACAAGGGTAGTATCAATTAACACGTGTAGTGTTAATACGTGGATGACGAGGAAGTCAAAAGCTAGAACCTATGTATTTACTACGCGAAGTCCAGAAAGGATCGATATTCGGGTCAAAGCAAACTGCCTTAACCTGGTTTAGGCAAGTCTTAAGTCGTCTTAAGGAAGCCTTAATCCAACCTTCGAAAGCAATTAGTCGGTGTTAAGGCTAGAGCAAATAAAACGCGAGACGGAAATTGTATACGTGTTTCATTTCAAGGTATGTTAAAAATCTGTCGGTTTTAAAACAAGTTCAAAATTATATTACGAGTACCATTAGTATGCTCCTGAAAAAAGCATAGTATTATGCAATCGAAGATTATGTAAATAATAAAAAGCGTGCATTTAAATCACAGCTCGTTTAAAAAATGTGGCGACTGCAAATACTTGAGATCATGCTCTTAAAAGAAACAATTGCTATTTGAATAGCACCCGCCGAGTTTCTTGCTGGTTTTTCTCAGTAGTAAAAATGTTTTGAACCAAAGCTGGTCTGAAACAAAACGTTTTCATACAATTCCTTTTACAATAACTTATATCGGATATAATGCGTACTTATAGAGTAAAAAAGAAGAATCACGGCTCTTTTTTTTACGACAACTTAAACTCCATTTTACTAACTTTCGCATACCGTCTCTCTTTGAGTCTCCTACAAGTTTTGTTTTCACTTTACCAATTTATCAAAATATTAAGCTTCGTGTAAATTATCAAAATATAGAAAGAACACTAAGATAACATTAAGATACCTTCTCGAACTTGGGAGCCTCGTTAGAAACGCAACCGCGCGTTCTGTTTGTTTCTGGGTTTAGGGATTTGTAAATGGACTGGCCGTGTTAAGAAAGCCAAGAAAATGCATTAAATGACCACCTGCGCCGAATTACGAACTTCCACCAAGCTCTTTATAATCGGCTTTCTACTTTTGTTTTGGGGGTCCGTAATTGGTCGAACGGAAAGGAAGATACAGGTATTTAATTATAGATATAGTAGATAGTAGATATAGGTATAGTATATATATTATACTATTATATGATACGTTTGGGTTCCACATCAAATTGGTAAAAATGGAACCCTTATGATGCGACTATCTCCGTCAGTCTGTTCCTCTGCCACAGTCGATTATTTCAATAACTATTACTGTCTATCTGCCAAATTTCATGATTCTAGGTCAACGGGTAGTACCCTATATGTTTTCTTGACAGACACGACGGACGGACGGACAGACAGACGGACGGACAACAAAATGATCCTATAAGGGTTCCGTTTTTCCTTCTGAGGTATGGAACCCTAAAAAATGTATACCTACATTAGATATTGTACATTGTACAACAACGCCTGTCTACGGAGTTAGGCAAACTTCAAGCACAACAATTTCCGGAGTTCAAATTGAGTTCCATCCGAATCGTTTGAGTTTCAATCCTTAATGAGGAACCCTCATTAAACAACTTCGCCGGAGGGAAATTAACTAAGTCCTAATTTTAGCGCGTGTGGGTACCTAACTAAACAATTTTAGCTACTTTGTCATGGCACCTAAGACCACATTTAACATCTGTCAATTACATAAACGACTAGCAGGGCGCGTGGGTGCGCGGACGACTAAAATGGTCCGCGAGCGTGCAGTCGGTTTTTCAAAATGTGGACCTTGTCAAATTAGATATTTTTAATAGTTTAGTCGTCATATCTTTCATATGGAACAATAGATTCCACCATCTTCGTTTTCTGCTCATCAAGTAGACTTTCAGGTCCTGATTATTTTCTGCCGGAACACCACTCTTCCATCTTTATTACTTTCTGAGATCTGTATAGGTAGCAGCCATCTTGAATCCGCCATTCTAGATTTTCTTTCAGCTCACTGCTAATTGGAACACAAAAATACTCTTAACGCATCTTCCAAACCCTCGATCAACATCTCTCTCCATTTTGTTTCTAAACTACCGTTTTACTTCTTCTGTAGTAAGGAACCCTCGGTTAACCCCCGAACCAAAAAGAGGGGTTTTATAAGTTTGACGTGTGTATCCGTGTATCTGTCTGTGGCAACGTAGCGCCTAAACGAATGAACCGATTTTAATTTAGTTTTTTTTTGTTTGAAAGGTGGCTTGATCGAGAGTATTCTTAGCTATAATCCAAAAAAATTGGTTCAGCCGTTTAAGAGTTATCAGCTCTTTTCTAGTTTTCTTGTAGAAAAGAAGGTTAGATAAGCGTTAGGTTCATAATATTATGTCAATTGACAAATGTCAAGCTGTCAAGATGGACGTTGCCTAAATACATAATTATTTATTTGAAAATGATGTTTTGGAAAACTCAGATACTTTAGATCGTAGGCGCGGAATAGTCCAAGAAAATCAGTTCAGCCGTTTGAAAGTTATCAGGTCTTTTCGGTCTTTTCTAGTGACTGTAACCTTCACTTGTCGGGGGTGTTATAAATTTTTAATTTACACTTGTGGTCTATATCTCTGGTCTGGTCTTGTGTTGGGGAGAGGAGAATAACCACGCAAAACAAGACAACCAGCAGTATCTGTAAAGATATTCATTTTTTCACACACAATATACAGATGTGTCATGTAACTCTTCTATTCTTTTATTATATTAACATTGTATTTTAGGCTCTATTCCATTGGAACAAGGTTGTGTTTATTTTATCTATTTCCAGACTATCATGCGAAGGTAATCGCTTAAAAATACCGTCCCCTAATAAATTGTATTTATTGCGACCGCTGCTCCTATGCACGAATACTCTTTAATAAAAGTTATGTTCGCCTGTTATTTACGCGAGAACCATTCGTTTAGCGTATTGTCTGCCACTTCTACAACTTGCCTACAACTATTTTAGACGAATACGAAACATTAACAAGTTCCAACCGTTTTCAAATGTTCGATCATCATCAATCCATGGGCGGCTTTCAAACTTTGGCCATAGTCAACGTTGACTAATTGCGGATCATTTACACACGAGAACTTTGAGAATATTATGGAGAATTTTCAGGCAAGCAAGTGACACACATACTTAAATTTTTTTATTCACTATAGGCAGGCTTATTGTGGTCTTGCAAGGCAAGATCACAATCAGACCTGATGGAAAGTGATGATTTGCCTAAGATGGGATGCGTTTACCTAAAAGATGCCTATGTATATTAAACTCCGAAAAGTTAGAGGTGCGTGCCCGGGATAGATTATAGATAAACCCCGACCTCCCGAACGGAGGCCGATGTCTTAACCACAAGGCTGTCACCACCCTCCATACGCACATCCATACTAATATCATAAATACTAGACATAGACTAATTTTTATCCCGGAAAATCAAAGAGTTTTACCTTTCAGGAGTCCTCACATTTTTGTGTATTTTGTACTAGATAGTTAACCTTTATACAGAAAGTACACGTGTTTCTAGACCAAGTAACTTGAGCTGTACGTTAATAAATAATAATTAATCTATACTTCCTCCATACTTTATATATACTTTAATATTATAAATGCGAAAGTGTGTCTTTCTGTCTGTCTGTCTGTCTGCTATCTTTTCACGGCCCGACAATTTAACAGATTTTTATGTTTGGTACAGAGAGTACCTACCTTACATCCCGAGAACGGACAAAATGTAATCTCGGGAAATCAAGGAGTTCCCACGGGATTCTTAAAGGCCCATCCATTTGACCGATTTGTATGAAATTCGATATAAAATAGCTTGCGTCCCAGAAGTTTACATAGGTTACTTTTTATCCCGGAAGATCTAAGAATTCCCACAGGATTTTTAAAAACCCAAATCCACGAGGATGAAGTCGCGGGCATCATCTAAAAATATCTCATATAAATTGTAAATATAATAATTATGACCATAATATAAATTCGAGGCAACCAATGCATACAACATTTAAAAAAATGCAAAAAACAACATTTAAAAAGCACCGACGTGACGGGGACGTCTTAATTTAGACTTTAACGAAGTTTTAAAACAAAATTATAACGAGAAGAGGACGTAAATATTTTCTTCGAGTTCATTTTATTTCACTATAATCTAATTTAGCCGCTACTTTCTGCTTGGTAAAGCTTCTCCACAGTCCCGTAACTAGGGACTGGTCATGGAGGTGTATTAAGGAACTTGGTGAATTGATTATGGGAAAGAATCAGTGCCATTTTATTTCAGTGCCAAAGTAATCGCAAAATAATAAGTCCAATCTGAACACGAAGCGTATTTTTTTTTAAATCAGATACCCTTGAGGCACTCTCACCTGGTGGTAAGTGATGATATAATCTAAGATGGAAGCGGGCTAACCTGGAAAAACAGGACTCATTTGGGCTTATATATTGAATCCTTAGTCTCTGACCTTCGCAGCCTGCCATATTACAACTTCAGACTGTACAACTAGTTTTGCAATCACTGTAGCTCTTAATTATTTAAAAAGCGAACAATTACTTATGTGGATTTTTGTTCGGTATAATAGCCCTGAGTCCATATTGATTACAACAGGATTATTATTGACAAGATTAATCCAAAGTCCGATGAACTCCTGTGCAAGTTAGGACGTTGATGTTGCCCGTTTTTAAAGCAGTTTAAATAAAAACCTTGAGAAGTTACTTTTTTACTAAACAGCTTAAAATTAGTTGCTACATTTGTAGCAAAGCAACGTAGGAACCTATAATTAGAAAAATTCAGACCTCGCCCTGGCTCCGTCCCTGCTTATGCACAATTTTTCAGCTCAACTTTTTCTCCGCGGGACGTCGTTGGGAAGGACACTGAGAAAACTGAATTAAATCCATTGGATAGAAACTGTGGAAATATCATCGCGCTGAATTCATAAATTATATTAATACTTACATTCATTTAATTCAATCTTCATTAAAATATTCACAAAATTTTCTTTGGTTTAATGAATAAATTTGTAAAGAAAATTATCTTCACTATCTATTTCTAACATTAATAAAAGTTGAACGATCAAATAAACTAAACGAGCTCTTAAGTAGATAATAAAAGCTAAATTAAATTCACAAGATGAATACTACAACTATTTTTAGTTTTTCATTTTATTTTGTAAATCTTGAAGATTTTTTTGTAGATCAAATTATTGTGTTACTGGCCAATGCTCGCGCCTTCATCAGTGTGGATTTAGGTTTTTAATAATCCCTTGGGAACTCGTTAATTTTCCGGGATGAAAAGTAGCCGATGTCATGATCCAGTTATCCATGCAAAAATCACGTCGATCTTGCGTCGGTGCGACGTGATTGAAGGACAGACCAATAAAAGCATTTATAATATTATGTAGTGACTATATACCTACATTTTCTAATCATTATATACCTTGCCACGCACCACTGCCTTTATGCTAAAGTAAATAAAGATTAGTTTGCCTTATTATCAAGAAATTTACTCCACTCTTTTATCCACTCAACAATTGAGGTTTAAAAATTAATGACCTCCAAAGGCCAAAAGTCAAAAATAAAAAGAAATACGAGTACGTTCCAATTTCAGTATACAAAATCATTGTAGAACCGGTAAAAATAAGCCCCTCGAAAGAATTTCGTAGCGAGGCGCACTTCTCAGCCGTGATATTAAATTTTATCATTTTACCGACAACGGCGAAATATCTTTGTTAAACAGACCGTGAGTAAACCGCTTCGTACTTTTTCACTTGGAATTTATTAGTATGGAAGCCGAAACATAAATGAAACTGACGGCTTTCACATTTTTTTGGGTCCGCAGACCCCTTGTTGCTTGGCCTTTGAATTCACGGATCAGGCCAACTGTCAGTATTCTCATTTCAGTACAATTATTTTCATATTTATTTTAAAAGCTGTCTATTATTTAATACCCTTGACGTACTTTCCTACCTAGCTGAATCACACCTTTAACTGTAGAATTAGAAGAATTGCAAAACTTAGTGTTAAAAGAAAAAAGCCGCCTACCAAAACCCCCTACAAAGTAAAAAAAAAATGTTTTTTTGTTTCTACACGTGTATGTAAGTTGAAGTCGGGCGAGATTCACGCTTAGATTTCTAGGTTCTTTTATTATGCTCGCTCAACTTCATACATACTACTGTAGATTTTTAAGAAAAAAATTGCAAATCGGTACAAAAAAATATGAAAAATCGGTGTAGGTACATGATACATAAAAAACAGGCTGAAATGAGATAACCTCCTTTTTAGAAGTCGGTTAAAAAAAGATGTGCCTTAGCTCCACTACACTGCGGGTGTGTGTCGTGCCTAACTCTGGTTTTATTTAATAGAGGTCCCACCATCGTAATACAACCAAGTACACAAGTGTAAATTAAAAATTTATAACACCCCCGACAAGTGAAGGTTACAGTAACTAGAAAAGAGCTGATAACTTTCAAACGGCTGAACTGATTTTCTTGGATTATAGCTAAGAACACTCTCGATCAAGCCACCTTTCAAACAAAAAAAAACTAAATTAATATCGGTTCATTAGTTTAGGAGCTACAATGCTACAGACAAATACACAGATACACACGACAAACTTATAACACCCCTCTTTTTGGGTCGGGGGTTAAAAATACAAAAGAAACGCACAACATATTTGACTGCTATATTTTACAATTTCAGCTTGCATATTACACCAATTCGTAAAAGTTTATGAAACGTACAGCACAATAAAGCATCCAGATTTAATGATTTACTACCGAACAATGCAATACCACAATTATAAATTATGTGCGCGGATTTATCTTGTTTTTGCTTTTTGTTTAAATTATACAGTTCCCACTTTGTTGGGGTGCGGTTTGATTACTGCTGCGGTCGTTTCCTTGCGCGGAAGCATTGCTTTATACAAAAATAGTATTATTATGAATATTAATTGTAATTTTTTATTAACAGAATGAAACCGAAACAGAATTTTGTAAAGGAAAAGGTATGTATCATATTTAAATTGTACGCCGTAAATTATAAGTAAACCGCCGAGTTCCTTGCTGGTTCCTCTCAGTAGGAAAGGCATTCCGAACCAGTGGTAGATATTATGCACTTGACGATTCAAAAGTACTTGTAAGTTTAATTATTTGAATTTTGAATTGCAGGATTTTAAATTCGAAGGAGAATGGAAAGGAAAATTTAACTACTACCCTTTATAAAATACCCAAGGTCTGGCCCTCGCTGGCTCTCTCTCTAGTATTTCGATTCCGCAAATTCCAATTACGAATACAGCGTGACCCTTTCCATATATCCGTGATATGTCAACCCTGTAAACCGATGGTTCAGTACACCCATCCGCCCCCAATTTATGTGTAAACTAAATAACTGACACGCTATCTCTGCTATTTTTATTGTTTTTGTTCTGCAATTTCAACAGCAGGAAACGAAAATTTCCATTTTGCGGACATTCGGGCTGCAACTTTCAGCGGCCGATGTAAAACTTTTTGAATCCCAATATTTATTTTTATTTTTTAATATGTAACCTAAATATTTATGTAACTGCATAGTATTAAAAACTAGCCCAAGCACGCGACTTTGTTTGAATCGACTTTCCTCCTTCAAAAATCAAATATCAAAATCGTTTATTTCCAGTAACTTATGTTTACATATTCTTGAACTCCCTTGAACTCTTTGTTTTATTGTGTTAAAACATTGAATTCAGTTGAATAGTTGAAGCCTCAACAGTTTCCTAGTAGTAAAACTTTCAAAATAAGTATATTTGAAGTACAGAAATCGCCCAGTTACAGTTTTATTATAAGTAGGTATAGATAATTAAATAATGTTGATATTATGTCAGTCAGATAGTTTTTCCCATTGATTTTAAGGTTCTAAAATCTATAGAATATCCATACAAAGTAACTTTGGGATTGAAAATGTTATTTATTCATACATAAACTAGGGGCAGATGCGTTCGCGAGTCCAGCCGATTTGGTGGGGGTTGATTTATATGTGGAAATATCCCTAGCATGCGAGAATATCCAGCGTTTAAAACCGATTTCGTGTAGCCTAATTAAACTGCAACTGTGGCTTTAACTGAGATAATTTGTAAAGGTCTAGTGCGAGGCGGACTCGCACGCAAAGGGTCCCGTAACATCGTACAAAATAATAACCCTTTTCATTTTTTTAGGGTTCCGTACCGCAAAAGGAAAAACGGAACCCTTATGGGATCACTTTGTTGTCTGTCTGTCTGTCCGTCCGTCCGTCCGTCGTGTCTGTCAAGAAACCTATTATAGGGTACTTCCCGTTGACCTAGAATCATGTTTTGCAGGTAAGTAGGTCTTATAGCACAAATAAAGGAAAGAAATCCGAAAACTGTGAATTTGTGATTACATTATTTAAAAAAATTAAAATGTGTTTCAAATTTCAAAATAAGATAACTATACCAAGTGGGGTATTATATGATAGGGCTTATACCTGTCTAAAACAGATTTTTATTTATTTTTATGCATAATAGTTTTTGATTTATCGTGTAAAATATCGGTAAAATTACCCGAGTACGGAACCCTCGGTGCGCGAGTCTGACTCGCACTTGGCCGGTTTTTTATTTTTATTGTCATGGTGGAATCATTAATGGTTTTTATAGCGATTCGTTTGATTTCGTCTGTCCACCTAATGGGGGGTGTTCCAAGGTCCAATGGAGGTCGCCATTCTAGCAACTTGGGACCCCAACGTCGATCCATTGCGACATCAGCGGGTTCATCTTACGGGTTTCCTCATGTCTGATTTGATCACATTGAGAACCCACTATAGATTTGATCACGTAGATAGCGCTAGAGTATGAAGGAAAGTACTTACAAGTGTAAATTAAAAATTTGTAACACCCCCGACAAGTGAAAGTTACAGTAACTAGAAAAGAGCTGATAACTTTCAAACGGCTGAACCAATTTTCTTGGATTATAGCTAAGAACACTCTCGATCAAGCCACCTTTCAAACAAAAAAAACTAAATTAAAATCGGTTCAATAGTTTAGGAGCTACGATGCCACAGACAGATACACAGATACACTGATACACACGTCAAACTTATAACACCCCTCTTTTTGGGTCGGGGGTTAAAAACAGTAGGTAAGTAGGTACTTATATGATTCGTACAAGACGTAGGTAGCAGGTACTAAGACGGGAGTCTCTTATGCCTGTAATTTAATGCGGGAAGTGAAGTATTTTATGATCTTGTAACTCTCGCCGCTCATACATTGTGGGCGTCGTAACTTTCTTAGCTCCATTATTTCAAGCTACTTTATTCGAACCTTTTAACAACGTTTAAAACGTGTTTAGATCATTGAAAAAATGCCGGACTGAAATTGTTGTGCGCTTCTTTTCATTTCTTCTTTTTAAAATTCCGTCCTTACAAAAGAAAAAGGAACCCTTAGGTCACTTTGTTGTCTGCCTGTTTATCAAGACTTTTTCCCTGGAACTACAGAAGAATTATTTAATATTTATACAAAATTGATTTTTGGAATTATGAACTTTCAGACCTTATAATCCAAAAATCTAGCATTAAACTTTCTCACATGCTCTATTAAATGAAAATTTTCAAAATCAGGTTAAACGCACACAAACCATTAAGACCTCAGGTGGGAGCCTGAAACTAATGTGACAGTGTTACGAATAAAATGTACCAAAAGCTTTAGATTTAAGCTTTCTAGTCTTCTATACTGCTACGCAATAATAAACCATATTAACATAGTAATTGGGTTAAAAAATGAACGTCGCAAGGTGTACCTTTGGGACGTTTCGAAAAGAATGGCATTCTTTCGAATACGAGAGAAAATGAACATATTATACAGAAGTGTATAGGTATAGGGAATGAATTTTAAGGACGTGAAGTATGTAACTTAAAAACGGATTTTGTGTACATTCGGATTGGTTTGAATGGAGTTTTACTTTTTTTTTTTAAATTCATCTTTCACGCGACTTAATGTTAGAGAGGGTAGGTACATTATAGATTTTTATAGATGATATACTTAGCAAACTAGGAGACCTAGACAAAAATCCATTTTTCACATTAAGCACTAAGATATTCCTTAACCTATGGCTTACCTATATAGTACGCGACAGGCCGAGATGGCAATCGGGGTGGGGATGCCAAGCACACCCGCACAACCCCGTGCTAATCCGGGCTGTTACTCTATAATGATTATGAGTTAGAGATAAACTTTATATTTAACTAATTACATAAAACGAGTTTCTTTTACGCCCAGGTAAATAATTTTCTACCTCAAATTTGTTTTATCATTCCTCTTATTATTGTACATAAACTCTACCCTTAATCCTGATTCAAGGATGCGGGATGACTAACGAACTGTCAACTTTCTCGCCAAAATAAGTGGCCATTATTGGATTAGTAGCGATCCTACGTAAAGTACGTGACAAGAAATAAGGGCATCCAAGAATTATGTCTTGTACAGCTTTTGTCATAAAAGATGAAGTAGTTTGGAGAAGTTTCTCCAGCGCGTTCCAATCAAATCAATCAAACTCAATGAAAATCTGTAGACATTTTCTAGAACAAATATGTCTGTCGCTACCCAGATTTCTGTGAGAGCCGGTGTAATTTTAAAACTATACATTTTTAGAAAAATCTAACGAACCACCGATATAACAGACAAGTGAGGACTAAACTACGGTTGTATGGGAAGGCCTGAAGAGCGCGCCAGGGTTACGTTGATGGTTCGTCACTGTGTGACCTCGGGTTGGTTGGCGTGCTGTGGTTCCGGCATGCCTCTAACGGTGTTTGGGGGCACGTAGTGTCCCAGTGGTGGGTCTGCTGAGTCGGGCATCCGCTGGCGGAGTAACGAGGTGTTGTCGGTCCCTTGTGCTCCGTCATCAGCGGTTCACAAAAAAAGGCGCTTAAGCAGACATTGTCCAGTTTGCCTTGAACGGTAACCGCTTACGTTAACCGCTTGTTATACAACTGGCCCTAATAAGTCTTAAAGAGCGTGCATCTCCAATTTCAGCATCCAAGTACCGTGAAGTTAATATACTTGCAGGTTTCCTTGTAAATCCGTGCAACTACCAGCTTCTTGGAATCAAGTGTTGTTGCACCAAAATCCTTCTTTGCTAATTAAGTGAAGTTAAGTACGTTATTTAAGCGGTGATAGCCTAATGGTTAAGGCTTCCACCTATTTTCCCTGGTTCTATCCCATACACGCACCTCTAACTTTTCGGAGCTCGTATGTAAACTGTGAACTAATTCTCTATATTTTGTCAAAATCGGTTAAAGCTGGCAGACAGACACAATCGACAATCAAAAAGTGCCTATTTTGAACCAATGGCTTTGACTTTGACTTTGATTTTATAATACTAGTATTCGTAGGGAAGTATTGATATTACCTGTAGTACCGGGCACATAAACAAGCGCTTGTTAAAATTTCTATAATATCTAGGAAAGAAACAAGTACTTAAGTAACAAACGAATAATTTACATCCATATTTTGATGCAAAAACATGATCCAACGTCTCCATTTCCGTGCAATTGCAATAAATTTTATGAAAGTGAATGGGTATTTTGCATATTTTATAAGACATGAATGAGCTTCCTCGCTCCGCTGCTAACTCCCTGCTGTAATGATATAACGGTTAAGTGAGATGCTCTGTATAATACCTATTAGAGCTATAGTCAAGTGGAGGAACTTTCGAGTTAGGACGACCTAAAATTCTGGGTTGGATTCTCACGATTATAGAAGCGAGAGTTTAAGTAAGTAATACTACAAGTGTAAATTAAAAATTTATAACACCCCCGACGATCCAAAGTATCTGAGTTTTCCAAAACATCATTTTCAAATTTTTTCAAATAAATAATTATGTATTTAGGCAACGTGGCAACGTCCATCTTGACAGCTTGACATTTGTCTATTGACATAATATTATGAACCTAACGGTTATCTAACCTTCTTTTCTACAAGAAAACTAGAAAAGAGCTGATAACTCTTAAACGGCTGAACCAATTTTTTTAGATTATAGCTAAGAACACTCTCGATCAAGCCACCTTTCAAACAAAAAAAACTAAATTAAAATCGGTTCATTCGTTTAGGCGCTACGATGCCACAGACAGATACACAGATACACAGATACACAGATACACAGATACACAGATACACAGATACACAGATACACAGACACACAGATACACAGATACACACGTCAAACTTATAACACCCCTCTTTTTGGGTCGGGGGTTAAAAAAGGGAGAGCTTGCCCAGGCTCCCGGATTCTCCAAATACCATAGTTAAGACCTAATTATACCTAATAGACCTAATAGAAGACCTAATTAACCCCCGACCCAAAAAGAGGGGTGTTATAAGTTTGACGTGTGTATCTGTGTATCTGTGTCATCTGTCTGTGGCCTCGTAGCGCGAGCGCCTAATCGAATGAACCGATATTAATTTAGTTTTTTTTTATACATTGCTGTCACTACTAGTACAATATAAAAAAATATTATAGTCCTACTAATTAAAAACGTTTATCTTTAACTTTTCTAATACGAAACGCTAAAGCATTTGGGTAAAGATTTACTCATGTAGCTAACTACGTCCGTGTTGCCTGCTACATAATATAACCTAAATAAATACCTTTAGGCAAAAGTGAATAGGCATCTTCTAGGCGAACACGCATTGATCTAGACTTCATCACTATTTTTCATTAACAGGGCTCTCTCCGTCACTCGCTTCATACAATCGTAGTTCCAATTTCATTTGAATATTAAGCAACCAAAGTCAATGAAATTTTGCAGACATATTCTAGAAACTAATATCTGTGTCTGTGGTGTTGTGGTGTGGTTTTTCATTTTTCATTTTCATTGTGTCTGTGGTGTTTTAGATTTTTCTAAAAATATGTAGTTTTAAAATTACAGGGGCTCAAAGATTTGTATGTAAATTTTTAAGACTGCGTAACTTTGAAACCGAATATTTAAACAGAAATCTGGAAAACCACAGACATAGATATTAGTTACTAGAATATGTCTGCAAAATTTCATGGACTTTGGTTGCTTAATATTCAAATGAAATTGGAACTACGATTGTATGAAACAAGTGACGGAGTGAGCCCTCTTAAGCATGATTGTCGTCAAGCGTCTGCCTATCTTGCAATTTAAAAAAAAAACCAACTTAGAAGCCGTGCATAAGCTACCATCACACTTTCTGTTTATTTCAGTCTGAAATATCCAAACTTTAAGTTTCACATTAATAAAGACGAGATAAACATTTTGAAGCTTATTTCATTTTAAATTAACAACGGACCTTTGAAGTGTTAGTTGAACTTCAGTGAATTTATATTTGCTTCGCTGATTACGAAAATTACAGCAAAAATGTACTAGTCCTTAAGAGAAGTTACCCTTGCGCTGGCTTTCTATACCAACGTGGTTTGGTGCTTCTAAAGTAAATGAAATTTTATGGACACGTTCCAGAAACAAATATCAGGGTCTATGGTTTGCATATGGTTCGACAGTTTTTCGTAAAAGTGTAATTTCAAAGTTGAGTAAAGCATGTAAAATTATGAAAATCTTTGAGCCCATGGAACTACACATTTTTACAGAAATCTGGAAAAACACAGAAATAGATATTTTTTTTTTTTTCTAATCTACCTAATTTCATTAAACTTGATTGATTAACATTCAAATGAAAACTAAACTACGATTATGTGGAAAGCTCTGGAGAGCGCGATAGGGTTACTTCTCTTAATGGCGCTACATTTTATCTCGATTTTACAGAAACGCTTAATAAATTTACTTGTACCAGTTCGTTCTTAATCCTTCCAAAAATGTCTGGACTCTACGCTTCTATTGAATTAGTTGCAAATTAAACGCTTGTAGCGATTTTTTCACATCCATAAAATAAAAATTCCATTCCATTCTATCAGCCTGTAACCTTGTGGCCAAAACATAGGTCCATATGAGGGTCCAGGGTTTAGACCTGGATCTTCTTCGTCTTTGTTAGCCCTAATTTATCTGTTGTTGGGCATAGGCCTCCTCACATGCGCGCCATTCTTGTCGATGTTGGGCGAGCTTCGTCGTTGGTCGATGTGCACCAGGTACCCAGGTTATGAGGGTAAAACTGCTCTCGGTGGCGTGCGGTGCGGTTGTAGAAAAAGGAGGGTGAAACAGCTCTTCAGAGCACTCCCCATTACAAAGAAAATATAGAAGGGATGCTACATAGTCTAAAAGAAATCCTCGAGACGTCTAGTTCTACATAACTGTGAAAGTTAAAGCCAAGTCAAACAATTTCAATTTCCGCACCGCGCCTCAACATTAATGGAGGACAGAAATGACGTGTAGCGACAAACCGCGATTATAATTTGTTGCGAACACTGCGACGAGCGGAGTCGAGGAAATCTGCCGTTTGTCGCCTCCCCGCTTCCTTTGTTAACATTCAGAAAGGCGAAGTTCACAGTTGTTTCTTAATATGCATTCGCGGTAAGGATGGTCTCATTCGACACGGCCATGGATTTATCGTAGTAGGTAGATGACAGGTCACGAACTAAATGTCATCGCTCAAGTGACCACGTTACTTTTTAGTATCAAATAGTTTACTAGACTAGTTACATGATACTCGTATACCTACATCATCTATGTTTCTTATTACGAAAGGCGGAGTTCACAGCTTTGTTTCTGAAGAGGTACCTACGCATTCGCGGTAATGAAGGCCTCATTCGACACATTCTTAATGCCCACGTGATAATGTACTAACTCAACATTGATAATAATGACGTGTTACACAATAGACCGTGATTATAATTTATTCCGAACACTGTGGCGGTTTCCTTTGTTACCATTCAAAAAGGTGGAGTTAAGTTGTATCTAAATATCCATTCGCGGTAATAATAGCCTCATTCGACACAGCCATAACATCCTTGCAATTAAAAAACAAAGCATAGGACCGATAGAGACAGCTATGCTAAGTAAAGATACGAAAAAATATCGGAGTAACGGAGATAATTATGAGTCACTAAGCTGAAGTCGCAATGTGAAAGAAGGAAAGAAGATTTTCTTTATGTGAGCCATAATAATGAGTACATAGTGTGGGCAATACCGTCTTGTACAGCAGTGCAACATCTCGAACGGGTAGGTCAAGCAGCTTTTGTTGAGACTTGAGACGTCGGGTCCCTCAACAAACCTCTATGGCAAGCATCTGAGATGCTGATTCCCCAACGCAGATTTTCAGTATCAGCCTTTAATTAATATTATGTGGGTATACTATATCACAGATGAATGTTACAGTCCCATAATACTGGAAAACCTTAGGGAATGTAACAAGCACAGAATGCCTATGCTATAATGAGAGTAAACGTTTTAAGCAGAGTCGGTAGGTACAAGCGAAATTGTTCCACCGCGTGAAGTTAACAAACGTGCGGAATTTTGATGAAGCCATATACACTTACTCGGTTATTTTTGTAACGAGAGTCGCGAGTTTTAATGAGACCATACATCCTCGCTTACGAGTGCTTAATTAGTTATTTCTGCACGCTCTTGTTATGCGACTGAGAAATGGTTAACGATGTGCGAAACTTTTAATTCGTTTGCTAATTTTATGTCTATTTTTACCCGACTGCGGCAAAGCCAAAAGGAAGGGTTATGATTTTAGCAGTCAATGTATGTATGTATGTTTGTATCCAAATTGTGTGTGTTCCACCTTAGTGCCTAAACTACTGGGCCGCTTTTGATGAATGAGGTGTCAATTGATTCGTTGAAAAGGCTCGGGTGATATAGGCTAAGCGAAAGAAAAACAATTTTACTCTAATATTTCAGCGTTTATTAAGACGATCGCAGTCGGGTTTTAGTTTTCAACTTTATCTTGTTGGTTTTAATCAGGCAAAAGCCTCGAAAAGGCTTTTATCAATTTAAAACATAAAAAATTGATTGTCTGTAAAGTCGGTTTACTGACGATAGTTGAACGTGACAACAAAGGCCGATTGTGCTTCTTTGTCGCTCGTTCCGCGCTCTCGCTTGCACTTCAAGCCTTACATGGAACGCCTCAGAGCGAGGTAACGCCGCATGAGTCATGCTTTTTCGTGCGTGCAGCCGGCTCTATCGAATTATAAGACATTGTCACGTCAAAAAAATCTTACAAACTATATCGACCATGATCGAGTTCATACTTCGACTCGCATTTGGCCGATTTTCAAGTGGCTGTGAAAACAACTTGTTTTGAGTGCTGGACCCGCGCTTGTTATGAGAACGTAATTTTGACTTTTTGAGGAGGTTTTTCAGACAAATTAGGTTTTTACAGGTTAATCAGACGTTAGTGATAATAACCGGCACCTAATACCAATAGCTTAACGTGCTCTTTAAAGCTGTGCACACAGATTTCATATCACTTCATATAAATTATGTTTTATTAAATCTCTCTAAGAGAAAGAGGCTGCGATCCACGCTCTGGGGCCTACCTGGTCCAAAGGTTGTCCTTCGCCATTCAGCGGGGCAATGCTGCCAGCTTGATGGGCACTTTTGGTCCAGGGGCAACCAGGGGTGGTCTTTTTGACGACTAGGTATAACTAGTAGTAATTTTAATTTTTATTAAATCAAGAATCCAAATCTCAACACTAAATCTAGTAGCTTACTCGTATAATAAGAAAAGAGTGTTAGTAAGTGAACCGAGTGCCGAGTGAAGCATAAAATACCGATTATGCGTTTGACCTCCCCTGCTTTTCTGATCTCGACTCTATCACATCGAGAATTGGAATCGAAAGACGTTATAATGATATTGGGATGAAAACGTGATCATATATTTTTATCACGCGCTGAATAGAAAATTCTTATTGAAGTTAAAAGTAACGATTCCAGTCATTATAAAAAAAAAATACAAAATTGTATATTACTTGGAATAAGCTAAGTGGCAATGGGCAGGGTACACAGAAGAACCTATAGAGTATAGACCCTAACTAAACTTTGGAATCCCAGGGTTCCAGATCAAAGTGAAACTGGAAAGGCGACCTTGCACCAGCTCTGAGGAGTTTTTTTTTTTTAAAGAATATTAGCCATGCTAATCATGACTAATACTCCCCTAATAAAGTGTAAAGCTTGTGCCAGGAATGGGTACGACCATAGTGCAACGGGTGGAGTTTAAACCGCCGACTTTTCGGAAGTTAGTCCGCTCCTCAACCGTTGAGCTATCGAGGCTCAAGTTTTTAATTTTGTAAAAAAAATGTTAAATACATTGTAAGTTTAGTTATATAAATTACATTTATCAATAACAAGCTTTTATGGAACAACAAAATAAAATACACATTGAAAAGTTTGCGAACTTCATTTTCTATTCAGATAAAATGGAAGCGGATGCATCCTTCGTATAAGAAAATTTTCCAATACTTAAAATAAACCGTTTATAAACAAAGGGAAATAGTTTCAAATTCTTTCCAGCTTGTAGCTCATGCGAGCTTGTGGATGGCTTAATTTATAAGCTTTTCAATATCACTATTGTTTTGTTTAATAAAACAATAATAAAATTTCAAGATTATAAATTAAGCCATCAATTTTTTTTTAAATCCATATTAATGTTATAAATGCGAAAGTGTGTCTGTCTGTCTGTCTGTCTATCTGCTACCTTTTCACGTCCCAACAGTTTAACCGATTCTGACAAAATTTGGTACAGGGTTAGCTTATATCCCGGGGACGGACATAGGCCACTTTTTATGCCGGAAAACAGTTCCCACGGGATCTTTAAAAACCTAAATCCACGCGGACGAAATCGCGGGCATCCTCTAGTGTTACTATAAAACTTTAAATATAGCCTTCTTCGGGCTGCATAACCAGGCTTTTGCGTACAAAATGAGGCAGCCTTTCAAGTTTCAACCAGATGAAAAAAGGAAAAATAATTTTATTATTTATTTCATCAGGAACAATATTGTGAATTTCACACAGGAAGCACACTAAAGAAAAACAGTAGGTAAACTATTTAGCCGGTAGAAATGTCCAGCGTGGTCTAATTGTGTTTCGTCTGTGACTTGTCCCGTAATGTAATAAAGCAGGACGCCGCTCCGCATTCCACTGTCCCCGTCAAGTTTGCTTTGCGGCCGTGCACAGTGGGAAAAATGCGCGCCCGGAATATCAGATGAACACACATACTAGTATATTTTTATACTAGTGAACGTATGCCGACGTAGCTGTCCGTGTTCGCGACGTAGATATATAAACAGGTTTTAATAATAAAAATACGAGATTCAGTACTAATATCATAGTTGCAAATGTGTTTGTTTGTTGATTTATTGTTAAATCACGCCATAATGGAATGTAATCGACGTCACTTTTGTACGGATATAGTTAAAGATTCGAAGAGGGACATAGGCTACTTTTTATTAACCCCCGACCCAAAAAAGGGGTTTTATAAATTTGACGTGTGTATCTGTGTATCTGTCTGTGGCATCGTAGCTCCTAAACTAATAAACCGATATTAATTTTTAAATAAAGTAGGTTATTTAAGTTTAAGTCAGTTAGTTGTACATAGTAAAAGTATGTAATAATAATTAGATATAAATAATTTAAGTTAACTTAGCTATCGCATTAGGTTAGCCTGTAATGATAGTTTTAAGTGGTCTAAATAAATAAATAAATAAAGAAATAAATAAAAATAAATAAATTTAGTTTTCTTTGTTTGAAAGGTGGCTTGATCGTGTTCTTAGCTATAATCCAAGAAAATCGGTTTAGCCATTTGAAAGTTATCAGCTCTTTTCTAGTTACTGTAACCTTCACTTATTGGGGGTGTTATAAATTTTTAATTTACACTTGTTTGTAGACATATTGCACGTTTTATACTCCGATTCCTTTACCTACCTTTGTAAATATTACGAAAAGGCCCAAAGGGATAGGAACAATGAGTTCAAAAAATGTTTCACAAAAGTCTACCGCAAACACATAATTTATTTCATCTTGCTTCATAACAAAAAGGCACAATACATGTTTTTCATAAAGGAATCCCCGTATCACAAGATGGCGGACGTGACAAAATGGCGGGCATAAGCTTAGACAAAAGTATAAAGGATCTCTCCTTCCTAATGAGGGTCCCGGTCATTTCGCGCTCATTTCCATGCAAATTCGAGGGTTTTGCGGTGTTTAGGAGGCTATGTAAATATATAACCACAAGGTTTTGATTAAAATTTATTAAGTCACTCGCGTATATCTGACCGAGCAGCAAAGTTGCTTGAGAATTTTCATAATCTAGTTTACTATGTTTCTAGCACAGAGTTTTCTCATTACCTACTAGACGCATCGTCACTATCAACATCTAAACCCATCGCCGGCCCACTACTGAGAATGGACCGTAGTTCACCACGTTGACTAAGTACGGTTTAACAGCATTCACAGTTGAAACACCTTTGAAAACATTATGGAAAACTCTCATGTAAGGACGCTGTTTTTTCTCGCGAAGTTTTCCTTCACCGTTAAAGCGATATTCAATTGTTTAATACTAAGTACATTATAAATATCAGTGCTTAAAACACACGTCCCAGATCATCGGCCCGTGACTCAGGCCTGGGTAGCCCGAGATCGAATCTCAGACCTCCAAATCGACCACCGACTCCACTCGATATCAAAGTCAAAACACTCAAAATCAATCATCACTTTTTCGAAGCAGATATTAAGTATTAAGTCCCGTGACAGGTTCTTAATCAGACTGGTGTACAGAGGGAACAGCCGTGTTTTACGTCAGTCAGTTAGTTGGCACTAGATCTGCCTTTACAACAACAAATAAATACATTTTCTTTCTTTCTTTCTTTCTTTCTTTCTTTATTTACCCTGTCTTTCGATAATACCTATCTTTACGTTACGCTTATCCCTTACGCTACCTTTATACCAATCAAGAAATTTATTTATATCTTTCTATAAACCCTTTCATTTTCACGGAATCTACGAGTAGGTAGGTATATACCTACAAAGTCTAAAATTTCTAGATAGTCAGTATTTAAGTGAGTTTCTCCTACTTTAGCTCCTTTTATAAAATACAGATAAGTTTAGATGTATCTCGATTGCTCCCAAGTCCCAAGCACTTGGTTCTTGAATATATTTTTATGCTAATAATATGATTTTCAAGGTTCAAGGATAAAATGAAAAGTCCTCAGGGGAATGCTTTTCAGATTAGATAGAATATCAAAAGTTTCTAGAATAAGTGAAGTAAAATCGTCGACATGTTATATTTACAAACTTTCTTATAATATCTTCTTTCTTTTCGTTCTAGCATAGAGCCTACAATAAGGCCAGGTATACCTAATTCTTAAACGCTTTAAATTCAATCAAACAAAGTCTATACTTCTATACTGAGACGATAATAAGCTTATGAAAGCTTAGCTTAGAAATCTAACAATTTCGACCATCAAAAGGAGTACAATTGTACCTACTTCGAATAAATGATTTTGACTTTGATTTGACTTTGACTATAACCGCGACTTCATCCCCGTGGACTAAACTTTCAAACCCCTATTTTATTCTCTTAGGGGTTGAATTTTCTAAAATCTTTTCTTAGCGGATGTCTTAGTCATAATATCTATCTGTATGCCCAGCCTAATCAATCCAATTGTTTCAGCTGTCCGTCATTCAGTCAGTCAGTAAATCAGCTTTTCCTTTTATTATTAATTAAAATGCATAGGATTCCTTAAAGTTAGATATGCATGGCCGGAATCGTACCCCAGACCCTTCCCTTCACTCTTCTATTTGTTTTAAAGGAGAAGAAAATAATCGCGAGGAAATCTGCATAGCTGAGTGTTAAAAGAGTAACAAACATAAAACATGCGAAAGAGTAACAAACATACACACACACACACACATACACACAAACTTTCGCCTTTATTATATTATATTATGTGATAGTGTGATTTGGTAGTGGATCAACAATGGGTTGAGATGATGATGATGATAATAATAATGAATCAATTATTTCTATTTCCTATTCATAACTAGTAGAATAAACTGAACTGTACTTACGGACTGCAATGACGAAGGTGGAGGATCAATAAACTAAACTAGCATAACTCAAAACGTGAACTTACAGGGGTGGGTGGGTAAATACAACTTCTCCCAACTTGTTACAAGTAAACAAGTCGAATTGGAAAGACGACGAAATGCTTTGATATCTAACTCAAATATCACTTTTACTTTTGCATATTAAACTAATAATTTATACTTAAGGTACCTACCTAGGTAGGTATGTACCTACTTCGTCTTATATTTAAGAAACGGTCAAATGCTCACATTTACTTATTTACTGTGATTTAGGGCGATTCACACCAAGCACGTACACGCGAAACGTGCGTAGTGACGCGCGTAAACTCCTTACAAATCGGGTTACGCATACGTCCACGCTTTACGCAAGCCATGTGCCATGTTTCAACCAGTTTCATACATTACAACGCAATGGTATGCATTACGTCAACGCTTACGAAACATTTACGCAGCCTGTGTGAACGATGCCGTGTCAGATTGCATTCTTCGTGGTATCGTACCGGGTACTATGGTAACTAGTCACGGCCGAAATCTCCCACCAGACCAGACTAGAGACAATTTAGAAATTATAAATTCCTAAATTGCCTTTGCCGGAATTGAACCCGGAACTTACAGAGCTACAGGTCGCCCTCAATTATTTATTTTTGTCATGATATTTATTTACTATGCATTAAATATATGGTATGAAAACAATATAATAAATAACTCAACATTTGCTTTTACAGCTGTGATAAAATTAAATTAAATAATTATTTTTGTCATAATAATTATTATGCTTAAAATGAATTGTATGAAATATGAAAATAAATAACTCTAAATTCGCTTTTTTAGCACATAACCACTGAATCAGAAAATATTAATAAATCTGTTTATAGATCCGAAATACAGTCATACTAAATGTTTGTATTTGAAAATTACTAATTTTGATCAATTATTGTGACTATTTTTCTTTATTTATTAAACTGATTTCAAATAATTTACTTTTAATGGCACACAGACAAACGGACAGACAGACAGATGGAGTGGATAATACTATAAGGGTCCCTTATTTTACTACGGAATCCTAACAAAATGTTTAATGTCGCTTTAAACTCGGCTCACGGCACTCCTTCACTTATCGATGAAGAGGGTTGTTTTATTAACCCCCGACCCAAAAAGAGGGGTGTTATAAGTTTGACGTGTGTATCTGTGTATCTGTCTGTGGCATCGTAGCTCCTCAACTAATGAACCAATTTAAAAATTATTTATTTTTTGTTTGAAAGGTGGCTTGATAGAGAGTGTCCTTAGATATAATCCAAAAAAATCGGTTCAGCCGTTTGCAAATGATCAGCTCTTTTCAAGTTACTGTAACCTTCACTTGTCGGGGGTGTTATAAATTTTTAATTTACACTTGTACCTATTCGACTTCAAATAAAACGGAATAAAATCAAAATGCCACTACGTTTCCCCAAAAGAAACAACAGGTATAACCTTCGTGAAGTTTAATTTAAGTGCCGCTAAAACGTAACTTTTAAATTCCTTACAAAACTGAGTAAATTAAGAAAAGTGTTTTATTGAAGACCGTAAAGTTTTAATGATTGTTTAGCTGTCCTGAATGTGAAATACGTGCAGTGGAGGTGGAGTAAATTAAAAATATTTATTACTTTTAAAATAGCTTCCTCAAGCTAGCTTAAGTACAAATCTAAGAATAGTCAGTTCTCTGTTTAATCCTTTAGCTATTTGAAAAAAAAAAACAGATTCATCATCTGCATCATCACCTACCACTAGGTGGACAGAAGGTGCCCACCTACCAATGCCTTCTTTCTCTTCCAATGCTGCGCTTTTTGTATTGTGCTCCCACATACTTCCGCAGAAAAGAATTAATTGGAAACTTTAACTAGATTAAACATGCAGTTATTAAAAAAAAAAATAGTAACCTTAACCAAGATAAGAGTAATTTTAGAGTCCCGGGTCAAATAATCGTGGAAAAGGGCCAACCCCTTTTCAATCCGGGTTTATATTAAATTCCTTAGCAGCAATTTGGTGAAACAAACCCCATAGCCGACCGTGTATTTATTATTTCAGTCTAGTCGCATACTTCCAACATGTTCTTACTCTCTTTGACTGACTGATCTATAAAAGTACGGATCAAACTACTGGACTGACATCCGCTAAAAGCTGGGACACACCAAACGCGTATGCAGCACGTAAGCGTAGACGTAGCGCGTACCATGACGTTGTAATGTATGGAACTGTATGAGATATGACATACCGCTTGCGTGACGTGAACGTTCGCGTAGACGTAATGCGTGCTGTCATGTCTATGGATTCACGCGCGTCACTACGCGCGTGGTCACGTGTACGTGCTTGGTGTGAATCGGCCTTAAGTAAGGATATTTAAAAATTCAACCTCTAAGGATATAAAATAGGGGTTTGAAAGTGTAGTGTAGCATAAGCTAGTATTTTTAACCCCCGACCCAAAAAGAGGGGTGTTATAAGTTTGACGTGTGTATCCGTCTGTGGCATCGTAGCTCCTAAACTAATGAACCGATTTAGATTTAGTTTTTTTTTTGTTTGAAAGGTGGCTTGATTGAGAGTGTTTTTAGCTATAATCCAAGAAAATTGGTTCAGCGGTTTGAAAGTTATCAGCTCTTTTCTAGTTACTGTAACCTTCACTTGTCGGGGGTGTTATAAATTTTTAATTTACACTTGTGTACAATGATAAGCTACTAAATGATTTACACTGTGTCGTCTCACAATCTTCTGTATTTATAATATTATAGTAGGTACAGATTCTACGTAGGCGAAACATACTCTCATACAGGAAGAATATGTTGTACACAGAGCAACAAATGTGTACCGGTATATTTATGTCGGTATATAAATTGTGCCCACAATAAACGCAGATTACAGCTCAGGTAGCTACCTACGAGTAGATACTTTTTATTTATACCCACTCATACTTATTCGACACGCGTCTAATAAAACCCTCGAGTTGTGTTCAAAGGCCTGTTTCTGTCTCGGCCTTCTTACTTCGTCCCGGCGAACGGGCGAAAGGTCTTCTAGTTAGATTTTATTCAAAACTATTTCACCTGGCATAGTTTCGAGAACAGTAAAATCTCTTTCTGAACCCATCTATTGAGCTACCTTGATTACGATTCGTATACGTTGATTAAATGTATAGAAATAATATGGGCTTACGCTTGAAGACATTTTTTTTTTAATTATATAGACTAGCGCTTAGCTGCAATCAGACCTGCTAGCAAGTGATGATGCAGCCTAAGATGGAGCGCGCTTGCCTAGAAGTTGCCTATTCACTCTTGACTTGAAGGTACCCATATTATAGGTGGAAGGGAAAACTGACGCCGGAAGGGCGTTCCATATCCTAGCGGTACGAATTAGGAAAGAGGAAGCAAGTCGTTTCGAAGTATTCGGGGAATTTCGACTACGTACGGATGTAGACCTTGACGATGCTTGGTAGTACGATGGTAGAAAGGTGAAGATTGATTTTTTGAAAGCATTGATGAAATCTAGATTGGAATGCACTTTTGTAGAAAATGCCTATTCTCTCCAGTCGTGAGATAAAAATGTCACTTTCCCAATCAAAAGTACGAACTTGAAACAACCCATCCCTTTCATCGTCATCCATCAAGGTACCCACAAATCCCGTCCTACCTGATCCCTCCGGACGGTATATATAACGGACCCTTCATACAATTACACCTCTTATCACGTTCACCGTAAAGGTCATAATAGTATAAAAATGACCGCTCACGGTTGGCCGTACGTCTGCAGAAAGGAGTTTTTCCACAAATTACTGCCAACTCAAATCCGCGTTGAAATATGACCTCAACACTATTTAAGGGTTGGACGGTCCCAGGATTTGGTTTAAGCTTTCTTATTGCCAATTTTTTACCGTGGTAAGTGACGATGCAATCTTGATAGCTGTTATTGACCCAGTGGATTTTCAGGGATTTTCATACTGAAATGAAAATTTTGATATAATAATTTCGAAGTTTTCAAGTATAATCTTGAGAGGCGTGTTGCCTATTTGTGAAACGCTAGTTGACCCAAGTCGGTAAATGGATGGGTGACCGACTTTGGAGGTCCCTGTGCGTCAGAGAGCACATAAAGCCGTTCGGTCCTGGCTATTATCACTAACATCTGATAGTAACAGTTGTAAAAACCTAAGTCATAATCTCGTTCTCTTCGAGAAGTACTTTTGGGAATCCTCTACACTATTGATCCAAGAAAACTCCTACCCTTATATGATTAATAGAAAAGGGTCACAACCCTTAGCAATGAGGAATATAATGCACAGGGAAAGAACCCATACTAATAATATAAATGCAAAAGTGTGTCTGTCTGTCTGCTAGTTTTTTACGGCCCTAAAGTTCAACTGACTCTTTTGAAAGGTACAAAGTTAGCTTATATCCCGGGGACGGACATAAGCTACTTTTTATCCCAGAAAATCAAAGCTTCAAGATTTTCATAAACCTAAAACAACATCATTTCGTTTTGAAATGTAATAGGTATAGCTTACAATAACTGTCATTATAAAGCGGATATCAGGTTGGAAACCACATCCAAAAGCTCCTTACAAAATGTTCAAACACCAATACCAACATACTTAGGCGAACTTTCCAAACAGACCAACTTCACTTTCCTATCGCAAATATTAATCTGAAAACTTTTCGAATTTTCAATTTAACGTACAAAGAACATGAAAATGTACTGTCTCTAATCATGGAACAGTTGGAATTAATAGGCCTTCAACAATTGACGAACTTCGGAGTAATAAAGAAGTTTTATGAGAAGACATTGACTTGAGCGGGAAACTTTTCCCTTTTAAACTTCTGAAGCCATGTTTTTAATTTCCGAACGAGTGAACACGTGGCTCTGGAGGTACTTTTGTAACTAATGCTACACACTGCCCCTCGTTTCTGCCAGCATTATGTAACTGGTTTCGTAGTAAGACAAAACTGGTTATGAAACACTGGTTTCGTACGCGGCCGAAGCGGTTATTTCATAGATTAGAGCGCTTTTCAATTCGTCATTACATCGCCAACCGATATTCCACAACTGGGCATAGATTTAGTAGTGGTGTATATAAAATCAGTAGTATATAAAATCAAGTATCAGTAGGAATAAATAGGCCTTCAACAATTGACGAACTTCGGAGTAATAAAGAAGTTTTATGAGAAGACATTGACTTGAGCGGGAAACTTTTCCCTTTTAAACTTCTGAAGCCATGTTTTTAATTTCCGAACGAGTGAACACGTGGCTCTGGAGGTACTTTTGTAACTAATGCTACACACTGTCCTTCCCTGCTGACAGCGTTCTTTCAGAGTTTAGCCCCAGTTCATGACAGGTACCTTGTAACAAAACGTCAATGCTTTGACGTCACTGCCAGACGTCAAATGTTAATAAGTACATTAGATCAGACGCTAGGTAGCCCATGAATCGTCTCTATTTCTTTGATTTCACATCATCCATAGTCAATATTTGACATATCGTCGATTCAGGATCAAACCGAGAGCTCCTTCACTCTACTTTACCTCGCTCTGGTTTAAGGCCGATTCACACCAAGCAAGTACACGCGACACGTGCGTAGTGACGCGCGTCAACCCCTAAACGTATGCGTAACCACACCGGGTTACGCATACGTTTACACAAGCGGTGTGCCACATTTCATACAGTTCCATACATTACAATGCAATGGTACGCGCTACGTCTACGCTTACGTAACGCTTACGTAGCCTGTGTGAACGAGCTATTAGCCTCTAAACTAACTTAGAACTAGAGTGAGGGAACTCTCGGTTTGATCCTGAACCGACATTGTCAATTATTAGGTTTATTGAAAGAAGACGCCTATTTACTCTTGTTTTAAAGATACCCAGATTGAAATTGGTAGGAAACAATTATCTATTGTAAGTAAATATAAGATGTAAATAAGAAGGTACTTACCCACTTATTTACATCTTATATTTACTTACAATGTTATGTAATGTTAAGTATACAAAGGCTGAAAGCTTGTTTTCATATTTGATTTCGTTTTAATACTCATATAATTTGGTTTTTCGAAATAAAATCACCCAAGCGCTGTCCATTCTTTAAAGCCGTATTTTTACAAACGTTTGCTCTATGTAAAAGTTTACCCACGTTCTGCTAGTGTGCTGTGTATTAAAACTTTCTAACGTCCATTACATCAAGAACCCTTTACATTACTGCCGGTTTTTGTACCTAACGCTCAACTCCCAACCCGGTTCCACTTTAACGTAACACCTATTCGCTTTTAGGGTTCCGTCGGTCTGAATCCGATGATAATCCAGTAGTTGAGACAAATAGAAAGCAGACCTTTCTATTTGCGAGATCGGTGGTTCGAGGCACGCACTTTTCGGAGTTAATGTGCGTTTTAAGCAATTAAACATCACTGTCTTATCGATGAAGGAAAACATCTTAAAGAAGCCTGCATGCCTGAAAGTTCTCCATAATGTCCTCAAAGGTGTGTGAAGTCTATCAATCCGCACTGGACCAGCGTGGCAGATTATGGCCCTTCTTGTTCTGTGAGGATACCCGTTCTCAGTAGTGGACCGGCGATGGCTTGATCATAATGATGATGATAATGAAGAAACAATACCGTTATAGGGTTAATCTGTCTGTCTGTCCGTCTGTAACAGTCAATTTGCCCTAAATCTACAGGACCGGTTCATGATGATGAAGAAATACTACAGAAATAGGGTCGCTCGTATATCTGTCTGTCTGTCCTGTAAATTGCGCTCGCAGATCGCTTTAGTTGCGTCTGATGTGCTTAAACTGGCAAGTGAAAATATCGCCCTGGGTAAACATTACACCACAAACACAGTTCACGACAGCCTTTGTAACAAAACGTCGTCGCCTATGAATGGACTATTTTTCGTTGATTTCACGTCACCCATAGCATATATGTGACATGCTGAAAGGTCGGCAACGCATCGGCGGTTCCTCTGGTGCCGCAAATGTTCATGGGCGGCGGTAATCACTAAACATCAGGTGACCCGGTCTGCTGGTTAGCTTTAACTATGCTCTAAAAATTTCGGCTATTCAAGATCAAACCGAGACCTAGTTCACTTTACCACAATAACGCCCGAGTACCTACATAACCTACCTACTTTTATAATCACTGTACAGGTATTATTTGTACAGATATTTGATGTATATATAGCGCCGTGTTCTCTACCAGGGTAGAAAGAAAAACAAAAGAAATGAACACTAAAAAAATATATATTATAATTCACAATTTTAAGTTACAATTTGTAAACGTCAACATGATACAACGGGCTAGAGGCAACTGAATAATCTTGCTACGTCGTCGCACGCGTAGCCTCTAAAGTGATTACACGCTAGTGCCTCTACATCACACCACCCCAAATTTTTATCTTAATAAAAATTAAACAAATACAAATTTCTGCAACCTTAATTTTATTTCACAATATTCGTTCTTCATTTTTCGACAACCCTAGCAATGTTTCCGATCCGCTTACCCAACAAATCATAATTTAAACACGTCACCCAGTTAAAGTGTTCCTTTGATTCGATACATGGTACCATCTCTTAACACATCATACTTGAGATGAGTCACTACAACTTGAGCGGGTGGCGACGGGGTCGCTGTGGCAAGTCCACTTACAATTGTTGCTATGCCCGCGCCATCCAGCCTACGTTGCACTCAACACTTCGAATGTTGGTTACATTACATTTTACATTTACACACTATCCAATAAACTATAACAATCGTCAACCACTCTAACACTCTCAATAATAAGGTTTAGTTATGACTTCTAATAAAAAATAATATATGCGGATCGGGGCCATTTTACAATACTTATTTCGTAATACTTATTGCTTAATTGCTAGTTGATACTCAAATTATTCTACTGATACCTAACGGGCGTTTTGCTGACTCTCCCACTCCGAGTAGTACGGATTGTATGAGTCGGCAAAACGTCATCGTCACTAAATCTACATTTTTTCTTACATGTCGTTTTACCCGGCGTTTGTCGTGGATTTTCGATATCCAGGACAAAAGCTGGTTTCAACCTGTCAATGGAAATAAGTGCTTGTCTATTGGGTAACTGTACTAAGTATGCTTTTTCCAACCGCTTTATGACGTCATAGGGACCGTCATACGGTGGTTGTAGACACTTACGCATTACATCGTTTCTAACAAAAACTTTTTTACAGTCTTTTAAGGCAGGGTGCACAAAAATAGTTCGAGAGTCTCTCTGTGTCTCGGGTTTCGGTCTTAAATTACTAATTACCTGTTTCAACTGCTTTAGGTACTCCTCACCGTCCGTTATCTTACTATCCGATGGTTCGAAAAATTCTCCAGGGAGCCTCAGAGTTCGCCCAAAGGTTAATTCCGCGGCACTTACCCCTGTGTCACTGCGTGGTGCTGCACGTAGTCCCATCATAATGGTGTGCATTTCTTCAACCCACGATCTATTGTCCTTTAATCTCGCCATTAAGGCGGCCTTAAAACTACGATGCCATCGTTCGATCATGCCATTACTTTGTGGATGGTACGGTGTCGTCCTAAACTTATGAACCCCTAAATATTTCATTAACTGTCTAAAGAGACTGCTTTCAAATTGCTTTCCTTGATCTGAGCTCAAATTAATAAAACACCCATGTCTAGTAATCCATCCTTCATACACGAGTTTGGCTACTGTCTTCGCACAAATATCTTTAATTGGAAATGCTTCCGGCCAACCCGTTTCTCTATCTATCATTGTAAGACAATACCTGTAGCCTTCCTCTGAAATAGTGAATGGACCTGTAATGTCAATGTGTAAATGACACATTCTATCTACTTTTGCAAATTGCCCTAAAGGTGACATAGTGTGTCTGTGAACCTTTGCTTTTTGACACTCTATGCACGACCTAGCCCAAATACCTATATCTTTATTCATCCCAGGCCAAAAATAATTATTAGTTACCATTTTCCTTGTTGTTCTAATGCCAGGATGGCTTAGGTTATGTATTGTTTCGTATGCGATACGCCTAAACTGTTTTGGTAAGTAAGGCCTAGCCTTATCGCCTCGCAAGTTACAAACAATCGGTTTATTTACACTCGGCAAGTCAATTTTTATTAGTCTCGTATTACCGTTTTTTGTTCCTAACAATTCTGTGAGCTCTTTGTCGTTCGCTTGCGCAATAGCCACTTCTGTGAAGTCAAGTACAGACGGGCACGAAATTGTTTCAACGCGCGATAACGCGTCCGCGGGCGCGTTCTCTTCGCCTTTTGTATAGCGTATATCCGTCGTGAACTCACTAATAAATAATAACTGACGGGTCCTTCGCGGCGTTTCTTTACTACTACTTAGCTTTTTAAACGCAAACGTTAACGGCTTATGATCTGTATACAAAATGAGATCTCTACCTTCAAACATGTTCCTAAAATATTGCATTGACAAATAAAGCGAAAGTAACTCCCTGTCGTAGGTACTGTACTTTTGTTGCGTGTCAGTCAATTTTTTCGAAAAATAACCTAACGGAACCCATTCGTTATTTACTCTTTGTTGCAACGTGCCTCCAACGCAAGTATTTGACGCGTCTGCCATTATAGCAAGCACTTGACCTGTTATCGGATACGATAACAAAGCAGCGTTCTGTAAATTCAACTTGCATTGTTCGAAAGCTTGAACAGCACTTTCTGTCCACACTATACTACTTTTGTCACGTTTCTTTGCTCCGTGAAGATACTTATTTAATTCAGCTTGATATTCGGCTGCCTGACGCAAATGACTTCTATAGAAATTTACCATGCCTAGAAATCTACGAAGTTCCTCTACCGTTTTCGGTCTGGGAAAGTCTACAATGGCTTGGACCTTGCTTGGCAACGGTCTTAAGCCACTGGCTGAGACCTCATGACCCAGAAACTCAACTTTATCCTGCGAAAATGCACACTTTGCTAAATTAATAGTCAGCCCAACTTGTTGTAATCTTTCAAAAACGGCCTCTAAATGTTTTTCATGGAGCGAACTATTTTCGCTAGCTATTATTAAATCATCTAAGTATGAAAAAACAAATTCGGTTTTATAATTCGCACAATCCGGGTTATTTTGTTGAAAATTTGCCTCTAAATCCTGTAAAACATAATTATTCATGAAACGTTGAAATGTTTGTGCTGCGTTTCTTAAACCGAAAGACATACATGGCCATTCAAATAAACCAAAAGGTGTAATGATTGCTGTTTTCTCCACATCATCCTCTGCTATCGGAATAAAATGATACGCTCGGTTAATATCAATCCTGCTAAATACTTTCTTATCGGCTAAAATAAACGTAAAATCCTTTATGTGAGGAATTGGGTATCTATCAGGCTTCGTAATTGCATTCAGCGCTCTATAGTCTCCACACGGCCTTATATTACCATCTTTTTTAGGTACAACGTGTAGAGGACTCGCCCACGCACTCTTTGACGGGCGGCAAATACCCATTTCCTGCATAAGGCGAAATTCTTCTCTTACCTTTTTAAATCGGTCCGGCGGCAGCGGCCTTGGGCGCGCATGCACCGGAGGTCCTGAAGTCTCGATGTGGTGTCTTACGCTGTGACGTGGTGGTTCTTTAAACGTCGCTGGCATTGTCAATTCCGGAAACCTACTTAGAAGAGAATAACATGGATGCGACTCGGCTATAGTAAAAATAGATGAATGCTCCGAGTTTACTATAGTGGAAATTACATACATGTTAGTCTCCTGATCTAACAATCGTCTGTTTCTTAAGTCTACTAACAAATTATACTTAGCTAAAAAATCCGCTCCTAAAATGGGTTGTTTAACGTCGGCTATTACAAAAGTCCACTTAAACGCACGACGCAATCTTAAATTTAACACTAGAGTCTTTGTTCCGAAAGTTTGTATTTCACTACCATTCGCGGCATAAAGTTTGTATTTATTATTCATTGCACTGTCACACACTGATTTATAACTTTTAGGCAACACTGAAATGTTCGCACCTGTGTCTATTAAATAACGTATGCCATTTTCCTTATCCGTAATACATAAACGGTGGTTCCCTAATTCGACGCAGGTACCCACCGGTTCCACCTGCATCTCCACTAGTTTTCCTGCTTCGTATTCCAGGTGCACGGCTGTTCGCAGCGATTAGCTCTCTGCCTGTATCTAAAATGATGCACGCAGAGCCAGTCCGGGCTATCCGGGGTACGTCTGGACCTGCTGTCCTCTCGTCCTCGGGAACGCGAACGACCACGGAACCTTCCGCGACCTCGCCTGCCTCGCCAACTGTGTCTGGACCTGTCCAGCTGGTCCAACCTCGCATGGATCCTGGCTATTTCAGCTGCCATTGACGAAGTTCCGGGTACCGCTTCCTTAACTGCCACTTCTGCTATCGGTTGGGACTTCATAGTTTCCATTACTTTGTCAGCAATCACGGCTAGTCTGTCTAGATCTTTGGCTTCTGTCGCAGCCAGAACGCCTCGTGCTGCTGCTGGTAGCAGATTCTGCCATAAAACGCTTAGGGTCTCATTATTAATTTTACCCCTGGCCAGATCTTGCATCTTTCGGAGGAGGTGGCTGGGTTTCTGATCACCCAGTTCCATCTCCCCGATGAGCTTCTGTATTTGGCGGTTCTCCGACTCTTCATATATGTTCAGCAACCTTTCTTTAAGTACCTCGTACTTACGCACCTCCGGAGGATTGATCAGGATGTCTGTCACTTGTTGAATGACATCCTTACCCAGCTTGGATACCACTATATTGTACTTGGATGCGTCTCCTTGTTTTTGTGGTGCCAGTATTGCCTCCAGCCGGATAAATTAGACCCTAGGTTGGTCGGTCCAAAACTCCGGGATCTTCGACGTGAGAGATATCGACGCTAGATACGTGTCTTCATCCTTCACTACTGTCGTAGGTTGCGCCATTTTTAAAGTTTTTTAGTTTTTCACTTCCTACGTGTTAATTTGAGTTGCCCTAGCTTACGTTACGTTACTATTTTAATAAAATTAACACGCGCTACCCTGGTAGTTCAAAGTCCGAGTCACCAATGTACAGGTATTATTTGTACAGATATTTGATGTATATATAGCGCCGTGTTCTCTACCAGGGTAGAAAGAAAAACAAAAGAAATGAACACTAAAAAAATATATATTATAATTCACAATTTTAAGTTACAATTTGTAAACGTCAACATGATACAACGGGCTAGAGGCAACTGAATAATCTTGCTACGTCGTCGCACGCGTAGCCTCTAAAGTGATTACACGCTAGTGCCTCTACAATCACACACAAAATACAGGTTTTATTTCCCAGGCAGGTAAATAAAAATTATACAGTCCATAATCTAGGTTTGTGGAGAGAATTTTGCATATTTACCCGCTATGAAGGGGAATTAAGTGGTAGAAAAAGCTGGGGGGGAAAGATAATTGGAAGTAAAGGAGATCGTTATTTTTCTACGTTTTAATTATACTATGAGTTACGGCTGCATTCGCTTTGGTGGGTAACTAGAGATAACCGCTGATTTCCTCTTTGAAGAAATTCAATTGTACATTTTTAGGGTTCCGTTCCCTAAGGGTAAATACGGGGCACTATTAATGTCACTCTGCTGTCTGTCCGTCTCTCTGTCCGTCCGTCCGTCTGTCTGTCTGTCCGAAGCCGCCGAGAATCAGTTACTACGTAATAGCGTTATGTTGGTTTAGTGTGAACGAAAAGTTGATTAAATAAGGAAAACAACACTCACAGACAACTAACAATACATTAGGTGTGAATGCGGCTTAGAACTTAACATAATGTATGAATGCACTGGTAACTTTGACATGGCACTAGCCAGATATAAAAGAAGGAAAACTCCACTTGAAAATGGGGCATCAGAATTCACGAAACAATCGCTCACTTTTTGTTTCCCTTCACCAGACAAAGGAGGTACGCTGCGGGCGGGTGTGTCTTGAGTAACACGCTTTATAGCCGCGCCAACCTAACTTGGTCCTCCACTAACTCGGGTAAAAGACTTGTCATACTATCTCGCTGATAAAATTGGAATTTCAAAATGCAATTTAGAAGTGAAGTGAAGTGCAACTCACTGCAACTCACTTCACTTCACTGCACTTAACTAAATCGAGAGCTAACTTACTCTACTTCACTCTAGTACTGTAGAAATCCTCGCTCTTTTACAGCTCTTTGATCATTTACAACTAACGACCTTCGATTGTGTTGTAGGTATGGTTTTTATTCTGAAGCACACTGACAAATGTGTCTTATTCTTAGCTTATTGTTTGAAGAAACAGCTTTTATAAGCTTTTCATAATGTGAAACAAATGTACAAAAAACTTTGCATGTTAACTTAAAATTATATTTAACTTGTAATTCCGCCTTCACAGTATCAATATTGAGACGGTTTCGGCTAGGACGTTGAATTTGTTAAAAATTTACCCCGTATTTTATTTTTGCAATTAGAAGTTTCTGTATTATCATAGCCAAAAATACGGGGTAACCCGTATACGGGGCATCTGGCAACCCTTCCCGTACCGACGCGGACAGAAAGACGTATTATACTCCGAGGGGTCGTCATAAAATGGACCTTTACACATGCCTTGCCCGGGGACATAAAATACGGGGACTGTTTTCAAAAGAGAGCTGTGGCGTGTCATGTATCCATCTGCAGTTGTCAGCGAGTACGTTTTGAGCGATTAAAGCTCTTTTCTGCCCTATTCTCTAGTTGTTTCTATGTATGTTTCGCCGTAGTGCCTAAACTACTGAGTCAAATCCCCGCTCTTTTGAAGCTCTTTGACCATTTATATAATCTTCGATTGTGGAATAGCTATGTTTTTACTTAGGAGCATACTTTGAATAGATTACTTACTTTTAAATGTGGAGACACCTTTATTTCACACCCGCCCCGACGCGGACAGAAAGACGTACATTCTAAGGGGTCGTCATAAAATGGACACTTTACACATGTCTTGCCCGGGGACATAAGATACGGGGACTGTTTTCAAAAGAGGGCTGTGGCGTGTCATGTATCCATCTGCAGTTGTCAGCGAGACGTTTTGAGCGACGAAGCTCTTTTTTGCCCCATTCTCTAGTTGTCGCCGAAGTTTTTGTGTTGGGATTACAGATTTTCACGTTATATTTTCCTGTATTCTTTTCCTGTAATATTCACTTTTTTAGGGATCCGTAGCAACAGAGAAAACCCGCTCAAGTGTGCGTCAGGCCTCTCTTTTAGGGTCCGTACTGGGTGTATGGAATACTTATTTCTTTTTCGAGCTAGAACATCGTAATAAACCGTGAAAGAAAAACACAAAAAATGTTCGTTTATTTTGATCACAGCTTATAAACTATTTTAAGTATAAGTCATTGCATTTGTTGTTTAAATAATACAATATATGGTGAATAATATACCGAAATTTCATATTCCTGATGAGTTTGATGAATTCCATACAACTTTTCTAAAGCTTTTTTAAACTGCTCACATAATATTGTTCCTAAATCGCTAAAAATTCCACAGGGCGACCGTCAAAACTTATACCATTTGTTGTGTGGTTGTCCGAGATAGTTTAGAACATTTCTCGCGTTTGATTTATAAACGTACTAAAAGCAACACTTCAAGTTTCACCCAAGAGAACAGTGGTGTAATTTATAAGCGGAGCGGGAATTGAAGGCATTCTGTCACATTTTAGGGTTCCGTATCTCCAGAGAAAAAAAGGACCCCTTATAGGACACTTGTCAAGACCTGTTGAAGGAATTAAAATCTATAGGGTACTTCCCGTTCAACTAGAATGATGGAACTTGGCATGTCTTGTAGCACAGTAAAAGGAAAAATCCGAGAACCGTGCATTTGTGGTTACATCACAAAAAAATTAAAAAGTGTTATTTCTTGTAGGTATAATGGTGCGGAACCGTTCTTGTGGAATCCAACTCGCACTTTACCGGTTTTTTTAATTGTTTAAATTACGCCGATGCCGATGCCGTTGACAGGTAGGGAATGGCCTAGTTTGGATTTATACTTACTACAATAATTGGGGATATAACATACCTACATTTATTTTAACTAGCTGATACTCGCGACTACATTTGCGTGGATTTAGTTTTTACGAAATCCCGTGGGAGCATTTTGATTTTTAGGGGTAAAAAGTAGCTTATGTTACTTTTCATGTCTTTAACTGTAACTATGCAAAAAATCAAGTCAATCTGTTGCCCCATTGCAACGCTATTTATTGTTATTACGAGATAGGATATATTTATTGGTGCCCGGGGCTTGGGCGCATTATCTAGGCGAATCGCTTTTAACTTTCACCACTATGAAAACTGAGCCGTAAATCGTAACGCGGCACTTTTGCTTCGCCAACAAGAAATGAACCGCGGACGACAATAAGAGCAACGATATGTTAACAAGTCTAAAACTATACACTGAACTACGACAATAAGGAATATAAATCGAAGCGTGTAAACCTCAAATTTAAAAACCGGCCAAGTACGAGTCGGGACTCGCTTTTCTAGGGTTCCGTACATAATTATGAAAATCATCTTTTAGGTGTATGAATTACTTCTTTTCCGAGTTAGAACATCGCAAAAAACCGTGAAAGAAAAACTCAAAAAATGTTCGTTTGTCACAGTTACAAATTATTTTATAAATCGTGGTTTTCAGTATTTGGTATTTAAATTCAGTATATGGTACATAATATACCGAAATTTCATATTCCTAACTAGTTTAGTTTTTGAGATAGCTCCCGTCACAAAAATGGTCTAAAACTAATTTAGAATACGGCTGATCTTATAATAATATGTAGAGAAGATCTACACTTCCATTTTATTATAAAATCTCTTTTGTTTTAATCTACTTTTAGGATTTGTGTTGCTCAATTTCTAGGTTAGAAACTAAATTAAAAATAGTTTTATTTTGTAAAATTATTATTTCATATCTAAAAAATTTGAAGCATTCAAAGCATCCAACGAATAAAGCGAAATATACATACAATACATTGTTTCTCAAAAGTGTCTCCCTTTTTCAAATGAGATCTTTTATTTTCTCTTATCTAGTCAGTCCCATGTCAAAGTTAGCTGAATACTCATACTTTATTCGAAAAAGTTTTACTTGTCAGATATCGCTGCATACTAAAACGCGGAAAAATAACTGTGCAAAGTTTATTTTTATTTTTCTACCAAACGCGTAGAAGTGAAGTGGACTTTTATTTGCAATTCATATTGACGCTTCTGTGTAACAAACTTTATTTTTAACCCCCGACCCAAAAAGAGGGGTGTTATAAGTTTGACGTGTGTATCTGTGTATCTGTGTGTCTGTGTATCTGTGTACCTGTCTGTGGCATCGTAGCGCCTAAACGAATGAACCGATTTTAATTTACTTTTTTTTGTTTGAAAGGTGGCTTGATCGAGAGTGTTCTTAGCTATAATCCAAAAAAATTGGTTCAGCCGTTTAAGAGTTATCAGCTCTTTTCTAGTTTTAAAAGAAGGTTAGATAACCGTTAGGTTCATAATATTATGTCAATTGACAAATGTCAAGCTGTCATGATCGACGCTGCCTAGATACATGATTATTTGTTTAAAAATGATGTTTTGGAAAACTCAGATACTTTGGACTAGTACTGTAACCTTGACTTGTCGGGGGTGTTATAAATTTTTAATTTACACTTGTTTGCAATTCATATTGACGCTTCTGTGTAACAAACTTTATTTTTTATCGATAGTTTTGACGTGATAAAATGTTTTTTTTTTTAAGTCGAGTAGCTCATTTATTACAGGCTAAAATTGTTAATTAACATTAGTAATATTGTTTTTTAACAATTCTACTGTTCAGCAGAGGTAATTCTATTGCCAGTAAGTTACGGAAATCTGATTATTATCTACTAATATTATGAATGCATACCTATTTTTATATTATTTTGTTTGTTGATTTGACAACGAAGCAAAAGATATGCGATTTTGTAGCGAGTTGCGTTGCGAAGTGCAGCCATCATCTAGTATGGTAGGTATAGCAATAATATAATGGTATGCCATTTAGATATACTAGCCAAATAATATCTGGTCTTGGCTATTTCAAATAAAAAATTATGAGGGACACTACTTATTTTATTTTTTCATGAAAAATAATATTTAAGTATCTATTTATCATTTAATTCGTTCGTTCGTTGTTTGATTTCCTAAACGATAAATAAATAAATACTTTATGAGAAGAAAATATGAATAAAATGTGAAAATGTTATAGGTTAACCTAAGAAAGTAAAAATTGAATTAAAACCTAGGAATAAAAAATAAGACATAATAGATCCTTTCAAAAGTTACAAAAAATAATTCAATCCAAATTGGATTGAATTCTAAGAACGCATCCATGGAAATAATTTCTTTACATTGAATTGTACTTATTATACCATTCTAAGTTTGTATCTCTATCTTGTAGTCTAGACGCATTAATAAAATGTCTAGGATATTAGATATATTTACTAGATAGAATTACGTTGCTTTGTTTGCGGTTTGGCAAATTCTTCCTTCCCGCATCAGGCACTTAATCTACCGTCTAACAGTCTCGGAAATAACTTTTAGAAGTTTTGTTTCAGATTCAACTCTTGAGTATTTCAAGATATAAATAAAAATTGTCTAGACGATAACGAAATCTTTTTCCATTTCATTTATTAGTCTACTAGCTGATACCCACGACTTCGTTCGCGTGGATGTAGGTTTTTTGAAATTCCCGTGGAAATTCTTTAATTTTCCGGGATAAAAAGTAGCCTATGTGCTAATCCAGGGTATAATCTATCTTCATTCTAAATTTCAGCCCAATCCGTCCAGTAGTTTTTGCGTGAAGGAGTAACAAACATACACACACACACACACACACACATACAAACTTTCTCCTTTATAATATTACTAGCTGATACCCGCGTCCTCGTTCGCGTGGATGAAGGTTTTTTAAAAATCCCGTGGGAACTCTTTGATTTTCCGGGGTAAAAAGTAGCCTATGTGCTAATCCAGGGTATAATCTATCTCCATTCTAAATTTCAGCCAAATCCGTCCAGTGGTTTTTGCGTGAAGGAGTAACAAACATACACACACACACACACACACATACAAACTTTCGCCTTTATAATATTATAGTGTGATGTGATTCACTATTAGATCTAGCAATCGATTGAAGTCACACGATTGTGAATGATGATGTGCGTAAAGTAAAGATTACTAAAAAATGAAAAATATTTTATCGTTCAGAGACTTTCCAGGAATAATAAGCTTATTTCGAATCACTTCCATATTTACGAGTAAATGCGAAAGTGTGTTTGTGCGTTGGTTTATTATATTAATAAGCATATGGTTGGATGCTGGTGTCAGTGAGTCAGGCTTTAACTTTTTAATTTCCTCTCCAAGGAATGAAGGAAGTTGGCTGTTGTGCTATGAGTGGTAGCAAGACTGTAAGTCTTTAGTACAGCAATAAAGAGAAAATACTAATTGCTAAGAAAGTTTTTAAAACGAAATTAAGTAAATCAGCACAGCAGTTACGGGGCAAATAAAAAAATAAAACTTTTCCAAAATGGTGGGGGCACATGATGGATCGGTTTAAATAATTGCCGGCCCGTTTTTGTACCCCGACGGTTTTTTGGCCATTACAACTTTTTTCTACAACTAGAACGAGTCTGTGTTTTCGTAAAGGCCTAGGTACATTTTGCAGGGCATGTTTTGATTATTTAGATTCAACTTGGTTTTGTAATTTTTATTTTATTCTTGTAACAACTTTTACAACACAATTACAACTTTTTTCTATAACTAGAACGAGTCAGTGTTTTTGTGAAAGCCAAGCTGTATATTTTCCAGGGCATGTCTGGATTTTTTTTAGATTGAACGTAATTTTCTAGTTATTATTAAATTATTATTCTATTTGCATATTTAATATATCTACAGTACAAATACTAGGCAAGCAATTGCTAATTAGAACTAAATATAATTCAGAAACATGTAAACATATGAAATATAACTGAAATTATTTCAAGAACATGAATTGTCATGATCCATAAAATTTAAAAACTCTGGTTGATAACTTTCTTAATAAATGATAATAAGAAAATAGATATATCTACATATCTCATTTCTTATGTTTTTGCTATAGCATTGCAGGGTAATTTACAAACTTTGAATAATACAAACAGACGAACTAAACCAGATAGTTCGCGAAGTCAGTATAGCCAATTAGATATTCAGAACTTACAAGTTACAAGTTGGTTGCATTATGATTTATAACATTGAAAACCACTGAATCGGCACCATAAAATATCTATAAGTATATACTTAATATTATAAATGTGAAAGTGTGTCTGTCTGTCTGTCTGCTACGTTTTCACGGCCCAACCGCTGAACCGATTTTAATGAAATTTGGTACAAACATGGGCTACATCTCAAGGAAGGACATAGGCTACTTTTTATCCCGGAAAATCAAAGAATTCCTATGGGATTCAAAAAAATTGGACGAAGCCGCGGGCATCCTCTAGTGTATATTATGTCAATGGCACATCTTATCTAGTGTACTTGTAAAATGACTGACTGACTAACTGAGATCTATCAACGCACAGCTCAAACTACGGACTGAAAATTCAGGGGTTCAAAATTTATGTGGTCATTGTGGACAATGTCGCGGGCATTAACTAGTAATCAATATATTTTTTTTAATTTATAGACTTAATTGCTCATAACTGCTTGGCTGCAATCAGACCTGCTGGCAAGTATGATGCAGCCTAAGATGGAGTGAGCTTGCCTAGAAGAATCCTATTTACTATGCCTATGATTCTTACAATCTAAAGCAGTAATAGATGAATTTAACTATCCCAAAAGGACCAAATGTGAGTTCAAGTGTGGAGTGACCATTAGACAGTTTGAGTTTTAAGTTGTGTAACTCCCAAATATTGGTTTTTTGAACGCGGTTCGAATGTATTTACGCAGACGGGAATTGAATTTTTAAACTCGATTTTTCAACGGGCTTTATTATGCAGTTGAAACCATGTAAAAATCCGTGTGAAGTTATTTGTTTTCGTGTGACGATTCAAAGAAGTTTTTCAGAAGACTCTAAATAAAAATCAAGCAAGCACTATTTTTTAGGGTTCCGTATCTCAAAAGGAAAAACGGAACCCTTATAGGATTACTTTGTAGTATGTCCGTCGTTTCACATCGATGGTCGTGTCTGTCAAGAAAACCTATAGGGTACTTCCCGTTGACCTAGAATCGTGAAATTTGGCAGGTAGGTAGGTCTTATGGCACAAGTAAAGGAATAAATCCGAAAACCGTGAATTTGTGGTTACATCATTAAGAGGGCTCTCTCCGTCACTCGTTTCATACAATCGTAGTTCCAATTTCATTTGAATACTAAGCAACCAAAGTCCATGAAATTTTGCAGACATATTCTAGAAACTAATATCTATGTCTGTGGTTTTCCAGATTTCTGTTAAAATATTCGGTTTCAAAGTTACGCGGTCTTAAAGATTTTCATACAAATCTTTGAGACCCTGTAATTTTAAATTTACATATTTTTAGAAAAATCTAAAACACCACAGACACAGATATTAGTTTCTAGAACATGTCTGCAAAATTTCATGGACTTTGGTTGCTTAATATTCAAATGAAATTGGAACTACGATTGTATGAAACGAGTGACGGAGAGAGCCCTGTTAAAAAAAATTAAAATGTGTTTAAACTTTCAAAGTAAGATAACTATACCAAGTGGGGTATCATATGAAAGGGCTTTCTTTACCTGTACATTCTAAAACAGATTTTTATTTCTTTTTATGCGTAATAGTTTTTGATTTATCGAGCAAAATGTCGAAAAAAATACCCAAGTACGGAACCCTCGGTGCGCGAGTCCGACTCGCACTTGGCCGGTTTTTTCTCTCGCCGCACACGCAATGAAAAATGAGGTCGGTAAATGGTAACGCATAAGAATTTCCCCATCTTACAAGTATAGTTTTAATTATAACATTACTCTCATAATAATCTTGGAAAATTAATTGCGAATACCTGACATTGTCGGACTTCAGCTGTATTTTCTCATTAATTACCTTATTAATTAGAGCGAGCACTAGCTAAGAAGAAAATCAAAATAAAGCTGAAATTGGCTAATATATTGAAACTTAAAAGATTTTCTCAGAGTTAATTAAAATTCCGCTCTACGAGTATTTATTAAAAACGTGACGCAAAGGTTAATTTACATATTTTCCTACATAACAAAAATTTGCTATGTAGGAAAACATGCGATTGGTCTAATTCTCATTTAGTCCAAATCCTTTCTCTCAGTTAGTCCAATTCGCGATTGGTCAGATTCACATAATATACTTAGTCATCTAGTTATTAGGTAGGTATTCATGATTCGTGCGGTTCTTGGATTAAGGATTCCGCGCGGAACGTAGATTTTCCGCACACCTAGCTGCTTAGCTTGCGACTGCTTTAACTTGAAGAAAATTCTCCAAAGGTAAATTAGTTTTACCTTAGGCATACGGCGTCCTCTGCCTGGATTCAAATAAAAAGTACCTACACTATGCCCGACTTCAGCATACAAGCTTTATGAAAATCTAAGATGTTTTTGTAGAAACGTGAAAAGGTCACACTTTCGCATAAAACTCAGTATGGATATTACAAAATCTTAAATTCTATGAAAACGGTTTACATTAACTTTTTTGCTAAAGTATTCCCATGGGAGCGAAGACGCGAGTGATCATTAGTTATACTAATAAAAGTATTAATCAAAAATGCAGCAAAAAGAATAGATTTCGACCTAATTCCGAATAGTCCTCCACTGCCCAGTCACGCAAGCTGCGTGAATGATTTATAAACTGCCGAACAAATTGACAGTCGGCCGAAACTCGGCTTTTCCGAAATTTCCGATGCTTTTTCAAGTACTTTTTTATTGGACATTTCATTTTTATTTTGCGGCGAGTTCCAACGAGTTTGCGCTTTAAAAAAAATCTAAACGAATCCCGTTGAAAGTTTAAAACTGTGGAATCTGCTCAATACGGGACTGCAGCGAATGCGGCTTGAATTAACAATGGCGGCTGCGAAACAGATGCATTGCGAGGGGTCCATTTTAGACAATAAAATCAATATCAAAATCAGAAGATATTTATTTCATGAAGGACAAAAATAATGTCAAATATGCTGCGACTGTGACTACCACCGTTCGTACATACGTTCGTCCGTTTGCATCTGCATTCCAGATCTGTGGTCCAGATCCGAAATGCAGATGCAAATTCAGAAGAGCTGACAAGAAACTCAGCGGTTGCTGTTTTCAAATCATCAAATTTACAGACATGACGGACGGACAGACGGACAGACAGACAGACAGCAAAGTGATCCTATAAGGGTTCGTTTTTCCTTTTGAGATACGGAACCGTAAAAAGGTTGCCGTGTCATTTGTAAAATCTTATGCCTATTTATGTTCTATTGAAAGTCTACAAGTGTAAATTGTTAACAATTAAACTCTCAGATAGTAAAATCAACCCGTATAATGCAATGTAAATCGGTCGGAGCGCAAACAGCAACTCAAGCTTGTCGTTCCACGCCACGTCCTCGCCCTAGCGCCATCTTTTTCGTCTCGATGGAGGGGGCGCTGACGTCACGACCACAGCATAACCACCAACACCAAGCAACACCGAATGTGAGAACGAGTTGTTGCCAACACGGCCATGCTGCATGGTGCCCGCCCCGGGCACCCCACGAGTCGGGATAAAATTACTGCAAAATAAACAACCGTTAACACCTGATTCACATTACCTACTTGTAAGGATCCCTTCCTAACTTCCTAAGGAATATTGCCCATTCATTGTCACTTATCACTTCACAATCATACGACAGCTTGCAACTTAACAAGACACCTCCACTATGTACTCGTAAGATCCAGGAATATTGTCCATTCGTTATCACTCATCACAACAACAGCTTTCAATTTAAAGAACAAAACAACCGCATCTAAAGGGACTTTGCCACACTTAGGGGACCAGATTTGTCGTAGTTGAAAACCAACTGCACTTAAAGAGCGTTTCGCTCACTTAAATGCAGCAAGTTGGTCAAGACCACTTGCACTTAAAGAACATTTCGCTCACTTAAGCGTACCAAGTTGGTGAAGACCACTTGAAGATCACTTGCACTTAAAGAACATTTCGCTCACTTAAGTGTACCAAGTTCACCTTCAAGTTCCAAGCATCATAGAAGACCACTTGAAGACCACTTGCACTTAAAGAGCATTTCGCTCACTTAAGCGTACCAAGTTCGCCATCAAGTTCTAAGCATTATAGAAGACCACTTGAAGACTACTTGCACTTAAAGAGCATTTCACTCACTTAAGCGTACCAAGTTCGCCATCAAGGTCAAGCATCGTAGAAGATCACTTGAAGACTACTTGCACTTAAAGAGCATTTCACTCACTTAAGCGTACCAAGTTCGCCTTCAAGTTTAAGCATCGTATTCCAATGTGATATTTTATATTCATGGTACAACATTCCCAATTATCTTTCGAATATTTTATCAAAGTTCAAGCTTCGTATCCCAGTGTGATATCTTATATCCATGGTGCAATATTCCAACTAATTAATCTTCCAAAATTTTATCACGGCTCGCTGTATCAATTATGTTGCTATACATACTTAATTTTAAATAGATTACTCAACATAATACACAAGGTAGCCTTGCCAACACGGTTTTTAATACTCCATGAATATTCTTTAAAGAAGCAATGCATTAGCACTCACGATTAAAATCAGATCATACCTCTTTACTAAATCTCAAAATTCTTTACTAAATTCTGAACACATACTCAATGCCATAGCATCGTGCACCCACACAGTGCTCCGACACTATTCATCCACGTATGCAATCACCACATTATCTTTATCTACCGCGCATCCACGCAAGGGATCACCGGTGCCTAGTTCACCATAATACAAGGTATTTGATCTCATAAGAATCATATTTGATCTCATCCATTTTATTTTAACTATCAATGCTTTATTATTATAAACGGATCATTTGATTGTAAAGCTGGTGCTATCAAAGTTAACTTTAAATAATTATTATCATACTAAAACTATCACTTTTTAAACTAATCAATATCTTAACTGCAGTTATATTAATGATTTCACTAGTTCACTGCATTATTAATTACGAGGGTTGGTCACCAAATATAATCTTATAACCCACAAACTATTTTAATTCATGAATTACTCTAGTATCAAACAATAATAATAATTGGTATTTCATATTCCATATATGCAAATATTAATTACGCTATCTCAAATAATTATTAGGCTAATTAAAAATGATAAACAGAGAGTCATGGATTATGAGCGACACCGATGCATGCCACTGCCAAAACCAAGACTTTCTTTTTAACTCATTCATCTGTCCATTCACGCAAGGAATTCATCTACTGCCACTGTATGCTATCTAATATTTCTATTCGCACAATATACTCTTACTGTCACTCTTTATTATTTTCGGCCTGTCCTGATTATAGCACAGAATTGCAGCTGAGAGCATAAAAAAAATGTTGCATTTGTCTACCCTCTTATTGTAATCTTTTTAAATGAGAATTTCTCAAGTTAATAATACCCACTTAGCTATCCGGACAAGAATATTTCTTTGTTCAACGCAAATGTGAAGCTTTTACCCACATTTGTAATATTTAGGTATTAACTACCAACATAAATCATGGTTATTTTTTTTTTTAAATATTATTCTAATTTGCATTATTAATGATATACTATGACTTTACAAACTAAATAAAGCTTCATTATCATATTATACACACCACAATCCGTAATTATTATTTGTTTTTGAAGCAGGTACCCAACAAATGCAACAAAACTTTTGAATTGAACAGACTACAGGCAATAGTTCTAACTCTGAAGAGAAATATTACTTTCATCGTTACTAGTCTGTCTGTGTCTATTTTATTAAAATATAATGTACAATCCTTTTATCTTCGTTCTAGTTCAATCTAATCGACTTGTACATGTATACAAAACGGTTCTCTGTTTGGATGGACAAAAAATAGCTAAAATGCTTTCAGATGTCAATGTATATACGAGTCTACTATTACATTATTACATTACTTTTCTCGGGGATAAACCAAATCGGATCACTCTGTTACATTCCGTCCAAGCAAGTTATTACTCCCTAGTACCCAATAGGTACATACCTATAACGTAAAAATAAATTCGCTTAACGCAATTGAATCAAAAAGAATGTTAACACATTTTGTTTTTTATTACCTTTTTGTAATTCTGCTAAAAACCCTTGTATCAACAAAAAAATTCAGCTTTATCTTTAAATAGAAACCTTACGTAAAATTATTCATCTTGTATGCCAAAAGTACGCCCTAATATTATAACGATCTAGTCAAACATCATATTGTAATGCATGGTAAATTATTTTGACGATTCAAAAGCATCTGTAAAAGTTTACTTGAATTATTATATCATATTCTATTCTAGTCTAGTCTATTCTATTCTATTGTATATTGAATAGTATATCGAAAAGGGGATGCCTATGTCGATGAGCACGCAGAATATAAAAAACTAAAACTTCATATGTAAATAATCTTTACTGTAATAATTTAAAGTTATTATCTATCTAATTAATTATTTACTTAGGTAGCACTAAGGTAAACCTGTACAGTACTTATTTAAAACTGCAACAAAGCCTCTTTTTTAAATATTTACTGATTTAAATAACCTGTATAGCAATAATAATAGATGAAACAAAAGAAACAATATTTAAACAAAACTAAAAAAATGGCTAATCCAAAAATGTTACTACAGTGTGCATGAACTATTGAATGAATATACCTCAATAATATGATAATACGATATAAAAAGATTGTAATAACTTTGTTAACCACTTTTTATTTGTAAGTACTTTTTTCTAAAGTCTGATTAGTTATAATAGGACATAATTTGAAAACTCCCATAATCTTTATTTATATGTGACCTTTTTATTTTATTTTTATTTAATGACCATATAATTAATTCATAATTTTTGCTATTCATATTTCATATTTCATAAGAATTGTAATATTACCTTTGATTATTTACATATGTTTTACTTTGCAACGCCCCAACGGGGCTTCATGTTGTAATATTATGATATTTTTTTATTTATGATGTAAGACATGAATGCAAATAAAGAAAGAATAAAGAATTACCTCTATAAAGATACGAAAATTCTAAATATAAGTCACTCGTACGCGCTTCAAACTTGTATTCCTATCAGGAAAATAATAACAGGATATATACACTCCCAATTAAGCTTTAAAAGAAGAACAATTACGAAAACTTCCCTAAAAACTAGTATTATAAACGTATGGATGTTATTACTTACCCACACAATTATTCAATGTAGATAAAATGAAGTACTAAAATGGATACTTGATATCATGTGCGTAAGTACCTACCATTGTAAATGTAAATAGCTGTAATTCCTGATATCTAAAAGACTGTTATGCTCTTTATTGATAAATAAATGTTTTTAAACTGAAATCCCTTTACTAACGATTTTGATATGCGCGGACAGCTACTTCCAGTATCTATAAAAGCCTCGTGACATGTATCAAAAATATACACTTTTTAACCCCATATATTATGTAACATTTACTTACAATTAATATAATAACTTATTATTATAATATTAATATTGACATTTAATTAAGAGACATGTTACCATAGAAATTAATTCACTTTTTGGTCTCATCAGGATTATTTGTACTGATTATTCCTGATGAGTATTAAATATTTGCATGCTTATGAAGTAGAATATGAAGGTCGCTACTTAGTTATAATTTTGAACTCAACAACTGATATTCAGCAAATAAATAAATTTCATTTCATTTCAGTATACGAGTTCGGGATTGGTTATCATGATTTATATCTGAGCTAACATTTCACCTAAGACATTCTTCGATTACTTTTACCACTACCACTATAACATTTTAACTTGTTCGTCACGTATACTACCCACATGTTTAATATTTTTATTATAAAAACTTCTATGTAAATAACTAGCTCAATCGTCACACGTTTTTAAATTATTATCTTCTGAGGACGTATATTACTGATGCTACTATAATAATTGACCCACTATAATTTAAATAATATTTTGTTCGAAAAAAAGTTGAGACAAACGTGAATTTAACATTTAGTTCCAAAACAAAATTCGAACAAACTAAAAATTAACCATTTTAAAAACATATTCCTTTGAATTTGGAACTAAAAGACAATTTCGTTTACCGATCACTATTCCCACGAGGACCACTTATAGACTGTACGCAATATTAAATCGTGCCAGACTTTTGGCTGATACCTTCAACTTAGTTTAGTAACGAATTATCTCACCTGACTATACAAAAGTTTGAGAATACGATTTAGTAATTTAAACCATATTCACTTAATCTTTAATAATTATTCAAAGTACTCACAGTTTCGGTATCTTTACGAGATACCTTATTACGTTTCCATCGCGGCCGACGGTGTCCTGGCACTTGAAGACCTCTAGGTGGAAAAGTACGTTTGCGTTTCGACCGATTTTTCCTCAAAGCGTAAGTTACTACACACTTCTGATGTTAACAATTAAACTCTCAGATAGTAAAATCAACCCGTATAATGCAATGTAAATCGGTCGGAGCGCAAACAGCAACTCAAGCTTGTCGTTCCACGCCACGTCCTCGCCCTAGCGCCATCTTTTTCGTCTCGATGGAGGGGGCGCTGACGTCACGACCACAGCATAACCACCAACACCAAGCAACACCGAATGTGAGAACGAGTTGTTGCCAACAAAATTAAAAATTTATAACACCCCCGACAAGTGAAGGTTACAGTAACTAGAAAAGAGCTGATAACTTTCAAAACGCTGAACGGTTTTTTTTGGATTAGGTATAGCTAAGGACACTCTCGATCAAGCCACCTTTCAAACAAAAAAAAAGCTAAATCAAAATCGGTTTATTAGTTTAGAAGCTACGACGCCACAGACAGATACACAGATACACACGTCAAACTTATAACACCCCTCTTTTTGGGTTGGGGTTAAAAACTGTGGAGTTTGCTCAAAACGAGACTGCAACAAATGCGGTTAGAATTAATATCAACAATGGCCTCTACGAAACTCACCGTATTGTTAGAAATGTATCCGCGGTTAGTTTCCTACTTATTGTTTCACTTTCGAGCTTTTATTCCATCAAAGGAAATGAGAATGCAACAATTATTCCAAAGCCGAACTCTAAAATTCATTTTAACTCAAAAATGAAAGTAAAAATTTCATTTTCATTTCATTTATTTGCATAGATTGAGGAGTACAATAGATGTTACGCTTGTGGGTACAGTAACTACAATCAGCCATGGATTGGCATGCAAAATAACTTATCCTAATTTTACGATATTAAAATTTATTCATTAACAAAAATATATCCGACTAGTCCAAAAAAATAAAATGCACCAAATAAATAACACGTCTTAATAATTAATCGTATGACATATTTTTATGATAAACTTACCGTTTTGCTGAAAATCGTGAAAAACTCATTTTTTTGACCTTTAACCTTGAATAAAAAAGTCCTTACAGGGGAAAGATGGGGACCTTTCAAATTTTATTTTATTGGTAGTTATATTCTGAACGATTTCACCAATTTTCAGCTTGTTGTGTAGCTTCACTCTTATTTTTTGGTTTAATTTGACCGGACTATAATAGCAATAATAAAATTATTAAATCAATTTAAAATTATAGAATATTATAGTCTATACATATGATAAAATTGTAGAAAAGTGGTGTCTGTACAATGGAAATATATAAAAAAAAAAGTAGCAGGGGTTGTTATTATATCGATGCCGAACCCGAAATTGTAATTAATTTTTTTTTGTCTGTTTGTCTGTGTGTTTGTGCACGCTAATATCAGAAACGGCTTATTCGATTTAGATACGGTTTTCACTAATATATTGTAGTAAGCTTCACTTAACATTTAGTGTTTATTTCATGTCAATCGGTTCATAAATAAAAAAGTTATGTCAATTTAAACAATCACGGCAAACATTTTTAACGTACATGCTGCCCGAAAAGTTACTATTCCACGCGAACGAAGTCGCGGGCACAGCTAGTATGTAATAAGTAGATATTATTATTACAACGGTTGCTGCAACAGCTACCGTGTGCGCAGCGCTTAAGAGAAGATTAGGATATAGTGCGTTAATAAAACAGAATTAATATAAGACTCAGGCCATTTATTGTTACGACCCATATGAAAACAACCAGTAAGGGCACAAACAATTTTATTTGTTGTGTTTGGCTGAATAGTAAATCAAAGGGTCCGGTTATTGGACGTTATTATCGCCCTGCCCGGGCGTTATTAGCAGTAGCTGTACATTGTGTACTGTATTAGGAGCTACGGCGGGATAAACGAATAAATATGAACGCTTATTGTTTTTTTTTTTGCGATAGATATAATAACAAATGCTTTAATTGCTTAGTTATAAAAACTTGTTTATTTTTATTCATTTGCTTATTCAAATATACCTACCTATATAAAATACTATGACAAAGAATAAAAGTACAGGATAAACTTAATAACAAAGTGCGACCTTATCTTTAACATTATTAAAATTAATGTTAATTTTATGTTTTGAAATTGAAGTTGAAACATTGTACAGTTATTGTTGGCACCTGCGTGAAAGTTTCTTACATAGTACCTAAACCGAGTCATAAATTGAAAAATCAAATCTCATTTCAATGAAAATTTATAGGCCTATGTGTTTTTATTTATTTTAACTCCAATATTTTGTTAACTGGGTTGATCGAACGATTCAGTTATTTATTTATATTTAGCCGATATGCTTACTTTCGAATATTTTAGATTTTAATTCCATCAAAATTGTTTCCCAGTAGTATTCAATTAGCATTTATATTGAAATTTGTTTTATTTTAGATAGATAGATAGATAGATAGAACACTTTATTGCACACAAAAACACATGTAAAGGAACACAACACAGAAAGAAGAAAACTGAAAAAACAATTGTGTGCAAAGGCGGCCTTATTGCTTGGAGCAATCTCTACTAGGCAACCTTTAGTTAAATTTTTGCCTGTAAAAATAAGCAATAAGTACAAAAGTATTGCTTATTTTTATTTTAGAATATTTTGATGGTTTATTATAATATCAAGTTATTTTGGTAGTATTTGAAGTAATAAATAATTTACGAATACTTAGCCTAATCTTGAAAGATAAAAGTAAGGCACTTTTCTTTTAGGTTTACCGTACTTAAGTATTTGATTAAATTAATCAAGTACGGTAAACTTGAATCTTTACGGACGGAAGCACTTCAATTTAATTTTTAAAAAACTACTTAGTATTTCAAAACAGCTCGTTAAGAGGGCTCTCTCCGTCACTCGTTTCCACTCGTTTCATACAATCGTAGTTCCAATTTCATTTGAATATTAAGCAACCTAAGTTCATGAAATTTTGCAGACATATTCTAGAAACTAATATCTATGTCTGTGGTTTTCCAGATTTCTGTTAAATTATTCGGTTTCAAAGTTACGCGGTCTTAAAATTTTCATACAAATCTTGGAGCCCCTGTAATTTTAAAACTACATATTTTTAGAAAAATCTAAAACACCACAGACACAGATTTTAGTTTCTAGAATATGTCTGCAAAATTTCATGGACTTTGCTTGCTTAATATTCAAATGAAATTGGAACTACGATTGTATGAAACGAGTGGAAACGAGTGACGGAGAGAGCCCTGTTAAAAATGGCAGTTTCAAAACAACTGTTCTGTTTGGTGGTAATTTTAAATACGGAAGAAAGAATCCATTTCCACCAGAAGAACAGTTCGAGTTTCTCAAGTCGAGCTTTAGAAGTTTTACTTTAAAATATCTCTTCTGTATAAATCCGCAAGGCATCGTCAAGGTCTGCACCCGTACGTTGTCGAAATTCCACGGATAGGTAGAAGCGATTTGTTTCCTCGTTTCTTATTATCTAGGATATGGAACGTTCTTCCAGTATCAGTTTTCCTCTCCACTCTTAATATAGGTACCCTCAAGTCTAGGCATCTTCTAGGGAAGCGCACTCCATCTTATGTTAAAAACTATCACTTTTGCTTTGCTCACATTTAAGACACTGTTAAAACGAGACGGCGTTATACCACTGGCATAAATCTATCTCGCTTCAACTAAAACTTAAGTTTGAGCTAAGTCAAAGTGCGCTCTAAAGATCTCAGTCTTAGGCTGTGATTCGAAGATTTTGATCTTCTAGCAATGAGTAATTTTGGAGACATCACCGAGCGTCCCGAATGTTCTTTTGAGCATACTCTTTAAAATAATTATATCCTATAAATAACCGATAAGCCGGCAACATCAATTAACGTTAATGAATAAAGATTTAATTTAATTTTCAAAAGAGCTACAATATTATATTCACGTTGCGTCAGACTGGCATTTCCGCCTTCTGGAAAATCAATGTGGACGATAATTTCTGTTAATGGAGGTATGAATGATGCATTTGATATTTGATTAAACATTAAAATAACTACGGCGAACTTCGCATTGGTTTAAAATGATTTCCGATTATTATTTTAGCAAGCTGATTTGATTATTCGACGTTAGCAACGCTATGCTGTATAAATTTGAATAGCAAAACTAATTTGGCCATTGACTTAGGTAATAATTAGATGGATTGTAAATACATGCATATTGCTTACCAATAATTATTATAATTTTTTTTTTCATATTTATGCGATAGTATATTTATTGATTTAACAGCTGTTCGGAGTTCCATACCCGAAAGTTGCCAACGGGTTCCTATTATTACTAAGACCCCGCTGTCCGTCCATCTGTCTGTCTGTCTGTGAACGGGCTCTCACGTGAACCGTAATAGGCAGAAAGTTGCAATTGTCACAGAATGTGTACTCTATCGCTCCTACAACAAAAAATAATAAAATATCAAAATGGCCGCCATGTAAATTTAAAAAAATAAAGTGTAATTTATTATACAAAACCCTTCGTGTGCGCGTGCGACTCGCACTTGGCCGGTTTTTTTAGAACGGAACATATCGACAAATTGGATCTGAAATATTTTTTAAATATTGCCATTACACAAAAACAATACGATAAACATAAAACCCACAGACATCCACAGTTAGACATAGTTCTCTTGTAGAAACTTCCACACGCTACGGTTGCGCTGTGATGTATGACATTAAACTTTTTAATCCCCGACCCAAAAAGAGGGGTGTTATAAGTTTGACGTGTGTATCTGTGTATCTGTCTGTGGCATCATGATCAACCCATTTCCGCCCCACTATTGAGTACAGGTCTCCTTCTCAGAATGAGAAGGGTTTAGGCCAGAGCCTGCCACGCTGGCCCAATGCGGATTGGCAGACTTCACATACCACTGAGAACATGGAGAACTCTCAGGCATGCAGGTTTCCTCACGATGTTTTCCTTCACCGTTAAAGCAAGTGATATTTAATTGCTTAAAACGCACATAACTGAAGAGTTAGTGGTGCGTGCCCGGGATCGAACCCCGACCTCCGATTAGGAGGCGGACGTTCTAACCACTAAGCTATCACAGCTTACGGCATCGTAGCTCCTAAACTAATGAACCGATTTTAATTTAGTTTTTTTTGTTTGAAAGGTGGCTTGATCGAGAGTGTTCTTAACTATAATCCAAGAAAATCGGTTCAGCTGTTTGAAAGTTATCAGCTCTTCTCTAGTTACCGTAACCTTGACTTATAGGGGATAATAATTTTTAATTTACACATGTTAAAATACTCTTAGTTCAACTCCAGTAGTCCTAATTCACAAACCAATCACTCACTCGTTCGTCAATCCCTCGCGGCATGTACTGTTTCAGTGATGTGAATGATTTATAAACTATCGGACAAATAGACAGCCGGACGAATTGGAATAGAAGAGTTCCTTTTTCAAATAGTTTTAAAATAGGCATTCGGTGTTTTATTCTGTGGCAAGTTACGAAAGGTTTAAAAGTTTATTTGCTAATCTAACCACAGACTGCAAGCTATTAATAGTAGTAACTAGCGACCTCCCGTGGTTTAAAATATAAATCACCTTTATTCCTTATCGCTTGAGAATTATCCCTAAGTTACGGCCTTATCCTATTTATCACACTTTACATTACATTGCATTACATTACACTATTACACTAATATAATAAAGGCGATAGTTTGTGTGAATGTGTATGTGTATGTTTGTATGTTTGTAACCCTTTCACGCAAAATCTACAGAACGGATTTGGCTGAAATTTGAAATGGAGATAGGTTATACCCTGGATTAATACATAGGCTACTTTTTATCTCGGAAAATCAATGAGTTCCCACGAGATTTTTAAAAACCTATATCAACGGGAACGAAGTCGCGGGCATCAGCTCGTATGTTACATATATATCATCGGATTTAATATAAACCAAACAATATAATTAGTACAGCAAAAGGTCTACTACGAAAATAAACATCTTTATTCGATGTTTATACGATAGTTACATAAGGACGACTGTCCAGAGCTGGTAGAGAAAGTAGAAATCCTTTTGGTTGTGGAATGGTTTAATTAGGTACTGATTTACATGAAAATTACATATTATAATTAGAGATACGTCCGTTTCGCACCGATGGTAGGTAACGAAGCTTCGAGTCTAGTCTGCATTCTGTATATGGTGTTATTTGACTCTCTCGGCACGTTTCGCTGATGATGGAAGTCGTCCAGCGTAACACCTCCCCCATTGGATGCGCAATTATTCGGTGATGCTGAAAGTGAAGCCGAATATTGCGGCATACTGGTAGTATTAAAGAAGTTCTTGATTCATGGAGTAATGGTTGAGTTGCTCTCTCTGAGGGTTTCATCTATCTCCTGTAACAGCATGATTTTAGTAGATGTGTTCTCCGGATAAGTTGGTTCTTCAGTTAGTGATATCTTCTGCTCGCATAATTTTGAAGACCTGACCTTCGGGCATTCAGCCTCTATGTAAATGAAAGCCTTAGAATTGGTTGATATAAGAATGTGCAGGTGGTACCATAGTATTACGTTACTTGAAATAAGCTAAACTGATAAAATACGCTAAACGTAACCAGATAGATACCTTAGGACTATGATGGCTCAGTTCTGTAATTGATGCGTTGCGCTAAATTTCTAATTAAAAAAGCATTAATTGGATAAAATAATATACTTATAGTGTAGTCCTATCAGTAGGATGAAATTCGATCGTGGGAATGTCGCGAGGACTTGGAAGTTAGATTAGATACCTAACGGCTTAAAACGTAATATGAAAATTCATTTTATTTGACCTTTTTAAATCGGGATTTTGGAAAGGGTTTTTTCCGGTTTTTTCTCGAAGTATATATGTGTATAGCTTGGTTGTGAGTAATTGAACTTTGGATAGGGATTTCGGAATTTTTGGGTAAGTTAGTGCAAGTGGTGTCAGCATGAGATGAATTTCTGACTGTGGATTTTGAAAATTTAACAGATTTTGAATTTTTAGAGCGATTAATTTGTACTGGTATAGTTTCTTTCAACTGATCTTCTGCAGTATGCTTTACTTTCTTAATAATCGTAAAATTATATTCTGCTAATTTTAAATTCCAACGCGTAATACGAGGACTCGGGTCTTTTAAATTCGGTAAATCAGGAAAATCGGAAATTATTTTAAACTTTCTGCTAAAAAGATATGGCCTAAAGTACATAGTAGCCCAGACCACTGCCAGAAAGTCTTTTTCTGTCTTGGAATATTTAATCTCGCTATCATTTAAGGTTCGGGATGCATATGCAATAGGTACATCGGTACCAATATGGCCTTGGGATAGTACTGCATTTAAAGTCATATCAGAGGCTGAGGTTCTCAAGGTAAATTCCTGTTTAAAATCGGGATAAGCTAAAACTGGGATACTTTTTACAAGAACTTTACAATTTTCGAAAGAATTAATGAAATCTGAATCATGATTAAGTTTTGCTCCTTTTTTCAAGCAAGATGTTAAAGGCTTGGTCTCCTTTGCAAAGTCTGGTATAAATCTTCTGTAAAAGCCAAGGATACTTAAAAATTCTTTAATTTCTTTGCGACTGTTAGGTAATGGAAAATTTAAAACATGTGAAATATAATCTGGGTTCGCTTGTATGCCATGCGGAGAATAGATATGGCACAGAGGCGTTTCGTGTTTAAAGAATTCCGATTTATCTATTTTAATTTTAAAATTGGAACTCCTTAATCTTTCTAAAATATCACGTAAATTCATTATATGTTCCTGTAATGATGTAGAGAAAACTAAAATTTTGCCTAAGTAAACTATGGAATTTGGCAGGCTTTGAAGATTATTGTTAGTAAAATTTTGAAAAGTCTCATTATTTAAATTAAGACCTAGGGTAGTAAAGTACAAGCACCTTCCTAATTTGTCTAAAACGTCGGCTAAATTTGAAATCGGATACGAATTTTCCATCGTACAGAAGTTAACTTGTCGAAATTCTTGAGTTAAATTTTCATTTTTTAAATAAAATACATCGGAATATTCTTTGGCTAAATTAATTAAATTAGTAGCCTCTTCTTCATTTAACTGATCTATGGGCAAACGTGATAATATGAACTCGTAATTCTGCTTATCGTCAGCAGCGGTGTCAATTTCATTTTCACACCGGGTCGACATGTTTTCTTGGGAGTTATAATATTGATCGGATTTATAATAATTTACAGGAATTTTGGTTTCTAGAATTTCTATTTGATTTAATTCCACCTGTGGGCAATTTTGTGGAACAGGGTAAGGTTGACATGGGATATAAGTACTTGATGGGTATTGAGGTTCTGAAAGAACATGTTTTTGGGACATTGAATATCTTCGTGATCTAGAAGGGAATTTCGTGTCACTGTAATAATTACGCTGTGAATAAAAGGAATAAGGTCCACGAGTATGCTTATGATAATTTTCGAAAAATTTAGTTCTATTCTGCAGATGTATTATATTTAATTCTTCTTTGGCAAATTCGAGAGCAGTTTGTAATGTGGGGGGTCTCATACACCTTACTCTTGACCCTAAAGGTTCTCTTAAACCTTTTAAGAAGGTTTTAAGGGCTAATTTTTGGTAAAGCGTTCTTTTTACATCGACAGTAGTTTTGACAGTATCGTGTAGCTCTACGTACGTAATAAGTGTGCAAAGTAAATTTTGAACCTTTTCGTAAAAGATTTGTACTGTGTCAGAACCTTGAATTAAATATGTTAAGTCTGTAATTAAAGCTATCTCATCTCGGTAATCGGAAAAACTGTTAATTAATGTAGCTTTAATTTTATTCCAGTCATCGGAAATTCCGTTGGCTGATATGGTTCTTGCTGCAGATCCAGTAATTTTATTAAGAATACCACTAATCAAGGAAAGGTTTGATAGGTCATATTCTTGAGCGGGATTCAAAAATGAGCGTACTAATTGGTCAGCTAAATTTATAAATCTAGTTAGTGTGTGAGGACTTCCATCAAAATTCGGTAAAAACTTAAGAGACTTATTTATTCTATCTAACAGTTCTACTTGACTAAGTTCCGGCATTTTTTTTTTAAATATAACTAAGTAAAAACTATCTATCAAATAATTAATTAACAAAAATTCATCAAATTAAAATAGTACTGTAATTAAACTACGCGGGTGAGCAAAGATCGTAATATATTATAGTACCTACCCTGCGCAAAAGTTAATATAACAACCAATAAAAAGGATTTCATGTACTTACAAAACCCAAGTCGCTGGCGAGCTTCGATCCATCGATTTCCAGTATGACTCGAAGTCTTCAGCGGCAGCTCCTATGACAGTAGCTCCTGGTAGGTTCTCTAGTCCTGACAAGGAAGTTGAAGGCGTTGACCTGATTTTTAGGCGATGCACCACGACGACCTTGAACATCCAGGACTATATCCTTTAAGACTGCGCCAGTTACATAAGGACGACTGTCCAGAGCTGGTAGAGAAAGTAGAAATCCTTTTGGTTGTGGAATGGTTTAATTAGGTACTGATTTACATGAAAATTACATATTATAATTAGAGATACGTCCGTTTCGCACCGATGGTAGGTAACGAAGCTTCGAGTCTAGTCTGCATTCTGTATATGGTGTTATTTGACTCTCTCGGCACGTTTCGCTGATGATGGAAGTCGTCCAGCGTAACACGATATTTGGGGGCCTAAATAGTAAATCAAAGGGTCCTGTTATGAGACGTTATTATTGCCGTGCCCGGGCCTCGCTGGCAATTGCCGTATATTCCGGGTTGTATATATTTGTCATAACCACATATTCGTACCATATCTTTGTTTATTAATATAAAAAATACTAGTGGTTGCTTGGAACTTCGTCCGAGTACAATAACTAATTTTGCATAGGATTAAGAATTTCTTCAGTTGTAAAAGGCTTCACTAAACTTACTCACTCAGTTTTGCCATAAGAGTTCCTTTTTTGCCAAATAGTACAAATTGTTATCACTAGGTAGCCGAACTTCATACAGCTTTTATAAACGTTTTCTAAAAGACTTTCTTAGCTAATGCCTAAGCTCTAAAACACTTACATTCAAGTGAATCTTAGCTTGTAAGAACATACCTACAAACCAAACAAATTTATAGGCTTTCATATTATGTAGTTCCTCACTTATCGTGATAAGTCAATGAGTGATTGAGTGGTATTTCGCTTCTTATTTTTATATAGAAGATTTATTTATTATCCCTAGGTTTAACTGTGAAAGAAAACATCGTGGGAAACCTGTATGTCTGAGAGTCCTCTATAATATACTCAAAGATTTGTGTGAGGTCTGGCAATCTGATTTGGAAACAGTGGACTATAAACTCAAACTCAAAGTCAAAACATTTATTCAAAGTAGGTACAAGTCAGAATTATTAGATTTGTAAGATAACTAATTACGTAAACTTTAAACTAAAGCTAAGAGGGTCCCAACCCTTCAACAGGGTTATAGTCTCAACCCTTCTCATTCCAGTGAAGACCTGATGATAATAATGATTCCTTAATAACTTTTATGTTAACAAAAATTAATTTTCATTAATAAATTTTCACGAGATCTTACACAGTAATCAATAGCCTCATCTGGTGACAGAAGGGCTAACTCATTTTTTGCGCAAAGAATCAGCCATATCCAGCGCAGAAATGCAGCCAGTATTCTTGGCAGTTGGCACCATTCCACGCGAGCATGATTTGTATAGTAAAATTAGATAAGGCTTGCTTTAAGTTTACTGTAATATTAAAAATTATAAAAAATATAGATTACTAGAGGATGCCCGCGACTTCGTTCGCGTGGATTTAGATTTTTATAGATCCCATGGGAACTCTTTGATTTTCCGGGATAAAAAGTAGCCTATGTCCGTCCCCGGGACGTAAGCTAACCCTTTACCTTTCGTCAGAATCGGTTACACTGTTGGCCCGTGAAAAGGTAGCAGACAGACAGACAGATAGACAGACAGACAGACTCACTTTCGCATTTATAATATTAGTAAGTATGGATAGTGCAACAGCAAGTGAGGAAAGCATTGTAGCGCCATTGGAAACTTTGTGACGGGAAAGGAATCCAACTCTCATTATTCGGTACATTGACGATGGAGTGTAATAGCAATTTTAACCATTCGAACTTACTCTTTAGAAATAATAGACTATTATACCTAGCAAGGCACATCTTGAAATCCTGTCCGTAAAAACAGTAGGCTAAAATGTGAAACATATAAAAAAACTGATCAAGCGCGTGTCATAACACGCATAAGGTAGGGTTCCGTAGACATGATAGATGCTGAAAACTTTAAACTGTCCGTCATCTGATAAAAATCAGTTTGCTGAACAGGACAGGTGCCCTAAGAATTCTTTGTTCTACTACTCAACGCTAAAAAGTATCCACACTGCCAGTTAAACCCTAATACACTTGTTCATTACTACTAAACTAGGCCATCGGCATTTACCGGCTGGTTTATATCATAGAGGGGGAGATAAAAAGGTTCCCAATCCCGTCGTTTGTAAACCCCACACGTCTTCGCCGACACGTAGCCGGGTATGAGTAAATAAATAATATTGAGTGACTTACGATCACGTATCACAATATTAAATATTAACTATATTCACTCCTTACGCGTACGTAATCCATACTAATATTATAAATGCGAAAGTGTGTCTGTCTGTCTATCTGCTAGCTTTTTACAGTCCTTCCGTTTAACTTATTTTAATATTTGTATGTAACCCATACTATCCATACTATCCATATTAATATTATAAATGAGAGTCAAATCATAGTCCTTCCGTTTAATTGATTTTAATGTTTAGTACAGAATTGGCTTACATCTGGGAATGGACATGGGTTACTTTTCGTCCCGGATAATGAAAGACACACACACACACACACACACACAAGGTTTTTAAATACAAAATTGTTTTTATTTTTTTAATTATCAAAAACAGGGAATGTTTAGCAAGTCTGCTTTTGACAAAGCGAAAAACCACTAATGTTTATATATATCATGTGTGTCAATCAAAAGCGCAGGTTTATGTTTCAAATATGGAAAGGCTACGTTCATCATTTTATTCAGTGCTATGTCAAATGCTACGCAGCTATTTGAGATGACTTTATATGGAATGAACAGCTACGCACCTTATGAGAGCATGCTACATTTTCGGAGGTCAAGGGTTCCATTCCGTGCACGCTCTTTTAATTTTTCTGATATTTTAACGGTTCAGGAAAATATCATGATGAAACCTGCATGCCTGAAAGTTTTCCATATTGTTATCAAGGGATGTGAAATCTGCCTTTATGACAGACTATGGCCTAAACCTATCTCATTCAGAGAGTTAACTCCGTATTTTGAACCCCCGACCCAAAAAGAGGGGTGTTATAAGTTTGACGTGTGTATCTGTGTATCTGTCTGTGGCATCGTAGCGTAGTAACGTAATCCATTGATGGGTTGATGATGATGATGACAGTGAGTTTTTTTATTAACCCCCAACCTAAAAAGAGGGGTGTTACAAGTTTGACGTGTGTATCTGTGTATCTGTGTATCTGTCTGTGGCACCGTAGCTCCTAAACTAATGAACCGATTTTAATTTAGTTTTTTTTTGTTTGAAAGGTGGCTTGATCGAGTGTTCTTAGCTATAATCCAAGAAAATCGGTTCAACCGTTTGAAAGTTATCAGCTCTTTTCTAGTTACTGTAACCTTCACTTGTCCGGGGGTGTTATCAATTTTAATTTACACTTGTAATTTACTTATATTTTGGAGACCCTAAGTAGTACTTAGCTAAGTATATAACTGTATAACAACATTGAAAATATGCTGGAAATAATTCCCAGAGGATTGCGGTAACGGAGTCGTTAATGGCGGCAATCTAAGGTTCCCAACTGCGCTATTAGAGAACGGGGAGACAGTTAGCTTCCATTAGTGTGCAAAGACCTCATGAATAAATTTTCATAGAGAATATTTAATTTAAATTAATTGTTATAGGATTATTTTATTTCACATTCATAAGGAGAATAACTAGTTCTTCCTTTTTCATTTTGATAAAAAGTTTTTGTAAGACTTGCAGCGTGGTGATGTGGTGGTGACGCGTGGTGACGTGAGCGCATTCGTAAGGAATTGCGCACAAATATTAACATATCATAGCGGAGTTCAGTTTACGTAGAAACATAAGGCCAATTACTGCGCTTCTACTCTTCGCCAATATACCTTGACCCTTATTCTGGACTATATCTTACATCCTTCGATTGGAGTTGTAAGTTACAATGATGCAGTAACCAAATAATATAATATGTCAAGCTTAGAGGCAGCAGTAAGCACTGCGACACCGAATTTAATATTTTACGTAAACGTATAGCGAGCAACGTGCAAAATACATTCATATTCATTGCATTAAAGACTTTATACTGTCACTTTAGGGGTCAAAGTCGTGTGTAGCATTTGTAGTTTCAGATTTACTGTATTCCACCTCGAGGGAAATTACCGGTGGACATTAAATTCCGATGATGGGTGTGCAGCCATTCCGGTTTAAAGCAAATAACTACAGGGACCTGTGCGTTGGTGTAAGTGATTACCAATGATTTCCGATGGCTTAATTTGATTACCCACTCTGGTCGGATGAATATTTTATCACACCTGGTATTTATAACGTGTGCCCATAGAATGGCAATTTAGAAAGCTACTAGCCGATGCCCGCGACTTCGCCCGCGTGGATTTAGATTTTTCGAAATCCCGTGGGAACTCTTTGATTTTCCGGGATAAAAAGTAGCCTATGTGCTAATCCAGGATATTTCCATTCCAAATTTCAGCCAAATCTGTCCAGTAGTTTTTGCGTGAAGGAGTAACAAACATACACACACACACACACACACACACACACACACACACACATACAAACTTTCGCCTTTATAATATTATAGTGTGAAGTGTGATGCTTGGAGTTTCTCTGCGTGATCAAATCAGAAATGAGGAGCAGGGTGACCGATATAGATCAGCGACAGAGGCAAATAGTTCGAATAACCGACATTGGGGTCCCAAGGTGCTGGAATGATACACCTCACATCGGAAACAGCAGCCTTGGTACTAAGCCTTCTACTAAGTGGGCAGACTAAATCAAATGAATCGCAGTGAGCTATTGTATTATGGCGTTCAAACCGTGGCGTGTGGAAGTCCCTATTAGAGGCCTAAGTATGTTCAGCAATGGATGTCTACCAATCGATAATGATGGTTATGAACTAACCTTTGTCTTTGTCTTCAAGAGATTTTTTCTAGGTAAACGGACGGTTTCAAGCCATAAGCAAGTTTAGTTCCGATCCTTGCAAGAAACTATGTCCTACTGCAAACATTCTACCTGTTGAGAAAACACCGAAGAAGATGACGTGGTTCTTGTTCACCAAATCAAATTCATTTTCACTAGGACTGTCAAGACTTCGTCTGTGTTGGTGTTAGCTGGCGGGCGTGCTCTGCCTTTTTGCAGTGTTTTTTTTTTTGTTAAAACTGACTGGAAAGCGCTCTAAAGGAGTGTTGTGCGTATGTCGGCGAGTACCGGCACAGACGGGGTCCATACTTGTATAGTTTAACTAACTTGTTACAAATAACTACAAACTTGACATTGGCTAATATTTGTAAAGCCAGGCGAAAGAGAAAAAAAAAAAGGACTGTCGAGGGCATTTTTTTTTCTTCGGAATAGTATTAAAAATGACGTCATGCATTGCCACGATAGTGTCTTTCAAAGCATGACATGACTTTTAATACTTTTCCGAAGAAAATATTTGAAAAAACCCTTTTAAACCTTGACGATAGATTCTATACACCTTTCAATACCTTCACGAAACGAGGACGACACGATGTTTCGTTCACCAAATTAAATTGATTTTCACTTAGAATACACTTAATAGCATTATGCACATCACATTCAAGCAGTTAAGTACCAGCAAAGTCATGCTACAGTGCACTCGTTGCAAGCTGCGAGAATGTACTTCGGCGAGTCGGTATTAAAGTGAAATAAAGGAGACATTTGTGCTTACAACGAAGACGCCTTCATTGCGTCGTAATAATAGCAAGTGTTTAATTGCTAAAATATACTAATACTTACTTACATTATAACGCTAGAAGGATTCTGTACTAAAGCTTTGTAGTATTCAAGAAAAAAATCCACGCTCGTTTCGTACGCGCTCGTGTGATAGGTATCTTAATATTTTATCTTCATTTTCAAATCGAGAAAGACTTATATTCTACATCTAAATATTAAACATTATTATATTCTACATCTAGTATCAAAGGAAAAGCTGCCTGGCTGACTGACTGATGTATCAACGCACAGCTCAAACTACTGGACTTATCGGGCTGTTTGGCATGCTAACTATTATGACGTAGGTATCCGTTAAGAAAAGTTTTTGTGGAAATTCAACCCCCAGTCATTGATTGAATGGGGGGGGGGGGATGGCGTTCCTCATACCGATTGCCATCTCAACCTGTCGGGGAACTATACCTAGCCAAGTATGGATTGGCAGACTTCACACACCTTTGTCAACATTATCAAGAATTCTTAGGCATGCAGGTTACCTCACGATGTTTTCCTTCACCGTTTAAGCAAGTGATTCTAATTTGTAACAAAAAAGCACAGGTAGACTTAAAATTAATAAATAGAGAGTACGTACGATACGTTTCCATTATATTATTGTGATGTTGTTAGTAAATATTGAGCTTAAAAACATTGCATTTACTATCATATAACTGACGAATGTTGCTGATTAAATTAGTACCTCAGCCTTGCAAAAACATAAATGACACAAACACTCGCGAATAATTTACAAAGTGCAAAGTTACACATAGAACGCATATAAACACACGACTTTTAGTTGCTTCCTCTAGGCATTTTGTTTCCATGTCTCGCTTGAGATCGTCCATCCACCACAAAATTCTGTCTGAAACTTCCTTGATGTCTTTAATTTAATTTAATTTATTTACTATAGTACCGCCCACAGAGTTACACATTTAGATTAAATACATGTTGTTCCTTAAATTCTAGGGCTCTTATGCAACTCCACTTACGGGCAGTCACAGCATGCATTAACATAAACATAAGTCGTACAGTAAAATAAAAAAAATAATATAATAGCTAACCTAAGGACTATGAAAAAATACCTAAGTTATAAATTTTAAAAGAATATAATAAGATGGAAATTAAGTTAAAGTTAAGTTAAGTTAAACTAAGCTAAATTATCTAAATCATCTAAAATACAATACAATGTCTTGTTAATGTCTTGAAGATTTAGAATTGAGCGACTATGATTGGTTGAAAATATGTAGGTACAGACTTCAGCAAAATGGTGGCACCACAATATGCTGGCAAGTGTTGTTGGCAACACCTCGTTCTCACGTTCTGTGTTGCTTGGTGTTGGTGGTTATGCTGTGGTCGTGACGTCAGAGCCCCCTCCATCGAGACGAAAAAGATGGCGCTAGGGCGAGGACGTGGCGTGGAACGACAAGCTTCAGTTGCTGTTTGCGCTCCGACCGATTTACATTGCATTATACGGGTTGATTTTACTATCTGAGAGTTTAATTGTTAACATCAGAAGTGTGTAGTAACTTACGCTTTGAGGAAAAATCGGTCGAAACGCAAACGTACTTTTCCACCTAGAGGTCTTCAAGTGCCAGGACACCGTCGGCCGCGATGGAAACGTAATAAGGTATCTCGTAAAGATACCGAAACTGTGAGTACTTTGAATAATTATTAAAGATTAAGTGAATATGGTTTAAATTACTAAATCGTATTCTCAAACTTTTGTATAGTCAGGTGAGATAATTCGTTACTAAACTAAGTTGAAGGTATCAGCTAAAAGTCTGGCACGATTTAATATTGCGTACAGTCTATAAGTGGTCCTCGTGGGAATAGTGATCGGTAAACGAAATTGTCTTTTAGTTCCAAATTCAAAGGAATATGTTTTTTAAAATGGTTAACTTTTAGTTTGTTCGAATTTTATTTTGGAACTAAATGTTAAATTCACGTTTGTCTCAACTTTTTTTCGAACAAAATATTATTTAAATTATAGTGGGTCAATTATTATAGTAGCATCAGTAATATACGTCCTTAGAAGATAATAATTTAAAAACGTGTGACGATTGAGCTAGTTATTTACATAGAAGTTTTTATAATAAAAATATTAAACATGTGGGTAGTATACGTGACGAACAAGTTAAAATGTTATAGTGGTAGTGGTAAAAGTAATCGAAGAATGTCTTAGGTGAAATGTTAGCTCAGATATAAATCATGATAACCAATCCCGAACTCGTATACTGAAATGAAATGAAATTTATTTATTTGCTGAATATCAGTTGTTGAGTTCAAAATTATAACTAAGTAGCGACCTTCATATTCTACTTCATAAGCATGCAAATATTTAATACTCATCAGGAATAATCCGTACAAATAATCCTGATGAGACCAAAAAGTGAATTAATTTCTATGGTAACATGTCTCTTAATTAAATGTCAATATTAATGTTATAATAATAAGTTATTATATTAATTGTAAGTAAATTTTACATAATATATGGGGTTAAAAAGTGTATATTTTTGATACATGTCACGAGGCGTTTATGGATACCGGAAGTAGTTGTCCGCGCATATCAAAATCGTTAGTAAAGGGATTTCAGTTTAAAAACATTTATTTATCAATAAAGAGCATAACAGTCTTTTAGATATCAGGAATTACAGCTATTTACATTTACAATGGTAGGTACTTACGCACATGATATCAAGTATCCATTTTAGTACTTCATATTATCTACATTGAATAATTGTGTGGGTAAGTAATAACATCCATACGTTTATAATACTAGTTTTTAGGGAAGTTTTCGTAATTGTTCTTCTTTTAAAGCATAATTGGGAGTGTATATATCCTGTTATTATTTTCCTGATAGGAATACAAGTTTGAAGCGCATACGAGTGACTTATATTTAGAATTTTCGTATCTTTATAGAGGTAATTCTTTATTCTTTCTTTATTTGCATTCATGTCTTACATCATAAATAAAAAAATATCATAATATTACAACATGAAGCCCCGTTGGGGCGTTGCAAAGTAAAACATATGTAAATAATCAAAGGTAATATTACAATTCTTATGAAATATGAAATATGAATAGCAAAAATTATGAATTAATTATATGGTCATTAAATAAAAATAAAATAAAAAGGTCACATATAAATAAAGATTATGGGAGTTTTCAAATTATGTCCTATTATAACTAATCAGACTTTAAAAAAAGTACTTACAAATAAAAAGTGGTTAACAAAGTTATTACAATCTTCTTATATCGTATTATCATATTATTGAGGTATATTCATTCAATAGTTCATGCACACTGTAGTAACATTTTTGGATTAGCCATTTTTTTTTAGTTTTGTTTAAATAATGTTTCTTTTGTTTTATCTATTATTATTGCTATACAGGTTATTTAAATCAGTAAATATTTAAAAAAAGAGCCTTTGTTGCAGTTTTAAATAAGTACTGTACAGGTTTACCTTAGTGCTACCTAAGTAAATAATTAATTAGATAGATAATAACTTTAAATTATTATAGTAAAGATTATTTACATATGAAGTTTAAGTTTTATTTTTTTATATTCTGCGTGCTCATCGACATAGGCATCCCCTTTTCGATATACTATTCAATATACAATAGAATAGAATAGACTAGACTAGAATAGAATATGATATAATAATTCAAGTAAACTTTTACAAATGCTTTTGAATCGTCAAAATAATTTATCATGCATTACAATATGATGTTTGACTAGATCGTTATAATATTAGGGCGTACTTTTGGCATACAAGATGAATAATTTTACGTAAGGTTTCTATTTAAAGATAAAGCTGATTTTTTTTGTTGATACAAGGGTTTTTAGCAGAATTACAAAAGGGTAATAAAAAAAACAAATGTGTTAACATTCCTTTTGATTCGATTGCGTTAAGCGAATTTATTTTTACGTTATAGGTATGTACCTATTGGGTACTAGGGAGTAATAACTTGCTTGGACGGAATGTAACAGAGTGATCCGATTTGGTTTATCCCCGAGAAAAGTAATGTAGTAGTAGTAGACTCGTATACACATTGACCTCTGAAAGCATTTTAGCTATTTTTTGTCCATCCAAACAGAGAACCGTTTTGTATACATGTACAAGTCGATTAGATTGAACTAGAACGAAGGTAAAAGGATTGTACATTATATTTTAATAAAATAGACACAGACAGACTAGTAACGATGAAAGTAATATTTCTCTTCAGAGTTAGAACTATTGCCTGTAGTCTGTTCAATTCAAAAGTTTGTTGCATTTGATGTGTACCTGCTTCAAAAACAAATAATAATTACGGATTGTGGTGTGTATAGTATGATAATGAAGCTTTATTTAGTTTGTAAAGTCATAGTATATCATTAATAATGCAAATTAGAATAATATTTAAAAAAAAAATAACTATGATTTATGTTGGTAGTTAATACCTAATATTACAAATTTGGGTAAAAGCTTCACATTTGCGTTGAACAAAGAAATATTCTTGTCCGGATAGCTAAGTGGGTATTATTAACTTGAGAGGGTAGACAAATGCAACATTTTTATGCTCTCAGCTGCAATTCTGTGCTATAATCAGGACAGGCCGAAAATAATAAAGAGTGACAGTAAGAGTATATTGTGCGAATAGAAATATTCGATAGCATACAGTGGCAGTAGATGAATTCCCTGCGTGAATGGACAGATGAATGAGTTAAAAAGAAAGTCTTGGTTTTGGCAGTGGCATGCATCGGTGTCGCTCATAATCCATGACTCTCTGTTTATCATTTTTAATTAACCTAATAATTATTTGAGATAGCGTAATTAATATTTGCATATATGGAATATGAAATACCAATTATTATTATTGTTTGATACTAGAGTAATTCATGAATTAAAATAGTTTGTGGGTTATAAGATTATATTTGGTGACCAACCCTCGTAATTAATAATGCAGTGAACTAGTGAAATCATTAATATAATTGCAGTTAAGATATTGATTAGTTTAAAAAGTGATAGTTTTAGTATGATAATAATTGTTTAAAGTTAACTTTGATAGCACCAGCTTTACAATCAAATGATCCGTTTATAATAATAAATCATTGATAGTTAAAATAAAATGGATGAGATCAAATATGATTGTATGCACCGGTGATCCCTTGCGTGGATGCGCGGTAGATAAAGATAGTGTGGTGATTGCATACGTGGATGAATAGTGTCGGAGCACTGTGTGGGTGCACGATGCTATGGCATTGAGTATGTGTTCAGAATTTAGTAAAGAATTTTGAGATTTAGTAAAGAGGTATGATCTGATTTTAATCGTGAGTGCTAATGCATTGCTTCTTTAAAGAATATTCATGGAGTATTAAAAACCGTGTTGGCAAGGCTACCTTGTGTATTATGTTGAGTAATCTATTTAAAATTAAGTATGTATAGCAACATAATTGATACAGCGAGCCGTGATAAAATTTTGGAAGATTAATTAGTTGGAATATTGCACCGTGGATATAAGATATCACACTGGGATACGAAGCTTGAACTTTGATAAAATATTCGAAAGATAATTGGGAATATTGTACCATGAATATAAAATATCACATTGGAATACGATGCTTAAACTTGAAGGCGAACTTGGTACGCTTAAGTGAGTGAAATGCTCTTTAAGTGCAAGTAGTCTTCAAGTGGTCTTCTATAATGCTTAGAACTTGATGGCGAACTTGGTACGCTTAAGTGAGTGAAATGCTCTTTAAGTGCAAGTGGTCTTCAAGTGGTCTTCTATGATGCTTGGAACTTGAAGGTGAACTTGGTACACTTAAGTGAGCGAAATGTTCTTTAAGTGCAAGTGATCTTCAAGTGGTCTTCACCAACTTGGTACGCTTAAGTGAGCGAAATGTTCTTTAAGTGCAAGTGGTCTTGACCAACTTGCTGCATTTAAGTGAGCGAAACGCTCTTTAAGTGCAGTTGGGTTTCAACTACGACAAATCTGGTCCCCTAAGTGTGGCAAAGTCCCTTTAGATGCGGTTGTTTTGTTCTTTAAATTGAAAGCTGTTGTTGTGATGAGTGATAACGAATGGACAATATTCCTGGATCTTACGAGTACATAGTGGAGGTGTCTTGTTAAGTTGCGAGCTGTCGTATGATTGTGAAGTGATAAGTGACAATGAATGGGCAATATTCCTTAGGAAGTTAGGAAGGATCCTTACAAGTAGGTAATGTGAATCAGGTGTTAACGGTTGTTTATTTTGCAGTAATTTTATCCCGACTCGTGGGGTGCCCGGGGCGGGCACCATGCAGCATGGCCGTGTTGGCAACACCTCGTTCTCACGTTCTGTGTTGCTTGGTGTTGGTGGTTATGCTGTGGTCGTGACGTCAGAGCCCCCTCCATCGAGACGAAAAAGATGGCGCTAGGGCGAGGACGTGGCGTGGAACGACAAGCTTCAGTTGCTGTTTGCGCTCCGACCGATTTACATTGCATTATACGGGTTGATTTTACTATCTGAGAGTTTAATTGTTAACAGTGTTTAGTAATATCATTAATAATATTGACAAGATCAAACCTTCGCATGCAGTAAGATGGGAAATATTCCAATCCAGTACATGAGCCTGTATGTGTCCACTACTAGACATAGGCCTTCTCAAGAGCCTACGTAGTCTCCACTGCAGAACACTTCTGCCCCATTGGCTGTCGGTTCTGCGACAGAAATGACCTGCCCATTGTATCGGTTGCTTTTGTTCTTCTGCGAATTTCCTCATTCTGGACTTTATCCCTGCGAGAGATACGCAAAATAGCTCGCTCCATATCCCACTAAGCTACTTTTAATTTGTGGATGAGGCCAAATGTACATGTTTCTGCTTTATACGTTATAAGGTAGGAGACACTCGTTGAAGGATTAGCGGTATCGACGATTGGAAAACCTGACGAGGCTGTGAAAATCCTGCCCAGCCCAGCCGATTTCTTCTGTCAGCCTCCTTGTTGAAGTTATTCCTGATAAATTGTATGATAGGCGATATCAGTTTCGAAAATCGCATGTGTGTCGGAGCCATAGAGGTAGTATGTAGGTATAATGAGAAACAAAAATAATCCAACGAGACGTGTAAAAATACCCAGGAAGCGACCCCGGCCGGACACTGGCCGGGAGCAATAAACGGTTAATTAAATTATGCTTGTTCTCGCACAGTAATGAACTTTATTTATTTATACCTTCTTCTCCCTTTGTCCCTCTTTCTCGTAACATGCGCCTTTATTATGTATCTAACGTTTTTTTCGCACTTAGTTATTTTTCTCATTGGAAACATGCAACTTGAAAGCGCACCAGTGTACATAGTTCGAACTTAGTCAAACCTAACCTCACAGATGACTAAGCTAGACACTAGACCAAAGACGTAATCCATACTAATGCGAAAGTGTGCCCGTCTGTCTGTCTGTTTATCTTTTACAGTTTCATGGTTCATCCGCTTATTAGATACCTACTTGCTGATGCCCGCGACATCGTTCGCGTGGATATAGGTTTTTAAAATCCCGTGGGAACACTTTGATTTTCCGGGATAAAAAGTAGTGTGCTAATGTGCTAATGCAGGGTACAATCTATTTCCATTCTAAATTTTAGCCAAATCCGCCCAGTACTTTTTGCGTGAAAGAGTAACAAACGTACATACAAATAAACTTTCGCCTTTATAATATTAGTGTGATTAGCGGTACTGAAATAATTTGCATCCCTGCAACGGACATGGATACTTTTTATCCCGGAAAATCAAAGAATTCCCACGGGATTTTTAAAAACCCAAATCCACGCAGATAAAGTTTCGGGCATCAACTACTAATATTATGTACATTTGTAGGAAGAGGTAACCGGTATGTCGCAAAACGTCAAGAACATAACACTTGCAAAAATGTAGGGAACATTCGCGCGAAGTGGTGTCACTCTTTACGGCTGGCTGTAAATTATGACTTTTACGACTACCTTCAAGAATTCTAGCGTTCCGTTGCCCACTTTGGTAACTTTTTTTTTTTTTTTAAAGAATATTAGCCATGTTAAATGACTAATATGGACTTCGTCTGCGATGGCGTTTGTTGGCGCGCGTGCTGTGCTTGTTTGGAGTGTTTTTTTTTTTTATTAAGAGTGGCTGGTTTTTGTGTTAGTTGGTGTTTTTTGGTGGTGGAACTGACTGGGAAGCGATCCAAAGGGGCGCCGCGCGTATGTCGGCGGGCGCCGGCGCAGACGGAGTCCATACTTGTATAAATTCAATAACTTGAAAATATCACAAACTTGACATTGGCTAATCAGAGTAAAGCCAGATTTAAAGAGAAAAAAAAATGACTAATATTCCTCTTTCCTCTCCAACTAAGCGTCAGGCTTGTGCTAGGAGTAGGTACGACAATAGCGCAACGGACGGGGTTTGAACCGTCGACCTTTCGGTTTTCAGTCCACTCCTTTACCGGTTGAGTTATTGAGGCTCAATAGCTCAACTGGTAAAGGAGGAGGAGGAGGAGTAGGAGGGATGTTGAGTTCAATATCGCCGACTTTTTTAGGATTCCGTACCTCAAAGGGAGAAATAGAACCTTTATAGGATCACTTTGTTGTCTGTCTGTCCGTCTGTCATGAACAAATAAATAATTAGTATTATCAATTTTCAAAGTAAAACAACTACCAAATGGGGTGTAAGGGTTTTACCCGTACATTCTAAAACAGATTTTTATTTCTTTTTATGAATAATAGTTTTTGATTTATCATCATGTCAGAAAAAATAACCGAGTACGGGACCCTCGGTGCACGAGTCTGATTCGAACTTGGCCGGTTTTTTTATGAGGCCCATCATTAGCGACCATATATCGGATCCATATTATGTCATTACTATCAATACGCACTGTTCGAAGACTGACCTAAGCCTAATATCTATTACTTATTCGGTAGCTATTTTAATATTGATAGCTCTCTATTTCCAATAAGAACTGTTTCTTATTGGAACACAGTCTGTAGATGAAACATAACGTTCGTTGATATAATTTTGTCATAATACAATATATCACAAGGAAAACCAACATCCCCTTTCTGAGTATAATACAGGATTTGTGATTCGATTATTATATTATTCCGTCAAACTGTAACCATTGTCCACAGAACCAAACGCTTTAATATTAATGTTGACTTATTCACCGCCCAGCTTCGTATGGGTTTCATTATTTTTAACCCCCGACCCAAAAGGAGGGATGTTTGACGTGTGTATCTGTGTATCTGTCTGTGGCATCGTAGCTCCTAAACTAATGAATTGATTTTAATTTGGTTTTTTTTTGTTTGAAAGGTGGCTTGATCGAGAGTGTTCTTAGCAATAATTCAAGAAAATCGGTTCAGCCGTTTGAAAGTTATCATCTCTTGTCTAGTTTCTGTAACCTTCACTTATCGCGGGTGTTATAAATTTTTTATTTACACTTGTAATATTTTGCATCTATCAATAGGTAAAAATAGAATATGACTTATGGTAAACACAACATAGGATACCATAGCGAAGAATAAAAGGAAATTATCTTTGTATAAATCGTAACCCCTCACTACCGATAACACTGCAAACCGTCAGATCCTGGAAGTTATGCTTTCGAAATGTTTCTAGAATTCCTGATGTAAAAATGTATTCATTCAACGTGCGAAAAGGTCCTATCTCGGCCAGTTGGCTTACAATATTGAGCTCTATTACAATGATATTGAAACCTTATTAGAGCAAGTAGGGTAAGTTTTACTTTTAACATCATACGTAAGTGCCTAATGTCTCTGCTTCACGTTGGTGCAAACAAACATGGTCCAATACAAACATGAAAATGTTGCGCTAAGCTAAGTTACGGTCTTATCACAAAAAATAAAACAAGTGACTGTATAATTATTGAGGTTTTGACGACAATAACTTTTGTATGGGAAACCTCTCATTTTTAAGTTATTGCAAGGTTGTTTTTCAAATGTGGTAGAGACCTTATTTTGGTAAATTAAGCCTATATTTTTTTTATTACTATAATGAGTAGAACATAATAATATATGAGTTACAACGGAATTTAAAAATTCCATTATATTTTAACTTTTCATATTGTTATTTTAGTCAGTATTCAAAATTTATGTATATATTTTGTTTAACTACCATTAGAAAATGAAAGTAGGTTTTATGAACTGTAAACTTATTTTAGAAATATGACCTTAGTATGTTTAAAATATAAGAAAACTGTAACAGTATAAACTTTAAAAATTGTATCATTAGATAATGTACCTAGTTAATTTTAATTTTTTATCTTGCTTATTCATTTTAAATATCATATGTATCTTTCATACTGCATTGAACTAGAAAAATCGTTAGTTAGCATAATATCCTCTTTGTAACTCTTTGTGGTATTTGTACGGAATTTGCATGTAGTGTTTACTTTTAAATGATTTAACATAGTTGAGCATGATAGAAAAACCAATGTATTTATTATAGTTATTAAGTTTATGTTAAATCGCTAGTAAACCTTTAAATAAAAATAAAATAAAATAAAAATATCTCTTTGATTTCCCGGCATAAAAAGTAGCCTACGTCCGTCTCCTGGATGCAAACTATATCTGTGTAAAATTTCGTCAAAATTAGTTGAGCGGAAGACCTCTGATCAGGTAACAGACAAACAGACACTTTGACATTTATAATGTATAAGTAATAGATTTGGGTTTATAGTACTGTTTGCTGTTTCTTTTTCTTTTTACACTGAGAGCTCTTATTTGAAGAATACCAGATGAGATCTTTGCAACCTAACCAATCTCTTCACCGATCAAGATCTCATCACTACAGGACAACACTGCAGACTTGGACAAGGCTTCATTTTTGTACCATCGTGTAGAGGGGTCATTATGACCGCTGTACCGTGTATGGCAACATAAAGTCAGCTTTACTGTGATGTCGGATGCAATTGCAACAATATCAGTGTCGGTCGCGGAAATGGCGTAATATTTTGCTATTGGAGGGTAGAATAGAATTTTCACGGCGAAATTATAGAATTTTACATCAATTGGGTTTTGCTCTTTGTTATCAGAGCCTCAATCGCTCAACGGTTAAAAGAGCGGATTGAAATCCGAAAGGTCTGCGGTTCAAACCCCACCCGTTGCACTATTGTAACTACTCTTACTACTAAGAGTACAAGCTTAGTTGGACGGAAAAGGGGAACATCAGTCATGATAAACTTGGCTAATATTCTTTAAAAAAAATTGGTTAACTGTACAATATGAAGAAACGAATCGACATCATTTTTTGAATATACTAGTTAATGACTTGGAGAGCAACATAGGGTACTTTTTATGCCGGAAAATGAAAGATTTCCCAGTGATTTTCAAAAAACCGAAATGATGAATTCGCGGGCATCATTCCATAAAAGGAAACGGCGTTCCGCCGCGGAAAATCAACGGAATTTTCGTATAATGCAGCTCTGACCTAAGCTTTAACTAAGCTACGATTGACACGATTACTGTTAAAAAACTGTCAACTGTCATCCAGTGTGACGTCATGCACACAGACTCTGTGTGCATGACGTCACAGACAAACTGCTACACTTGCACGTATAGATTCGCGTCGTGAACGCTCCCACATCACGTCCCGCATCCTGCGTTCACGACGCGCAGGTGTGGCCGTAGCTTTAATATCATCTCATTACAATTCTACGTAGAAATCTATAAAATGAAAAATATTCATAGTCGATCAGAGACACTTAAACCTCGCATCCACCGTTATTAAAAAACACTTTGCATTTAAATAAATTGTCTTCCTTTAAAAACACTTACAATTTCCACTGGGATACTTTTGTTTGTATTTCGAGTCTCGACTCTCGATTCCAATCCAGAATTCTTTTTCGATGCAAATATCTCATTAGGTTTTCAACCATAACAATTCGCGGCGGCATCGAATTTTAATACATGGAAATTTTCGTTTCGACTGGAGACTCCCCGTTCAGTCTTTATTTGATATAATAATTCAAGATACTCACTTTTTTCGAAATTAAAAGACCTGAAAACACTGAAATAAATTAGTAGGTACTTTTAGAGGTGTCATTTCCAACAAAAATCGTGTTCTATGAACCTGTAAAAAAGTCGGTTTACTGACGATAGTTGACGTGACAACAAAGGCCGATTGTGCTTCTTTGTCACTCGTTCCGCGCTCTCGCTTGCACTTGAAGCCTTACATGGAACGCCTCAGAGCGAGGTAACGCCGCATGAGTCATGTTTTTTCGTGCGTGCAGCCGGCTCTATCGAATTATAGGACGTTGTCACGTCAAAATAGTTTGACAATATGACAGTGTCAAATCAAGTTGTAAGCAAAAACAAGTTACAGCCCGTAATTTTTTCTGTGATTGTAGGTACTACCTATAGGTCGTTGCCTAAAAGTATCTTCATTTCCTTACTCTACCGAAAGTGTTTCTTTAACCATTCATTTTCTCATACTTAGATATTTTATATCTTGGAACTAGTATATCAACGTTTGTTTGCCTAAATTCAAAGTGGGAGTAAACGAAATCCTTGCTACACACTCATCATTTGCTTTGAAAAATCTCGTTATTTTTGTTAGGGCTGTCTCACAATTTTTTTTACAAAGTCTAATTTATTTTATGCTACCGCGTATTCATTTTGTGTGGATTTAGGTTTTTAAAATCCCGTGGGAACTCTATTTTGCGGGATAAAAAGTAGCCTATGTCCTATGTGACAATCGAGGTCTTTAATTATTTTTTTTAAGCGTAAAGCTTGTGCCAGGAGTGGGTACGACAATAGTGCAACGGGTGGAGTTTGAACCGCCGACCTTTCGGAAGTCAGTCCGCTCCTCAAGAATTGAGCTATCGAGGCTATATATTATATCCATGCAAAAATCACGTCGATCCCTTGGTCTGTTGCGACGTAATCGAAGCACAAAGGAATGAACCAACACAATTTCGCATTAATAATAATAGGGGTAGTGATAGTGATAGTGAAATACAGGACCGGAATTTGTAGTTTTACATAGTTTGAAGTTTGGTGGACTATGCCGCATCCGTGCCATTTCCACAAAAAAAAATTATTTCCTAATTTTCATTTCTACAAAAAGAAATTAGTACGATTTGTAGTGTAAATTGCTACGAAATTTTTAATTAAGTATGACGAAATAAAATTAAAAAATGATACTTCCGAAAGCGATATAATTTGTGTTGAACTTCACAAAATTTGTGTTTGTAGTAAAGAAACAAAAGTAGGTATATATTTTACCATAAATAACAGCTTAAGTGACTATGTTTTAGCCCGCTGTTTTAATGTAAAGCAAAATCCACTCACGAAAAGATCTGATGAAGCAAATTTGAATAGTTTTTAATGAGATGGCCAGAAAACTTTTCACAATTAGTGCCGAGCGGAATCCCAGGGAATGTGTAATAATGACGTTTTAATTACTTAGACCCGGGAACTCGCTTGATTTGAGTAAAAATTTACTTGACGATAAATGCTCAGTTCAAAAGAGCTTTAGCAATTTTGTAAATAACTTTAGCTGTTCTAGCTGTGGTTGGAAAAAGAAAACAATATTAAAAAACGCAATAATTGTAAAACTATTTTTGTTAGTTTTAATGAGTAATTGTTCGTTATAAGGCCACACAACATAACAAAGGTAACTATTTAGCGCAAAAGCGCAAAAAGAATCTCAAGTGACCATGTTTTAGCTCGCTGTTTTAATGTAAAGCAAAATCCATTCACGAAAAGATCTGACGAAGCAAATTTGAAGTTTTAATGAGATGGCCAGAAAACTTTTCACAATTAGTGCCGAGCGGAATCCCAGGGAATGTGTAATAATGACGTTTTAATTAGGACTTGTGATCTCTAGATCTAGAGAACTTTAGTCATTTATTGATGACCTTAGTACAGTTTTGCCTGATGTCAAGTATAATATTTCTCAGTCATTATTAAAAATATGAAATCAAGGAATGAATTTTTTTTAGGTTTATTTTAATTGAAAATATTACAATAAAACTTAATGCTAGCCTTATCTAATTACTACACAAATCATGCCCGCGTGGTGCCAAGAATACTGGCTGCATTTCCGAGCCGGACAGCCAGGCTGATCCGTTGCGCAAAAAATGAGCCCGATGAAGCTAGAAATGTCTCGTAATTTTTTTTTAGCACTAAGACTCTACTATGTCTTACGTAAAATGCTTTCTTTTGCATTTTTACTATAAATCAAATTATTAATCAAATATCAATCGAGTTCGAGCGGTCGTGTTTCAGGGTGGGAAATTAATTTGAGCCCAAATCTATTCACGAAAACCGCTGACGACGCGTCTCGGGGAAATTGAATAGTTTTAATGAGATGGCCAGAAAACTTTGTGCAATTAATGCAGCACTGAAAGTCTGGAACCGTTAGAACTGTGCAGTGATAGATATACATACCTACCTACTTTTAACTTTAACAGTTATACTACAGTTTTACGATGTAAATCTGTGGTTATACAATTATTTGTGTAGGAACCACCTGTTAGATTACATAATGTCTTGCGTCAAATGTTGAGTAAAAGTGAAATATCCGTTAATTTATTTTTGGTTTTTTTGAGTAAAAGTGAAATATCCGATAAATTAATATTTGGTTTTTTTTTATTCAGATACAAGTTAGGCCTTGACTGCAATCTCACCTGGTGGTAAGTGATGATGCAGTCTAAGATGGAAGCGGGCTAACCTGGAAGAGGTATGGCAGTTTTTTATTAAACCAATCGTACCCCTTGGGGGCTTTACTTTTCCTTTAGGACATAATACAAAAAGTATCTTAATACTCTCCAATTAGTTAGAAGATCAATCAATATAGGTACTAAGTTACTTTTATGCCAAAAAATAATAGTAAATCGTCAAAATGAGACCAAAACGAAGTGAACCCCGGATTTATTGCACCATAGAGTTGTTCCATTCCGTAACAGCTTTCATTATGGCCAAGTTATAGCTGACGTCGCAATAAAAATTGTTTATCGGACCAATATCGGTTTATTTGCCCAAAAAAAAATGACGCGCACATTTTTATTTATTGTTCTGATGTTATTGCCGGCTATTATTTGATTCTAGTGGATTTATCATCTATAATTTCTGATTAATACTTTCCTCTATTACCTATAATGTGGCGTGTGTTGGTTATTAAGAGAAAATTATCTGGCCATTTCCCTTTTTTCTTTCAGCGCCTTTCCACTTTTGGAGGTAAACTAAAGCTACGAGGGTTCTAAATGCGCCCTGGTCTGAAAAGAGCCTGCAACAAAAGAAAGCCTGCAACAGAAGAGAGCCTGCTGAAAGAAAAGAAGCACATCTTTTAAATATTCTTCAAGTCGCGGAAAAGGTTAGTCTTATTAGATTATACGAACACATTAATTCAAAGTATATTCAACAAAAAAATATTATTGCTGGATATTATTTTTGATCGAAGTGGATTTGACTATCATCTATGTTGTGAACAATATGTTGGTTATGAAAAAATTAGCAAGACTTTCCTCTTTTTTTCCGTGCCTTTCCACTTTTGGAGATTAGTCGTCGTTTCTTTCAAATTCTATTTCATTGTCAAACCTTGCCTAGTTAAACTTATCGTGCAATAATAAGCTAGAACCAGAAAAGTCTACTTTTCAGATATATTTCGGAGAGTGTGCCCAAGAACTTTTTGACCTGGTTCCTCCTTCACATTTCTACTATCAATCCTCAAGGCATCGTCAAGGTCTGCCATCCCGCACATCGAAGGGAAAAATCCACGGACACATACGAAACGATTTGCATCCTCGTTTCTAATCGAATTGCTAGGATATAAAACTCCCGGCCAGCATTAATTTTTCTCTCCGATTTAAATATAGGTACTTAAAATCAAGAGGAATGGGAGATAAGCGCATTCTATCTTAGGCTGCACCATCACTTGCCAGCAGGACTGATTGCAGCCAAGCGCTAGTCTATAAATTAAAAAACCGGCCAAGTGCGAGTCAGACTCGCGCACTGAGGGTTCCATGCTCGGTTATTTTTCCAACATTTTGCACGATAAATCAAAAACAATTATACATAAAAATAAATAAAAATCGGTTTTAGAATGTACAAGTAAAGCCCTTTCATATGATACCCCACTTGATATAGTTATCTTACTTTGAAAATTGAAACACATTTTAATTTTTTTAAATTATGTAACCACAAATTCGCGGTTTTCAGTTTTATTCCTGTATCTGTGCTATAAGACCTACCTACCTGCCAAATTTCATGGTTCTAGGACAACGGGAAGTACCCTATAGGTTTGTTGACATACAGACAGACAACAAAGTGATCCTATAAGGGTTCCGTTTTTCCTTTTGAGGTATGGAACCCTAAAAAGAGGATTAATGTTTCACCATAACTTAACAATGGCAAATAAAACCTTTCCAACCATAAATGTAAACGTTACTTATCATTAGCGGGATTTTATTAAGTCGTTTTCCCTTATCACCATAATCCGAGTAAATCACCATGGCTCTTTCGCAAAGTGCACCGTGGCACGTTAATCCTTTAAAAACTCGTCAACCATTAGGTTTATAACCACTCATTCCTTTTTATCCAATGACCCGTTTACATTTTATCGCTTGGTTTTTTATTAGCCGATAATTAATTTTAATGTAGAAAATTCTCGTACTTACCTACAAATAATTTAATGCTAAAAACATTACGTATTTAAAGTAATATAGGCTACCTTTGGTCCCGAGAAATCAAAGAATTCCCATGGGTTAGGGCATCTTCTACATGGTATAAAGATCTAGAGATTTTGCATTCTGGTGATGGACATATACCTACTTTTGCATATCCCAGAAAATAAAAATCGCGCAGGATTTTCAAAAAGCTAAGTCCCCTTGTCATAATATTGGTTAGACCTGGATATGCTTAAATAACATGACTATTGATAACTTGTAATCCTTAAATATAATTTGCGATTACGTAGCCTTTTTTCAACATTGTTTTTGCCATATTAAACCAAAATATCGTAAAGAATTATTGTAAATGTGTTACCTCGGCACAAACTCGAACAGTGAGAGGTGGTGAGAGTCCCAGAGCCATAACAGTTTTAATTAGGTTAAAAATTACTAAACTCCCCGTATCTTGCAGGTCCATTACGCTTTTACGATAATGTTTATCTGCGTTATTCTATAATTATTATCCAGTTAGTGCTATAATAGTCGAATAGAGGGATAATTAAAACTATAACGTACCAAACTTTTAATTGCTATCTATTCTAAATGAAGGTTTTACTTTAGATAATATGCAGCACAAAATATTATTTAACTGTGTCACTCTATTTAGCTGGGAACGATGGCTGTTACTTCAATCTTGTTAAGGTAATTGCTATTTGACAAATCGCAAAAATGCTGTACTTTGAACTAAATTGTTTATTTTTCTAAAGCATTAACAGCTATTAAATACATGCAATTAAAAACTTCAGTTTGTGAAGATTATAAGGGCCTTTTTTAATTTAGTATACATTATCCCAATAATAAAAAAAAACCAAGTTGAAAACATTGCTGTTCGCAACTTGTTCTGTAAAAGTTTTCTTTAACATCTTGATACTTTGAAGCCAACCTCCAGAAAATGATATGTTTAGGTTTAGCAATCAATTTTAACTGTTAGTTTTATACTAAATGTTTTTCGTTTCTTAAATAATCTAAAACTAACCAAAAAACTTCCTGTGCTATTTATTTTCTTGCAGGCGCTCTATGGAATTCAGTGTCCACTGGACTGTCATGGCGGAAGGACTGTGCGCGTCATTTCGTCGCAAAACATTATTTAAAATGAATATAAGCTTATTATTTTTGAATGAAAGTTGTGTTTATAATCGTTGAAAAATAAAATAGGGATTTTTTCATTTCTAAATGAAGCCTGCTTATATACTAAATTTTATTCTAAAGTTACGGTTTTACCAGGTAAATACTCGGAGGTTGTCATAGATTATGATGACAGATAGTAAGTGTTCTAAATAGGTATTATACCTATGTTAGGAGATAGCGCGCCTCGTTCCGGGTGCCGTGTTCCGAAATGGATTTCGTAGTAGTGCAAGTTTGGTGCAAGCCCCACATGACGGAGGGGTATGCGTCAGGCATTTCCTGTGTACAAAAAAAAGACCTATATTTCGGATCCATATTTCATCACTGACAATATGCACTATTCAAAGACTGTTCTTCAAGCATTGAGGAATTTTGGACAGAGACATCTCGAAGGTTCCCGAAGGCTGCCTGAGTTAGATTTGTCGGCTAGCTAGCTTTTTTCGAAATTGGACTTACTTAGCTGGATTGTGTGTTAGAGATTTCTTATGAGATATTATATGTACATAATATAACCATCATAAGGAAGCTCAGATTCATGCTGCGGGCAATGGGGAGAGCCTAAAGGTTGGAACGCCATTTCGGCGGCCGTGTTTCCTGCCATATATACCATAGATACCTGCAAGCCAAGAGTGAATAGGCATCTTCCAGGTAAGCGTGCTCCAACTTGGACCTCATCATTGCTTTCTTTAAAGCATGATTGTCGTCAAGCGCAAGCGCAAAGATTCAGGCGGCGCAAACCCGTAGCATGTGGAAGACCCTATTAAAGACCTATGTTCACTGTGGACGTCTGTCGGTTGATGTTGATGATTATGTCTTTAGTGCAAGTAGTTCAGTAGTTTCAGAGTTTATCGATAACAAACAAACAAACCTTTCCTCTTCATAATATATGTACTTAGTAGCGCAAACTTGGAAAAAATCTCGTGGAAACTCTTTGATTTTCCGAGATAAATGTCATTTTACCTGGCAGCCCTAATCAATTTTATCACTGATAATAATAACTAATTCATAACCGTTAAAACTAAGAGTCAAAATCTCGTTTTTCTAGTCGAGTTCCGTAGGCTCTTTGAACCCACCGCATTATTATCCCAAGAAAACCTACCATTAGATGTAGGAATAATGGAAAGAGGTCACAACCCTCAGCAATAAAGAATACGATGCGGAGAGAGATGTCACTCTCAAGGTCTTTAAATGTATCCATGCAAAAAACCACGTCGACTGGTTGCTCCGTTGCAGCGTGATTGAATATTAAACCAACAAACACACTTTCGCATTTGAAATATGGCCAGTGATTATAAGAAACAGTTTAAATCTCTCTCTGCTCTCCGAGAGACGTTAGGCAAAGTGAACACGAATTATGACACTTCTGTGTTCTTATACAAGCTTAGGTCTCTCAATTTTGTCAATTAATGTCAAATTTCTTTCTCAGATCAAAACCTAGTAAGTGGTTTAAATTCAAGAGAAGTTTAGGCCGTAGTCTTCAACAAGAAACTCGGCGGTTGCTCTTTTCAAAGATTTGATATACAATATTAAATTGCTTAAAACGCACATAACTGAAAAGTTAGTAGTGCGTGATTCCAGGATCGAACCCCCGACCTTCGATTAGGAGGCGGACGTTCTAACCACTAGGCTATGACAGTTTTTAAATTAAAGGGGTTTAAATATTTTAGTGTGAAGACTGGCCTACACATTTATTCATTAGATGTGCATCACTTTCTTTTTTAGGGTTCCGTACCTCAAAATGAAAAACGGAGCTCTTAAAGGATCACTTCGTTGTCTGTCCATTTGTCCGTCCGTCCGTCAAGAAAACCTATACAGTACTTCCCGTTGATCTAGAATCACGAAATTTGTTCTCGGATTTATTCCTTTACTTGGGCTATGAGAGTTGAGACCTATCTACCTGCCCATAATTCTAGGTTAACGGGAAATACCCTATTGGTTTTCTTGACAGACACGACAGACGGACAGACGGACAGAAAGACAGACAACAAAGTGATCCTATAAGGGTCCCGTGTTTCCTTTTGAGATATGGAACCTTAAAAACATTATGTAAGTATGCAAAGTATTTCCCTTGCAAGCCATATTTAACAGTTGACATGTAGAGGTCATTGACTTTTCCTATCTTACTTTTAAGTTTTAATGCATCATTAAGTATTTACTGTTTTGACATGGTATTTAGATAATGGGTGATATTTATTTTATTTTATCTAATTCCTTTGAAAAACTTAGTAAGGCGCATTAATCTATAAAAAACCTAGCCAGTTCATAGACTTACTATGTTTTAAAATGGTCAAAGCGACTTACTAGCTTTTAATTTTACTTTAATGTGGGTGTCCTTACAATACAACGGGACATACTATGAAAGTTAGGCTTATGACATAAAACGATTTTCGGAAAAATGACATTTACTTTGTTTTGATATGGGGCGGTCGATATAATTAGGTACTAGGGTAAAGGCTCAAGTAAATGAACAGATTGGACGTTTTTACATGTATTAAGAGCTGGAATAAAAAACCGGCTGATATACCTTTTTTAAATATTTTCTTACAAATTCTTACACTTTTTTCAATTTCAATTTCAAAACCGTGTTCCGTTCAAACCGTTCAAAAGTGCGTGTGCGTGCGTCCATGTGTGTGTGTGAGTGTGTGTGAGTATATACTTGTCTGTATGTTTGTACGAGTGTTTGTTAGTGTGGTATTGCGTTGTATAACCACATGTGTAGCGAACAGAGTCAAAGCTTCATACAAGCGCGCTACGATAGGTACACTACTACAAGCTTGAGGCGCGTGTGTGCGTGAGCACAGGCGCTACGTCGCGTACGGAGAGAAATCGGTTTATATCGGCTCGGCCTGTGCTCAAGCTCAGGGGCTGCAGTACACGTCGCGCGTCGTGTTTTCATTTAATTTAATGTTAATGATAATAATTTAAATAGTGTTTAAAATCTATTTTCTTGAACTGTCATAGATTTTGTTCAAAATCAATATCTGAGGATCCCTAGGATCACAAAACAGGATATTGTTACCAAATTTAAAAAAATCGACGCCATTTTGAAATTCTTTGTTAATTGACCGATTTCGTTCAAAATCGATATTTAGAGCTCCCTGGGATCACAAAATAAGAAACTGTTACCAAAATTTAAAAAAGTCGACGCCATTTTGAAATTCTTTGTAAATTGACCGATTTCGTTCAAAATCGATATTTAGAGCTCCCTGGGATCACGAAATAAGAAACTGTTACCAAAATTTAAAAAAGTCGACGCCATTTTGAAATTCTTTGTTAATTGACCGATTTCGTTCAAAATCGATATTTAGAGCTCCCTGGGATCACGAAATAAGAAACTGTTACCAAAATTTAAAAAAGTCGACGCCATTTTGAAATTCTTTGTAAATTGACCGATTTCGTTCAAAATCGATATTTAGAGCTCCCTGGGATCACGAAATAAGAAACTGTTACCAAAATTTAAAAAAGTCGACGCCATTTTGAAATTCTTTGTTAATTGACCGATTTCGTTCAAAATCGATATTTAGAGCTCCCTGGGATCACGAAATAAGAAACTGTTACCAAAATTTAAAAAAGTCGACGCCATTTTGAAATTCTTTGTAAATTGACCGATTTCGTTCAAAATCGATATTTAGAGCTCCCTGGGATCACGAAATAAGAAACTGTTACCAAAATTTAAAAAAGTCGACGCCATTTTGAAATTCTTTGTTAATTGACCGATTTCGTTCAAAATCGATATTTAGAGCTCCCTGGGATCACGAAATAAGAAACTGTTACCAAAATTTAAAAAAGTCGACGCCATTTTGAAATTCTTTGTTAATTGACCGATTTCGTTCAAAATCGATATTTAGAGCTCCCTGGGATCACGAAATAAGAAACTGTTACCAAAATTTAAAAAAGTCGACGCCATTTTGAAATTCTTTGTAAATTGACCGATTTCGTTCAAAATCGATATTTAGAGCTCCCTGGGATCACGAAATAAGAAACTGTTACCAAAATTTAAAAAAGTCGACGCCATTTTGAAATTCTTTGTTAATTGACCGATTTCGTTCAAAATCGATATTTAGAGCTCCCTGGGATCACGAAATAAGAAACTGTTACCAAAATTTAAAAAAGTCGACGCCATTTTGAAATTCTTTGTTAATTGACCGATTTCGTTCAAAATCGATATTTAGAGCTCCCTGGGATCACGAAATAAGAAACTGTTACCAAAATTTAAAAAAGTCGACGCCATTTTGAAATTCTTTGTTAATTGACCGATTTCGTTCAAAATCGATATTTAGAGCTCCCTGCGATCACAAAATAAGAAACTGTTACCAAAATTTAAAAAAGTCGACGCCATTTTGAAATTCTTTGTTAATTGACCGATTTCGTTCAAAATCGATATTTAGAGCTCCCTGGGATCACAAAATAAGAAACTGTTATCAAAATTTAAAAAAGTCGACGCCATTTTGAAATTCTTTGTTAATTGACCGATTTCGTTCAAAATCGATATTTAGAGCTCCCTGCGATCACAAAATAAGAAACTGTTACCAAAATTTAAAAAAGTCGACGCCATTTTGAAATTCTTTGTTAATTGACCGATTTCGTTCAAAATCGATATTTAGAGCTCCCTGGGATCACAAAATAAGAAACTGTTACCAAAATTTAAAAAAGTCGACGCCATTTTGAAATTCTTTGTTAATTGACCGATTTTGTTCAAAATCGATATTTAGAGCTCCCTGGGATCACAAAATAGGAACCTGTAACCAAAATTTAAAAAAGTTGGCACCATTTATAATTCTTTCTAAATTGACTGATTTCGTTCAAAATCGATATTTAGATCTATCGATCGATATTTAAAGATCGATATTTAAACTAGGCAATCACAACAAAAACAAACTTTACCATCTTGTTGAACAAATAACTATTGTTAATTAAATTGTATCCTCCAGTGCCAGCCCTACCAAAATAGTTATAAATTTTGCTCGCTTCTTAGAAGCTTTGCCTCTGTTTGCTACTCTATGGTATAACACCATGTTAGTAAATCTTAGTATATTTTTAACCGACTTTAAAAAAAGGAAGAGGTTCTGAATTCGTTGGTATCTTTTTTTTTATGTATGTTCCCCGATTACTCAAAGACGCCTGGACCGATTTGGATTTTTTTTTTGTTTGATAGGGTATACTTTGCAAGTGGTCCCATATAAATTTGGTAAAGATCTGATGAATATCTTTGAAGATGGAGAACAGAACTCCTCAATGGATAAGAGCAAATTCAATTTTTTTTTTAATGTATGTTCACCGATTGCTCAAAGACGCCTGGACCGATCTGGATTTTTTTTTTTTTTGAAAAGCTAGGTATACTTTGCAGGTGGTCCCATATAAATTTGATGAAGTTCTGATGAATATCTTCTGAGATGGAGAACAGAACTCCTCAATGGATAAGAGCAAATTGCTCGCGATCAGTGTAATTGCTTAGTAAACAGTAGGGTTTTAGCTGGGCATGGCATATTATTATAGTACAGTGGGGCCACTAAAAATTTTGAAATAAAAAATTTTCAAAATAAAAATAAAACCGACTTCAAAAACCACAATAACTTAAATTATTTTTTACTTTTTAGTGTTTCTGATTTTGAAGTCGGTTTTATTTTTCTTTTGAATTTTTTTTATATTTATTCTGGTAATCTGCTTTCTTGGATATGGATCCCTCTTGGGTATCCCCATTTCTCTCTGTCTTTGGTACTATCAAGCTAATTTTCTCTCGCGATTTGCACAATAGCATTAGACCAACGCGTCTTCGGTCTACCTACCTGTCTTTCTTTCATCTGTAAAAATCGATACAATATGACCATTTGCATTTCAGTTTTAGGGCATGTCTCAAGGTGTCTGTAGGCTTTGTCTTTTTTCTTATGTCTTCAATTCTCACTTTGAATATTTTTTGCTTAATTTATGCACCTTGCCATCGCCCTTTAGCAAGTCACTATTTCTTTTTATATTCTTTGTCTGGACCCATGTTTGGCTGGCATAGGTAAGGCATGGCAGGATGCATGTATCTATAACGGATCTTTTAAGATGTACTGGGTAAGCTCCTTTCATTCTTTCCTTTTGTGCCCAGTAAAACAAGCATACTCGGGCTACTTTGAGAACCCATTAGCAGCTAACAGCAAGGCCTGGACTCAAATTTTTATATGTGGAAGCTGTATTTCCTCGTTGCGTTTATGAGCAAATAAGAATAGTTAACTACTTTTACTAAAAAAAAATTTTATAATTTGGCGCAAACCATCTAAACACCATGATGATTATTATTTCTGCATTGTGAATATTACCAGAAGAAACAGCAAAAAAAATTGTTCCAAGCGGCTCTATTGTAACTTGCAGTCTTCTAAAACAGGTTTTATTTATTATTATTATGTAAAATAGTTTTTGATTTATCGCGCAAAATGTAGAAAAAAATATACAATAAGTCAAAAACTGAAAATCTGACATTTTTTTTAAAATTCCAAGGCGAAAATATACTTAAGATTTTATTAATAGGAATCGAGAGTTTATGCACTAGATAGAGTTCGTTCATTCACTGAAATTCCCAGTTCATTTACTGGCAATTTATCCTTTTGTTAAATAAAATAATTTATAATAATTAATACCACGCATTTTTTTGCGTTTTTGATATTTAAATAATTTAAGAGTGTATACCTACTGTGTATAGACACAGATAAAAAAAAATATAAAAATTATATATAGAACGATTCTCAATATCTTAATTTTAGGTCAAAGTCAGGGTAGTCCTTATTCGTTCATGTACTGGATCTTTTACCCTCCTACGTCAAAATACTAAAAGTCCGCGTAAATTTCGCAGATTGAAATGTCTGCTTGATTAATTGTCAATAGAGGGTCATGACATGTCAAAATTGCTAGTTTGAAGGGGAAATCGTCAATGTCATTCGCATAGGTTTTCCTCTTAAGTATCTAGTGGTTTTTTTTTTTTTTTTAATTTTGACTAATATCCTTGATATTTATTTTTCAGGGTCTACTAGTTTTTCATTTTTTAGGGTTCCGCGATGGCTGCCAGCGGGGCCCTATTACTAAGCCTCCGCTGTCCGTTCGTCTGTCTGTCTGTTTGTCAGCGGGGTGTATCTCATGAACCGGTCTCGCGTCTAAATACAGTAGCTCCCTGCAACTCGTTTGATGTCGTCTGTCTGTTGGGACTTGGGTCTGACATAGGCTTAGGACGTTGGGCTCTAAAAGGCACTATAATGGCAATCTTGCACCGCAAATCGCAGCGCAGACCTCCCATAAAGGTACCTAAACAATGATGGTTTTTCTATTTTTAACCCCCGACCCAAACAGAGGGATGTTATAAGTTTTGACGTGTGTATCTGTGTATCTGTCTGTGGCATCGTAGCTTCTAAACTAATGAAACGATTTTAATTTAGTTTTTTTTTGTTTGAAAGGTGGCTTGATCGAGAGTGTTCTTAGCTATAATCCAAGAAAATCGGTTCAGCCGTTTGAAAGTCATCAGCTCTTTTCTAGTTACTGTATCCTTCACTTGTTGGGGGTGTTATAAATTTTTAATTTACACTTGTTAATGTAGATAAGTTCATTTTTTCCCACATTACTCTCAAACTACTCATTAATAGCTTGAGCATTCTATCATATTACAAATCAAACATGACGGAGATGGTATATTATAAGCCGCCAGAAAAAAATTTAAAATAAGACAATCTCGGTATTTCCATAAACAAAATCTCGGACTATAAGTACCTATTTAAATGTATTACTAGCAAAGAAGAGCGGGAATCCACTTAGACCTTAGTAACTACAATAAATTCCCGACGGAGTTTACATCAAGGCACAATCAACGCGGAAAAGTTGCTGCTATCTAAAATTAACAGGGATTCCAACGCGTTCCGAACTTAATACTATCCGACAACTTGGATTGAAAAACACCTGCTTTTTACGAATAGTAGCTGTATGTTTCTTTTTGTGTTCTTGAGATTTTATCATAGATAAATTAATAGATAAATAGAAAGGCTTGAACCATCAACGAACAATCAACGCGGAAAAGTTGCTGCTATCTGAAATTAACAGGGATTCCAACGCGTTCCGAACTTACTATCCGACAACTTGGATTGAAAAACACCTACTTTTTACGAATAATGGCTGTATATATCATAGATAGATTTAAAAAATACATAGATGGATAGAAAGGCTTGAAACTTCAAGAAAAAATCAACGCGGAAAAGTTGCTGCTAGCAAAAATTAACAGGGATTCCGACGCGTTCCGAACTTCGTAAAATGCCTACTCTTTACGAATAGTGGGTGTATTTTGCTTTTTTCTTTTTTTGTTCTTGTGATTTGTTAGGTATGAGGCGGGGGCTATGCGGGTGTGCGGGGCGTCCCCACCGCGATTGCCATCTCTACCTGTCGCGTACTATAAACTGCATAGGTGAGATCTCAAACAAGAGCTATCTTGCCATTGTAAAAGAAAACTTAAAATCTACTCTACAAACTCTTTCTATGAAGACCTCCCTGGCGTAGTGAGTGGTGTGAGCGCTGTGGTCTTATTAGTGGGTGGTCCCGGCTTCGATTTCCTGCAGGGGTAATTTAAAATTTTATAATTTCTAAATTTTCACTGGTCTGCTCTGATGGGAGGCTTCGGCCGTGGCTAGTGACCATCCTACCGGCAAAGCCGGGCTTTTTTTTTTTTTTTTCTTCGGGGGAGGAAAAAATCCCTACGGACATCTGCCTGCTGGCAGGGTGTGTCCGACTTGCACGGACTAAAATAAACTCCCCAAGGTGAGCACGGAACTGCGTGGCATTACATCATGCTGACCTCCTGAATCTCTATCTTCTTCTTTTCTTCTTTTTCTTTCTCGTCCCTTCGCATCATGGTAGCCCTCAGCATTTGGCTATATCTTAGCCAGGCGTCTTCGCTCGACAGCATGCGCGCCATAAGATTTCCGGCATTCACGTCCTCCGCGTCGGTCGATCGAAGCGCTTTTGCCCTTAGGTCGGCACTACCTGGGCATTCGAATATTGCGTGTCTCGGGGTGTCTTCCTCTCCGCAAAAGTAGCAGCCTTCGCTCGGTGCTTTCCCAATTGCGAAGAGGTAGGTGTTAAAGTTTAAACACCCCGTGACCGCTGAGCGCTTGTGTCAGCCAGCGGTCTACTTCCCCATGCTTCCTAGTGTGCCATTTTTTCAAGCCGAGCTGCCAAGCGATTTAGCGTTCCGGTACGATGCCGTGTAGAGAAACCAAAGGAGTACTGGTTTAATAAAAACCTTCCAGGTTAGCCCGCTTCCTTCCTAGACTGCATTATCACTTACCACCAGGTGAAGAAATAAAGAAAGAAAGATTGCAGTCAAGGGCTAACTTGTACCTATCCGAATATAAAAATGCTGCGATCTCAACCAAGAGCTAATAAAGTGAAACTTAAAGTTCTACTCTACAAATTCTTTCTAATGATTGTAATCTCCATATTGGCAAAAAGACAAAAAAATTCTGACTTTATGTATAAAAACAAATCACGAGTTAAAGTAGAAATAAAATTCAATTAACAGTATAAAAGCAATAAACAACGGATCGTCTTGATAAACCTTTTCAACTGCAATAAATACCCGACGGAGTTTACATCAAGAAACAATCAACGGGAGAAAGTTCCTGCTATCGGGAATTAACAGGAATTCCAACACTTTTCAAACTTAATACAACCCAGCTATTTGGATTGAAAATTACCTACTTTTTATTAGGGCTCCGTACCTCAAACGGAAAAACGGAACCCTTATAGAATCACTTTGTAGCCTGTTTGTCTGTCTGTCTGTCAAGAAATCCTATCTAGAGTACTTCCCGTTGACCTAGGATCATGAAATTTGGCAGGTAGGTAGGTCTTATAGCACAAGTAAAGGAATAAATCCAAAAACCGTGAATTTGTGGTTACATCACAGATAAAGAAAAATTTAAAAAATCCCTTTACGTGTGCTATTAGAGACCTAACTGCCAAATTTCATGATTCTAGCACAAGTACCCTATAGGTTTCTCGACAGACACGACAGACAGACAGACAATTAGACAGCTGATCCATAGAGTTCAAATGGCGCGTGCGAAGTCATTTTGTACGGAGTATTATTACCCGATGGAGTAAAGAAACAATCAACGGGGAAAGTTCCAGTTATCTGGAATTAGCAGACTAGACGTTCCAACGCTTATTGAACTTAATCCACAGTCCACACCATCAACTTCGAACAATAGGAATATACTTTTTTTTCGAGGAAATTTTTAGCTGTGGTTTCTTTTACTGTGTGTCTGTCTGTCTGCTACCGTTTCACGGCCCAACAGTTTAACCGATTTTGATGAAATTTGGTACAGAGTTAGCTTATATCCCGGGGTCGGACATAGGCTACTTTTTATACCGGAAAATCAAAGAAATTCCTAAAAACCCATCCACTTAACCGATTTGTATGAAATTTGGTACCGAGGTAGCTTGCGTCCCTGTGATTGACATAGGTAACTTTTTATCCCTGAAAATCAAACAGTTCCCACGGGATCTTTAAAAACCTAAATCCACCCGAATGAAATCGCGGCCATCCTCTAGTTTAATATAAAAATTCTAATCAATTTTATCAAATAAAAATCCAATAGAGATCGCTTGGTGTAAATACCCGTAAATTGCATTACTTGATTATTCTACTCGTAGTAAATACCGGTAGGTAAATTGTATTAGGTACTTGATTATTCTACTCGTAAAAGCAGAAGAAACAAACCAAGGAAGAGAAGAATATTACTGAAAATGCATTCTCGTAATTATTGCAACAACAGTATTCTAGCTCACCATTCGCTAACGTACAGCATTATAAAGGTGCCAGTAAAGGAAAATGGCAGAAGCGAGCTGCAAGCTGCTTTTATTGGCTCGTTTTACGTAACTTTTACAAGAATTACTTCTGTTTATAACATTCATATAATACTGGCGATTCACCCCAGCTTCACACGGATAGCTCATTATAATTTCTTGGTATTTTCTTAGGGATCTCTAAATTTTGGATATTAATAGCCTATGACACTAAGGAATAAAGTAGCTTTTTACTGGTGAAAGAATTTTTAAAATCGGTTCAGTAGCTCCAGATATTACTTCCTACAAACAAATTTACAAACTTTACCTCTTTATAATATTAAAGTGTAGATATCGATATAGATCAAAGTTGTTTCAGAATTAAATGTAGGCATATAACATTTACCTACTTTGAAAAGTTTGTGAAACTGTAATTTTAGGGCAGAAGTACTTATGTTTGTGTTTCTTTGTTCGTTTATTATGTACAAAATATTTCATACAAATTACTGAACTTAGTCCATACTAAGTAGTAAATAGGTAAGTACTCTACATAATATTAAGTTTAGGTACTATGCCTTGTGCGAATTTGTAATAAATACAGATATTTTGCATCACATAACCACAGAAAAACCGGTCCCTTTTCTTTCTGGACTGAAATAGGTCCTCTTACACTGATATTGGTGCGTACCTATAGTACGCGACAGGTCGAGTTATGACCTATGTGACCTCCGGGTGTGCGGGGCGTCCCCACCCCGATTGCCATCTTGATCTGTCGCGTATTCTGATATGTAAGTCACACTTTAGGTAGAGGTGGATAGGTGGAGTGAGTCAGTAATAAAATCAGCTACACTACATACACTCAAAGTTGCTTGCCAAAATCTTGACAACCATTTTGGCTAACTACTACAACTTTGAACACGGAAAAGTGAAAAAAGTCACTTAAATCTAATTTATTACAACTCCTTAAACGGCACTTGGCAAACGTTTGAACGCATCTTAGAGGAGTAATGTTCGCGATTCGAAATACCACAAAAAGGCCATTAAGGAACCAGACAGATCACTATCTCTTAAACACGTGCCAAATTTCTTGCGAGTTTTTAACTTAATTTCCTCTCCCACAATCAAATGGTCTTGGCAACGATGGGGGTTCTACAAGGAGTCTTACATTCTGGGAAATTCCTTGCTCATTTTTATTTCGATGTGCTTGGCGAATCTTTTCTGATAACAGTCATGTTCATTGCTCAACGGTGATGTGATTATGTGGTAAAGTGACATAATAAAGAATTTTCCTCTTTGTTTCTCTGTTTCAGTTGCTTTGATTAGCGAAGAAGGATAAACTTTATCTGAACTAGAGCGCTTTTTTACACACTTTCGAATTTATAACATTACTATGAAATATTAGCAAGCGCAGTGTGGGACGACCTTCAACCCGCTGGACTGACGACCTTAAAAAGATAGCGAGAATTGAATGGACGAGGAAGGAGGATTGTGTGTAATGGCGTGCTGTTGGGAAGGCCTATGTCCAGCAGTGGACGCAAACAGGCTGATTGATTGATTGATGAAATATGCATGTAGTGCATTACCTATTAGAGTTATTACTCTTGAATTGTTACTTAGACTCAAAAGAACTTAATAAACTATCCTTAAACAATCCAATTAAAATCATCTTTTGACTGGTACCTATGTAAATACTAAGTACAAGCTATTAATTAACCGAGAACAACTTCTAAACACGTACCTAATAGGAACATAATACGACCTCGCTATACTTGTCGCATAATTCAACAAGCAACAATAATTCAGGCAACATTCGAACATTGTTTGCTACACACAGTATCGAAGTTTAACTAAAGCCACCTTTGGCTGTATTAAGGTTAACTACAAACTCTACAAATACAAAAAAATAACCGACTCGCCCCATGATTATTATCGTCAGATCAATACTCTAGATTCATGAGAAGAATGATACCTGGTACCCAATTATTTTTAACCGACTTCCAAAAATGAGGTGGTTCCCAATTATGCCTATTTTTTTTACTTTTTAGTGCATTAGGTATTGGCATCATTATTGTTCCTTTACAATAAAAAAAATACGAACCGAATTGAGAACCACCTCATTTTTGGAAGTCGGTTTGAAAAAACACCTAACTTACTTTATTTGAAAACAACTCAAATTCGCCTTTATTTCCTTTGGCATATCAACTTGGGAGTGCACCATATTATTATTACTTTCCTAAAAAAGAAGATTTGCTTGAAAGGAATTGCTGAATTATTTCTTAGCGGGCTAACGTACACGCAAAATGTTACCTCACACATTTAGATAAATCTTCTTTTGTAAACATAATATGGATCTGTGTCTGAAATAAAAGATTATTATACATTTATTTTATTAATTTAAAATCTCAATTTTCTATAGTACCCACTGATTTTAACTATACATTGATAAATTTTATCAGTCAGTTTCTCTTTTTGTATCTTTATCTCTCTTAGCGCTAGTTTTAGTTCAACAAAAAAGAAAAAATTAATACACTTAAGTGCAAAAGACGTACTTATACTTGTCTTCATAGTTCAAACATTGTAAGTATACAAACGACGGAAACTAAATTATGCAAGCTATATGACAAACATCCAAACAATGTTTAGTCCATACAATATCGAAGTTTAAACTAAGGCACCTTCCTGCAAATAATAAGGTCGGCTATAAACTGAATAAATAATTTATTTCTTGTGTTTTTACAGTTGCTTTTTTTAACATTATGTTCCGCCCATTATGCCTCCGACTTGGTAATCCGAGACTGTTCTAGGCCAATACTGTGTGTTGTTTTTTTTTCCAACTTAAAAAAAAGAGAAGATTCTTATTTCAACGCTCATGTTCTTTTTGCCGGTGTTACCCCATAACTCCGTCAAATCTGACTCTCACTATTGAAGTGTGGACAGTGGAGTAGAAAAAATATATGAAGAGGAGACGGTTCGTGCGGATAACGAAGCACAAACCATCTATCGTGACGGACAAAAACTACTTCATGTCCTCGAAAATCAAAGAGTTCCCAAGGGATTTTTACTAAATCTACATGTCCCCAGTTGCAGGCATCATCTAGTCCATACTTCCATACTTAATATTATAAATGCGCAAGTGTATCTGTCTGTCTGTCTGCTAGCTTTTCACGGCCAAACAGTTTAACCAATTTTCATGAAAGGTACAGAATTAGCTTACATCCCGAGGACGGGATGTAAGCTAACTGACTACTTTTTATCCCGGAAAACCATAAAATCCCCACGGGATTTTTAAAGGTCCATCCGTTTGACCGATTTATATGAAAGGTACAGAAGTAACCTGCATTCCAGAAATTGACACAGGCAATTTTTATCCCAGAAAAGCAAAGAGTTCCCACTGGATTTTCGAAAACCTAAATCCACGCGGACTAAGTCGCGGGCATCATCTAGTTTAAAATAACCCAAGAAAAAAATAGATGTGAACTGAAATTTGAGTGTGTAGTAACCCTTATGCAACGGAGCGTTAGTAGAGTCAATTTAAGTTGGCAACTTAATTTGTATAAGTTGGCCAACCTGTCGGAGACTTAAACCTATAAACATTGTACGGTAAGCAAACATGCCCAAATGGTTTTGTTATGAGTGTTTAATTATTCATACTCCAATCTAGATGTTTGTATTGGTAAGCCTATATATTTTGTACCTATTATTATGAAAGGCTTAAGGGCAAATCATATTGCTTGAATACCTATGTTATATTTATTTTGTAATACATATTACTGTTTCAGGGTAATCTGCCAACACCTTAAACACGCGCGCTCGCATCTACACGTGACACTTGCTTGTGACGCGCGCCAATCCGTAGACATAACTGCACGCATTACGTCTACGTGAACGTTCACGCAACGCAAGCGGTATGCCATGTCTCATACAGTTCCATACATTACAATGGTACGCGCTACGTCTACGCTTACGAGACGCATACGCGGCCTGTGTGGCCGGCGATTTAGCTTTTCAGGTACATGAAACCTAGATTTACAAAACGTAATGAAGAATCGAGTTGAGGGGTTGGATCTTCTAACCCTGCGTCTTCCGGTATGAGATTACCATTCAAGCATTTAGGGTCCCCAAGTACCTAGTCTTACTTTATACTTGGGTAGACTGGTAGACCTACTATATACTTAGGGACTTGGGGACCCGGTAATTCAGGGGCGGTAATTCTGTAATTATGTAAATTCCGCAACTATGAAGAACAAATAGTTCCATGCAGATGATACATAATCGTCACATATAGGTTACTGGTTTACACACAATTACCCCTACGTCCTGCATGCCTGACGCACCGCCATAAATTAAATTTCACGTTGATATATTGCGAGCGGGTGCTCAGCTAAAATTTTGCATTATTATGCGGAATATGCAACGCGGTGTAATAGAAAACCAACGCTACGACTGACGAGAAATGAATTTATTTTAATTACAGAAAGAATTATCGAAGAAATATTCGTTTTGAAGTTTTTATTGCCTTGGCAAGGTGTGTGCAAGAACTCAGAGTCACTTAACAGGGCTCTCTCCGTCACTCGTTTCATACAATCGTAGTTCCAATTTCATTTGAATATTAAGCAACCAAAGTCCATGAAATTTTGCAGACATATTCTAGAAACTAATATCTGTGTCTGTGGTGTTTTAGATTTTTCTAAAAATATGTAGTTTCAAAATTACAGGGGCTCAAAGATTTGTATGAAAATTTTTAAGACCGCGTAACTTTGAAACCGAATATTTTAACAGAAATCTGGAAAACCACAGACATAGATATTAGTTTCTAGAATATGTCTATGCAAAATTTCATGGACTTTGGTTGCTTAATATTCAAATGAAATTGGAACTACGATTGTATGAAACGAGTGACGGAGAGAGCCCTCTTAAGATGAAAATGCTGGCATGGATGTGGAACGTCACTCGTTGAGACCACAGTTTTAAGATAGGTAATATACTATGTAAAACTGTGGTCGAACTGAGAGCCAATAGACTCAATAAATTGGATATTCAAACTCCAAGCAAAATGGGCTGCAAGTTGTAGGAAAATACCCTACCTACAAAAGATGAGACAACGCTAAATAATACATAAGCTAAGTTTCATCTCGCTAGGAATACTTAAACAGTGACAGATTCATCAACCAACTTATTAAAGTCTATCTAGGTAAGTGGATATTTCAACTTATAAGATTCCCTTACATTCATTCTATTTTTAACCCCCGACCCAAAAAGAGGGGTGTTATAAGTTTGACGTGTGTAGGTATCTGTGTATCTGTCTGTAGCATCGTAGCTCCTAAACTAATGAACCGATTTTAATTTAGTTTTTGTTGTTTGAAAGGTGGTTTGATCGAGAGTGTTCTTAGCTATCATCCAAGAAAATTGGTTCAGCCGTTTGAAAGTTATCAGCTCTTTTGTAGTTACTGTAACCTTCACTTGTCGGGGGTGTTATAAATTTTTAATTTACACTTGTTCTTTAAAACAATGATAGGCATAGATAATACACTAATATAGGGGCATTCTTATATTTTCAACTCCAAAATCAAACATCTATGATACTGTGAATACAAAAACTGTACATATAGTATTTCATGGAACAATGGATTTTGCGGTCGAATTTCCAAAATCGAGGAATATTCGAAACACAGTTGTTCCTAAATTCTAATTTGGAAGCACCTGCAGCTAGCTTAGCTGTAGATTTCGTTTGCGTATCGAAAAAGACTGCCTATCACACCGTAAACAATTCGTTTTTTTTTTACCCGACTGCAGCAAAGCCAAAAGGAAGGGCTATGATTTTAGCAGTCTATGTATGTATGTGTGTATGTTTGTATCCAGATTCTGTGTGTTCCACCGTAGCGCTTAAAGTACTGGGCCGATCGAGGCCATCAGGCCTCGATCGATAGAAAACATCGTGAAGAATCTGCATGCCTGAGAGTTCTCCATAACGTTCTCAAAGGTGCATTTGATGATGATGAATATAAAAGATTTATGCCTGTTAGCCCTTAAAAATTCTTCAAGATGCCACTGATGGTGCAAGCAAAGCACTTATGTTAAGTTGGAATGACATCGTGTATGTAATTTTAATGCATACAATCAACATACAATACACAGATCGTAAGTACGATTATAAAACAGTTGGTGATTTCTATAAGATACTAAACCGTTTTTATCTTTTCTATACCCACTTGTACCGCCTGCCTAATCTTACACACAAGTGAAATAATTACTTACTTATAGTCTCTTACTATTTGTAGGTACTCCTTAGAGGATACTTATCCAATTTAATAATTTTTAACATGATTTACAATGGATTTATTGTATTACTATAAAAATAATCATCTAATGCATGGAGTGCATTAAGTAAATATTTTCATGCTCAATTGGAATCGACAAGATGTTGATAAAAAGTTTATGTTAAAATGTAAAGTTTCAATAGAAAAACACCTGTACCTTCGGATTTTTATCGAATGAACTTTTTGAATTTTTCAAATATCGTTCCGCTCTTAAGGCTAATTCACAACAAGCACGTACACGTGATACGTGCGTAGTGACGCGCGTGAATCCGTTGCCATAACTGCACGCATTACGTCTACTCGAACGTTCACGCCACTCAAGCAGTATGCCATGTCTCATACAGTTCCATACATTACAACGCAATGGTACGCGCTACGTCTGCGCTTACGCAACGCTTACGCAGCCTGTGTGAACGAGATGTTAAGGTGGATGAATGAATTGAATGAATGATTATGACCTAAATTGGGCACGAAAAACGTTGCACTTCGGTGTAAAGCCTAAGCCCCATTCAAAGTCTGTCACAATGCATATCAGAATAAGTCAGTTTTTTCGATCTCTTTGTTTATTGGCCGTTCGTACAGAGATTTCAACTAAGCCATGGCATTTTTTACCGATATCACAATACAGGGACATTCAAATTTTGAACCGCGCGATATTCGATCCATTTTTATTGTGATTTTGTGCATCGAGAGCGGTTTTCTAATCCATTAGCATTCTGCGGCAGATTTACCTCGATTTTACATTTTTAGGGATTCGTACTCAAAAGGAACAAGTGTAAATTAAAAATTTTCAACACCCCCGACAAATCATTTTCAAATAAATAATTATGTATATCTAGTATACTATCTCTATGATATCTAGGCAACGTCCATCTTGACAGCTTGACATTTGTCAATTGACACTTGAATGTTATGAACCTAAGGGTTATCTAACCTTCTTTTCTACAAGAAAACTAGAAAATAGCTGATAACTTTTAAACGGCTGAACCAATTTTTTTGGATTATAGCTAAGAACACTCTCGATCAAGCCACCTTTCAAACAAAAAAAAGTAAATTCAAATCGGTTCATTGGTTTAGGCGCTACGATGCCCAAGACAGATACACAGATACACAGATACACAAACACACAGATACACACGTCAAACTTATAACACCCCTCGTTTTGGGTCGGGGGTTAAAAAACGAATTCTTATAGGCTCACTTCGTTGTCTGTCTGTCTGTCAAGGAACCTATAGGGTACTTCCCGTTGACCTAGAATCATGAAATTTGGCAGGTAGGTAGGTCTTAAAGCACACATAACGTGAAAAATCTGAAAACCGTGAATTCGTGATTATATCACACAAAAAAATTAAATGTGGTCATGAACATATAATTAGTATTTTCAACTTTTAAAAGTAAGATTACTGTATCAAGTGGAGAATCATTTGAAAGAGCTTTACCTGTACATTCTAAAACAGATTTTTGTTTATTTTTATGCATTTAACTATAGTAACGGGACCCTTGGTGCACTAGACTGACTCGCATTTGGCCGGTTTTTTCTATATTGTTACGATTTTACGCGTGGTTTATTCCAATTTGCCTCTATCTCGTATTTTGTAACGACTTTTACGAATACCTTGATACAAAAAAATGTATCTGGGGCTTCATAACAAAAAGGCGTAGTAGGTACAGATAAAAGAGCAGATTTACAAGAGGTACAAAAAGTAAAAAAAATCCAAACAAGCTGATAAAAGAGACATAATAATTAATTTACGGCTAATAATAATTGGAAAATGTATGTCTTTCGAGGTAAATATTAGATCTAAACTACATTATTGAGCTTATTTTATTCTATTTACTATCCGATGCCTGCGGCTTCGCCCGCGTGGATTTAGGTTTTTCGAAATCCCGTGGAAACTCTTCGATTTTACGAGATAAAAAGTAGCCTATGTGCTAATCGATATTATCTATCTCCCTTCCAAATTTCAGCCAAATCCGTCTGGTAGTTTTTGCGTGAAGGAGTAACAAACATACACACACACACACACCCACACACACACACACACACACACACACACCCACACACACACACACACACACACACATACAAACTTTCGGCATTATAATATTAGTGTGATTACAAAAAAAAACGAAATCTTTGCGTATACCTACGTCATTTTGTAACGAAGCCCTTAGAACGAATATAGTTTTCGGCTTTGTTTTATAACTCAAAAACTGAAAAGTTAGTGGTCCCATCAGACCGTATCATTAAATGACAAAACTTTTTGTTTAAATAATGTTTTCATGTAAATGGTTATCCGGAGTAATAAAGTGTTGAGAATGGGATAGTCAGTAAATAAAATATCACAGTTGTAGGGATATTTATTTATGACATTTAAAGATGTAGGTACTTCAACCGCGGGTCGAAAACGGCACGGGTCTAACCCGTGTTAGTTTAATGAAAGCGAAGAAATATATAATACTACAAGAAGGACCGGCGGTTGTGCAAAATGCTGATTTAAGCGTAAATGTAGACATCATAGTTGAGCTCGCGTCCACGTTCGCTCTTCATACGCAGTGTCACGTAGTTGAAGCCAAGACCGCCTTCTGTCACGTTGGCAGAGGCACCTGATTTGGTCTTGTCATAGGCGAGGATACCCTGAAACATTCATGTAGGTTAACAATCGGGGTAACTGACATCGTTTGATGAGCAGTGGCTTTAAGAGCCCTCGATAACTCGTTCTGCTCGCTCGATCCTGATCACACTACAATATCTAGATTACAATATAATAACATAATAATAATAAAATCACACTAATATTATATAGCCGAAAGTTTGTATGTGTTTGTGTGTGTGTGTGTGTATGTTTGTTACTCCTTCACGCAAAAACCACTGGACGGATTTGGCTGAAATTCAGAATGGAGATAGATAATATCCAGGATTCATAGGCTACTTTTTACCCCGGAAAATCAAAGAGTTCCCACGGGATTTCGAAAAACCTAAATCCACGCGGACGAAGTCGCGGGCGTCAGCTAGTACAAATATATAAGAGTACTAGCCGATGCCCGCGACTTCGCCCGCGCGGTTTACTAAAACTTATTAAAACTTATACAAAGAGTCAGAGTTAATGTCGATGACAGAGCTGTTGAGGTTAAGAGTTTTACACAACCTTGAAATAGGAGAATTGGCGCCAAGGACAGTTCTACGCATCGGGGGACAAAGTGGTGTAATAGGTTTACGTAGATAATGGACAGGAACCTTAAATTTAAAGTTACTCAATAATTGAGGACAGTCGATTTTAGCGTTAAATAATTTATGCAAAAATTGTAGATCTAAAAGCTCATGATGATGATGATGATGAACCCAACAAAAACACAATTTTGAGCGTTGTCTGTCGTAGAGGTGAAGGCCGGTGGCTGGATGAGGAAGGCTGAGGACTGGGTATGGTTGCGCTGTTTAGGGAAGGCCTATGTCCAACAGTGGACGTACACAGGCTGATGATGATGATGACGAACCGCGCGGCATACGTGTCCGCTTCTAGTCGCTTGGTTCGCGCAGGTTTGGATGATGCTTTATCAATCGTAGAACCATACATTTCACCTGTCATTGGTGATTTAAATCTTATATACACTAATGAGACATGAAAGGCTGGTGAAATAAAAAAAAAGATAAATAAGTAAAGTTTAGTTTACCTGAATAGCCCGCCCGTAGAATGTGTTAGGCATGCTGAATTTCAGCGTTTCAACCCTTTTCTGGAACATATATGAGCCATACTTCACATTTTTATGGAACACCTTCTGTCTCTGGACGTTGGTGCCCAAGAATGTATGCTTGCATTCTATTATTACAACCGCCGCTACCAGAGCCGCCAAGAACAAGTACAGCCTCATTTTGAAAAATGGAAAAAAAAAAATCAGTTATGAAATCAACGTTCGATTTTTTACTCGAAAGTTAAAAATGTAGAGTTTTGGGGAAATCAGTTCTTTTTATATGGTTTTTGGGTGAGATAAAAATAATTGTGTAATGTTGGAAATTAAAGTGTGATACGGATACTTAAAGTATGGTTCCGTAGTATTTTAATTTGTATGTATGTCCATTGGTGGATGCAATTTCCCATTATTTTGAATACGAATAAAAGAGAAAAATATTTCTCTTTATGTCAATGTTCTTTTACCTATTCGTAATCAAACTACACTGTACTCGGAATGAGACATAAGTCAACTTAGTGTCAACACGACGATCATATTTTTAACCCCAGACCCAAAAAGAGGGGTGCTATAAGTTTGACGTGTGTATCTGTGTATTTGTCTGTGGCATCATAGCTCCTAAACTAATGAACCGATTTTAATTTAGTTTTTTTGTTTGAAAGGTGGCTTGATCAAGAGTGTTCTTAGCTATAATCCAAGAAAATCGGTATTCGGTTCAGCCGTTTGAAAGTTATCAGCTCTTTTCTAGTTACTGTAACCTTCACTTGTCGGGGGTGTTATAAATTTTTAATTTACACTTCAAGGTGTTAATTTTAATGTCCGGTTTGCGCGATGGGATGCTTCATATCGCCACAAATATTAATTGTCATTTTGTAACGACCACCTCTTTCAGATAAGTTGTATGTGTCCATTTCTGTGGTTATAAATGATGCCACGAATAGATGAGATAAATGGGAAAACAAAGCGTCAAAACTCAAACAACACTACTAAACTACAAGGGTACACTTCCATTATTTTCCCATGTCCAATAGAAAAAATCTACAAGGTATACTAAAATCTAATCATCTTATTTGACCCTTCAAGGTTATAACAAAACTAATTATTATAGTTAACGTACCTATATTGATTTATTTTTATCCTATTATACCGATTTAATTATTATTTTTGTTAATGAAATAAATATAATAAGATAAATTAAATTAAAATGAGTATTATTATAATAATAATTGGACCATAACCGCAATTTGTTAATTATTAATAGAATAGCCAAAATATAAAAACAGTTAATTCACTTTCGCCCGTTAGTCGATAATGTATTTAGGGTTCTGTGGCTACGTTCTGAAAACGGAAGCTTCTATTATGATAATTCTCAACTTCCGACTTCCTTATAATTAGAGTCTGTAAATTTTCGATCTTATAATAATACTAGCTGATGCCCGCGACTTCGTTCGCGTGGATGTAGTTTTTTTAAAAATCCCGTGGGAATTCTTTGATTTTCCGGGATAAAAAGTAGCCTATGTGCTAATCCAGAGTATAATCTATCTCCATTCTAAATTTCAGCCCAATCCGTCCAGTAGTTTTAGCGTGAAGGAGTAACAAACATACACACACACACACACACACATACAAACTTTCGCCTTTATAATATTAGTGTGATGTGATGTGATACTTACTAACCTAAATATATAAATCAAAGATAAAATGTTTAAAACGTTAGTAAAACTACTCATTGGGTCTCAAGAGTACGGAACCTTTATTCTACGAGTGCTCCAGCACGCAATTAATATTTATACACTTTCACATAGATTTTAGCTAGGTAGGTTTCAGATTAGAAGCTATCCTAGTTTGGTGAGACCACCCGACCGAACAGCTGAATTTAACTTAATTAAATGATAAACACACAAAACAATACTTAAATGACAGACAGCACATCCATATTCCATACTAATATTATAAATGCAAGAGTGTGTCGGTCTGTCTGCCTGCTACCTTTTCACAGCCCAACAGTTTAACCGATTCTGACCAAAGGAACAGAGTTAGCTTATATCCCGGGGATGGACATAGGCTACTTTATATTCCGGAAAATCAAAGAGTTCCCACGGAATTCGTAAAGATCCATCCGCTTATCCGATTTGTATGAAAGGTACCGAGGTAGCTTATGCGTCCCTATAAATAATTGACTTTTTATCCCCGAAAATCAAAGAGTTCCCACGGGATTTTTTAAAAATTAATTTCACGCGGACGAAGTCGCGGGCATCAGCTAGTACTTATATAAAACAGTCAGACCTCAACTGCCGTAATTCTTCTACTTCTTCGTCGTAGCACTCTAGGCAGAGTGGTCGCCTTGCGAATCAAAGTCAAAGTCAAAATCCTTTATTCAAAGTAGACAATTGTACTCCTTTTGATGATCGGAATTGTTAAATTCATTTTTCATTCGCCACTTCTCCCTGCTGGCGGAGTCTGGTACACTCGTGCAAGGGACCGCCCACAGCGAACTTAATTCGCTCGGTCCATCGCATAGGTGACCTTCCTCGCATTCTAACTTACCGTCCACCTTGCCTTGCAAAACACTCGATGGACCCATAATTACTACCGATTTACTTCAATGCAATCAAGAACCTTTTTCTTTGCTAAGTCAAGTTAAACGCTCCAATTATGGTCAAGAAAATTGAGATTTTGCATGCGTTTAAGTTTTCTATCACGTAAACTCCTATTATGAAAGGGTTTCCAGGAATTCCACCCTGGTGGCTTTAGAGGTCGGGTTTGCGAATACGAATGGAATGCCATGAACACAAAATTAGCGCTCTAAAAAAACGAGCGCTTGAGTGTATTCCGTTCCAAAGAACGGCATAAGTACATTTTGCCCGGAGTGCTTACTATTCCAAAAGGCATAAGTTTGCCCACAGATGAGAGATCTACTCATCTGTGAGTTAGCCCATAGTCCACCACTATGAGGCATACGGAACCTAACCAACTCTACGCGTATCAAACTGCAGTTTTTTTACATTCACACACACACCCATATTTTTATCTCATCTATAAAACATATAAAATCAATCGCTTTTCCTCCAGCACTACCATATTAAGGTTTTATTTACCGAACAATAAGTTTACTTACCTATTCATATTCTTCCACCCTCTTTTACAATGAGGTTCTACGTATTCCTCGCGGTGTTCGTAGCAGCGGTGATTGTCATAGAATGTGGGCACACATTCTTGGGGACCAATGTTCTGAGGCAGGAGGTCTATAATCGTGATGTCAAGTACAGCTCCTACATGTTCAGAAAGCGGGTTGAAAATCTGACTATCACCATGCCTGCTTCATATGGCTACGGGAAAACTATTCAGGTAAACTTTTTTTTTAACTTTAATAGATGGCTATTATTTTTTTAACTTTAACACATTGTGGCTATGAGTGTCTCCCACGCTGCCAGATTTTTTTTAATTTATAGACTAGCCCTTGGCTGTGATCAGACTCGCGCTTGCCTAGAAATGCCTATTTAATTTTGACTTGAAGGTACCTATATTAAAATTAAAAGAGGCAGTCGTGGGAAAGTTAGTGTTAGTTAGTGGTAAAAAGAGAGCTCCGGTCAGACAGTGAATGCTCATGGTACTTTCGGACCAGAGGTGTCCTCTCAGAATGAGACAGAGCTAAAAGTCGGCCACCTTTAATCACAATATGGAGAACTTTCAAACATATAGGTTTCCTTCACCGTTTACAGTAAGTGATATTAAGCGCTCTTTACCTGAAAAGTTGCAGGTCCCCCAAATAGTAAGCCGAAGTCTTAACCACTGGGCTATCACCGCTTATCACACTAATATTATAAAGGCGAAAGTTTGTATGTGTGTGTGTGTGTGTGTGTATGTTTGTTACTCCTTCACGCAAAAACTACTGGATGGATTTGGCTGAAATTCGGAATGGAGATAGATAATATCCTGGATTAGCACATAGGCTACTTTTTATCCCGGAAAACCAAAGAGTTCCCACGGGATTTCGAAAAACCTAAATCCACGCGGGTGAAGTCGTGGGCATCGGCTAGTCTACTATACTTTCCTACTATGCGAGAAGAGAAAGGTTGACTGACAAACCAATTCGAAGATAGCTTTTACAAGTGACGGTGCTCGCTGAACGCCATCCCACCAATCATCATCGTCGTCAAACGACGTCCACAGCTGGACATAGGATTCTTGTAGGGACTTCCACACCGGTCTTGCGCTGCCTGAATCCAGCGACTCCCTGCACCCAAATTGTCCAGCTAATGACAAGTCTTCGTCACGTCACGTCAAGGTCACTTTGGGACCCCCACTTTAATCGGTTTTCCGAATTATGTGCCCTGCCCAATGCCTGTACACTGTAGTGGCAGAATTCCAAACCCGTTCAGCTATGTCGGTTACTCTGGTTCTCCTGCAGATCTCCATCACCAATGAACAGTATAAAGAGAGTCACAGTAGTCTAACGTCTTTTACCTCATGGTCAATGACGACCACAACGTAGGTAACTACGGGTCGCTCTTTCGTCCCGCACTTACCATACGATTGCTTTGTCTAGATATCTTAGTCAAACCTCTGTATACATTCATCATCATCATCAGCCTGTGGGCATCCACTATTGGATATAGGCCTTCCCTATGGGTGTTATAAGTTTGACAGAAATACACAGATACACAGTTTGTGTATCTGTGTATTTCTGTCTGTGGCGTCGTAGCTCCTAAACTAATGAACCGATTTTAATTGAGTTTTTTTTGTTTGAAAGGTAGCTTGACCGAGGGTGTTCTTAGCTATAATTCAAGAAAATCGGTTCAGCCGTTTGAAAGTTATCAGCTCTTTTCTAGTTACTGTAACCTTCACTTGTCGGGGGTGTTATAAATTTTTAATTTACACTTGTAAATGTTTATAGTGTTTAATATGTGTTGGATCAGCAAATCTATTCTATATTTCAATCAATTTTATGATTCCAGGGTATCCTGGCCTACGACCTCACCGAATCTGATGCCTCAGCCAACGTGACAGCGGGCGGTCTCGGCTTCAATTTCGTGACACTGCGCCTGAAGAGCAGCCGTGGAGATGACATCCACTTCGATGTCTACATTTACGCCTAGACGAGAAAAATGCTTCTCGAAAATACAGATACAGTCATTAAAAATGTGTTTTTTTTATTTCATCAATCAGCCTGTTTACGTCCACAGCTGGACATAAGCCTTCCTAAGAGCGCGCCACCACACATGATTCTCGGCTCCGCCTTCCTCATCCACCCACTTCCCGCTATCTTATTAACAGGGCTCTCTCCGTCACTCGTTTCCACTCGTTTCATACAATCGTAGTTCCGATTTCATTTGAATATTAAACAACCAAAGTCCATGAAATTTTGCAGACATATTCTAGAAACTAATATCTATGTCTGTGGTGTTTCAGATTTTTCTAAAAATATGTAGTTTTAAAATTACAGGGGCTCAAAGATTTGTATGTAAATTTTTAAGACCGCGTAACTTTGAAACCGAATATTTTAACAGAAATCTGGAAAACCACAGACATAGATATTAGTTTCTAGAATATGTCTGCAAAATTTCATGGACTTTGGTTGCTTAATATTCAAATGAAATTGGAACTACGATTGTATGAAACGAGTGACGGAGAGAGCCCTCTTAAGGTTTTTTTTATTTGCTGCATGGTTATACGTATTATACCATACGTAATAGTACGTATTACGGAGTGACGCGACGGCCATTACCGCGTAAACAAAACAAAAAGTTTGCTCCGTCGAAAATAATTATGTTTTAATGTTTTATGTGTTCAAATCAGTGCGGACTCGAAATAACTATGAACTACAATACTGGATAAAAGTGGGTGATACAGTGAAGGTACAGTTTTTATTAGATTTACTACTAAATTCAACAAAAATGTGTTTATAACGAACTTATTATTATTACCTACTAGTTACTGCATTCCTGACAAATCCAAATCCGTGGCAGGGCTCTCTACGCACACATAGACTGTTCCCCGTGAAGTTCGCAACCGCGTCGAGGTCATTCACCTTTTGCCTTTGCCTATTATTTTTACTGGTGATTTTATTTTATTTTTTTACGTAAATATTTTGTATAAAGAAGTTCATGATGTCTCAAAATTATGAAACATCTGAGGAGGAGGAATTTATGAATGTGACTGTCCGTCCTTCAAGTAAAAAGGTGCATAAATCCTTCGAAGATGCAGACGATGACAGCTCGCCTAAATCTCTCGCACGTCAAGTCAAATTACTGGGAGAGCTCGTTACACGCGAAATGAGCTCAATGCGCCAAGAGCTCTCGCGGCTGAATTTGACCATCTCCGGTTTTGATAAGAGAGTGTCTAGTATTGAGGAGAGGCTGGACATTTTAGAGCAGAAGATTCTACCAGACAATAGAATGGAATTACAGGAAAGACTGGAAAAATTAGAAAAGAGATCCCCTGCGGAGGATAACAGTGTAGCTGAATCGGTAATTATCTCGCAACTGCGACTAGAGCTTAACGAACGTGAACAAGACAACATGTTAAACGATGTTGAAATCGCAGGGTTGGACGAGAAAAACGGAGAGAGTACCATTAACATTACCCTACTAGTTGCAAAAAAAATAGGGCTGAGTTTGGAGGAGCGTGATATCGTTAGTGCAGAGCGTTTGGGTCCTCGCCGAATCATCGCTGACGACGCGGCGGGGCAGCGGCGGCCGCCGCGCGCTATCGTCGTGCGCCTGGCGCGGCGCTCGGTGCGCGACGACCTGCTCCGCGCCGCGCGGGTGCGCCGTGGCGCTGACACTTCAGGGATTATCGAGGCAGTGCAATCTAAGCGTTTTTATGTAAATGAACGTCTTACAGCAGCCAACAAACACCTATTCTATAAGACGCGCGAACTGGGCCGTCGTGATGGTTGGCGATATGTCTGGACGAAGGATGGTCGCATTTACGCACGACGCAAAGATGGAAGTGAAGTGTGCCGTATACGCACTCCAAATGACATTACCAAGTTTTTTGGAAACGGAACAGTTTAATGTGTTTACTTTTAATTTCGTTATGTTTTATCATAGGACTTCTGAGAAACGACTGGTTTTTTGTAAGAAGCAATGATTTTTATGTTATTTATATCTTTTTAGTTTTGTTACAATTTAAAAAAGCCGATAGTAGATTAAGTTATATAGATATGATAGATATATTGTGTAGCTATAATTTTCTTATTGTTTTACGAGTATACTTTATATATATACGCATCTATACACATAAGCATAAATCAGTAATATATTATCTTACAAAACATAAAGCGACTACGTATTGCCTACATTATACATATTATAATATACTACTCTTTAATATATTATTATATATATACTATATTATTATAATAATGTTTCACGATTTTAATTTGAAAACTTTTACATGGATAAACCGATTTATTATGATTAGAATTAAAGTTTTGATATTTTGTATTTTTTTAATTTTTGACTTAAAATATATAAATAGAATTCGCAGTGCATAAATTATTAAAAGTTGGTTTCCTTAATGCTGGTTCCTTAGGAACTCGGCATGAGGAATTTGTAGTGGCTATGGATCGGTTTAACGTAGATATAATGGCGATTAATGAGACATGGCTGCGGGCGGACGAGGATGGGCGCGCGCCTTCTGTACCAGGATATCGTCTGCAACACGTACCACGTCCGGACACGGTGCGCGGGGGCCGCGGGGGAGGGGTCGGGTTCTACATTAAGCGAGGTTTAAATGTACGCACTTGTAAGGTGCCACGACATGACTCTGTTGAGCAAATGTGGATTAGTATAAAAATCAATGCATTTAGAATAGCAATTGGCACGGCGTACAGACCGCCATGGTTCGACACAGACGTCTTTCTTGATGTAATGGCCGAGAGTATTCAGTCTTTGTCGAGTTATGATAAAATTTGTGTCTTGGGGGATTTTAACATAAATTTCATAAGGAAAGGCGATGCTAAGACTAAAAAACTTATCTCATTTTTGGATACAGTTCAATTAACGCAAGTAGTTAACACTTCAACCCATTTTACAGAAAATAGTGAAACATTAATTGACATTATTTGTACCGATATTCCTGTAGTTAATGTTAGCGTTTGGCCTATACCCACATTAAGCAGTCATGCTTTTCTTGAGTGTACACTAAATCTCAAGAAAAAGAAAATTCCACCGAAGTTAGTAACTCACAGGTCACTACAGAATATACTTCCCGAGGCATTTAAAACGAATCTAGGTATGATCCCTTGGGCGTTACTAACATCTATGGATGACGTCAATTTAATGGTATCGTCTCTTAATAGTTCTCTTAAAGTTCTTTTCGACGTTCATGCTCCCAAGCGAACTAGATTGGCAAAGGATCGCAATGAGCCATGGATCACGTATACTGTAAAGCATATGATGAAACTGAGGGATGAAGCGCATCTGAAGTGGCGTGCCATGAAAACGGTCGGGAATAAAGAGAATTATTTACAGTATAAAAAATTAGTTGTTGAGGCATTAGATAGTGAAAAGAGCGCATACTTTACATATGACATAAATAATAAAATTAAATATCCTAAGGTCTTATGGAGTAATCTTAAAAGCTCTGTACTCCCTAAAAAAGGTAGAAATCTGCCTGCTCACCTTTGTCATCCTAATGAGATTAATAAACACTTCTTAGATATACCAGGCAGAAATGAAATGACTATATCTCAGCTTACTCTATACGAATTTGACAGGCTAACACCTACTACATTCACACTTTGCGCATCTAGTCAAGCGGAGATTTTTGAAATTATTAAGAATCTGCATTCTAATGCCGAGGGGACTGATGAGATAACACTTGACATGTTGTTAATGACCCTTCCACAAAGTCTTGGTGTCATCACCTCTATCGTCAATACATCAATAGAAACGTCGACTTTTCCTGATGCATGGAAAATAGCAGTTATTCGTCCTATCCCTAAAGTGGAAAGTCCAGTTAGTCTAAAAGACCTACGCCCAATCAGTATATTGCCTTGTGCATCGAAAATACTAGAAAAGGTGGTTTACTTACAGGTTTCTAAATATCTTGAGCGCAATAATTTATTACCAGAAATGCAATCAGGATTTAGGGCTGGAAGGGGAACGGTTACCGCGCTTTTGGATGTAACAGACAATATACTGACGGCTCTAGATAGAAAAATGTGTACCATATTAGTTTTATTAGATTTCTCGCGTGCGTTTGATACTATTAACACAACACTGCTATTATCCAAGTTATCGTTTTATGGCTTCGACATTAACACAGTTAAATGGTTCAATAGTTATTTGAGCAATAGAACGCAATATGTAGAAGTTACACAGGGTGATGGGAAGAAACAGAGTTCCTCTGTTGCAAATGTAAACAGAGGTGTCCCTCAAGGATCGATCTTAGGCCCACTTTTATTTATTCTGTATAGTGCCGATATTGTTAAAAATATAAAGAATTGTAAGTTTCATACATATGCGGATGATCTGCAGGTGTATATCTCGTTCGAACCGAGTGAGTACCAAATGGCAGTTCAGAGGGTCAATGAAGACCTTCAACGAATAGCAGATTGGTCAGATAAAAACTCACTGGTTCTTAATCCTAGCAAATCGAAACTTTTATTTTTTGGATCTAGGGCGCAATTAAATAAGATTAAATTTGAATCAGCTAGCGTATGTTTGAAGGGTAATAGTTTAGAACGTGTATTTGAAGCCCGAAACCTGGGTTTAACTATGGACTCAGATTTAAGGTTTGAGAAACACGTAGCTATGGTGGTACGCAACTGTTTTTATCGGTTAAAAGTTCTATATAAGATTCGTAAGTACATCAGTCAAGAGGTTCGTACTCGCCTAGTTGAAAGTCTAGTTCTATCGAAACTGAACTATGCTGATGCAATCTACGGGCCTCGACTATTAGCCAGGACAAGCAAACTCATCCAAAGGGTCCAGAATGCGTGTGCCCGTTTTTGTTTTAGTATCCCCCCTAGAACTCATGTGACACCATTTTTGAATAAGCACGGATTACTAAAGATGAAATCGAGGAGGAAGGTGCATCTCGCAACCTTACTCTTTGATGTATTCAAAAATGGTAAGCCACTATACATTTTTGAGAAATTAGTAAGAGCACATGAAGATAGGGATAATTTTAGAAGCACACGCGAAATCCTCAGTGTCCCCCGCCATTGCACTGCTGCTTTTAGGGGTAGCTTCAAGTACGCCGCAACCCGTTGCTGGAATAATATTCCTCCACCAATCCGGAATTCTCGTAGCAAAGCTAATTTTGTGTACAAATTGAAAAAGTTTATATTATTCAAGCAAATTGAGTTCGAAAATATTGCGGCTGAAACATCCATTATCTAGATTACTATTTTCTGCATACTTATTTATTCATGTATATTACATATATTATATTTCTATTATATAATATATAAGATTATAACTGTTTATTTATATATATATATATATATATATTTTATATATATATATATATATATATATATATATATATATATATATATATTTATGTGTATACACGTATACTACACATATTGTGGTTAAAGTTATTTTAAATTAAATTATTTTTTAATTTACTCACTGTTGTGACTGTGGCGTCACCCGGGTCACAGCTGAAAATCAGCGTCCTGCATATAATGCAGGACATAATGCTGAGCTGTACACCCATTTGGGGTGGTGTCACAGATGAAAATGTATATTTGTATACTTTGTTTTTATCTGTGACACCAACAACAAATAAATACATTTTCTTTCTTTCTTTCTTTCTTTCTATTGACTAGCATTCCACACACATTTAGGCGCCGTTCATTGTCAACGCTCGTGCGATGGTGCGTGCGTCCGACGACAATGATCGCGCGATGCGTTCAAACATACTGTGTTCTACTGAATGTTCTACTGAACGTCCTATTGAAGATCGCGCGCTCATGCGATGCGGTCATATTGTCTTTCATCGAACGATGAAATCACATCGCATCGTCGCGCGAGCGATGACAATAGGACAGCGCGGCGCACACTAGGGCGAACGGGTCGATTTCACCTCGAAATTCAATAACTTTTAAACTATTAGGAATATTGAGATGAAAATTGATATCATACTAGATGAATAATTACAGTTTTATATTTTGTAAAGATTTTTTTTATTTTTGGAACAGAAATATATAAATTTACGTAATAAAAACACAGTTGGCAATTAATTGCAATATATTCATAATATCGTTTGTTCTATTTACGTAAATAATTTATAAATACATGTTTATTTATACATAAAATAAAAACCGTGCATTAAAATACTTAAAAAATAATAAAAACAACGTGATATGTATTTAGTTGCCGATTATGGCATGCCAGTTGAAGCTATAATAATAAAAATTAATTAACATCCTTTTAATCCTGAACTGTTAGCAGAAATGCTTTTGCTTCTTTCAATTCCATAATTTATTTACCTTAGAACTACTCATACTAGAAATACAACATCCTCATTTGTCGATGATCGTGAGCACTTTCTCGCATGATGTAAGTGGATAGATTTGTAATCTCTGTTTCTCCTTTCTTGGCCATCTTCTGAAAGCTGTCTCACTAGTAAGAAAGAATACTATTTTATAATATTTTCTCCGTGAATTAAAACTTTATGCACAGAAGAAGGCATGTAGTATCAGTCATATTCTTGTAGGTACATGAAATTCTGCTAAAGCCCTTGTGTAGTCACCAAATAAGTTTGAATCTATTGGTTTCCGCTTAGAATGAAAAATTCTTTAGTCAGTTCTTCTTTAATTTCAGTTATATTAGCAGCACAATGCATATTTAATTTAGCAAACCAACCTTCTTGCATTTTCCATGGTTGGAATTTCCGCTTCCTTGACGGAGACATTTCTTTTTTTTATTTACGTGTAATCTATCTATGTGTTAAGTACATGTAAAAATTATGATAATTGTAAGAAAAATAAATGTTATGATTTACATGTTCACCACAAAAACCGTTCTCACGATATGTTTTTGCTTATAATGTAACTAGCGCACATTAATATAATAAGTGCTTATTTATTTGAATTCAAAATTTTTACGAGTGAAGTTCTGGGTGCTAGCTAGTGTCAGAATAATAACTCAGAAATATAATAAAACTTTAAATATGAAAACTTAAATTTTAAGAATGGAACAATTTACGCAGGAAATTAAATGTTAATATTTTCATACTGCCGTTCCATAGTAAAATGCTGATTTTTCAAAATGGGGCAAATTAAAGCAGCCAATTATTATATTTTCTTAAAGTACATTAATTACCTAATAAGAATACCATTATATCCAACCTTCGGCAAAATTCGCAAATTGTTAAAAGTCTAGCGAAACATTTTATATGCACTAAATTCGGTGACATTAATTCCCAATTTAATTTTATATATTTCCCACTTGAAATTTATTACAATTAGCTCTTAATTATTTAAATGGATTGTTAACAAAGCAAATAAAATTAAATAATCCTTAAAATCATGACTAAAAATTTTTTTAATAATATTCTAAGTTTCACTTAAAATTACGTATCAAAATAGTTGACTAAGAACACTCAAGTTTGAGGTGTCATAATAAATTAACAGAAAGACTAGTAAAAAAAAAGTCTACGGAACTCATAAATATAGGCTTTTAGGAATCAGGAACAATAGTTGTTTTGTTTGTGTGAGACTATTGGAAAAATTGAATTTCGAGGCGATATTAGCCCGTCCGCCCCATAGTGCGGCGCCTCAGTTCGTGACATCTCTTGCGGATTGAAATATGCGCAAAATATGAAATCATTCTCTATATTATCTAACTAGCTGTGCCCGCGACTTCGATCGCGTATAATAGTGACTTTTCGGGCAGCATATACTCTGTACGTTAAAAATGTTTTTAGGGTTCCGTAGCCAAATGGCAAAAAACGGAACCCTTATAGATTTTGAAAGTCTGTTGAAAAAGGAGCCTATGATAATCCTTGGTTAATCCTCTACTTGTCTGTGTAAAATAGATTCAGCCGTTCCGAAGATTAGCCCATTCAAACAGACAGACAAACAAAAAAATTTAATTTGTGATTCAGTTATGGTACAGTTCAAATAACCATATGAGCTTAATTTGAGGTAGTTATTTCGAAATTACAGACAAACACTTCAATTTTATTTACTGATGAGTACAGATAATAATTATACCTATATATTATTACAGTAAGTATAGAAGTACAGATAAACGTTGAGAACTTTCATTTTCTGGGATAAACCACCCTTATTCACAAGCGTTACTATGAGGTCTCATAGTGCGCTCGAACGCACAGTGTCCGTTCCACCAATGAGATGACTGTATCACGTCAATTTACAATGATCTGATTGGTGGAACCTACACTATGCGTTCGAGCGCACTATGAGACCTCATAGTAACGTTTGTGAATACGGCCGTAAGTCTGTTACCGAGATGCAAGCTAATCTCTAAATAGTATACCAAGTATTGGCTAAGAAAATGGGCCGTGTAAAGATTACAGATAGATAGACAGACAGACACATTCACAGAACTCCAAATATATATACTAAGGACACACTACTTATAGCATTTATAATATTAATATGGATGGATAGAGAGTTCCCCGCCCTTTACTTTTCTCTATTAAAAGTTGCTTTAAAACATATTTTTTTGTCATGGCGGAGCTCGTTAATTCTTTTCGCTTAAAATACCTACTTGAAAATCGAAAATGGCATTTTTGCGTATACGTAAATTTTATTACGAAGCCCTTGGTTCATACCAAGCATCAATATGTATTTTTCAGCTTTGGTTTACCTTAAAAAATTAGGTAGTTAGTCGACTTACCAGACTCAGGTATCATTCAATACCAAAATACTTGTGTTTAAATTAAGTAAATGGTTAATTCGGTAATAATAAAGTGTTGGGATAGTCAGTAAATAAAAAAACACTGTTTTAAGGATATGTTTAATGTCATTTAAACACTCTAACCGCGGGTTAACGGCACGGGTCTAACCCGTGTTAGTTTAATGAAAGCGAAGAACTACATAATACTACAAGAAGGACCGGCGGTTTTGGAGTGCCATATGCTGATTTAGGCGTAAATGAAGATATCATAGTTGATATCATGCCCAGAGTCGCTCGCCATACGCAGTGTCACGTAGTTGAAGCCGAGACCGCCTTCTGTCACGTTGACGGTGGCATGTGATATGAATGTGTTCTTGTCGTAGGCGAGGATACCCTGAAACATTAATGAACGTTAACAATTGGGGTGTAGCGGTTGCCACATTCACAAGCAGATGTCGCTTCTAAATTCAATCAATCAACAAACGCTTGAACACGAACCCAAGCCTGATTACTCACGACGTACGCACTAGATGGCAGCATGGGTAGCTTAATCGTAAAGCTCATTTAGCACACGCAACTTTGAATCGCATTGACGGAGCGTTTATCTATCTGCTCTATATATTGAAGTTTCAATGTACAACCGTCGGCCCAGCTGACGCCCCAAGCACGATACAGCTCGGTGGGAAATTGCCCTATTGGTACGGTCGAGCACACGGACACCGCTTTCGTACAGGGGTAACCGTTATCGCCTAGAGCTGGACAGGAAACGTCACCTATCAAAGGGAGGACGGGGGACGCTGGAGCCGAAAACTCCTGAAGTAGCACTGCGCACTAGATGCAGAAGCATCAGCCGCTAAATACCTACTCGATAATTATGATGATGGCTGAGATCTATAGCGCACTTTGACTTTGCTTAGACTCAAGTTTCCTATTTTCCGATTTACGGAAATCACTTCACATCAGGTGACCCGCCTGCTCGTTTGCTCGCTATTTTTTATTTAAATACAACACGACCTATTCAATGATTAGTATTCAATTAGAATACTTTTATCAGGGGAAAAAATGGGTGTGATCCATCAGTTTTTTTAATCGGATGGCAGATTTAAGGTGAACGCACACTTATCCAAGTCGAATCCTACGAAGTCCGACTCTTCGACGCGCAGAAGTGTACATGAGATTACATACCTACAGAATTCTAAAATTGGTTTCGCTCGATTCGGATAGTGCGTTCAGCTACAGCCACATCTGAGACCATAGACAAAAGTTATTTTTTATCGAAAAGACTAATGGAATAGGCGATCGCTAATCGCAGGTAACTTTGTCTAGTAGTCGAACTAAGTCTTCTCTTTCGTTTAAGCGATAGCGAATGAAGAAATGGAATCGCTCAGAATCGAATGCCGTTTGTCTAGGCCCTCTGCGCGTCTTGAACGTGGATGCGAAACGCGATGGCTGATCGTCCACGACGCTAATCTATAGGTGCATGCACCTATAGATTAGATTAGCACATCTACGCGGCTGTTCTAGTGGCGTAGGTGTGCATGGTATGGTGCCATTAAATTTCGTGAGAGACGAGTGGCGACAGCCGCGCAGCATAATATGCGCCCGCTTCTAGTCGCTTGGTTCGCGCAGGTTTGGATGATGCTTTATTAATGGTAGAACCATACATTTCACTTGTCATGTCATTCGTGATTTAATTATATATAGGGTTTAGTACCTCAAAAGGAAAAAAGGAACCTTTATAGGATCACTCTATTGTCTGTCTGTCTGTCCGTCTGTCGTGTCTGTCAAGAAAACCTATGGGGTCCTTCCAGAGTTGACCTAGAATCATAAAATTTGTCAGGTAAGTAGGTCTTATAGCACAAGTAAAGGAAAAAATCCGAAAACCGTTTTGTGGTTACATCACACAAAAAAAAATTAAAGTGATGTTTTAGTACTAAAGCACCATCTATATAATATTTACTAAATCGCATATTGATGGCGCTGTAGTCATTATTTTGCAGTATCACACTAATATTATAAAGGCGAAAGTTTGTATGTGTGTGTGTGTGTATGTTTGTTACTCCTTCACGCAAAAACTACTGGACGGATTTGGCTGAAATTTGGAATGGAGATAGATAATATCCTGGATTAGCACATAGGCTACTTTTTATCCCGCAAAATCAAAGAGTTCCCACGGGATTTCGAAAAATCTAAATCCACGCGGGCGAAGTCGCGGGCATCGGCTAGTTGCATATAAAAATGTTGAAATATTTTGTACAATAGTACGGAACCTTTCGTATGGGAGCCCGACTCGCACTTGAACTGGTATTTTAATTTACACAAATTACTGTGCATGAGAGGTTGATGAAAGATAAATAAATAAAGTTTAGTATACCTGAATAGCCCGCCCGTAGAATGAGTAAGGCATGCGGAATCTCAAGTCTTCAACCCTTTTCTCGAAGAAACGTGAGAAGTATCTCTTATTTTCATGGAACACCTCCTGCCTCTGGACGTTGGTGCCCAAGAATGTATGCTTGCATTCTGTTATTACAACCGCCGCTACCAGAGCCGCCAAGAACAAGTATAGTCTCATTTTGAAAAACAGGATCGAAAGAAATCGGTTTAGAAATGAACGTTCGATTTTTACTCGAAAATTAAATGTGGAGTTTGGGGGAAATCAGTTCTTTTTTATATGGTTTTTGGGTGAGATAAAAATAATTGTGTGCGAATGCTGGAAATAAAGTTTGATACGGATACATAAAGTCTGGTTCCGTACTCCATATTGTGTGTATGTCTGTGTGTATTTTTGTTACTCCTTCACGCAAAAACTACTAGACGGATTCGGCTGAAATTTGGAATGGAGATAGTAATATCTTGGATTAGGACATAGGCTACTTTTTATCCCGGAAAATGAAAAAGTTTCCACGGGATATCGAAAAACCTAAATCCACGCGGACGAAGTCGCGGGCATCAGCTAGTGGAACAATAAAGACTTCTCTATTTGCATCGGGGATTAAAAATAAGTAGGGACGTAATATTTTTTTCAAGGACCAAAATAAATCTCCATCGGAGAAAATCTACAAGGTACACTAAAATCTAATCATTATATTTAACCCTGCAAGATTATAACAAAATTAATTATTATAGTTTGACGTACCCATATTGATTTATTTTTATCCTATTAATAGCTGCCTTTTTAATTATTATTTTTGTTAATTAAAATGGGTATTATGATAACGCTTGGGCCATAACCGCAATTTGTTTAATTGACATATACATACAAAATACACACATCGTTAAATAGTTAAACACATACATAAGCATACATAGTTAAATACATATAAGCATGTATATACACTGAAACATACATATATATAGTTTTCGCGACTTGCAACTTCCGCATCCGCGTGACTATCCGCATTAATTATTATTATTGTAGATGCAGATGTGGATGCCCAAATCAATGCGTAAGCTTCGCAATTGCGGGTGAGGATGCGAATATCGGAAACATCGCTAGTCTACTAGTACAAATATACATACATAGTAAAATAGTTAATTATATACAAACATACATAGTTAAATACTTACAAACATACAATCATAGTTAAATATATTCATGATCATAAATAGTCTGTCATACGCGAACAAAAAGTTTTACTTCAAAAAAAATAACACGACTCCATTCTTTCTGTATTCCAATTGTACGATATTTTTGCGGCACATATTTAATCATAGCAAAATTAAAAATATACCCAGCTTATGCGTTAAATTAAATGAGAAAACGATATACTTACGAGTGAAATGTTATTCCATCTTTTTTTTGATGGATTTCCGTACGGTTTTTGCAAGATTTGACCGCACATGACGGCATTTTTGACAGTCAAAAACACGAGCGATACGATAAAGCGTGTGCGGCCGACTGATGACATGGTCCAGAGACTTTTGTCAATTCTCTGGAACTTGTGAGTGCATTTTTTTTCTTTGATGGGCCCATCTCTACATATCTATGACCTGAATAGGCCGATGCCCGTTGAAATAGAACATTTGAGCCCGTACAGTTTCATGGTAAATATCCTATTTGATAATGTTGGTTCCCATGAATGCATGCTTGCATTCTATAATTACAACCGCAGCTACCAGAGCCGACAAGAACCAAGTACAGCTTCATTTTGAAAAATGGAGTCGAAGGAAATCGGTTTAGAAATCAATGTTTAATTATTACTCGAATGTAGAGTTTGGGGGTTCTTTCAATTCTTTTTTACATGTTTTTTTGGGTGAGATAAAAATAATTGTGGGTAAATGCTGGATGTTAAGTTTGATACGGATACATATAGTCTGGTTCCGTACTCCATGTTAATGCGCATTTTATTTATTTTACTTTATTTTTATTTTGTTCTATTTCGGTACACCAACAGCAAGTACACAAAGCAATTTTAAAAAAAAGCAACAGAAAAATACATAGTCTTTTTCTGTGTGATACGCCACTTAGGTAATAGAACATACCTCTTTTATACAAGTGTAAATAAAAAATTTATTACACCCCCGACAAGTGAAGGTAACTAGGTACAGTAACTAGAAAAGAGCTGATAACTTTCAAACGGCTGAATCGATTTTCTTGGACTCTTCCGCGCCTACGATCCAAAGTATCTGAGTTCTCCAAAACCTTGTCCAAAACGTCATTTTCAAATAAATAATTATGTATCTAGACAACTTCCATCTTGACAGCTTGACATTTGTCAATTACCATAATATTATGAACCTAACGGTTATCTAACCTTCTTTTCTACAAGAAAACTAGAAAAGAGCTGATAACTTTTAAACGGCTGAAACAATTTTTTTGGATTATAGCTAAGAACACTTTCGATCAAGTCACCTTCCAAACAAAAAAAAGTATATTAAAATCGGTTCATTCGTTTAGGCGCTACGATGCCACAGACAGATACACAGATACACAGATACACATATACACAGATACACACGTCAAACTTATAACACCCCTCTTTTTGGGTCGGGGGTTAAAAATAAGAATGACCGATCACATTTTAATACATAATAATGTCAAAAAATATTACTCTGAAGGAGTAATGGAAACAAAAGTAAAATCTGTTAGTACCTAAGAATAATGATAAATAACTTATTCTACTAATTTTATAAATAAAAACAAAAATAATATTACCTACATAAAATATTTAAACACAATCGAAAACAGCTAGATACTAAAACTGAAACAGAAACTGGCCAATTAATCTCTAAAAGCAGATAATAAATAATTGATTTGATGTCGTCTATCTATTGGTGGATGTAATTTCGTATTATTTTTAAATACGAAAAGAGAAATCTTCTTGGGAACACCCGACCCAAAAAGAGGGGTGCTATAAGTTTGACGTGTATCTGTGTATCTATGTATCTTTGTATCTGTCTGTGGCATCGTAGCTCCTAAACTAATGAACCGATTTTAATTTAGTTTGTTTTTGTTTGAAAGGTGGCTTGATCGAGAGTGTTCTTAGCTATAATCCAAGAAAATCGGTTCAGCCTTTTGAAAGTTATCAGCTCTTTTCTAGTTACTGTAACCTTCACTTCTCGGGGTTGTCATAAATTTTTAATTTACACTTGTTTGATTAATTATTAAAATCAACTTACAAAGCCTTCTCGGGGTTGTCATAAATTTTTAATTTACACTTGTTTGATTAATTATTAAAATCAACTTACAAAGCCTTCTATCACAAAATATTATAAATTAGCATTTAAAATGTATCCATCCGAATTCCGGTTGAGTGCTATGAATGTTATGATGCACTGTCCTCTACCTATTCTAGTAGGTACGCTAGACCTGCAATTGCCGTCCTGTTTTTTAGGTACATAGTTTTTTTTCAGGGACCAAAATAAGTGTCTATTGGAGAAAATCTACGAGGTACATTAAAATCTAATCATTATATTAAAACCATGCAAGATTATAACAAAATTAAATATATTATAGTTTGACGTACCTATATTGATTAATTTTTATCCTATTATGTATCTAATTAGGCACCTACCTAATTATTATTATTACCTATCCAATTATTATTTTAGTTAATTAAAATGAGTATTATGATAACACTTGGACCGCAATTTGTTAATTAATCGATAGTCAAAATGTAATAACTGTAAATCAAAGGCATTGGTCTACAATGTCGCTCTTTACTATACAGCTGTGCTTTGGTGTTGCAAATATATTTTTTTACTATGATCCCATTTTTCTGAAAAACTACTCAGTCAATTTGGGTAATAATAAAACAAGCATTAAGAATTTTATTTGTCGACGACACCAACCATTTAAATTAATTGCTGAGCAATGAGAATCGTAGTTACATAATAGTAGTAAACTAATTCACATTTTTTGTATAGAATACCTATAGCGTTAAATATAAGACCTATCTACCTGCCTTTCATGATTCTAGGTCAACGGGAAGTACCCGATAGGTTTTCTTGACAGACGCGACAGACGGACAGACAGACATACAACAATGTGATCCCAACAGTGTTTTTTTCCTTTTGAGGTACGGAACCTTAAAAATGGTTGTTAAATAAAACCTTTATAGTTTTCATAAGAAAATAAAAAATCACTTTTGTAGGTAAATAAGCATATTTATTAAAGCACTTAAGTCATTAAAAATTTAGGCACACCATCCACGAGTCGTAAGCGGTAGAAACAGGTCAAACTAGTGTTAATTGAATAAATGCGACGAACTAATAAAGCTAGGACCGCCAGACCTTACTTATTTTTGAGAAACAAATCGTGTAGAACAGAGTAGTGTTAGTGTGTACAAGCGACGGGTCTGCCCGCGAAATTCAAATTTAATTTGAGTTTCTGCAATCTGTAAACTAATATGGCAAAGTAGGCTCATGGTATTCTAATTCCGCCAATGGCAGTATCATCTTCACAGGTTTACATAAAGATCTTTACTTGAAAGTGATCAGTTTAAGAAATTAGTCAAAATAATGAGTTTGACGTGAGTTACTCACAAATTAGTCGATACTACAGCAAATTTTTTAAACTGGACCCTTTCAAGTAAAGATTTTATATAAACACGTGGAGATGATACTGCTATTGGCGCGATTCGAATACCATAAGCTTACTTTGTCGTATGAGTTTACAAATTGCGAAATACCAAATTAAATTTGAATTTCACGGGCAGAGCCGTCACTTGCCCCTTAACATACGCATATCGAGTTCAAGAACATCGTGTAGATACCTACCTAATGTTTTTTACATACCCTCAGCAGCTGATATCTTTAAATTGACGGTCGGCACAAGTTACCAAATATGCGTACATCAAAAGTACACATTACTCTAGCCCACAAAGGTTTCTTAGAAAATAAGTAACGTCTGGCGGCACTGGGATCTTGGACCATCGCTCCGCTGCGTACAAATTCATAGAAAATAGAAAATGTAGGTATAGGAACTACAGTGTCGCTGGCGGTCGGCGGCGCGGTTGCTTGTCGGGTCACTTGTCCCGGTCGCTTGTCGCGGTCGCTTGTCGCTGTCGCCAGTCGCTGCCGCTCGCCACCGGTCTCGCAAGTAGTCTACCTTTATTCTTCAAGGAGGAGCAGCAGGCGTGGTGTGCCAAACGCTGATTTAGGCGTAGATGTAGACATCGTAGTCGATCTCACCGCTAATTTCGCTGACAAAACGCAGTGCCATGTAGTTGTATCCAATACCACCACTACTGTGAACCAAGGCTTTAGCGCTTGAATTGGTATTGTCTAAGGCGAGGAAACCCTGGAAAAAGGATTTAAACATTTTTGTATGGACCTTGCATATCGAAGTTTTTTCAAAATGGCGGACTTGTTGAAATGCTAATCGGGGAGGGAACGCCTCGCAGACTCGCACAGCCCCCGCGCTAACCCACTGAGAGTGACGTGCGGTGTAGGCCATCCCTCCGCCTCATACCCCGATTGCCATCTCAACCTGTCGCGGACTATAGGTTCAATGCTCATGATTATGAGGATTAACAAGCGGGCAACCGACATTTTAATATCACTTCGGAAGTCGTTGTCATCGTCCGACGACCTACCTAGCGCAGTGATCTTCTAAGTGACGTCCAGGGTTCGACTCTTGGCACGGGCAGTTTGGTAATTTAAATTTTCTAAATTGTCTTTGGTGTGGACGGGTGGGAACAGGGGTATGGCTGTAATGAAACTGCCATATGCCTTCCAAGTTAGCCCGCTTCCATCTTAGAATGCACCATCACTTACCATCAGGTGAAATCGCAGTCAAGGGTTAAAACTATTAAAAAGTCCTACAGTCCCGGACAGGTCACTATCAATTTATTTTACGTAAGGGAATCACACTTATTTTAGGCGAAAGTTTGTAAGTAGGTGTGTGCATGCTTGTTACTCTTTCACGCTTGGCCGTAGCCGGGGGGGGGGGGGGGGGGGGGGGGGGTTTGGGGGTTCAACCCCAAATGGCTACGTTGACTGTTGTAACGTGCTCGATGCTTTACAGTTAGTTTACCTGAATAGTCCGCAAGGCGAATTCCTCAGGCAAGTCGAATTTCACCAACTCAACGCGTTTTATAGCTGTTCTTTCGGGCTCGTATTTCAAGTTACGATGTATCACCAATTCCTTGTCCACGTTGGTTCCCCTGAATGTATGCTTGCATTCGGTTCCTACAACCGCTGCTACCAGAGCCGCCAAGAATAAGTACAGTCTCATTTTGAAAAACGGGGAGAAGAATTAATTTCGATATAAAATCAACGTCCTATTTTACTCGGAAGTTAAATGAAGAGTTTTGGGGAATAAATTCTTTTGTAAGATTTTTTGCCTGAGATAAGTATAATAACGGTTGGTTATGTAGAAGCTAAAGTTTGATACGGTATTAAGATGTATGGTTCCGTAGTCCTTATTTTAATTCCCTGTATTGTAACTGACGCTTTTCCAATATTTAGGTACATCCAGTTCGGTAGAACACTAAAGAGGTCGCAGTAACTATCAAAATGTATAAAATAGAAAAATCATGAAAAAATACGTTATCTAGTAGCCACCTAATATTTTTCCCTTTTTTGATTTGGCGCTAACTTCAAAAACAATATAAGTTATGATTTTTCGTTCATTGGTTTATCTAAATTAGTTTGAAGTAAGTAGATAGGTAGGTACGTAATTCAAAAATTATTTTTCTTTTGAAGTCTGGTCACTTTTTTTTACTTTTGCTTTAAGCTCGTGCCTCAGTTTCTCGCGGCTTAGGAGTGCAGTTATCCGAAGCATTATGTTTGAGGAGTTGAGACTCGAGGTTCAATCATGAAGTCGTTGCTTGCTATTTAAGTACAATAAATTACCATCAACAAGTGCTGAACCTCCATAACTTAGACGGGTCGTAAGCCCGTAACCATGCAGCATATGCACAGTTCACGGTAGTTAAGGAACTTCTAACAAAATTTCGAGGCTTCGACGTCAGTGGCAGGCGTCAAATGTTACATGTTACATTTGACGCAGGGAGCCCTAAAGTAGCCTAATATTTCATATATCAATGATCGAACCGTATGGGTTTGGACTTGAAGTTCGGAGACATCAAAGCTAAAGAGGATGAAAATAATGTTCACCCAGAAACATTATCACCTAAACTAAAATGAATAAGAAAGGTAAAAGCACTCAAGTCATCGATCGTGTTTGGTTATGACTTTACGATGCGACAGACAGATAGACAGAACGACGATTAGTCATAGTTATGATAACACTTCTCCGTCTTCGTTGGGGGGTTGAAATAATAGTGTTACGCAGACTTATATTGTCCGGAAACAAAATTAGGTCCATTTGGAAAAATCTACAAGGCACTCTAAAATCCACCTAATCATCTTATGACCTTCAAGGTTAGCTAAATAATAGATATATTTTATTGTAGTTATGTAAGTTCATTTATTTTTGCTATCATACCACAAAATAATATAATTATTGTACTATCCATACTAATATTATAAATGCGAAAGTGTGTCTGTCTGTCTGTCTGCCTGTCTGTCTGTCTATCTGTCTGTCTGTCTGTCTGTCTGTCTGTCTGTCTGTCTGTCTGTCTGCTACGTTTTCACGGCCCAACCGCTGAACCGATTTTAATCTTTGGTACAGACTTGGGATACATCCCGGGGAAGGACATAGGCTACTTTTTATCCCGGAAAATCAAAGAGTTCCTACGTGATTTAAAAAAACCGAAATCCACGCGGGCGAAGCCGTGGGCATTCCCTAGTAGGTAATATAATTATTGTACTATACTAACATTACAAATGCGAAAGTGTGTTTGTTTGTCTTTCAATCACACCGCAACGGAGCAACGGATCTGCGCGATGTTTTGAGTGCATATAGTTGAGGAGCTGGAGAATGACATATCCTGCATTTCATCCCGAAAAATTATAGAGTTCCCACGGGATTGTAAGAACCTAAATCCACGCGGGTGAAGTCGCGGGTATCAGCTAGTATGTGAAATCGTTGTGGAGTCCGGATTTTTTTTAGTTTTTGCCTGTCTGTCTATCTGTGCTTGCTTCAGACACGCTGAAATTGCTAAACGGATTTGATACGGATACCTAATACCTATCTCTGGGTTAACATAGGATAGGATCTGGTAGTTTTTATCTTGGAAAATTATACACGCTGAAATTTTAATGGTTGTTTTCCCGAAGCGAACTGAATTCTTCATGGTATTACAATCGATTTATAAATATGAATAATTGTTAGGTCCAAAATGCCAAATTTACAATCAAGAAAAACGAAACTGTAAAAAGGCTGCGAACCAATAGTAATACCGCGTGCGGGCAGACTAGTAGGCATTATATTATTAACCCCCGACCCAAAAAGAGGGGTGTTATAAGTTTGACGTGTGTATCTGTGTATCTGTGTGTCTGTGTATCTGTGTATCTGTCTGTGGCACCGTAGCGCCTAAACTAATGAACCGATTTTAATTTAGTTTTTTTTGTTTGAAAGGTGGCTTGATCGAGAGTGTTCTTAGCTATAATCCAAGAAAATCGGTTCAGCCGTTTGAAAGTTATCAGCTCTTTTCTAGTTACTGTAACCTTCACTTGTCGGGGGTGTTTTAAATTTTTAATTTACACTTGTTATTATGGCGTATCAATGTATCGTCGTACGGGTGAGAGCTAATTTTGCTCTTTAACAAAACATTTTTATTTTTTAAGTTTAACTAAATATTTTATTTTATTTCGATAGTAACTACTACTAAGTGCAGTTCAATACAATTTCATCAATCATTTAGGACATTAACACACGGGGAAGTTTTATAATAGTATTCTTATAATAATTATGTACCTAACACATTATCTTGTCTATATAATATGTACCTACTATGTAGGTATATGCGTAGTCCGCATGCGAAACCGGTGCGGCTCAACTAGTATAGGAAGATAAACTAAAATCAAAATAAAAAATATGTAATGTTATTAAGATAACACTTGAACCATAATTGCAATATTATTATCAATTAGATAGCCAAAATACAAAACAGTTACCTACCTAATTTACCTACACGTTCGTTATTCTTTCTCGAAAACATCACGGAAACTTTCTACGAAATATAGCCAATTACAAAAATCTTTAAATAATTGATCATATATTTTCTGTAGTTGATTTCCCTATAATAAATAAATAATATTATAAAGGCGAAAGTTAGTTTGTGTGTGTGTGTGTGTGTGTGTGTATGTTTGTTACTCCTTCACGCAAAAACTACTGGACTGATTTGGCTGAAATTTGGAATGAAGATAGATAATATCCTGGATTAGCACATAGGCTACTTTTTATCCCGGAAAATCAAAGAGTTCCCATGGCATTTCGAAAAACCTTAATCCACGCGGGCGAAGTCGCGGGCATCGGCTAGTAATAAATAAAATAAAATACGAGTGTTTCATTTCCAAGTTCAAACACGCAATCTTACACCTTCACTAGATTTCAGATAATAATTTTAAGGCTGTATAATATTACATAATAGTATATAAGTATGCTTGTAGGCTGAAACATGATCCATATAGGTCAAGTTCCATCGAGAATCCTTTGGTCTGGCGCTTCTGTCGGCTCAACATCAAGAGGGCGTCAAATTGCTACATCCGGCGCTCACCGGAAGTGCCTCACAGCCTTATATCCACTTCGCAGCATCCTCCCTGAGTGTGTTTTTGATAAAAATGAGTGTGTTCTCTTAGAAATTGAGATACCTAAGTGCCCTACTTTTGGTTTAAAGATCGAGTGGCGTGTAATAATAAGAAAAGGAACAAGCTAAAGTTCTTTTTTAGGGTTCCGTATTGGTTTCGTACCTCAAAAGAAAAAAAGGAACCCTTGCAGGATTACTTCATTGTCGTTGAAAATTTCATCTCTCTACCTATTACGGTTCACGAGATACAGCCCGATGACAGACGGATGGACAGCAGAGGCTTAGTAATAGGGTCCAAACTAAACTATCATCTCTACATGATAAACTTTCGTCCCCTATTTACAGCTCGTTCACACAGGCTGCGTAAGCGGAGACGTAGCGCGTACCATTGCGTTGTAATGTATGAAACAGTATGAAACATAGCACACCGTGCTGCATACGCAATTGGTGTGAATCAGCCTTTAAGCACCTTAGCGTTGGAATTTTCAAAAAATCTCACCTACTTATAAGTCCTACCAACCTACCTATCCTACCTATGAGCTAAGAGTCTATTAGGTATTTATCTGGGACCTTCATTATTTAGAGAGACCTTCATTATTTAGAGATACGTCATTATTAGACTTTCCTACTACAACTCATTAGGTATTTACGAGTACCTACCTACCATAAAACTATTCATAGCACAGAATATTATTATTTTATTACCATAGAGTAGAGACGATTCATAGTCGAAATCTTGAAATTATTTTGGTGTATTAACTGTTAAGTATTAGGTATTAAAAAAGTACCTAGGTACATAAGCTCATAATTTGAATCTCTTAGTATGGATTAGTATATCTTCACCGCCCCTTTTCGCTTTATCAGTTTTTTTCGTTGATTCCACTGAAAATAAAACAAATAGCAATATTACATTATCTACATGTTGCTTTTTGCTATTCATGTTTTGTAAGGCACTCTTTTTTAGGGTTCCGTACCTCAAAAGGAAACACGGAACCCTTATAGGATCACTTTGTTGTCTGTCTGTCTGTCTGTCTGTCAAGAAACCTATAGGGTACTTCCCGTTGATCTAGAATCATGAAATTTGGCTGGTAGGTAGGTCTTATAGCACAAGTACAGGAATTAATCTGAAAACCCCGAATTTGTGGTTAAAAGTTAGCTTTTGCGATTGATTTTTATCATTTTATGTTAATGAACAAGTCCCGTTACCACTGCACTTACCCATGTTTTCTCCAGTAGGCAAATAATTCTTCTTAGACAACTTTTTCAAAAGCCTTTTATTCGACTTATAAAATCTCGCTAATTTCTTTGAACCCAACTTTAGAGCTAGTTCAAACTGATTCAGCCGACTTCTCAGCTTCCTATGAGCCATTATGATTCTACTCCATATTTTATTTGCATGACTGGCGTTACGTAAAGATGAGTCGTCCAAATATCTAAAAAAAAAAATACAGAATATTAAAAAAATAAGGATAATTTACTAGAATTTTAAGAACTTAATTGAGGCGTTATAGTTGAGCCATTATGAACGTGCGTTACAAATATTTGTAATTAGGTACCTACACTCATAAGGTTGTGAGAATGCCGCTGAAGTCGTTATTGATAAAGAGATGCCATTCGGTGAATACCCAACAGTGGCTATTACTAGTACTTGTTACCTAGTACTTACTAGGTAACAAGGAACATGATACTACTCAGATATTAATATTATAAATGTGGAAGTGTGTCTGTCTGTCTGTCTATCTGCTTCCCTTTCACGGCCCAACAGATTAACCGATTTTGATGGATACAACGTTAGCTTACATCTCGGGGAAAGACATTAGGCTACTTTTTATCCCGGAAAATCAAAGAGTTCCCACGGGATTTAAAAAAAACTTAAATCCACGCAGACTAAGTCCAAGGGTATCATTTTTTAAGTAAGCTGTCCATACTACCATAGTAGATATCTTTCTTATTACAAGTAGCTACATAAAATGAAACTTACAAGAATATTTTCCAAGAGAGCTCAAGCGGCAATGATGAAACGGCATCACTTTGTGTTTTTTCGAACAATTTAGAGCCAAAAATAAAAATTCCTTCATACATCACGGATTATTGGGTATCACAAAATATTAAGGTATATACGGGTACTTTACGTAGCTACTTTAGGTACCTGTAAAGCATAGAATATACTACTCTCTTACGATGTAAAGTCATGCCTGCAGGTTCTCTAAAAAAAAAAAATTGAATGTGGGTAAATTGCCAGAAGAAAGAATGACGTTCCTATTTATTTTGGAACCAAATCATTTTATTCGTACATTGCTAAAGTTTACCTGATTTATTTATTTACTCTCTTATTTTATATAATTACTTTTATGCGTAAAACCAACCGGCAACCAATTTTTAGAAGAATTGCGTCTAAAAACTACCAAAATTGTAGTAATTCTTAAAACGTAAGCTGGCAACACCGGCCAAATCAACAAGCGGCCGTGCTTCGTTCGACTTTTTGCAAAACTGCAAAATAATTGTTTCTTCAATTAATTTCTTACCTTTTCATTAACAGTTATCTTTCTCGATTCATAAACTTTCGTATTGATTCGCTGTTATTGTCTTACGTACGGAGTTTTTACCGTTTTTCGTCCCATTAAAAGTGACAGATGTTTCTGTGCTAAAACGCGCCAGTTTTTGATCAGTTGAAGTGCAGCTTCTCATAAAAATGGAAGAACCTAATAATGAACTTATCGACATTGAACCAGCATCAGAAGGAACAGGTAAAGGTACTTTCTTTTATTGTTATCTTAGCAGATAATCGGTATAGTTTGTATAACCCGACATATTTATGAAGTCTGACAGGTTACTAGGAGGGCGATATATAATCAGTTTATTAAGTGTTTCTAAGTGAAATTCGTTTAATTTCTATTAAATAATGAACACAATAAACGTTTTTGCAACTAAAACAACTCTAGCGATATCGAGTTTTTATGTAATACTGTTATTGCAACTGTAATTAGACTGACGTACTTTGCCATTTTTAGTTGGTCGGTTATACATCAATCCAAACATCAATACACTTTGCAAAATAGAAATGCACACAACTTATCTATTTTTTCTTCACATTTCGAACCTGTAACAAGTTATTAGGTATAAGAATTATGCCTGTGATACTATTATTTCATTTTGAAATTTACTATTGTTTTATCAAAAACTAGTCCTTAATGTAAGCGGATAAGATACAAATTGCTAAAAACGTCTAGTGTTGATAGGTTATAGAGAAAGTGCGAGGGGTTAGGATGATAATAGAAAACAATGGCTATGTTATTAATTTATACTAATTAATTAATCAATGACGATGTACATTATTTCTCTCATTTAAAAAGAACAAGAACAGTTTTAAGTAAATACTATAATTATAATGTTTTATAAACAATTCAATGCAGTACTTGTGTAGTATCATTCAGATAACTGGAATATTCCTCACACTACTATATACATTATACATACATGCAACAAAAAACTAGATAAGTATTTTATCATAAATAATAACTTCAATGCCTTGTAACAGTCATACCTACATACAAACATTACGTGCGACATGAATAAAAAACTAATTTAAGTAAAACGTGCAAAATTGAAAAGTTGAAAACCTGCTCCTATTACGACATTGGTTAAAATAAAATACTTTTTAAAAGTTAATTATTTCATGTTGTTCTTTGTGTTGACACTATGTTGTGTGAGACACAAACATTTAGTTCCGAGTAGGCTCACATAATGCTCACTGCTGCTATCAGCTCCAAAATAATGATAATTCAAGTTTCGTCAAAAACATGTTGGCCATAGCAAGTCCAGTGTAATTGAAGAGGTCAGTGGTGTATGTATACCCAGATGTTTGAGCTGAATGTTGAAGTATTAATTATTATCAGTCAGTTTTTACTTGTTTGTATTTAATTATACATAGATGATAGATGATGCCCGTGACTTTGTCCACATGGATATGGATTAAATATAAATATAAATAAGATATATAAGATAGTAAAGATATAATATAAGGTAGTAGATAAATAAGATAAGATATAAATATAATAATAATAAGATAAAAACTCCTGGAAACTCTTTGATTTTCCAGGATTAAAAGTAGTCTATGTGTTAATTCAGACCTAGTTATCTTCATTCCAAATTTCAGCTAAATTGGTTTGTTTATTATGGTCTAAAGGAGTTACAAACATACAAACATTTAGATTAAGTGAGATTAATTTGCTACTTCACATCTTTTTACCCGACTACAGCAAAGCCAAACAGAAGGCTAATGATTTTAGCAGTCTAGGTGCATCTATATTTGTTTCTAGGTGTGTTCCACCACACAAACTAAGCTACTGAGCTAATTTTGATAAATGATCATTCAATTTGTCATTATACTCTAGATGACAGAGACTACAATTACAAACAAAGTCAGTATGACAGACAACACAAGAAAAGTGGGGGTCTCTGATTTTTTCTTTGCTATTTGAGATATCAAATGAAAGGGGAAAAATTCTGAGTTCATAAACATAAACATAGTGCAATGTGAAATATACAGAGCAATAGAAAAACAATTGTAATAATTGTATTGTATACAAACTTTCAGTCTCAATAGCTCAACCGGTAAAGGAGTGGACTGAAAACCGAAAGGTCGACGGTTCAAACCCCGCCTGTTGCACTATTGTCGTACCTACTCCTTAGCACAAGCCTGACGCTTAGTTGGAGAGGAAAGGGGAATATTAGTCATTTAACATGGCTAATATTCTTTAAAAAAAAAAAACTAGTGCTATCTATCAGCAGTTCTCTGGTAGTAGTCAGGTGTTGTACTTTATTTTATTTATCTTGTGTTACAGAGAGTACTGTTCTAGCAGTGTCTGAAGTGTCCAGCACTTCAGGAACCAAGGATGTCTCCCAAAATCTTTTCCCCGAGAGTCCTGTGTATGAGCTGGAAGAAGATCCTACATTCCCAGAAGATAGTCTTGAGGTACATATTTGGTGTGGTACCTCCTATTCAGGAGATCGGGGTTCGATCTCAGACATGCATCTCTAACCGAAGTTATGTGTGTTGTAGACAAATATATCAATCGCTACTTATATTGCGGATGACTGCAGGGGGTGTGAAAGGAAATAGCATTTCCTTATCCTAATTTTATAGCTAAAAATTAAAAATTTAAAACCCTTGATAAGTGAAGGTTACAGTAACTAGAAAAGAGCTGATAACTTTTAAACGGCTGAATCAATTTTCTTGGATTATAGCTAAGAACACTCTCGATCAAGCCACCCTTCAAACAAAAAAACTAAATTTAAATCGGTTCATTAGTTTAGGAGCTATGATGCCACAGACAGATACACTTATAACACCCCTCTTTTTGGGTCCGGGGTTAGTAAAATTATCCTAATTTCTCTGCCGATTTGTTTTGGCGGCTTCTATGGCTAATTGTGATGTGTCTGTAGCCAGTCCTTGCACACGGTGCTCGTGAATTCTGCCGCGTCAGGTGTCACTTTCTGACTATAGCAACGCTAAGCAATCACGTCTAGCATTAGGGCCTGAATATGCCTGCGCAACACGCTTTAACGGTAAAAGAAAACTGAGGAAACCTGCATGTCTATGAGTTTTTCATAATGTTCTCTCAAAGGTGTGTGAAATCTTTCAATCCACACTTGGCAAGAGTGGCAGACTAAGGGCCGGCGCACATATGGCGGAGCGCAGCGCAGAGCATGCCCGCGAAGTTTTCTGATCGCGTGACACATTACACGAATTCCTACCAGAGATTACGCGAGCACGCGCGGGACTGCGCGCGGATGCGCGAGTATCCGCACGGATGCACAATTGATTATTATTATTAGATATTATTTCAATGAGGACAATGTCGATAATATTTTGTCTGTGAAAAATGCTCTGCGCTACGCTCCGCCATATGTGCGCCGGCCCTATGGCCTCATTCTGAGATGAATCCTGTCCTCAATAGTGGGCCGGCGATGGTGTTTCTATTTTATTTGAGACAAATTTTGAGGCAACTTTATGCATATAATTTGAAAAACTATAATATTTCAAATGTGTTTTGTTTGTATAGAAATATAGAAATATTGATTAGTTTTGCAAAATAATAATATAATACGTTTTGTATTGTTAATAATCATGCATCTCGCTTTTGAGTACATCCTGCCTCTAAATGTTGATTGAAATAGCATGCTCTCACATATTATGACCACCCACATCATCCATTACACTTTCCAGAGGAAAAGTTCATCACGATTTTTAGTCCAGTCAGATCTAGGTAGATATATATCCAATGATTATGTTTTAGTTTTAAGTTTTGGTACAAAATAATTAAACATATGTTTAAGTTTTTTGTAGGTACCTACAACTGAATTAGTGTAGTCGAATTTTTCATAAGTAGCTACCACATATTACTAAAACTAAAGATCTATATTGTCCATAGGTTGAAACAACTAAAGAAGAACAAAAACCTAAAGGTAAATTAATCATTACATTAGCTTTTAAATCTCTATTGAATCTTAAGAAATCATTTTTTTAAGTATACAATGTATTTCAGATGAACCTCAAGTAATACATACTAAAAGAAAGCTATCAGAAGAAGCCCCAGACAGTATTGCTAAGATTCAAAAACTAGATTTGGAGGATGAAGAAATCGCTGTAACAACCCAAACACTAGATGATGAAGTATCTTCAATAACGAGTGTAGCTAAACGCAAGTTACAAGATGAAATACCATCTGCCTCCCGCGTGCGGAGCCCGGGACGATCAAGTCCAAGAAAAGTCAAAAAACGAAGCAACAGTGCCGAGCTGACGCCCAAAACACCAAGGACACCAAAATCTCGTTCAGCCAGTGTAGATCTCACTAAAGGTCGTAGAACACCCAAACTCAAAGCACAATTACAATTGTTCAAACAGGAAATGGAAGAAAAAGATGTAGTAGTTATTTCTTCTAGCTCAAATCGTCCTAGCGTAGAATTTGTAGCAGAAATCCCTGCGCCCAAAATACCAGAAACAATCACAGAAGAAAGTAATACAGAGAACCTTGATGATTCGCAAAATTTCCATCTAGCATTATCCCCTACACCAGATGAAAATGAGAGTTCAAATGAAGACAAACCTAAAGTCATGAATTATAACAGTGAACCAGTGATTGTTAAAGACCGGGTAGAAATACTCGATTCTGGTAAAGTCCGCGAAACTAAAAGCGACGGATTTAACCACTCTGAACTTAATAATAAACTAAAAGATTATAGTGATAGTAAGACAGACTTAGAAACTACTGAAAGCGTATGTTCGGGTCTAGATAGTCCTGAAAACCCTCCCAGCGTTGCTTCAAAATTAATCACAAAATTATCGAACGGAAATTCCTCCACACCAACGGAAACAATCGACAAACATGGCGCAGATGATATTACTCCTGATATGACAAAGCTAAATGGTAATACTAAAAGGGGAAAGAATGAGTCATTCAGAGTCAGTAACACAACCACTCCCTCGACCATATCTCCCTTACAAAATGGTCATTCCTTACCAATACATACACCACAGATACCAGTTTTCGACGTACATGTTAGCCACAATGAAGATTGCGAATTTTTGTCTTTGTACGTCGTCCGTACTGATACTGACGTTGGAATGGATATGTGTAAGGAGTATCAGAGGATTTCAAAAAGATTCTCGATCGATCCGTATTTTGGAGATGTTTCAGTCAGTACGTCTCCTTCAAGTGTAACCAGTATTGGAATGATCAATTTGCCCAATAGATCCTCATTTGTATCAACCGTTAGCTCAACATCATCCTCTAGTACAAGAACTAGTGATGGAGCGTTCGTAGTTCCTCAGCCGCCCAGGAAATCAGTCTCAAACCCGTCATCTACCGTCAAAGGATATGAAGCTTTAATGAAAAAGCTTCAAGACTTATTTTCGCACATTCGTGAAGCATCACTTACAGACGCTAATCGATCGCATGATGATAAAATATCTGTGGGTATCCAAGCTTCTTTGTCAAATGAAACAGTTTTCAGTAACGGCAACGCCTCCCCCGAAGAGGTCAGTAAATGCGATAAAGCTACTCCGAAAAGTTCTTTAAAGAAACGGGTTAGAGGTCGACGGCCTATAGCTGGGAAAACTAAACGGGCCTTATTACCAACTCAGCCGGAAGAAAACGAGTATATGCATGGAATGAATTCTCCTGAAATGGTGCCAACGAATGGTGATAGTGGGAAGATATCTCCCGTTAAATCTCCTAAGGAGGAAAAGCCGTTGTCAACCCTAATCGGGACACCAAAATCCGTTACTAAACTGAAGCAGAAAAAACGGCCTATATCCCCTCGACCCGCTACGCCTGTTGAAAAAATCACAGTGAAACCTGAATATCCTGGTTACGCCCCTGATACGGTTGTGTTAGCAAAATGGGTTGACAAACGCTACTATTCCGGCAAAGTGTTAGAAATAACTGAACCAAATAAATACTTGATAAAGTTTGATGACGGACAAAGCAAAACTTTATTAGATGACTTCATAATATTTGGGGATACTAAAAAGTTGCCACTTCAAGGTCAGTCGGTGTATGCTCTGGTGGACGAAGAACAAAATTATGAACCGGGTCTGGTGCTTGAGATTGATGAAAACGAGAGTGGCACTGTTGCCTATAAATGCACCACAGATGGGTAAGTAATAGTTATCTATTCTGCTGTTCATCATAATAAACATAGATATCATCAGATTGAGACTTTTAAGATTATGGCGTCGATTCTCTTGTTTTTCTCTAAACTAAAAGAGTATCTGCATCTCTTTCTTTTTTTTTTAGTATTGCTAAAACAGGATGGAACATGAATTCCAAATTTAAAGACATTAAATTTTAACAATAGGCTCGCGACTGGCAGCTAAAGTCACAACTCACAAGGTTTGACATTTCTAAGCTAAATTTAAAACTGTCAAACTGTGTCTGTCCTTTTCATATTACTTTGATAGGAAGGGGATGCGAATACTCTAAAATTCAGTTGTAATCAGAATCAGTACCAGTGTCATACCGTATTTTGATCAACTTTAGTTGTTCGAAATTTGGAAAAACGCTATAACTAATTTATGTTGCTTTAGATACCAGATATTTGAGAGTACATAATAATATGAGTAAAACAAGAAAATAGGCACCTTCTAGGTAAACGCGTCCCTTCTTAGACCACATCATCACTTTCCATCAGGTGTGATTGTCGTCAAGCACTTGCCTATAGTGAATTTAAAAAAAAGAGTAGATAAAAACTAAAGGGCTGTCGGTGGTACCTAGAATTGAGATGTGTCTGTTTAACAAACTGCCCACTGCCCTGTTATCGTACCTATAACTATCCTAAGATTATTTCGGTTTATTTGTATTGCTTCTTAGTAAAATGTTGTCCCATATGAGCGAGCGAGACGGAACTCGCTTCTGTAGGTTCTCCCACATCTCACGTCTTTTTGATTCCCATATGAGTGAGCGAGACGGAGAATATCTTCGCTCATCTCGGTTATCCCTTATCTCACGTCTTTTTCATTTTCCAGGGATACAATAGTGATGGTAACAGCCAGCGAGCTATACCTCACGGAGGACCAGGCTCGGTCGATAAAGGAGTCGACTAGATCGCGGTCGCCGACTTCACCCGCTACGCCACGGAGGCGACACCATAGGGAATTGGACCTCGATAATATTATACAGGTAAAATAAAATATAGTCCGCACAAAATGACTTCTCTCTTCTTCTGACACATAAAGTTAAAATGGTGCGTGAGAAGTCATTTTTTGCGCCTGAACTGAGCACATTCAAGTAAAGCTTTTTATATAAATCTGTGGAGATAGGGCATGAACTGAACACATTCAAGTAAAGCTTTTTATATAAATCTGTGGAGATAGGGCATGAACTGAACACTGAACACATTCAAGTAAAGATTTTTATATTCTGTGGAGATGATATTACTGCCATTGGCGCTATTAGAATGTCATAAGCCTACTTTGTCGTATTAGTTTACAAATTGCGAAAAACCAAATTAAAGAATTTCGCGGGCAGATCCGTCTAGTGCACCTTAATCCAGGGTATAATCTATCTCCATTCTAAATTTCAGCCAAATTTGTAGCAGTTTTTGCGTGACAGAGTAACAAACATACACACAACTTTCACCTTTATAATATTAGTGTGATAGTTACCACCAGTCTCACATAGTTTATGTCTTGCAGGGTCCCCGCAGCGCTCGCAGTCGAGACAAAGGAAACTCGAGCGCCAAAAAACGTGTTACATCACCAAAGAGTCCCAAAGCTTCAACCTCAGGTAAAGTAATACGGTATTTTATACAGTCCAACCGGCCGGCGAAGGGCTAATAACCATAAAAGTTAACTAATTAGATAAAATGTTCCAAAAGATCATAAGTCAGTACTTACACATTCAAAACGCTAATGTAACTGTTTGCGTTAAGGTTCAATGTCGAATGGCATCATTAATAAAAATTACAATAGATAAAACAACAGGGTTGCCACAACTGGCTCTCGGAAATCCAGAAGGCGGAAAACCCGATCAGTCCTTCTTTAGAACTGACAAAATAACCACGCGTTTGACACCTACATAACGTTTTAAGCTATAAGTATAATTATGTTTCGTCCGTGGGACGAAGCAAATGAAAACAGTTTTAAACGTAGACGGATTTATTTAAGTCCTCAGAGTAAACTAATAGTGAAAAATGTGTACAATGGACTCTTTAGAGAAATAGGACCTAGTGCATTAAAAAAGACTGCTGAACTCACTCAAGTGCCGTATGGAACAGTGAAAAAAATAATATATGGTGGTGCAGTCGAAAGAATTAACATCGAGAGCCGCGATAATGTTAAAAAACCCTGTCAAATTGACAATTTTACAGGTGACCTTATCAGTCGAATGATTTATGACTGTTATAGACAAAATTTATTTGTAACAGTTGGTGCTTTTTTATTTTTATTTGTCGAGTTATTTGTTTCATTATATTTTATAAGTGTTTACCTTATATGCAGATATGATAGTGGCCATTTAAAAATACACGTTTATTTTACAACCCTACACATGTGCGAAGAATTTCATTGTTTTCGGGAAATATAATTTTTTAGCTTTTAACAAAGAGTCCTTAGGTTGAATTTCACTCGCACACATTAAGACTTATGACAGTTCAAAATACAAAATACTATTGTTAAAAAGTTTTATTGCTATTATCTCTTCGCTGCGGCCGGTTTTACTATACATTAGGTATTTGTTCTTTATTATTTCTTGTTCTTTGTGATTTCGGGTTGCTGCTGTTTTGCTGCGTTAAACATTTTGAAAAAGTAGTTTTAAAGATCTTTCTAAAATGGCCGCCAAACATAACAGATGCTGCAAGACGCCGGGCGAGTTTCCACTCCTACGCGCACGAAACGCTTCGCGTTATCATTCCTTCGCATGGCTAGGGTTTGGAATTCTGAGATCAATTTTTCCTACCAATTATAATCTAGGTGTCATTAAAACAAGAGTGAATAGGCACCTAGGCAAACGCATTCCATCTTAAGCCACATCATCACTTCCAATGGTATGAAGTGTGTGCCTATAGTAAATAAAAAATATCATCTAAAAGGAAAGGTTATTATTTTAGCAGTCTGTGTATGTGTATGTATGTATTTAGCGCTTAAACTACTGAGCCGATTTTGATGAATGGGGTGTCAATGAGTTTATTGTTTATTTTTAGGTCTCAAAACCAAAGGCACTCCAATAGGTCGAAAACGTGTTGCAAGCGAAAGCAGCGAGATGAGCGAAAGCAGCAACTCGGCGCCTCCCGTGAGGATCGAAGAGGTCGCTGGGGTCGAGCCAGAGGTCCAGAAAACCCCGCGGAAGATTGATGGGGTCAAAGGTACTAGATTTGTCCAATTATTATGTCCACCACATAGATGGCATGGTTATACAGTGCTTGTCAAAAAATATTACTATAAACTACTTACTAGGTCTATAGATTATACTATAGGTTTTCTTGACAGCCAGACAGACAATGAAGTGATACTATAAGGTTTCCTTTTGAGGTACAAACCTCGTAAGTCATTGTATGGAAGTTACATTTTTTTAGATATTATTGTTTGTAGCATAGTAATAATAATTTAAATAACGCCTAAAATCCAACTCCTGTTCAAGGAATTGAACTCTCATTTCAGTATGGTATGGCATATTATTGTAAATTGAATGCTTGAACAGTTTTTCTTCCTTTTTGAAAAGAGCAACCGCCGAGTTTCTTGCTGGTTCTTTCCATCTCGATAGGACCGGCATTCCGTACCAGTGGTAGAGTATTTTGACGATTCAAAGCACTTGTAAAAGTTTATTTGAATAAAAATATATTCTATTCAGCCGGCCCCCTCCAACTGAAAGGCGCAGCGAAACAGAACATAGGCAAGAAGAACTCCAAGCTAACCAAATTCGAGAATGATGAAGATACGGTAACCACCTTGGGTCCCATACCCAGCCCGGAGAGCAAGCTGTTTGTCGGACTCTGTTTCTTGCTCACTTGCACAGAACCGCCCAAACCGCCGAAATCAGAGAAAAAAGAGGTAAATCCATACTAAACAATTTTCAAAATTACCAAAAGAATGTTCATATCGTTATGAAATTACATTTCAGTAATAAAAACTATTACTAACTAGATGATGCCCGCGACTTCGTCCGCGTGGGCTTAGATTTTTTAAATCGCGTAGGAACTATTTAATTTTCCGGGATAAAAAAATTGCGGGACGCAAGCTACCTCTGTACCAAATTTCCTTTGATTAAACGTATGGGCTTTTAAGAATCTCATGGGAACTCTTTAATTTTCCGGGGTAAAAATTAGCCTATGTCCGTCCTCGGGATGTTAGGCTAACTCTGTAACTTTCATCAAAATCTGTCAATCTGCTGGGCCGTGAAAAGCTAGCAGACAGACAGACACACTTTCGCATTTATAATATTAACTATGGATAAACCTTTCTGTTCAGCAATGCCAGGATACCCGTCATTATTCTTCTGAAGAAGATAGTGAGACTGCATCAACGATGGCTGGGACGGATACTGAAGACCTGGAGTTCTGTACGCGACCCTTCAATAAGGAGCGGCTTAAAGAACAGCTGGAAGCAGGCGGCGGAACCGTTTACAGGTAAAACCGTCGTCATCGTCAACCGATAGACGTTCACTGCTGGACTTATGCTCTTGAAAGGGCTTCCATTCTTCTGAGGAAGATAGACTGCATCAACGGATACTGAAGACCTGGAGTTCTGATGATATTCAATTTGTTTCATGAAGCTTCGAAACTCCAGTCTTGGAAAGCTCCCCATCAAAACACGACGCCGGAGCTGAAAAATAGTCCAATTTTCAAGCCTTAGTGTCCATATCTGGGATCTAATATTATTAAGATTGTTACATATTTTCATAGGAACTATTATACAGTTCTTGTATTTGTGTTAGGTTCAGTCTTAGGTAATATGATATCTGCCCACATTTTTAACTTACGTGATGGGAAATTCAATCTAACTTTTCCCATTCCAGCCACTTCGACGATGTGCCAAAGAACAAGTACCCGGTAACCAAGCTGATAGCGCCCAGACCATGTTTGACTGCCAAATACATACAATGTGTAGCCGCAGACATAAGAGCTTTGTCCCACGCGTGGGTTATAATGAGCTGTATACAGAACAGAGTACTAGACTTCGACGCCTACATTCTACCTTCTGGGTGGTCTTTACTGAAAAAGCGTTATGTAACCTGGGTAAGTGACTTATAAACTTATAACTAGGGGTTCAAACCATCCTATGGAAATCAATGGTAGAATGCCACTCTCAAAGGTGTGCTCAGACTGCCAATAAGCACTTCCCAATATTCTTTCCAATACTAACACCGGACTATTAATAAATGCTGATAGTAGAAAATTTGTTTTTGTTATATTTCACAAAGTTTATATTTATGAACTCAGAAGTTTCTCTTCCTTCGTTTGACATCCCACTAGAGACAATAGCAAAAAAAAAAAAAATGGAGACCCCACTTTTTTGGATGGAACATCTGTCAATCGAATTTTCGTTTATATAAAAGGTAGCCTATGTCACCCGGACCATAATAACAAATCAATTGATACCTCATTCATCATAATCGGCTCAGTAGTTTAGGCGCTACGGTGGAACACAGAATCTGGTACATACATACATAGACTGCTAAAATAACCCTTCCTTTTGGCTGTGCCATAGATGAGTAAAAAAGAATGACCTAAGCCCTCACCTCACTTGGGCTCAGTAGTGGGACGACCATGGGTTGAAATGAATAATGAGTGTGATTCATTTCACAATTACAGGTCCCGCCATCAGGAAAACGCAACACAACCTTCTTCAAAGACAAAGTAATCCTACTATGTGGTGACCAAGACACGTTTGTCAAATTCTGGGAACGAGTCTGCACATTTGCCGGAGCAACCACTAGAGTAGTCAACGAAGAAGACCTAAACATGTCCGGTGCAATTGTTCTAGTCACGGAATGGGACTGTCCCCACGAAGTCCAGAATAAGGCTAACCAGGATAACATTCCCCTAGTTTCAACGACCTGGGTGGTCCAATGTTTGATCGAAGCGAGGCTGATCGCCCCAACTTCCCACGATAAGTTCTCATTTATGTACGCTGAGCCCGAATGATCCTGGGACTTTCGGAAGGTGCTCATTATACGTGAATATTGACACATAGTGAGTCGTGCGAGATGTGACGCTTAGTGTTTAATGTGTAAAGTGACATAAAGACAAATGTGACAGTGTTTTCTGGGTTCTGTATTTTAAGTGTGACAGATTGTACTACCGATTCAATTGGGGTTGTTATGTATTTGTGCTGGAGACAGTGTGGTTAATTCTGTTGTACACAATATAAATATATAAAAGGAAAGACTTATCAACGCACAGCTCAAACTACTTAACGGATTGGGCTGAAATTTGACGTGCAGATAGCTATTATGTTGTAGACTAAGAAAAGAATTTTGAAAATTCAACCCCTATTAGGGTAAAATAGGGGTTAATACTTGTGTAGTCCACGCAGACGAAGTAGCGGGCATAAGATAGTCTCAAAATAAAAATAAATCTCGTACGAAGTCTCGTACAATATAAAATGCGTCAGGACCTATTATTTGGTGTAACTACAGTCAAATGCTTGTCTATTTAGTTTTTTTTAAACAGTTTAAAATCTAGTGCTATCCTTTTCCGCAGGGAACATTGTGAAAGGGACAGCAATACATTTAGATCTGTTGTTTTGAGTTAAGACATTGTGTCCAACAAAATTAGCCGCATTGTTTTATTCAATCCCGTTTTTTTTTTGTTATAATTTATGCAATGTATCAACAATCATGACTTGTAATTATTAATTTTTTTTATAATTTTGTTTTTTAAATCTTTGTAAGGCAATTATGACTTAATACCAAATGTTATTTGAACTACTTTTTTTAATTATAGCAAAATCGATATTAAGCTGAACGCATATTTGACATTTTGCTTCGAAAAAATGGCATTCTTCAGAACTGAGCTATGAAATCCAAAATTTTACTATGCATTTCAAGTAATGGTCGAAATTAAAATCAATCCATCTGTAATCTGTCGATATATAACTTATCGTTAGATAGCTTGGTAATTAATTTCAGCCTTTAGAAGAGCGTTAAATTCGAAATTTAGTTCTGTAATTCTCAAAATACAGTACAGTTTTTGGGATAAAGCTTTGACTCCTTATATTTATTTTTGTTAGATTTCTCTAACACCAAAAATAATTTCCTAGTATTACAAGTTTGAAATGTACCTTGGTCATCTTAATTAAGATGCATGACACGGGTCCGCCCGCAAAATTCAAATTTAATTTGGTTTTTCGCAACTTGTAAACTAAAAGGACAAAAAAGGCTTATGGCATTTTAATTGCGCCAATGGCAGTATCATCCTCACAGGTTTATATAAAATTTGTACTTGAAAGGGTCCAGTTTAAGAAATTAGTTGTAGTATCGACTACTTTGTGAGTAACTCATGTCAAACTCATTATTTTGACTAATTTCTTAAACTGTCCTGTGAAGATGATAATGACATTGGCGGAATTAGAATGCCATAAGCCTACTTTGTTGTATTGATTCACAAATTGCAAAAAACCAAATTAAATTTGAATTTTGTGGTTAGACCCGTTTAGTGCGTCTCAAAATGAAACGTTCTTTCGGTTTTAAACTATACAAGACAACAGTACAAATATCTCAAGTGTTGAAGAATTTTGACTTGTGACATTATTATTTTTTGCACTTGTGACATTACTATACCAAGTTTCTTGCTGTAGATAATAGATAAGACATTCCCAATTGACATATTATGTATTTTAATGATTGGAGAGCTTAAATAAAAGGCCTACTTAATAGATAAATCATTTATTTGTAGGGGCTATGTATTCTAAAGCTGCGTCCACACCAGTAGAAATTCGAGTTGTGAGTTGTGTTCGTCGTAAAGTATTTTGTCAAAACTCTTCACATTTAAAAGGAGTTAATTCGTGGCACCCTCCATGCCAACGTTGTTTGGTTATCATTTGAATATTGGACACGTTCTAGAAAAATATAATTATTATGATCTGTGTTTGTGATTTGACAGGTTTCCATAAAAGTTTTAAGATTATAGGTGCTAAAAGATTATGTATGTAATATGTAGATTTTTGAAGCCATATAAGTTTTAATGGCCCTACTGCGCGAATGTTTCGGGTTTGGGCGAGTTTGACGAAAGTTCGCCAAACGGCAAGTCTTCTAGGCAGTTGCCAGTGTAGCCACGACATTCGGGATTCGGCGAAGATTTCGCGAATAGGGCCACAGCATAATAGAAATCTGCCAAACCATAAACAATAAAAATAGGTACCTATTTGTTTCTACAACGTGTTTACAAAATTTCACTGAGTTTGATTGTTTAATATTCAAATTATAAGTAAGTTTGTATAGAGAGTGTCCTAGGGAAGCTCATAAAAAGTCATTGAAAGTAATCAAAATCCGTGTTTTGATAAAATAATTTTTGCAGAACACTATACTCACAACGTAGGTCTGGATATGGAATAGAACAAAATTTTCAACATACAATTTTTTTTATGTAGGTATGCTAGTAGGTACTGTAGGGATTTTAGATAATTAATTATTTTTATCTGCCATGCCAATCTAACTACTATTAACTGTACAAGACTTAACTTGAATGTGCATGCATTATAGAAAATACTTAGGGCCCGTTTCATAACCGCCAAATATACTTTTATGTAAGAATGACATATTCGTGAAACAGGCCCTTAATGTTCTTTATCTCTTTCGTTCATAATACGTAAAACATTATGTGTGAGCAGGACGGAATATTTGAGTACATTTTTTTTAATCAATAATACATAATAGTGTTATGATTAAGCCGTGCGCAAACGAGCATCGATAGTTTTGTCTCGGCAACAGTATGAAAGTTGCGTTGCAATGTGTTCCACTTTCATATTAGGCAATGAAATACAGTGGACCCCCGGTAATCCGACGAACATTTTGCAGGGCAGGAACAATCGAATTTGTCGGATTATAGAGTACTGCCTATAGTCCGGATTTTTTTTACATAAGAGTACCTTGTAATCCGACAAATCACATGTTATCAAATTCAAACTAAGCAATCAGAATCAAAACAATACCTACGCGTCGAGCACAATAGTGGTGGCGCGAATAAGTTTTATAATATTCAATAATAATACATGTATGTGATGTAATAGACATGTCGGATTACAGAGGGTGCCGGATTAAACAGCGGCCGGATTACCGGGGGTCCACTGTAGTTGAAATGAAATTGTTTTGCATGAAAACAGTTGCACACGTGCTCACTAGTTTTGCATTTAATGTTCTTTAATGTGCGCGTCACGAAAGTAGAAAAAATTTGTATGATAACAGACGACCTTGGGTGCAATGGTTAATGCTGTGGTATTATTAATGTGAGGTCTCGGGTTCAATTTCTGGTAAAGGTCGTTATCAAGGCGTATTTTATTTCTATATTAGCTTAGCTTTTTTTTGGTAGAGGCTTCGGTCGTGGCTAGAGACGTGTTCAAAAGTCAGCCCCCACCCTCCATTTTAGACGGCATCACTTACCATCAGGTGAAATCGCAATTTTGGCATCTTTAAAGAATGTTTCAACATTCGTGACGTGTACTAAATGTCAGTGTCCTCTTGTATCAAAGAATTAATGTGAGATTGTATTAGAGAGTAAAATATAATATAAGTCTATTTGTGAAAGAAATACTGAAATGAGGTGTTACTATAGTGTTTTAAGATGCTACTATATGACTAATAGGTGTAAGAGTGCTGTATGAAAATGCTATTATTTTTATGATACATGATATTTCATTGATGTTTATCATTAAAAGAATGATAGGTTTGTGGTTAGTACTCTTAAATACTAAAGCGTTACAGGTACAAATCAGTTCTCTGTAAAAAATTATGTATGGTATAGTAATAACGTGTTTTTTTTTTTTTTTGAAAAATGTACTGTAAGAAAACCTGTATAATTTTAGAAAAAAACATATAAAATCTGGGTACAGTTGCCAACACGAAATAAAGAGCCTTTCTTTTAAATTTTTGGAACTCTGTTGTTTTATCTTATTCTGCAGTTACTTATGTATTAGTTATTGGCACAACATGGAATTTCGAAAATTCTATTTTCTAAAGCAGTATTGTTTAATATAATTTAACGTATGTACGTACGCTTAATATTTTTGTTTGTTTAATATAATGATCCTGGAATTAGATTCTTTTTGAAATTATGATTAATTAATAGTTCAGTGTTAAATAATAATAAAGATTAATTAATAAGCAAATTAGGTATAAGAAGATTCTAGTTGATTTCAGCAGAAAAAACTACTGAAATAAATTACTTATAAGACACCTTGTTGATAAAAGTTCAAGACTTCAGTCACTATCGTTATAGTTTAGCAATCATACAGTTAGGTGACTTGGGAATGTTTTGAACACATATCAATATTTGCCGATGACATGGTTCACAATAACTGTGGATTTTAAAGGAGAGCTGTTTAAAATTAAGATATATAACAAAAATAGTAGATAGGTTCAATGCTAAAATTTAGCATCTGTATTTTTGTACAATTTAGCAGCTAAATTGTATTAAAATGAACTACTAATGATAATGATTTTGAGACTTCGTCTGTGTTGGTGTTAGCTGGCGGGCGTGCTCTGCCTTTTTGGAGTGGTTTTTTTTTTGTTAAAACTGACTGGAAAGCGCTCTAAGGGGGTGCCGTGCGTATGTCGGCGAGCGCCGGCACAGACGGGGTCCATACTTGTATAGTTTAACTAACTTGTTACAAATAACTACAAACTTGACATTGGCTAATCTTTCTAAAGCCAGATAAGAGAGAAATAATGATTTTTAAATTGATTACTATTTTTGTGCTAGTCATATCTGAACTTCAAACAGCTCTCCTGTAAATTTTTGCCATCAAAAAAAAATTGAAACACCTCGTAGTACACCTCAAGCACGGCCGTAGCCAGGAATTGGTTTATCCGGGTCTTAACCAAATCTTTTTATGAGAAAAAAACTTACTCGACTAGACGGGGTGAAAACCTGGTTAGTTAGTGCCTAGTGGAATTTCGCCTTTCAATTTGACAGCAAGATAGGACACAAGAAAAAATAGGAGCACGAGCGCAGCGAGCGCAATTTTTAATACAGATAAAAAGCGAAAGATGAACAAGCTCAGGCAATTTTATGTTTTCAAGCACCTCACTCTACTTTTCTCATGTCGGGAATGTCAAAAACGTAAATCCATGCGGATGAAATTCCGGGTATCAAGCAATATGCAATAAAAGCGCGAGCGAAGCAAGCGCGATTTTTTTTTTTTTTTATGACCTCAAGTGTATTATATGTAGAATTTGGTCACCAGAGTAATTGCTTAGCACAAGTTCACTAACTGTATGATTTCTAAACGGTGACATAATTAATTTAATGATAATGAATATTGAATATAAATAAATTATGTAGGTACCTTATGCGCAGTGGTGTAGCCCGCCTGCCTGATAAGCTCAGGCTCGTCTATTCTCGGTTGAGTCAATTTAGAGATAAGGAGTTATCAAAATTGTCTCAGATCTAGCATTAGATGTTTCCATGTTTCAAATTTTTGCGCCTATTTTTGTTTGTATACAAATCTATAAACTAAATGGACGGATCCAAAAGTATTGCTATCCTTGTCCGCAGAAAAAAGTGAAAAAGATAGCACTACTTTTAGACTTTTCTATTTTGTACAGTTTAGAGATTTTCGTATTCATGTATACTCTCTAAGATATAAAATTAAGAACCAAATTTCTATAAAGTATAAGGCAGTGTAAATTTTTCGATTCAATTTTTGAACTGTTGGTTATTTATAAAATCTAATATGGCTGCTACGATCTGACATGACGTATTGTACATATAGTATTTTAAGATGATAAATGTTGAATATCGTGAAATATTAAATATACCTACATATGCATTGTTTACGTCACAAGTTTCGAATAAAAATATTGATTTTTATCATAATGTTGTGACTGACCACTTTATAAAAAATATAAAGTATGCAGGTACAACGTTTTGTCTATGGTTGAAAAAAAAATGTCGATTGTTATTTTTTTTTAATCTTAATTATTTATTTTTTATGAGCAAGTACTTATGTATTATCAAAAAATAATATTATGTAACCAAACTCGCTGTTTTTAAGGTATGGGTTATTTGTATCAAAAATTCACCCTGACGTATTAAAGGAGTGAATAGGACATCCACAGGGGATGAAATATCCACAAATGTTATTTGTGACGTAATCAATGTGCGATCCCTTAGAAGTCTTATTTCTTAACTTGTAGGAAAGTGAGGGTAGTATTGTGAATTCCTTCAAGTGACCTTTAGTACAAGAGCAGACATATTTTGTCAAGCCGAAATTAACAGAATACATACTTGTGACCCAACGCCACGCCACTGCTAAAACGAGACAGCGTTCTATCGCATAAATCTGTCTCGTTTTAACTAAAACTTAACCCAGAGCAAAATAAGTACGCTCTATAAATTTCTGGCGACCTGTCTTATGTTGTGTGTTCGTACGCGCGACCGATATCAGCAAAGGCGCAATCCAGGCGTTAAAAGTGTGTCCGGCTCATAAAAACGCTTTTTTAATCGCTTTTAAACTGTTTACCTACACGGTGGGCTACTTTGTATAGATCCTGGATTTCGATCTAAAGTTATTTGGAAGCATATTTTTTTGTAATACACGGAATCAATAGCTTAATTTGCTACAATCCGCTGAAAAACGCAAATCTGTATGGTACAACACGTCTGCCCTCCCTCTACTAAGCATGTAGGAAAAGCCAGCCACCAAGCAAGCCCCAAGTACAACCGCACACTCACCAGAACACATTCGACGCACGTTTCAGGAGATGTAGACCTTACAATGCACAACTGTATGGTATGTGTTACTTGGGGTTTGCTTGGTGCCTGGCTTTTCCTGCATGCTTAACAGTGGGAGGGCGGACGGTGCATGTCACATGTTGTACGCGTTTTTCAGTCAGTGGATTATAGAAAATTAAGCTTTTGATTCCTTGTATATCATGGACTTCCACAAAGTAACGCCTGACTTGTATACAATATTTTTTGTTGTAATCAATGTATACAGTTTTAGCTGATAAATCAGAAGTAGTGATGTACTAGGCAACATTTCATAATTGATGGCTTATGAGCTCGTGACTATTATATTTTATGAATTTGCGAGAACTATTTTGTTGCATTTTTTATAATTATTATTGTTTTCTATGAATGTTCTTCTATCCTGGGTATATAAGACTTCGGTAGACATTTGTATGTAATATGAATAAAATGATAGAAACGTGTGATTTGTTTTATTTTTTTTCTAGTAATTAATTTATGTTTATGTGTATTTCTCTAATAATAATCAATTTATGGGTAATTAATGTCACAAAATTCAGCAGCAGAATTCTATCTCTAAGCTCTGTCTCACCTATTGTATGAATGAAGATATATAATACCGTAGAATAATCATAGAGAATTATTAATTTTCTTGGATTTGCATAAATAATGAATATCAGCGCCATCTATTTTAAAGTAGCAATACTACTTACACTAGCGGCACGCTATGATGGCCGGTTTGACACATTACAATAGTGATGTGGAATGTCAATTTATTCTCGAACAAAAAACAATTAAGTTTTGTTTTTGTACCTGATTAAATAGGTTTAATAAAACAAAAATGTATATGTTTATTTAATTTATTTGAACGAACTGAATATTTGAACGAAAATGAATATACATACTTTATATGCACACAAGAAACATATGAATACAAAAGATACCAAAAAAGGTGCCACAAAAGGCCATAATTAATCAGATTCGTCCATACTACTATTTTCACTGTCGTCACTGCTATCATCACATACATTAATAATTATATGTTCGTTTTCTATAATATTATCTATTTTCACATCTCTTTCATAATCTTCCCTTATTAATTTAACAGTTCTATTCACAACCTTTTCCCAGTCTCCTTTAGTCACATGTTCACAAGCTTCTTCTAATAATTTTAGCATTTTTTTTGTGGTAAATGGGGGTTCTGTATTGTGTCTTGCAGCATATCCCTTAATTTGAGCCCACACCAACTCAATCGCATTATACTCACAATGGTAAGGCGGTAACCGTATAACTCTGTGCCCATGTTCTAATGCTATTTCGTCAATGACGTATCGGATCTTGGTTGGTTTGTTTTCTTTTAAAAGACGTACTAATTCCGCTTTTAACATATTCATGTTTGCATCTACGCCATTTTTACGAAGCCATGCGACGATATCAGCTTTCTTTTGGGATTGGGCAGGTGGCTTGTCAATTTGCATCGAGTGGTATGGGGCGTTGTCCATAATTATAATAGATGGTTCAGGGAGGCTACACAACATTGAGGTAAACCATTCAGTAAACTTTTCTCCATTCATGTCTTCATGATAGTCTCCAGTGGTTTTTGACGCAAAAGCCATGAGAGAACCTTCGACAAACCCGTTGATGGTTCCGGCGTGACAAATTATAAGTCGCGATCCTTTTCCTACAGGAACTTTGGAAGTAGATGCTGCTGTGTCATCGTTCCAAGAACGGCCTACAGTATGGTTAACATTAAGCCATGTTTCATCCAAGAACACAACATTTTGCCAATTTTTGATTTCTTTCACTTGCCGTAAAAAAGTATACCTTGCCATCGCTATATCAAATCTTTCCATCAATATTTTGCGTTTGTTACATTTTTTGTATCGAAATCCAATGGTCTTCAAAATCTTCGTTAAAGAACTTTCCCCACCGAAGAATAATCCAGCTTCCTTCAGTGAATGCACCAACTTTTTTCTTGTTGGATACTCCTTCTGTAAATAGTAGCCGTAAACATGTCTTCGGATAGCATCGGCATCAAAGCTATCGATGCCTACGACTGGTTTTGCTCGTTTTCTCTTTTTTGGTGTGTGAAGTTTATTTTCTTCTGTGCCAGTCTCGCCATATTTTTTTTTAGTTATCCGTCTAACAGTTCGTTGTCCAATATTAAGCGCATCAGCTACGCGTTCAACCACTGACGTTATAGGTAAAATTGGCCCTCCATTTTGAGCTTCACGATCGAAATAGTTACGAAGGCGTATTACGAACTCACGTGTCTGACTATTTAGAACAGTTCTCTGCGTACGTTCGGTCATATCGACGAAATCCACAACAAAGGGCTTGAACAGAGTCCAAATTAACGAGCAAGGGTCAACAGTAATGCAGTATCAATATTTGAAATCCAAAGCCAGGTCAAAACTATATCACAATCGCATTGCACTGACAGTTTATACTTTTCGAAGCAACGTCAATTCGAAACTGCTTTGTTTTGCATTGAGCATTGACGCGAGTTTGCCGGAGGTAGTAGTTGTGCTAGCCAGCGATCCTATGTGACGATCGTATTAGATTCCATTTTTAAAAATTTATTGATATTTTTTTGCGATTTCAGAGGTTTGTCCACATAGTGAAAATTGTTCATATTCACAAGTACATTCACCCCTTAAATGGTGCAAACTGATTTTTCTACACTTGTATACATTTAAGAAATCAATTTAATAAATAAATTTTGAGTCCTAAACCTAAAACTACATTCGATAAAATTTATGAATCTCTGCACATCACTATCGTCAATAAAGTAATACAATTATTTCCTTCAAAGTCGTTATCAATTAATACGGAACTTCATGAGCGGACAAACGTCAAACCGGCCATCATAGCGTGCCGCTAGTTTAGTCGGCTTTTGTCATGAACGTACCATAGATAAGATACTGGAACGTACGTCACTTGTTTAACTTAGTTTTATTAGTAACCAATAGATGTCGCTAATAAGCAAAATTTTCCTTTGAATTGCAAAGGAAAATTTTACAAAAAAACAATAGGTAGGTATTCCAAAATATTATAATTTTTCCAGAAAAATGAAATGATAGAACAATAACACTGAGGTCTCTAAAAATGACAAAAAATCTAAATAAAACGGCACGAATCTAATTCAAAATTGTTTAGTTATTTCAGCTACAATTACCTGCATAACCGATTTTCCGCCATCTTTGAAAATTCATTAAAAGTAGGTAAATTGAAAATTCCTAACTCACAATCCTTAGATTACCTAGGCTTACTTACAATATACTTACACCTGTTAGATTAAAATTTAATAAGTGAATAACTAATTAAGTAAGCAAGTACATTTTACAGTTAAATAGCTACACTAAAGATTTTCAGTTTACTGACTAAAATAAGCATTAACTACTACGTAATTCAAAAATTAACATACAATACTCACCTATACATACCTACTTGGTTAATAAAAACAGGCACCTACTTTATCGTGAACAATGCTGGATATGACCTGGGGGTTAGCTGATGACTGTTGACTCTGTACCAAAGTGTATCGTTTAACCCTCAGTGTAGGGCTGAAGGTTACATGTATAAAAGCAAAACGTTATGCTATGGACCACCAGTTCTATGGATTCTTCGTTGGTGGAGTATTCTTGGTTCTTCTTCATGTTACCGAAAGAAAGTCATCCGTGGTTCTGGTTAGACCTATGGAATGCAGTGACGTTAAGCTAAGTGCCCATTAGCAACGCGTGGGGCCCGTATGGCGTGGACACTTCGTCTGTAATGTGCATACAGCTTAGAACACGTGTAGGTAGTTCTAGACTGTGCTTTTTAGTCCAAAATCATCATCCTAACCTGCGCGACCAAAGTGACTTCAAAGCGGGAACGTCAGTCGCGCGGCGGTCCGTGCACACCTACGCGACGCGACGCCTACACGTATAGATTTGCGTTGTGGCCGCTCTCGCATCCTGCATTCATGACGCGCAGGTTTGGCCGTAGCTTAATCCAACCACCGGGATCTTGGTTATAAAAGTGGTCTGTACAGTCCACCTAGTCTACCCAGGTATTTCTGTCTTAGGTACATCTAGGTATACCGATGCCTAGTTGAAGCGATTCGATTTTGGCGTTGGTAGATGGGTGGTTTTGAAGCCTTCTCATTAGTGTACCCGTGCTCAGTAGTGAGCCGGCTATGAATTAATGACGATATGGTTAGTGACGATAATTTTTTTTTAATCGCACAATAATCATACGCTTGCGCTTGACGACAATACCTAATGCTATTATGAGGTAGGTACCTACTTACCTATCAGTTGGAGCGCGCCTGCCTAGAAGATGTTTACTCCCTCTTATCTTCGTAAAATACCTAGAGAAGGTATGGTTTTGAGGTTTTTATTCTGCGCAATAATAAAATTAACATTACTTACCTATTTCACAATAAGTAATAAACATACTTAATTATCGGGATTGCGTTCCAAAATGCGCGTTTTATCGGCTTTATCACCAAGACGCAATGTTATTAAGAATAGTGTCAAAGTTTATCACGGGACTGAAGAAATATTATTTTGTGATGTAACTCGATGTTACACTTGACTGTCGCGTGATCTAGTTTCTTTTTTAACCCCCACCCAAAAGAGGGGTGTTATAAGTTTGATGTGTGTATCTGTGTATCTCTCTGTGGCATCGTAGCTTCTAAATTAATGAACCGATTTTAATTTAGTTTTTACGTTTGAAAGGTGGCTTCATCGAGAGTGTTCTTAGCTATAATCCAAGAAAATCGGTTCAACTGTTTGAAAGTTATCAGCTCTTTTCTAGTTACTGTAACCTTCGCTTGTGTAAATTAAAAATAAATTTTTAATTTACACTTGTACCTTGTATTAGAGTTCCATACCAGAAGACGTACCGGGACCCTAATTTAGGCCCGGTTTCCACCTAAGCGAAGCGGAGAGATATGTTCTATTGACCAATAAGATTCTTGATAGGTGACGTGAACAAACTATCACGTCATCTTTTAAAAATCTGATTGGTTGATGACGGACATGAACCCACAGTTATATAGTGCTGACGACCGAACCGAACCACGAACTGAACCACGACGCGGTTCGCCGTCGTACCAATAATGTACGGCGTACCGTGCGCCACACGATCGAACTGGTACGACAGCGAACCGCGTCGTGTTCAGTTCGTGGTTCGGTTCGGTCGTCTGTTAGCACTATTATTGTATGAAACAGTGTGTTGTACATCGATGGTTATTTAGTTTATAGTAGGTAGACTTAGACTAGATAGCTGGTAACTGGTTAATTATAGCTAGGTAAGAGCCCAGCTCCTAGGTACCTTTATCAAATAGGACCGTCCCAGTTAAAATCATAAACACACTGTACATACCTAACTACATCATCACACTTCACATCACATCACATCACACTAATATTATAAAGGCGAAAGTTTATAAATGTGTGTGAGTGTGTGTGGTGTGTGTGTGTGTGTGTGTGTGTGTGTGTGTGTGTGTGTGTGTGTGTGTGTGTGTGTATGTTTGTTACTCTTTCACGCGAAAACCACTGGACGGATTCGGCTGAAATTCAGAATGGAGATAGATAATATCCTGGATTAACACATAGGCTACTTTTTATCCCGGAAAATCAAAGAGTCCCCACGGGATTTCGAAAAACCTACATCCACGCGGATGAAGTCGCGGGCATCAGCTAGTAACAATCTATAAGTAGGTACCACAGACTCCAGAGTCCTCTGTATGGAGGAATGATCTCACGTTATCGCGGCGAGTGATAAGGGGACGTAAACAAGCTCTTTATTGTCGGCCATCTTGTCTCTTATCTGTGCTCTTCGAGCAGAGTTATGTGAATATAATAAAATGTATAATACATAAGTAATAGGTGATTATGTAGCAACATAGGCTATTATTACGGTCTTACCTATCTACTTACATTATTTTTATGTTATCATTATTATAAATGCGAAAGTATGTCTGTCTGCTAGCGTTTCACAGCCCATCCGTTCAGTCGAATTTGACGAAAGGTACAGAGACAGTTTACATCTGGGGAAGAACATAAGCTACTTTTTACTCCGGAAAATCAAAGAGTTGCCAAGGGATTTTATAGACTTGCAACGAATATTCGGTTACTAGGTATTCGGTATTCGGCCTATTCGGCTGCTTTTATTATATTCGGCCGGATACCGAATATCTACATATTATTCGACCGAATACCGAATACTTAAATAATATATTTTGTCATAGAGAAAAAATTGGTAAAATGAAAAATTAAAATCGATTGATTACGTATATATTCATATTTTCATTTCTGTTATAATCATTTAAGTAGTCATTGGTGCATAACACAGGTACATAATCATCTTCTGGATTGGAAAAATGGAGGATTCTATGTATTTGAATTATTGTGGTAATAGAGCAACAGCGGGCGCGCGAGCGATGAGTAGGTACTAGGTACATTAGAACAGAACAAAGGAGCGCGAAACAATCACGTCTACAGTACAAGTTTTTAGCGCTAAAATCCAGCCGAATACTTTTGCCTAATATTCGGCTATTCGGTCAGGGGCCTCGCCGAATATTCGGTATTCGGTATACTGCCGAATATACTATTCGTTGCAAGTCTAATTTTAATCAAAGCCTAAAACTGGACGAGTAGGTAAATTTATAAGTGTAGCCTCAAAAATTTGCTAGTCTTATCTTACTCGTACTAATGTTATTAATGCGAAAGTTTGATTGACTGAAAAAAAAAAATTAAAAAATAACCCGATTATCAAAGAGTTAAAATTAAAAATCAAAGAGTTCTCGTCTAATATTTTAAAAAACCTATATCCACGCAAACGAAGTCGCGGGCATCATATTCTTATACATAAATAAGTTATTTAGGGGCTTCATAATATAGCATCTAAAATCTCTCTCCGATCCTCAAAAAAACCTCATAACTGAGGGAAACGCTCCCTGGAGAGCAGTCGTCACGTATTATCGGCAAAGATACTGGCCAAAACATGGCGCCTATGATAATAATGTGTTTTTTTTATAACCACTGATAAGAACACTTTACGTCTTCGACGAAATATACTTCTTTGAGGGTATTTTTTAGGGTTCCTTACTACAAAAGGAAAAAAGGAATCCTTATAAGATCACTTCGTTGTCTATCTGTTTGTCGTGTCTTTAAGAAAACCTATAAGGTACTTCCCGTTGACCTATAAATTCGAACAGCTAGGATATGGAACGCCCTTCCGGCGTCAGTTTTCCCTTCCACCTATAATATGGGTACCTTCAAGTCAAGAGTGAATAGGCAACTTCTAGGCAAGCGCGCTTCATCTTAGGCTGCATCATCACTTGCTAGCAGGTCTGATTGCAGCCAAGCGCTAGTCTATATAATTTAAAAAAAAAAAACATGTTTGGGAAGTGGTAAGTAGGTGTTAGACGTAGCACAAGTAAAGGAAAACTGTAAGTTAGTGTTAACTTCACAAAAAAATTAAATTGTACCTATTCACGAAAAATTTAATTAACTAAATCGCATATCAGATGGCCCAGCCCGCCATCATTAACTTGCAGTGTTCTAGACATAACAGTATTAGGTAGGTATCATATCTCGTACGATGGTACGTGTACGGAACTCTTCGTGTGCGAGTCTGACTCACACTCAACCGTTTTTTTTGTGGTGAAGACTAGATAAAGAGCATTGATATAAAAAATATACGCAGGTCCTTAGAAACGTAGGTATTACTATGTATCTACGAATAACTAAATGTTCATATAGCTATCTTAGGTAATTTTGTCTTAATATTTTCTACATTTTGTTTTAGGTAGTAAAGTAAGGCAGGAAAAACAGACAGACAACAAAGTGATCCTATAAGGGTTCCGTTTTTCCATTTGAGGTACGGATCCCTAAAAAAAAATTTTCAGCAGCGCGCGGTAACGGGTGAGGTTAGGAGCAATTAAGGCGGGTTCACATGATTGGCGGGGTCGTGACCCGCGACCAGCCAATGGCGGCGCTCCACCCACTGAAGCCTGAAACTTACACCATTGTGTCAATGAAGTATGAGAGAATGAGGCCTACTCTTTTTTTTACCTATTTATCATTATTTTCTTTAGGTACCTACCTGAATAAATCTAAAAAATCTATACTTAATATTATAAAAAGGTAAAGTTTCTAAGTTTGTTTGTAGGAAGTAATCTCTGTAACTACAGAACCAATTTTAAAAGTTCTTTCACCAGCAGAAAACTACATTATTCCGGAGTGACACAGTTTTCAAAGAAAATAGAGGTCGCTACGAAAATTATTTACCTACTAGCCGATGCCCGCGACTTCGCCCGCGTGGACTTAGGTTTTTTGAAATCCCGTGGGAACTCTTTGATTTTCCGGGATAAAAAGTAGCCTATGTGCTAATCCAGGATATTATCTATCTCCATTCTAAATTTCAGCCAAATCCGTCCAGTAGTTTTTGCGTGAAGGAGTAACAAACATACACACACACATACAAACTTTCGCCTTTATAATATTAAGTGTGAAGTGTGATAAGGTACCCGTGCAAAGCTGGGGCGGATCGAGTAGTACAAAATTCAGCTAAAGTTACATAAGTAGGTAGGTACCTACACACACTCATAATAATTGAAAATGGAACAAAATGATTTCACTACCCATGAATTATAATTGCGAAAGTGTTTATTTGTTGGTTTGTCGTTCCATAACGTCGAAACGGAGCAACGAATCGAAGTGAATTTTTGCTTGGGTGTAATTAAAGACCTGGGAATTGCCATGGCTACTTTTTACTCCCGAATAAATAAAGGTTTGGTTAGGTTATTATAAATTCCGTGTTAGGTCATGGATGAATTTTTTGACATATTTTGTAAACAAATAAATTCATGATCATCATCTGCTATCGCCAGCCCACTACAGAGCACGGATCTCCTCTCAGTATAAGAGGGCTTCGGCCTTAGTCTACCACACTGGCCAAGTGCGGATTGGCAAAAAATAAATTAGTAAATCGTATTTAACTACTGCCTAGTACTTAGACCTATAGGCAGTAGTTAAATACGAAATAATCACACTCTCACACTAATATTATAAAGGCGAAAGTTTGTATGTGTGTGTGTGTGTGTGTGTATGTTTGTTACTCCTTCACGCAATAACCACTGGACGGTTTTGGTTGAAATTCGGAATGGAGACAGATAGTATCCTGGATTAGCACATAGGCTAATTTTTATCCCGGAAAATCAAAGAGTTCCCACGGGATTTCGGAAAACCTAAATCCACGCGGACGAAGTCGCGGGCATCATCTAGTCTACAATAATACAGATAATCTACAGTTTAATTATAATATCACTAGTGAGATTATAATATCACGTCTTTGACAATATACCTGTGACACATAGGTAGGTACATACCTAAGTAGATAAGAAGTTCGTAGACTGAAACCTTAGGAGAGTGGTTGTTCTTACAATGTCTCGTTATATAATCCGATAAACATAATAATATTACATAATACTGTCTAATGAAAACATGTGCTTAATATGCAATCTTATTTACAACGAGAATAGGTTAATGTGTCAGTACTCAGTAGGATTATTAAAACTTTCTTTCAAAGAAATATGAAGACGTGCATAAAATAATATTTATACAGGTTTAGTAAATTGCATTAATTTATGTGAATCACGTGATGAATTTAGTAAAAGTCATAAAAAACGTTTTCTAATTTTCAGTAAAATACGTTAATTTAGCATTTTGCAAGTAAAATATCGTGGAATGTCAGTTTTATACCAATGCCTTGGTAAAGAATTGAGATTTTGTATCAATAGTCCTTCGACTGAACGGTCAAATACTTATACCATAAGATAACTCCTAGATTAACGCAAAACCGGAGTCATCTTATTAATTTGTGATCAAAGTAGTTGCTACTTAAATAAGACACCTTTTAGCTTTTTTAACCGACTTCCAAAAAAGGAGGAGGTTCTCAATTCGTCGGGATCTTTTTTTTTTTTTTTTTTTTTTATTTATTTTTTATATTTTTTATGTATGTTCCCCGATTACTCAAAGACCCCTGGACCGATTTGAAAAATTTTTTTTTTGTTTGAAAGGGTATACTGTGCAGGTGGTCCCATATAAATTTGGTGAAGATCCGATGAATATCTTCGGAGATGGAGAACAGAACTCCTCAATGGATAAGAGCAAATTGCTCGCGATCACTGTAATAGCTTAGTAAACAGTAGGGTTTTAACTGGGCATAGCATATTATAGTACAGTGGGGCCACTAAAAATTGTGAAATAAAAAATTTTCAAAAGAAAAATAAAACCGACTTCAAAAACCAAAAACACTAAAAAGTAGAAAATAATTTTTGTTTAGCTACACATGTAATGTACCTAGGTATGAAGTCGGGCGAGCTTCACTCTTGGATTTCTAATTTTGTTTTAATATGCTCGCTCGACTTCATACCTAGGTACATTACATGTGTAGCTAAACAAAAATTATTTTCTACTTTTTAGTGTTTTTGGTTTTTGAAGTGGGTTTTATTTTTCTTTTTTTGTGAAAAATGTACCTTATTTCGACAAAAAAGGCCGTATCTTGACCCTCAGGTCCCCGGGATGAAACAAAGCGGGGCGCGGGAGGCCGTGTATTGATTTTCAGGACGCGCAAGACGAGTCGCTTCCTTGTCGTCTGTAAATAGTTTTCACCTTCTCGATATACATAGTTTCTTTTAACGCTATGTGTAGGTATAATTTTTCGACTTTCTTTTCTTTTAGGCATTTCAATCTGCAACTGCTATTCAACCTAATCTTTGTGGTGATGAAGTCTATCTACTTTTAGAAATATATCAGTACTAGCCGAAGTTCGCGGCTTCGCCCGCGTGAATTTAGGTTTTTCGAAATCCCGTGGAAACTCTTCGATTTTCCGGGATAAAAAGTAGCCTATGTGCTAATCCAGGATATTATCTATCTCCATTCCAAACAGCCAAATCCGTCTGGTAGTTTTTGCGTGAAGGAGTAACAAACATACACACACACACACACACACACACACATACAAACTTTCGGCTTTATAATAGTAGTGTGATGTCGTACATATTACTACATAGCAGCATTTGTCTAACACTAATGTTTTGGTTACTACCGAGCCGTGGCCTTGCACCAATATAAATTTGTAACTGTAGCTCAAGACTTTATTATGACTCATTGATCAATGATCTATCATTTAGTATGGGCAAGCAAACATCGTGATTTGACACCTTTATGGCTGGTTAACGTAACTAACTTCAATGCTGAAAAATTTCATTCAAGACACTGAAACAATCGCAAAAACAACACTTCAATTTTTTCCAACTTAAAATACACACTTTAGCACAGAAAATTAACTAACTACCTTTTGTGGGCTTGCAAAACAATTTTCATGGGGTTTCTTGGTTGGTTGTGGTTCATCAGGTAACATGTTGTAATTCTAATCCATAGATATTATAATAAAACAGAAGTTGTTTACAAAATCATTTCTTTCACGCTTTAGACTACGTACCTCTAAAAAAAATAGAGCTGTATAACGCGTATGACTTTGCTTTCCAATTGGTATAAAAAACACAAACTTTTTAATTTAGAGGTGGGACATTTGTTCCACACAGGGGCGGTTCGCAGGCTTTGCGGGTCGGCGAGATCAAAGCGGGACGAGATAGCTGTAGAGGTCTTTCAGGCACTAATGAGGGCTTGAGGGTAGTATTTTGTTTAGCTGCTGTTGTTTGCATTCGTTTGATGTGTCGGGGCGTTTTATGTGGGATTCTTTTTTTTTGTAATTATTCGCTGTATTGCGGCAAAGCATCTAGGTACTGTAAATAGATGGATTCACATAACGTACTGTTGAACACGTCGCTTTGTCATAAAATCGTGGAAAGTGGTGGAAGGAATTTTCAGGCATGCATTTTTAAAAAAAAATACCCTGTAACGTTTAAAATTTCTCTAGGAAAACATAATATACTTAGCAGATATGATATTTCTAAAGGTTACACTTCCATGATTTCGTACGATATTATCATATTTTGATGTGGATTAATAAGAGGGAAGTTCCAGGTTTGATTCGGGAATTTTGAATTGACTCAGTATTAATGTAGTAGTTGGTACTTTGGCCTTATTGGTATGGTGTTAACTACAAGCCTTACCAAAGCTTCCATGAAATTGCATCATCACAAAAATAGCTAAATTGAAAGTCTTGTGCTTTTTACATTAGTAAAATATTCAAAATGTGAATAATGAATATTGATGAAAAATTAAATCAAAAATTAAAAAGTCATGTACATAACTACATATAGAAAAACCATTGAAGTGTGAGTCAGAGTCGCACATGAAGGGTTCCGTATCATCGCACAAGAAATAACACTTTTTAATTTTGTTTGTGATGTAACCAGAACTTCTCTGTTTTTAGATTTTTCCTTTACTTGTTATATTGAGACAGTACTACCTGTCAAACACGATTACATCAACGAGAAGTATACTCTACAGGTTTTGATTCCTTTGATGGGTCTTGACAGACACGACAGGCAGACCGAGAGACAGACAGACAGACAGAGAGACAACGAAGTGATACTATAACGGTTCCTTTTTCCCCTGGAGAAATAAACAAGTAAGTATCTATAAAACTGCACAATTGATATCATTAGAAATCAGCGGTGTACATAGATAGTAAATATAGTTAATTACGGGGATTGTATCACAAACGCAGTCCAACGAGCTGGCTGACATGTTCACTCACTAAATCTAACCCGCTACCGGGTACAGCGTGCTACCACCGTTACTATGAATTTAAGCTCAATGTTTTAGTAATTTAGAAGAGAGTAAAACTCTCTAATAATAATGGCTTTCATTATTATTAGTCTCGCCATAAAGCCTAGAAATCGACTCTACATTTGATTTACAATTACTTTTTCTTTAGTGTCAATCACGACTCACAACATTTGTTTAAAAAAATCCAGATAGTAAAAATGGTTAATTTCCATATTACATAGTTCAAAGTTACTGATGTTTGTAATACATGCGAACCAAGTTCTAATTGAACGCGACGTGTGAACACGGGTCATATTACTACAACCAGCCCACCGATGCTAGTTTAGACTTTAGACAATTGATTAGTGGACGGACTAACATCGCTTAATATACAATGATATAAATCAGTACATTTGTTGTCCTATATACTGAATATATTTTTCAAAAGTTAGCAAGCATGATGATTTTGGTTGTTTACAACAAAAATCCTAGTGACCATCACAATAATTCACGACATTTACTAAAAATCCAGACAGTAAAAGTGATTAATTCGCAGGGATATTATCAAATGTTACATAGTTCAAAGTTACTGATGTCTGTAATGCATCCGAACCAAGTACTAATTGAACGCGACGTGTGTACACGGGTTATATTAATTACTACCGCCCACTGCTGCTAGTTTAGACGATTGATTAGTAGACGGACAAACATCACATTATATCCTGTGATATAGATAGAAATTAGGGATTTGTACCAGATGAGGTAATAAATTAAAAAAAAAATAGCATAGGTACATGATGATTTTCGTTTTTTTATAATTCCTGGTTTTTATATCATTATAGTAAACAAATTACTTTTAAATATATTTTTAATACTTTTCTATTAACAATTTTTACTACAACAATTTTTTTATAAGTTATAATTTGATTAATTGAGATTAGGTACAGTAATTTTCGATAATATTTGTTTACTTTCTGATCCTTAGCATTTAAAGTATAAGCGAGTGGATTAAACTCTACCCCAGTAATCCTTACAATGTTTGCGTCGCAAAATAACCAAAAATAAATCGAATCACTCACGCGTTACTCTCTTAAATCTTGTGCGCAAACATTTTAAACGCGAGCACTGATCGAAAACGAACGGGGTGGCATTAAGTGTTGTATAAAGGCCCGATATTATACCGATTACCATTTTATTTTGACCCCTGCACCATCGTTTGGTTGTGAGCACATATGCGACTTTTTGTATGGAAATTTTGGACCTTTGTTCCATATTCTTGTACACATTTGCTCCTTGGTACAGTTAAATACAACTTTGGTTAGCTTGCTAACCAGTTTAGTTGTTACAATCTCTAAGCCAAATTAAAAATACAGGTCTAAATGTATTCCTATCTCATTCATAAAATGAGTACAAAACTAGATTTAGACCTAGGTATATTAAAGTTTATTTTGGTTTTAGTTTCAAATCTCACTTGCAGCAAGTATATAATATTTTATCATTTTATGCTAGTTTTAAATACATGCTTCGCGCTTAGATAAAAATATATTCATAGACATTTTTTTGTACCCAATATGGTTCTAAGAACAAATAAAAGAAACGAGGCAAAGGCCACCAAACTTGTCATAAATGAATATTATACCCATTCTAGGCATATTCTATAATCTAGATGATGTAATATCATCACGGCCTTGACTGTGTATATTTTCAGCAATTCAATAGAATAAAATGTAGATGTAGCCTCTTTTATTTAACCGTACAGTCAGATGCTATGACTATATTATTAGGTATCAGGGCGCGCTCTGGCTATACAGCAGTTGTAGATATAACCGCTGACAACAGCAACTTTTTGTCGGGCGACAAGTCGCTAGCGTGTCCTTCGTCTTATTTACTCTGTTAAACCCTATTTTTGTAACAGCACAGTACGAAGTGGAGGCCAATGTAATTTGGTTGGTAACGTTACGAATTGTCGAGTCGTCAAGTGGTAGAAAATCGCATCAGATCTGATAGCATGTGAGGGTTTTTTTCGGGGTTCTCTTACTTACAGTATACCTATACTAAAGATTAAATGTGTTATGTTCAAAATAGATGAATTCCCCGTTTTTTTTATATTGTATCTACCTACTGTAATACTTATTTCAATGTCTTTATACTTACCTACTCATTGGGGTAAACTAGGGTAAGGGTGGAAACCATCGATGTATATGGATTAGCCTTTCCCATACAATTCCGTCTGCAAAAATACGCTTGAATCTTACGTCATCGTCATTGACAAAGTCAAGAGACTTTTGCAAATTCTATTAACTTTTTGAGCGCGTTTTTTATCTTCGAAGGGCCCATCCATATACATCGATGGTGGAAACTCACATAGGTAAGTAGATACACACGTGCAAACATACATGAACCCTGAAAACACTCCTTTTTTAGGCAGTCGTGTAACAATTCCTCATTAATTTTCAGTCACCATGTGTGCCTATAGGAAATCGGCGTAGATTTAGCGTGATCCATCGGAACGAGGACAAAAAGCATGGAATGCGCAGGGGCGGAACCACCTGTGCATGTTTTCAACGCGGGCACATTTCAGTTTGTTACACAGGGTGTTTGAAAAAGGACCTGGTGAACAAAACGGTGCAATAACATTTACTTTTTCTAATCCGGGCGTTTTTGGGCCACTAAAGTACGTGATTTCGATCACTGAATACACACTTGAACTCATTTCCAAGCAAAATTACCTACAAATTGTTAAAATCTTAGCATTCAACAGCGTGTTTTTCTGGGTAAAGAAGAAACTCTCCTCCTTTTTCTAGAACTCTAGATACCTATAGCTGAATCGATGAATGTAGTTATTTGTAGTTAAGTTCCCAAAAGCCCTCTGGGAAGTTACACATTCCAAAAAGCAAAAATAGGGTTTTTTTAATTTGTTGCCTGCCTAGAAAACTTACAAAATGGTCTTAATAACTTATTATTCAAAATGAATTAATCTGTATTTCCCTTGATTTATTTAATACTAGATGTTGCCCGCAGCTTCGCCCGCGTGGATAGGTCCCCTGCAGCATCAGGATTGAAGAGTTGGAATCCAAATTTTTTATGGAACAATGTCGCAAAGTTCGTCTATCGATTAAAAAAAAATACGCAAATCTGTTCAGAAATCTTGGAGATATCAGTGTAGGTACATAGGTAGAAAAACACAACTCTTCTATTTTTACAGTCGGTTAAAAAGTAGCCTATGTTACTCCTTGGTTAATCTTCTACTTGTCTGTGAACGTCCCATCAAAATAGGTTCAGCCATTCAAACAGACAGACATTTCAATTTTATTTATTGTATTATTTATTAGATAAATGTTTATACACACACACACACACACATACACACATAAAAACATTCGGCTTTATAATATTAGTGTGATGTGATGTCTTACACATTACTACACAGCAGCATTTGTCTAACACTAATGTTTTGGTTACTACCGAGCCGTGGCCTTGCACCAATATTTTGTAACTGTAGCTCAAGACTTTATTTAACATGACTCATTGATGTATCAATGATCTATCATTTAGTATGGGCAAGCAAACATCGTGATTTGACATCTTCATGGCTGATTAACGTAACTAACTTCAATGCTGAAAAATTTCATTCAAGACACTGAAATAATTGCAAAAACAACACTTCAATTTTTTCCAACTTAAAATACACACTTTAGCACAGAAATTTAACTAACTACCTTTTGTGGGCTTGCAAAACAATTTTCATGGTGTTTCTTGGTTGGTTGTGGTTCATCAGGTAACATGTTGTAATTGTAATCCATAGATATTATAATAAAACAGAAGTCGTTTACAAAATCATTTCTTTCACGCTTTAGACTACGTACCTCTAAAAAAACGTAGAGCTGTATAACGCGTATGACTTTGCTTTCCAATTGGTATAAAAAACACAAACTTTTTAATTTAGAGGTGGGACATTTGTTCCACACAGGGGCGGTTCGCAGGCTTTGCGGGTCGGCGAGATCAAAGCGGGACGAGATAGCTGCAGAGGTCTTTCAGGCACTAATGAGGGCTTGAGGGTAGTATTTTGTTTAGCTGCTGTTGTTTGCATTCGTTTGATGTGTCGGGGCGTTTTATGTGGGATTCTTTTTTTTGTAATTATTCGCTGTATTGCGGCAAAGCATCTAGGTACTGTAAATAGATGAATGGATTCACATAACGTACTGTTGAACCCGGGTTTTTCCTTTTATAACGCTACATTGCACGTCGCTTTGTCATAAAATCGTGGAAAGTGGTGAAAGGAATTTTCAGGCATGCTTTTTAAAAAAATACTCTGCAATGCTACTTTTAAATTTCTCTAGGAAAATATATATGATATTTCTAAAGGTTACACTTCCACGATTTCGTACGATATTATCATATTGTGAGGGAAGTTCCAGGTTTGATTCGGGAATTTTGAATTGATTCAGTATTAATGTAGTCTGGTACTTTGGCCTTAGTATGGTGTACATTGGTATGGTACAAGCCTTACCAAGGCTTCCATGAAATTGCATCATCACAAAAATAGCTAAATTGAAAGTCTTGTGCTTTTTACATTAGTAAAATATTCAAAATGTGAATAATGAATATTGATGAAAAATTAAATAAAAAATTAAAAAGTCAGGTACATAGCTACATATTGAAAAACCAGTGAAGTGTGAGTCAGAGTCGCACATGAAGGGTTCCGTATCATCGCACAAGAAATAACACTTTTTAATTTTGTTTGTTATGTAACCAGAAATTTACGGTTTTTAGATTTTTCACTTTACTTGCTCGTATGTTATATTGAGATAGGTAATACCTGCCTTTCACGATTACGTCAACGAAAAGTATACTCTACGGGTTTTGATTCCTTTGATGGGTCTTGACAGACACGACAGGCAGACCGAGAGACAGACAGACAGACAACGAAGTGATACTATAACGGTTCCTTTTTCCCCTGGAGAAATTGAATTCTAAAAAAACAAGTAAGTATCTATAAAACTGCACAATAATTGATATCATTAGAAATCAACGGTGTACACTGTACATAGATAGTAAATATAGTTAATTACGGGGATTGTATCACAAACGCAGTCCAACGAGCTGGCTGACATGTTCACTCACTAAATCTAACCCGCTACCGGGTACAGCGTGCTACCACCGTTACTATGAATTTAAGCTCAATGTTTTAGTAATTTAGAAGAGAGTAAAACTCTCTAATAATAATGGCTTTCATTATTATTAGTCTCGCCATAAAGCCTAGAAATCGACTCTACATTTGATTTACAATTACTTTTTCTTTAGTGTCAATCACGACTCACAACATTTGTTTAAAAAAATCCAGATAGTAAAAATGGTTAATTTCCATATTACATAGTTCAAAGTTACTGATATTTGTAATACATGCGAACCAAGTTCTAATTGAACGCGACGTGTGAACACGGGTCATATTACTACAACCAGCCCACCGATGCTAGTTTAGACTTTAGACAATTGATTAGTGGACGGACTAACATCGCTTAATATACAATGATATAAATCAGTACATTTGTTGTCCTATATACTGAATATATTTTTCAAAAGTTAGCAAGCATGATGATTTTGGTTGTTTACAACAAAAATCCTAGTGACCATCACAATAATTCACGACATTTACTAAAAATCCAGACAGTAAAAGTGATTAATTCGCAGGGATATTATCAAATGTTACATAGTTCAAAGTTACTGATGTCTGTAATGCATCCGAACCAAGTACTAATTGAACGCGACGTGTGTACACGGGTTATATTAATTACTACCGCCCACTGCTGCTAGTTTAGACGATTGATTAGTAGACGGACAAACATCACATTATATCCTGTGATATAGATAGAAATTAGGGATTTGTACCAGATGAGGTAATAAATTAAAAAAAAAATAGCATAGGTACATGATGATTTTCGTTTTTTTATAATTCCTGGTTTTTATATCATTATAGTAAACAAATTACTTTTAAATATATTTTTAATACTTTTCTATTAACAATTTTTACTACAACAATTTTTTTATAAGTTATAATTTGATTAATTGAGATTAGGTACAGTAATTTTCGATAATATTTGTTTACTTTCTGATCCTTAGCATTTAAAGTATAAGCGAGTGGATTAAACTCTACCCCAGTAATCCTTACAATGTTTGCGTCGCAAAATAACCAAAAATAAATCGAATCACTCACGCGTTACTCTCTTAAATCTTGTGCGCAAACATTTTAAACGCGAGCACTGATCGAAAACGAACGGGGTGGCATTAAGTGTTGTATAAAGGCCCGATATTATACCGATTACCATTTTATTTTGACCCCTGCACCATCGTTTGGTTGTGAGCACATATGCGACTTTTTGTATGGAAATTTTGGACCTTTGTTCCATATTCTTGTACACATTTGCTCCTTGGTACAGTTAAATACAACTTTGGTTAGCTTGCTAACCAGTTTAGTTGTTACAATCTCTAAGCCAAATTAAAAATACAGGTCTAAATGTATTCCTATCTCATTCATAAAATGAGTACAAAACTAGATTTAGACCTAGGTATATTAAAGTTTATTTTGGTTTTAGTTTCAAATCTCACTTGCAGCAAGTATATAATATTTTATCATTTTATGCTAGTTTTAAATACATGCTTCGCGCTTAGATAAAAATATATTCATAGACATTTTTTTGTACCCAATATGGTTCTAAGAACAAATAAAAGAAACGAGGCAAAGGCCACCAAACTTGTCATAAATGAATATTATACCCATTCTAGGCATATTCTATAATCTAGATGATGTAATATCATCACGGCCTTGACTGTGTATATTTTCAGCAATTCAATAGAATAAAATGTAGATGTAGCCTCTTTTATTTAACCGTACAGTCAGATGCTATGACTATATTATTAGGTATCAGGGCGCGCTCTGGCTATACAGCAGTTGTAGACATAACCGCTGACAACAGCAACTTTTTGTCGGGCGACAAGTCGCTAGCGTGTCCTTCGTCTTATTTACTCTGTTAAACCCTATTTTTGTAACAGCACAGTACGAAGTGGAGGCCAATGTAATTTGGTTGGTAACGTTACGAATTGTCGAGTCGTCAAGTGGTAGAAAATCGCATCAGATCTGATAGCATGTGAGGGTTTTTTTCGGGGTTCTCTTACTTACAGTATACCTATACTAAAGATTAAATGTGTTATGTTCAAAATAGATGAATTCCCCGTTTTTTTTATATTGTATCTACCTACTGTAATACTTATTTCAATGTCTTTATACTTACCTACTCATTGGGGTAAACTAGGGTAAGGGTGGAAACCATCGATGTATATGGATTAGCCTTTCCCATACAATTCCGTCTGCAAAAATACGCTTGAATCTTACGTCATCGTCATTGACAAAGTCAAGAGACTTTTGCAAATTCTATTAACTTTTTGAGCGCGTTTTTTATCTTCGAAGGGCCCATCCATATACATCGATGGTGGAAACTCACATAGGTAAGTAGATACACACTTGCAAACATACATGAACCCTGAAAACACTCCTTTTTTAGGCAGTCGTGTAACAATTCCTCATTAATTTTCAGTCACCATGTGTGCCTATAGGAAATCGGCGTAGATTTAGCGTGATCCATCGGAACGAGGACAAAAAGCATGGAATGCGCAGGGGCGGAACCACCTGTGCATGTTTTCAACGCGGGCACATTTCAGTTTGTTACACAGGGTGTTTGAAAAAGGACCTGGTGAACAAAACGGTGCAATAACATTTACTTTTTCTAATCCGGGCGTTTTTGGGCCACTAAAGTACGTGATTTCGATCACTGAATACACACTTGAACTCATTTCCAAGCAAAATTACCTACAAATTGTTAAAATCTTAGCATTCAACAGCGTGTTTTTCTGGGTAAAGAAGAAACTCTCCTCCTTTTTCTAGAACTCTAGATACCTATAGCTGAATCGATGAATGTAGTTATTTGTAGTTAAGTTCCCAAAAGCCCTCTGGGAAGTTACACATTCCAAAAAGCAAAAATAGGGTTTTTTTAATTTGTTGCCTGCCTAGAAAACTTACAAAATGGTCTTAATAACTTATTATTCAAAATGAATTAATCTGTATTTCCCTTGATTTATTTAATACTAGATGTTGCCCGCAGCTTCGCCCGCGTGGATAGGTCCCCTGCAGCATCAGGATTGAAGAGTTGGAATCCAAATTTTTTATGGAACAATGTCGCAAAGTTCGTCTATCGATTAAAAAAAAATACGCAAATCTGTTCAGAAATCTTGGAGATATCAGTGTAGGTACATAGGTAGAAAAACACAACTCTTCTATTTTTACAGTCGGTTAAAAAGTAGCCTATGTTACTCCTTGGTTAATCTTCTACTTGTCTGTGAACGTCCCATCAAAATAGGTTCAGCCATTCAAACAGACAGACATTTCAATTTTATTTATTGTATTATTTATTAGATAAATGTTTGTTTTAAAAACTAGAAATTAATTTAAAGCAAACATTTTAAGCTTAATACAATCGATCAATCGACTAATGATCATGAAAGTAGCACCCTGTAGACAAATAACGTGACCCCGTGGGAAACCGGCGTTCCTCTCAATATATTTCATTCGAACCAGGAAATAACTGTTTTTGTTTCCACGACTCTAGAAATTAAATAATCTCATTGGATTTTAAATGATTTAGGTGTTTGACTTCTAGCTCTACTTAACAGATAAGAAAAACATAAGTACATAGGTACAGTATGGAGTCGGGTCCGTGGTCCCACCGCTTTGGACCTCTGGTGGGTCTTTAGTATACCACCATGTACCCGTGGTACCACCATTTTGTGACGCGTCCGTGGTCCCACAACTTTCTCCTACTGGTTGGTCCTACGGTATAGTACCACCATGTTACCTATCAGCTACCGCTGTACCAAACACTTACATCCGTTCCCTAGAAAGAATATTTTAATTATGTGACAATGCGTAGACCAATTATACGTACCTACCTACTGTGAATGCGGAATTAAGTAAAAGTAAGTTAAAATATGTTATTTAAGTTAACATGCAAAGATTTTTATACATTTGTTTCACAAATAGAAGAGCTTTTAAAAGCTGTTTATTCGAACAATAAGTAGGTATTAAAAAATATCTATGTAAAACACTGTCTCGTAAAAAAATCTAAAACCCGCATATTTTTAATGCTGGTAACCCGTAATCATGAAGCGGTAGGTGGCAACCCAACTTCTCAGGTATAATGCCCTCATAAGAAGAGCTTAGGCCACATTTTCACCACACTGACAAAAATAATAATAAAAAATGCTAGTGTGGCACCTGTTAAAAATTCCACCAGTACCTAATAATTTACCTAATCAAAGATCAAAAATCAAAACTGCACGTGCACGTGTGAACGAGTGGGACCGCGTGGGAATATGGCCACAGGTGCCAAATGTGAAACAAATCACTCACCATGAAACACGGGGAATGGCGGAAGGAGTCGCGTTATTAACTATCATTAAACAAATAATACGTGTGGACATGTAGGATATTATTAGCTACTTTGGAACTTATTTGATAGGTTACGTAGAACTGTTTATTAGGTTAAAATGTGTGTGTTTAACTTCACTACGAGTACAATCAATCAATCGAATCGAAATAAAAGGCGAACAGGTTCAATAAATTTCACCTGGTGGTAAGTGATAATGCAATCTAAGATGGAAGCTGACAATATTGGAAGGGGTATGGCAGTTCTACGAGGCATAGTAGGTACCTACTGGAACGTAAAATCACTTGGCGGCACAGGTTTTACTAATTAGCCACCACTAATGCCACCAGACCAGACCAGACTAAAGACAATTTAGAATAATATAAAGTCCCAAATTGCCCGCGCTAGAAATTGAACCCGGGACCTCCCCCAAAAGATCTAAGTGCTTTCGCAAGTCGTCAGAGGAGTCAAAGGTCTAAGTTAAGTGAGGCATGCAATGTAGTAATTCTTTACACCAACATAATGAAGCTACGGGGATTCTTACGCGCCCTGGTCTGGGAAGAAGCCCACATCCTGTCTCCTATTGGAATCCTATGGGAACGAAAGTGATTAGTTCCCGCACATTATACCTAACATATCTAAAAGCTGGCAATAATATAATTCATAACGTCACAATCAATCTGTTACATAAAACCGAATGCGAAACCTGCATACGTGACTGCACGATTTCCTAACATTAGATAGACCATGTTACACCCGAATCATTAAAATTTTAACCTTTACACTCAGTAATAAAGTTCAAATCTGCTTATTAAAATTAAATTAGTCACCATAACAATTGATTTTGAGTTTTAATATAGAAAAAATAAGGTTGAAATTTGTGTGTTTGAAAGAGCAGATTTAAATTAGTATGGTAAAGTTTAGTTGTAGGAATGAAATTAATCTGGTGGCTTGTACCGACGACGCGGCTTGATTTATTACACCTGGACTTCCGTGCTGGGGTTTGCTTGCGAAGAGGAACTTTTTGACAAAATACTTAAAAAGAGAAAACATTTCACTTCATTACAGAGCTGAACTACTGGTTGAAGACGTCTTTAGCCGTTAAGAATGTTTTTAGGGTTCCGTACTTCAAAAGGAAAAACGGAACGCTTATAGGATCACTTTGTTGTCTGTCTGTCAGTCTATCTGTCTTTCCGTCTGTCAAGAAACCTATAGGGTACTTCCCGTTGACCTTGACCATGAAATTTGGCAGATAGGTAGGTCTTATAGCACAGGTAAAGGAATAAATCTGAAAACCGTGAGTTCGTGGTTACATCATTAAAAAAAAAATTAAATGTGTTTCAATTTTCAAAGTAGGATAACTATACCAAGTGGGGTATCATATGAAAGGACTTTGCCTGTACATTCTAAAACAGATTTTTATTTATTTTTATGCAAAGGTAGTACTTTTTGATTTATCGTGCAAAATGTCGGAAAAAATACCCGAGTACGGAACCCCCTGTGCGCGAGTCTGACTCGCACTTGGCCGGATTTTTCTTTTTCTATTCGAGATAGTACATAGAAAGCTATCGCCTTCAATAGAAATCATATTTTCCAAACACTATTCCCCACAAAAGACAACAACACCACAACATAAAAAAAAACAACAATATATCGCAATCCATTGTCACTTTACCGCAAATTACTTGCTAATAATAATCGTCATACGTTTACCGCCTGTCGTGGGTGGACATCAGTAGGACACAAAAATAAAATGGCCGCGGCCAGCTGTCAATTGATATTGAGATGTCTTGTCTGCAAACTTATATTTTCCACCCGGAAAAATCTTGACCACCCTTATTTTTATAACCATAAAGGTGTTCGTTAAGCCTCTTTTTGATTTTAGTAGCAGAATTATGTTGGTAATCTATTATATTGGTCTTGAAAAGGACACTGTCCATTAAGTTCACGGGTTTTCTACCGACACGGGTGTGAATGTAGTCAACAATTAATTTTATGGACATTAGGTGTAATTGTCGTGGAAAAAAATTGTAGGGCATGTGGGCGGCTGCCTTTGACCATTACTGATATAATAACATAATTAGTGAGGCAACGTTAACGTTTAGTTACCTACTGTACTTACTCTGGTTTTATATCAATGGTTGCCCAACTTGTAGAAAATTAAAATTAGAAACTAAGAAACTAGGTTTTTATACTTACTTAAAATAATAAATGCGAAAGTGTGTCTGTCTGTCTGTCTGTCTGCTACCTTTTCACGGCCCAACAGTTGAACCGATTTTGACGTTTGGTACAGGGTTAGCTTTGTACCAAACGTCTAAAATAATTATTCTATTTTTTATCACGGAAAATCAAAGAGTTCCCACGGGATTCCCAAAATCCCATCCATTTAACCGATTTGTATGAAATTTGGTACCGAGGTAGCTTAAGTCCCTGTTATTGACATAGGCAACTTTTATCCCGGAAATCAAACAGTTCCCACGGGATCTTTAAGAACCTAAATCCACGCGGACGAAGTCGCAGGCATCCTTGAGCTAATTATAATAAACTGTGACATACAAGTATAAATAAACGATAAAACCAGAATAAGGTCTCAAAACGGAAGGCGGCTGTCGAGTGTTTGAATATCGACGGCTTAAACCTGAGTATAGTAATTTAGGTGCTACGATGGAACACACAGAATCTGGATACAAACATACATACATACATACATACATACATACATACATACATAATTACATACATACATAGACTGCTAAAATCATAACCCTTACCCATTATCTTTACCTTAACCAATCTTAACCAATCCTTCCTTAAAGTTCCTTTTGACTTTGCCGTAGTCGGGTAAAAAAAATGTTTTTGGTTGGATTATTATATTTTGCAATAGCTCAGTTGATAGTATTTGACCGATTTCCAAAAAGGAGGTGTTTATAAAATTCGTCTCGTTTTTTTAATGTACTTAACTGGTTTTTTTCGAAGTTTCTGGGCCGATTTGTAAATATTTTTTTAACAACAGCAGAGGAGTTCCTGATTTGTAGTTCGGACACTACAAGTCAGAATTCCTCAAACCTGATGATATATGGTACACTAGCTGATGCCCGCGGCTTCGCCCGCGTGGATTTCGGTTTTTTAAAATCACCTAGGAACTCTTTGATTTTCCGGGATAAAAAGTAGCCTATGTGCTAATCCAGGATATTATATATCTCCATTCCAAATTTCAGCCAAATCCATTCAGTAATCATTGCGTGAAAGAGTAACAAACATACACAAACACACACACACACACACACACACACACACACACACACACACACACTGTATGATCACTCCTAAGCCATAGAGATTCAGGAACTGTTCCTGATGAAATAATATTGTAAATGCAGAGCATAGACTTTATTATTGAATTTCAAATTGTTACTCTTTAATCCTGATGCTGCAAGGTACTGAACTCCTGAACCTATGGATTAGGAGTTTAGTACCTATTATGGAGGTAGTAGGAATAAACGTATGGATTTGGAAAGTTTTTTTATAAGAATACCAGAAGTGAACCTCAATAAAAATATAAGAATGAATAAATATAACCCTTATTTGCTGATTAAGGCTTGAGACTCAACAAAACTAAGTTAGCGCAATAATAACAGATTGATAAAATACGTCCGCACACTAAGATCGACCGAACCAAAGTGCGTCGAACTCTCGCAGGCCACTTTCAAGATAGTTTTCCGAGGTGGCGCCACGGTTGCGTTCCTAAAAACATTACCAACAGATGCCACGTGACTTCCGTTCAAAAGCGCGGCAAACATGTGCGATAACAGGTGGTTTGCTGCATTGTTATTTTAGATACCAAGCAATGACCACTTACACTAAAAGCTTAAAATAAAAATTATTTTCCAAGAAACCGACTGGTTTGCTGGTGAAACCGATTTGATTTTAGTTTATTTTTAACCGACTTCCAAAAAAGGGGAGGTTCTCAATTCGTCGGAAACTTTTTTTTTTATTATGCTCGCCGAATTTCAACATACACACTTACTTGAAGAAACAAAAATTATTACTTTGTAGTGGCTTCGAAGATTTTTTTAAAGTATTTTTTTTTGTTATTAAAGATAGACATAATATAATTAATACATAATTAGATTAATTAGACATAGACATAGACATACATAGACTGATCAAATTATAACCCTTTCTTTTGCCTTTGCAGCAGTCGGATAAAAAGGAGAAAAATATTGTGATTTTTTTAATAAAAAAACAATTTAAATGCTAAAATATATATTACTAGCTGATGCCCGCGACTTCGTTCGCGTGGATGTAGGTTTTTAAAAATCCCGTGGGAACGCTTTGATTTCCGGGATAAAAAGTAGCCTATGTGCTAATCCAGGGTATAATCTACCTCCATTCTAAATTTCAGCCCAATCCGTCCAGTAGTTTTTGCGTGAAGGAGTAACAAACATACACACACACACACACACACACACACATACACACACACATACAAACTTTCGCCTTTATAATATTAGTGTGATACTGACCATCTTTAACGAAATGGTGCGGGTTGTCATCTTAATAAATAAGTTTAGGAACACACATGCACAAAATTCATGTTAAAATTGTGTATAAATCTATTACTATAAGTATATATTTATGTATCAAGTATGTATGTAGGCCTATGTTTATATATAAATACTTGTATATCATATAATATAACATAATATATACTAAGCTTTTTTTCATAATTACTGTCTATCTTTGCTGTACCTTTTCTACTCCCTTTACAACCTCTCGCACTGCCAAGGCTCACTGGTAGAGATCTCTTATAGAGATAAGTGCTTCCCTGTCCACTTTTTCTTTCTTTGTAAATTTATTGTTACAACTTTTGGTACAAATAAATTAAATCAAATCAAATCAAATCAAATTTCTTTATTGCGAATTTGGGTAAACAGTGGAGATGTTACAAAGACAAAAAGGTACAGCCAAATTCTGCTTATAAGCATGCAATATGTTACATTAAATTAAATTACATAAATTTACATTAAATAAAAACAATTTACAAAATTAAAAAAAATTAAGATACATTTAGGTCACACAAAAAACATTTAAATAATAATAGCAAAATGTCCAAAATTAAAATATAGTTATAACTTTTCTGAGAGGTAATCATTAATTGAGTAATATGTCTGTAGTGATTCGAAAAAAATCGAATCACGGAATTGTATTAAACAATTACGAACGACATCTACCGGTCGCGTAATACATTACTAGGACAAAGAATTTCTGACATTGACAGACTTCAACGTCAACACTGATTAACATTCAGTGCCATCTGTCGGAGAATAGTTTACATAGACTAATCAAACAATGACAGTTTTTCTAGACCATTCTTTAAAATAAAACTACTCATACAAATTAGCGACCTCTAACGACAGATAGCTTTCCATTTAAAAATAACTGTCAAGACTATTTAATTAATCATATACGCTAGCGACATCTGTCGATCAATAGTCTTTCATTCTGGAAACTTCCCCGACAAACTAATAACATTTCCTGTAGCCAGAACACTCGAGAATACACCTTATTTCCGCTAAATTTAATATAAATAAGCAATCCTCCTAGTTCAGGGACATTCCTGATTTCTATTACCTGCAATCACGACGCAGGAGTGAAGTGAAAGTAATAAATAAGTGTAGTGAATTCTGTGTAACCCTGGATTAAGGTTGGTAACTGTGATGTTATTAAATTATAAGTTTAGGCTAATTGTTTTGTACTCGTTTAACCTAACCCTTGCGATAGGATATTTACTAACAGAATCTGTAAACTCGTTCCATCACTTTTATATTATACGACCTGCACTTGGCTCAGACGACCCAAGGCTCATCTAAAGTTATGGAACGAGAGTTTGAGCAAATCATTTAAGATTGCCTCTCTCGATTCCAGGGTTCCTTCTACCAGGAAGCTCTAACAGTTACACTGAAGCTCTGCTATCAACCTGACTGCTACCCCACCGGCGAAGTGTCTATCAACTTCGTACCGTCTACCCAAGCCACGCTGCACACTGCTGTCGAGTAGCCTACGCACAAGCACTGAGCCGCCGCACCGCAGCGCCGCCCGAGCATCGTCGATTGTCCGACGCGTCTGCGAGCCCTCTGCGAGCCCGTGTCTGTTCCCGGCGTCTGACCAAGGCCAGTTGTCTTCCTTCGGACAGTCAACGTATCTTCATGCGTATGCGATTCTCAATTAACTACCCTGTGATTGTAGCGCGTTACCTACGGCCGCTCCCGACCTAATTAAATTAACCAAATATTCGTCTGCCATCAGCTGATCTCGGGGATCGACGTGGAGTGAGTGGACACACCAGCATATACTATAGCAGATAGCAGATAGCCTGAAATGGTACAGCACAGCTTGCTTCGCAGACGGGTCGGCATTCCGGCCGTTGACGCAGGTTACAAAGCCTGCACCGAGAGCGTCTGAAAATATAGCCCTAAATTATTATTTCGAGCCCTTATGATAGAAATTCAACCACTTTATGGCCTGCCACAAAAGAAAAAACCGGCCAAGTGCGAGTCAGACTCGCGCACTGAGGGTTCCGTACTCGGGTATTTTTTCAACTTTTGCACGATAAATCAAAACTAATATACATAAAAATAAATAGAAATCTGTTTAAGAATGTACAGGTAAAGCCCTTTCATATGATACCCCACTTGGTAAAACACTTACTGACTTTGAAAATTAAAACACATTTTTTTTTAAATGATGTAAACACAAATTTGGGATTTTCAGATTTATTCCTGTATTTGTGCTATAAGACCTACCTACTTGCCAAATTTCATGATTCTAGGTCATCGGGAAGTACCCTATAGGTTCCTTGACAGACACGACGGACGGACGGACAGACAGACAGACAACAAAGTGATCCTATAAGGGTTCCGTTTTACCTTTTGAGGTACGGAACCCTAAAAACCGCGAGTATGCAGGTATGCATGAAGTCGCACGAGTATAAAAAGAAACTGAAATCAAACGTTAAGTTTGCCCGACGTGCAGAAACAAAAAATATGTTTTACTTTGTAGTGACTTTGGAAGTCGGTTTTTCGAAAATATTTTTGTTTATATACATACATAATATAATATAGTCGGTTCAAAAGGACAAGAATAATGTGAATTTTTAACAAAAAGATAATTTACATGAAACAATGTATATTATGCTGATTCATACGCACAAAATTCATTTTAATGCGCTTGTGGAGCACACCAACAAGCACCATTGCAGAAAGGCACAGATAGATGACAGGTTAAACGGCAGACGTCATCGCACTCTTCGTCATTATTGCAATCTATACGGCCATCACCTGAAAATATACACGAAAATTAGCAAACACATTCAACCACCTTATGGCCTTCCATACAAGAAAAAGTCTTATGCAGTCTTCCCCAAACTATACACAGATGAGTCGCAAAACGCCGGCCTCGCTCTTGGCCGGCAGTCAAATGTATAAAATTAAATTTCGTGCGGTACCAGCATTCTTATTAATTATTATTATTATAACTGTATGTAATGGATGAACACATTCAAAAAAGAAAACATCCAAAAGAGTGAATAGGCATCTTCTAGCTATCTTCTACCACATCGTTGCTGTGTTTCTCAGGCATGATTATCGTCAAGCGCAAAACTATCTCACAAAAAAATATATAATTACCGAGGAAATGCTGCAGCAACCATATGATGTCGCTTTTTCAGGTTTGGCATGGAGTGGGTCTCAAGCTTTAAATTATTTATAGGTAGATCGCGGGCCTGATAACTTTGGGAACCACAGGCCTAGTGCTTTAGATGCTAGCTATTCGAGGGATCCGGGGTTTAATGCCTGGAATACTCTCACTTTTTGGAGCTAAGTGCTTTTTAAGGAATTAAATTGATTCGTTTAATGGTGAAGGAAAACTTTGTGAGGAAACCTGTATGCCTGTTCTGTTTCTGTAGCCTGTTCTCCAAAATGTGTGAAATCTGCCAGTCTACAATTGTCCAGCGTGGTGGCCTATGGCCTAATCTGCGACGAGACCTGTGCTTAGTAGTGAGCGGTCGATGGTTCTAGATGGATCGATTCTCGAAATCTTTCAACTTGGTGAGATGGGGAATCTCATAAATTGAGCATACCGCCCTGCTGCACCCAATTATTATAATGATTAATGTAACATTTTGATGAAAAAAATCTTACCCGGAGAATCCTGGGTCATGACATGGTCCAAAATGCTAGCAAGTAAAACTATAGCAAATGTACAATAAATGTGCACTCTCATGATGGTCGAATAAATATATTAATAATTGAGATTAATCAATATGAAGTGAAAAGCCTTCACAATATACTCTTGGATATAAAATGCAGCTCGTTTATATATACGTGTGTGATATAATAGCAAAAGCGTAAAATGCATTTATCCGCGTGATTTATTTGCAGCTTTTAAGGGATATATTATTTCTTTATAAATGAAAATATATCCTGATAACTGACATAATAACATTATTAATAATTTATTATGTGTATTATTATTATATGAATTTTTACTTTTTTCTCAGAAAAATGAATTATATTCTTATACAAGTGCATAACTTTTCTTAAAATATTGACACGTTTGTTATATTTTTCTTAAATCTAGCCAGACGATTACGATGGATGTCTATTGTTAGCAACTGCATACCATGATGGAAAAGCTAGCTGCTAAACGACCGAGGCTGCTGAATCGCTCTAGGCCACTGCTGCTTCAGGACAACGCTAGACCACATACTGCACAACAGACGGCTACCACATTAGAGGAGCTTCAATTGGATTGTCTAAAACATCAACCGTACTTCCCGGACCTTGCTCCAACAGATTACCATTTTTGTTGAAACTTGGATAACTTCTTACAAGGGAAAAAATTCAACTCCGATGGAGTACTCCAAAGCGCCTTCAAAGATTTTATTGATTCCCGTCCGAATGGTTTATTTTAGTAAAGGGATCAATGAAATATGTACCTATGTGATGGCAAAAGTGTAGATGGTACGTACTTTGATTAAATAAATATTATATTATATTTAAAAAACCATTTTGTTCCTCACAAAACGCCAATTTCATATGTAAGGATAAGGAACTAATATCTTTATTTCATGTAGCGAGCTACATGAAAATATAAAGATATTTGATTTTGAAGAACCACGAGTTGCACGTAGAAAAGGGCAAGTGGCCGATGTCTTTTGGGTAACTAGGGCACGAACTCCGATGTGCCTATGGACGACAGCAATATCTACAATCTACATGTTCTTATTGAAAAACGGGTGTAGTTGTCTTTATAGACGCGAGTTTGGGGAAATATTAAGAACTCGACGATGACTGCGATTTTATCCGCGTGGATTTTGGTTTTTAAAATATCCCGTGCGAAATCTTTCATTTTCCGGGATAAATAGTAGCCTATGTCCTACCCCGAGATGTAAGCTATCTTTGTACCAAATTTAGTCTAAATCAGTTAAACTAATGGACCATGAAAAGGTAGAAGACAGACAGACAGACACTTTTGTGATTATAATATTGTATAAGAGCGGAATATTATATCGTCTGGTAAAAACGGAACGCAACCGTCAAGCTGACATGCCATAAAGTCAGCTGTTCCTTAAATTTTATTAAAGTAGCAGTAAGTATCTAAATTTAAATAGAAATAAGTGGAAAACCAGTGTGAAATTGTTATTAAGTGGTGTTAATATAATTGTAATAAAAAGTGAAATGCAAATATAAAATATGTGATAAAACCAGAACAAGAACTCAAACAGAAGGCGGCTGTCGAGTGTTTGAGAATCAACGGCTTAAACCTAAAGTACTGCTTGTATTATGTAGCTTATTATTAAATAAATAAATAAAAGTTTATTTAGCTCAACAAAATCACAAAAAAAGAATAAAAATAAAAATACAATTCATACAAATTATCAAATAAACCTAAAACTACAAAATACTAAGACCAATATTGTGTCTGTGAGCTAAAAGGGCTCTGCCTCAGCAAGATGCTGCAGTTTTTGACTACCGCAGCGTTGATTTTCAGGTAGAGCCCTGGTGTCACGACCTTATTGTATTTAATAGTAGATTATGCAACATGGGGATAATGTAATGTCTTACGTCACGGGCACCTGGATAAATCCCAAGCGAAGCGAAGGTTGTGGAAACTAAACATTCATGACTACGAGTTTTATAAAAACATATAATGGTTATGTTTCGCAAGTGTAAATATACGTTTTTAGTGGTTTTATTATTAGATATTACGTACTATTTAATTTCAATTTACTTGTTACTCTATGTTTTGTTAAATAATAATATTAGATACAATAAAACATGAGGTTATTTCCTCATAGAGGGGGATAAAAAGTAGAGTGTATCACTCGGGCGCAAAATATTTTTTGGCTCGGGCGACGTACTTTGAATCCCTCGCTACGTTCGGGATTGTACTAAAGAATCCCTTGCTACGCTCGGGATTCTACTATACAATCCCTCACTTCGCTCTGGATTCAAAAAAGTGCCCTCGCCGTAAAAATATTATTTTGCTCCCTTATGATACAATCTACTATTCCCACTTACTTTACTATTGTGTCGCGTCGTGGTGCTATGGCACGTCAAAGCTTTCCTAAATCCTAATCCCTCGGGATTTTTGAAGGATCATCCGTTTAAATGTTTTTACGTAGTACAGGAACACGTTGCATCCCTGGGACGGGCTATTACGGATAGGATACTTTTGTCCAGGGAAATCAAAAGATCCCACGGGATTTTTAGAAACCTAAATCCACGCGGGCGAAGCTGCGGGCATCAGCTAGTTCTTAATATTTTGATACCTTATCACAGTGAAATCAAGAAGAAAATTACGAGGTTTTCTCTCAAACTGTAAAGCACTCTTTCAAATAATATTTTTTTATAAGAAAATTAGGCTTATTATTTAAAATTTAAACAGACCCCTATTATTCTCTTCATGCTACGAAAAAATAAGACTAATACAAAAAGGTGTGTTTCGGACCTACGTATAACCATCGTTGAGAGGTTTAAGTCTTTAATGTTTTACTTAAATAGATTAACTAGTCTTCCTAGTCTAGTGTCTCCAAACAATATTTAAAATTAATGCCTCGGCCTAGGTTCTTTCTATACCGAGACAAGATCTTTCAAGAAAACTTACCTACTTAAACAAGAATATTTTTAAAAGTTTTGTTGCTTTTCACTGATCTTACTCAAAATTTGACCCTACTACCTAGGTACGTATAGGTAGCTATAAAAATCTATACCTACCTACTTTAGCTAATTAAATCAGGTAAATAATTACTTTTACCTAATTTAGAAGAAGCCTCACAAATAAAATATGTGAGTGTATAATATATTGTGGTGTAATAGGAAAGTAAGTAAGATTTTCGTTTGCCGTCTTCGGTGACTTCCGCTTGCTATTGGCTTCTTGATAAGGGTGGATATGTTTTACTCTTTCCTAGGATAATTTACTGTAGGTACCTAAAATTTTAAAGCGAAACGTGTTAGGTAAAATGGTGTAAGGTTATTTTTAAAAATTGATTTGAGTTGTCAAAAATAATATAAAATTATTAATTTATCTAATGCAGGTAGTTTGATAAAATCGATATTTGGCTCATTCGATGTCATACAATCTGTTGCTAGGAGGCCAACAAGATTGAACTTGCATAAATACGGGTGTTTCAAACGTTTTAGTTTAGTCTCCTTCCGGGATTCGGGGCGATATCGCATATTTTCGGTATTTGGATTGTGAACTGGATAATTAGATGTTGTGATAGCAATCACGCTCTAATTAAATTATTTATTTTGGCATTAGTTTGTTTAGATTAAAACTCTCGGATAACCTTGCACATTAAACTTGTGTTTTTTTGTGTTGGTTTTGGAGAGGACATTCCATTAATTCGATAAAAATATTTAAATAATACCTGTTTTTCTGAGTGACGCCAATAATGGTTAGATCATAATATCATAATCTTCTCTGATCTCTTTTGCCAAGATAGGTACCCTTTACCTTGGGTAGATATAAGTACCTATCTTAACCAAAAGCTATAAAAAGAAGCTTCTAGAAACCTACACTTTTTAGGAACCTAACTGATTTCGCTATCCATGGGTGCTGATACTCTGAGCACTCCGGGGTATTGAATTTCTGATTAAATAAATATGTTTGTTCGTTTATTTACATATTATTAATGCTTATTAATCTTGATATCCCAAACCAAATTTGAAATTCAATTATTTTAGTTAAAATTGTAGCTTCTTAGGAACATTTTCATTCAGTGTTCCAAAAATTTGTATTTTATTAACCCCCGACCCAAAAAGAGGGGTGTTATAAGTTTGACGTGTGTATCTGTGTATCTGTGTGTCTGTGTATCTGTGTATCTGTGTATCTGTGTATCCGTGTATCTGTGTATCTGTGTATCTGTGTATCTGTCTGTGGTATCGTAGCGCCTAATCGAATGAACCGATTTTAATTTAGTTTTTTTTGTTTGAAAGGTGGCTTGATCGAGAGTGTTCTTAGCTATAATCCAAAAAAATTGGTTCAGCCGTTTAAGAGTTATCAGCTCTTTTCTAGTTTTCTTGTAGAAAAGAAGGTTAGATAACCGTTAGGTTTTTAATATTATATCAATTGACAAATGTCAAGCTGTCAAGATGGACGTTGCCTAAATACATAATTATTTATTTGAAAATGATGTTTTGGAAAACTCAAATACTTTGGATCGTCGGGGGTGTTATAAATTTTTAATTTACACTTGTTCTCATTTACCCGTCAAGAAGCATAAGATGTCTATCTTTTTTTGAAAGTGATTTGTACTTTGTAACTATTGTGCTAACACTTATGTATGTATTTCTTAGATAACCGAGGCAGAGGGCTGGCTATCCTTAACACAGATCTAAAAATCTAGCTATGATAGCCAGTTCTTGATCTTGCAACATTTGATGTTTTGTACATGAGAAATAAAACTGATTTATTATTTATTATTATAAAGTACAAACATTATTTACCTATGAGAAATATTATGGTCACCCTAATATTAGTATAGTCTTCGTACGATACCACAATGGAATTAAAAGCGAAAGCCAATCCTCTTAACCGCTCCTTACCTTTGCCTTATTCCGGCCTCGGCGGGGTAGCTCGCTGAAACGAACCCAAAAGAATAGAAAGGAAAGCCTATGGAAACTTCGATGTTTATTAACTTTTTAACCCCCAACCCAAAAAGAGGGGTGTTATAAGTTTGACGTGTGTATCTGTGTATCTCTCTGTGGCATCGTAGCTCCTAAACTAATGAACCGATTTTAATTTAGTTTTATTTTGTTTGAAAGGTGGCTTGAACAGTGTTCTTAGCTAAAACCCAAAAAAAAAAACGGTTCAGCCGTTTGAAAGTTATCAACTCTTTTCTAGAACCTTCATTTGTCGGGGGTGTTATAAATTTTTAATTTACACTTGTCTACTAGAAAGGAAAAATGGAACAATCGACTTCGGTGTATGTGTATCCGTATCAGACGTTTTATCAAGAAACTATGAACGCAGCTACTAAGTAAGTACTCGCTAGTCGTTACTATTGCAGAACTATGTAGTTCTGAACTACCAACATAATATGTCCTAGTTGCAAAACCTGTAATATTATGACTGTTAAATAACCTACTCAAAACTAAAATAAACTGTGGTAGAAGTTACCTAACATTTACAAACGTTCACTTTATTTTTCTTAGGTAGGGAGGTTCCCTGGGGGCGCCAGCCAGGTAACCTCCCAGTGTGCCTGGATGCTGCATTGTCCCTTTTGGATGCGTCCGAGGGGAAGAGCAGTGTTCAGGCCGGTGCGCCCCGGTAACATGGCTAATAATTTCTCTTCGGAGATATTGTTGGCTATGGCTAATGACCTGGCAGGGGGGGAGGTTTCTCCGCGTGTCCCTCTGACTAGCAGAGGGCACAGTGGACGAAGCGTAGGACGGGACACGGGCGACGTGCGCGTCCCAGGGTCGGGGGACGCACTTCGTTGGTGCGTCCCGGAGGTGCGGTGGTGGGGACCGAGCAGGTCCCCAGTGGAGGGTCTGCCACGGCAGACGTCGCTGGCTGGGTCGCGGTTGTTTGCTTCGGCGTTCCCGTGACCCAGTCGCCAGGCGACGCGCAGTAGCGCCGCTGGGGTTTAGTGGGTATTCCGGTCGCCTCTCGGCCGGCGAGTCCCACATACCCTCCCTCCGGGGGGGATGCGTAAATGCATTCCACAACGTCAACAAAAAAAAAAAAGGGAGGTTCCCTGGCGCAGTTGTAACTTGTAAGCGCTGTGGTCTTATTAGTGGGAGGGTTCAAATCCCGGTAGGGGTTTGGAATCTTATGATTTCTAAATTTCTGGTCTGGTCTGGTGGGAAGCTTCGGCCGTAGTTAGTTACCACCCTACCGGCAAAGCCATGCCGCCAAGCGATTTAGCGTTCCGGTACGACACATGACGTGTAGAAACCAAGGTGGTAGTATGGATTTAATAAAAACTGGTACCCCTTCCAGGTTAGATCGCTTTTATCTTACATTGCATCATCACTTACCACCAGGTGAGATTGCAGTCAAGGGCTAACTTGTATCTGAATAAAAAAAACTAAAAAAAAACCTTGAAGGACTAAGACTTACTTTTGGTTTCGGAAAATCAGAGTTCCCACGAGATTTTTTAAAGACCTAAATCCACATGGACGAAGTCACAGGTATCATCTACCTACTTAGTACCTAGGCATAGACTTTTTTTTTTCTTCTCGTCTGGCTTTACACGAAACGAACATAGGCTACTTTTTATCTCGGAAAATACAAAAGTTCACAGGGGATTTTTAAAAACCTGAATCCACGCGGACGAAGTCGTGGGTATAATCTAGTAGGCTCATAAGTAGAATAGGGAGGTACACCAGGTGAACGTCACTTTATTAAGAAATCCAATCTCTCATTATATTTACTCCTAAGTGCTATGACCCGCACCTATCGCCATTTTTCAAAAAGCCCCAACTTGAAAGAAAAACAAACATGCGCGGCGAAGTTACACTAATGGCGGAAATCACCTCCACCTTCCGTTTCCTTCAACACACGACAATTTTACCATCAAAACTGATTCAGGCTGTATTCGACTTTACACTAAATTAATAAGGGTTATAATCCTGTGCAATTTATGGGGTATATTTGCAGAGTTGCTTGCTTTGAGGGTGTATTAATATATCGAAGTTATTTACATAAATCACCCTAATAGTAATGTTTTGTGATAGTCAAATATGTGGAAATGCCAAGCGTTGTTTGAACATGTGGTGCTCAAAGAGGTTCCGGATTCGATTCCTAGTCAATTACTTTAATTAATTCAATGGAAAGCACATTTCTTTTCCTACATCTAAAAGGTTGTTAAATTGCGAAACCACCAGGATTTGAACTTGCATCGCGTCCGAAGCGCCTTTTACCACTGGGCCACGGTTCACTTCCTGATGCGATACCCAGCGGCGACGCAGTTTCGAATCTTGCCAGTTCCACAATTTTTGGTATGTACAGTCAGAGGCCGTAAGTCGTTAAGCACCTTAATGATCAGATTCGCGGAACACATGCGTTAGGTGAGGTGTGTGTGGCGTCTTTGATGCAATCATCATCATCATCATCATCAGCCTGTGGACGTCCACTGTTGGACATAGGCCTTCCCTCCACACCCGGTCCTCAGCCTTCCTCATCCAGCCACTTCCCGCCAGCCGCTTTATACTCGTATCGTCGGTCCATCGTGCTGGAGGGCGTCCCACACTACGTTTGCTTGATACGTACGTTTGATGCAATAGTTTCGCGGAATTGCTAAACGAATTCTAAGACCGACCGTACTTATTTAAAATTATCCTCAAATCCGGAACAAGTTGAAGTAAGTTAATACAGCATGCACGTGCGACTTCCTTTACCCCTAAGACCACTTCCCCTGTAACCTCAGGACTAGTATTTGTTTACATAAAGTATCGCTCTGTTTGACCACAATACTTCGTGGTCCAAAAGACATTTTTGAGCACTTAGGAATCACCTCTAAATTTTCAGATTTACAAGTAGGTACCTTTATTTAGGGTTCCATACTCGAAAGGGACGCTATTACATATTAAGCCTCCGCTGTCCGTCTGTCCGTCTGTCAGCGAGCTGTTCCTCGTGAACCCTTACAGATAGAAAGTTGAAATTATCACAGAATGTGTAGTTCAAATTAAAAGAAAAAAATCGAAATGGCCTCCATGAAAGAAATTTAAAAGTGTTATTTCTTATACGATATTACGGAACCCTTCACGTGCTAGTCCGACTCACGCTTCTTTTTAGAAATTTAATAGGTATGTATAATGTATATAACCTATATCACTTTTTTACGGCGAAGGAAAACATCGTGAGGAAATCTGTATGCCTGACAGTTCTCCATAATGTTCTCAAAGAAGTGTGATGTCTGCCAATCCTCACTTGGTCAGCGTGGTGGATTATGGTCTGAACAGTTCTTATTTTGAGAGGAAACCAGCTGTTCCTGTGTCTCTCTCGATCAAGCCACCTTTCAAACAAAAGAAGTCGGTTCATTAGTTTAGGAGCTACGATTTATAACATCGATCGATTTATAAGATCGAATTTATAACACCCCTCTTTTTGGGTCGGGGGTTAATTATGCAGATAATACTTATTACAGAAAATACACACCTGCATGTAATCAACAAAATTAACATTTTACATTCAAACCCAAAGGAAATCGTTCACCCGAAAAACAGACTAAACAAAAATCCATTAAAATTCATTGGATAAAGCATTTCGTTATAATATTTTTATAAGACGATTCGTAAGCAACTTCCCGCCATAATATTTCCATAGTTTTAGTCAATTTACAAACTTAACATGCCATTATGTAACACCCAAAAGAAAATCTTCAGGCGAAAGTGTGCCTTAACTCAACAGTAGTAAGGTCGTAGATATTTCATATGGGTTTTTTTCATGTGTAAGAAAAAATTGGTGCGGTTTATATGGTATCAAATAATCGCAAAGATATGGGGGTGCGATGGAATTGTGTCATTTTTATAACCACATTAGGGGGCGTAAGTGTACGGGGTTGAATTTAAAAGGTTTCTTACATTCACTTCAAAACTAAATTTTAATACTTACCTAGGTACATACTTATTTATAAATACATAATTAGTATACATCACGCCGAATTGAGGAAATGTCGTTTATTCATTTAATTTTGTTTAATTAATAATTACAAATGGCCAAATATCTTAAAAATTTCAGAACAACTACCGAGACAGCATTATCAAATTTTTTCCCCCATATTTTCGAGCTGCATGCCGGAAGAAATCTCTCTTGTAGATAGTCGTCCTTTCTACGCGTCTTTTTCATGGTACTTAGATATTTTTAACCCCCGACCCAACAAGAGGGGTGTTATAAGTTTGACGTGTGTATCTGTGTATCTGTCTGTGGTATTATAGCTCCTAAACTAATGAACTGATTTTAATTTAGTTTTTTTTTTTTGCTTGAAAGGTGGCTTGATCAAGAGTGTTCTTAGCTATAATTCAAGAGAATCGGTTCAGCCGTTTGAAAGTTATCACCTCTTTTCTAGTTACTGTAACCTTGTCAGGGGTGCTATAATTTTTTTTTTAATTTACACTTGTGATTGGTGTACCCCTACTTGAGTAAATAAATAAATAAGTGAACAGAAAATTGTAGACATTTGGGTTAGGTAGGCAAGTATATTGAACTAATTCTGTTAAATAGTACACAGCCCGGATAGCTCAGTCGGTAGAGCATTGGACTTTTAATCCAAGGGTCCAGGGTTCAAGTCCCTGTTCGGGCGGCTACTTTTTATAACCACTTTATTTCAATGTCACAATGTAGTTATCAATATTGAATTCCAATAATAAATAAAGTTATTATAAGAACTTATCTACCTAATTGCCAAGGAAATCGACTAGTCTATAGCGCAATTTTTTTTTAAACTTCACACTAATATTATAAAGGCGAAAGTTTGTATGTGTGTGTGTGTGTGTGTGTGTGTGTGTGTGTGTGTATGTTTGTTACTCCTTCACGCAAAAACTACTGGACGGATTGGGCTGAAATTTAGAATGGAGATAGATTATACCCTGGATTAGCACATAGGCTACTTTTTATCCCGGAAAATCAAAGAGTTCCCACGGGATTTTTAAAAAACCTACATCCACGCGAACGAAGTCGCGGGCATCAGCTAGTAGGATAATATTATGCTTCCTAAAAACTAAAAGGTTAAATAGATTAAAGACCATAAAATATAACGTACTTACTTCAAGTCCCTGTTCGGGTGGCTACTTTTTAACCCCCGACCCAAAAAAGAGGGGTGTTATAAGTTTGACGTGTGCATCTGTGTATCTGTGTATCTGTCTGTGGCATCGTAGCTCCAAAACTAGTTAACCGATTTTCAAAGTTATCAGCTCTTTTCTAGTTACTGTAACCTTCACTTGTCGGGGGTCTTATAAATTTTTAATTTACCCAGTTTATTGCAATGTCACAATAATAATTTAGGTATGTACTATGTATCAATAGCTATTCAATTTCATTAATAAAGTTATTTTTATAAGTACTTACCTAATTGCCAAGGAAATCGACTAGTCTATAGCGTAATTTTTTTTAACTTATGACAATATTGTGCTTCCTAAAAACTAAAAGGTTCAATAGATTAAAATATTAAAAAACCACAAAAAAAAAATTAAAATAAATTTTGAAAAATATGACGTAAAGTTAAAATAGAGTCTCGCCAAATTAAAAAAAAGAATATTATAAAATAAAGTCAGTATAAAATAAAATACAGGACTTCGTCTGTGGTGGCGTTTGCTAGCGCGCGTGTTGTGACTTTTTGGAGTGTTTTTTTGTTAGAAGAGGCCGGTTTTTGTGTTCTGGTGGTGTTTATTGGTGATGAAACTGACTGGGAAGCGCTCTAAAAGGGCGCCGCGCGTATGTCGGCGGGCGCCGGCACAGACGAAGTACATACTTATACATATAGTTTCCCTAATTTGTAAATAACTACAAACTTGACATTGGCTAATCAGTGTAAAGCCAGACGAGAGGAAAAAAAAAATACAGTCCCACAAAAAAAAAAAAACTCGTAGCATTAAATCGAGTTTCATGCGCCATATATCGCACTCGGGCTCAATGCCGCGGAACTAGCAGAGCGTTCGATTTAAAAAATACACCGATTTATTGCTTACATATCAAAAAGCATCATACAGTACTCCTTTTTTACACCACGCGACATCAATATGTCGTACCAAACTATTCTATACTTCTTCTTTTAGTAGGTACATAATTTTGACAATCTGGAGGTGGGCGTTAACAACTGCAACACAGTTTGTAACTAACGCAGTTGTTCAGGTAACAACTTTACTTTTAAGGCAATATAAAGAGATGTAAATAAAGATTTTTTTAATATTAATTTTATTCTATTTGCCTTAATGCTCGTAGTTAGCGTACAGTGTTAAATTGCCTCTCCATTTTACTTTTAATAGAGGCCTCGGGAGCTCGGGATGTAAGCCAACTTTGTACCTCAACGAAATCGGTTAATCGGGTGGGCCGTGAAAAGCTACCAGACACACAGACACACTTTCGCATTTATATTATTAAGTATAAATATGTATTTGCGAGACACATTTAATATTATATTGTGACTTGTGTTATAATGCAATTTGTTATAACGATTGACTAGTTGAAGCCTGGCTCTACCATCTACAACTAACAGAAAAGAGTGCACATCTCTATGAAAAACGTATGACTACTATCGCCTTCTGACGCGTCACAGCTGGTTAGTTGACGGCTTATAAACTTACATATTATAATTTTTATGATAGTGTTTTACCTACACTTCAAGGAAATTACATATTATTATATTTCTCTAAAAGCAAATCGTACTATGAAGACAAGACACGAATAACTATGTAGTGGTACCGTATCGTTGTCGTATAGTATAAAAATCGCATTAAAATGCATGGTGGTACACGGTCGGTCCCCACCGTGGCGAATTTCTTCAATTTTCTTTCCCAAATTCATATAAATTTTGCAAGCAATAAAAATTATTAATGCGACTGAAAGTGAATAATGGATGGTTTATAACGGTTTACATAATATATTTAATTTTTTTTTTTGTTTTCTAGAGTTTTGTTTTCGCACCTCCTGTAAAAGGCTCAAGGTACCCTGCCATATAATCGAAATACCTTGAACGCTCTAATTCGACGAAATCACGACTCACGAGTCAGAACTTATCGGCGACCACTTACTGAGTTTATTCACTTGGTTCTAAAAAACAAAATTATTGCAATAAGATAATCACAGAAGTCTAGGGGTCGTTCCTTAATCCGTATTTTCTCAAATTCATTCTCTTAATAAATAATGATCATGTCAACAGACAGTCGTCCACAACTGGACATAGGTTTCTTGGGTCTCTCAGACATGACAGACGGACCGACAGACAGATACCTAGAGAGACCTTATATAGTTCCGTTTTTCGTTTTGAGGTACGGAACCCTAAAAAAGGTCCCAACTCAGCATGATCCTTGAAATGATGATTTAAATGGTGATGATTAAAGCATGTGATATTTTAACTCTCCAAAAAGTTACAGGTGCCTGGGTTTAAACCCCCAAACGCTCGAATAAGGAAGCCAACGACTTAACCACTAAGCTATAATAGCTTCGCTTCGCTAGGTATATACACTTATTATTCTCAAGTTCTTGAACCTTCTCCAAGCTATTGGCAGATATTGCGTCCATTAAGGTAGGTACCCCTACATTATGACGTCACAACCCCCATCCATATCCATCAAGAAGGGGCATAGGGCGACTGTTGACCGAGAATTTACGAGATTAATATTTACAAAGGACCCCATATTTTAAGATATTCTTCTTTTGACGAACGAAGGTTATGGTATCGTCCTTGTATGGGATTTTTTGTAAGGTGAAATTCTTGGTTCAATTCCTAGTATAAGTAGGAATTTCAAGTATAGTGCGCGTAATAAATACTAGTGGACCAATCTGAATGCGAGGCGATTGCATACGTACCAAACAGATTTCAGCCGGACTTGTGTAATTTACCATCGAACCGCAAGACGTCGGGCGAGTTTCCATCCTACCCCCTTCCATGGGGTAAAAAACCCCGAGTACGGAACCCTCGGTGCGCGAGTTTGACTCGCACGGGCCGGTTTTTTTTAATCTAACGACCGTTAATTTTGGATATCTACTATCTAGACACTTCCATAGATACTTATATCTAGTCTCTCCTTTCATCAAAGGTTGCCTGGTGGAGATTGCTTTAAGCAATAAGGCCACCTTTACATACAATTGTTTTTAGTTTATAGTTCCTTGTTATATCTTGGTTTTTCTTGTTTTGTGTGCAATAAAGTCTTATATTTATCTTTCTATATCTAAATCTAAATAATAATCTGGTCCCCAATAATCCGTGGTCCCCGTGCGCCATTTGCGGGTCGCGCGCTATCCCGATCGTTTCTCACGGCCGCCGTATAATTCCGCTATAAATAAAACTGCCATGTAAAATTTCTTAGACCGCACGGGAAGGAATGAAGTGTGGCGGCTACTTCTATTGTATTTTATTTATCATCATCAAGTGATAGACTTCGACTACTGGATAAGTCTCTTGGCTAGGGCCGATTTTTCAATCGTCAAAAACCTAAATTTCATCTGAGGAATTTACAGTTTTATCTGAGGAGTTGACAGTTTTGTAGAGAAAATCTGTCTTTATTCCTTATATAGATTATAGAGTTGTTTGACGAATTAAAATAGGCCTATATTATTTGTGTCGTAAAGTGTCGTTCAAGGTTGTGATATATACAGGAATGAAGTCTGATTTGATAATCAGCGTTTTCTATGATAAATCATAAACGCTATCAAAAAATTAAAAAAATTCAAATGTGTTCTACGGAACCAAGACTGAATGTCTGGTCCTCCACGCGGACCCTTACGGGTCCCGGGGTAACTGATCAGGGCGATGGCCCTCTTCAGTGGTGGCCACGCCGCCTGCGACTGCGGGCGGGGCACGGGGTTGGACCACTGGTCGGGGAGTCGAGTCCGGGTTGTCATGTCCGGTGGTGGCCGCACGGCAGTGCGATCGAGCCCGCGGATGTTCGCGAGCGATCGGCTACTGCGGCGGCGTGGGATGTCCGTGAGGCTAACGCCCGCGGCTCGGCGAGGTCGAGCCCGCCGGCGATGTTCCGGCGAGCGCTCGTCAGCCAGCGGCGGGGAAGCAGTGGTGTCTATTCAGGTGGTCAGGTCACGTGGCAGACCTAACTTGTCCGGCGGACGCCGATGGTATGGCGCGATGCCCCGCAGGTGCTGGGCTTGCGCTCCATCAGCGCGCGCGAACATCGAGGTGCTCAGGCGGCGAACGTGGTCGTCGAGGCTCTCCATGCGCAGGTCCCTGGAGATGACCGCGTTCCGTACGAAGCGTGGAGCTCCGGCGATGGTGCGGAGCGCTAGCGACTGCTGCGCCCGCAGCGACTTGCGGTCCGTTTCGCTTAGTAGCGCGTACCAAGCTGGGGCCGCGTAAGTGAGTCGCGTGCGGACGTACGTCTTGTAGACGCACAGCCTCGTACGGAGATGCAGGTGGGACGCCAGCACTGGGCGTAAGAGAGCCCGTGCGGCGCGCGTCTGCGTGACCACGTTCTTCACGTGGGATCGCATCTTGAGTCCCCTATCGATGGTCACCCCCAGGTATTTAGCCGAGGGCGTCCACTCGATGGTCTCTCGAGATGGTGCAGTACCCTCGAGACTTGGAGCGTGGTGGAATGTTCGGCACGGAAACCGAACTGTTCGTCGCGTGGCTGAATGTGAGGCGTGATGTGCAGCAACAGCAACTTCTCGAAAACTTTCGAGGTCGTCGACAGCAGCGTGATGGGACGGTAGCTCCCCTGCTTAGGTATCATGATGACTCGGCCGAGCTTCCACGACGATGGGAAGTGCCCGGTACGGAGTATCCCGTTGAATAGCCGCGTCAACGTCGCGATTGCTCGCGGGGGTAAGTGACGCAGGGGAACCAAGACTTAATTATGTAGTTTACTGATATATCTCGCAAACACCTGAACTTTAGCGCAACATAACGCCGTGTAACGCCATCTAGTGCTTGAGTGAGAAATAAAACATTTTGGCTATGAATGATGTACCTAAGTACACAAAATAAATATGCGATTCTGAACTTGCACTTCCTACCACGTTCATCTATACTCTATACTTATCTATACTAATAAATAAAATCTAAGTGTTTGTCTGTTTGAACGGGCTAACCTTCGGAATGGCTGAACCTATTTTGACGGGACTTTCATAGACAAGTTGAAGATTAACCAAGGAATAACATAGGCTACTTTTAAACCGACTTAAAAAAATTGAGGAGTTTTGTTTTTCTACCTATGTACCTCCGAGATTTTTGAACCGATTTGCATTTTTTTTTAATCGATAGAAGAACTTTGCGACATTGTTCCATGAAAAATTTGGATTACAACTCCTCAATGCTGATGCTGCAGGGGATCTGACCAATCCACGCGGGTGAAGCTGCGGGCATCATCTAGTTTGATTAATAAATAGTGGGATGAAATAAACACCGTAGTAAATAGTAAAGCCGCTTCCACAGTTTGTGATGTGCACGCGATTGCGCGCTGCAGTAGCGACTCGCACGCCTGAGGATATAGGATGTCTATCCACACAAATATGCGATATTGAGCTTGCACTTCCTACCACGTCCATTTGTTTGATATATAATGGGAAATAAATACAGTAGCGAATAGTAAAGGAGATATGGTCAACCAACCGATATCCAGAAGGTTCCAGATGGGGTTACCAACACTTGAGAAAAAAAGGCAGGTCTTAAAAGACCTCTTGAATGTGGAAACTGTTGAAAGGTTCAGAGAAAATGATATAGAAAATTACTCCTGCAGTCCTTTGTTCCATAAAAGAATTACGTCATTATCAATTCATCACCATCGTAAATAGGTATCTTTAAAACTCGAATACTACAGTGCGCGACAGGTTGAGATGGTAACCGGGGTATGAGGCGGAGGGGTGACCCGCACACCCGTACGCCATCAGCGCTCGCCCGCACGGGGTTAGCGGGGATGTACGGGGCATCCCCCCGCCTCATACCCCGATTGTCATGTCGACCTGTCCCGCACTATACCTAGGTATACAAAATACTAAACGAGTAAAAAACTTATTGGCATAAAATGCTACTTAGGGCGACGAACATACCTCCAGTGGGAAGAGGAATGATCTTGTGATAAAATTTTACGAGCCGTATTGAAGGGGTCGCTGTTTGTCCAATGACGTACTGTTTCCATTCTACTAACACGGTTTTTAGGTGCTGCCATTTAAAATGGTGATTCTATATCCAGCAGAAGTTAGCATTTTCAATCCCAAAATTTAAGCAAGTTCAATAAGGAATTCAGTTGTTTTTATGTCAAATACTTGCAATGCCCGCACTTCGTCTGCGAGGATTTAGGTTTTTAAAAAACCCGTGGGAACACTTCGACTTCTCTTAATTTTCCGAGATAAAAAACAGCCTATTTCACTCTACAGTTCTTTATTTTATACCCGTGCATAAAATCGCCTCTATTCGTGGTTCCGTTGCGATGTGATTGTAGGGCAAACTAACAAACCAACACACTTTCGCATTTATTTTATGAGGTGATACCTAGTGTAAAAGCGTTTAGTGGTAATAAAGCAAAACAATAAATTCTTATTTCTTCAACATCGGTAGACGTCCACTGCTCGGCATAGGTCTCTTCCACACGCCATGGTCTATTGCTGCCTGAATCCAGTGACTCCCTGCGATCCGCTTGATGTCGTCCGTACACCCAGTGGAGGGGTCTTCCAACGCTGCGCATTCCGGTGTGAGGTTAGCTGTGGTAATAAAGCAAAAGATTATTATTTTTAGCTCATCACGGAGACGGAACAAAAAATGACGGTTAAGATAATGGAAACGCGCAATCACTTGTAAATCAGATCCGCAAAGGGTTGTCGTTATCCGTGTAAGCAGCATCCACGGCCGAGGCTTTGCGCTAACCCCGCAAGGATTACCTACAGCGTCTTTACATCGATGCCTTGTGCCGTTTGTTTTTATGTCGAATATTAAACAACGATAAAAGGGTTTAGAAAAAAATCACACTAATATTATAAAGGCGAAAGTTTGTATGTGTGTGTGTGTGTGTGTGTGTATGTTTGTTACTCCTTCACGCAAAAACTACTGGACGGATTTGGCTGAAATTTGGAATGAAGATAGATAATATCCTGGATTAGCACATAGGCTACTTTTATCCCGGAAAATCAAAGAGTTCCCACGGGATTTCAAAAAACCTAAATCCACGCGGGCGAAGTCGCGGGCATCGGCTAGTTTTTTAATATAATTTAATAAAAAGTTTGGAATTTCGTAATTTCCAAATCTCTGGGCTGGTCTGGTGGGTGGCTTCGGCTGTGGCTAGTCACCATCCTACCGACAAAGCCGTGCCGCCAAACGACACACACACACATACACACACATACACACACACACATACAACAAACTTTCGCCTTTATAATATTAGTGTGATTGACAGGTGTAGCGCAATCTTATTCCGCATTGAGCACCGCGCGGTTTTTATTCTCGCGATTTTTATTCGCGCGATTTATTTTCCGCTACAGAATTTCACCTAGCACGCACTGCGAATGCGGTGGGCGCTATACAACTCCATTGTTCACTGCACAAAATATTCGCGCGAATCCGCGTGTTTGTATCAAATCACAGATTTTTTCCGCACGAATTTTACGAGTATATCACAGTGCGGGTCCTCCATATAATTGCAAGTGTATTGCGGAAAAAATCAATGTATCAATAGCTAAACGAAAGCCATATTATTCCGGTGAACATAATAATTTCGATAGGTAGTCCTCAGTCCCTCGAGGCATGATGATTAAAGTGGAGATCGGCGATCGCTCATGTAATCCCGCATTGATTGATGACCCTTCTTTGTGAAATTTCCCTTTTTTTGGGGAAAACTGCGCTGCGGTAATGCTATGAATAAGTTAGCCGTTTGTTGATGCCGCGATAAAATAAAACGATTTTCGGTTAAATATTTTCTATTAGGCTGATTCTCGTGTTATATAAAAAAATCTGAAATAAATATTTACAGTAGGTATGACTACTAGTAATGACATAAACTATAGCTACATTTGTAATAGGATCACACTAATATTATAAAGGCGAAAGTTTGTGTATGTGTGTATGTATATGTGTGTGTGTGTGTGTGTGTGTGTGTGTGTGTGGATGTTTGTTACTCCTTCACGCAAAAACTACTGACGGATTTGGCTGAAATTTGGAATGGAGATAGATAATATCCTCGATTAGCACATAAGCTACTTTTTATCGTGGAAAATCAAAGAGTTCCCACGGGATTCCGAAAAACCTAAATCCACGCGGGCATGGTTAGTCAAACCCACTTTTTAAAAAAAAAATTATCATGCGCGACTTCATTCGCGTGGATTTAGCTTTTTTTTTAAATCCCGTGAAAAATTTCTTTGATTTTCCGGGATAAAAAGTAGCTTATGCTTATTTTTAAAGGTTTTTATTGCATCTCTTGAACCATGTGGAACTTATATTATTATTTATTACTTTTTAATATCAAACAGAGATTTCTGATTTGATGCGATTTTAGTGACGGAAATGCGTTAATCTAGAAGAAATTCATAAGTATAATATCCTACTATAACAATTTCTATAGCTTACCTGCTTAATTAGGTATGTAAATACGCACAAAGGCGTATTTTCGCGTTTTGTATGTTTAATGAAAATCCAGTTTTAAACCCAATTACAATTTGATTGCGGAATCCACGGAAGGTCAGTTCTGTTTGCGTCCACAGCACCTGCCCCAGTTTTAAATAATAATAAGATGGCATTGCACCGCGGCGATCGCCACACATGCGACAGAATAAATTATTCGCACACAAAAGATGACCAACCGGTCGTACAATGCACTGTTTTCTTTAACGGACCTTACGTATTTTGAGGGGGATATTCAAATTTTAGGGTCGCGCGATTTTAAATATAGAAACGATTATTTTTGTTATATTTTTTTCGTTATAATCTGTATTGTACTTTATTCTCACGGGTCAAGCGGTGACCTTTGCCGGACAATGCCGCGATAGATCATAAGAGCGCGTCCAGAATTTATAATTAATGTCCTCGGGTTCGATCCCGTAGGTATCTATTGTGAGAATTCGCGGATAGGATAATAGCGCGGATCCTTTGCCACGATTTATGGTCATACGTGAATAGTTGTACTAGTTGAGTAGAAAGTGGAATTTCTTGAATATTGATGAATAGCGGCCGTTTGTTACGAGTAGATACCTATAGGGTGAGGTGTACGGTCTTGAGAACTAAGCTCATTTCGTATAACACTTGTTCGATCATTAATCTTTTGTGATTTCTTTTGACCTTTACATATTGTTAGAATCATCTTTTCTTGCTTTTGGAAGCCCTTAGAAATATGTAGTAGGTACACGCACGTTGAAATATTGTGTGTATTTAATGGAAATCGTCAATATATTATTTCAAACTATGCAAATAAAAATTAATATTAATTTTAAAACGAACAATTAGTTAAACTTTGTTTATGTTATGGTATTTTTTGGTCTTTTTTGGTCGGGAGTTAAAAAGAGCTGCCACCGAGTTTCTTGCTGGTCTTCTTGGTAAAAAAAGTATTTGAAGTATAAACCTACTAAAAGTACTTTTAAAAGTGTATTCAAATAAAACATCTTTCTATTTCTATTACTCACTCTTAAAATATTATGTTCAGTGTAGGTACTTAAATTAATAATTCTTGGCACATTAATTTAAAACAACTGGCTATAAAATGAATTGAAGTAATCATCTTAAAAAGTTACATCTTATCAGCATTGCTCATATAAATGAGGAATTTTCTTAAATTGTAGGTAATCATATTAATTTATACAGCGCTATCTGACAACATGTAAAATAACTAACCATTTTAATCTTTTGAGTAATGAGTTATCTCGTAGCTATAAAAAACCAAAGATATACATAGTATCATTTCTTAGAAATGCATTTCAATAAAATAATGCCACCGTAGTATAATTTCTAGTATAATTACACCGTAGTGGTGTAATTATACTAGAATACAAAGTTATGCTGCTTGTATTATTGTATTTGATGTAGGCCTATATTGTTGATTGAATTTGAACTGATCCAAACTGTTACTTAATAAATTATTGTTCTTATTTCCTTAACGTATCTAAATAAGTATTTGTTGGCTAATTTACCATTATATCCAATGACATTTATCACGTTTACAATAAGTAGGTATTAATTTATTATTCGACAGTTTAATTTCCTAATCTTTATTATTTCAGAACACTTTCTGTAGATTCCTCGGGGCTCCAGATCTTGCAAGCAAATTAGGTAGGTAGGTACGCCTGGCATTAACCACTTTTGGTTAAGTTTATGTTAATTACCAACCAAGTTAGGCTTCAGCACTTCATCAAATTTTTTTTATATATCTATTTAAGTACTTCGGGTAACTAAGCCCTGTCCACCCCCTTATATCGTCCAACCATTTGCGTCTTTGGCGACTTTGAACTCTTTTCCCTGCAATTCTCCCTTCCAACACTAAGTAATTTTTAATAGAGAAGAAATTAATTTTAATTTTTAGAGGCGGCTTTTAAAAGAGAAGCTTTTCGGATGATGATCGCCAAACTTCGTTTCGAAGAAGGCACGTGATGATGGTGGTGACTTAAGTACTATTAAAGAAAAACATAACTAAAACATATAGATAAATAAAATTACATGGCAAGAGAAATTGATTGCTCCGCGACTACCAGAAAGCGGAAAAGAAAAATCAGCTTTAGAGTATTGAAATTCGACTTAACACTTGAACATCTTGGGTTTAGCATATCAATGAGCTATCTACATAAACAACTGGACAAACTCGATGGGCACACTTCGTCCACGCGCTGATGAGTGCAATATACCCACTGTATCAACTTTCATCTCACTCGTGGACTCTTTGAGATGGTAATGAGATGAGTGCAGATGCAAGTAGAGGAAACCTGTTTCATATATAATTAAATGTATAATTAATACAACTTTTTTGGATTACGTTTATAATAAATTCGAAGCATAGAATCTATAAGTATAGACTGTTCGAGTTTAAGGGGAAAACGACGGGTCTGTCCGCGAAATTCAAATTTTATTTGGTTTTTCGCAATTTGTAAACTAATACGACAAAGTAGGCTTATGGCATTCCAGTTGCGACAAAGGCAGTATCATTTCCACGTGTTTATATAAAAATCTTTACTTGATAAGGTCCAGTTTAAGAAATTAGCTCTAGTATCGACTAATTGTGAGTTACAGTCGATACTAGAGCTAATTTCTTATACTGGATCCTTTCAAGTAAAGATTACTACTTATTTGTTTTAAGTAGCCTACCTATGAAACTGAGTCAAAGAATTGTTTTACTGGTTGATGTGTGAAATTTATTTCTACTTGCATGGTTATAAATACCTGGAAAATTTGCTATTAAAAAGGACATTTTCTTAGCTATTCCAGTGGCGCAATGACAGTTATAATCGAGAACAAAATGTCATTAGCGCACGCATTTGTCGGAAACGACGCTCCTCACAATTTATGTCCACACTCGACACTAACGTGCCGGAGGATTCAAAAACCAAACAATACGCGCGTAGTAAAACACTAGGCTAGGGATGTGTGATGTCTAGAAACTGAATCATCGATATCGATAAACAAAAAGTCTATTCATAATTTTATAGTGGTTTAAGTAATTACTTATAAAATAGTTTAATTAACATGTTATTTCTGGAAGAGCTAGGCTATCTGCTAATGGTATCCTTATATCTACCTACTTACTTACGAACGCCTAAACCATATACCTATAAATTGTTTCATTTACAATAGGTATAGTAGGCAAATTCACAAATGAATAATTTAATTTCATTTCTTGTTTTTCCTCTGTTTTATTCTTACTCTGTGACAGTTCATTATTTTATCTCATTACTTTGTAATTTACACTGCAGTGTTCCTAGATGAACGCTTTGAAGGCAAAGTGTTCTTTGAGGACTGGTCATCGATAAAAAGTATTTCAATTCGTTGCACATCACTAAGCTCTAGAAAAAAGTCGCCAGGAAGATATATCTCAAAAAACGCAGAGGCGCGTCGAGTATTTATGGAAATCTAAATAACTTCGGGCTTTTTTTAATTGTGGGGAATGAGTTTTTTTGTGGAGAAATTTGTTTATTTTCGTGCTTCAGTGATTTGTTTGACGTTGAATATTAGTGCGGTTGATGTGCGGCAAATGATGTGGGACCATAAACATCGTGAGCTAATGTGATTGTCGCTAGGGAGTCGTATTTGGGTAAAATATCGATATTTATATTTGTATTTTATTAGACAACACTTAAATTAATTACCCAATAGGTATGTACTAAGTGAAATTCTGATACCTACCAGGTAAACTTGGGTCGCGAACATGATAGATCAGTTCTTCAAAATTTGAGATCTATAGAGTGAGTGGCGTGCACAGGTTCGAAGCTAGGTTAGGCAAGACTTAGTTAGGTTACCTATTGTATCTATTAGGTAAATAATATCCATATTTTAGGTAATTAAAATGAAAGTATACTTCTCACTAATATTATGAAGGAGAAAGTTTGTATGTGTGTGTGTGTGTGTGTGTATGTTTGTTTCTCCTTCACGCAAAAACTACTGGACGGATTGGGCTGAAATTTAGAATGGAGATAGATTATACCCTGGATTAGCACACATGCTACTTTTTATCCCGGAAAATCAAAGAGTTCCCACGGAAATTTTAAAAAACCTACATCCACGCGAACTAAGTCGCGGGCATCAGCTAGTAATAAATAAAAATGTTATAAATAAAAGTCTAATAGGTATTTGCTTTAATACAACGAAATGCTAATGAAGTATAGAGAATATACCTATAGTAGGTACGCGACAGGTCGAGATGGCAATCGGGATAAGGACGCCCTGCACACCCGCACAGCCCCTGCGCTTATCCGGTGCGGGGTAGCGGGTGACGCCCCCCATATACTCCGATCCGATACCCCTGTCGAGTACTATAGATACGATACCAAGGTCATAATTGTCTCTTGTTAATCTATATCTATACTAATATTATAAAGAGGAAACCTTTGTATTTTTGTATGTTTGTATTGAATAGGCTCAAAAACTACTGGACCGATTTCAAAATTTCTTTTACCATTACTTAGAGGGATTCTTCCGAATCCGTATAGGCTATATTTTATCCCGGAAAATAGATAGGATTTTTCGTGGTAGTGTCCACCCGTGCGAAGCCGGGGCGGGTCGCTAGTATAATATACAGCTCAAGATTTTTCAAAGGCTATAATCACGTTAAAACATTCAAAATCAAAACAAAAGACTCTTCAAAGGAGCGATGGTTTCTATAAATTATTACACTAGTCAATAATTAAGATCTTAAAAATCAAAGACACGGAAGAGGAAAATTTATGCCCCCTCAATAATTCTCATTTCCTTAAAAATGTAAAGCAATACAAAAAGTAGTGTAATCCCAAACTCGCCTACAATCCCGAAGTGGATTTATTTCACGTGCACCGGACAGGAATAAACCAACACAGTAGTGTACATTCATCTACAAAACGCGTAACAATAAGTAGTTCAACTAAACTCAAACTTATTATTTTTAAATAGACTCTAGACTTTATAATTTTAGACTTTAGAATTATATATGAAGGTTTTCTATGGAAAATCATTATAATATAGCAATGTAGAGCCAACCGATGTCAAATAAGCAAGGTGGCTATAATTCATCGTTAAAAACTGTTTAAGTGAATCAGCATGCAAGTGAAATCGCAGCCAAGGACTATCCTATCATTGAACAAAAACAAGATAAAGTTAAAAACTAAAACCCAACTGCGACCTCCACTTTTTTTATGTAACCCGTTACTTAGGTCAATTTTTTTCGTATAAAATGAAGCCTATGTCACCAAGACCTTTATGACGAATCAATTGACTCATTCATCAAAATCGGCCCTGTAGATTAGGCGCTCGCGCTACGGTGGAACACACAGAATCTGGATGCAAACATACATGCATACATACATAGACTGCTAAAAATATAACCCTTCCTTTTGGCTTTGCCGCGGTCGGGTAAAAAAAGTTATTCTATCGAAAAGAAATAGAATAAACCCCGTGAAAACGCTTTTCTCCGTGCCTGTATTCGTCCAACAGCAGACATAACCAGGAATAGAATCAGCCGTCTCTCTCTTAAAATTCTTGAACTTCTTTATCGAAGCAAGACGCACGTCTGCCGCCCCTCCATTGGTCACCTTTAACCCCACCCATGGGCGAAAATATCACCATTACACTGAAAACTATCTTCAGTTTTACTTTTTAGATAGCGGGGACGCGGGAGATGGTTATAGATACCTACTTGCTTGAACTTTCAGAGCTCTGTGTTTTGTGTAAACAAAACTTTCAGAATATTCTTCACAATATTTGAGAAAGAAAACAGCAACGGAAGTAGTACGGAAGTATGGTTAATATTAGTATGGACTATCATATTATGGATGTAGTGAAAATAATTCTAATCCCAATAAATGTTAAAGTATGGTTTTTTGGAAGTTTATTACTCCTTTAATCAAAGCAATGGAGATAATCCCGAAAATTCAAAGAGTTTCGAAGGGATTTTTAAGAAACCTATATCCTAATAGCTTAGGTATACCTTGCATTATTAACACATAGACTACTTTTATCGGAAAAATCATAGACTACTTTATGTCGGGAAAATTCAAAGAGTTCCCATGAGATTTCTTAAAAACCTACATCCATACGAACGAAGTTGAACCCAGTGTTATACCCATATTATAAATGAGAAAGTATGTTTGTTTGTTGGTGTATTGTTTTGTCCTTCAATCACGTTGCAACGGAGCAACGGGTTTATGTGATAGGGAATCGCGGGCGTCATCTAGTTTAAATAATTAACACTAAAATAGTTGTTCCACCGTCTGCAGCCATTGGTCACCTTTAACCCCACCCATGTGTAAAAATATCAGCCATTAAACTGAAAGAGATCCGCTTCAGTTTCAGATAGCGCTCGCTCCAACACGCTCTTATCGCACGGAAAAATAGCTCGCTAGGTTATTTACAGACAGACATATTTTCGTAGAATTGCTACTATAAAACTGTTTTATATAGTCTTTTCACTCATATCAGTACTAATTTTATAAATGTGAATATTGTGTGTCTGTTTGTCTGTTGGTTACCTTTTTACGGCTCACCCGCATTACCGATTTTGACGGTTGATACAACGTCTAACTATAGATATATAAATAGCGTGCTTGCCGGAGATTGGAATAAAAAGTATTTTATTCCGGAGAATGAAAGTTTCCATGGTATTTTTAAAAACCTAAATCCACGCAGACGTCGCGTCGCATTATCTAATTTACAAAGGTTCAGTAGGTCATAAGTCCATGGGTTCAGTATAATTGGCCGAATTTTCAATTAAATCGGCAAAAATGCAATCACCTGATGGGAGTTAGTAGATAAAAGGTACAATAGAAGGCTTGATAGGATCTAATATTTATTTATTTATTTATTTATTATTATAAGGTACGCCCACAGCATGTTCACAAAACACTTAAAAATACAATAGTATAACAGTCTTATTCAGTGTGACACACCACTTACGGGCACACACAACTCATGCAGGTAACACAATGTAATATACATGACCGATTGCATAATATTAGTACCTACATAATAAATTTCAATGGATATCAATGTTTAATCACTTAGTAATTTAGAAATGAAATGAATTTATTTAGTTCATGTATTTCATGTCCCTGTGCCACTTATAGCAATATTGTCAAGACTTACCAACGGTTCGGAAAGTAAAGATTCTACTGAGAAGAGCGGGCAAGAAACTGTATCAAGAAAATCTAGAATATTAGCTTACATTAATAATTAATACGAATTATACTTAATATTACTTACAATTATTACCTACCAAAAATCTAAGCTAACATGAAGTATTTAAAGTGACACCTGGTCAGCTACTGTACAAAAAAGTGGGACAAAAAATTTTATCGGACCACTTTCGTTAACTCGAAGGGCGTGAGACAATTTTGGAAAAAATGGGCCTTGTTAGTGGTCACTCGCGTTTTTTGCGTACAACAAAAGGAAAGCAAATTTGTATAAGGCGCCGTTAGTGGCTGAGAAAACAGTTTTTTATTCTGTTTTTTAGATTAAATATTTATGGTTTAGATTTGTGGTAATAATGTCTTACAAGGGTGATGAAGATAATAATATCACAAGAAGCAGAGATATTCTAAATAAAACGCTCCAGGCTTATAATTTTTTTAGTTTTTTTGGAACTGTTTATCTAACATACATATTAATATGTACGAACTTATGTTGAAAAAGAGTTTTATTAGTAGAGACTACCTTGTTAATTTTTGTAGATATAGGTCCTAGCCAGAGTGAACTAATCATCGAAAAATAGGATTATATTTGGGCTGCCTGCGCCAAATGTACTAACATTTGACGCCTGCCAGTGACGTCGAAGCCTTGTCGTTTTGTTAGAAGTTCCCTAACTGTTGTGACCTGTGCTGTCAAAATAATACTAAAAGTCTTAGGTCGAAGTAATTCCTAGGACACGTACGAAGCGATTTGCTTCCTCGTTTCTAATCCGAACCGCTAGGATATGGAACGCCCTTGCGGCATCAGTTTTGTCTTTCACTTTCAATATGGGTACCTTCAGGATTCAAGTTAAGAGTGAATAGGCAACTTCTAGGCAAGCGCGCTCCATCTTAGGCTGCATCATCACTTGCTAGCAGGTTTAATAGCAGCCAAGCGCTAGTCTGTAAATTAAAAAAAAATCTCAAGCTGTAATAATACCGTTGGGCGTCTTGTCATACTCGTATCACAGGATACACACGACCACCAGTCAAGGTGCACCATCACCCATTGTTCGACCTCCTTGCTTGTACAAATTTCGAAACACAACATAATTGCCTTCGCCCCTGTCCATCCAAAAAAAAAACAGAAAAAATAGGTTGAGTTGTGACGGTATTCAAAACACGTCACTATCTGCCGATTTATCGCGTCGCAAATCGAAATTGCGATTGCTTTTGTGACGTTTTGTGCACTTTTGTGATGAAATTTTCGAAATCCCTTATTAGTTTAAGCGTGAAGTCGCCGACAGTTCCCATGACGGGTGAATTTTGTCTTTATTAGGGATCCGTTTCGATACTCAAGAGTGAAGAGAACCTTATTAGGGTGTTTATTAAATTGGGAGCAAAATTTCACGCTCCCTACTGACTTATGGCATTAATTAATTTTTTTTTAAGATACGATAGGAAACTTTATATATACTTTATTGAAAAAAAAGTGATTTACCTATATTGAAAGTTACACTAACAGCTATTCAGTGAAAAGACAGCTTTCAGACAAGTATATAATCTGATCATATAAAGTACTTCCCGTTGACCTAGTATATTAATATAATTTTGTCTTTCCTAATAACGAACAGGTAAAATACAAAAATATTTATTTTCCACCACTACTTCATAAGACCCTTTTTAAGCTCTTATGCTATGCTTCTAGGTCAAGGTCCTACCACTGATAGTTACTAAAATAATTTCCATATAGAGTGAATAAACAGACATCATAGTAATGAACATGGATTAGAAAAATCTCGAAAGCTATAAGTAAGTAAGTAGGTATGTCGACGAAACGAAAACATGCGGAACCTTCTACGTGCAAGCCGTCTCAAACCTGACAATTTTTTTTGGAATTATTCCACCGATCTGGACGACATTTTTATTGTTGCGGGCAGTTTTCAGAAGTGAAACGGATTAGTTCCGCGAACGCTGGACAGTTATGTGAAATGTTTTACATTTTCCAAAATGGGAATTTTATTCAAATCTTCCCCTCGCAGTAATAATTTTTATTATGGGACAGTGGACTCAGTATTCGATTATTATCTTTAAGATTTCATCAATAATAAGAAGACATGATAGTCAAAAAAATAACATATTTATCGGTAGTAAAATCAGGCCTTTTAAAAATATTTGTACGTACCTAACTAGATAGATAACTAGGTATCCTTGACTGCGACCAGGTGGATGTAGGTTTTTTAAAAATTCCGTGGGAACTCTTTGATTTTCCGGGACGAAAAGTAGTCTATGTTCGTGCCTGGGAGACAAATCGGTTAAGCAGATGGGCTGGGAAAAGCCAGCAGACACACTTCCGTATTTATATTATAATATTTAAATGGATTTTTTTTAAATTTTCTTGAATATTATTTTGGTTTCCATTAGGCTATTTTTACAACGAAGTTATTCAAAAACATTTCTTAATTAAAGATTCTAATTCTATTCTTCTCTTGCCGGCGGTGTTATAAATTTTTAATTTGTATACTATTATGTAACTTGTATATTACATATACATAGTATATCTACAATCTATCTAATTTTTAATTTACACTGGTAAAATCCACGGATGCCTAATTTTTGTATGATTCTACGTCGCTCGTCGTCATACCTACGTCGTTTTTAATAATTATGGGCGAAAAAATTTAACCGGTAAATATCAATAGTGGACAAAAAGACCCTATGGCTTTATTACAGAGCCGACTCGATAGGGAGGGCTCTGATTACCGACGGTAACAAAAGTCTAGATGTTGCAGATAACCCGGTAGCCACAATGGTGGGCGCATTACACCCCTCGGCGGTTTTAGGGTTGTACAAATTACAAGCAAAAATTATATTGTATTCTATGGTGCAATTTTTTTAGACAATTTTTTCGTTTGGGAGCATCTAATTACTCATTTGTTTATATAGAAATCTTTATTGTACACTCACATTATCTAGTTTTATTTAGGCGTGAATAATTGACTTATCGCTATTCATCACTTCTACTTAGTTGTTAAATTCACACACATTCCGAAAGTGGTCTACCAAAAATTTTGAATAAAATGTTCTGAATTTTAAAAAAGCTGGCACAGCCATTGTTTTTTATTTATGAAAGTCTTCAAGTACACAATAAAAAAATAAATTTTATTTTCTCGTTTGGAACCCTCGTAGCTTTAGTTTTAAGTTTCGTAATTAATTTTAGCACCACTATATCGTAAAAATTTAACAATTCCGACCATCAAAAGGACTACAATTGTACGGTCTACTTTGAATAAATGCTTTTGACTTTTACTTTGACTTGACTCGTCATGCACACCCCTAAATTCGCTACAAAAGGTTGCGATGAAGCCCACGCAATGAGTGACATAATAACCGACGAACTGATCACAGATAAGCTATTAATTTGGCTCAAGTATCCCATTCTTTATCAAAAATATGCTCTGAGCTAACTCTTAATCTTATCGCAATCAATCTAAAATACACCTTAGTAATTTGAAATAGAAGTTATATTTCTCTAACCTTTTATCGAAGTTTAACTAGGTTGGTTTGGGAATGAAATTGATATGAAATGGTATTGTATATGAATGAGTACAATGGTTATATTGTTTTTCCTTTTATAATGGTTGTATGTTCTCTTGATTAGGTCGGTTATTTGCGCCCTTGAGGTTTGCGTGATTGATTAATATTCAGATTTGCTTGACTACTAAGAGGCGGAAACTCGAGTTTTTTGTACCTTTTGTGACATTTCGCTCGTTAGATTTTTGTTTGAAAACCTTTTATGTTTTTATACTTGAAGCTTATCTCTGTATATATTAGCTGTTTTCATTAAATAACACATTGATAACATTATTATCTTTACTGTGTTTTCAAGTGCGTCATTTTGATAAGTTTTGAGGTTACATCTTAGTAGTTTTAACTGGTATAAGAAGCTTTCATACAATAGAAAACATAAAATCTAAGATCTTAAATGCCTACTTTGAGAATAACTCTTGGATAAAATGAACTTGAAAATATACCAAATCTCAACTCTTGGGTCATTTATTTGGAGCTACAATAGTAACATGAGACAGTAAGTTCTTTTTTGTTTATTTTATTTTTTATTTTACGGACTTTGACTTAGGTTATATCATACTCGATGATATCCATAACTTTGTAGTTGTGGATTTATATTTGTTATAATTAATATAAAAATTCTTTTTTTTCGGATTAAAAAGTAGCCTGTATCCGTCTTCGAAATGCAAACCAAGTATCTCAATTTAAAATAGTACAATTTTTTGACAATATCAGTTAAAGGGATGATCAAGGGATATTTTAGAAAATCCTGGCAATGAATAAATCAATCGCACTTTATCGAAGAGGTAGGTAACAGAGAGACAGATAGGCACACTTTCACATTTATAACATAAGTATGGATTAAAAATTCACCGCACGCACTACATTCTTATTTAATGAGAGAAATTTAAGGAAATAGGTGTTCTTATAGTAGCTTCTCAATACATTTACAATAATATAATTTTTGTACGACAAAACATCCTCAGCTACAAAAAAAATCGGTGATTTCCATGACAGGCCAACTAGAAACCGTAATAAGCTCGCAACTCCTACGCTCCGCCTCAGAAAAGTGGGAAAGTCATTTGTGGGAATGAGTGTAATATTTTATAATAAAATTCCACAGTCAATATTAGACTTGCCTTTACAAAAGTTTAAAAAATCCATTAAAAGTATGCTCCTGGCAAAAGCATATTACACAATCGAAGATTATGTAAATGATAAAAAAGCATGGATTTGACTCGCTCCAGCAATGCGCGGGTCTGCAATTGCTTGTATAGTATAGAATATTATTGTAAATTGAACAATTGAAAAGAGCAACCGCCGAGTTTCTTGCTGGTTCTTCTCGGTAGGAACAGCATTCCGAACCAGTGGTAAATTATTTGACGATTCAAAAGCACTTGTAAAGTTTATTTGAATAAAAAAAAATCTATTCTATTCTATTCTATTCAAAACATTAACAGTCAAAGGTCTCATTATTCAGTCAATGTTTTAAGGCCACATCGTTCATACACATAACCTTATAATATGTTTCAATTATGATCACAATGATAGGGGTCAATTCAGATTGCTGAGGTGTTGAGATACACTTTATATGCCCTAAGATCAGGGGCCATATTACAATTAGTGCGTACAAATTGTTTCTGAGCGTCATTTGCGTTGGTAATGTTTTGCCCCGTCGCAGTTTAAGGGTTAATAACGGGTGATAAGTGAACTTTATTAGGGTTTAACATGCGAGACTCTCTTGTTTATGTATTTAGATTATGACTAGATGATGCCCACGACTTCATCCGTGTGGATTAAGGTCTTTGAAAATCCCGTGGGAATTTTTACAGACCTTAAAAATCCCCACGGACGTTTTTCCGGCATAAAAAGTAGAGGGTACTATGTACGATTCCAGGGTGAAAAATGATAATTTCCTTCTCTATTACAGCAAGTGATATTAAATTAAGTAGGCACCTACTTAAACCTAAAGGTATTGCAAGCCACACGCATATTAATTTATTGAAAGACTAGCCGATGCCCGCGACTTCGCCCGCGTGGATGTAGGTTTCTCAAAATCCCGTTTGAATTATTTGATTTTTCGGGATAAAAAGTAGCCTGTGTGCTAATCCAGGATATTACCTATCTCCAATCCTTTCAGCCAAATCCGTCCAGTAGTTTTTGCGTGAAGGAGTAACAAACATACACACACACGCATACACACAAACTTTCGCCTTTATAATATTAGTGTGATATAGTAGTATGAGGCGCTATTACAATTTAGTACTTACTCTATCTTCTTATATTTTGACACTCATACTTGTTTTACAAGTAAGTACAGTTACATCTAGGGTACAATAACATATCAGGATTGGAAACAATGATATTAACATGATATTACATTACAAAAAACGCACGACACCACACCGAGGCGGGGAATCTTGACAAATTTACGAGATTCGGCGGTTTTTGCCAAGTGTTTTTGCCCCGAATACCGGGTTTTTATGGTTCCCGTAAGTGTTGGACCATCAAGCAGCACATATTATGTTTTTACATCTAAGTGAAGTCATATTTTTTTTTAATTTATATAAGAAGAAATTTACACAGAGTTTAACAAGTGTAAATTAAAAATTTATAACACCCCCGACAAGTGAAGGTTACATACAGTAACTAGAAAAGAGCTGATAACTTTCAAACGGCTGAACCAATTTTCTTGAATTATTGCTAAGAACACTCTCGATCAAGCCACCTTTCAAACAAAAAAAAAACTAAATTAAAATCGGTTCATTAGTCGGAGCTACGATGCCACAGACAGATACACAGATACACACGTCAAACTTATAACACCCCTCTTTTTGGGGCGGGGGTTAAAAAATCAGGTGTAATCATAAACTCATTCATGAGTTTTTCCGCACACCTGTTATAGGTATCGTCGACAATATGTATAACACGTAACACAATAATCTAGTTATAACAAATTCGGTCTAGGTATAACTAAGCATTAATTAAAAGATGGTATTCTTCTAAAGCTCAAAGATCAGCTTAGTATCTCACAGGACTTCATCCAAGTGGATATATTCTTAGATTTTGCTTTATAATGAACTCTCGTAATATTACGTCTGTCTTCAAGATGCAAGCTAGCTCTGTGTTTGTTACTTTTCTACGACTCAGAAACAGCTTGCATACAGGCGATGGACAAAGGATACTCTTTACCCTGGAAAATCAAAGAGTTCTCGCCAGATTTCTTTAAAAAAACACTATATCGACGCAAGTGAAGTCACAGGTAGGTATCCAATAATTTAAATATTTTCATTCAATTAAACTTTTACAAGTAGGTACGTTTGAATCGTCAAATGCATCTACCATTGGTTTGGCATGCCTTTTCTACCGAGAAGAACCAGCAATAAACTCGGCAAACTCCTCGGTTGCTCTTTTCAAAGATTTGAAAAGATAAAAAAAAGCTTGACTTATAGACCAAATGGTCCACTTATTAACTAAACAAAAGGTAACGTTTCTTATAGCAACTCCCCTTCGCGGGAAAGGTCACGCTTTTTGGGCTGAACGTCTGAAAAAACCGAAAACGCGATTTCTTTTTTCAGCTTCGGTGAAAGATTATCGACCTGTCCGTAGGTGTTAACCCAATTTTATCTTTGAGTTTGACACTCGCAAGTTTATTGATGTGTCATTCGATATTTGGGATTACGGTTTTGACTTTTGAGAATGCGTTTCGATAAATTAGGCACGAGGTAGTTATAGGTACCTACTTATAACAAAAATTTTAAGTAGTTACGAGTGTGGCTCAAGAATATTGCAATTGTTAAATTGGTAGAGATTTACAATACACAAAAAGAAAATTTTCTTCAACCCTAAAATAGTCATTTCAAAGGATATTTAGAGTATAAAAGGTAATTTTAAAATTACTTTTAATAGTTTTTGAAATAATGAAAAATTTGTGAATAGATACTTACCTAGTTATATAATAATGTGTATGTTTAAAACCAAAAACCAATTTCTACGACAGTAATGTTAAAAACCATACCAATATCATGAATGAGAAAGTGTGTCCGTCTGTCTATCCCTCTGTAACCTTTTAGCAAAATATACTTACCTACCTATACAGAGATAGTTTGGATCTCGAAAACGCGCATTTTGCTGCTCTTTACCCTGAAAATTTAAAAAATTCTACTTACAGCATTTTTAAAAAAACTCAATCTTAAACAATAAGTACATATAAATTCATAGGTAGTCCGAACTAGCTTTCAAAGACGAACTCTTTAATATTTTTTTAGTTAAAATTAACATAATCATGCATGAAACATCTTTCTAGATACAAATCAAATCAAACCAGTCAGCACGTGCTTACGCGCAGCATCCAACCCTTAAACACCCAACTGTTAACCCGTCAACGCGTGCCGGGATCAATACGACCCACCTTCGATCTCCCTGTACCCGTTTATCTCGAGAAATCCCTTTTTATCCCTTTACGCAAGGGTTAGAAACGTTGGGAGGGTATACATGAATCGTGCGCAAAGATTCTGTATGTACCACGTGCCCTTTGTTCCGATAAGATTGGACTCCTAAGTCCCGGTTTCTTTATGCTCGTGATCTTTTATGTAGAAAAAGGGTTTTACTGTGCCCTTTATCAAACGGTAACTGGTTAGATATGGCACATAACCTTTTAGGTTTGTAAAACCTTATACATTGTACGTAAAATTCGGTCCAAGAATATAAATAATAAGTAGGTACATTATGTATTTATATATTTTCCAAATTAGTGCTTTCGTTATAATAATAATTGACCATAAATAGATTGGCCGAAGTCAAATATAAAAACTGGTACACCAGTATCATATTAATTTTGAACAAAAAGTTGAAGTTTGAAGTTTTTTTTTGATGTTTCGTTTTGTCTGAGAAAAAATAGACACATTTTTTTATCAATGACTTTAACTAGACTAAATCAAGTTTGATACGGACTAAAGTTCCCAGAACACATTCGGAACACGTGAACTTAAACCGTGGGACCACACATGTGGTATGAATAAAACGACAATATATAGGCAAATCCGAAAACCAGATTCCTTTCTTCATCAATATTCACAATATTAGACGAAGCCCCTTTTTCGTGGCGCTTTTTTGTACAGGTTTTGTAACGACTTTTTTCTTTTGCCGAAAAGACGCTTGTGACCCATGACCTCTGTACTTTGGGACCCTTTGAACGGTTGAAAATCTAGTTTATATGTATAAAAAAGCGTGTCTGTCCGTTGTTCAGGCGCTACATGAATAGATGTTGCTGTCCGAAACGGATTTTATATTGTAAGAGACGATTTTTCTATTTTTATTTCTATTCTTGGTGACACATCTGTAACTGAATAAATCAAAAAATAGTTTTTACTAGAACGTTAACGAAGCGTTAGTTCGAGAACAACACAGAATAAAACAGAATAACGATTATTTTAACTCAAAGAATAAAATTCTAGAAACTTCATAAAAGTTTTTTCATAAATAATTCCTACTGAACCTGAAATATATACTAAGTATAATATACCTATCTTAGTTAGATATACTTTTTAAAGCATTTACGTAAACGTATTAAAAATAATTATGGAATTGGAATATCTTAAAAACATACAGATCTACTGAATTTATTTCTTTAAAAAAAAACGAGTATTTTTACATACTCAAAGCGTTGTTTATCAAAAAAAAATTATACTATTTTTAAGTAGGTAATCATTTTTTTATCTAAATTGATAATTAATTTTTATCACTCATTGTTTATTACATCTTGCGCGAGCTTCGTGGGTTTTATCCGCTGTCATTTTATTGTTACCAACATCTTCGTCATTAATAAGCCTTATCAGCGATCTATTAATAACGGTTAATCATTATTTGTACATGCCTACAACACGCGACTATTTCTCGCCTTAAAAATTTCGAAATGCGTTTTTTTGTTGATAAAAAATCCCTCAAGATTAGGTACAAAGGACCCCATGCTACCGTTAAGTAACCCAATTTTTGCGCCGTAAAAGGAAAAAAATGGCATAAAAGGTAACGGTCTTCTGCTTTTTTTTTGGGACATGGGTCTGAGGATGTATGAATTAATTTGTATTACGCCTCGATGCTTACACACAAAGTGAGTATTGAAAGTGAAAATTAGGCCACATTCATGCGTTTTTTTACATTTTTTATCACTTTTTGCCGAATATTTTGTGACAATATTGACAGATCCAGCCCGGAACGCCTCGGATCGAGTATTTGTAAATAATCTCATTGAAAATTAATACCATTCTGGAGATGTTGCCGAACGCCTGATTGGGTTTATTGTGTAAAAGTTTTTACGTCTTAAACAAGGGCGCTCTGATTTTAGAAAATAAGCCGACTTTTGGATATACTTGAATGAAATTCGAGAACTTTGATTTAATGTATACAGCTTCTTATTTATTGGAGTTAGAGCTTTGTATTTATGTATCTAATTATTATGGATGCCCGCGATTTCATCGAACTGAATTAAAAATTATAAAAATCAAAATCAATGCGGTAACTCTTTGATTTTTTTTCGTTTCCGGAATCTCTTTTTATCTATAACTACCTACTTATCTCTGAACCAACTTTCGTAAAAGGTGGATGGCCGTGAAAAGGTAACTGAGAGACACTTTCGTATTAATAATATTGTATTTCCACAAGATTATATATCAAGATGAGTTTACATTAAATTAAACAATATTTTATTATATCCTAATTTTTCGACCTCTTTTTAACGTCAAAACTCAACACCTTTGACATCATTCATGAGAATAACAGCATCCGTCGCTATTTAAGGGTTAACACTGACACCGTGAACTAACCCTACACCACGTGCGAGATGAGGGTTAAAAAGCAAAAAGATCAAAATCTTTTACATTCTTAAAAGAGAAAGATGTATTTATTAAACGGCTCGTGCATTAAAAAGTCTACATCTCCTGACTTCTGAAGATGCTCCGGTAGTGGAGTGAAACATAGGCTGATTAGGTACTTATATTTTAGGAGATTTGTATGGTGTGGTATTGCTTGCTTGGTGGATTGCTTTTCCTGAATTTTAACCACATCAATGAGGAGGCGGGCGGTGCATATCTGCAAGTTGTACTATACTTTGTCTATTGTGGTGAATTATACATAGCGACCCGCCTCGGCATCGCACGGGAAGCTTATTACAATTTTCGCAGGGACCTCTAATTTTTTTGTACATATAATATGCCTATGTCATGTCACTCAAGAATTACGTATCTTTCTACTGGTGAAATAATTTTCAAAAATGGTTCAGTACTTCCATAAAATAGTTCATACAAACAAATTTTACCACTTTAAGTTTCCAAATAAAAGAGCGTAAGTAATTAATTAGGTATTATTATCTGAGACAGTTTTCAGTTACAATGATTGTCAGTTGAATTACAAATTATAATAATTTGGAGATTTTGTTTAGGACTTAAGTACCTAATTAAATTACAAATCTCTCTTTCACTAGTTTACTTTATAAAATTTATAAAAACAAGCATGCCTATAATGTAGGATAGCTAGATAAACATAAGTTTATCAGTGCAATCAATGTTTATCATTTATCTGTCGACAGCTAAGTTTTGCCTACCTGCTTGATGGGACGGTCTTCCCAAAGATTAGAGATTAAGTATTGATTAGATGCTTCCTGCCTCCTTGGGGAAATATAAAGCGATCTACTCTCCGTTATGCCCACCGACATATTACTTATGAGAAATTGGGACAGTAGTACAACAATCTTAAAACCACCTTTCGTTTTTTTCGTATGAGACAGTAAAGATCAGCCTCACTTGGAGTGAGATCAAGCGTAAGGTCTTACCTACATAGATCCATATCATCAACTAGCTGATACCCGCGACTTCGTTCGCGTGGATGTAGGTTTTTTTAAAATTCCCGTGGGAACTGTTTGATTTTCCGGGATAAAAAGTAGCCTATGTGCTAATCCAGGGTATAATCTATCTCCATTCTAAATTTCAGCCCAATCCGTCCAGTAGTTTTTGCGTGAAGGAGTAACAAACATACACACAAACACACACACACACACACACACACACACACACACACACATACAAACTTTCGCCTTTATAATATTAGTGTGATAGTGTGATAAACCCATCGCAGGCCCACTAAGTATCTACTCAGGACGGGTCTCCTCTCAGAATTGGGATGTAGGCATCATCCCAATTCTGAGAGGAGACAACAAGAGTAAATTAAAAATTTATAATACCCCCGACAAGTGAAGGTTACAGTAACTAGAAAAGAGCTGATAACTTTCAAACAGCTGAACCGATTTTCTTGAATTATAGCTTAGAACACTCTCGATCAAGCCACCTTTCAAACAAAAAAAACTAAATTAAAATCGGTTCATTACTTTAGGAGCTACGATGCCACAGACAGATACACAGAAACACACGTCAAACTTATATTAACACCCCTCATTTTGGGTCGGGGGTTAAAAATAAATTATTTCTTAAGAATTATTAAATAGAGGGGCTTCCAAAATTCGTAAGATCCAAGTCCGCTGTTAGTTTGAAGTTTGCTAAATAAACATTTTAAATTACCAATTTAACAAAAAAATTACGTCAAATGTCTATAACGTGAAACGTCACATCTGTGAATTTCATACAAGCGTCCCTATTATAAAGGCTTTATATTACTGTATTAAGTTCATCATCATCATCACACATCAGTATCATTGAGTTGAGACAACATAACCACACATAACTGCCGCCTGAGACAAAGGTCACCTACCTACCTATAGTTTAGGAATAATAAGTAGGTACATTTAATATGCAGATATAACTAAACCTACTCGTATCTATGTTTTGTTATTATTACAATAGTCTTCTAAAATATATACCTATATATATATACCTTCAATAGGCACTCAAGAAATCAACCCAAATCCAATAAGACCAAACTCGAACGCCTCTTTTTGTGAGTCAGCCGCGCGCACCAACCTTGCCTCCCTCCCGTTAACTCGGATTAAGAGGCATTAAACCACAATCCTATCGCTTGCCAACAAATCTGATTTTCACTGCACTTTAATCTGATATCAACCGATCCCCGACACCGAGAGACGGGAGTTTTCCATCGGGGAAATCCATTGCCGTAAACCTGTATATCTACCGAATGCTGTAAATTTAGCTGCCTGACTTAACAGATTCCTTAACCTGACGAAAATATTATTTCTGGAAGGCGTCGACCATGGCTAGTTACGAATAAGTAGGCACCTAGCTCAATGTAATAGTAAGCTCAATAGTAAGTGTGTTATCACGACTATTCTTTTTTTTCTGCAGCCAACAGGGGCAATTTTGTTTATTTTGACAAAATTGCCCCTGTTGGCCCCTGAAAGTTCTGATTTGGTAGAATGCTTCGGCCGTGGTCGGTTACCACCATTTAGCGCTCCAGATCTGCATACCGCGAAGAAACCGAATTGGGTAAGTATGGGTTCAATACAAATTGTAATACCTACCAATCCAGGCATAGCCCAGGTTAGCCCGCTTCTATCTTAGACTGCATTTCTTAACACCAAGTGGGATTGCAGTCAGGTGCTAACATTGCCATTGAATAGAAGAATTACCCGGACAATTATGTAAGGGAAAATCAAAAAGAAAATGGAAAAATCAGCTTCCATACAAAATCTGCAATGGAAAGCTGGTATGGCAAAAATGTAGGCGTAATACGGCGTAATGTATCGTAGTGTCGTAGAGCATTCGCTGCGTAGTCAATTAAGTGATCAGGCAGGGGTGCTGCACAATTGGTCGCCTCGCCACAAAGCGGTGGCGCCGCGATGCGGTGGTATTGTGAACCAGAGCGTTTATTACACTTGTTAGGGTGACGTTTTATAAAGGGATTCGATATTGAGCTGCGCAATTTTGAGATCGTGATTAATATAAGTAGGTAAGGTAAAATTAAAGCTGATTAGGTTATGAATGTTCGTCTTTATTAACAATCACTAAATAGCAATCACTTTAGTGTAATTAGAAACTTAAAAAACGTAGGCGTAATATGGCGTATTATGTCGTCGATAGTGTCGAAGATTTTTTTCTTGGTAAGCGTAATTAGCTACTTACGTATATCAACCGAAACATCTCTAGACCAAATCTGGTTTGATTCTTATTTGACCTAGTTTTGAAGTCTCAATTTAGTTTAAATATGACCTATTAGCAAGGTTGAAGCCACTGAATTTCTATCATCTCGAATTGCCGTCATAATATTGGACGAGAAGACAGAGATTACGCATCTCAGAGTGCATCTGAAATATTATCTTCCAGAAATTCGGTCAGACATAGCGGTTTGAATCGTAACTTGACATGTCAGTAAGTCAGTCAGTTTCTCCTTTAAAATATACTTAGACTAGCCTATGCCCACGACTTCACAAATCTAAAACCTCTATTGTAATCCCTTAGGGATTGAATTTTCAAAATTTCTTTCTTATCGAATGTTGACGTCATAATAGCTATCTGCTTGCCAAATTTCAGCCCGATCTGTTCAGTAGTTTGAGCTGTGCATTGATAGATCAGCAGTCAGTCAGCTTTTCCTTTTATATATTTAGATTATGTAGGAGCTTGCTGTATTTTCATGTTACGTAAAATACAGAAGATACCACACGGTGTCGAAACTCGAAATAGCCGCGTCGCAACGCGTCGATGCGTGTAATCGCATCAGCGGTTTCGGCGACGCACGGTTGCGCGCCTCTGAGTTTTGACCGACACGGGATTATCGAGGGCCATTTTTTGATATATTCTCGCATGAATATTATACGTACAGAGGTATTTACGTTGAGTCACCTGGAATAAGATTACATGTATAGTTTATTTACTAAGAAAGATCCTTTAAAAAAGATATTCCACAATTAAATTTGAAAGTTATGGATGAAAATTAGGTCAAGAATTGTTAGGTATCGTTTGGGATTTTGCTATTTTCTAATAGCTCAAACCTTAGGCTTATTAATAGGATGCCGTTTGGCACCGTCCGGGTACGGAACCCTAAAAAGCTACTCCTGAAAACTAAGCAAACATAAGTATGTAGTTAGAAAACTAATGTCTACCTCCCATCACTAAGTAAGGACTCGTATCATAAAAAACAATCAATTATTGTCATCACATACCACAAAGTGTCAATAAAATTTTTAGATGAACCAATTTCGGACGGAATGACAACATAAGTAAAGACGAATCAGCCTAATAAAAAGCTTTTGAAACTTCATTTTTAACTCATCAATAAAGATTCCAGTAAAATCCCCTTCAGCAAGACATTGGAAACATAACCTATTTTTACGAGTGATAAACAGATAACAGGGTCGCAGGCTATCTCTCATGTGGAGACTATAGTAAGCAAGTAGCTGTATGCTTCTTATCAGTTGTGGCTTCCCGATGTCTCTTGTTGAGTACCTATTTACTGGAAAGTCTCTGAATCGAAAGAGATAGGTAGGTACTTAAGTATTTTTGAATCATCCAAGATAGTCTTTTAAAATAGGCAAGTACTTATCGATATTTTTTAACCCCCGACCCAAAAAGAGGGGTGTTATAAGTTTGACGTGTGTATCTGCGTATCTGTCTGTGGCATCGTAGCGCCTAAACGAATTAACCGATTTTAATTTAGTTTTTTTTTGTTTGAAATGTGGCTTGATCGAGAGTGTTCTTAGCTATCATCCAAGAAAATCGGTTCAGCTGTTTGAAAGTTATCAGCTCTTTTCTAGTTACTGTAACCTTCACTTGTCGGGGGTGTTATAAATTTTTAATTTACACTTGTTTTAAATTTTTCTAATTCGAAAAAATTCTATGAAGAAAAAGCTTCAAATCAGAAATTTCATTTTATCAAGAAAAAAATCTGTGGTTAGGACATCCGCCTCCTGATTGGAGGTCGGAGGTTAATATTTTTTTCAATGTTTTGTACCTATATCAATAAACCTCGATCATGACGAGACAAATCGGCATAATAGGTACTTAGTTTTGAGCGTAGGTATAGTATCAAAAAACTAGCCGATGCGCGCGACATCGCCCGCGTGGATATAGGTTTTTTGAAATCCCGTGCGAACTCTTTGATTTTCCGGGATAAAAAGTAGCCTATGTGCTAATCCAGGGTATAATCTATCTCCATTCTAAATTTCAGCCCAATCCGTCCAGTAGTTTTTTCGTGAAGGAGTAACAAAGATACACACACACACACACACACACACACACACACACACACACACACACACACACACACACACACACACACACACACACACACACACACACACACACACACACACACACACACACACACACACACACACACACACACAACACACACACACACAATACACACAAACTTTCGCCGTTATATTAGTGTGAAGTGTGATGTAGTGATCATCCTCCTAGGTTTGTATGAAGAAAGCACCTGAATGCGTCACCTTTATTTATCATAACCCTTCTGTGGTTAGTTGGATAAAAAATAACCCATCACAGTGTATTGCAATTGATGTAGGCAACAAAACAACATCAGCAACAGACGTTCTTAAATTATCGCTTGCAAGACAAACAAAAAGGCAAGCAAACAATCGAGTGATTTAAGGGTGACGGTTGTCACCTCTTTGCTGTTCGCTGGCGGATCGATCTCTAAATTGTGATAGGAACTGACTGATTTATAACGTTCAAACGTATTTGTATCGGCTAAAACAGTACTGAAATCTCTTTGAGTGTTTAACAGGGCTCTCTCCGTCTTTCGCTTCATACAATCGTAGTTCCAATTTCATTTGAATATTAAGCAACCAAAGTCCATGAAATTTTGCAGACATATTCTAGAAACTAAGATCTGTGTCTGTGGTGTTTTAGGTTTTTCTAAAAATATGTAGTTTTAAAATTACAGGGGCTCAAAGATTTGTATGTAAATTTTTAAGACCGCGTAACTTTGAAACCGAATATTTTAACAGAAATCTGGAAAACCACAGACATAGATATTAGTTTCTAGAATATGTCTGCATTTCATGGACTTTGGTTGCTTGATATTCAAATGAAATTGGAACTACGTTTGTATGAAGCGAGTGACGGAGAGACCCCTCTTAACGGCTCAAATTGTGTTTGAACATGCAGATATATTTATGTTAATTCTTTTGACTCTATCAGATAATGAAACTGAACATTGTGACCTAAATAACATCAATTTATTGAAACGTCGTTTAATAAATTCGCATACGTTAACAACATGTCCATTTATAACTTTGGAAGTCTTTTACTACTGGACGATTGGTACGACCTGGTTTCCTTAGCTTGATTCTTATAATAGGTAATTAGGTATGACACCTAAGCCATGCCGAAAAAATTAAGAAAAGTTACCGAAAAACTTAAGGTTTTTCAATATTATTCAGGAATGAGCGACAAAAAAATTACATTCCACACATCAGGTTATAAACGACTATGGAGGAGGGAAGAAAGGAATTAGTACTGGACTATGGAGTACCTGTGTCCTGCACCCAATTACTCAGTCGGCGGGAGGGCGGGCGGCGCGGGAGGGCGGGAGGTAACGAGCCGGCGACATACAGACACCGTTGTCACGATCGATGATAAGCTTTAAGATGAATGCTCTATTTGTTGGTGCACAGATGGGCAAGTTAAGCCTCCACTGTCCGTCCGTCTGTCCGTCCGCCTGTCTGTCTGTCTTTCAGTGGGCTGTATCTCATGAACCGTAGGTTACCTGATAAGTAGATACCTAGACAATTGAATTTTTCACAGTGTGTTATTAGTATTTACCGCTATAACAACAGATACCTAATATAATATACCTAAATCTTACGTTCGTTATCAACCTATAGGTAGATAAGTATCTGTAATGAGTAGCAGACAAGTTAAATACGTACCAAAAAGACCGTAGGTACAATTTTGGATAAATAAGTCGCTAAGAAACTAACTGATCTACAGATTACAGATAGATTGAATAGTGAAAGCGGACTTTAGTGGAATGAACCATTATCCTCCGTAGGCTGTCACCTGAAACCTGCATTTCAGTCGTCACCCACACACAAGCGCGCGTTGGGCGGGACGACCTTTGACCCGCCCTCCGCAAACCTCCGGCCCAGGGAGGCTTATTACGACTTTTTGTGACGTATCCCGAACTTTACTCCACTTTACTATTGCAGAGAAATCTCTTTCCTTCCATTTTGTCACCCCACTGCGGCAGGGTTAAGCAATTATGCACCTATGTAGGTAGGTAAGTACCTTACTACCTGCCAAATTTCATTATTCTAGGTCAACGGGAAGTAGGTAGGTACCCTATAGGTTTTCTTGGCAGACCCGATAGACGGACATACAGACAGACAGACAACAAAGGGATCCTATAAGGGTTCCGTTATTCCTTTTGAGGTACGGAACCGTAAAAAATGTTTTAAAGTAAGTACTTAGGTAGATACTCGTAGATATCCATTTAATATCCGGGTCTTGCCAGATGCCCGGCGAGCTAAGGCCAAGTTAGCGGTCCGGTCAAGTCAAGGGGATGTAGATACCTATTGACCTACTTTAAGCTTAAGCGCCTCGCCATTATTATAAACGGTCTCGAGCAATTGGGATCCACACTGCCAATTTATCAGAAAGTGTACAAATAAGTAGTTATAGGTACCAAAATTGAATAAATGACTTCTGACTTGGACTTTGACTAACCCGACAGGTGGCGCATAAGCTAGCCGGCCATAGAGGTAAGTAGGTACCAAAATACTATTTTTGACTTGAGTATAAACACTAAGTACTTACTTAGGTATAATTCTGAACTCATTTCCAAGCAAAATGGCCTAAAACGGAACTAAAATTGAGTCCAAAGTTCGATCACTGAATAAAAACTTTAACTCATTTTAATCCCCAAGGCAAAAAGAGAGGTATTATACTTTAAAGTATGTAAGTCTGTGTGATGTAAGTAAATTCGGAAATGGCTTTTGTCAAAAAAGTTCTAATTACATTTATTTTCATTTTCATTAATTCTCTCTTAGTACTTAAGCCTACTTAACCTACCTACCGAGATACCTAAGTATATCTCAGTTTGGTCATTTTCGATTTAATGATTTCGCTCTGCAAGGACTCCACATTGTGAGGAAACCAGCATACCTGAGATTATCAATGGGTGTGAAGTCTCCATAGGTAGGTAGGTAGGTACTTGGTCAGCGTGGTGGACTTTGCTCAGAACTTTTCTCATTCTGAAAGTACTTACGGGTTTCGAGCTCAGTGTGGGCGATGGGTGAATGATGATGAATAAAAATAACCGTCATAATAGAATACAAAAATCGATGTAAAAAGCTGTGATAGCCTAGTGGTTAGAACGTCCGCCTCCTAATCGGAGGTCGGGTGTTCGATCCCAGGCACGCACCACTAACTTTTCAGTTATGTGCATTTTAAGCAATTAAATATCACTTGCTTTAACGGTGAAGGAAAACATCGTGAGGGAACCTGCATGCCTGAGAGTTCTCCATGTTCTCAAAGGTGTGTGAAGTCTGCCAATCCGCATTGGGCCAGCGTGGCAGACTATGGCCTAAGCCCTTCTCATTCTGAGAGGAGACCCGTACTCAATAGTGGGGCGGAAATGGGTTGATCACACATACAAAAATTTAAATTTCGATCATAAAATGCCCAAACAATCGACACGTCACGTCACGTCGAGCGTCGCGCGTCGAATGCGCAGGAGTGGCGCGCGCGCGTGGTGATCGGTCCCGCCCCGGTACGCCCCGCCATCTAGATCTAGGGCATTTAGCTACAGGCGGCTTCGATTATTGACCATTGCATAACTTATTGATTGATTTTTTTTTGATAACTCATTCAGAAACATTGCTGTTAGGTTGGTAGTAGGAAATAAAGCTTTTACCCAACTGTGTCTGTAATCTTTATCTACTGAGTGAATATGTGAAAGAAGTAACGTAAAAAAACGACAAGGAAAATGTTGCAGTTGTTTGGATAGCTGAACAGGTAGGTACCTAAGTACCTACTTACCTGTAATATTATTAATTAAATGCGAAAGTTTGTGTTTCTTGGTTTATCTTTCCAGAACGCCGCCGCTGTCTGTGGTGTTTTAGATTTTTCTAAAAATATGTAGTTTTAAAATTACAGGGGCTCAAAGATTTGTATGTAAATTTTTAAGACCGCGTAACTTTGAAACAGAATATTTTAACAGAAATCTGGAAAACCACAGACATAGATATTGGTTACTAGAATATGTCTGCAAAATTTCATGGACTTTGGTTGCTTAATGTTCAAATAAAATTGGAACTACGTTTGTATGAAGCGAGTGACGAAGAGACCCCTCTTAATGGTTATTATGACACTTAAAACTAACAAAGGGCGTGGATTTTGCGTACCTACCTACTTTGGAAGACCTTCTATTAAAAAGTCATTGATAAATAATTCGTTTTTGACATAGGCAAATACCGTAGGTATTATTGCTAGAGACTCAAATAAAAGTTCATTATCATAAAAGTAAAGCAAAGTTGAGTATCGTAGCGCATAGTAGCGCTGAGACAACGTCTCAAGGATGCCTATGTTAATATTGAAGTAGGTAGCGAGAAATATGGACGACGGAAAGTTGATACAAAGTAGGATTTTCAGGTACCGTCGAGGCGAACGCGGCTTGAGAAATTATTTATTTATTTATTTTAAACTGTTGATCTTTACTTTTAACCCCCGACCCAAAAAGAGGGGTGCTATAAGTTTGACGTGTGTATCTGTGTATCTGTCGGCGGCATCGTAGCTCCTAAACTAATGAACCGATTTTAATTTAGTTTTTATTGTTTGAAAGGTGGCTTGATCGAGAGTGTTCTTAGCTATAATCCAAGAAAATCGGTTCAGCCGTTTGAAAGTTATCAGCTCTTTTCTAGTTCTTACTGTAACCTTCACTTGTCGGGGGTGTTATAAATTTTTAATTTCCACTTGTATATTATATATAACGGGTTACCACGATTTATATGGTGTTTTAAACTGCCGATATTGTGACTCAGTTGCATGAGTCGTGGTCACCACAAGACTGCAGTGCTGCGAGCGATGAAGTTCGATCTATAATGTCCAGCAAAATACAATCACAACGTCACTATTACTTTGGATGTCGTACGATTCTGTCCTGATTTGTATAATTTTACCACTGGATTCCACATATTCACTCGCTTAAAGCCATCCTCACGATTGAAATTCCGGTGTTTGCGAATCTCAATCGCTTCACTATACCTACCTACCTACTAGCACCTACTTACAGAAAATTTATTTTAAACACATTTTATTAGTTACCTACTGGATGAGGCCAGCGGCTTTACCTGCGTGAATTTAGGTTTTTGAAATCCCCTGTGAGCTTTTTTTTTGGGGACATACCTACCTAACAAATTTCATCAAAATCGATTTAGCAGATGGGCCGTGAAATAGCAGACTGTCTGTCCCATTTCCCATTTATAAAATATGTACCTAGTAGGTATGGATTATGGTGACTTTTTTCTCAATTTACACTCCTGCAACCAAGCTCTACGCTGTGCACGATAAAAGCGAAGCTTAGGAATCGAAACTTAGGTTTCGAAAAATCTGACTTGTAACTATTCACTTTGGTATTTGAAGTTGATTGTAACTTGTAGAATAATGTTGTTGTTTAGTTTGAATACAAAGGATGTTTAAACAAAGTTTTAAAAACTTGTGTTTTAAATATCAATGAAATTATTAATTTTATTTTGAAATTATGCAGGTAACTTCGTAATGTACCTATTCGTTAAAATGTTTTGACTTCTACGAAACAATGCAATGTCAAGTAAAATGAGTCGTGGTTTGTTAATTACGGGCGGAACTTAAAAAATGATTGGTTTTTACTGAATAAAAGAAATAGTAATCTGTAACTTTTTCGTGCAATAGAGCTTTTGCTCTATAAACACATGGCACTTGAAAATAATAATCCAAAAGCCGCTCTCTTAAATTAGGTGTCTACTAATCGAAAAAGTTACAATTGAAGTTACCTAACTAATTTAGTAATTAAACAACTTAAATTAATTAGTGCTTTATCAAAAAGTCATGACTGCTTGGAGTGCTAAGAGAAAAAAACAATAATAACTAAATAAGTATAACTGTTACGTACCATAATAAAGAAGAGTAAGAATTAAAGTTTAAAATAGGTAATATATTTAAATGAAAAGAGAAAACCACATTCATCTGATTAATGTATAAATAATGGATTATCTACCCATAAAGTTTTATCTTATAGATACTTATTTTAAGTTAACAAAAAGTAATAAGATTTTAACAACGTAAATTAATTTGCAAGCCCGCACCTGTCACAAGTCGTCATTCGACAACGCTACGCAAAAAACCGCTTGAGAAAAAATGCGAAACGAGTTTTCGCACCGACGGTACGGCTGAAAGATTTTCCCCCCGAGCAGAGGGGGACTCGGTCGAGGTGGCGGGGCCTCGCTCCCTGCCCCCAGGCCACCGGGCCAATGGCGGAGCGGCGCGGCCTGGCCCGACCTAACTTCGACCTAAGCTCAGTCGCGACCGAACCGCGACCCTTGACACACGCGCGCGGAACCGTCCCGCGCTCTCACCCGGCGCCCGCAACCGGCATCATCACGCACGGCGCGCTAGTGTACGGCGGGGTCGGCGGCCCGGGGCTCTGCCCTCCGAGAGCCCCCGACCTCCCGCCGCTCGAGCTCGGCTTCCGCGGCAGCTGGCGCGAGGACGAGCTGCTGCCGTCCACTCCCGCCAGCCAGGCCGCGTCGACGCAGAGCGGCTCCTCCGCCACCGACAAGGGCCAGAACGTGGAGTGCGTCGTCTGCGGGGACAAGTCCTCCGGGAAGCACTATGGCCAGTTCACTTGTGAGGGTATGTAGGAAGTGAAAGTGTTTTAAATAGCTGCCAAATAAAGTGTGTTGTGCATTGTGCGACGGGTCGGGAGGTCACGGTGATTGTATATTTTCCATTTTATTTAAAAGTTTTAACAAAATTTGAGGTCAAGAGAAAAGGTCAACGGGAGGTTCCCTATTATCTGTATAGAGGCTGTTTCAAAATCACACCGTATTTCAAACTTTTGTTTTCATTTGATTTTCGTAAATGTGTCGCAAATTATAAAACAAAGAAGCGCCTATTTAAAAATCGTGCGTTTTTTGAATATTTGTTTACAAGCTTAACGTGCGAGTTCTTTAATAAATAAAAAAAAGGATCACTGGGAATTAGTTTTCTCTTAAAAGAGGCTGATTCAAAACTTTGCGGTGTGAAAAAAGGACATAATAATTCAAATTATTTCAAACAAATATTTTAGATATTGAACTTTCTATTCTTAGTTATCTCCTAAACTCAATTTTGGACATAATGATAAACGATTAAACAAAAATAAGTAATTCTTACTTATTTTTTAATGCAAGAAATAATTGATAAAAAGTGTGAACAGTGCGATTTTCTGGAAGTTTACTGGTGCTATTTCCATGTTAACCAAAAAATTATTCACGCACAGTTCGGTAAATAAGAATAAATTCTAATGTAGGTCAAAAAGAACTTTCGATTATTTTGTAGAGGCATTTTAAAAGCGTGCCTTATCCTTTATTCGAATTTTTTGTCTTTGAATTTTTCTTAAATCAAGAAAGTGCGGTGCATTGTGCGACGGGTCGTGACTCGTGAGGTCAAGTTGGTGTTATTTTTCGTTTATTGTACCTTTAAAATACAATGTAGGTCAATGGGATATTTTACTATTAGGTAACTTATGAATAGGTTGGCAAGTATTTCGAATTCCTTAGTTTTTCAAAAAGTTGCGTTTTGGCACTGGGGAGTTGTATTTAAAATCTATAGCTATTTATTTATTTTGGACCCGTGAGTACAAATGTTTTTTTTTTTTTTCAAAATTCAATTTTGACAAATACCATTCGTTTCAATCATTTAATTTTAATGTCACAAATACTAAACCTACCGACCTATCTACTTTTTCATCATTTATGTGATCTTTTCATAATATTGCACATTTTTTAAACAAAATGGCTGTTTCTTAAAATCAAGATTTTTATCACATTTATCTATTGATAGTTAGTTAATATTTGCAATTTTTAGATATTTAGGTAGGTTGTATAAAAACGGCATAGTGCTTAAGTGTTATTCCTTTTTTGCTATTTAAGAAAATAATGCTCGTTATAGGTATGCGTTGACTTACAATGCCTCTTTCAATTTTTTTGTAATTTTCTTGATTGAATCGCGCGACCCCTATAGTACCTTTGATAGTACTTTGCTAGAAGCCTTCACATAAGTATCAACAACAACTACACAGTTTCAACCAATTTGTATAAGCTCACATATAGTTTGCGTATTCATTACGCGTCGGTAATGAATACATAAACTTTAATTTTTATTTAAGCTATAATTGAAAGTTACCTGCCTATCTAGTTTCTAAATTTTAAAATAATAATTATGTCATCTTTGTAGTAGACAATTATCTACCTAGATTAATTGCTGTTGTATTTTTTTTACTAAATTCACCTACCTACAAAAGCTATCTACGGCAAACGAATTCAAATAAATCTTAATCTTGTCCCTGTCATAAATTCAAACGCAATTTCCCAAAAACAATAACAAGATAACAAGCAATCTTCCCCCCTTAACCTCAAAAATATCAATTAACCACGTCTAATCAGAATGCAATAAGACAAAGTTTTCATAAACTGCCTGCTTCCAGAGATAAGGGGGACGTTTCACTTTTATGCAAATTAGCAATCGCAGAAATCATTGTTACTTTCTTGCTTAGGCGATATACTTACCTACATTTTTATTCGGTAGTGATTTTGTGACTAAGTGCTTAGTAGGACTACAATTTCTTTAATAAATAACGATGTAATGTGCTGTTTGTTAACTAGAAAAAAGGTTTTAGAACACCCTGTAGAGTGTAGGTACATGCAAAAATCAAGTGAAATTATTAAATAAATAAATATAAGTTTATTTTTTTAACAGTTTAGGTAGGTTTCGGTTAGGTTTAGGTGCTAAGACTTAGGTTTTGAAAAAATCACTTAGGTAAAAGGTACGTGTACTGACTAGCTCTTTGAATCTTAAGAATCAAAATAAGTACGAAAAAATCTAGAAAACATCGTTTAGCACTTTTTTAACTGTCTTTAAGTTTGAGGTTTTTATACAATATGTACCTACTTTTTCAACGTTTTACCTAAGTAGGTAACTTGGTAAAATGGCTGCTGTAATAAATCTATCCAGTAATGTCCTTCGTATAGGTAGTCTTTGCACTGTATACAATATACATATACGTTTTAGTGTTAATTAGGTAAATTATTAGGTAGTAGGCACATAAATCACTACCCATGTTATACATGCAAAAGTGTGTTTGTTTGTTGGTTTGTCCTTCAAACACGTGACAACAGAGCAACCGACAGACGTGATTTTTTGCATGGGTAAGTATAGTTCAAGACTGGATATGGGTATAGTAAATAGTTGGAGAGTGACATAGGCTTTTTATTCCGGAAATCACGCGGATGAAGTTGCGGGTATCAACTAATCACATCACAGTAATATTATAAACGCGAAAGTTTGTGTGTATGTTTGTTACTCCTTCACGCAAAAACTACTGGACGGATTTGGCTGGGAATAGAGATGAATTATACCCTGGATTAGCAAATAGGCTACTTTTTACCCTGGTATGTCAAAGAGTTCCCACGGGATTTAAAAAAAACCTACATCCACGCGAACAAAGTCGCGGGCATCAGCTAGTAAACAAATAAAATCAAGGCATTGGTAGTAAAAATATCTAATCATGTGGTAAAAGTCTTCATCAAGGCAATTAAATTTACAAGGTATTTAGTAAATTGCAGGCAGCTGACAGAAAATGCAGTTAGCACTTAGCACATAGACCTACCTATATGTACCTAGGTAAGTTTCCTAGAAAATCTAGCCTTTATAATTGTAATTACAGGCTAAGCTTAAATCTTAAATATAATGTTCACTCAATAGTGAATGGTCTATTAACTTCTATAATATAGGAAACTAGCTACTGACCTAGGTATATTTAATACAAAGTCGTTAATTCAAGTGCCTATGAAATTAGAAAGTAATAATAATAATTTTAGGTACTTACCTAATTATAATTATACTTAAGCCCATATTGGACTTAATATTAATTAAAATACTTAATAAAATTAAATGAAACATGTTTATTTTACCCAGTACATTTCCAACTTAATCTATACTAATAAATAAAATTGGAGTGTCTGTCTGTAATTTCGAAATAACTACCTCATATTAAGCTCATATGGTTATTTGAACGATACCAACACTGAATCACACGTTTTTAAATTTTTTGTCTGTCTGTCTGTCTGTCTGTCTGTTTGAAAAGGCTAATCTTCGGAACGGCTGGACCGATTTTGACGGGGTTTTCACATACAAGTAGAGGATTGACCAGGGTGTAACATAGGCTACTTTTTTAACCGACTTTCAAAAAGGGAGTTGTGTTTTTCTACCTATGTACACCAAAATCTCCGAGATTTCTGAACCGATTTGCGTCATTTCTTTTTTAATCGATAGAGGAACTTTGCGACATTGTTTCATAAAAAATTTGGATTCCAACTCCTCAATCCTGGTGCTGCAGGGGATCTGACCTATCCACGCGGGCGAAGCTGCGGGCATCAGCTAGTATTAAATAAAGTAGATACCTATACCTACCTAATGAAATGATCAATATTTATTTTTGACTTCTGACATTATGACACCAGTTCACCGCCGGTTTAAAAAGCAGATCCTATTGAAAAGAACCAACAAAAACTCGGCAATTAGGTAGGTACTTTTAGAGTTCCGTATACCTCAAAAGGAAAAAGGGAATCCTCATAGAATCACTTCGTTGTCTATCTGTCTGGCTGTCGTGTAGTCGTGTCTGTCAAGATCCTATAGGGTACTTCCCGTTGTCCTAGAATAATGAAAGGCAAGCAGGTAGGTCTTACCTATAGCACAAGTAAAGGAAAAAATCCAAAAACCGTGAATTTGTGGTTAGATCACAAAAAAAATTAAAATGTGTTCATGAACAAATAATACTATTTTCAACTTTCAAAGCAAAACTATTTGATATATTATACTAAGTGAGGTAGGTATCATGTGAAAGAGCTATACCTGTTCAAACTAAAACAGATTTATTTTTATTATAATAGTTTTTGATTTATCGTGCGTCATGTCGAAAAAATACGCCTGTAGTACGGAACCCTCGGTGCGTAAGTCTGACTCGCACTTGGCCGGTTTTTCTAAAAGGCAACCTATCTTCATCGTCACCATACACTACTGAGCACGGGTCTCCTGTCAGCATGAAAGTGGTTTACTAATCCATAGTGTGCCACGCTGGCTCACTGCGGATTGCTTTTAGGTAAGCAGGTTTTCTCGCGATGTTTTCCAGCCTTATACCCCGATTGCCATCTAGACCTGTCGCGTACTATGCCTACCTAACTCAGAAAAGTTAGAGATGCCGGGCGCGTGTCCCGGGATTGAACCCCCGACCTCTCGAAGAAGACACGGACGTCTTAAGCATATTACACAATCGAAGATTATGTAAATGATAAAAAAGCATGGATTTGACTCGCTCCAGCAATGCGCGGGTCTGCAATTGCTTGTATAGTATAGAATATTATTGTAAATTGCACAATTGAAAAGAGCAACCGCCGAGTTTCTTGCTGGTTCTTCTCGGTAGGAACGGCATTCCGAACCAGTGGTAAATTATTTGACGATTCAAAAGCACTTGTAAAAGTTTATTTGAATAAAAATCTATTCTATTCTATTCTATTCTATTCTATTCTATTCTATTCTTAACTTTTTTTTTATAAATAATATTAGCCATGCTAATCATGACTAATACTCCCCTTTCCCCTCCAATTAAGCGTAAAGCTTATGCCAGGAGTGGATACGACAATAGTGCAACGGGTGGGGTTTGAACCGCCGACCTTTCGGAAGTCAGTCCGCTCCTCAACCGTTGAGCTATCGAGACTCACAGCACAAAAATGATGACGTTCTAAAAAAATGCTATGGTAGGTACTCATAGCCTGGAGCAAAAAAATTAAGAATTTTACTAAAAAAAAATTTATACGTTCGTAGTCCATACATTGAAAAAAAAAACGGGCCCAATTGAGAACCACCTCCTTTTTGAAAGTCGGTTAAATAGTTCCTCTTTAGTGCTTCGACAGCTAATAACCAGTTAGTTGGTACTTTGTAGGCATCTCGGTAATTATTCAGATAGCCTCCACGATAAGCTCTGAATAGCTGGGAACGTCTTTCCCTGCCTAAGTGTAGCTACAGCTCGCGTACCGACATCGCGTGTCTTCACCACTTATAGTTCCTACGTAGTTGGGCGGTGTATGAAAGTGAACTTTTGCGCTTGCTTTTGAATCATGAACTAACATACAGACCCGTCCTAATATCCCTTGCCGTCATAATAATATTGGCACCATAGCTTTGTCAGGGTGTCAAGTGCAACGGTGCCGAAATGGTGGCCCGTGGTGCAATGGTGCAGCTCGCGTGCGAACGACATCGGTGTGTTCACCACTTATAGTTCCTACCTAGTTGGCCGGTGCGGTGTATGAAAGTGAACTTTTGCGCTTTGCTTTTGAATCATGAACTGTAACATACAGAATACAGGCTTGTTACTAATATCCCTTGCCGTCATAATATTAGCACCATTGCTTTGTCAGGGTGTCAAGTGCAACGGTGCTGAAATGGTGGCCCGTGGTGCAGCTCGCGTGCGAACGACATCGATGTGTTCACCACTTATAGTTCCTACCTAGTTGGCCGGTGCGGTGTATGAAAGTGAACTTTTGCGCTTTGCTTTTGAATCATGAACTGTAACATACAGAATACAGACTTGTTACTAATATCCCTTGCCGTCATAATATTAGCACCATTGCTTTGTCAGGGTGTCAAGTGCAACGGTGCTGAAATGGTGGCCCGTGGTGCAGCTCGCGTGCGAACGACATCGGTGTGTTCACCACTTATAGTTCCTACCTAGTTGGCCGGTGCGGTGTATGAAAGTGAACTTTTGCGCTTTGCTTTTGAATCATGAACTGTAACATACAGAATACAGGCTTGTTACTAATATCCCTTGCCGTCATAATATTAGCACCATTGCTTTGTCAGGGTGTCAAGTGCAACGGTGCTGAAATGGTGGCCCGTGGTGCAGCTCGCGTGCGAACGACATCGGTGTGTTCACCACTTATAGTTCCTACCAAGTTGGCCGGTGCGGTGTATGAAAGTGAACTTTTGCGCTTTGCTTTTGAATCATGAACTGTAACATACTGACTATTACTGACTGTAACAACTGTAACATATAAAAGTGTATCATGAACCTGCCTTATAGTTTCATCCTCGATGTCTTATTCATAGTCTAGTCCAGTTTGTTATTTTACAATACACACAACACATGAACTTTATTTTTAACTGACTTTATCATCAAAAAACCAACATGTTGTCAAATAGGTAGGCAGTAGGCACCCACATAAAAACCGACGCCTATTGCCATTTTTCTGAAAAATAACTTTCATCCTGTAGACTTATAAATTAAATACTTATAAAATAACAATATTCAATATATTATACATGTAATATACATTATACAAGTATATTATCTCGAGTGACGCCGGTTATTCTTCCTCATTAATTTGCTCGGAATTCATTAATGAAACTGGCTCTATTTCGATAAAGGTGTTGACAGACTGTAATTTTACAATGCTGCGTTTATTTTAAAGCGACTCGTTTACGAATTTCTTTCTATATTTACTTAAGTATTTACCTGGGGTTCGAAATTTATTTTAATAGACTGTAAAAAAGGAGGATAAGCTAAGATTAAATTGTAAAATAATGTATGAGATGACATTAGCAGTAACCCAATTCTATCTATGCGGGTTTAACGCACCATCTTGTAAACTAGTGTGAACAGGCTTAAGCCGGTGGCGAATGAGACGTCATCAATCGCGCGGTCGAAATAACAATTTCAATGTATATTTGAACAAATTTCTTTTATCGCTCTACCGTGGCGCCAAGTAGGTCGTGACCCCCACTATCTTCATAAAACTAGACAACGGAAATTAGTCTCTAACTTTGTATTAATTCTAGTCTATCTCTATGCGTTTTTAATGCTTTTTAGTGCGATTAAGAAAGTAAATGACTACAAAAATAATATCCTAATCTTCATAACCATAAAGATAAAATGCATAGATCAATCGTAATATGTCAATTAATATGTAGAAGGATTTGGAATGCACCGCATTGTTATCCTAAGAAAATTCCTACTACTATTATAGTATGAGCAATGGAATAGGGCTACGATCCTCAAAATGAGGAATATGATGCAGAAAGAGAGACAGAGAGAGAGAAAGCACCAAAACAAATTTGAATGGATTACAGTCACGAAAAATCTTTTTTTAAAATCTTTATTCATAGGGATTCGGTCACTAAGTGAACATGTCACCCCGTAGAATCTAAACCGTATACAAAAATATCGTACTCTCTACCTCTTAATACTAATTTGTATAGCATAAAAAAAGTAATTTACATTCTACTAATCGTGACGCTGTACTTCACAAATGCATGAAATTGATTCTGTTTACGGCGCGGCGCCTAAGCAGGTATTTAACCGTAAACGTCGCGTCTTGTAAACTCGTGTGAACAGCCATAAGCCGGCGGCAAACAAGCAGTCATCAATCGCCCGGACGAAATAACAATTTCATTGTATATTTAAACAAATTTCTTTTATCGCTCCACCGTGGCGCCAAGTGGGTCGCGACCCTCACTATCTTCATAGAAATATAATTCAGAAATACGTGAAATGCGCTTTTAATTCGATTTCCGTATTATTGAGCTTTTGATGTGTTGTCTTATGGCTTTTACGCACGAATCCATGCTTGTTTTTAGGGTTCCGTATCTAAAAAGGAAAAAAGGAACCCTTATAGGATCTGCACTTTTTTGTCTTTCCGTCAAGAAAACCCATAGGATACTTCCCGTTGGCCTAGAATCATAAAAGATAGATAGATAGATAGAACACTTTATTGTACACAAAAACACATGTAAAGGAATACAACATAGAAAGAAAAAAACAGAAAAAACAATTGTGTGCAAAGGCGGCCTTATTGCTTGGCTACCTGCCAAACGTTCCTATCACACTAATATTATAAAGGCGAAAGTTTGTATGTGTGTGTGTATTTTTGTTACTCCTTCACGCAAAAACCACTGGACGGATTTGGCTGAAATTCGGAATGAAGATAGATAATATCCTGGATTAGCACATAGGCTACTTTTGATCCCGGAAAATCAAAGAGTTCCCACGGGATTTCGAAAACCTAAATCCACGCGGACAAAGTCGCGGGCGTCAGCTAGTAAACTTATAAAGGTACGTTTTCTTGCACGATGGTACGGAGCCCTTCGTGTGCGGGTTTGACTGGCACTTGACTGGTTTTTATTTTGGTGACAAATTATCACAATCAAGCGCAGGTATCTAATATTCATTTTTATCTGTGGGTGCAAGATATAAAAAATCGTAGTTTCTGATTGACCTTTTTGTTAACCATAGATCAAGAAAAAGTATAAATAGGTAGTGCCAGTTTCGACATCAATAAAATCAATATGCCTGTCTATATTCATAGAAGAGCGTCTGTATATTTTTGTAGCAATAATAATAATCAAACCAACCTCTTGCGTTAACTCAGTTTGCGGGTTAGATTAGTATCTTGAAACATTTACAACGAAATAAATCCATAAAGCCGGGCTTTAAAATGTTTTCGTTAATACCAATTACCATAATACGAGTGTATCGATAAACTGCATTAGTGTCGCGCCCATAAACTGTTATTTTGATGTCGACAAATACACTTTATTAACAACCGGACCCCCCGCTGTTAGTCAAAGATCATACTACAGACATATCACACGATAAAAAGTCGCCGTCACCTCAGGGTTCCGTAGCCTTCGCTGTCTGTTTGTCTGTCCGTCCGTTTGTCTGTCAGCGGGTTTTATCTCATGAACCGTAATGGGTAGAGACAGAGAGTTGTTATTTTTATTGCATGAATACAAATACATTTAGTTGTTTTTAAGTTGAGGAACGCTTACCTACTTATATATCATTTGCCTCACAACACAGAAAAACATTAACGAGTAACATTAAAAAAAAATGAATTCATTGACCTAGATCGTCGTCGTTGGTTGGTGGAATCAACTTCCTTCGGCAGTGTTTCCACTAGATATCTACATAGGGTAATTTAAGGGACGGGTGAAAAATTTCTGAAAAGCTAGCAATGCATTGGCGGTTCCTATGGCTCTACAATTTCATGGGCGGCAGTAATCACATCAGGTGACCCGCATAGATGTTTTTTTTCAAACAAATATCGAGCATGCTCGTCTATCATGCTCGATATTTGTTTAAAAAAAAACATCTATCCTTTATCAGTGACCGTATTTGGCTGGACTATATTGCAGAATCTTATTTTTAATACACTAATTAAATGGAATGGAAAAATTCATTTTTATTGAGCGCAATTTTATCGAGCGATAAGTCGCAAGTGTGTTCTCACAGTAAAAAGTTTACAGCCGCGATATCGACAAGACTCTCGTAACGAAGCGCTCCTTTTGACTTAAATGCTCGCGTTCGAGCGACAATACGGATCGCAGTTGACACCTGTTTGGTGATGTGACATGTTTCTATCGATAACGCATAAATAATAAATTCGATATTATGCATAAATCTAATATATCTAATATAGATATTATCTTAATTATAACGTGGTAAGTTTTAACATTTTTGGTTGAAAACTTTGACTAAGCAAATATCTGTACTTAATGATATTTGATTATTAAGTGACATAGGTACTCATCCCCTATACTAATATCATAAATGTGTAAGAGTGTCTGTTTCACAACGCCCATTTGCTTAGACGATTTTGTTGAAATTTTGTTTATACGTACATAGTGCATTCTAGGGTTAGAGACATTAGTTACTTTTTAAATTTTATCCCAGACAATGAAAGAATTCCCATGAGTTGATTCAAGCTTCAATCAATCAATGTACATGAAAGGAAGTAAAATAAATGAAATGAAATGAAATTATGTTACAGGCTCATCTAGTAGATATTTTCATAATAATTATATGTCATTATTTTTGTACATCAAAAAGTCATCATAGAAAACACATAATAACTAATAAGTACCTAATGTTACAAGTTAGCAAGAAAATAGATAGTTTTAAACGCTTTTACCCTACGCAAAAATTTAAGTATTTACTCATTTAAAAAGGAATCCTTAAAAGGAGGTTCCTTTAGATTATTCTCATTAAGTTAACAATCAAATATTTTACGACTAAATTATTATGAATTCTGAGAAGTGTTTTATATTGATATCCATTAGTTATGATGAATGAACGCGTGAATGAAAAAGAAATTCACAATTCTTGTTATTCGGAAGCATTATTCAAATAATAATCAATCAGCCTAAACAAGTTTTAAAGATTAGAAAATACAAATTCTATTAAAATATCGAATACAAACGTACAAATTAAACTAAGTAGGCAGAGAATTATCGTCTCGGCGCCTCACTATCGCCGTAACCGGTCAGTTTATGGTATGTTTTGTCCCGCGATACCGTACCAGTTAACCCTATCTTTACGACCGACTCTAAACATAAGTGTCTCTCGAAACTTATTTATTTTTATCTCATTCCACTTTTTAAATTGAATCCACGTTCGGCGCGTGTGTGGCTCTCTCCCCGCCACTAAAACTGTCAATAAACTCCTCAAATCGAATGAATCATCGACCTTTTAATGAAAGTCCGACTCTTTAACGTGAAATTTATGGCACAACACTACTCAATAAGGTAAACATTAGTGCGCGCGACGTTTACGTTCATTTTTCAAATTTACGGGACGCCATTTTGTGTGCTCTATGATTGTCACGTCGTTATATTAAATTGTACGAGCGTTGATATGAAAATACGGCTCTTTTATTACACGGATATTTTAACTACATAACAGTTTATTATTTTTATGACAAAGATTGAAACCTACGTAAGATTCGTGCTCTTAGTAAACTCTTGGCAAACTTAAGAGTTAAGACTATGCTTAACATCCCAGAACCTCCCAGAACGGAGAAAATCCATTAGGGTTGGCATCTTTAGGTGATCGACAATCGACATCCAGTCTACTTGTATAGGAAACGTTTTTGCTCAGCGTTTCTGACACGACCTGTGAAAACAAGTGAGCGGCGATGGCTTGATGACGTTGAATAAAGATTCACGAGGAACCAAAAGCTTCATTTATGATTCACTGAATCAGACAAATCTGTATGTAGGTATAACATGCACCATGTGATACCTATGCACCACCCGCTCTCCTTCTGCTAAACATGCAGGCAAAGCCAGTCAACAACCAAGCAACAGACACCACCGCCACGGAGCACCACACGAATCCCCCAAAACACACACGATGCACGTTTTGCTTCCACACCGGAGCATCCTCAGGAAATGTAGACCTTCTTCCAAAGTGGCATAGAGTCATATAGATTCAGTGCCCGCCACTGATTATCGTCCTACAAAACAGATTAGTGGTGCGCCCGATGCTAACTTCCCGCAATCATTTCATTAGCGGAGGCAAAAGAAAGATTAATGACAAATTACCCGCTTTAATGATCCGATCGGCTAATGATCCAGGTCCTGTCGGGAGTTACTCCTGTCGGAACGAATTACGATTCATAACTTGTACTCACTATAGATACTTCCTAATATATAGATAGGAGTCATGGTGGTGGTGCGTGTGGCTTGCTTGGTGGCTGGCTTTTCCTGCATGTTTATCAGTGGAAGGGCGGGCAGTGCATGTCGCATGCTGCATGTTGCACCATATAGATTTCGTTGGTTTGGTTATAGCATATACGTATTAAGCTTTTGGTTCCTTGTATAGATAGGAGAGTTATAATGCGTTCAAATAATAGGTACGTTTTTCCAATGCATTTTTCATCGTGAGGAAACCTGCATGTCTGAGAGTTCTCCATCACTGCACTCTACCCATATTATAAATGCGAAAATGTGTTTGTTTGTCCGTCAATCACACTGCAACAAACCAACAGATTGGCTTGATTTTTTAAGTAGTTGTAGTTGAGGACTAGGAGAGTGACATAGGCTACTTTTTGTTCTGAAAAATCGAAGATCTTCCAATGTATTTAAAAAAACTAAAACCACGCACACAAAGCCGCTGACATCAGCTATTTTCAAAGGTGTGTGAAGTCTGCCAATCCGCACTTGACCAGGTGCTTATAAAATCCTCCTATAGTTCTAGTTAGGTAATTCAGAAATGCTTAGATTTTTTAAGGATTTTAAGCATGACCAATGATCTTACCTTCGTAAACTTCAGCTCCTCATCTAAACTTAGGCACAACGTGTGCTAAAAAATAGATACGGTAATAGGCCAAAAACTGTTTAACATATTGCAATTAAGTTTATAATGTTTGATCTAAGACCTAATAAAACGTACTGATGTAACAGCGTCAAGGCTTCGAGACTGTCTGTACTGCATTTCTTGCGTAACTACCTAGTTAGTTAGATCTAGGTATTGGTTATGTACCTAGTACCTAAACTACGACAGGTGCTCTATAGTGCTAGTTATTTTAGTAAAAAACTAGGTGATGCTCATGACTTCGTCTGCGTGGATTTAGATTTTTAGGGTTCCGTACCTCAAAAGGAAAAACGGAACCCTTATAGGATCACTTTGTTGTCTATCTGTCTGTCTGTCCGTCGTGTCTGTCAAGAAACCTATAGGGTACTTCCCGTTGACCTAGAATCATGAAATTTGGCAGGTAGGTAGGTCTTATAGCACAAGCCACAAGTACAGGAATAAATCTGAAAACCGTGATTTTGTGGTTACATCATTAAAAAAAAATTAAAATGTGTTTCAATTTTCAAAGTAAGATAACTATACTAAGTGGGGTATCATAATATGAAAGGGCTTTACGTATACAGTCTAAAACAGATTTTTATTTATTTTTATGTATGATAGTTTTTATTTATCGTGCAAAATGTTGGAAAAAATACCCGAGTACGGAATCCTCAGTGCGCGAGTCTGACTCGTAGTTGGCCGGTTTTTTTAAATCCCGTGGGAACTGCTTTTTCGGGCTAATCGCAGTTTAACAATATTAAAATCTCCCAATACCCTTTCTAAATGTACGAAAATCGTAGTTCCGAATAGGCGAGTAATCTTCTAAGTTACATTATCCGTATCATACGCAGTGAGCTCACGAACTGTGGAACATTTCGCAGCATCCCGATACCTGCTTACCGTTACTCTAGGCGATAAGCCGGCGCAGGCTGCATAAGCGCACCTATGAGCTTATATTACGATTTATGCACTTACTATACGATAGTGTACTTAAGTATATTTTTCATACCGTTCCGAGCTCGGAGGTTATGTATCAATAATAATAAACTTAACTCTTATTTTTTCTAAACAAAGAGTATTTATGAAAAAATTTATGAATGACTAGCTGATGCCCGCGACTTCGTTCGCGTGGATGTAGGTTTTTTAAAATTCCCGTGGGAACTCTTTGATTTTTCGGGATAAAAAGTAGCCTATGTGCTAATCCAGGGTATAATCTATCTCCATTTTAAATTTCAGCCCAATCCGTCCAGTAGTTTTTGCGTGAAGGAGTAACAAACATACACACACACACACACACACACACACACACACACACACACACACAAACTTTCTCTTTTATAATATTAGTGTGATAAGAAGGAATCACAAGGCTATTGAGTAGATATTTATCCATAACTAGCTGATGTAGGATACTTCATGCAAGACGACTTAGGTTTTTAAAATCCCGCTCTTTGTTTTTCCATGATAAAAAGTAGCCTATGTCACTCTCCAGGTCTTTAACTACCTATACCTATCAGCTATCCATACAAAAAATCAAGACTGTCTGTTGCTTCGTTGTAGCGTTCAATAAATCAGTGAATCAACAAACAAACAAACATAGTTTCGCATTTATAATACGGGTACTGGGTAGTAATCCATACTAATATTATAAATGCGAAAGTGTGTCTGTCTGTCTGTCTGCTACGTTTTCACGACGGCCCAACCGCTGAACCGATTTTAATGAAATTTGGTACAGACTTGGGATACATCCCGGGGAAGGACATAGGCTACTTTTTATCCCAGAAAATCAAAGAGTTCCTACGGGATTTCAAAAAACCGAACTCTACGCGGGCAAAGCCGCGGGCGTCCTCTAATTAGTAATAAATAAATAATTATGATTATGTAACATATAATATAGCGTGTCTAAGCGCGGCTGGGTGGAATGCACGGCTGATGTCGGGTATCGCGAGCCAGCACGCCCAATTACCACTATCGCTGGGAATATCGGCGCTCGCGAACTGTACGATAGCTCAGAGAGACCCACTACAATAGCGCGGACGATTATAACGCGGACACGTACAAGTACTGTGCTTTTTATATAATCCATTCGTAATTTAGTGTGATCTAGTCTAAATTGATGATATAACTTTAATTTGCTTTAGTTGACTAAGGTAAATAAGTGGCTTTTCGCTCAAATGAGTCAGAGGCGTATTATACGCGGCCTGACAAAGAAATCATGATACAAGTGAAAAACCTAACTCCAGAAGTTCTAAAGCACCGAGCATATTGCGTCGCTTACGTGTTTCACCGAAACAGTTATACGATTTGTTTACCTTTTAAGTAAACTGAATAAAACGGAGTGCTTGGTTGAGGTTATTTATATTACAGTATTAGCATTAAATTATGTAACATATGGCGTGTCTAAGCGCGGCTGGGTGGAATGCACGGCTGATGTCGGGTATCGCGAGCCAGCACGCCCAATTACCACTATCGCTGGGAATATCGGCGCTCGCGAACTGTGCGATAGCTCAGAGAAACCCACTACAATAGCGCGGACGATTATAACGCGGACACGTGCAAGTACTGTGCTTTTTATATAATCTATTCGTAATTTATTGTGATCTAGTGTAAATTGATGATATAACTTTAGTTTGCCTTAGTTTACTAAGGTAAATAAGTGGCATTTCGCTCAAATGAGTCAGAGGCGTATTATACGCGGCCTGACAAAGAAATCATGATACAATTGAAAAACCTAACTCCAGAAGTTCTTAAGCACCGAGCATATTGCGTCGCTTACGCGTTTCGAAACGGTTTCTACGATTTGTTTATCTTTTAAGTAAACTGAATTAAACGGATTGCTCGGTTGAGGTTATTTATATTACAGTATTAGCATTAAATTATGTAACATATAGCGTGTCTAAGCGCGGCTGGGTGGAATGCACGGCTGATGTCGGGTATCGCGAGCCAGCACGCCCAATTACCACTATCGCTGGGAATATCGGCGCTCCCGAACTGTACGATAGCTCAGAGAAACCCACTACAATAGCGCGGACGATTATAGCGCGGACACGTACAAGTACTGTGCTCTTTATATAATCTATTCGTAATTTATTGTGATCTAGTGTAAATTGATGATATAACTTTAGTTTGCCTTAGTTTACTAAGGTAAATAAGTGGCATTTCGCTCAAATGAGTCAGAGGCGTATTATACGCGGCCTGACAAAGAAATCATGATACAAGTGAAAAACCTAACTCCAGAAGTTCTTAAGCACCGAGCATATTGCGTCGCTTACGCGTTTCGAAACGGTTTCTACGATTTGTTTATCTTTTAAGTAAACTGAATTAAACGGATTGCTCGGTTGAGGTTATTTATATTACAGTATTAGCATTAAATTATGTAACATATAGCGTGTCTAAGCGCGGCTGGGTGGAATGCACGGCTGATGTCGGGTATCGCGAGCCAGCACGCCCAATTACCACTATCGCTGGGAATATCGGCGCTCCCGAACTGTACGATAGCTCAGAGAAACCCACTACAATAGCGCGGACGATTATAACGCGGACACGTACAAGTACTGTGCTTTTTATATAATCCATTCGTAATTTAGTGTGATCTAGTCTAAATTGATGATATAACTTTAATTTGCTTTAGTTGACTAAGGTAAATAAGTGGCTTTTCGCTCAAATGAGTCAGAGGCGTATTATACGCGGCCTGACAAAGAAATCATGATACAAGTGAAAAATCTAACTCGAGAAGTTCTAAAGCATCGAGCATATTGCGTCGCTTACGCGTTTGGAAACGGTTTCTACGATTTGTTTATCTTTTAAGTAAACTGAATTAAACGGATTGCTCGGTTGAGGTTATTTATATTACAGTATTAGCATTAAATTATGTAACATAATATAATATAGCGTCTCTAAGCGCGGCTGGGTGGAATGCAGGGCTGATGTCGGGTATCGCGAGCCAGCACGCCCAATTACCACTATCGCTGGGAATATCGGCGCTCGCGAACTGTGCGATAGCTCAGAGAAACCCACTACAATAGCGCGGACGATTATAACGCGGACACGTGCAAGTACAGTGCTTTTTATATAATCTATTCGTAATTTATTGTGATCTAGTGTAAATTGATGATATAACTTTAGTTTGCCTTAGTTTACTAAGGTAAATAAGTGGCATTTCGCTCAAATGAGTCAGAGGCGTATTATACGCGGCCTGACAAAGAAATCATGATACAAGTGAAAAACCTAACTCCAGAAGTTCTTAAGCACCGAGCATATTGCGTCGCTTACGCGTTTCGAAACGGTTTCTACGATTTGTTTATCTTTTAAGTAAACTGAATTAAACGGATTGCTCGGTTGAGGTTATTTATATTACAGTATTAGCATTAAATTATGTAACATATAGCGTGTCTAAGCGCGGCTGGGTGGAATGCACGGCTGATGTCGGGTATCGCGAGCCAGCACGCCCAATTACCACTATCGCTGGGAATATCGGCGCTCGCGAACTGTACGATAGCTCAGAGAAACCCACTACAATAGCGCGGACGATTATAACGCGGACACGTACAAGTACTGTGCTTTTTATATAATCCATTCGTAATTTATTGTGATATAGCGGAAACAAAATATATGATTATGAAACTAACACTAATAATAATTAATTGTCAATAATTCAAACTATGATCATGGAAGAGATCGCTTTTTTCGCGATAAGGCGCCTATTGTACAAAAATGTATGTATTCTGTTTTGGTGTCCAATGAAGAATATTTTACTTTTATTTTACTAATATTGTAAACCGGATGTCAGATGAGGCCCACGACATCTTCAGCGTAGAATTAGGGTTTTTTTAGAAATCCAGTGGGCAATTTTTGATTTTTCGAGATGAAGACTAGTCCACGATGTACGTACGTATGTCCTACGTATTTCTGTGCCCATTTTCGTCAATCGGATAAGCCGTGAAAAGGTAACAGATAGATGCAAGTGGTTCTTTTCGAAAAATTCTGGTATACATTTAATTAAAGTCAATTGTTTCTAAACAAAAGCACCAGGAAATTACATAAGTGTCTAACCGCTAAAGTTTTAACAATTAAAAGCTTATTTTTCAATACGTGACAGTATCATCTAGGTCACAAAACTAAACAATTTACTTCAAAGCGGAAAACCGCATTCGTAAACAGCACCTCGCATGAGTTAAATGATAGATTGTCACTTAAACAAGTGGACGAGAAAAATGGAGTGGTCTCTCCGTCACTCGCTTCATACAAACGTAGTTCCAATTTCATTTGAATATTAAGCAACGAAAGTCCATGAAATTTTGCAAACATATTCTAAAAACTAATATCTATGTCTGTGGTTTTCTAGATTTCTGTTAAAATATTCGGTTTCAAAGTTACGCGGTCTTAAAAATTTACATACAAATCTTTGAACCCCTGTAATTTTAAAACTACATATTTTTAGAAAAATCTAAAACACCACATACACAGATATTAGTTTCTAGAATATGTCTGCAAAATTTCATGGACTTTGGTTGCTTAATATTCAAATGAAATTGGAACTACGATTGTATGAAGCGAGTGACGGAGAGAGCCCTGCTAAACAAGTGGACGAGAAAAATGTTAATAGTAGTGCTGGTAGAATTATCGAGTACTAATCGCTTTTAGATTATAGTGCCGACACCTCACGTCGCACTAAATGCTTGCATAGCTACACGTTTAGAACACGAGTAATGAATACAGTTTTAGGGTTCCGTATCGAAAGGTGCCAACGGGACCCTTCTTTCTTTGCTCTCTCTGGGCTGGTTTCCGCAATTAAACGTTTCCGTCTGTTGTTCCCTCCCCGTCGAAGTCTTCACTCCAGCCATCCAAGCTCGCTCCAGAAACCGAGTAGACCACCCAGGATCCCAAATGGCCCTATTACTAAACCTCCACTGTCCGTTTGTCTTTCCTTCCGTCCGTCTGCTGTCAGCGGGCTGTATCTCATGAACCGTAGTACGTAAAGAGTGTTGTGTAAATAAGAAAAAATTTAAAATGCTTGCCATGGTAATTTAAAAGAACGGAGACCGTACCTACATATTATAGTGTTATATGTATTTTGTGCGATGGTACGGAGCCCTTTGCCTGTGAGTCCGACTCGCACTTGCCCGGTTCATAGCGATATAATGGGGCTTATTCGATTGTACGCAAAACTATAAACTAAATTGAAAGATTTATTCTTATTATTACCTATAGTACGCGACAGGTCGAGATGGCAATTGGGTTATGAAGGGGGGGGGGGGGGGCACCCCCGCACGCCCCGTGCTATCCTACATCATTAGGTGATAAGTTTAATACATTAATTATTTCTTGTAAAATACTAAATATGACGTGTATTATCTGTACATTATTGATTTTTAAACCTTTTAATTAAAATTATCATTATCTTTTCATCCGTCCGTGATTGGTACCCCACCTATATCTCATCGCATTAAAATTTTGATCGTGCGTTTTTATTACCCTTATTTGGTTATATGTAACATTATAATAACCATGTTGTGGAGATGTTTTGAAATATTCATAAGATTAGTATAGCATAAAGAAGACACCGAGTCAAAATTTTCGGTGATAATTTAAATTTAACCATTACAATGTTCATGAGATGTAAACTAATGGTAGGCGAACACGCAATCGTGAGCCGAGCGGTACAGAAACGACACTTTCTACACGATTTTAATATTTAAATCATTCTAAATCGGTATAAAAAGCTAAGCTGTTGACACTAGTGTGATTCTGATGACCACGGGAACTTAAAATATTATCATACATTCAGTTCAGAGTTGTTGGCGGTGTTGTTAAGAAACGCGACGACTATTTACATGTACATAATACATATATACTTTTAGGCACATATAATTATTAGTCTTTGATGCGATCAGGCAGGCATTGAACTTTGAATGTACCTTCTCGAAAAGTTTTTGGATAAACTAAGTTATGCCAAACCCAATTGGTGCTTTTTTTCTCTCTCTCGTCTTGCTTTACAAAGATTAGCCAATGTCAAGTTTGTAGTTATTTACAAGTTAGGGAAACTATATACTCTGTGGTGGAACTTTCCAGTCAGTTCCACCACCAAAAAACACCAGCGAAACACAAAAACCGACCGCCTTCAACAAAAAAAACACTCCAAAAAGGAACAGCACGCGCCCCAGCAAACGCCAAACACAGACCATTGGTGCGTTTATTTTAACCTGCCGTTAAGATGACTTCTCTACAATATTTTGTTTGACTGGTATTACTAGATAGTATTTAAGGTTTCGTAAGAGTTTTGAACTGACTGCCTACTATTTTTAACCGACTTCCAAGAAGGTGGTTCTCAATTCGGCCCGTTTTGTTTTTAAAATGATTTTTTTTCCAAATTTTAGGGCTGAAGAAGAAAATACAGAAATAGGATATCCTTTCTCAACGTCTTTTTTATTGTACGGATAACTACCGATCTATAATAATATTATACTTTTATGATATTGTACATGAATGAAAACATACCCATATAAATTATATAAATGTGTACTTACTTTACTCAAAGTTATCTACTTATTTAATTTTTTTGAAAAATATTTTCTATTATTTTCATTAATTAGCATTTAAAATTAAGATTTTTTTATATTAACCATGTTAAGGTAAAATCGAATTGTGAATGTTATATTGGTACCATAGGTAGATATTCATACACTCCTAAGCTCATTATATTAATTTGTATAAAAAACCTGTCCAATAAATATAAGAAAACGATAAAATATTATTAAATTAGTCATTAGTTACACCCTATCCTCCTAAAACCAACAGCTACTTTATTCAATGAATTAAAATTCAATAAAATACCAAGACAGCATTCTGGCATTAATTTTTCATATTTTTTCATAATTTACGGTTACTCTGGCGCCATAATTAATTATAACTTCCGTGACAAAATTAAATATAAGCTCTATCACTTTAGAAAGACGTTAGTAAAATGAGATGGATTTGTCAGCTATTTTTTTCTATTCAAAAAGATTCTCTTTCACGAAACCAATTTTTAAGTTAAATAAATAAACAGTAGTTTATTTCAAGCACACAAGACTCATGTCGTTATTAAATACTTATTAGGTATATGTAAACTAAAATAAAAATAAAAATCTATTAGCAAAATTTTTCTCTCTATAAAAAAATTATATTAAAGCGGAATTCGCATTACGAAATTAGTGGCACGAAATTAGTTTCACGAAATTAATTCCACTAATTCCGCTTAAGGTAAAGGGAAGTTGCTTAAAGCGCACATAACCCCAAAAAGTTAGGTGACCAAGATTGTACCTAAGGCTAGGAAGGAAGGCTATCACGGTTTACCAGGCTACAATGGCGGCTTTAGTGTGACGCGGCGTCAGTGTAAAAGCGGCCTAACGCAAATTATTTGTATTATATCACTAACATATTCATGAGCCACATAACTATACGAAGATCGTTAAAGCGGTATTTTAACTGTTTTATAGATTCCAGCTTCCATACAAACGAACTGTAGCTCCCGGACTGATATATGGGATTATGGTAATACAATTAAATATTATCTACCTGCATATTATATTAGATAATTTATATAAGTGATTATAATGGTATAGTGATGAATGCATAATACAGACGCTCGTGCTGAACGCGAGGTAGATTTCGTTTATAAATAAGTATTTTTGTTAAGTCGATAATCAGGCAATTTCTGTTGTACAAAATCTCAAACTAAACTAAAATAACAGCTAAAAATGTCTTGCTATCTCTGTCATATGGGCCATGTGGAAAAGTATAGCACTATACATTTAAATAAGTACCTACCTATCTTTTTTAGGGTTCCGTACCTCAAAAGGAAAAACAGAACCCTTATAGGATCACTTTGTTGTCTGTCTGTCTGTCTGTCTGTCAAGAAACCTATAGGGTACTTCCCGTTGTCCTAGAATCATGTTTGGCATGTAGGTAGGACTTATAGCACAAATATAGGAATAAATCTGAAAACCGCGAATTTGTGGTTACATCATTTAAAAAAAAATTAAAATGTGTTTCAATTTTTAAAGTAAAATAACTATACCAAGTGGGGTATCATATAAAAGGGCTTTACCTGTACATCCTAAAACAGATTTTTATTTATTTTTATGCACAATAGTTTTTGATTTATCGTGCAAAATGTTGGAAAATCACCCGAGTACGGAACCCCTCAGTGCACGAGTCTAACTCGCACTTGGCCGGTTTTTCAGGAATACGAGCTCCAATCTAGACCTTATCATAGCTTTGCGACACTGAGGAAAGTGTATTCCGATGAACAAGAAAGCGAGAAACACTTCCGCATTCATAAATATGAATTAGTGCGATAATAATGAAATAATACAAAACCTACTAAATTAGATCGAAAGCAACTTATTATAAGACGGATAACATAAGCTGATTAAAACTTATAAGACATTCCGGCTCGCCCACGGAATAGTTCACTTGATTTTTATGTAACAAAAGCTTTTAGTAAACCACTTACGAGTATATCTAATGCGTGTAGGCCGATTTGAATCACGTGGAAATGAGCCATTGATTTTTAATTAGGCACTTGTTAATAGATTCTTTCAGAATTATTCCCATTTTAATGCGTTAAGTTTCAATTAATTGGATTTATAAAGGCTCCGCGGCTTCCAACTTGGTAGAGGAAACATCGTTGTCTTCATTCAGTTTACAAATCTTTTAATTAAACTTACGTAATTAATATGGTGATTTATTTAATTTGTTTTGCATGATTAGACATTATCTTTTAATATTTGAAGACATAAAAGCTTCAGAATTTTACTGTCGGTCGAGTGACCATCCAAAAAATTGATTATTGCAAAGTGGCAACTCGACCGTTCGGACGAGTTTCTTTCGGTTGAGTTGCCCCCCAAGTCAGATAACAGAAAATATCAGTCCTTTTTCTTTCACAGGTTGCAAATCCTTTTTCAAGAGGTCCGTGAGAAGGAACCTCACGTACTCCTGCAGAGGGACGCGGAACTGTCCCATCGACCAGCACCACAGAAACCAGTGCCAGTACTGCCGGCTAAGGAAATGCCTCAAAATGGGCATGAGGAGGGAAGGTGAGTCCAAGCTATGCCTAGGTAGGTACATCAGTTGTTACACACTTGAACTAGTATAATAAAAGCTTTGTGATTTAGTGAACTAATTGTTTGGTCGGGAACAGAAATGTTTAATTTTTTTAGGTAACCTCAAATTCACGGTTTTCGGTTTTTTTCGCTTTACTTGTGCTATAAGACGTGGCTACCTGCCTTTCATGATTTTAGGTCAACGGGAATTACTTAGGTACCTACTATCTACCCTTATTGGTCTTGATTCACTTTTCTTGATAAACGCGACACAGACAGCGAAATGATCCTATAAGGGTTCCTTTTTTCTTTTTGAGGTACGGACCCCTAAAAATCATTAAGTCTTTTATTAAACACTTACTGGCTGACTTTATTGTATTGTTTATATCTTTTCCCGATAGGAACTTTTTTTTAAAGATATATAATTATGTATATCCTTTAAAAAAACTTCTTGAAAACCTGGCAATTCCGTTCATATTTTTGTCATTACTCATACTATTGAATTTATAATTTTCTAAACTTAGTTAACAAAGTACTTACTCGTAAGTACGTAGGTACTAAGCAAGAGTATCAATTTATGTAAAAACTAGCCTATACCCGCGATTTCGTCCGCGTGGACTGCACAAATTTCAAACCCCTATTGTGCCCTCTTAGGGGTTGAATTTCCAAAAATCCTTTCTTAGCAGATATTTACCTCATAACAGATATCTGCATGCCTTCAGCCCGATCCATTCAGTAAGTAGCTTGAGATGTGCGATGATGATGATGATGATGCTTTTCATTTTATACACCTACTTAGATATTTCGCTATGTACCTACTTTTTTATTTTTAATCATACTAAGAATAAAATCTAACGCAGGCATTTGTAACTAAATTTAAAACTTTATATTAGTCATACTTTTCAGTGTTTTGTAGAGAAAATTAACAATAGCGGTCAAGACTAGGTAGCCATTCGTAATAGACATAATTCATGCCTATATTGAGACATTTAAAACCTGTATAGCCGAAGGTTTTTGTGCTGTCTAACAATTCTACTAGCTAAGAGTCTATTCAGACGCACCACAATGCAGCAGCAAATGAGCGTGGTTTTATGGGAAGTTTACGCGGTCAGTTGCAATGATCCCTATGCAATCGCCCGCTGGCGTTCAAGTATGTATAACCCTGAATGATTGCGGTTTTGGCCGCGATGTCGTTGATGAAGATCATACAATAGAGTTTCCACAAAGCAGATATCAATTGTTGTACAATATTTAAAAAAAATTAGGCATTAGACATTAGTCAATTATTAATAATTGTCTAATGAAATGTAAGAAAATTTTTACCGGGGTGAAAGCGTAAGTAGGTATGTACCTATCTAACAAAATAGCGAAATATAATTTCAATCAATCAATCAATCAATCAATCAATTTATTGCAAATTTGGGTATATACATTGGTCTTAATTCTGTGAGGAATTAATTTCTGTGAGGATATTGGGTGCCCGGTGACATTTTTAACCCCCGGCCCAAAAAGAGGAGGTTGACGTGTGTATCTGTGTATCTGTCTGTGGCATCGTAGCTCCTAAACGAATGAACCGATTTTAATTTAGTTTTTTTTTGTTTGAAAGGTGGCTTGATCGAGAGATTCTTAGCTATAATCGAAGAAAATCGGTTCAGCCGTTTGAAAGTTATCAGCTCTTTTCTAGTTTTCTTATAGAGGTTTTTGTGTCGGGGGGTTTTTAAATTTTGATTTATTATCCTTGTGGTGTGACACGTCTGATAGGACTTTTACATTATTCTACTATGTAGGCACTATGTAAGCTCTAATTTTACGACCTCTACTGAGAAAACGTTTCGAGAGCCGCGTCACTGCCATTTTAATTGCTCCTTGAAACTTTAGTGTCTGCAATAATTTTTGTGATGGCTAAAATTATGTAGGTAGTAGTTAGCTAAGGTAGGTAATATTATATTCACAGTGTAAACAGAGACACAGTAGCCTGACGCCTTTGATCACGTGGTAAATGACGACCACGACGACGCTACAATACAGGGTCTAACCAGAACACTAGCAGAGACTTACTACCTAAACACAATCCAATGCCAATAACCTAAATAAATAAATAGCCTTATTTTGTAGTTTTAGTAATTCAGTATTTTTCAAACCCGCAATGTATAGCGTGCAAAATTCGTATTAATGCCCCGCCTACGACGCAGCGTTGACTCCGAGTTGCCTACTTACGCAACGTTCGTTGACCCCTAGCGTCAGTCAGATGTTTTATTTGCAATATATTGTGAACTTTTAAAATACAGGTTTTTCGCGTTTTTTGTGGTATCTTATCAGTAATCCTGAGTATTATCACGTGTTTTCGTTTTTGCTAGCGTTCTGGATACACCCTAACTACGTAGGCCAGTTCGGGTCGCTCCTTCGTCCCGCATTTACCGTACCATTGCTACGTCTAGATTTAGGTCATTAAATTATGCGACACATTCTAGTTGATCATTATTGTTTACAAAATTACAATGTAAATCTCATCGATGTCATTGATGTATGATAGATAGGCTCATCCCATACTAAATGAGTCCATGGAACGATTTATGTAGTAATATTTTAATTTATTTTGTACCAAAATAACATAAACATTGAATGGACATGCCCAAGGACAACAGTATCTATTAAGATATTTGTTAGCGGATATTAGTTCAACATTTATTAATGTTAAACAAATATATATTTTTCTTCTGAAAAAATCAATCTTTTTTTTATATTTTGTCGAACGTTTTTTCCTCCTCTCCACTCCTATTAATTAAATCTATCCAAAAATAAATCTACACGTTTGAACTTTGAGCGTACGTCCGTATGTCGACTAAACCAATCTTGCAATTCTATGAACATATTTTTTAAAATGTTAGGGCCTATATACCTACTATAGGTACATCAAAGAGTATTATGGTTTACAATGTAAGTCCAATCCAGCCTCCTTAGTGCATATTTTACACAAAAAGCCATATTAAAATTTACATTGATTGTCGCTAGTGTAATTAGTGAAATCATTAATCTTGCTGAGCCATTAGTTGGACTGGTCAAGGGCACTATTTTAAATTGGTACCGACTACCGACAGACTTGCCAACATGCAGCCCGCTCCAACCAAAGTTGGGTCAAACAACTTGTTCACATTGCAAGTTACAGGTAAAAAAAGCATTAACTTTTGTGCGAACTGTGTTTCTGTGTATCTGTCTGTGGCATCGTAGCTCCTAAACTAATGAACCGATTGTAATTTAGTTTTTTTTTGTTTGAAAGGTGGCTTAGTCGAGAGTGTTCTTAGTTATAACCCAAGAAAATCGGTTCAGCCGTTTGAAAGTTACCAGCGTTTTTCTAGTTACTGTAACCTTCACTTGTCGGGGGTGTTTTAAATTTTTAATTTACACTAGTATTTTATGGAGTAAATCTTTTCTCTAGGCGCGACTTGCAGATCTTTTTTCGGTGTCGGAAGTTCATACATCACTTCTACCGAAAATTGCCACCAAAAGGATCTTTATCGTTAGGTTGCCATCTTTAACCAAGATATCAGTAGTGTGTGCGCGCGTTTAGATTTACTGATGACCTGAAATAAAAGTTAATGAAATAAAGTTTACTTCAACCATCCGTAAAAATTACACGCACCAATTTTATTTGTTGCTTTAATAGGCTTGCACTCGACTGCAATCATACCTGATAGTTAGTGATGATGCGACCTAATGTGGAGTTTGCATAGAAAATGTCTTATCAGCCTGAAGATACTAATATTTTAACTGAATTTATAGGGAAAATGGAAGTCGGTAGGGCATTCCACATAGAGAGTAATAATATAGAGTAGACATAGTAATTACCTATTAATTTCTATTTCTTACCCAATAACCGTCCAATAGTAAATTTACTTATTTCGGTAGTTGTTACGACAGATCCGATTGACCTAACACCACTTATGTATTTGGTTGGGACTGATGGGCAGCCAACTTGTTGGCACGTCTGTAGATAGCTAACAACTGACGATCGAGTAGCGTTCTGGACCTTTAGTTAATCATTAAGGTGGATTTAATATGCTGTTATTGTTTTAAAGACATGTCGATGATTAATGAAGTCAATGATTAGGTTTTATTACAAGATTGGGCGATACAAATTAAATTTCTTACTGCCTTTATGATGGAATTAGTCGCAGTTATGTGCTGTACCTACTAATGAATTAGTAAATTGATTTTAGCTTATAATGGGCTAGCTGTGCCCGCGACTTCGTTCGCGTGGAATCAGCGCGCTTTATATAGCCACGGACGCTCAGGCGCGAGGCGTGTAGTACGTACTCTGTACGTTAAAAATGTTCGCCGTGATTCTTTAAATTGACATAACTTTTTTATTTATGAACCGATTGACATGAAATAAACACTAAATGTTAAATGAAGCTTACTACAATATATTAGTAAAAACCGTATCTAAATCGAATAAGCCGTTTCTGATATTAGCGTGCACAAACACACAGACAAACAGACAAAAAAAAATTAATTACAATTTCGGGTTCGGCATCGATATAATAACAACCCCTGCTACTTTTTTTTATATATTTCCATTGTACAGACATCACTTTTCTACAATTTTATTATATGTATAGATAGATTTACATACATACAATGTTAGCAGTTAAGTATGAGGCAGCCTAGTGGTAAGGCTTCGGCCTCCTATTCGGAGGTCTGGGGTTCGATTCCGAGGGTCTGAAAATAAAAATAAAAATAAAATTCCACAACCAATTTTAGACTTAACTTTAACGAGCTTAATAGGTACATCTCAAAAGTATGCTTCTCAAAAAAGGATTAACAGTCGAAGACTCGGTAATTATGGCAAAAGAGCGTGGATTAAACTTGCAGCAACCCTTCAGCAATGCGCAGAATTCAATTAGGTACCTACTTAATATAGTAACTAGTAGTAGTATATAGTAACTAGTAGTAGTAGACATCATATAGTAAAGTAAATATTTGAAAACGAGCAACCGCCGAGTTTCTTGCCGGTTCTTCTCGGTAAGAAAGGTATTCCAAACCATTGATAGATTCAGTGACGATTTAAAAGCACTAGTAAAAGTTTATGGGAAAAACAATCTATTTTTATTTATTCATAGCTGAGATCGCAATCAAGGGCTTACTTAGGTCTCTTACCAAAAAATTTCAACATAATATGTTCACCTTTGTTTAGTACCTATTTAAATCGTCGTTTAAAAAGCCATTGAATTTTAAGTGAGTCTCTGTTATAAAAAAAGGGACAAAATATTTTGATTAAAGCATTAAAAACGATAACGCGATAAACCAAGCCGAAAGGAAGCGGACTCGAAGGGCAAAGGTTGACCTCTGTGACCCTGTGCATCTTTTGAACACCTGTTTACAGTTCAGGATTTATTTTTCGAATAGTTTTACTTTTTTATCAATAAAGTGATGTATCGACTGTGAATTGGCAAACGGTACCATCTCAATTTTAACAATTTTACAGGATAAAGGTAAAACTGATTTCCTTCAGCTAAATATACAGGATATAACGAGTTGCCTATTTACGGAACGTTTTTTGATCTCTAGCGTAAGTCAGATGTTTTATTTGCAATATATTGTGAACTTTAAAAATTTTGGTTTTCATAAAATCTCTTGGGAGCTCCTTAATAATTAGGTATATAAAAAAAAGATTCCGACGTATTGAGAACCTCCTTCTTTTTTGAAGTCGGTTAAAAAGTAGTCTAACCATCCAGAGTATTCCATTTCGGGGGTGCGGCCTATTTCTGTACCAATAAGCCTGTGGGAATTCTTTGATTTTATGGTACAAAAATAGCCTATGTCCGTCCCTGGGATGCAAGCGTTTTCCAGCCGTGAAAATATACCAGACGCACAGACACACTTTATTTGTAATAGGTTTTTGTAATATTTATAGGGATTTTTATAGTTTTAAAAGCTTCTTTTAATTAATGGTCTATATGTTTGGTTGCTTAAATGGCACGCATAGGTCATAAAATTATACCGCTTCAGATAAAGTGAAAAACAAATTCATTTTATAGCCCTTAAGCGGTAGGAGGAGCGATTAAAAATTAGTGCTCATTAATTTTCAATTTATTTTATCTTCGCGAAATTTATGAAAGTGCGCAAATATAGCCAATATTTAAACATTTAAAGGTACTTTATTTCAAGAGGTTATTTATATAGGCTATAATAATATAAGAGAAGTTTCCTTACGCATAGACTTAAAGAAAAAATATATACTTAGATAGGTAATAAACAGGGCACCAATAAATGAAACGGGTCTGTTGTAGAAGCTAACGACTTTTACGACGTATTTCATTTTTAATGTGAATTTTCAAGTAACAAACAAAACCAACATCTATTTTGTATAGACGACCAAATGATGTAGGTGATACTTATTCGAAAAAGTTTTTTATTTGGGCAGATTAACTTAACTGCAGGTCACGTTTGGCAAAGCTTTTGCCTCTGCAAATGATTTGTCAGCTTCATCAAATCTAGGACAAGCGTCAAGCCTTGACTATCATCATCATCAACATCATAAGCAAAGGTCTCCTCTCAAAATGAGAAAGGTTAGGCCATAATCCGCCACGCTAACCAAGCGTGGATTGGCAGACTTCACACCCTTTGAGAACATTATGAAGAATTCTCAGGTTTCCTCACGATGTTTTCCTTCATCGTTAAAGCAAGTAATATTTAATTGCTTAAAACGTTAGAGGTGCGTAACCGGGATCGAACCCTCGACCTCCCGAATAGGAGGCGAACGACTTAACCACTAGGCTATCACTGTTTTCTCGGCTTTACCCATAATAGCTCTCAAACTCTGAACGCTTGCGTGCTTGCGCTATGCAACACATACTTTTCGTATCCTAGGTTAACATAAACTATGTAGGTATGTATTTTTAGTGCTCAATATTAATAAAGACATTTTTCAAACAAACAAAACAAACATATTTTTTTCAAATCAACTGGCGTCATTTTAATAATCTCATTTTCCATCTATCTTTTATCCTACTCTGTGTCTTATGCCCTCAGGGCAATGTAAGTTCATAACAAGACCGCCCGTTGGGGTCACTGATTATACCACACCTGCTAACACTCTGTGTTGTACCTTTTCACTGTTTTGTACCTTTTTTATATTCCTGGTACCATTTGAGTGACCTTTCGGACCTTTGAAGGACTCTTTTAGATGCTAATTTGCTAATATTTTACAACTACAATACTGAACAGGTGTATGGCTTTTGCAATAATATTGTGGAGTTTCGTTTCTTGCCGATTAATATCAAATTCATTTTATGTAATTTGTAAGCCTTTTATATAATCTTGTGTAGGTTCTTGTTATATGCTCCTAATATTTTCCGATTATTTAAGTAATTTAATTAACTGTATAGTAATAATTTACAATGCAAGTAATAACAGTAATCAAGGCATCTACTAGCCTTTCATAAATTGCGATTAGGTATTATCACTACCCATATAAACGCGAAAGTGTGTTTGTTTGTTGGTTTATTGGTTTGTTTGTTTGTCCCAATAAAGCAACGGATCGACGGGATTTTTAGAATGGGTATGTTCAAGACTTGGAGAGTAATGGTACTTTTTATCCTGGAAAATTAAAGAGTTCCCACGGGATTTTTAAATGTATAAATGCACGCGGATGAAATTGCGGGCATCAACTAACTTAGTACTACTTTAAAAGTATTTCTTTCCTAATACCTAGGTAGCCTACTGCAGGTATCACACTCAAAAAATGCAAGTCAGTTCCGCACTTACCTACTTACCCACTTACTTCGTTTTAAATTATCTTTGTATTTGTAGTTATCTACTTACTAGTTACAACTATGTATAATAAAAATAAAAATTATAAGTAACTTAGTTCTATTATATGACTAACAAAGAGAAAAAATTTAAGCGCGTTCAAAATGACACAAAAAACCCAAATGTTTTCGGAACTCTTGGACATTGCATTGTTTCTGTGAAGACTATGATCGTTCCGGCGATAACAAACGCTATCATAGCACTTTGGCATGGGCATTACACAAAAAACTATCTGTATCAAATCGAGTTGTAATAAAGCCGATGGTAGCACCTCAACTATGGACCCTTTCAACCGCTAAAACGTTTTAGAAAACAACTCTTACACTCTTGTCTCTACTATTCGAAAAAAAAAACCAGCAAAGGCCAAGTCGGGCTCGCGCACCGAGGGTTCCGTAACTTATCTCCAATTGCAAGTGTATCTAAGTTTGTTAGATTGTTTGTTGTAATGTAAAATTAATAATTTTCGGATTTATCCTTTATTTATGCTATGAGTCCTTGCTTCTTGTCTAATTTCGTGATTCTAAGTCAATGGAAAGGACCCTTATAGGTTTTGATTTATTTGCAAGTGTCAAAATAATATGCAACATAAATGTCCGTATTTTTTAATTGCGTTGACTAAGAATCTTGATATTTTACAGCTCTGAGGAATTGATATATCTACGCGTTCCTGGAATTAAGGGTCTTGATCAAGACCCTTTATTTCTATCAAGACTCTTGACAGACAGGCAGCCAGGCAGATGGACAGCGTGATCTTAGGAGTATAAGGGTTTCGTTTTACCTTTTGAGGTACAGAACCCTAAAAACCACTGTACAAAAGACGACGAAGCTGTTTAATCTCAACCAGATCTTTAATACCGATGTCTAAGACGATTATGTAATGACAATAGAGCACACTTTTTTCTTTATTATTAACAGTTAATCTCGAGTAAAAAAGTAGACCTTTTGCACCTTTTCATTGTTTGTTGACAGCAAACAAATCGTTTGTTGGGCAAAATACGAGGTATAAGGGTTGAAGGGTGCTCAAGGGTTGAATTGAGATCAGGGTTACTTGTCCTTTCCGGTATGTGGACCACATTATCTGAGGAAGGGCTGGTAATGATGCTTTTGCAAAGGTGTTGCGCGGGGAGTTTTAATCGGCGGGTTTTTGGATTAGATTAGAAAAATAAGTAGGTTGTTACAATGCGCCCGTTCGTAAGTCATGGTCCCAAGCTTCATTCGTAGGTTTAATGCGCACAAAACAATATGAAGTCTGTAGTCATAGGGTGGTTTGTACATGTCATAGACTAAAGATTGGTCCAGCTGAGGTCTGTTTGTGTACAATGGTACATACTGGAACTCAGTCGTACGACACGTGGAAATAGACAGATCAATTAAATCATACTTAGTTAAGATTGATTTTATAGGTCTATAGATTGAATTTTTTAAACTACATATTATTATAAGTACCTATAGGTATCAATCAATCAATCAATCATTTATTTATTTGCTTAAATGAATATATGCGCTTAACTCATTGATGTATATGGATAGGCCCTTCGAAGATAAAAAACGCGCTCAACAAGTCAATAGAATTTGCAAAAGTCTATTGACTTTGTCACTAGTGACTTTGATTGTTGGCTAATATTCTTAATAAAAAAAAATGACGTAAGATTCAAGCGCATTTTTGCAGTCTGATTTATATGGAAAAGTCTAATTCATATACCTACATCGATGGCTTAACTGCAATCACACCAAATACCGAGTAGGTAAGTTCTGATGCAGCCTATAAGGCGGAGCGCGCCTACCTACGCCAACTACTATCTAGAAGTTGCCTGTACACTCTTCTCTTGAAGACCTCTTTAAGTCAGTCAGATTACGAAAGAAGTAGATATATACATAGCTATCGGTCTACCTCTTTTTATACAAAACACTGCTTTTTATATAAGTAGGTACGTCTTTTAATAAAGCACATGTGAAACTAAAAAATATTAAAGCTCACAATAACGACTCTTGCTATCAAATGCTCGTCAAACAGTATGTATAAGTATTGATTAATTAAGCACATTAAGAACCGGTTTATTAATAAGTGCATAAATTACTATACAAAGAGCCCCGGGTTCGCCCGTCACTTGGCCGTGAACAAAGCGCGCTTTTGTTTAACGCACATCAATCATTTGAACTCATTGTTTGGTGTATCTTAATAAGTTTTTGTGCTGGACCGGTCATTTAGAAAGATTTTTGCTATCACGAGTGTCTAACTCGAGGGGTGCATTATGAATATTAATAGATTTTTTTTGAATTTGAAATTGATATGACTTTTTCGTTTTAACACTCAAAATCTCAAATATCTCAATAGGTACCTTTTTATCATAGATTTTTTTTTAATTTTCTGCGAGATAAAAAATAAAAGTCAATTAAGTACATACATAACATTATGACCATCTTTTAATCAGAGGCTGTCTGTAAAAGATTGCTTTAGCAATATTTGGTCATGTAGGTATACCTAATGTGGTCATTTTACCCAGGTATCTACCTAAAAAACGCCCGTACCTAGTCGGATAAAAATTGGTCTCAAAAAGTGATCGTCTACGTAACCGCAACCCCAAATTTCACGTCAGCCGAGCCATGGGCCATGAGCAAAAGCTGTTATAAAAAGTTTTAAACGTATAATAGAATTATAACCTCAAATCTATGATTCTATTACCTACCTATGTTACCTTAACAGAACTGTCATGACTCTGCATGCTGACCGTATTCAATCAATCCTTGCGCGAAATCCATCAATTGTCCAACGGAAACCATGAACAATCCAAACTTCCTATACAAAACCAAGACGTGTCAAAAACATCATACATCCCTGGGAATATCCGAGGGCTGCAAATTGTTGCAATGTTTGCGTCGCTTATTATATTTTATTATTCCTTCAATAGCTAAACGCCTTGCGTACGCCTTTGGCCAACAATGGAATGTCAAAAGGATCAGCGTTGCGTTTTGAGGAGGGTGTCAATTTGCGTCTTGGAACCAGGTGTGGGCATTGTCGGTCAACTGACCGTAAGGTTGGGCGTGTTTGCATTAATCGCTGGTCTAGTTGGTCAAATAGCATAGCGTGAGAAATTTAACGTCCCTTGACCGTACTGACCACTGTACAAAATATAGAAGAGTTGACTAAAATGGCTGAAAATAACTACAAAAAAAAAAAAACAAAAACATAACATTATGTAGATTTTATAGTGATACGAACTACAAATAAGTCCTAAGTTTCTAAGGTTGGTTGTTCAAATAGCTAAACCGTTAAAATTTTAAATTTCTAAACAACCTGACTAATCCATTTCTACGTTGAAGAACTAAACCTGCTCATCTAAAACTTATCTACAACTAGCTGATACCCGCGACTTCGTTCGCGTGGATGTAGGTTTTTTTTAAATTCCCGTGGGAACTCTTTGATTTTCCGGGATAAAAAGTAGTCTATGTGCTAATCCAGGGTATAATCTATCTCCATTCTCAGCCCAATCCGTTTAGTAGTTTTTGCGTGAAGGAGTAACAAACATACACACACACACACACACACACACACACACACACACACACACACACACACACACACACATACAAACTTTCTCCTTAATATTAGTGTGATAGTGTAGATTTTAGTAAAACAATAATGTTAAGGCTAGTTAATCAAATAAAAATACCTACTCTAAGAAATTTAGAGTATATTGAATTGAACTAACCAATCTGTCAATGATCTAGATTCATATTTTGAAGAGCTGACTTACCGAATTACGAAAAGTCGAAACGAATGCAAGTACTCCACAGGAATTTATACATCATCACTGCTGATGACATAATCATGGCCAACGCTAATAAAGAATTTAAGAAAATTCCTTCACGATTGAGGAATATAGGAAATAAAAAGTAGCTTAAGCTCATCTTAAACTTAAAACCGATTGACAAGTAGAGTAGTAAATAGCGCCACTAAAAAATAGTCCGTTTTAGAGATTTCTAGAAGCACCTACTCAAATTACTCGTACGCACGTATGAATAAAATTTCAATTACAGTAGACATGTAAAGTGAAATCTAAAGCGTTAAGCTACTTGATACTAGTATTTATAACAAGCTGATGAAGCTATTTATATTACAGGTGCGATAGAAGCAATAATTCGTGATGTGTAACATTCACCGCAACTGAATCCTATACCATTAAATAGGCATATGAAACTTAATATTTATTAAACATTCACTTTAAATTCAATGTTTATGGTAGAGCTATCGGGTTTCTAACAGCCCATTCAACCTGTAGGGGAAGGCTAAAGCTTACGACCAGAGCTTTTGAAGTTTTGGCAAAAGATTAGCCCTGTTCCCTATTGTAGTTCGTCCCCAAATTCACATGCAAATCGCTGAACAAAATGTGCGAAAACATAATTAGCTTAGGACGCCCGGAACCAGTATTGCCAGCAGGCAGGTTCTAAGGGTCAGCCGATTTGACCGTAAGGTCTCAGAACCGGTCTATTATTTTCGTTTTTAATTAATGTTTTGGAGTAACTCCTGACCGATGTCCGGCAAGGGTTGGCTCGTCTACTGATTAATGGTGAGGGGGTTTCGCGATGCCGTCGTGGGAACGCGGCGGCACGTAACACTCGATGGTATCTTAATGGTAAGTCTCGAGTTTTCCCAGAATGTGGACCATTACGAGCGGCCCTGGAGCGTCGTACGATACATGTCACAGTTATTATGCTCACAAGAAACGATAATATCTTTGGGCTGTGACGCAGCAAAGTGGGCACACCGCCTCGAGACGTTCTCGTACCAAATTCTAAGTTCTGGCTAGCTGATGCTTTTGGACGATTAGGACGTAAAATTAATTTCTGAAGATTGTGGAAGCGAAGGAGCTTGTAGTTGAAGAGATCTTAGTCCTGCAATTAGATTGCGATATTACGCTTTCTGCAGAGGATGATGCTCGTATCCGATGTCCGAAAAATGTCGTGATCATCATTATTTCAATTCTCTTCTCAGAATGAGAATGGCTTGGGCTATAGTCCACCACGCTTTTCAAGTGAGGATTGGCAGACTTCACACACCCCTGAAAACATTTTAGAGAACTGTTAGGCATGCAGGTTTCTTTCACCTCCAAAGCAAGTGATATTTAATTGCTCAAAACGTGCATAACTCCGAGAAGTTAGAGTGACTGCTCAGGCTCAAGTCCCAGACTCCCCTCCTCCCAAATAAGAGGATGAAGCCAACCACTAGGCTATTACCGCATATGCCGAATTAACCAATGAACCAGAACCTAAATATAAAAATAATGATTACGCTGCTCGTATTAGAGCGCGGACAAACCGCCTCATTCCTAATGAAATCCAGTACTCATAAACCTCGAAAGCGAAACGGAATCATAAAAGGAAGTAAAGTGTAAAAATCATTTGTGCCCGGATTAAAAAAGGAGCTAGCGTTCGAGCGTGAGATATACACCACTATCAATCACCAGGTGATTTATATTCGTGGGGTGATGCATCGGCACGGACCCCGGCCGCCGGTAAAAGTATTCGATAATTAACTTTTAAAATTTTTGACGGACGCCTTCATCTCTTGGACCCTTTGATGGAATTGTAATAAAACACAAACACTGACTGACCAATGTTTGTTGCGATTTGCGAATCTGTAATTATTGTATACTAAAGGATGCCCGCGACTTCGTCCGCGTGGATTTAGGTTTTTAAAGTTCCCGTGGGAACTGTTTGATTTTCCGGGATGAAAAGTTGCCTATGTCAATTACAGGGACGCAAGCGACCTCGGTACCTTTCATACAAAGTTAAGCAGATGGGTTTTTGGGAATCCCGTGGGAACTCTTTGATTTTCCGGGATAAAAAGTAGCCTATGCCCGTCCCCGGGATATAAACTAACCCTGTACCTTTCGCCAAAATCGGTTAAACTGTTGTACCGTGAAAACGTAGCAGACAGACAGACACACTTTCGCATTTATAATATTAGTATGGAGTATGGATTATCTACCTAAGTTTAAGAAAATATAGGTAGAAATGTAAAGTTTCCCTTTTGATAACACGGATGCTGCGCTGCTGGCTTTGTCGGCTTCAGGGATACTTCACGGAGGGAGACCTTGCTGCCGTTCTAAATTTAAAAAGCGGTTCGCTGCAAAAAATGTCTTATCGCCAAAAAACATGCGGAAAACTTGTTTCTAAAAAGTTTTCTTTGTAGCAAACTGTTTTTAAAAACATTTTGAAAATTCCTAACGTGTTTGGCGTTATCTCAAACTAGTTTTTGCAGTTAATCTTTGTTTAGATAGGTATAGCACGACAGCGGGGTTGTCCCTACAACAGTTGAATGGTTACTAATCGTGTACCTAGTTAAAGAACTTCGATTGACGTAAACGATTAATGAACAAGCGAATCTGACCGAATCTTGTAACGAATTTCATTTCATCCCTATTTCCTACCACCTAGGAAGTTGGTAGTGGTGGTGATACTTTCAGAAAGACAATGTTAAGAATAATACTAAGTAGATATATAAAAAACTAAAGCTTTTCCCCTTTTCCCAGTGATTTTATCAAATATCGTAAAAATAGGATACTTAATTATATCCTATTTTTAGGAACAATATACATACTAATATTATAAATGTGAAGGTGTGTCTGTCTGTCTGTCTGTCTATCTGTCTGTCTGTCTGTCTGCTACGTTTTCACTACCCAACCGCTGAACCGATTTTAATGAAATTTGGTACAAACTTGGGATACATCCCGGGGAAGGACATAGGCTACTTTTTATCCCGGAAAATCAAAGAGTTCCTACGGGATTTAAAAAAACGATATCCACGCGGGCGAAGTACACATCTAATCGGTTTATTGCCTAAGCAGATAGGTAAATAAGTCGAGTACCTAAGTAGGTACTTAATACATTAATTTGTAATCACGTTAACAGCTAAAACATGCCGAGGTTTTTGATATTCCTTCGCTTTCTCTAGCACAATCTTGTATGTATGAAACTCTCCTATAGGTACTATACCTAAACAGAGCCTGACTAAGCTGATGCTACATCTACAGTCGCCTGCGCAAAACCTGTTGGCGCGGTATGCGGATGTCTTTGATTCATTTATTCTATTCAGCTCTTTATTTTCACATATTATGTAAGGTGATTGTTCCACTTTTTTATGATATTTTACTAGGAAAAACTTATTGACGAAGATTATATCACTGCGTATGCAAGTTGTAAATATTGAAATGAACTGCATTGATATTTTGATACTTTAAATACCGAAATAGAAGATAGGTTCCCAATTAGTAGGCACGATGTAGCATGCACCCAAAAAAAAAAAAAAAAAAAAGGACGTAGCAAGCGAGCTACAACAAACTGCTGTGCAGTTTGGCGAGATGTATTCGAGATGTATGAGATTATAAGTAATTCATGTGCATTAAAATAAATTAATTAAAAAAAAACACATTACATTATAAGATGGATAAGTATAGGTTTTTTAAATCATCCTCAGGAACTCTAATTTTCCGGGATATTAAGAAGCCTATTCATTTCGGTCATTTTGCAAAGGAGTAACAAACATCTTAACTTACGAGTATTTCTATGGTATCTTTTTGTACGTATTGGTAGCCTTTTTTGCTATAATTGTATATCTAACTGACCTATTTAGTTTACTTAGTGAGTATAATTAGTAATTACTTACTAACTTAACCTAACTTTTTAAAAATTAACACAGTTAAAAGCACTTCAAAAGCAATAATATAACAATAATATTGGCATACCATTAGACCATTGATGCATTTAACGAAACCATAGGCACACAAATACCGCACTTACCATTCATCAAACCGTACGCGCGAAGACACCACTCACAATCTATAACACGTCAAAATATTCACCTACAGGGGGTTACCTCAATCGGCGTTCCACTTGCCTTGGCGGGAATCGAAGCTGGACCCCCGCGGTGCCGTCGGCGTGCGCCTAACGAACTAAAGAGGTGATTTATTAGAGCGGCCTCGGCTCTCCAGATTCTAAAGCCCTGGTTACACAATGCGCGAGGCGTAACGGCAGCAGCTTCAAAGCGACTCCTAGAAGTTGTAATGGTATGAAATTTATCTAATGGAAACGCGTTGCTGCCGTTGTAGGCGGTCCGTAGTGTGACCTACTTACTTCATACCTTGCATTTCACTATGTGACAGAGCGTCAGCCAATCAGCCCGGCTAGCATGGGCAGTAGATAAAAATTATATCCCCGATTATATCCACTTATTTCTATGACATCAGTGGATATAATCGGGAAATATAATTTTTATCTACTGCCCATGCTAGCCGGGCAGATGGTTGATTGCAAAAGCTTTAATAAAAGAAATAAATTAAAACATTTTTTTATTCAATTAAACTTTTACAAGTACTTTTGAATCGTTAAAAGCTTCTACCACTGGTTCGGTATGCCTTTCCTACCGAGAAGAACCAGCAAGAAACTATTATGCTCGCTATTATATAAAAAAAAATCAGCTCCTTACAGTGTTTCTGCCATTACTTATCCCCTCATGTCGCGTCGCGCGTTGTTTGTGCCCAAGACCTTATACCTTCACGACGTGTGATATTCGTTCTCAGCTCTCCCTTTGATTTGATTATGATTAGCTTTTATGGCTCACTTTTATTATTTTTTTACGATGAACGAAATATTATAGAGACATATTTCTGAAATTACATACTCATATTTGGACACACTTTTCGTAATTACTTGAAATTACCTGATTATTACCAATTAACATAATATTAATTTATCCAATGTTTACATTTATTTACATTTACGGCAACTGCTCTTAAAGTTTGCTTTCTGTGGCTGCTAATTCAGTTTAGAAGTTTAGATACCATTTTATAAATTAGATAGCGACTTTGAATCTACAGAACTATTATTTATTTTTGTCGACTGATTATCCTGAAACTTTTCCTAGAGGTCCTTCCTGTCTTTCCATCGTAAGGAAGTAGATTTAAGTCTACTGGGACTTGGTAGGCTTAGATCAATGGTGTGCCTATCTAACTACTTTTTATTTTGAGAATTGGAAAAGCCTCATTAACCTACCTTGAGAATGTTGTCCAACGACCTACGAACAAAAACCTCCCCTTCTCCACTCGATTTTTCAGGTACCAATTTCAGATTTCATCTTAAAAATCTGTGTGGTTTGGTCTAATCGGGGTGTACGAAACTGTATTATAGTGGTAGATGACTAAACTGACATAGCTTCATCTGATTATCGAGCTTCAAACAACAGCTCAGTAAAATTATCTTGGTCTATTTATTAAACCTTTCAACTTTTTTAAATATTTTCTTGTTTAATACATAAAATATTATAGTAGTTAGAGTTACCCACTTAATTCTGACTCTGGTTTTGTACCAAATTATGTAATCATCAATTTGGTAAATTAGTGATTACATAATTTGGTACAAAGAATGGTATAAGAGTGACTATTACAAAGATATCAATGTCTAATTTATTTGTACTTATTGATATGTAAACACGGAAACTAACTTACGTTTTGATTTTGTTGTATGGAAATTCTGTGATTCCAGTTAAAGCCAAAGCTAACAGACTTTCAAATTTTCGTTTATCAGCATTGAAACGATGAGTTAAAATGCTAAGTGAAACTATCTGTGTACGAGTAAGACGGGGTCTGCACAGACCACAGACTTTCGGTAGTCCGATAATAATTTAATTCGGATCGAATTTTGACTACATAGACTACATAATTTTTTTTTTCTTTTTTTTTTCTAGCTGATGCCCGCGACTTCGTTCGCGTGGATGTAGGTTTTTTAAAATTCCCATGGGAACTCTTTGATTTTACGGGATAAAAAGTAGCCTATGTGCTAATCCAGGGTATAATCTATCTCCATTCTAAATTTCAGCCCAATCCGTTTAGTAGTTTTTGCGTGAAGGAGTAACAAACATACACACACACACACACACACACACACACACACACACATACAAACTTTCTCCTTTATAATATTAGTGTGATAATTAATAAAATAAAAATAAAATAAATAAAATAATATACCTACCTACCTACTAAACAGTTTTCAATGGTCCTGACATAAATCTTGATCATCCGGTGGTGGCGGTAGGCATAATCATTCTTAAGTGCTTATCACACTTCACACTATAATATTATAGAGTCGAAATTTTGTGTGTGTGTGTGTGTGTATGTTTGTTACTCCTTCACGCAAAAACTACTGGACGGATTTGGCTGAAATTTGGAATGGAGATAGATAATATCCTGGATTAGCAAATAGGCTACTCTTTATCCCGGAAAATCAAAGAGTTTCCACGGGATTTTGATAAACCTAAATCCACGCAGGCGAAGTCGCGGGCGTAAGCTAGTCATTAATAAATCAATTTCTATAAGTGTGTTGATGTAGGTTAATACTTATTTTGGAACCTACGTCAACTACGAGGGTTCCAAAAGCGCCATGGTCCAAGAGACCAACAATTCTTAATAGATACAGACCTGACAGTTCGTGCAAGAACTCAATGCGAACTGAAGATTACTGATTAGTAGAAGACAAGTTCTAGTTTACGCTCGAGAATGCGGTTTTGGTACACTTCTGCGACTGACTTGCGACAGTAATTTTATCAGCCGGTCAAAAGTCTGTAGTCTACGACAGTGTAAGGCTATATACACATACAGATATAGTTCATAGTAAAGCACGGTACAGAGGGCACGACCAGACAAACAGGTTTGTAGTAACCAATATACATATAAACTGTGCATTACTCGCCCAAGTATCCGAGATTATAAGTACGGTATCGGGGCCTGAGAAAATTTCACCGGCAGGAAACTCTGTCGTAAAACGTCTACTAATCCAATAACAACATGGAATTAAATACTAGACAGTCCAATTATGACTCTAATCAGATTTAGATGCAAATGAAATCATTGGATAAACATGTTAATTTACAAATTGAGGTAGGTAATTCGAGAAATTATTAAAAGTGTGTCCAAATATTTCAAATACGTTTATATTTTTTTAAGTTTCTAACAACAGCGAGCTCCCTGTCGCAGTGGTCTTATTAGTAGGAGGACTTGAATTCGATTCCCGGCTAAGGTTGCAAATTTATAATTTCTAAATTTCTGGTCTTTTCTGGTGGGAGGCTTCGGCTGTGGCTAGTTACCACCCTACCGGCAAAGACATGCCGCCAAGCGATTTAGCATTCCGGTACGATGCCGTGTAGAAACCAAAGGAGTATGAGCTTAGTAAAAAGAAAAACTGCTATACCTATTCCAAATTAGCTCGCTTCCATCTTTGACTGCATGATTACTTACCACCAGATGAGATTGCAGTAAAGGCCTAACTTGCATCTGAATAAATAAATAAAATATTGCGACCTAATAGTGGCACAGTTGTACGCGCGGGGTTTAATTTTTTTTTTTAAATAATGAATTCTAGCCCTATAAACTGCCGCTAGGTATATAAAACATTTTACTATTACAGTCCAAGTTCCTATCCTACAAAGTATATTGATGTGAGGCTAAAGTTGAAATTTTCCAGTGCACTATAAAAGCTTCGATGCAGTCTGAACACAGCTCGCCGCTTTCTTTCTCATTACTTTTTGAACAGACCTTTTAGAATTTAGATGATTAATATGAGATATTTTTATTACTTAGGTTACTGGTTAAGCAATTTTTTTTAAAGAATATTAGCCATGTTAATCATGACTCATACTCTCCTTTCCCCACCAGTAAAGTATCGACTAATTTGTGAGAATAGTCGATACTTTAATTAATTTCTTAAACTGGACCTTTTCAACTAAAGATTTTTATATAAACCTCTGAGGATGATACTGCCACTGTCGGAATCAGAATGCCATAAGCCTACGTTGTCGTATTAGTTTACAAATTGCGAAAAATCAAATTAAATTTGAATTTCGCGGGCAGGCCGGTCGCTTCGCCCTTAAGCTTGTGCCAGGAGTGGGGGTGTGCCACGACAATAGTGCAACGGGTGGGGTTTGAACCGCCGACCTTTCGGAATTCAGTCCGCTCCTCAACCGTTGAGCTATCGAGGTTCTAATTAGGCAATTAGATCGGAACAAACCTCGGCCGATATAAATAACTTCATTTTCCTTCTGAACCCGAAACTTTTCTAACGCCACACTCGCGCCACTACACCTAAGATTGCCGTTACAAATTGAATGGGTACTTTTTACTTTCCGCTTGGGATTCATCTAACGTCCGCATCTCTACACGTCAGTCCCAGCGTCCATCATTAGACGTGAATCATCGCTCGCGCCGGTATCGTGCGGCAGAATTTCGTGAGGTCACAGTTTAGTATAGCGGTTTAGGCGCCCTGCGGTCGTTTGTCTGAGATCGCTATGTGAGCGTGTGTAGACGTGCCAACTTGTAACTGCAACTTACGCTGGCTGTACTCGATCAAGTTTACCGGTCAAAGCAGCGGACTTGAAGCGGCCTTCAGTAAATTTAACAGTGTATGACCTATCAGTGTGTATGACGTTAGGTTGGCAGCTGATGGAACTAGCAAAGGTTTTCTTGGCAAAATTCAAAGGAGTACAAAAATATTGTCGAGCTGAAAACAAGAAAACCATTGCTAGTTCTAACTGAGCTTCAAATTTTTTTTTAAAAAGAATATTAGCCATGCTAATCATGACTAATTCTCCCCTTTCCCCTCCAATTAAGCGTAAAGTTTGTGCGTAGGAACAAAGGAGTGGGTACGACAATAGTGCAACGTGTGGGGTTTGAACCGCCGACCTTTGGGAATTCATTCCGCTCCTCAATTTTGGAGCTATCGAGGCTTATTGTGGTGTTAATATTAAGACATAAATTATTTAAACACATTTTAACAGGATCCCTATGAATGCGATGACAGCTTGAAGGTGGTCGAAGAAGATACACCTTATAAGACTGTATGGTTCCATTTACTGAGCCTAGCAAAGAACTGTCCATAATTTTTGATATCAGTACTTTTAATGACCGAAACTTTTTGAACTGACCCTTATTTTTCACATGAAATGTTTTTGTTTGGGTGGGATGTACGGAGCAGGCTAGCTTTGAGATATATCTATATATTAACTAAAATGATACTTTACTTGCAAGTACGAAAGTTGGTAGCGTGCTTTCTTGTACGTCTATGTTGGATTATTTAGCTGTAGCACATATTAAATATTAGTGGTTTTAGTTGTAGTTAGGAATCTCTTTGCAGATGCTCTGGAGTCTGGACATTATTGTGAATGAACCTTACGAAAATTCATAGCTTTCGAGGCGTTCCAATGTAGATCGTGTTGGCTGCCGACTTGTTGGCAAGTCTGAAGGTGGCTTTAGGATATTTTGAAGGTGCGAGCAGGGCACCAGTACACCTCTCTCGGTCTAACGCCGACCGTTTCGTGACCCCGCAGCTAATCACATATCTGCAAGCGTATTATGATTATCGCGAGTTTCGCTTCTCATACGTTGTAGTGGTCAGTGACTCGTTGCATGCTGCCTTTATTTCACGAGTGAAATAATGGTAACATTATTGCACGATTTTCGTATTGCTATGGCTTCAAATTGCAAGTGTGCCCTCATTTGGTCTTATTTACCTCTTAAGACTGTTTATCTGTGGTAATGAAATTACCTGTTTTATATTTACTCCACGTGGTAACGAAATAACTTATTTTATCTTGACACCTTAATTATGGCAAAATAAATAAAATAATATGAAAGTTACTTTTATTCTACTATGTATTCGAATAGGTAAATACTAAATACCTACTCAATTTATTACGTTTAACCGCAACTAAGCGACGCTTTTTTTTCAAGTGAAGCACAGCGACCTTTCAAATCTGTTTAGAAAAGCGCAGCGGAGTCTACGAATGGTTATACCTACTTAACCTACCTAGGCATGCATGTGTTTCTTCGAAGAATATTGTCTTAATTTACTGCTTTAGATTAATATTTAAATCATTAGTCCCAGTGATGGGTGTAACAAAACGGTTTTACCTGTTGCCGGCCCTGACATAAATCTTCGGCGACGTTTAATAAGTCGATAATTACTTGGACCCATTGGAGGTTAAGTTGGACGGTGGCAGACTAAAAGTAAAGAAATAAGACGGAATGTTTTCGTAAAAATGAAGCCAGTATTTCTATCAGATGGGGCCTTTTTTCAGTTAGCAAATAATGTATGAACTGAGGAATGACTTTAATTCTTTAATGTAAGTGTAATAATAATAGATGCTATAATAATTGATAATGTAGTAGACACAGTAGGTACACATCTGTAAAAATATCAAAATTTGTCAGTTGTTACATTTCAACTCAATAAAAAAACTTTGTTTACCGGTAAGTACGTATAGTGGAAGAGTTTCAGACACTAATTGTGATTTTCGTATTTACATCAAATGCATCACTCGCTCGCTTATTTATTACCACATTTTTAACCGATTCGTAAGAGCTTATGCGTATGCATATATGTATTAGGTATTTTTGTATTTTTTTTTTAATCGGCTTCTCCAGAGACATTCCATTGCTAACCAAATATCAAAACACAGCCAGTGTGTCCAGCAAAGTTCTAATTTTAGCGATCCCATTCTAATGTAAGCCAATGGATACAAGCAGTGCAAGGTCGAGAACAGTCATGGGTCGGAACCTATCTATCTGTTTCCATTAGTCTATGATATTGAAGAGGAATGCACCACGGCACGTGTCCACATCTCCCAATCGCTTTATTATTCAAATGGTTAGCATTTTTTCTAGGAATTTTATCTTTCACGATAAATTTAATTACTCGATCTGGAAACTGTTCCTGTTTTGATCTCTTCCGAGTCTGGCTTCGGTGCTAATGGCGATATACCTACCTACCTACTTCTACATAGATAATATGCGTGGCTATGGCTATATGTAGATATGGTAGGCTACCATATCTACATACTTATAGCCATAAAAATACAAAAACACTCACTCAATTATAGCTACCATTGCGGAGTTATAATTGAGTGGGTGTTTTTGTGGTGTTTACCTTTTTACATTGACTTTCTACTGAATTTCTATGTCAAGCTCCTTGGCACAATGCTCTGCAGCTTTTGTAAGTGGGATTTGATTGTCTGATTCGCGATAGGAGTTGAAGGAGAGTGGCTTTGGTCGCGGCTAATTACCACGAATAACGAAGCACCGCCGACCGATTTTATTTAGGTTAGTGCCACCAGAGACAATTATTTAGAAATCATAAATTCCAAAATTAAAAAAACTACTGTAAGTAGGTACCCCTTTCAAGTAAGCGCGGGTCTTAGATTACATAATCACGTACTATTCGGTTAGAGCGCTAACTTTTTGTTGTAATCGAATGAAAAAAATAAATTGATTGTTTGTATATCCGCTTCGTGTTAACAAATGAAGGCTTTATAAGACTTATCGGTAAAGTACGGGCTATCGGCCGTCGGATCGGCTGTCTCATTAGTCATTGCCTTTCCGAATTTCGAAACGACACTTTCTACATTAGAGTCGAACCAGTGAAATATATTGAGTCTAACAGGTCTCTAATCTCTGTATTAGGGACTATTTTATAGCCCGGGAGGTCGTGGAAAATTTTGCCGAAGTGCTTAATAAAATGATATTGCAGAGGATTTTGTATAATTATTTTTAAAAAACGTTGATACTTCACAATCCATAATATGCGATGTACTATTTTGTATTCTTGCAATAGCATCCAATAAAGCTACTCACAAGTGTAAATTAAAAATTTATAACACCCCTGACAAGTGAAGGTTACAGTAACTAGAAAAGAGCTGATAACTTTCAAACAGCTGAACCGATTTTCTTGAATAATAGCTAAGAACTCTCTCGATCAAGCCACCTTTCAAACAAAAGAAAACTAAATTAAAATCGGGTCATTAGTTTAGGCGCTACGGTACCACAGACAGATACACACGTCAAACTTATAACACCCCTCTTTTTGAGTCGGGGGTTAAAAATACCCAGTACCACCAAAAAATCATAAATGTTAATTAGCTAATCATTGAAAATGCATAAAATCACCAGTTTGGTACAAATAGAATAACCGGCTCCTATAAAGCTCCTTCTCAAATATATCCATCAGCTCTAGGGTCATCTAGGAAACTGAGAATTTAGTAATGATATCAAAACACAACCGTTACAGTAAGATGGTAAGAAAAGTGTTGTTTCTTGGCTGACACTAGTCGCGTGCTGCGCCCGTTTGACAAATGTCTGACATAAATAACGGATTATCACTTGTATCGAGACGTAACAAGATAGCAGGCAACAAGTAAAATAAATAGCGGTAAATGAAGCTGTGTGCGATACTTTGGAATCTGTGAACGGAAACCGGTGATAACTTATGGAGGATATTATTGTAGTCTGGAATAGCTTTTACTGAATAAGTAAAGATGCAGTAACATCTATTACCTACACTTAGATGAATAATTACTTTTATTAACTAAACTTAAAAAGAAATCCTTCCCTATTTTACCCATAGAATAGAATACATTTTTATTATACACTCCAGGCCTAACAGTGATGTATGTCTGTACGTCCACTCATGCCTCCCATACATCTTACGAATCTCGTAATAGACGTAATGACTTGATAGCTAGAAACCGTATGTCATCGTTAATGGTTAAATTTATTACATGTTGTTTTGTTTTCACTTCAACTATTACAAGAACATGAGAAGTCTTCATTAAGCTTTTGAAATATTTTTTGTTTGGTTATTATTAAAGAAAAAGTTAAAGCTGTGGTAAAAGTCTACAACAGTTATCTATTGGTTTAAGAAATCGTTAAATATCTTTAGCTATATTGTACTGAGTACTAGTTATTTATTTATTTATGTATTTTACCCCCGACCTAAAACGAGGGGTGTTATAAGTTTGACGTGTGTATCTGTGTATCTGTCTGTGACATCGTAGCTCCTAAACTAATGAACCGAATTTAATTTAGTTTTTTTTTATTTGAAAGGTGGCTTGATCGAGAGTGTTCTTAGCTATAATCCAAGAAAGTCGGTTTGAAAGTTATCAGCTCTTTTCTAGTTACTGTAACCTTCACTTGTCGGGGGTATTATAAATTTTTAATTTACACTTGTTATTTTATTTCTTTGAATGCAAACTGGATTGTAAACTTTATTGATATTTATTGCTTTACCTATGCATTAGTAGGTATTTTATGACTTTATTTACGTGCCTATCATTTATTCCTTGTAATATCCTATACTTTATAGTTCAGTTCCTCTAACTCAATTATTTAGCAGGAAATACCGGTAAGCTAATAGTTAATTGATTTTAAGTCGACATAGGTCCTTAATTACCTACATTTAATATCTAAATATCAGAAGTAGTATGTAGTTAATTGATTTAAATTAGTAGGTTTGTTGTTGCCAACCTTATTATTTAATAATATATACTTAACGAGCTCTGACGCAGTGCAAATTCACCTTACGATAGCAATATATGCCTGGTTTGATTCCTTGTTAGAAACATTAAAAAAAAAACTATCTTTTCTTTTATACAGATGTGATTCTTGTAGTTCACGATTAATGCGAATAATTAAAACCTAAAAATTACCATCATCATCATCATTATCATCCACCCAGCGCCGGCTCACTACTAAGCACGGGTCTCCTCTCAGAATGAGAAGGGTATGGCCATAACATTCCACGCTGGCCAAGTGCGGATTGACAGACTTCACACACTTTAGAGGATATCATGAAGAACTTTCGGGCATGCAGGTTCATACCTACTTGAGATTTTGCGTGTAGATTTTCTCCATAACGTATCTAGGTACCTACCAGCCTAGGTAGACTAACCATAAAAGACTTTTCAGTAATTCAACCTGAGTGAAACCAAGTGGGTTAATTAGTCTTCTAAATAATAAAAAGGAAAAGCTTACTGACTGACTGACTGCACAGCCTACTAAATCCACGCGGACGAAGTCGCGGGCATCGGCTTAGTAAGTAATAAATGTAGGAAGGTGGCTCAATAAAGTGGTGACTGTATGACAATAAAGTGATTATTGTGAGACGCGAAAAAGCTCAAATAAAAGCCGCTGTAGGTACATATCTATGGCTGTCGGCAATAAAACCTCACAATCACAAACATTTTTAGGGTTCCGTTCCCGATGAGTGCCAACGGGACCATATTACTAAGAGTAGACTAAGGTTCCACTGTCCGTCTGCCCGTCCATCCGTCCATCTGTCCGTCCGTCTGCCTGTCAGTAGGCAGCATCTAATGAACCGCAATAAGTAGCGAGTTGAAATTTTCACAGAATGTGATTTCCTATTACCTACTGCCATACTCAACAATAAATACTAAAAATTTCGAAAAGCCCGACATGAAAATTAAAAAAAAAAAAATTAAACAGTGTTATTTCTTGTACGATGATAGGTCCGGAATCCTTAGTGTGCGGGTCCGCTTCGAACTTGACCGATTTTTAGTTTCAGAGACATCTAGACAGATCGTATTATTGTACCTAATGATTATAAATTTTGTATCAACTTTTTTTTTGTTTCATCATCATAGCATGATCGACGCATTGCCGGCCCACTACTGAACACAGGTCTCCTCTCAGAATGAGAGTAGTTGCGTAGTTTCTTTAAAAGATCTAAGCCTACAGACGAACAGACGACGGGAAGGGACTTTGTTTTATTCTATGTAGAGATCTGTATGGTACGTACGGTATGTATTTATTATAATAAAAGTAACTACTTACCAAGAAGTTAGTACCTAGTAGGTACCTAATGTTTTACTACCAGCTCGTTATGAAGTGACATTGACACGTTTAAGATCATAAACGAACCGAGAGACCTAGATTAAATACCCTTGTATCCTTCCCATTAATTACGTTGACAATGATTTATCTAGCTACCTTATACATACCTATGATACACGACAGGTTGAGATGGCAACCAGGGTGGGGAACTACTGTACACCCGCAGGTCACCCGCTCACCCGCAGCGGGTTATGAATCTGATTGGTCGACTGAACTCTTCTCTGCTTAGGTGGATACCGGACCTAAGTCTGCTAATTCGTTGAGCTATGTCGGTTGCTTTCGTTTTTATACTGTCGATTTTGTTCCTCAAAGAGACACCCAACATAGCCCGCTCTAGAATGGCACGCTGAGCGACTTTGCACTTGTGGACAAGGCCAACTGTCAATGTCCACGTTTCATGAAACGTTAGCAACAGATAAATATATTACGCGACAGGTTGAGATGGCAATCGAGGTATAAGGCGGGGGAGGACTTCCTCTGTGTTGGTGTTAGCTGGCGGGCGTGCTCTGCCTCTTTGGAGTGTTTTTTTTTTGTTAAAACTGACTGGAAAGCGCTCTAAGTGGGTGCAGTGCGTATGTCGGCGAGCGCCGGCACAGACGGGGTCCATACTTGTATAGTTTAACTAACTTGTTACAAATAACTACAAACTTGACATTGGCTAATCTTTGTAAAGCCAGACGAGAGAAAAAAAAAGGCGGGGGATGCCCGCACACCCGCACGTCACTCGCGCTCACCCGCACGGGTTAGTGCGGGCCTGTGCGGTTCCCCACCTTGGTTGCCATCTCAATCTGTGGCTCACTATACTTTACAGTTATAAATGCTCATGAAATAGATAATTTCTAACAGTAACAGCAAGTCTTATCTATCTATTTGCAGACCAGAAAGCGAAAGTGTCTACAATAATTCTAAGTTTCCTTTCAAGTACTACTCGTATTTACTTCACTTCAATCAACGGAAACAATTGATTAAACCATTTTAACATTCGTTAGCGAAAGAAAATGACCATAATTGTATAATAATAATACAAGTATAATGATGATGATGACCACTGTCTGTACTTGACGTGCATTTCGCAAGGAACGTACAGTCGCGATGACAATGTTTTATTTTATTCGTTTGCAAACAGATAATACACAAAATTTAAAATAAATTAATATAGAATATTTATTATTTGTTATAATAATAAATAATTTACAATTCTATGAAACAAACTTAAATATAAATTAAAACATTTTTTTATTAAAAGCTTAAATAAATTAAATTAAATCTAAAACCTCATCGAGACCATCGCAGCGAGGCATTGTACCCAAGATGCTGGCAGAATTACCCCTTTGGATGGCCAAACTAATTATTTGCCCAAGGTACTCGTAGCTGCAAAAGAAAATATTATAATGCACACAGGAAAAATACATAATTTGCGTGTACAGTAAATTGCTGGTAAACCGGCATGCATTTTTATAAGTATACAAGAGCGTGATTACCAGTTAACTTAAGCTTAAATTACAAAAATTAAAATAGCAAAATTCAATAAAACAGACAGACAGACAACAAAGTAATCCTATAAGGGTACCGTTTTTCCTTTTGAGGTACGGAATCCTAAAAAAGAGATCGAGATGGAGAAAGTACGACATTTTGGTAGAGAAGGTTGAGAAGACTTGAAGAGCTAAATAAAAACAGCTTATTGATTTGAAATTGATTTGGTAGGTTACCTTACTCTAATCTATTTATAACTACCTCGATTTCTGATGCTTCAAAAGCAAACCCCTAAGCTTCTATTTTCGGGAGTAAATGTACCCTGTACCTGTGTCCGAGATGCAAGTTATTTTTGTTCAAATATGATTTAACGGCCTGCGAATTGGACGTGGATTTAGGTTTTTTGAAAATCCCGTGAGAACTCTTGATGGACCATAAGTAGATTATGTCCTTATGAATGCAAGCTATCCGTGTACAAAATTTTCGTCAAAATCGGTTTAGCGGGTTGTGAAAAACTACCAGGCATACACACTTTCTCATTTATCTTAGTATGGATTTGAGATGTTACTTTAAAACATTAGGCCTTTTGTCTTCGGCATTACCGCGTCGGCTTCGACAGATCTCAGAAATAACACGACAGATAGTTTCCTCTACAAAATCTATGTCAAGATCACTACCACATTTATTATTTAGAACCTTATGCAGCTACTTTAGGGTTTATTTTCTCTTAACATAATAAGATAAATAAAATATACCACTGTACGCGTAGGGAATAGAAGAGCGCAAATAATATGTTTTTGGCCTTTGGGAGATTTTTTTTATAGAATTTTCGCCTTTATTCAAATCGGTATAAGGGTTCATATAATTTTTATTGTTTACAGTTAGATTTGAAAATATTCACCACGTATATAGGTTATGCGTGTTCGGATTCAGAAGTGATTTTGCAATTTCATATAAGTACCTAAATAGCGGAATACGCAAGGCTGTGGTTTTAAAATGTTGAAATTCTATACATTTCCTTATTTCCCCATTTTACTTTAGCACAACACAAAAGCCATATTACTGGGCAAATTAACCGAGATCTGATCAATGCAAATTAATACATAATTAAATAATATGCAGGTGCATAGAAAAATACCTACCTACCTATTCTATTATTTCATATACCTATATTCTACTTATTTTACTTATTAGTACATAGGCACTAGGTATTAGTAAAACTGACTAAAGACTAAAGCTATGCACCTAAGACATGATTTATCGTATTTAACGCATTACCTACCTATTTGTATATCAAAATTAAATATTGCCACTTCATAAATTTTTCCTAATCGAAAATTTTAATCTATTGAAAAATATAAAAATATACGCGCTTAATGAATGGAAATTAATGGAAATTTTGTGGAAGTAGGTACAATTACATTCAGGCGGGTATTATAAGATTTCCGGTATGGCGGCAACCATATATCTCATACGAGATTATATCGCATACGATATTTAGACGCAACTCGCATGTACTCTCTAAACATAATAACTTATTTACTTATTATCTACGACTTGAAATAAAAGGAATCTGTACTTTCTTTTGCAATAATCCTTAATTTGTCATAATTGCCACTGGTAGGTATTATGATTGTGTTCGATAACATCTCGTATGCGATAAACGTATTGAAAATCATGACCGTCGGAACTCAGCTTAATAAGCAGTCATTAGTGGGAATTTGCATGATATGGTCAAATATGTGGTTAAATTTCACCCATAACTTTAGTACATATTAACCGGCGCGGCGCCGGCGCATAGTTCACCGGATTAAGTTAAATTAACACTGTTTGTGTTATAACTTATGGTTTTTTTATTAATATACTAGTAAAGGTTAAGTAGATTGCTTTACATAATTGCAGCATTCTTGGATAGTGATAAAAGTAAATGGATTTTTAAACTTTTAAAGGGACTTTGTTGTTGGTCTTGGAATGTAGTCATAAAATGAGGTGATATTCTGTAAGTATAGCGGTAGTTTATGAGACTAGAATTCGTTATAAAAGAAAAAAAAAATTAATTTAAAAGAACAATTTTTTCTTTTATTCTAGGAATAGAGATCGTCCAGTTTGTTTTGGTTAAAAGCAAAATAAATCGAACAATATCATCCCGGAAAATTTAATCTTTATACCTTTGAACTCATAGCATTTTACCAAGTTTTGACATAATTCTCGCTGAAAAACTCTTCATACTCTGATTTTGAAGTTGGTATACAAAAATGAGGGACAGTTTGTGAAATCCCAGTCATGTTCAGTGCTGTAGCGTAGCGAGCAGGTACTGTTACATAATGCATGAAACAGCTAGATGTTACAAGCAAGTCTATTGTTTTAATGTAAATGACGAAATAATCTATTCCTTTTCCACCGTCTAGCATTAAACACAATCGACACAAGAAATCTGAGCGTTTACCAATAAACTGAAATATATACTCACCTGAGTTTTTGTGAAATACTTACAATGTCAAAAAATCATTTGCATATAATGCTCTTTTGTACAGCGGGAATCGTAACAAACTTTGTACCTAACACTTGTATACCTAATAGGTATAATAATTGTTACGGGCAATTTGATAAGTCCGGGCACTATTAATAATGGCCGGTCTATATTAATAATGCCCGACTCAATTGGGCAATGTGATTAAAACAGCATGATTAATCACTTTTCCCGGCCATTATGAATAATGCCCACCCTATCTTGGGCAAAGTAATAAAATAGGTGAACTGTAGTGTTTTTGTTTATTAAATGAAAGAACCTAACCTAACCTAAGCTTTTTTTTATACGTGGGAAAATCCTCATGGATACCACCGCGCTTGGGGAGGCGAGGTGGCTATGTCGGACTCTTACCGACTAAAACCCCACGGCTTACCGTCTCAATCGTTGTCGCTGGGCATAAGGACACGAACGTATTGAACTGCGACCCGGCTAACGGCGCCCGCCAAGGCAGGCCCAGCTCTGGGACTAAAAGGGGCCCCAACACCGTTTAAGGCTCGCCGGAAACAAGGACTTGCCTTCCAACTCGAGGACCTACTCTCCCGCGGGTAATAGACTCCCCGTGCCTATTACCCGGAGGGCCTACTCAAGGGGACGAGCGACGGTCATGTGCAGCTCGCCTGCGCCCGATTCTCTTGCAGCGCATGGGATGAGAGCTTTCGGCTTCCTCTCTCAGCCGCTCCGCTGCCTCCTTCTGCGTCATTACTTCCTCGCTGAAGGAGACCATCGCTTGCCAGGCCCTCTCACTGTCCACCATGGATTTAGTCACGGCGGGCAATGACAGGTCCTGCCCCATAATATCCACCAGTGACTGGCGAGGCTCCGCCCACGCTGGGTACTCTGCCAGCGTATCTTCCAAAGTACCCGTGCTCCATGCTTCCTCTTTGTCCAATCCTCGAGGATGGGATGGATAGCTTCGATAATCTTATGACCAGCAGTGGGTGACTCGAGCCTCCTCCGCCAATGGAAGAGGAGCTAACCTAACCTTACCTAACCTAACCTAACCTAGGGCCCTCCCCCCACACGTACGCGCCCCTGCCAACGGCCGCGGTCCAATTTATTACATTGCCCGGCTACAAGTAGGGAATTATTCATACTGCCCGGTCCAAGTGATAAATTCAAGCTATCTCAAACACTGACTTATTACATGGACCACGGGCCGTCGGGAATTATTAATAATGGCCGGTCAAAGTGATAATTTAATCACTTTGCCCATCGCTCTTGGGCATTATTAATAATGGCCGGTCCTTATTAATAATGCCCAATTAATCACGTTGCCCGTAACATAATAACATTTATTCATCGCAAAAAAAAACTTTTTTCTTTTTTAGGTTTCGGGTACCGAAGGGTGGAAACAGGACTCTATTACTAAACCTCCGCTTTCCGTCCGTCCATCCATCTGTATGTCTGTCTGTCAGGGCTGTTCCTTTCCGAATTGAATTCGTCGTCGCGTTTTTATGTCTTCCAAATACCGTAGACGGAAAGAGTTGCTTCGTACAAAAATTCCAAATTAAAATAATAGTAGGCATATTTTCACACCATATTGATCTCGTACTGCAGTAAGGCTATCTTCAATCAACCAAATATTTACAAATCAATATAATAACGTGTTCGGTTTGAGAATCAAAACATTCACCAGCCTGTTACAACAACGATTTAATTAAGGCCGAGCACAAACATCGGTGAACATACATTAAAAAAAAAAGATTCCGACGAATTGAGAACCTCCTCCTTTTTTGAAGTCGGTTAAAAAGTAACCTACGAGAAAAGCTTATACGCGTATTATATTTATGTGTATCAGGAGTAGGTTTATTTATTGCACCTTGAAGATCATTGGAGTCTAATATTTAAATATGTTTACGATATTAAATATCTATACGATGTATTTATTATACTGTCATCATTCCTCATACACATGTCTAAGGTTTGGAATACTCTTCCGCGATCTGTGTTTCCTGCCAATTACAATGCTGGTATCTTTAAAGCAAGAATGAATAAGTATCTTCTAGATAAACGCGTCCCATCTTTGGCCACATCACCACTTTCCATCAGGTGTGATTGTGGTCAAGCGCTTGCCTATAATGAATAAAAAATAAATAAAAAAATTACACCACATTCGTCCAAATCCTAATCCAATGTAGATAGATCAGCGAACTCAAATGCAAGCTAAATTGTCGACACGTTTAAAAAGTATGCAGTCCGCGCTCAGCCTAAACTGTTACATGGATAATTCTGTCTGAATTAGAGTAATTGCGGGCATGATTAGTCGGTTTAGAGCGAAGTAGGGCGCCGCACTCCCACGGTGCGTCGACACCTCGCCTAATAGCGCGGCATTATGATATCGACGGATACATCTTCGGCGCTAAGCTTAGAGCGGACCGCGCGTTGAAAGCTCAGGCTAAGAAAAGAGTAAAAGAGATGATATCGACGTAGAAGAGAGAGAGATAGACAATGACGTAGAATTTTAATATTATCACACTAATATCACACTAATATTATAAAGGCGAAAGTTTGAATGTGTGTGTGTGTGTATGTTTGTTACTCCTTCACGCAAAAACTACTGGACGGATTTGGCTGAAATTTGGAATGAAGATAGATAATATCCTGGATTAGCACATAGGCTACTTTTTATCCCGGAAAATCCAATAGTTCCCACGGGATTTCGAAAAAACTAAATCCACACGGGCGAAGCCGCGGGCATTCTCTAGTAGTCTATAAGAGAATTTTTAAGCTATACATAGACCACAGTAGAATGGACCGCGCGTCATATGCTTGGGCTACAAAAAATTTAATAGAAGATGCGTCGATTTTAAAATTAATGACGCAGATTTGATGCTTAGACCTTAGACTGTAAAAAGAGTAAAAGAGATGCGTAGATTTTGACAATGACGTAGAATCGTAAGCTTTACGTAAACTACAGTAGGTTAAACTAACCTGCAAGTTAATAATTTCGCACAGACCATCTTATAGGGACGAGAAAGGAATCTAAATTCGATGATCGAACATGGACAAAGCATTGTTTAGAGTTTGATCAGATTATGGTCCGAGTATTATTTTGAACACCTCATTGTTTATTGTATTAAGACTTGAGCTTAATTATTGTTATAAATATCTAACAATTATTTTATCTATATCTATATCTATACTAAATATACTATAAAGAGGAAACCTTTGTATTTTTGTATTTTTGTATGTTTGTGTTGAATAGGCTCAAAAACTACTGGACCGATTTCAAAATTTCTTTTACCATTACTTAGAGGGATTCTTCCGAATCCGTTTAGGCTATATTTTATCCCGGAAAATAGAAAAAATAAATGTCCACCCGTGCGAAGCCGGGGCGGGTCACTAGTCTAGTATATACTTATTAATTTAAGATATATTTGGTATTACGTATCTTATTTTATTCGATGAAATAATATCCCAAACTATTAGCTGAAGGAGCAGTAAGCAGGCCATGCTCTTTAGGGAAGGCCTTTGCCCAACAGTGGACTTCCACTGGGTGATGAATGATGATGAAATAATATCCCTCGACTGTGAAGTGCGATCGACGAAACGAATCGCTAAAACGCTTGGCAGCATGTCTTTGCTGGACCAGAGATAGTTTAATAAATATAAATTCCCAAATCACCCTTCAGAATCGAACCTGAGACCTCCCACTTGATAAGACCGCAGCCCCCACTACTGCATCAGTAAGGACGTCGAAATAATGCAGCAAATAGTACATTTTGAACAGAATTAATTCTTATCAAATCCCAAAAGGAATGGCATATTAATTATGTTTAATTGCATTAACCTTACAAAGTGTTGAACTCAGCCGGTAAGTGTATTATTATCTATGGTTTACTTAACCTTTTAAAAATCTAACAAAATATTGTAAGGTTACCTACCTTAATGTAGGAAAAACAATCTTGTAAATACCGATCCGCATTTTATAAAGAACATCGGTAATGTGGCAACAAAACAAAAAAGTTTCGATAAAAAACAACCTGCTGTGTCTGTTTTTCTTTTTATCTTTTTTTCTTTTGTAATCTGTCAAAAGGAAACGAGCGCGTGCGCTTGCATTCGGCGCGCTCCGTCCCGCCAAAAAACGTGCTCGACTCAAATACTTCACGCGCTTGACATTTTTTCTAAAAAAAACGGTCAAGTGAGAGTCGGATTCGCACACGAAGGATTCCGCATTTCGTACAAAAATTCTCAATAATGATGCAAGTTAATGACAATCAGTGTCATCTTGATGTGATATAGTAAACTAATTATTTCCGGAAAAAAAATCCTTAATTTTTTTATGATGGAACTACAAATTCACGGTTTTAGGTTTTTTTCCTTTACTTGATTATAAGACCTACCTAACTGCCAAATTTCATGATTCTAGGTCAACGGGAAGTACTCGGGTTTTGATTCCCACGAATTGATAGACACAACAGACAGACAGAACGAAGTGATCCTATAAGGGTTTATTTTTTTTCTTGTTGAGTTACGGAACTCTAAACATTCGGCGCGATCACTCGACAGTACCGATTAAACATGGGAAAGTAATAGTATCTACTATTATTATTCGAATCCTTGAACGATAATATTATTTACCTAATATGTTTTTAGTAGATCTCCCATTGTAGCTACAAAGGTTTACTTTAACGTGACTGTGAAACATCAAAATAGACAAAGGTGTGACATAGATACCTACTAGTGGATAACTACGCTCCATCTATGACAGTTACCTTAATCCATTTTCTACCACATACCTTTTCCAGGACGCCAGGATAACGCCCTTTTATTAGTTTTACGTAATTGTAAGCGTCCTATTTATTAACTCGGCTGAATGAATGAAGTTATTTTCTAACGCAGTTCCTCGACCAAGCAACAAGCGAATTCACTTTTGTAATTTCCCAGATCTATCCATCTTAAACTTTATCTTCTAATAAATAGGTGTTAGTTAGCTCCGTTACATGACAAGCAGTTAACCCACGTTATGGTCAGCCATCAACCAATGAGCGGTTAGCGATCATCAATTATAGAAATAGGAAGTACCTACTGCCTACTAAAATGTCTTTGCCACCAATAAAAAGTAAAGTGGGTTGCAGAATTTAGTATTCATAGTCGTACCTCTATGATTAAGGATAACGGTAAAATTTTGGTCCAAAGTTAACAAATACTGGCTTGTGCAACCAATTTTGCTGTTATTGACTGTCGATTATTTATCGCTACCATAACGTAACGTTAACCGCCTGTCATGCACCGGGACCATATTGGTAAGTTTTCCAGTATTAAACTTCAGTTTTCTTTTGTTTCAGCTGTTCAAAGAGGCCGAGTGCCTCCATCGCAGCCTGCCGGCTTGGCCCTTCCGGGGCAGTTCTCCCTCGCCAACGGCGACCCAGCCACCGGCCTCAACGGCCACCCCTACCTCTCCTCCTACATCTCCCTCCTACTTAGAGCAGAACCGTACCCCACCTCGAGGTACGGTCCATGCGTCCAGCCCACGAACGTGATGGGCATAGACAATATTTGTGAACTAGCAGCAAGATTACTCTTCTCTGCCGTCGAATGGGCGAGAAATATTCCCTTTTTCCCCGAACTCCAAGTGACGGACCAAGTCGCGCTGTTAAGACTCGTCTGGTCCGAGTTATTCGTCCTCAACGCGTCCCAGTGTTCAATGCCCCTCCACGTGGCTCCCTTACTCGCCGCTGCCGGTCTCCACGCCTCCCCCATGGCTGCGGACCGTGTGGTGGCGTTCATGGACCACATACGAATCTTCCAGGAGCAGGTGGAGAAGCTAAAAGCCCTCCACGTGGACTCCGCCGAGTACTCCTGTCTGAAGGCCATCGTGCTGTTCACGTCAGGTAAAATTTTGGACAGTTTATTCGGGGAAGCGAGGCTGCTGCTGTACAGGGTCGCCGGTGCTGGTGCGGCTATCACTGACTATAACGAATTAGTCACTCTGGTTCGAACGCATTTGGATGCGTACGCCGAGGCGAGTAGAGTTCCGCAGCCGCCAGCACCGCCGCCTCCTTCCGCAGCTTCCTCTGGGTATTACTCAACTTTGGACACATCGCTCGGCGTCAACTCCTCTTTGTCCTACGGAAGTTTCCTATCCCCTTCGCGTCTTCCACCAAATTATACGAGCAGCCCACGAGCTCCCGAAGCTAGCACGTCGTCTTTTAAACTCTACGAAGGGACGCACGGAAAAGTCTTTAAGACAGATCAGGGGGGTTGATTCCAAGCGATAGATTTTGCAGGGATGAAATTGAGGTGTCGGGTGACGAATGAATTTCCACTTGGCGCTTGATCGGTTTTCGGTGAACGAGTATATGCACTATATGCGGTACCGTTGCAATGTTCGCTTATTGTTGAATGTTGCTCGTTTTGAATGTATGTGGGGATAATAACTCTCGCTCCTCGGAACGGTGCGCGGTTGAATGGGGAGTTTGCGACTTATTGTTCTCGATGCTATCGAATTATTTGTGATACGTTATGTACATGTGTAAATTTGTCAATATGAAAAAAATATTTATTGGTTATTATTATTATTTATTACTTAGATTTAGGAATCGTTTGTTAGGCGGGCGTCGACGCGCGTACCGTTTTATGGCTAAGCATTAATTTATTTCATGTAAATATGTACGTAACTTTATTTATTTAATATACGCGCGAAATTATTCTCTTTGAAAACTTTGTTTCATTCCTTTATTTTAAAGAAACACTCCCCTTTATTATAATTAATCTTAGAACTTTGTGTCTATAGAGTATAGGTAAGTTGTTAATTGGTAGATGTAAATGATACTCGAAAATAATTAACGGGACCAGTCCCAAGGTTTCATTTTATTAATTTCGGCCAATACGGCGACCATACATATACATTGATACAAGGTGTCAATTTTAATTCCCGGAGTGCTCCGAATCTTTGGCACACCTTTTCCAGCGTACTTGTATTGTATATCCACATCAGTGTACCATCCATTGTACTTGTACTTCTTAGTTCTCACATAAACACGTCACCTCATCTCGATTATCGCTCTAGCGGACCCGTTTCCGACGACGTCATACTTTCGCCACACGCTCTGACCGCTAATAGTGTGGACTTGGCACTAGTACTTTTATTTTCAGATATTTCTCCATAAAGTTAGGTGAACGAACACACATATCACTTTCGTCACTGGCAGAAAGCGAAACCGTGGGTTAGCGGTTAGGTTAGGTTAGACGAAGCTAGTTGAATGCGCAGGACTTCAATTGCTTTTATACATGGCATAATATTGTATATCAAATCTTTGAAAAGAGCAACCGCCGAGTTTCTTGCTGGTTCTTCTCGGTAGGAAAGGCATTCCGAACCAGTGGTAGATGCTTTTGACGATTCGAAAGAACTTGTAAAAGTCTAATTGAATAAAAACATTTTGAATTTGAATTTGAATTTGAATTCGAAGGTTCAAATCCAGCCAGTTCCGAAATTTTTGATATGTACGTATTCAGATATTTCGTAGAAGTGTAGGTAAAAATTATTAACTTTGTTAGTAATTAAATTAAGTCGTTCTTATTATAAATTTAAATGAGCTTAATTCATATACCGCCTTGGCCACTTGGTGTTCAACTTTATACTCCATCTGCATTCATTATCACCGTCAGCCCGTGGACGTCCACCACTGTTGTTGCCTTCCTTAAACAGCGCCACCACACCCGGCCCTCAGCCTACCTTATCCAGCCACTTCCCTTCATTTGCATTACTACACTTGTTTTATAATACGTTACACTAATATCCATTGTTCCCTTAACGCACTTCTCACACAAAGACGTCACTTTGTAGCAATTATCGCGCTATCTTGACCGTTTCCGAGGACCTTACGCATCATTTTAACAGAAGCTAGTGTGGACTTTGAGACCTACTATTTTTACAATTCACCTGCATTATTACACTAGTTTTATAATATACTAAACAATATCTAAGTATTAGACTCTTATAGTAATTCTATCTATTGGACTCTTTTTACGTATCATGTCACCGGGCCGCGTCGCGATAAAAAATAATCACAGCTAACATCGCACACTTTCGTCATACGCTTTGACTGCTAATAGTGCGGACTTTTCCTCTTTACATTTCAAAAACTAGCTGATGCCCGTGATTTTGCCTGCGTGAAGTACTTCATTTCATTTATTCTTCATTTTTACTTTATTTACTATTCATTACAACTTATTATTCATTTACTAAAAATATACTAACTAAATCACAAGCAAATCCGGATAGCTTTATTAATTTCTTTTTCGAGTTTTTCGAGAAATTTTATCGATTGTTGAAAGCTTAAGTACTTAGGTACATACAATACTTTTTTAGGATTAGCCCTTGTGACAGGCTAATATACTTTGTAATTTATACTTTCTAAATAGAAAATAATTATTTAATATTTATTTAAGTTCAAATTCTAATTCATTCATTTAAATAAAAAACTTAAAATTAAAAATAAATTTAAATTAGGCATTCAATTATTGGTAGGTACAGATGGATAACATCCTATAGATGTGTCCATCTCAGTAATTAGATCAACTCTCTCACGAAGCCTCTACGTGTTGGACCCATGTCTTCACGCAAACTTCAAAAACTAGGGTTTGTCCCGAGTTGAGAGCACATTTTTTCTATAAAAATCACATTTAATTTGTCATTTTGTTACTACTAATTGTTATCTAGAACTCAATTTCAACTATATCACAAAATATGTCAAGTCAATAATACATTTACTTAAAATGTCTTAGCCAAGTATTAATTATTATTCATGCAATTTACTTAACTATCTATTTAACTACTTAACTATCTGTATTATTCTACCTTTATTTATTAAAACTTTTAAAACGTTTATTGTCTAAAAATATTAAAAAAAAACTATTTTCGGAACTCTGCATATTAATTATAAGTTTCGGAGGAGGGCATGGCAGCTAAATCGCAGTTTACAACTTTTTCAACCACCATCGTTCATAGACATAAGGTCAACTTGGGACAGAGAGAAAAATAAACAATTTTATTTCATTTCAATGTCAGAATCTAGAGATTTAGCGTGCAGGGTAGAAATATCAATCAATCATTTTATTTAATGTTAATATATAAAGCTAAGGATAGGCTACGTTACAACTACGAAAGGATTCTGAAATTAATTTTCTAACGGGGTCTTAAAAAAACTGGCCAAGTGCGAGTCAGACTCGCGCACTGAGGGTTCCGTACTCGGGTATTTTTTCCAACATTTTGCACATTTTCCAAGATAAATCAAAAACCACTATACATTAAAATAAATAAAGGGAAGTACCTTATAGGTTTCTTGACAGCCACGACGGACAGACGGACGGACGGACGGGCGGACAGACAGACAGATAACAAAGTGATCCTATAAGGGTTCCGTTTTTCCTTTTTGAGGTACGGAACCCTAAAAATGAAGTCGCGCAAAACCGCTATTTCTCAATAAAAGGGCTACGTCTTTAGTGTTCGTGGTTTATCCGATTGGCAGTGAAGGCAGTACGTGAACGCCAAAGTTGTGACTGCAGTGATTGAGGGATGCACATAGTTCCTCTCACCAGACACTGACTCATCCACATCCTGCCTATTATGAAGCTTATCTCTGAATTTTAGTAGCTACTAGATGATGCCCGCTACTTCGTCCGCGTGGATTTAGGTTTTTAAAATCCCGTAGGATTTCTTTAATTTTCCGAGATAAAAAGTTGTCTATGTCAGTTTCTGGGATGCAAGCTAACTCTGTACCCATCAAATCGGTTAAACGGTTGGGCCGTGAAAAGGTAGCAGAGAGACAGACAGACAGACATACTTTTCGATTTATAATATTATAAGTATGGATTAATTATCTATCTGTCGATTGAGCTTAACATTTTAATAGCTGATTGTTTAGTTACTTAACGATGCCTGCAAGTTGCAACTACATCCGTGTGGATTTAGGTTTTTAAAAATCCAGTGGCAGGCTATGGTGTAACCTTTCTTATTCTGAAGTGCCGTGCTCAGTGACCGAGATAATGATCATAATCATCTCGGATGATATTTTTCTAGTTAGTTTTTTTAAATCTTTAATTGAAGGAGTTTTTTCCTTTCGTAAGGCATCTACATTTATTAAATTACCTACTTTCGTAAGGCCTTCTTGTACAACCGTACGAAGCCCTAGCCTCATCCGACAGAGGTTGGGATAGGGCGCCGTTACAGCCGCCAATCTGGCGAAGATTGGCCTCCGTCTCGTTACAAACACATTCCACCAATAAGTGGTGTAGGTCCTCAGGTAATTTCATGAAGCATTTAGAAATCTAAAAAAAAACCGGCAAAGTGCGTGTCAGACTCGCGCACTGAGGATTCCGTACTCGGGTATTTTTTCAACATCTTGCACGAAAAATGAAAAACCATCATACATATAAAAATAAATAAAAATCTGTTGTAGAATCTACAGGACGGACGGACGGACGGACAGACAGACAGACAGACAGACAGACAACAAAGTGATCCTATAAGGGTTCCGTTTTTCCTTTTGAGGTACGGAACCCTAAAAAATCTAAAATTCTAGAAATAAAATAACCTGTCATTTTCGTCGTATTAAAAATTTCTATATTTATAAAGTTTGTGTAAAGTCCTACGTACACGCTAGTCCAGTATCGCCAGGGGACAGCATGAATATGTAACAGCACTAAACCCACCCGTAGTTTCATCCACCGCTAACTTTCTTTGCTAACTCCTAGAGCGCACATTACTATGTGGCATAAATTGCTTGTTAATATCTTTAATAATGCAATCATTTTTATTACTTTGTAGTTATCGTGAATTTATAGTGATCTTTTCATTTTACCCCCTTAGGGGTTGAATTTACAAAAATCCTTTCTTAGCGGGTGTCTACGTAAGGCTATCTGCATGCCTTTCAATCTGACCCATCCAGTGTGCCTAGTGGGAGATTTTTAACCTATTCGATCGCGTAAAAGTTAACTGCGTTTTGTATGGAATTGAAACAGCGCCATCTTCTTGTCACTAGATGGCGCTGTTTCAATTCCATACAAAACGCAGTTAACTTTTACGCGATCGAATAGGTTAAAAATCTCCCACTAGGCACCCTGTAGTTTGAGTTTGCATTGTTAGATCAGTCAGTCAGTCAATCAGTCACCTTTTCCCTTTATATATTTAGAGAAGGTTTGAGCATATTATTTGCCACGTTTTTTGATGCAAAATTTTGAGTCCCGCTAGACTAAATTAAATCCAGGATACGTTTTTATTTGCGAGATGTTGTAACTACACCAAACAGATTATTGAAATGAAATTAATAAATTAATTTTATTATTAGAGAACTATTTCACACTCAACATATTGTAACTTATAAATTAAATAAATTATTTATTACACGTATCATTAGAGTCGGTGTGGTCCCGGCACAATTAATGTATCCACTTTCACGGCACTTGACGTTAATTTTTCAAAAACGCACACAATTTGTAATGTGTCGCCAGCTTTAATTTAATAGTGTCGTGGAACCTATTTATTTTATTACCTGACGATTATTATTCCTAACACATAATACCTATCTTATTCATAAAAATATACCTATAGTGTTTTTTTTAATTCTTTACATAGTATTTTGTCCTAGTACAAATCTGGTTTGTTATATATTCGTTATAGAGTATCGACAGGTCGAGATGGCAACGGTGGGGACGCTCCGATTGCCATCTCGACCTATCGCATAGTTATCTACTTGTTATAAATAAAATAAATAATAAATAAATAAATAAATAATATTTCAGGCAATATAAGTCACAAGACAGCCCATAACAAACAAAAAGAAATAACTCAAAATTTAAAAACCCCGAAACAAAAACCTCTATAAGAAAACTAGAAAAGAGTTGATAACTTTCAAACGGCTGAACCGATTTTCTTCGATTATAGCTGAGAATACTCTCGATCAAGCCACCTTTCAATCAAAAAAAAAAAAAACTAAATTAAAATCGGTTCATTAGTTTAGGAGCTGCGATGCCACAGACAGATACACAGATGCACACGTCAAACTTATAACACCCCTCTTTTTGGGTCGGGGGTTAAAAATAGTAGTAGGTACCTAATGTAATAAAATAATAATGGTTGTAGTAGGCAGTACCATTTGTATGGAATCAAGTCGGAGTAGGAATTATGCAGCACGTATCAAAGGCTACATAAAATTGATAGCTCCAAAGGCGCCGCTGTGTTGCGTCACACAACGCGACTTGAATCACTTGAATGGGTTTTGTGTTAGCATACACAATATGTTTATACCTACCTACATGCAGATTTAGAAAAAGCAGTAAAATGATCGTGTCTCTACATTAATTGTTGAAATTGTTTCATTTTAATCACTGGTCAACCTACCGTTATAATTTTAATTTTTATCAATTGGTAGGCTTGGTAGGTAGGTACCTACTTAGACCTATCTAAGTAAGTACTTATGTATTTTAAGATGTACTTATTTTGTATTTTTAGTGATCCAGTTATTTAATACCTAAGTAGTAGGTACCTACTAAATGATGTCCGCGATTTCGCATGACTGTGTGGATTTAGGATTTTAAAAATCCTGTGGGGACACTTTGAAAAAAGTAGCTTTTCTGTCTCTGGAATTCAAGGTCTTGAATCCCTGTATCTAACAAATTTCGTCAAAATCGGTTAAGCCGATGGGCCATGAAAAGGTAAACAGACAAACAAACGCAATGTCACATTTGTAATAAATAAGTAGTAGGTGAATATCACCTACTACCCCCGATTATACCAGTTTTTCAGTTCCTACACTGGATCTTACAAAACTTTATGGGATGGTGAATCGTTACAAAATTAACGTCATAGCAATTAAACTCACGTAATAAAAGCAATAACGTTCTAAAATTATAACAAATCTCGCGCAAACCTTGCAATTCTTCAGGTTCGATTCATATAAAGTGCATCTATCCCTCTTTGATCTGTAGAATATGGCATAGGTCTGAGCGGGATATGTGTCTGTCGGTTAACGGTACAAAATTCGTGACGGAGAGTCCGTGGCCGGTCACGATTTTGAAAAAGTGTCGGACGGTCCCTTGCGTTCCGAGGGGTTAGGTTTTGGGACAAGTTATGAAGTAGGAACGTTTATTTGTATGACCGCATAATCCATACTAATATTATTGAAATGAAAGTGTGTCTGTCTGTCTGTCGGCTAGCATTTCACGGCCCATATCAAGAAAATTTTATATTGTAGCTACAAGTGTAAATTAAAAATTTATAACACCCCCGACAAGTGAAGGTTACAGTAACTAGAAAAGAGCTGATAACTTTCAAACGGCTGAACCGATTTTCTTGGATTATGGCTAAGAACACTCTCGATCAAGCCACCTTTCAAACAAAAAAAAACTAAATTAAAATCGGTTCATTAGTTTAGGAGCTACAATGCCACAGACATACACAGATACACACGTCAAACTTATAACACCCGTCTTTTTGGGTCAGGGGTTAAAAACAGAGTGAACTAGAAGTGAGGGCACTCTCGGTTTGATAAATGATTCTGAATCGACGATATGTGCAATATTAGGCTATGGGTGACGTGAAATCTAAGAAATATAGGCGTTTCATGGCCTATTTAGCGTCAAATGCAGGAACATTTGACGCCTGCCAGTGAAATCAAAGCCTCTTTGTTACAAGTTCCCTAACGGTCGTGAAATGTAGCTAAATATACTGATTATCACTCTTACACAATTTCTTCCCAACTTGGTGGCGGGTTCAGCTTTTTAAATCCCATGCAACTCCTTAATTTTTTCGAGATCAAAATTAGCTTGAGGTCCTTCTACAGAATGCAAGCCCAAAATGCATCTGCGCCAAAATTGGGCCGTGAAAAGCTAGCAGACAGACAGACAGACACATTTTTGCATTTGTAACATTAGTATGGATATGGATTAGTTTGGATTTTTCATGCGTAGAGGCGTTTTTCTAGAAGTTGATACCTTGTACCGTGGCCTGCATAATGCATGCAGCATCGCGGTATTACACGGCCCTTTATTTTGCTCTTGTGGGCCGGCCGCGGACCGCGCCGGGTGTATTGAAATTTTTATTTTCTACTTTACTAGAGGAAGCAACATGAAATATTGTAAAACTAGATAATGCCCGCGACTTCACCCGTGTTTAAGTCTCCTAAAAATCCCGTGGGAACTGTTATTTTCCGGGATAAAAAGTAGCCTTCCGAGAAAAATCGAGCCTGCATCCCAGGAAGGGATAGTTCCTGGGATGCAAGCTCTATTTGTACCCGTCAATCAGTTAAATGGATGGATCGTGAAAATTAGACAGACAAGACAGATATATTTTTGCATTAACCTACCTAGTAGGTATGATTGGAATATAAGCAATATTAAATTATATTCATATTAGTAAATTCTCTGACTGACAGAACCCAAACCACTATGAATATTGCAAAGCGGACCGAAGAATGGATTTTTAGGATTTTATGTTCCTCCTTATCTAAAGCCGTTATGCACTAGGTCAAAAAAATCGCTTGTCCATACTAAAAGCTCTTTAGCCGTTAAGAATCAAGATATTTTTTTTTCGTAGTTGACTATTATGCCTCTTCATAAAACACTGAAACAAAGAATAATACTTAACCGACAATCTCCTTCTCAATACCACAAAAACTTACAATTTCTTAATTCGTTTGATTGTTGTGTAAAATATAAAACATACTAATCCGCCCGCCTCTGCCCGTGTCCGGCAATCAGCCGGCATTGTGGCGGGATTACTTGCAAATTCCATTAAAATTCACTTTCAGAAACATGCCTCGGGCGAATTTTCTAGTGTTACAAATTGTTTGGCCATTGACGCGGCAAATTCGATATTTTGAGTTCTAAGGAGGTAAAGTTTTAATAGAAGTACAATCAGCAAAAAAAAAGTTGTCTGGGGTGAGATACTGCGGACCAATGTCTGCCATTCATATTTTAATCCCTTTTTTGGAAAGTGGTTTCAAAACCATAATTAGTAATGTCAAAGTCAAAGTCATTTATTCAAACTGGGTACTATTGTACACTTTCTGATTGTCAAACAATGATGTAGTGGTGAGAATTAATTACATTAACTTGAAACTAGAGCTACGAGGGTTCCAAACGCGCCCAAGTCTGAGAAGAGCCCACAACAAACTTAGCTTACTTACGTACATATATTTGTGTGGTAAAATAGTAAATACCTAAAGTACCCGGCAGAAAATATTGCACATCGAACTTTAGAAAGAGATAACGGTATCATATAGCAATGTCTCTGTCGTTGAGACCGAACAAACGTCACATAGGTATGAATGATAGAGACGACGCTCTACGAAGCAGAAATCTCTTTCTAAAGTTCGATGTGCAATATTTACTGCCGGCACCTGCACCTATACTTAGGTATAGGAATCAAATGGGCTAAATTAAAATTTTTGCAGGTTTTTTTGCTAGCGCTACCTACCATGGTCCTCATCCTATATATCGACACGCAATACACGGTCAAGATGCATGGCGATGACTATAACTTTTTGGAATTGATTGAAATGTCGGTTACACTACCTATAAAATATTAATTTTGTTATTTTATACCGAAATTGATTTATGATTCGTATATTAGGGATGCAATACGAATAATTATTTACAATATCAATCTGTTTCTGAAGATTAAGTAAAAAAAATTAAGTTACATATCGATTTTGTTAAGTACCCTAGTATTTTAAAAAGACCATACTTTCAATTTTTGTCAAAAATCTAACTAACAACCGTACTATTACTTAATACTAACTTATAGACATATTAGTTTAATATTAACTTCGGGCGTTAGTGAGTGTGACATTTGTTTTCTCAATGTTGGTAACTGACGTGCATACAAAGTGCATCTCATATTCAAATTTCAAATTTAGAACACAAAAATTCATAATCGCAAGGGCCGCTACAAAACAGCACATAAACATGTCGCTCTTTATAACTTCTTTTGTCACCGCAATCACATTTCCTACGAAAAAGGGACAACCAATATTTCAATAAACACGAACAACAGATGCGTACCGAATCCCCTTAAGGTCACAGTCTCATATTAATAAAAAAAAAAACAAATATTGCGAAAATTGAAATGCTCGATCGCAAATGCCATCCTTCAGCGACGCGTGTCAAATGAACAATGTATCAGAAATCTTTGTAAAGGAAACTGAACTTTGGATCCATACTTTTAGGATCAATTTTAAATGACAGTTGTAAAAAATTAACTGACCTACCCAATTTTGTTGCTATAATTTAATCTATCTTAATTTGAACTTTGTCAGTCAAGAAATAGATTTGAAATTAGAATGGGACTAATGATTTTTGTAGAGTAGTGAAAAATAGAGATAAGCGTTAAAGCGAGGGATAGCTGATGTTTTTGTTTGTAACCGCGTTTTATCTGATGTCTCTGGTTACACGCGCAGGAATTTTGAATTGATTTTTGGGAATTTAAGAAGTTATTTTTTAGGGTAAGGATTTAACCATGGAGATTTTTTTAAAGAATGTAGGTATTCTAGAATAACTTGAATGGTAAGATTTACTACCTCAGACATACATTAAAAAAAAATATAAAAAAGAAGAAACTGGTTGATTGACAGAATATCTAGGTATTAAAATTTAGCTGTTAGCTTGGGTCAAGATATATTATGAACAAAATTTGGTATAAAAATAACTTGCATCCTGGAGACAGACAGAAGCTACGTTTATCATAAATCATCGAAAAATCATATCATTCCCACGGGATTATTAAAATCCTGAATCCGAACGGATGCAATCTACGGGCGTCATCTAGTTTTGGGATAAATTAGACTATAATAATAGTGTAAATAGGAAATGAGAATTTATTTAAACATTTATATTATATCTACATTATATTTTGTCCGTAGGTACCTAAATACTGAATTTAAGAAACGCTAATATTATATTACTGTTTCAGTTATCGCACTTGGGAACAATGGCCAATACAATATCCATTATAATATTTATTTTACGATCATCCAGGTATGGCGAATCGAATTTTTAACATTAAACTTATTCAAGTGTGTAAGTGTAAATATTATTATTTTATTGTTTGAAATTGTGCGACATTTTATTATACGCATAGCACAGGTTACCTACCTGACTATTTCGAAATAAATAACTGGTCAAGTGCAGGTCAGAAGATGCAAAAGAATTTCGTAGCTATGCTAGTTGAGTTGCTAAAAATTAGACTGCAGTTTTTTTTTCAATAACTGTCCCTAATAATGATTTATTATTATTTAACGAGATGTCACTTGAGGGGATATAGCCTATTTTCAGGATTTTACCCGAAGGGCGCCAACCGGACCCTATTACTAAGCCTCCGCTGTGCATCCGTCCATCCGTCTGTCAGTCCGTCTGTATGTCAGCGGGCTGTATCTGGTGAACCGTAATAGCCAGAGAATTGAAATTTTCACAATATGTAGGGTAGGTCCATACAAGATAATCAAAAAAGGTTTTTAATCAAAATTTTTAGTGGTGTGATGGTAGTGTTTTAACAGGTTTCTATACTAAAAAAAATTAAAATCTTTTAGTTTAATTTTAAAATGCCGTGACAGACGGACTGACGTACAGAAGGACAGATGGACTAAAAAAACTACAGGTTGCCTTGTTTTGCTACGGAACCCTAAAAACCTAAATCCACGCGTGCGAAAGCTAGTTAGAGCTATGATTTGTATTAGTTAATATTAAACTGCCGTTAAAGCATGTACTTAAAAGGTACATAACGGTAGACCACAGCAGACTTGCATGCATCGGAGGCAGAGATAGCAATCTGTTAATTAATTTCAGTTGCTGTATTACACCATTAGCCTTAGGATTAGATATCGGGACTTAGTGCTAGTATCCAATAAATTATGTGATGTTGCAGGTCGGTTTATTTGATTTACAATGTTGGTACACACTTGTAATAGCCATTAAGAATACAAGATTAAGAGGAAAGATAGATTAGGCACGATAAAAATTTAATAACCTAATCTCATTGATGCTTAATGTACTTACCTTATATTTATGTTTAAAACATCTGTTCATTAATTATTCTGTATTGTTATGTACACGTCATCGTATTATTGCGGTTCAAAAGGTAGAGTCTGAAACAAAAAGTCAGTAAAAAAATATTAAGCTTTTAAGTTAAGTCAGTTAAGTCAAGTTTAAGTCAAGCTTTTAAGTTAAGAAAAAAATAAGTATTTAAAATGATAATTAAATAATTAGATTTCACATAGGTAGGTATAGCTTTCTAATTTAATATGCCAACTGAAAATTGTCATAATTAACCATGTGAAAGAAAGAAAGAAAGAAAACTTTTTATCCAGCACGTACTAGTGGAATGTAGCAGATACAGCGCGCAGAGAGAGAGTCTTGTGCAGAGATATAGCATTAATAGATTTGACATGGGTAGTTTTACGAGTATGTTAACTACACCGACAGCAGAGAGATTCAAGTCTATTATTGATGTATTTCTGCATAGGCAGTAATATCTCTCCACTTGTATCTGTTGCATTCCACGATGTTATTTAGAATGTAATTTAGGTTACGATGGGGCTGGCGTGTCCGTGTCGGACAAAAGTCCCAGAAAAATAAAGATAAAAAAAAAAAAAAAAAAAACTTTTTATCACAATGAGCCTTAAAGCTAATTACATTCAGTGGTTTTTCAGTCAGTTTTTTTGGTTAGTAGTTTTTTGTTGCGCCACATAAGTAGGTACTTACTTGCCACAACACTATTTAGGTACTTCGTGAAATTATTAACCCCCGACCCAAAAAGATGTGTTATAAGTTTGACGTGTGTCTCTGTGTATCTGTCTGTGGCATCGTAGCTCCTAAACTAATAAACCGATTTTAACTTAGTTTTTTTTTTTGTTTGAAAGGTGGCTTGATCGAGAGTGTTCTTAGCTGTAATCCAAGAAAATCGGTTCAGCCGTTTGAAAGTTATCAGCTCTTTTTTAGTTACTGTAACCTTCACTTGTCGGGGGTGTTATAAATTTTTTATTTACACTTGTTCTTTTTTACTCATCCAAGACTACAATTGACGGAATAGAATTCCTAGACTTTATTAGTATTCTGTGATTTTAGTATCAAAGTAGGTACCTATGTAGACTTGTGATGGGGACTTTTCAGACTTGTAAGCAGGGGTTACAAACCCGATAGACGCGTTTGCCAAGCGAATGGCTTTTCAAATCCCTCAACAAACTTGGAGCCATTGTGCCTTATCTACAAGTTGGAGACGAGGAAGATAGTTGGTGACGCCTGTCAGCTCCCAAACCGTTTGAGACGATTGTGTGAGTATGCGAGTCCGTGTTATGAAGTTAGATGCATATTATGATTGGTTATTTTCGCCTAGTACCTGCCTTTTAGCTGACTCAAAGCTTGTAGATTAGGTATTTAATAACTTTTATTGTAAGCTGATAGCGTCCTTAAAGCAATAGGTATATTAAAGCTTTATAAAAGTGGTCAATGACATAATATTATGTAAGAACCCAATATTATAGGAATATTTTTACAAAGTGTTTTCTAATCGTTAAGGCTGTCTATTATTTTTCTAACTTTTTTAAAAGATTTTTGAATTATTGACTTATTTCTAAATCATGTAATATCAAAAACATATTTTGAATGTTCATCATTGAATGAACTCAACTTAAAATTTTGAGGTTTTTGTGCCACTGAATGTTACAAAATATGTACCTAATGCCATTGATAAGTATAATAAATAAATAAAATAAAATAATTCGATATTAGATACATACCTAATTGTAAGTTGTAACGTAGGAGTTATTTTTACGTTATTTTTTCTCGCGGTTGCTATACCATTGCCTACTCTATAGGTAAATACTGGTCATAACTCTCTGCGACACGTAATTTAATTAAAGCCGGCCATCCCACAATTGATTGTAAACCGAAAGTTAGCCAGCGATTCTCTGTTATTTGCATATCCTATTATTTGCTGTCACACATGAGAAAAAACCCAGTAACTGACAAAATCTGCAAAAATAAATCAAAATACATATGAGCTGGCATGTTTAGCTCAAAAATAAGCATAATATTCGAAAGTCTATTAAAATATTCTGGACAGTGAATATGTTTTTTACATATCTAAATCTACGAGAGTTATCCAAATGCTATAAAATTGTTACAGATTATAGCCATAGTGAACAGTGTTGAAGCTATCCATTATCACGTTTCAAAATCGTCTTATTTTTACTTTACCTTTGTACAGAAATTAGCCTTTGTCACTCTCCAGGCCTTTAACTTATTTGATCCGTTGCTGGTGCTCCGTCTCGTTGCGGTGTGATTGAAGGAAAACCCGACAAACAATTACACTTTTGTATTGTATTATTAGCGTAGCGATTTTGTCAGTTACAGTGTTCTGCGAGGAAGCAGAGAGTAAGAGGAGGGAGGGCCACATCGGAAAGAGGGCCTATAAACAACATCTGTGACTGCCCGCAACCCCTTCTTAATTTTAATGCGAGTGTTTTATATACGTGCGACGCACGGTAGAACATGCGGTAACTCTCGCTGTGGAGTGGTCTTCAAACTGCAGTATCGTATCTACTCTTTTTCTAGTACATGTATCCATATTCTCATATAGTGGCTACTTTTTAGTGTTTGTATTTATTGAAGTCGATTTTTTAATTTCGTTCAAATACACAATATTATTATCAAAAATTGCGGACCGCATTCGCAAAGATCGCCAACGATAAATTCGGTATCTCCTAGACTCCAAGATATCCTCATACTGTCCCAAACAAATAAAACAACCTTAAGAGGGGTCTCTCCATCACTCGCTCCATACAAACGTAGTTCCAATTTCATTTGAATATTAAGCAACTAAAGTCCATGAAATTTTGCAGACATATTCTAGAAACTAATATCTATGCCTGTGGTTTTCCAGATTTCCGTTAAAATATTCGGGTTTAAAGTTACGTGGTCTTAAAAATTCACATACATCTCTTTGAGCCCCAGTAATTTTAAAACTACATATTTAAAAAAAAATCTAAAACACCACAGGCACAGGTATTAGTTTCTAGAATATGTCTGCAAAATTTCATGGACTTTGGTTGCTTAATATTCAAATGAAATTGGAACTACGATTGTATGGAGTAAGTGACGGAGAGAGCCCTGTTAATAGCAACAAGGTAGCTTTAACAAATCGGAAGGTCAGCTAAACTGCAAAGCTCGACCTCTCTAAACACCGCAACACAACCACTAAACAGCCACAATAGTGCTTAGTTGCAATAATTAACCACTTAACTCTGACCCCCAACCCCTTTAGATTAATCTGAACGAGCGGAACTATTGTTAGTCGTTAGAGGTCACGATAATGTGGTCAGTTTAATCTGTTTTGTTCACTAGCGGTGGTTTAAGTACGTAAGTAAATATTTATTGTGAAACGTAAGGGATGGTATTTTGCAAAATATTGCCGCGGAAAAGACGCAGTGTTTTTTTGAAACATAGTTACTAAAAAAATGTTACTTTAAAAAACGCTTTTCGAACAAGTTCTAATAATATAAAAATATCATAATTAATTAATATTGGTGGTTATTAGAACAATAAAGACGATTTTTTTATCCAATTAATATTGCGTTTTAGAGCTTTGAGCGATTTTTTATGTATAAAATAAATCTAACTTGAACTTTTCAGTTCTATTACACGTACGTCTTTATACCATATAGGTATATTTTGATACCATTATATACTATTTTTATTTTGTGGAGATCGCAGTTTTTGACAACAAACAGAGCAAAAATAATGTGGCTTTCAGTAACAAATATTGGCTTTTATAATATTATATGTCCGATTATAACACGTGTGTACACTGTAATATCAGTATACATTGATGACCACCCCGGGGCGCCGTCATTCGTGTTGTTACCACTTAGTAAACGTCACTTGGAATAGGTTGCCTACGACCGACATATCCCATAACATGCCTTTAACGACGCGTCTTGTAATGACATTTCACACCGTGTTTTTACATGTGTCTACTATTTGGATAATTTATCACTTTTTTACATACCTACCTGTTTTCTGGGGTCACTATCACAAACTGTGCCTTTTGAATTTAGACATCCATTAAGTAGATAAAATTAGGATAGTATTTTTTGAACGATTGTTAGGATTCAAGTGGCTAGGTTAGGTTACTTAACGTAAGCTTATGTACCAAGGGACCCTAGCTGTCACTAAGATCGCAAACAAATTAAGTGTTAAGGTAGGAAACAGACTAAAAATCTTTAGATATAGACTTGGATGTAGGTAGGTAGGGGCAATGACCACCAAAAAAAAACAAAATTGTTTATTCACAATTGTGTATTCACAAACTTTTGCTATAATCCGCCTTAACATATAATTTTGTAGGGGTGATAAAACGTAGTGCTTGATAGGTACCACATGCCCTACTACTACTAAAGAAACAGGAAAAGCAAGCAACACACAACAACACATAATACCACACAATAGTCCTACAACACACGCTCCGACACCGAAGCATCTTCAGGAGATATACACTAAGTTTCTACAAAGTCGATGACGGGTTAGTGATGATAATGAATATAAGACAGTAGAAGTATGTAGATAATAGTGGCTTCGCTAATGACCCAAAACACTCTCAAATCTCGATGATTGTGTAAACCGGCGGGCGAACAAGACGCACAAATCAGGCGAGATATTCAATCTTTGCGACCCACAATAACATTAGAATATCGCATCTGATACGCGCTGGCAGGGGCTTAGCGACATTACACCCCTTAATGTGGCACGACCTTTAATTTCTGGAAGTGACAATACATAGCGCAAAGGTCTGCGCGCCTTACATCCTTGCACATAGTCGAAATTCCACGGCAAAGCGATTCACTTTCTCGTTTGTGATGCGCCCTGCTAGAATATGGAAAGTCTTTGCAGGTAGCTATAATATTGGTGCCTTCAAAAAGTGAAGAAGCACCGTCTAGGCAGACGTGTACTTGATCTATTTTGACGTGACAACGTCTTATAATTCGATAGAGCCGGCTGCACGCAAGAAAAAACATGACTCATGCGGCGTTACCTCGATCTGAGGCGTTCCATGTAAGGCTTGGATAAAAAGTAGCCTGTCATTTTCCAGGCTCTTTAATAATAGATTTTTTTTATTCATGCAATTAAAAATCCCGTAGGAACTCTTTAACTTTCCGGGATAAAAAGTAGCCTATGTGTTAATCCAGGGTATAATCTATCTCCATTCTAAACAGCCAAATCCGCCCAGTAGTTTTTGCGTGAAAGAGTAACAAAAATACACACAAACTTTTGCCTAATATTAAGTGGGAAGTGTGATATCATAATTAAAGGTTCAAAGCCGCATCCAGCATCGCTAATTCCCGTTAACGATTTGTAAAGGGATACGGAAGGGATAGGTAAGGGCCTGGTGTACAAATTAAGGGATCCTAATGGTTATCGGCGGGATCTGAACGTTAGACGATGTTTAAGCCGGCCCTTACGACGTACCAGATGAATTTTAATGTGTGCACTTGTGGGTTACGCCATGAATTTGTACCTTTCGGTTTGGTGGGTGTTTTATGGGTGATAACGCTTGGTTGTTGTTATCTTGGGAGTTAGGAGTTAGGTTTGTTAACATTTTTTTATTGGCAGAAATTTGTTGACTTTTTTTTAAATTAGACATGGTTCTTATAAAATAACATTTCTTTGAACTTACAACTTTTCTTCAACTAGGTCATACTCAGGCGACAATGCGATGCCGTGATTATAACAATCTTTTCTTTAATTTCTCGAATAATAGGTATATTTGTGAACTTTATAATGTTACTAGCTGATTCCCGCGACTTACGTTTTTCAAAGATAAAAAGTAGCTTATGTGTTAATCCAGGGTATAATCTATCTCCATTCCTAATTTCAGGCAAATCTGTCCAACAGTTTTTGCGTGATTGGGTAACAAACATCCAAACATCCACACTTTCACATTTATAATAAGTACTTAGGTATTAGTAGGATTACATCATTAGACTAGGGCCTATTTTATAAGATCAATAGTAACAATACTTAGTTGACATGGTGCTCCCTTAGAAGGCCTATGCTTCAACATCATTATATTTTTATCAATCTGTGAGCATGATTGATAAAATATAATGATGATAATGTCTATTTTTGGAGGGATCCCTATAGCCAAAACACCAAATTTTTTAATTTGACAAAGGGAAAGTTAGGTGTGTAGAGATGTTATTGTATTTTGTTTTTTTGATATTTCTAAGAAAAGTTAATAACATCCTAAGAAAAAATATTTTTCTAGAGGATAAATGTCTATAAGATTACTTTAGAGATTTTAAATCTTGTACCAATAAATTTTCTTTAAAAAAAAGCAATGTTTATTGAATATTGATTCGATTAGTATCAGCGAAAGATATTGAATGTTCGTGACAAATAGTGCATCGATAAGAAAATCGATACACGAGGCCATCGATTAAATTGAATCGATGGATTAGATCGATATCTCGACTCCTGGATGCGACTTATAACCGGACGGGTTGGATAATAAATAAAGTGAATAATTGCTACACTTAATTCTGTTTTTTATTAATAGGCATACTTGTTTATCTATGCTTGAACTGATAAGTAGATATCAGGTTATTATAATATAAGTACTTTAATGTTTAAATTATCGTGAGTGATTTCTCTTTTAACCTAGCCTTTTATAAGGTAGGTATAAATTAAAAGGTTTCCTCTATAACACCACGAGATAAATCTATCCCACACATCTACTTAGACGGGAAAGTGACAGCAGGAATTCCACATTTCCACCATGGTAGGTAGCTGAAAACTTACGTAAATCCATACTTCCATACTTAATATTATAAATGCGAAAGTGTGTCTGTCTGTCTGTCTGCTAGCTTTTCACGACCCAACAATTCAACCGATTTTGATGAAATTTGGTGTAGAGTTAGCTTACATCCCGAAGATATACATAGGCTACTTTTTATCCCGGAAAATTAAAGAGTTCCCACGGGATTCTTAAAGACCCAACCGTTTTACCAATTTATATGAAAATTGGTACAGCTTGAGTCCCGGAAATAGTCAATTTTTATCCCGGAGAATCAAAGAGTTCCCATGGAATTTTAGAAAACCTAAATCCACGCGAACGAAGGTGCGAGCGTCATCTAGTAATAAATAAAAACTAATACAATTACCTACTAGGTACAATGAACCCTATTACTCATGAAATAAATATCAAAATAATGGCTATATTTTCATACAGCGGGTCGGGGAAACTGTTTTTCTCTGATAAGACGTTAATTTGAATAATTACTGTGTAAGTCATCGGAAGATGAATTTCCAGAACACCAACAAATTTTCCTTACAAAATTTCATTAAAATAAACGTGGGTCGTTTACCCACCAACATAATCAATACTAATATTATGTTCTTATATGTTATAATATTATAATTTTACGCGAAATTGTGTCTGTCTGTCTGCTAGCTTTTTACGGCCCATCCACTAAACCGATTTTGATGAAAGGTACAGAGATAGCATACATCCCGGGGAAGGATATAGGCTGTACTTTTTATCCCTGAAAATCAATGTATTACTAAGGGATTTTCAAAAACTTAAACGCGTACGAAGTCTCGGGCATCAGCTAGTAAATAATATATTTAAAATGCAAGAGTGTGTCTGCCTGTCTGTTAGCTTTTTACGGTCTGAGGAGTCTGACTCGCAAATGGCCAGTTTTTATTTCGTTTTACGTACGGAACCCTAAAAATATAAGATGTTCCGTTTCTCCCTCTTGAGAACCCTAACAATTTTATACAAGTGTACTAAATTAAAAACTTATAACACCCCCGATAAGTGAAGGTTACAGTAACTAAAAAAGAGCTGATAACTTTCAAACGGCTGAACCGATTTTCTTGGATTATAGCTAAGAACACTCTCGATCAAGCCACCTTTCAAACAAAAAAAAAAACTAAATTAAAATCGGTTCATTAGTTTAGGAGCTACGATGCCACAGACAGATACACAGATACACACGTCAAACTTATAACACTTCTCTTTTTGGGTCGGGGGTTAAAAATAAGCTTATAATACCAAAAGTAAAGGAAATTACCAACAACAAGATGTCGATGCGATAACGGTTAAAGCCATTGTTTGAACATCGATTTACAGCTAGATTAATAATGCCCTACAATACTTAGATGATCTCTACGACTCGTGATTCGTGTTTTGCTTTGATATATTTAGTACCTATTAAAATTTAAGTAAACATAATTCATGCTTATTTCAGGAAATCTTTACCAAAACCACAAAATGATTTTACAAAGGCCGCTCGGTTACATATAGAGGTCCAGCTTGAAAAATTTATAACACCCCCGACAATTGAAGGTTACAGTAACTAGAAAAGAGCTGATAACTTTCAAACGACTGAACCGATTTTCTTGGATTATAGCTAAGAACACTCTCGAGCAAGCCACCTTTCAAACAAAAAAAAACTAAATTAAAATCGGTTCATTAGTTTAGGAACTACAATGCCACAGACAGACACAGATACTCACGTCAAACTTATAACACCCCTCTTTTTGGGTCGTTGGTTAAAAATACATAGTAACTAAAGTTGACTGCAATAAACTTTTATTTCTCTGATTGATCCCGTCAGTGTGTTCAAATATTTAATTTATTTTATTATTGAATACGTAACCCCGTTCCCAGATATAACGTAGTCCTAAATTATTGAAAAATCATTTTATCTTTTCTCGATCAGTGTATAGTGCTTATCGTTTAACTTTGCGTTTGGGTTAAGTTATAAGCGAGGGATTTGAATGAAATAAAAAGTTATTTTTAGCGAAAAACTTTTTTGTTGCAATTTAGTAATTTATTAATTGAATAATAATTGAAATAAATAGTTAATGAAATCAAACATAATTTATAGTTAATAAATCTTTATTACTTTCGTAATATCGACATGATTCAATTTTTAATATTACTTAATAGGTAATTTTATATCCTATCTCTTCAATCTTTAATATTATGGCTCAATAATTAAAATTAAAACCTCAGTAATTAAAAGTACTAGTAATCAGATTTTGCTCGTAACTTTGTTCGTGTGATCTACAAGAACTGTGCATTTTTTCGCAATACTTTAACACACTCTATAACACTCAGCGACAACTTAGTTATCCAGACCTAAAACAATTTTTAAAATCAGAAGATTAGTTTCGGAGATTACCCTCTACATAGAAACGCACATTTTACCTGTTTATTACATTATTAGTACAGAAAATATTCATCATATTAGTAAAAAATGTCTGGCTCAGTTAACTCTTATGCCTTGTTCGTGCCATTGCCACACGCTACATTGCGGAGCGTTGTTGACAGGTGTTAAATCGAAGGAGAAATGAACGGACGGTGCGCGTACGACGTGCCGCGTACAATGTATGACGCAATTAGTTGAGTCATGCCTATTAAGTATTGTACGCCTTTTAACGCACCTACTCGAGCTTTCTGCGCACACTTTTTGAGATACAATTTTTGTTCATTTTGTTTACGTATTGGACTTTATGAACTTTATGGATTTAATGAACTGAACTATGTATTTTAATTCATACTAGCTGTGCCCGCGACTGGAATCAGCGCGCTTTATATAGGTAGCCACGGACGCTCAGGCGCGAGGCGTGTAGTACGTACTCTGTACGAAAAATGTTCGCCGTGATTCTTTAAATTGACATAACTTTTTTATTTATGAACCGATTAACATGAAATAAACACTAAATGTTAAGTGAAGCTTACTACAATATATTAGTGAAAACAGTATCTAAATCGAATAAGCCGTTTCTGATATTAGCGTGCACAAACACACAGACAAACAGACAAAAAAAAATAATTACAATTTCGGGTTCGGCATCGATATAATAACAACCCCTGCTACTTTTTTTATATATTTCCATTGTACAGACACCACTTTTCTACAATTTTATTATATGTATAGATTATCAGTTTGAAAATATTTAACTGGGTTCGCCGTTACGATTCGTATTTTTAGGTTTGTATTTTAATTTGAATAGCATATTGTGACTTCGTGGTTTTAAATTTTATTGGGGAGATAAAAACGGGCTTTAGACTTTTTTTGTCATAGAACTATATTCTGTGGTTTTGTGAATTAAACAATTCGAGTTTTTGTTTTTAGTGGGTGATAAGTTTCATCAGATTTATGGAGACTTATTATGACCGGTAATATAATATTGCCTATAAAAGAACCGTTTGTATACGTGCCCCTATCTGATACTTTATATAGTTATAATTATCGTTATAAATCAAATATTGTTTTTTTTTAATTTCTCGTAGGTATGTATGCATGTTAATGTTGTGCTATACATAGATAGTGATATTTTTAATATCAAAGATTCTAACATACGACAAGACACCATACATAAATGCAATTACACTTGTCGAATAATATCCATTTAAGTTTCTCACTTTAGAGGCTTTTTCTTAGAATTAATTTCCAGTGTCGATAAATAAGCGTTCGTCGCCAAAGCAATCTCCATCATTAATAAAATCCTCCTCACATTTAACGCAGTAAATGTGTTTAAGCTATCCCTTTCACCTAGGGTTTCCAGGGTTTACATACTATCGGGATTTGCTTTCACCTTAATAAAATACTTAGTAGAAATATACCTTATCAATTATCGTGTCCTCTACAACATGGGTGCCTAGCAGAAATAGTTTTTTAAGTGATAAGTGCCTGGTTGTTTTTTTTTGTGATAAGGCTTACCAATTCTAATACCTTTTGTATATTTTTTGCGTTGTTAGTGTTAAAAAAATATTTAATTCATAAAATAATAATAACATTTTTGTAAGTCAAGAATGTACGTAAAGATAGTGTCAAATTGGGTTAACTCCAATCACTATGTAAATCTCCAATTTTTTAATGTATGTTGTGGTTGTTATCTGCATCTCATGTTTCTAGATAAATAAGTAGACTTTGACGGCAATAATGAGATGAACTGAATATATGCACTGCCAAATAACCCTGACAAAATAGTTATCCGTTTAAAGAATTTGCCCAGTCGTGGTACGCTATGAAATCTATTGCTTGCTTTGAACAATTTAGATACTCTATTTAAAAATCGAAACTAAAACGATTAATAGAAAAAATATTTACAAACCTGGGCACCCTACTTTCACCAATCGCTATACAGTGTATATCAAATGGGCCTATCTCCATTCACATTGATTGTAAATCAATGTCCTCCGTATAAGTAGGCACTGGTCTATCTGCGATGTGGCACATAGCTTAAAAACGGGTACATCAGTTTGCCTGTCTGTTCCACTATCTGAAAGCGACTTATAGGCGTGTTGCTTGTAATGTATTTTTAACATACTCTCCTGGCAAGATTTATATAAATTATTAATTTTCTTGTATGGACCGCACTCTTCAGTCTTAAAATTTTGTACGCGAGTTTTTAAATGGGATACTTACTTTATTTGTTATAAAATAGGTATACACAGCTTTATCTATGTATGATTGTAATTTTTTGTATAATTATTTAATGACTTTGTCATTTATAAGTTTCTTAACACTTTACAAACCTACCTATTCATAAATTAACTTATTCAATAGTTTATTACAATTTACACATGTCCTTTTAACTATCCCAGATCAATATAGTTGAACTGGATCTAGTTTAATCTAAAAATGTACGTTGGTAGATTTATTGTAAGTATTGTGTTGTTTATGTTCATCAGACTCATTATTAAACGTTAAAAAAAAATACATATCAAGAAGTAAATATCAAATACCTACATTGTCAATATTAATAACATTAAAGATCTAAAACAAAAGGCGTGCCCGATATGAGTTTCCATCATAAATCTACATTAAAGAATTAGATGCCGCACGCCCAACTCCATCTCAACATTTCCAATACGACCAATTAAAAAAGTCATCAACACAGACATATCTGAGTACACCTGACACGACGACTTTACATAGCAGGTTAATGTAGGTTCACACGTGAACCTAAGGTGAGAGCGATACACCGGCGGCAAGGCCGGGGGATAAGATCTAATTGAAATGAGTCTTACCGCATTCGTAATAAGGTCAAGATTCTCATGAGCGTCGTTGTGGAGTACAATTAAGAAAGTATCCGATAAAGCTCATAGTAGGTTTTTCGAGAGAGGATCGTATAAGGAAGGATTAAAGGCGGTTTTGTTTTGTTTGGCGGCGCTGGACCGGTTGGTTCGGTCGCGAACTTTTACCTATAAATTTGTGTCGGCTTGCTAGCATGAAACAGCGGGCGTTCTATGTCTAGGAGCTCAGATAATAAGCACTAACAATAAGCTGCTAGCGTATCAATCATTTTTAGAGTGTTAAAATTGATAATCATAAACTAGCCTCTCTCATGCCATAAACTAAGCTGTAGTCATAAAACATGTAGATAAGTAACTGTTACATTTGTCGTAGATTGGTACAACTAAGCACATATTTAATTAATTTACTAAAAAACCGTTGATTTTAGATAGAAGTTGAAACTACTTTGCAGTTGTAATAACTTAGCTTGCAGTAGGTATCTCAATTAGTTCCAGATACAACTATAATTTATAAAACAACAGTAAAGCAATAAAAATGAAGGATTGAACAGTTTCATCTGATTGAAAATGTGTTCTTTTGATTGAAAAAGCACTTTGTCGTACTCACTATATCTAAGTATAATAAAAGATTTTATTTTATGCTAGTATTAATAATATTTTGATAGCAGTTTGAATGAAGATTATTATCCATTATTATCTTGGAACATTAACTAAGTTTTTTAAATAGAAAAGAACATATTCTTGTGGAGCTGTAGTATTGAAAAACTAATATTTCAATTTTGCAAGCTTGCCCTAAAATGAAAACATTTAATCATCATTATCAACACATTACCGGCCCACTACTGAGCACGGGTCATTCTGAGATCTCAATATGAGAAGGGTTTGGCCATAGTCCACCACGCTTGCCATGTGTGGATTGGCAGACATCTAAATCTTGGCCCATTAAATGGCCAACTTAATCTTGGTACAAGTTCAGTCGAAATTAAAAAAATTATAAATGTTCAAATCACAATAAGCTATAGCTATAAACGCTACAGCAATTTGCAAAAATATTCTGAATATAAAAACGCTACCGCTTATAACTTAACCCCAAAATATTTGAAGGGACTATGGAGTATGGACTATGCTTAAATGCATTTCTCAACAAGTCAATTAAAGCTGGCATCATTATTACAAGATTTTATTCCACGCCGATGTTAATTTCACACTAGTCAACTAATTAACGTTTAACCGTTAATTTACAATTACATATTTAAACCACAGGAAATAATGCTATGCTACGATATTATGGGTATTTTGAAATCGTATGTAATCCAGGGCCAGCCTAAGTCGTAAACTGTACAAAACTTACTATCAGTAGCTACCTACTATGCATTTCAAATAAGATAAACATCAAGATTCAAGCTTTATTTATTCGATCTAAGTTCTTAAACTATGTTATAGCACAAAAGTTATTTTAAATAATATTTTGTTATTTATTATATGTTATTTGATGTGCCTTATAAACAGTAAGAAGGTATACAATGTTATAAAATTGGTAAGAACGTACGAATAGGCATGACAACCCCTGTACTAGTAAACGCTGTATTACAGTGGGTTGACTGACATCAGCAACGTACTTCATAACTTGTATACCAATATCAATTATATAGAAGTAGGTATAGACTATAGGTATTGATGAAAATTGAATTACGAAAAAATAAGTAGAACAAACGTTGGGGTCTCAGGGGCAGCATGGTACTAATACAAGATGCAAGTTAGCCCTTGACTGCAGTCTCTCCTGGTGGTAAGTGATGATACAGTCTAAGATGGAAGCGGGCTAACCTGGAAGGGGTATGGCAGTTTTTATTAGTTAAGTAGTGAGTCGGCGATGAAATGGTGATGATGATCATTTCCCGAAACCGACGTTTGGACTTTTTCTTTACACGTGGGCCAAAATACCGTTGCGCTATCGAGGCGTAGCATTTGTTACTTATAAGGAATTCAATAAGCCAAGATTCAAACGCGGTACGTTTTGATATATTAAGCGAATCTAGCAAATATACGGGACGCGGTACTTTCACAATGTGCCTATTATATGCTGAGAGAAATTCCATTGCTTTCCGTCGCTGCAATAACAATCTAGGGCCTTATTATGTTAGAGATTATGATATTGTGAGAATTCAATTTTGTGTGAATAACTTTAAAAAGTTGATTCATATAGTACGTTTGCAATATTAATTACTCAAAAATTCGAAACTGTGTTTGTTCTTCAAGCACGCCATAACGGAGCACGGATTGATGTGATTTTTTGCTACTTAAAGATCTGAAATGTGATGGACTATGTACTTTTTATCTCGAAAATCAACGAGATTCAACGATATTTCTAAAAACTTATTCAAACAAACGTCGACTATGTTATACGGTCTTGCGCCGCCTGAATCCAGCGGCTCTCTGTGACTAGTTTGATATCGTTTGACCACTTAGTGGGGTGTCTTGCAACACTGAATTTTCACAGGTGTCATTCTGCCACTAGTAAGTAATTGATATTAAGTCAATCTCATGAATATATTTTATAAATTAACCTACCCTACTTTTTAAATACTATTGAAAATATTATATACGCGCACAAACACACCATTTTTCTCAATCATTTGAGGCAATTTATTAATTCGAGTTCTTTTATACTCTCCGAATAAGCCCTCCCGCACTTGCAATAAATATCGCGCACGTTTTGCTTAAGTAAAACATTGTGACACCGGGATACAGTCATAAGCGGAGCGGGAAATAACAGTACCCAAAAGAAATAATAAGAAACGTACCAAATAAAATAGTTACTTGCCATTTTGGCCACATAAAGGAAACCCTTTGATTTCAGAATCTCCAATTCACTTGAGCTATTTAAAACATCTTAGAAAAATAGAAGTTGTGTGCAATAGCCACTTCATCTATAAAAATATTATAAAAAAAAATTATAATATAATTTGGAAATTAGCTAACCCCAGCTGACTTGAGTGGAAATTCTAAAAATCCTTTCCTAGTTGGGAGTCTACGTTATAGAGAAAACCTACATGCAAAATCGTTTTTAGTCCCAGTGTTTTCCCCGACGACGTCATCCGCGTGGATTTAGGTTTATAATAAAAATCTCGTGAGAACTCTTTGATTTTATGGGATAAAAGTAGCCTATGTTTTTATTTATACCCATGCATAAAATAATATCAATTCGTTGCTACTATGCAGCGTGATTGAAGGAAAAACAAAAAATCCACCAATTTTTTTTTTAATCAACTGTTGTTAAACAGCGAAGAATAAAATTTGTAGCTTCTCTCTAAAAAAATCTAGCCAAAAACTCATAGGTACTAATTTTTTATTGAATAAAATATTGCCCGCTATTCGCATTACTATGTTCGTAGTTTTTTATTGCAGGGCGTCACATTTTTATCGAAGTGTGGCCACATGAGTAGAGTGGTGTGGCTACGGGCTAAGACCGCAGGGTGTAGGGTGCATAAAAAATAAGCTCTTAGCAAGAGTGTTTTCACACCACATCCATAAGAAATATAACATAAATCACCGTCCACAGTGGCATCGATGTGGAGGATTAAAATATACTGAGAATAAAACACGATTTGTTTTTTTTTTTGTCACTTCATACATATTATTGAAAGTTTCCTGCAAACTACCTACTCATAAAACCATAGCTGAAGAAGAATCATCATAGCAAGAAGTAATTGTTTTTACTCTCATTTATTTATTTTGCACATTTCACCCTATTTTTAAAAATGTTCAAAAATAACAGAAATAACAAAAAATTAAATAACAGAACAACATACAATAAAATAACAAAAACAATTACAGAAAAAGTGACAGAAACACAGAAAGAGCAAAAAATAAAATAACAGCAACAACAAAATCAATAAATAACAGAAACAAAAGAGAAATAATAATAATTATTAGCTATAATAATAATTAATCTGTGGCTATGGATACAACGTTCATTCAAATACTAAAAGCGCTGACTACTTATACATATTATTTTATTTTTTATGCAAAATTTCATATTTTAAACGTGACTAATTTCCCACTTTCCCCTCAAACTAAGAGTAGGTACCTAAGTATAAGTTCGACAAATACCTAGGTAGTAAACAACGGGTGTGGTGGAACCAACAATCTTTTGAATTACAATTACATAGCTCCCTAACCACTGAACTATTAAGGTTTATAAAAACAAACAACTTTTGAGAATTAAGTATTTTAATTTTCGCTTCAAAATGGATGATATTAAAATTAATTTAAATTTTAAAAGAAATTTCTAATCCCTCGTTAATCTTAACTGTCAGTTATTATATCACAAACAAGTCATTAAATATATTATAATTTTTTTTACATACAAATAAAATTCAGAATAATTAACACCAATCCAATTCCTCTGCCCCAAACTCAACATAATTTTAATCTACATAGTTTTACCACACATTTCTTATTTTGCTGAGACATTCACATTGACTCTACCATTCACATTCATTCCATACATTCTCTCATTCACATTGAATATAATAATACAATAATACATCCTACTAAAAGTAATCCATATCCATACTAATAGAAAGTGTGTCGGTCTGCTTGTTAACTTTTCACGGCCCCTTCGATTAACCGATTTTGTCAAAATTTGGCTTACATCCCAGAGCTTCAAAGAAACCTAAATTCACACGAAGTGGTAAGCATTATAAGCTTTAGGTATATTATTTTAGACAATTTATAAGTTGATATAATGACTTAATTTTTTGGTTTTTCAAGTCGACATAAGTAAGGCAAGAAAGGCTGAACCAGTTAGATCTTTTTGAAGATTCAAAAACACTTATGAAACTTTATTTCAATTATTTGAACAATTGAAAAGAGCAACCTCCGAGTTTCTTCCAGTAGGAACGGCATTCCGAACCTGTGGTAAATTATTTTGGCGATTCAAAAGCACTTGTAAAAGTTTATTTGAATAAAAATATATTCTATTCTATTTGATTAAAAAATCAATTTTTAAGTAAGTTACCTAATTTTTTTGGGAAATCTTTTACTTTTATGTAGAGTAAACTAATTCAGATAAGAACTACTTACACGTACACATCATCCAGCACAAGTTTGAATTAAACAATAATAATAATAAGTACAAAAAACTTCTCGGAAAATAAGGAATGAATCTTATTTAGTCATTATTTTTAACTAAAAGTGACTTATTATCTGTTGATTAGTTACCACATTTTTAAATTTTAAAGCACGTTTTAATACAGCAGCCATAATCTCAACTTTTTTGATTCCTACGTCCCGATTGGATTTTCCCAAAACTTGGTTACCATCATTGTTAGTAGCGTCATAAGAAAATTTAACACTTTTAAAACTGTCAACTATTATCATATTCGTCCAATTTAAAATGATTTGTTAATTAATACGTTCATCGATAAAGATATCGATACTAAATTATTATCGATTTGACAAATTTTAATCGTAAATTAGGGAGTGTCAATGCTGTTGCTACTAATTTTTCTCGTAGAGACATAAATAAAAAATCTTATAAGTGACATAAGGAGATAGTAAAAAAAATCATAAAACATGTATTTATTAGGTTCTTGTGTGAAAATGTTTGAAATATTTTAACAGTTAAATGTCTATAAAAAGTTTATATTCTGTTACGTGAAAATTTATACTGGCTGTTTTTTTTAAAATTTTAATTTTAAACCTAATCTTAAAAACTGAACGACGTTAAAATTCAAAATTCAAAATATTTTTATTCAATTAAACTTTAACAAGTGCTTTTGAATCGTCAAAATAATCTACCACTGCTTTGGAATGCCGTTCCTACCGAGAAGAACCAGCAAGAAACTCGGCGGTTGCTCTTTTCAATAAGTATTCAATATACGATAATATGCCATACTGTATACAAGCAATTGCAGCGCCGTGTATTGCTGGAGCGAGTCAAATCCAAGCTTTTTTGTCATTTACATAATCTTCGATTGTATAATAAGCTTTTTTCATGAGTTTTTGTCTTGCGTAATAAGGGGTTTAAAATGACTTTCGAATACGTACCTATAATATGATTTGAATCCCTACATAATATTATTTAGATTAGATTGAGATGTTCTAGAAAAAGCTATTAAATATACCTTTACTATAACAAACGTATAACAGTAAATTATTATATAGATATAAACGATATATTAAGTAGCTATAGCGCACAAAACGGGTCAAATTTCATTGCTTGTTTATTCAAATGTGACTTATGAAACTGTCTGATTGCTATCTTAGGAGTTGATGTGTTTATTAATACACACAAATAGAAGTAATCTAGCAAGAGAATTACAGATATAATATTTATACGTAAAACGGCTATAACTATATACAATTTATTATTATTTTAATAAAATTTAAATTAGATTTTTAGTTTTTGGCTGTTACAATATTTTATTTCCTGAGTGTGAAATATGAATATTCATCTATTTAATTAAGTAATTTTGTTTATGTAAATTTTTACTTTATTTTACGTTTATTATAAAATATAGTCAACCAGTCACGTCCGTTTATTTAAAAGAGCTGATTTCTAAAAGTGAACGAATATTTTCTTTCAAGTTTTCAGCAATACTCCATCTACTTATAGGAATAGTATACTACAGTCCAGGCCTGAAATAAAGCAATTCCTGGCCGAGTAATATTGGTTGGCCGATGCGAAGCCGAGGACTTCTGAAGTGTCAATCCAGCAATTTCTATTACAGTCCTCTTGGAAATTGCTGGCGTGCGGTTAGCAAAAACCCGATTACAGTCCTCTGTAATGAAATCCTTTCTTCTGTAAAGTAGTTATTTCCGAGCAAGTGGAATAAACCGTTTTTTCTCAACGGTTCTGTACGTAGATTTTTCTCCATTTTCACTTGTACCATCCTTTGTAGCCAACGTTGGCCCACTTGGCCAATATGCCAACACTAGTGCTATTGACACGGAACGGTCTGATTTATTGGCGCCAGCCCCCGGAATGAATAATCCACCGCCGCCAGAGGGCCAGCAATTTATCTCTATCCTTTAGGGAAAATGGGAAGATTTAGGAGCTTTTTTACAAGACCAAAGAACGTATACGTTTCAATAAAACTCACAGTCTATCATTATGGAAAAATAAACATGATAGATAGGTACGATTTTTTGTATCTAGGCACCAGTTTTGCCGTGCCGCAAGACGTTGGGCGAGTTTCCACCCCCATGTCGTCAACATTCCTTCTACCGTTCTACTATAGAACTACACGTATGAAACGCTTTTCATCGGCATTCCACGCATGGCTAGGATTTGGAATACTTTTCCGTGATAAGTGTTTCCTGCCAATTTGTATTATAATCCGGGTATCTTTAAAACAAGAGTGTACCTAAATTCTAAGTGAAGGGTGAGGGGGAGGGGAATCCCAAGAAAACATGATTGGACCAACTTTCTCGATAGAAAAATCAGAAGTTTGGTCTATTGTTTTTTTTTTTTTTTCAAAGAATATTAGCCTTGTTTCCCCTCCAATTAAGCGTAAAGCTTGTGCCAGGAGTGGGTACGACAATAGTGCAACGGGTGGGTGCATTAGAACTGATTGATTTAGAACATAAGTTATACAACTTTCGGACCGTGGAAGAGCTACAAATTATGAGGAATATTTCTACTTAGAATTCAGAAATAAAATCCAAAACAGAGGAAAACTATTTCCTCTGTAAAAGCGTTTTCCGTCGAGAGATTTATTACGTCGATCGGCCCTTCGTATAAAACGCGTTAAATGAGGTGTTGCCAGCTATTTTTTCGAATTGCCTACTCTTACGTTAAAATGAAGTGGACAGTGTGGCTAATTCTGGTGTATATAATGTCTAAATGAAACCGCCTGTCAGGGTCAGACCTTCCAAAGTTTAAGGGTGTCTGGCAATTTCAGTATGTAATGAAACAGTTGTAGATAATTTAGGCTTTTAGCGCAACAAAAGTAAAGAAGCGACCTAGCACAGTGAATATTTATAGTAGGCAAGACATTTTCTATGTTTTTTTTTTACTAAACACCGATGAAAAATGTTCACGAGCCGCCAAGAGCAAGGGGTTGCCACTTGCCACGATACTAAGTGTCTGGCAATGCATGATAATATTATGATTTCTAATACTATCCCGAAAAAAATATTAAAAAATTACACTGTTACCTGTTATCTGACAATAGCTATCTTAAATGGAATAAGAACCCGTGAGGGCCAGACATTTGTTATTTTATAAAACCTGAAAGTTTCTATGCGCATTGTCTCCCAACACAGGTAGGAACGATCAGCTCACAGAATTGGTAATAATATAATTCCTTGTGGATCAGCCACATCTAGACTCGTCAGACCCAATCAGACAACAAAAAAGTCACCAAAAAAGTTCTGTCAAAAACCCAATATCTCAGTGTTGTTTCCTAACTACTCCGTATTTTTACTACATTTCTACAACCGATCCCGTTGCAAGCTTGTTTATACGCCATACATTCGCGGTCACTCAATAATAATAAAAAGGTCTACCACATTCCCGTCACGTTCACCCCGATGTCACCCAGGCCATTGCAGAAATTGATACACATTAGGCATTTACCAACATCCATTCACACTCTAACACGCTTATGCCAACAGAATAAAGTCTAAAGTCCCCTGAATCAAATACATGGAGAACTTGGTACATATACATCGAACGACCAGTAAACATTGAACTCCATTCAAAGCTTGGTAAGGAACAACTCTGTAGTACGAAAGTGTTATCGAAGGTCTTCCTAAAATGGTTGTCCGTAAGCTTTTTGCTTCTTGACCACGACTTTTTTACTCCTGAAAGTGTATGACCGCCTGGTACCAATTGCTCGAAATATTATTAAGTATGAGTAGGGGGCGGGCAATAAAATAAAAAGATGGCTTCTTTAAGGGTCCTTAATAGTTTTTGACATATTTTGGGCGAATAGCGACCTCGCAAACAAGAGGTCTCAGATTTCAGTTGGGTCAATTCAGGTAACAGGTACCATGTACGCTCCGACAAGCAATTCAACGTTCTGGTACGATACCGGTTCACACAAATTAAGTAAGTCTACAGCGAAGTAGTCAATGACTAAGGTCCCTGAATTTCTTGCCGGCTCTTCTCAATACAATTTACTTTCCGAATCGGTAGTAGAGTCACAAACGCAGCATGAGACACTAGGTAGTTGTACTTCATGAAACAAATACTCGTAGGTGAATTTTGATTTTATCACTGGCAGTTTAACTCATATGCTTACGACTCGGTTACAGTTAAACTTTGACCGCCAATAAAAGCAGATTGGATTGCACAAATTGTCAACTTTGGATCATTATTTTACGTTTACTCTTAATCATAGTAGTACTAGATAGTAGAGGACTCTTGTGCAACCAACTTTTTATTGGCTGTCAAAGAAAGTAACCGTAACCGCCTGTTATGCAAATGGATTAAAATAGTATTTAGTAGTATAGTTATCACACTTCACACTTAATATTATAAAGGTGAAAGTTTGTTTGTATGTGTGTGTGTGTGTGTGTATGTTTGTTACTCCTTCACGCAAAAACTACCGGACGGATTTGGCTGAAATTTGGAATGGAGATAGATAATATCCAGAATTAGCACATAGGCTACTTTTTATCCCGGAAAATCAAAGAGTTCCCACGGGATTTCAAAAACCTAAATCCACGCGGACGAAGTCGCGGGCATCATCTAGTTAGTAATATTTTCGAAGTGTGATTAAGTTCTTCAATTTTTATTTTGAAGTCGTCTAATTTTTCTTATTGACGTTGTATTAAAAGTAAAAGCTAGATCATGTTTGAAGATAACACGTACATGACGTAGGCGTTTCAGTGGGCGGGCCTGCGTGGTATAAATTGTTCAAACAACTTACCCATACAAATTGTATGCAACGTTTAACATGTTGTGCTTAGTTATTTCTTAAATTTTAATCAGAGAAACCAGGGTTTCCGAATTTGATAATAGAAAAAAATTACCTCAACCCTATAAATCAGGGATGAATAAAATTGAATCAGTCAAATTTGGCAGATGGGTATGTAATAGTATAGAAAGCTTAATACATATTTTCCTATAAGTGAACGTGTTGATTTTGGACGTTATGGTTCTAAATGAAAATATTACAGTTTATTTTATATGAGATCAGAAATTGTTGATGAGCGTTGTTTACTTCTTTTTTTTTCTTTGCTTATTGATTGCACGGATTTTATATTAAACATCTACTTATGCGTTTTTATGTTTTTTCTTATTAATTTGAATGACTTACTTAAAACAATTACTTATACACTTACCTATACAATTGTAACATATTAATGTTACAAATGCAAACCTCACTTATTCACCGCATGATAAAAATGTTTATAAGTACAGTTTTCATTTTTTTTTGTGTTTAGTGTGCTTAGTTTTAATTTACGCTTTTTCGTGATCATGCTTAATGATTCATCACATGCTTTTACATAATATGTATGTATGTATATTATTGTTTGATAGATATACATATATGTTTCACTTTAAATGTCAGCGACTTAGTGCGTGTAGACTTAAGTTTTTTAAATCCCGTAATACCTAACTCGTTGATTTTTCTATGATGCAAGCTATCTTTGTACCTTTCGACAAAATCGGCTAAATTAGCCGTGAAAAGGTAAAGATAGAAAGACACTTTCGCATATAATATAACATACCTAGCATGGATTTCTAATCTTATGTATGCATGCTTGCTTTCACATAAAACGGTGTCGGTGATGGTTACTCTTGGTACTGGGTACAATCTTCTTTAACAAATCACTAACCAATTCTTCTGTTTCTGAGTATTTCCACCCAAAGTAACCAGCTCACTCTAACCCTGCACTGCCATACTCGCTCACTGTCCACGGGTCACATTGGATGGGTATCATCGACAATTTAACACGTAAGTAGATTTTCACTTTATTTTCCTTTAAAACTTATTATAGGTATCCATTTTATTTTTATGTTGTTTTTTTTATTTTTGTTTTATTTATTTGCAATAATTAATCGTGAAAATTTCGATTTGTAGTATTAGTACTTACCTATTAATATGTTTATTGAGATTACATAATATTATAACCCTCACTATAATAACCTCAACCTCACTATAAATACATAATTACATAATAATATTATTATGTAACCTTGTATGTAACCTAAAACTTAAAGCTAGCCTTATCTAATTACTATACAAATCATGCCCGCGTGGAATGGTGCCAAGAATACTGGCTGCATTTCCGCCCTGGACAGCCAGGCTGATCCGTTGCGCAAAAAATGAGCCAGCCCTTCTGTCAGCCTATGAGTAACCTTAATATAAATAGGTGTTCTCTTGCTTTTTGTTTACATAGACTAGAGATATGAAGGTCTGATGAAACATATCCTAAATAAATAATTAACCAAGCTACTAACCATGAACCTAACCCGGCTCACCACAAGCGGGTCGCTCCGACCCCGCGGTACGCAAAAGGGGCTAATAAGTGAAACAGAGATTTATGAGTGCACAGATATGCAAATAGAAATTTGCGGTCCCTAGGCGATAAAAAGACGTCGTACCGCGGGGGAGTGTTTGTCCAACTGTCGGGGGATGACGGCTTATAATTATTTCGTGTCGTATAACTTTGTGATGAACTTGTATATTATTTCATACGTTGATTTATATTGAACGAAATGTTGCCCGTTCAGTAATCCGCGTAGATCTAGGTTTATTTTAATTTTTAATCCCGTGAGAAATACCTATCTGATTTTCTGAGATAAGAAGAACTTTGTGTTGAACTTGTATATTACGAGTATTTCATACGTAGTTCTGTCGAACGAAATGTTGCCAGTTCTCTCGTCTGCGTAGATTTAGGTTTATTTTAAAACCCTGTGAAAAATCTTTAATTTTCCAAGATAAAAAGAAGCCTATGTCACTTTTCAGATCCTTAACTAATAACTAGGTATATATCCGTTGGTGCATCCATACAAATAATCATGTCAATCCGTTGCTCATATGATTCATACTCATAAACAATCACGCAATTCGTATTCATAATAATATTTATTATTGCAAGGTAAAATGGTACTTAGTAGGATTTTCGGCGTATATGGTGTAACTCTGGTGTAACATCTGAAACAAAAGAAAAGTTTGATATTAGAGAATATGAACCCGCTCTGAAAAGCTAATGATTAAAATTATTTCATATCGTGTCATCAAAACGGTTGAAGTAAAAACACAAACAAGTTAAGAAAAATACAAACACTTTCTTTACCTTCGCATTTACTTTACAATCCATATTAATATTATAAAATAAGATTCCAACGAACTGAGAACCTCCTCCTTTTTTGAAGTCGGTTAATAAGTAAATGTCTCTCTCTCTGTTTGTTACGTTTTCGCGGCACATCCGTTTAACCGATTTTGACGATTTGGTATGGAGTTAGCTTTCATCCCAGAGATATATAGGATAGGCTATTTTTGTTTCGGAAAACTTCCTACCATTGAACTAGAATTTTTTTATAAACATAAATCAACTCGGAGTTGCGGACGTCATCTAATTGATACAGAGATAGCTTGTATCCTGAAAACGGACAAATAATATTTTTATCACAGAAAATCAAAGATTTTTCTCAAAATGTTTGGAAAACTATATCCTCGCGAACAAAGTCACAGGTATCCTTTAGTCGGATATCAATAATATTACATCCGTATTTCTATTAAAGATATACCGTAGACCATAAATATATTACGATATGTAAAACTCGTTAAAGTCAGATTCGCTTATCTCGTCTGCTTCATAACTCGTAAGACGAATAAGGGAAATGTTAATTACTAACGGTACTGGGGAGGTGACGTCATGCTGTAAACTGATTATGTCGCTAATTAATTGTTTCCCTCCAAATCATATTGAGTCTTCTGTAATTCGGTATAATTTATTATTTTAACGACATTCTGGCAGGATAGATATTTAACATGTGATGTTGATTTTCCAAGAACATACTGATTAAATGTGCTTATTTGATTGTACACAAAACTAATCAAAATGACAAAGTATAGCTTTTCCGCAGAAAAATCGTAACAAGGGAAAGCAGCATGAAAGCAGGAAATTTTAGATCTTACAATTGAATTAGAAAGTTTACTTCTAATTACACTGTTAAGTAAGGCTAGAATAATTAATAACAATTTAATAGAATATATTATTAGGTAGATTTATTATATTCATTAAATCCTAGTTCAAACAGTAATTTTGTTGGGCAAATTAGACCAAAAATAAAATCACTCAAAATTAAAACGCCTATATGTAAATCAAAAAGAAATACAAGCAGACCGTTGATATCCCTACATGTCATACTTGAGCCAACTGTTTGCTCATTAGCAAACGAAGGGTCTCATAAGCATCACATCGTATAGGTATCGAAAGTTGACATGAAAGTGTACATTTTGATTAAAAGTCAAACAAAATAAGGTTGATGTAAGGTTTATTAAAATTATCGATAAAAATCGATAAAATGTTCGATGAGGTAAAATTTTAACTTTTTCTTACAAAAAAATAATAATTAGGAATGTGATTTTTTTTAAACTGTTCTTTTTTTTACAAAAAAGATGAAACAGTGGGGTGTTTTTTAATATAATGCTATAGTTCTATCTGTGAAAACTTGTTATTAGCTTTAATTTTCTTATTTTTTTATTTTTAATTTTTTATTTGTACCAGAAAGTTGTAACAATATAAATAAAAGGAAAGAAAAAGTGGACAGGGAAGCACTTATCTCTATAAGAGATCTCTACCAGTGACCCTTGGCAGTGTTTTTTCTGTTCTTATCTATTTACTTTTTCTTGTAAGCTGTAAGTGTTCCTTGTAAACTAAAATAAAATAAATAAATTATACTCAGTAGTCAGATTTACATTATAATTTAATCATAAAACATTATTATTTTATACAATTAATTACCAAGCCAATAAAATAAACTGATTCATAACTTAAATAAACTTGTTTTAATAAATAACATAATTTGAATAGAATGTCATTTGTAGAAATGAATGTGAAATATAGAATTCTTCAATCCGGTAGCATTAAAATTAAAAATCCAGTTACGATGTTATACGCTGGACAAATTAATAGTTATGTTCCTACTTAAAAATCGTTGTATATGTCACACATAAAACTCTTTAAAATATTGTGGCAGACAAACAGGGAAAGGCTTGAATTAGTAAATCAATTATTCGAAGAAAGAAAACTGAAGAAAATTCCTTCAACCCCCTCCCTCAACTTAGGTATCACTCTTGCTTGATACTCTTCCATTTTTCTATTACTCGATAACTTTACTCTTGCAGTATAAATTCTTGCAGTAATCCGACGATGTGCAAAAGTCATTAACTTCTTAACTGCCCATACACTGCACAAGATTTTACTTGTAAAACATATCGACAACCATAAAAAAGTACCTATAAGAGAGATAGATTTATACCTAACAGTAAAGTCGGGAGCAGTGAATGTGAATTTATGCATTTCCACAGACCTTGCGCACATATGACGAACTGTTAAAGCAGTCGAACCCTCGTGTTGATACTGACCAACGACCTAACGAGCTGTGACCACATGAATATTCAGCTGCCGCTTCACCGATACAAGGAATTAATTAATTTCGTTGTCATTCGTCGCCCCGCAGATTTGTCGTTTTGGTGAATTCGACACGCGTAAAATTATTTCTCCCTTTTTGTAATAGGTTACTTTATTGTTGCTAAAATTTTTATGTCCTGCATTTCATTATTTTAGATAATGTCTCTACATGTAAAAGGATTTACTAGTTTCTTCTTCTGGATGGCGTCAATATGATTCCATAAATGAATTCAGAATCCTTATAGACCAAACTTGATCGAGTAATTTAGCTGAGGTAGATATCAAAATCAGATTGAGAAAAATACATCAATAATCTTGATGGATTTATTTCTTAAATCCATTCTTGGGCTCTAAGAACCAACCCTGCCAAGGGAAATCTTTTGTTCACTAAACGTCGTATTTTGCATTTTTCGTCCTGTACAGATTGAATTAGTTATTCAATGTACCAATTTTAATTTTGCGTCATCGTAATAATTATGGTCAACTAAAAATAACATTACATATTTCCAAGTCTACTAAACACACGTAAGATTACAATAGACTTTTTTAATACAAAACCAGCTGTCATTGCAAACAAAACACTTCATTGAACACTTTGTATTTCGGAAAAGAATAAAAACTATTATTTGACTTAAATCATCAATGATTGTTATTGGTTTCACAATAGAATATTTTATGATGTGACGATTACAAGAGGTGTTACCGCGAAATTACATGATAAAGAACTCAAAGTAAATTACACGGTATAAGTCGTATGATCAAAAAAGAAATATAATTTTAGAAATGTGGTGCTTGGGACCGCGCGTGGCTAGTTTAGGGTTACTGATTAATAGTTCCGCGGTTTTTGTTGTGAGTATATATTACTTTAGCCCTCAGTATTATTTAATAGTAGGTGGATGCAATGTGCAATTTTATTTCATAATAATTATAATAATACAGATATTCGTATTGTGGCATAAAGGTTACAAAGAGAATATTTCAGGACAATATTTCTTCCGCTTATATTATTTTAAATTGTAAAATAAATAAATAAGAAAAGCTTATGTAGCCAACAAACTGACAACCTCCTCCCTTTTGAAGTCGACTAACTAAAATAAATCAAGCTGTTATGTTACTTTCCGTTTTACAACACGCATATATTTACACCAATAGAGTTGCATCCTTATTGCATCGCGCATGCATTCTGATGGACGGATAAAATTGGGTTATATTTCTATGAATAAGGCCTCATTTACACGAGAGCTTTTTAACGTCTGTTAAAAATGTATCCCCGCGTTAACGTGTGAACATATACTTGGGAATACATTTTTTTCTATTTGGACGCTTTTTTAATGGACCTTAAAAGGCTCTCGTGTAAATGAGGCCTAAGGTCTTCACTATTCGTTAAATTTTTTTGCAGCTGGTGTAACGTTTCTCCTTTATTCCAGGCTCCTGGGCAACATTAATGATTACACGAGGTACGAGGTACCGAGGTACTCACGACTATCCCATTTTTATCAAAAACCAGATTCTAGGGCCTATGGTAGAAATAGAAGAAGGAATAAATAAGTAAATGATATGTACGAATTCATCCACATGCGTATAGGTTTAGTAAAAGACCTCTTTGATTTTTGGGGTAAAAAGTATCCTATGCCAATTTCCAGGTCTGTAACTATAACCATACAAAAAACAGGTCGATTCGTTGCTTTATTGCGGCGTGTAGACCACAAACCAATAAACAAACCCACTTTCACATTTATAATATAAGTAAGATTACCCTCGAATATCCTCGAAATTCAGTTTTCTTTGACATTTACAAAATTACAAAGCAAAATCAAAATTAATAAAATGCCAGCCGTAACTAACTTACCACACAAAGCGTGGCAATAGAGGCGCGGCGGCGCGAAAATTGAAAAGAGAAGAGAAAAATGGCGTCACCCCTCCGACACATCAGCACTTTCGCGATGAGCTTAACCGCTGAAACCTAATTTGACGGCCCGATTAACACGCTAAATTGACGATTGATTTTTAGCTTTTTACCATTTTTGCGGGTTCTGCGCGCAAAAATGGTAAAAAGCTAGCTAAATAGAAAGGAGGAACTTCGCAACTTAAGTAGCATAAATTGACATGATTTTTTGTGACAGATTTTATTGATAACATTTTTAATAATTTGGTACTTTTTGAGAACATATACGATATTTTATTTATCAGTTAGAATAGCATTGTTACCTATTAAAATTTAGTAGGAGATAGAGTAGAAACGACAATAATCACAATTTGACCAATTGTTATTGTTATGGGTATATCCGACCTTATAATTAGGTTTTATGCCGTCCTTAATCGGTTGACTATTGAAGTGTTTACATTTGAATAGGTTTCTTACTGCGCAATTTAACGAATTGCGCTATAAAAGTTTTTTTTAACATACATTACAGGCAGCGTTTTCCACACAAGTGCGTGCGGTGGCGGGATGTATTTTTGGTAAACAACAAGGGTTTCTGGAAAAATAATAAATTAATTAATAGACATTAATTTGTTATGACGTTATTTCTTAGAATGTCTACTTAATTATTATGTTTCTATAGAACGAACGTTGAACTCGACAGAGCAATTATTCCGAAACATAAACTGGAATTTATAGGCATTACCTAATATCATCTAACCGGAGTGCCCAATAAAGCAAAATGTCACTTAGTACAGTCGCGCACAGAAGTCGCGATTCACGCTCTTGTCGTTGGAGCATTGTGCTCAATTCGGGCCCGAGTTAATTGTTTTTAATTCGCCAGTACTGTATTGTAGCTCTTTAATTACGCCCACGGCGCCCGCTAATGGCATCGTGAGCGTACGCGCAGATCACGAGTGTCCTTTTGTTTAGTACACTCGCGCACGTTTTTCTTGTGTTCTTAGAGACAAGTAGGTACCAATTCGAAGCAATAAAGTCGCCGCAATGTTCGCGTACAGTCGCAGTGCGCGAGACTTGAATTGTTTCTAGAAAAAAAAGACCAATGTGAAAAGTTGTTTGATTCTAGGTTAAAATAAGTAAGCGTGTACATATGCAAAAAGCCGTGGATAGGTCTATGAACAAAAATAAAAAAGGGCAGTAATATAAAGTAATAATAAAAAGTCGACTCAATAATTCCTTATAAGTTTGTACACTCACTAACAGATTTTGCGGTTAGGTTTTTTTCAGAGCTTTTCGTCCTTCCCAGTATACCCTGCTACATGCTGTAGGTATTCCTTGCCTTACGCATATCTATCTACAGAGTAGAATAAAACCAAAATGTAGGCAATTTTTTGATAATTTTGACTTTCACATACCTACCTATGCTTGAAATTGGCATACGTAAAAAAACAAAAAACGAAGGTGATGGAATGACGCCGCGCCTTAAATCCATTCCTCTTTGCATCGTGTGCATTGCGCCTTCGATGCCCCTCAATAGTATTATCAAAAATCATACTTAGTTAGTATAGTTTTAAAAAAACAACGCGTTTATTAGTCGTAACACCGTGATACGCGAGTGTACGCAGAACACAGGAGATGCAAGCCCTGCGAGCCGGCCTCATTTGGTTAATCCGCCGGTAGAGATCCACAATTAAACAGGCACAAAAGAAAAACTCCGCGGCAACGGGAAATCACGACTCGGTGAAATTAACGATTCCGACAACTTTTTAATGAGCTTTTTAACCAAATTGTCCTTTAGTACACGGCGGTTACGTTTGAAACGAGCTTTTACTTAGATGGTTAATACGCACTTCAGTGCAGTATCTATCTACAGTTACGTTTACACATGTCGAAAACTTTGATGGTTTGAGTTTCGATTATATTTTTTTACCTATGCATTACCGGTGTTTACTTCACTGAGGTTTTGCTTAGGGGCAAGCTTTATGGACAAACTTAACCTTGAAAGTTGAAACTTTTACAATATGACCTTGAATTTACGATGTATTGTTTGTTTCCCGTTTATCTAAATTCTAATCACCTCATAATTAATTCTACTTATAAGTTATAGTTACTGGATAGGTACATACCCATTAAAGATTTTGAATTTTTACTGTTTATATACTCACTGCCTTCTATAAAATGTATTATTAAAAATTGGAACCTTTATTGAAGTCCTTTATTGAAAGTTTAAAAAGATAGCTAGTCGCTCATGATTTTTTCACATATAAAATTAATAAAGTAGGTACTTATAACCCTGGTATTGGGTCACCATTTTTCAAAGCACGCTCGTAGATGTCAAAATGTGCGTAAACCCCGCGCCTGGTATCTATTGCAGCCTATCAGCTGAGTCGCTACGCGTAGGTATGTGACACACAAACATGCGAATTTGTCTTCACTTTTCAAAATACAATTTGATGAGCTTTATGCCATCTTTGAGTATAAATAATATGTTTATTCAACAAGTGTACATTAAAAATTTATAACACCCCCGACAAGTGAAGGTCGCAGTTACTAGAAAGGAGCTGATAACTTTCAATTGGCTGAACCGATTTTTTTGGATTATAGGTAAGAACACTCTCCATCGAGCCACCTTTCAAACAAAAAAAACAAAATTAATATCGGTTCATTAGTTTAGGAGCTACGATGCCACAGACAGATACACAGGCACACAGATACGCAGATACACACGTCAAACTTATAACACCCCTCTTTTTGTCAATCAATACGTCACCCTAATCTGTGGTGACCAAATAACCGACAGTAGATAAACCGTAACCCTAATCGGCTAAGAGCGGGGTGGAAAGTACCCCTTTGACGGTGAACTTGCGTATGTTGTACAACTGGACCATTCTTTATGACATATAAAACGTATCTTTGTTTATTTTATTTATTACTAGATGATGCCCGCGACTTCGTCCACGTGGATTTAGGTTTTTTTTTAAATCTCGTGGGAACTCTTTGATTTTCCAGGATAAATAGTTGTCCATATCAATTTCCGGGATGCAAGCAATCTCTGCACCATATAAACGGATGGGCCTTTAAGAATCCCGTGGGAACTCTTTGTATTTCCGGGATAAAAGCCTATGTCCCTTTCCCAGGATGTAAGCTAACTCTGTACCAAATTTCATCAAAATCGGTTAAACTGTTGGGTGAAAAGCTAGCAGACAGACACACTTTCGCATTTAAGTATAAGATAAAGTATGGATCATAAGATATATCTCTAGTTTTAACGTGCATGTGTATCGGGTTTTTGTCATTCAGAGGCCGAGGGTCGCGGATAATCATATCTGCACACAGCAGTCAAGTGACACGGCGACTTGACACCCTGCACTGTGCGACTAATCGATGCTTGAACAATTTTGAATCATTCTAAAAAAGATTTTCTCTTTTTAACGTTTTATTAATGATAGCGATTTCATTGAAGTTTCGGAGCAGATTCCTTTTTTATTTGGCAAAGAATGCTTGCTAAATATAAATTTATAAATATTTTCTGTACATTTACATATTTTATACGAATAACAGACAGACAAACATACCATTGCATTTATAATATTAGTATGGATTAGTGTGGATGTGACACCCTATACTATGTAAGTTCTACTTAAGTTGAGACTCTACCTGTTACCACCACATAATATTAAAGATCTTTGTGTCCATGTTAGATTTATTTTTATTAATGGTTATTTTAGAAAAAATCTTCATAATTTGTAATACTGTGTTCCTACTTACAGTAGGTATAAAGAAAATAATTAACCTGAGATATAAAGACAATGAAATTAGTGTTATAAAAACATAATAAATTGACCGTCATAAAAATGCATTGTTTTGGTTTTCATCTCATAATAATCTAAGGAAGCCTGAAGCCTATAATAATTGTTACAATGTGACATAATTAAGTGAAAATGACGTTAGAATTATAATAATACGTTCATCAATACAGCGGTGACCAAAATAAGGGCTTTAATAATTAGAAAAGTGTCATGTTTCGACACGCGCCAACAAAGGCCTGGGGTTTTTGCGACCCCCATACAAACTGAACCCGAACAGAGGACAGACACCATTGTGTGGGCCCTCAGTTAAACAATCAATCGATTTTTATCAACTGTTACATCGCGTCGGCTTACACGCGTTTTGAGAGATTAGATTTTTTAATGTGTGAAATTTGATGTGGAACATGGGATCTTTTACTTACTAATCGGTTTATTAAACGAACCTTATTATATACTTATCTAGTTTGATTTTAATGCTTTCAAAAGTACGAAGAAAGTGCGCCTGTCTGTCTTATAATCTCAGAATTTTAAAATATTTAACCGATTTTGATGAAATTTGGAACAGACATAACTTATATTCGGATAGAGACTTATGCTACTTTATATCCCGGAAAAACAATGAATTCCTATGGGATTTTTAATAACCTAAATCCACGCGAGCGAACATCCACATTACCATGTACCTACAATTACATGCATCTTTACGAATAAATATAAAAATGCGGCTACTTTTTATCCCGGAAAATCAATGAGTTCCCGCGGGATTTGCAAACCTAAATCCATGCGAATGAAGTCGCGGGCATCAGCTAGTACGGTTGTGAAACAGGCCCTTAATGAACTTAAGAATAACCTACGTCATAAATGATCATTTCACAAAAGAAAACAAAAACTGTTTCGCACTGGATGGAAAGCCGCCATTGATACCTACCGCAATGTATCACAGCACGACAATGCCGGCACGGCACTTTTTGCCGTGGCTTTTTGAACTGGAATTTTTTCACTCCATTCGCCCGATGTACGCGGGCTTTATTTCGACCTGACTGTTTTAGGAATAGAATAGAATAGAATAGATTTTTATTCAAATAAACTTTTACAAGTGCTTTTGAATCGTCAAATAATTTACCACTGGTTCGGAATGCCGTTCCTACCGAGAAGAACCAGCAAGAAACTCGGCGGTTGCTCTTTTCAATTGTGCAATTTACAATAATATTCTATACTATACAAGCAATTGCAGACCCGCGCATTGCTGGAGCGAGTCAAATCCATGCTTTTTTATCATTTACATAATCTTCGATTGTGTAATATGCTTTTGCCAGGAGCATACTTTTAATGGATTTTTTAAACTTTGGTAAAGGCAAGTCTAATATTGACTGTGGAATTTTATTATAAAATATTACACTCATTCCCACAAATGACTTTCCCACTTTTCTGAGGCGGAGCGTAGGAGTTGCGAGCTTATTACGATTTCTAGTTGGCCTGTCATGGAAATCACCGATTTTTTTGTAGCTGAGGATGTTTTGTCGTACAAAAATTATATTATTGTAAATGTATTGAGAAGCTACTGTAAGAATACCTATTTCCTTAAATTTCTCTCGTAGGGAATCGCGCGGTTTTAAATTATAAATTGCGCGTATTGCCCTTTTTTGTAAAACGAAAATTTTTCCAATATCTGCCGCTTTACCCCATAGCAAGATTCCGTAAGACATAATACTGTGAAAATAGGCAAAATATACAATTTTTGCAGTTTCCACGTCAGTTATCTGTCGAATCTTTCTAACAGCGTAAGCAGCAGAGCTGAGTTTGCCAGCAAGTGTTGATATATGGGCGTTCCATTGAAGCTTTGCATCTAAAGTTATCCCCAGGAACACGGTGGTCTCCTCTACTTTCAACATATCATTATTTATCATTAATTTTATGTTATTTGTCGTCTTGGTATTGGGCAGTGCGAATTCGACACACTTGGTTTTCTTTGCATTTAAAAGCAAATTGTTAACAGTAAACCAGTGAGTGACCTGCGATATGGCTCTATTTACATCGTCATAATTATTCTCATTTCTATCTAATTTAAAAATCAAAGACGTATCATCAGCAAATAGTACAATATCGCAAGTATTTTGGACAAAATATGGTAGATCGTTTATATATACCAAGAACATGAAGGGACCTAGGATAGAGCCTTGAGGAACACCCATTAATGAGGCTGATCCGGATGACTTCACATCATTTACACATACTGTTTGTATACGATCACTGAGATAAGACGCAATAAGACTAAGCGCAGTGTCTTTGACTCCATAATAGCTCAATTTAGCTAAGAGAGTCTCGTGCTCAACGCAGTCGAATGCTTTAGACAAATCACAGAAAATTCCAACGGCATTCTGTGAGTTCTCCCACGCATCGAATATATGCTTTAAAAGCATTGCGCCCGCATCGATTGTTGATCGTCCTTTAGTAAAACCATACTGCTCCGAGTGAAGTAATTTATTCAAGTTAAAGTGCAAGAGCAGTTGGTTGAGCATAATTTTTTCAAATATCTTGCTAAAAGTCGGCAAAATCGAAATTGGCCTGTAATTATTTGGGTCACTTTTACTGCCCGATTTGAAAAGAGGAATCAATTTACTGTATTTCATAGGGTTGGCATTAGGGTTGGCATTGTACATATTTTTTAAATAAAGAAGTACTTAAATAGATTTTTATATTACAACCCATATTAATTTACGTGCTAGTAAATTACCTATCTACTTACAAACCTTACCTCTTCAATATTAGTGTGGATTGTGTAGATTTACACACTTAGAAAACAAAAGATTTCCTATACAAAACCTATCAAAAACTCATTCCTAGTTCATAGTTAATTGACGATTGAAAAATAGGTCCTAAGTGTAAAAATCGAAAAAGTCTCGTTATTTGAGTGTTCTCAATCAATTCATAGTAAACGATATTAGTTTTTTTTATTATATAATAATACTTTTAAGGGATTTTTGTCTCAAATCAATCTCTAAATAAAAAATCTACCTATGGACAACCCTAAAGAAAGTATTAGTTTGAAACTCGAACTACATGACTAAAGTCCTCCCGTTTCGTGTACACTGCACAGTAGCATTCATGTAAAACTACTATAGGCAGGTACCAACTACAATATCGTAGGTTACTAGCTGTCCGCCCCGGCTTCGGTCGAGTGGAAATATTTAAAAATCGGTGAGAGGTGGAATTTCCAAAAATCGTGAAACATGTACTTTTTGATTTGTAATCGAAAGCCCAAATACGAATTTTCATGAATAGGTAGGTGTAACTTTAAGGTCGGTATTTTCAAAAATTCTTTCTAACCTCAATGGCTTTGGCTCAATCAGCCAGTTAGTCAGGATAGCTCTTTTTATGTTTACAGATTGATTAATTAATTATTAGTCCGCGAATTCTTCCGCGTGGGCTACACAAATTTTAAACCTCTATTTTACCCTTTTAGGGGTTAAATTTTCAAAAATTCTTTGTCTACTTCATAATAGCTATCAGCATGCCAAATTTCAGCCCAAGTAAATCAAAAATCAGTAAATCAGTTCGTCAACTTTTCCTCTTATATATATATATATCTATTATTTAGATTTTGGATAGATAGAGACTTAGACCCTTATTTATTAAAAAAAATTCAACAACAACTTCACTTGCTTCACAATATACATTGTGTTGACCCCAAAAAGGCCATCCATTTTCCCATTTCGCTCTAGAACCTTTCATAAAAAACCGTTCAAAAACCACGTGACAATAATCGAGGCCCCGATATCCGTCGGAGTGACTTTGTCGAGAGGTATCATCGGTGTCAAGTGCGCGACGAACGCCACTACCGCCCTCTACACCGCTCTCGTACGTGATTAAATCGCTAAATGTCAAAGTGCAAAGATCTTTGTATCACGCCCTTATGTCATAATAGCGTGCCATGTCGGCATACTTATTTTTCACCCGACTGCGCAAAGCTAAAGGAGGCTAATTTCAGGATCATAATAAGTAAATTCATTTGTTGTTACTTGGGCAACTCCTGAACTAGTCATGATTCTTTTATACTAATTCTAGCTGATGCCCGCGACTTAGTCTGCGTGGATTAAGTTGTTTGAAAATCCCGTGGGAACTCTTTGCTTTTCCAGGATAAAAAGTTGGATATGTCAATTTCCAGGACGCAAGCTACTTCTGTATCAAATTTCATATAAATCGATTTAACGGATGGGTATTTGAGAATTCCGTGGGAACTCTTCGATTTTATAGGATAAAAAGTAGCCTATGTCCGACCCTGGGATGTAAGCTAACTCTGTACCTTCAACAAAATCGGTCAAATTGTTGGACCGTGAAAAGCTAGCAGACAGACAGACACACTTTCGCATTTATAATATTAAGTTTGGATTAATGTTTCATGTATAGTGGTGGATTCAAATCATGACGATACGTCGCTCCATTGTGGTGTGATTGAAGGACAAACCAATAAACCAACAAACAAACACACTTTCACATTTATAATATTGGTAGTAACTAGTAATTATACACTTAGGCTAGGAGCACCTACACGTTTGTGAGCACATAATCGCCTTCTACAGCGCTTTTATACGTGATTAAATCGCTCGAATCGCGAAATGTCAAAGAGCAAAGATCTGTGTATCGCTCGCACCCATCACTCAATGCTTCGCCGCGTGATGTGTTCATTCATCACACAAGCGCTTCAGGCGCATATGATAGTGCGATTAAAACACTAGGGCGGGAAATACATGTGCGCTCTTTGTGTTTTTGAGTAAGATGAAATTGGTATACGTACAATAGTTTGGGTACCTCAGAATTTAGTATAGTTATAGAAGTGGAAACTTCAGTGCTAGTTATTGTAAAACCATACCGTTAATGTGTGTATAGAATTGCCAGCAATCTGTTGTGCAATAAATACCAACATGTGAGTAGGAAAAAAATTGAAGTTTTCCATTCATGCCATCAAAATTTTATCAGAATTGTGCAGTAATTTTTATAATTATTGCAAGTCTTATATTATTTTTGAAAAGCTCTTTCTCAAAGTTTTTATACAATCTATCTATTTTCAATTTTGTCAAACAAGATTAATAATATCATAAAAGAAATGTTTTTTATTTAAACCTGCGACAGTCCTACCTAACAAACATTTTTCTCATAATAAATCTTTTAGCTCGAGTTCTTGTATATTTGCGAGCTAAAGTTACAAATCCTAACAGGTGATTTACTCCATCGTTAGTCCAAGCTAATTCTTCCGCGTTATATCACCTTCTTTCTATCTCTTTCCAGCAATCGACTTGAGTTTACGACGTCATTATTATTATCACAGATAATACAATCGAGAATTCTAGAGTTAGGGTAAAAGTATTGCAATATCGCCTTTATGTCAATACTCATAAGATTAAAATTATAGTTTAAAAGAGTAAACTATGCTATGTGCACTATACGTTGGCGCAAAGTCACACCTAACGAAACTAAAGGACGGCGTGCGATAGTTTGTTAAAACCAAAGGACGAGACCGCGGATACGATTTCTTTATTACAGTATACGATACGACGCTGACAAAATCGTTAAATAAAGCTGGAGTTTTATTTTATTCTTTATGGTCTCAAAGTGCATCTTAGGCTAAGAACTCACGGAGAGATTTTCACCCGCGCCCGCCGTGTGCCCGCCGATTTAATGGCTATAGAAGAGAATCATACACAAAACTACTAAAATAAAAAGTTATGTGTGCCTATGTTTTGTTTGGAGTTAAAGTATTTTAACCAGTTTAAAAAAGTGCTGACATCAAAGGTTTCCAATAATCTTCTTTGTCCCGATGTCGTAGTCTACATATTACATTCTATTTTGTCGTTTGTTATAAATTCGGTCTAATGGTTTATGCGATTTCGATAGCACAAGCCGCCATGCGAAAGCCGATTATCTTATATTTTGTATCCACCGTCGTGTGAAATTTCCGATTAGTCGTGTCGTTTAAAAGCTGAAAATAAATAAAGTTTCTAGATTATTTTGCAACAAGTGATAACAGGTACCATATTAAAAGGGAATTCTTTAAGATTATTTGTATGTTCCCTATATTAAGTAGATAGAGTAATCTGACGCATGTTTATGTCCTTAAAAATCTACTATTAGTAACCTAAGCTGTGAAGCTAATACAATAAACACTAAAATAATATTGTGTATTGAGAAAGGTGAGATATTCTTTAGACATTTTGTATTGCGATTGTGATCAAAAGTATTTAATTAACAGGATTTTTAAATGATAGAATATCTCGTTCACGACAGTAAGGGAATTTCTAATAAAACGTCGAGACTTCGACGACACTGGCAGGCGTCAAAATATGGTAGTACATTTGACGCAATTAGCCCTAATGTAGCCCTATTTTTAAGAGGGCTCTCTCCGTCACTCGTTTTATACCATTTCATACAATCGTAGTTCCAATTTCATTTGAATACTAAGCAACCAAAGTTCATGAAATTTTGCAGACATATTCTAGAAACTAATATCTATGTCTGTGGTTTTCCAGATTTCTGTTAAAATATTCGGTTTCAAAGTTACGCGGTCTTAAAAATTTACATACAAATCTTTGAGCCCCTGTAATTTTAAAACTACATATTTTTAGAAAAATCTAAAACACCACAGACACAGATATTAGTTTCTGGAATATGTCTGCAAAATTTCATGGACTTTGGTTGCTTAATATTCAAATGAAATTGGAACTACGATTGTATGAAGCGAGTGGAAGCGAGTGACGGAGAGAGCCCTGTTAAACCCCGACCCAAAAAGAGGGGTGTTATAAGTTTAACGTGTGTATCTGTGTATCTGTATATCTGTGTATCTGTCTGTGGCATCGCAGCTCCTAAACTAATGAACCGATTTTAATTTAGTTTTTTTTTGTTTGAAAAGTGGCTTGATCAAGAGTGTTGTTATCTGTTCACACGTCAACGCTTTTTTAACGCTTTGTATTGTCAGCGCAACGCCGGGTTTTAACACAACGCTTTTATAACCCTCGTGCGAACGAGGGCTAATTCACTCTGATAGCGTTGCAACAATGTCAAAGTTACCCCAACTTGCTATTTTGATGTACGTTCGAAATTCAAATCGACTATTATAAAGAGTAGTACACATATGACACATTCCGATCAGATAAGTAAAAGTTAGATCTACAACACCGCGAGCGACCTCAACTCGGACCTATTGTCACACACTCGTGACACCCGTGACACCACTGTGACATCGACTGACATCGCTTTTGTGACACTGTGACCCAGTTGCTGAGTTTGTATGGCGTTTTGTACCACAATGTTGTTTTGTGGAATGAGATGATTCTGTTTATGAATGTTCTTGGTGAACAATATGGTACTCGTTTAATGCCTTTAATGGTACTATAAATACAGTATACTCAAGATTAACTTTGATTCAATAAAAAAAAAATCAATCAAAACATAAAAAGAGTAGGACTTTCATTATCTGTCTGACTGACAGATAATAATAATTAATAAACAGCCTAAACCCATGAATCTAGATTTGAGGTAGAATCTCTCGTTTATTCTATAACGTAAGCTCGCATTAAGAAAGGATTTCGAGAAATTCAAAAACTTTAATACTCGTGGAACTCAGTACTCAAATTAAACATTATTTAAGTACTTAATACTTTTCAGTGATTTTAAACTCGGTTCACTTTTTTGAAAAAATATTTTACTGGATCAAAATTGTCACCGAGTTCATCGATTTCGATCCACAGACAAAAACAATTAATGAAAATTATTTATTATCTTAATAATTCATCTAAATATTCGTCGTGAACATTAATTGCAACTCAATACTGTCTTCTCTCCAAACAGATATAATAATGAAATAATTAACCGCACAAGTACAAATACCGGTAGCGAGAAAGTGTCTGTCGCCGTAAAGTAGCGGTCGCCACCCGCGGTGTTGTTTACGTCGCAGATGGAGATAACGCTCGCATTGTGTGGATGCATCTTTACAGCTTTCGCGCCTTTGCGTACAATTTCCCTTTCGATTCCTTGTGTGTATCTTGTTCAAGCTGATGCCCGCGTATTGGTCCGCGTGGGCTATACTAATTTCTCTACTGTACTGTCAAATCTATCTAAGCTTTACAAAAGGGCACAATAATGAAATAATTGACCGCACAAGTACAAATACAGGTAACGAGAAATTATCTGTCGCCCTAAATTAGCGGTCGTCAGCCGCTTTACCTATATCGCAGATTGAAACGCTCGCATTGTGTGGATGCATCTTTACAGCTTTCGCGCCCTTTTGTACAATTTCCCTTTCGATTCCTTGTTTGTATCTTGTATTCTATCATATTATAAAACTGACATGACATGTTAGACCCAGTCAAAAATGTTACATCAAACGACTGCTTTATCTCGTGAAAAGTTAAATAGTATAAATCAAATTATTACTTTATATCTCAACGAGTAGGCCTTTTACCATCGTAAATGAAAGAAAAGTCTCTCACAGATGTCGAAGAACCGCGAAGCATGGGCCAGAATAATCAACTGGGTCATAGTGTCAGAATGGTCAGAGCTACGAACGATGTCAGTCGATGTCACGCATGTCAGAGTGCCACTGATACGACGGGTCCGAGTTCAAACTTCATGCATAAAACGCGGCGTATGTCTGATTTGAATAGCACGTGTGTACGCCGCTTTAATTTTATTTCCGTAACATAGTTCACTGTCTGCTTATTTTAGTTGCAATTTTATGTAAGAATTCATTTTGGAAATAATCATCACACTAATATTATAACGGCGAAAGTTTGTATGTGTGTGTGTGTGTGTGTGTGTGTGTGTGTATGTTTGTTACTCCTTCACGCAAAAACTACTGAATGGATTGGGCTAAAATTTAGAATGGAAATAGATTATACCCTGGATTAGCACATAGGCTACTTTTTATCCCGGAAAATCAAAGAGTTCCCACGGGATTTTAAAAAAACCTACATCCACGCGAACGAAGTCGCGGACATCAGCTAGTTAATGATAATTATGTAGTATGCAGTTAGTACCTAGTTACAGGATTATAGACAAACAGTGCTATAAAAGTGTAATTTGAATTTCGAATACTTTTCTTTGAAATCGATTTGACCATGCAATGCGAACTGTAAAATTGTGATTGTTTTGAAATATGAATTTAGAATGCTTCTCAAAGTTTCGTTAGTTCCTTGTTAGTTTATACTCTAGTTTTGTCTCCTTTAAACTTATTTTATTTTTGCTAAATTTGAAGTTTGAATTCAGAACTTCTTTAACTTAACCATTTTCTAACAATTTAATAAAAGCATTATCTAAGTATTTCATTTTTTTTTAATTTTTAATAACGGTAAAGGCAAAGGTATGACACCATACAGCCTCGTATTCAGACCAAAACTCCAAGGCACGTGTCAGTTCCGACCTAAAAGACCCGCGTCCATTATAAAAAAAAGCTTTTATAATAACAACAACAAAAGCTATTTACAAATACTCGCTCGCCCGCCCACTCAAAAGGTGTTTATTTAAAAATTTCGCTACACAATACGAATGCCACCTTTTTCTTTTCGCGCCATTTAATGCTATTTCGTGCCATTAGAATCTGGTGCGTCCCTCGCAACTGTCAACAGTCAAATGTCAATGTCATTTTCGACCTTATTCTTTTCGTAGATAATAAATAATTTTAAAACTGTCAAATTGTGTCGTTTATTGCAATAAACTTTTTTTTATTATTTTTTCGAACACGTGTTTATGGGTGCAATTTGTGCCTATTGATCCACGATGATGGTTAGATTTATTACTTTTCAATTGTGTCACCAGTATCAGTACCTACTACTCTCAAGAGGGCCATACTTTTTGAACCCAGATCCTACTTTACATTTTGAGATCCTCCTTAGTGCAATGGTGGGATCTCGGGTTCGATTCTCATCATGTCCAATTCGGATTTTTTTATCTTCTAAATTGTCTTTGGTCTGGTCTTGTGGGGGCCGTGGTTAGTTACCAGCTTACTTTTAAAGACAATTTCATTCCGGTACGATGTAGTATAAAACCGATTAAAGATAGTCAAAGTCAAAGTCAAAATCATTTATTCAAAGTAGGTACAATTGTACTCTTTTTGGGTCGAAATTGTTAAAGTACGATATAGTGGTGATATGAGTTTATTATTATAATGATCATTTTACAATATCCCTTCCATCTTAGATTAGCCGGCGTCAATGTTAAACTGCACTGTCTCTTGCTGCCAGATTGCAGTCACTGGCTAGGTAGGTCGAAAAAAATTGAAAAAATTGGTTTTGCATTGTGGAGCGTGGATCGCACAGTCTCGTCAATTTAGGATCTTGTATATTATTAGGTATATGTATGTTGGAGTTCAATCAAAACCAATAAAATCGATTAATTTAAATTGTGAACGCACGACGTTAACCAATACTCTTACGTAAAGGGTGATCGTGTTAGTTCTGCCCGCATCAGTTCATTCAGTCATTCATTCTATCATACACGTTCGCGCCATATTTTTATAAAAAATGATATAATTGCCGCTTATTAAACCCGGTATGCGGGTGTTAATAGTGTATTTCATGTTTTTGATTAAAGGGTTTCAATTTCGATCTACTTATTTAATTTTTTGTCATCTATTTTTAGTAATTGGGGGTTTGATAATATCTAAATTCAGAGTTTAGTTTAGTACGAACTTCGAAATAGTAAGCAAGATATTTAGGATTTTGTAATATTCTTTTTGAAGTTAACCCCTTTAGGCCTGATGTAGAGAATGTTTGAGAGTAGGTACTCCGTTTTTTTGGGCGCAAGTACCAAAAAAAACTTTTACAAAAAAAAAACTTTTTTTAAAAGTCCCTTTAAGCTTTTACTAAAAAAAATGGATAGTGTTTGGATGTCTTTCTGGATTGTAAAATTTTGATAAAATAAGTTTACTTACTGAAAATATTCGTCATATCGTGTCTTTGGTATAACAGATATACTATCGGAATTCAAAAGATCGCAAAGCTTTGAGATCAGGAGCTTATAAATATTATTATTAGATGTAAGCCTCTTGTTTCGAGATAGAATACGAATTTGAATTTGGTTTGAATGTAGAATGTTTGTCGCAAAAGACCATAGATTATAAATCACTGATAGCATCATAGACAACAGATAACAAATAGACAAACGGGGGGGCAACAAAGGCGGCCTTGTCGTAGCGTAGGCGTGCCTCGGTAGGTACGCAGATGTTTGCGTATCATCTTAGATTTTTAGACGAAGAATAAGCATTGAGGCTGTATTAACGAACAATGGATGTCGGACATAATGGGTCTTTTCGACCGAATCTTATTATAACTGACGCGTACATGAGTATCGGCAAATAAAAACCATACATACAGGATGCGCTTTTTTTATTAACGTTAGAGCAAAATTTAGGCAAAAATGATTCCCAATTCAAATTTTTCAATAATACATTTTCATAGTTTAAAGAACCGATAAACGTTATGGCCCAAGACCTCCTGAAATGGTGATCTAGCACCGGAAACCGCAGTATTGGGAACTCCCGACTACTGGACAGATAATGGACTGGACATAATATAACTAAGGAGTCACAGGGAGCCGCTGGAATTAAGCGGTTCAAGATTGTGGTATATGGAAGTCTCTACAATAGACCTTCGTCCGGCAATGGATGCCTACCTATCTGTTTTACGATGACAAAACTTTCTAAAGCGCTCAATTTTCTATCGAGTGCGTAGAACTTTTTAAACTACTTATTGAAATCGATTTTCTCAATAATTGTGTTTGTAATTCAATTCGATTTATTATGCGAGCCCCTCCATTTCTTTAGGACATGGGTCCAAAAGAAATAGAGGACCAAAGTGATTGTTGAAGGTTCAAGGTCAGTTTAACCAAGATTGCCATGTAAGCACAAATAATTAATTAGCAGCATGAATATTATGCTACCTAAACAATGAAATTATCATTACAATTCGTCCAACACCGATACCCGTAAATACTGATAAGAAATATACAGTAGCTATAAGACAATGCGAGACCCAGAACACCCTGTATATCATATTCAACAATGGCGCCTTTACAATCGTAAAATAATCTGCTAAGGAGATCGGAAATGGCGGAACAAATTTAGCCGCGACAATGCCCCCGGTGTTTGCCCGAGATTCGAATCTGCGACACTCCGTTATCGCGATTTGAGGTGTTTATTTACGTTTATAATAAAGGGCCTTTGATAGGCTCTATGCTTATTAGACCCATAGATCTGAGACATGGTCGCTAACTATGGGCCTCATGAGATAGCTCAGAGTTACTCAGCGAGCGATGGAGAGCGCTAAATAGGAATATGCTTGGAGTTTCTCCACGCGATCAAATCAGAAATGAAGAGATAGGTAGGTAATCAGAGTAACCGAGTAGTAGTGTTAAGTGCGGAAACCAGCCCAGAGAGAAGAAGGAAGAACCGAGTAGTAGCTCAGTGGTTCATAAAGCTGAAATTGTAATGGGCATGGCACATGGTTCTAAAAACCGATAGACTTGGTCTCCCAAAGGCCTTGCTCCGAAAAAGACAGCGTTGGCTTTTTGAAATATCTTAATCCACATGGATTAAGTTGCAGGTATCATTTACTTGCTACAGATATAGCTTGTATCCTGGTCCAGGATACAAGCTATCTCTGTAGCAAGTATCTCCAGGATTCCTGGAGTCGGACCTAGACTTCCTTTTATCCCGGAAAATCAAAGAGTTCCTACGGGATTTTTAAAAAGCTAAATCCACGCGACCGAAGTCGCGGCCCTCGCGGGTATCATCTAATCTAGTAAAACATAAACAGAATCATTTAAATTTTTAATACTCAAAAGCCGAAACGCCGGCGCACCTCAGTTTGCCTATAAAATACCTACTAGGCAATATCATAATCAAAATGTTCTATGAAATAAATCTAGCAGTCAACAAAATCGATTATGCGTGGAATGTTAGCCGAAATCGTATTAAATCTAGTATTAATTTATAGAGCAAAAAACCGGCCAAGTGCGAGTCGGACTCACGCACTGAAGGTTCCGTACTCGGGTATTTTTTCGACATTTTGCACGATAAATCAAAAACTGTTATGTATAAAAATAATATATAAAAATCTGTATTAGATTATACAGGTAAAACCCTTTCATATTATGATACGCCACTTGGTATATAGTTATCTTACTTTGAAAATTTAAACACATTTTAATTTTAATTTTTAATGATGTTACCAGAAATTCACATTTTTCGGATTTATTCCTTTACTTGTGCTATAAGACTACCTACCTGCCAAATTTCATAGTTCTAGGTCAACGGGAAGTACCCTATAGGTTTTCTTGACAGACACGACGGACGGACGGACGGACGGACAGACAGACAGACAACAAAGTGATCCTATAAGGGTTCCGTTTTTCCTTTTGAGGTACGGAACCCTAAAAACTAGCCTGCTTTACAACAGTCAAGAACAATATAAATCCAAATAAAGCCTTAATATTTATCTATTTTACGACCTAACTAGAACAATTAATTCTTATAATAATATGCTTTATCATTATTCTGTTAAAAAAAAGTTAGACACATAATACTAGCTTATTCTCGCGACTACGTTGACATTTCCTTATACCTACTATATCCAATGTACACGAAAACTAATCTGAAATTATTTTCTTCCTAAGTAACCTAAATTATTCTGGACATTCACAGATGCAGGTGTGACTGAAGTCAATTTTTTTTTTGTTTTTTTGTATAGATTTTAAAGTTGTAAGATTCAATGGATGTAAGGTGAGCGCCATTTCTAAAATGCCACGAGGACACCTTGGCAGAAGCGAAGTTGTAGTTTGCTTGAAAACTCATATTACTTATGGGCCACAAGACATACTGCCCAGCCAACGAGTTGCTGCATTTATTCAGTTTATGCCATTTAGGTCTTCATCCAAAATGTCCGTAAAGAAGATCGCTTGAACATCAGAAATCTAACAATAATCTACATGCAAAAAATGCCTAAATTAATTTTATACGTTAAAATTGTTAGAAGAAAAGTGCGTAATTCATATATCACGAACTAGGCGATGCCCGCGACTTCATCTGCGTGGATTTAGGTTTTTTAAATCCCGTGGGAACTATTTAATTTTCCGGGATAAAATGTCGCCTATGTCAATTTCCGGGACGCAAGCTACCTCTGTACCAGATTTCGTATAAATATCGTAAAGTAGCCTATGTCCGTCCCCAGGATGTAAGCTAACTCTGTACCCATCAAAATCGGTCGAAGACAGACACATTTTCGCATTTACAATATCAGTATGGATATGGATGTTATAAAATATAATAATAAAAAACATAAAATATAATATTAAAAACGTTAAGTATAAAAAAATAACTGGTAGGTCCATCGGTCTCGGCACAATGGCGCCGGCGCGCGCGCTGTTCGTTACGACCATATTACGGCAGATGGAACATTGATTTAGCGGGTCAAATCTGTTGACATCACCATCAATACTATTTAAGCCACTAAATGCTGGAGCAACCTCTGATTCACTGCATTTCATTCTACAGTACACTCTTTTCGTTCTTGGCTTATTCTATGACGTCATTTTAAGTTTTCTTTATGTTTATTATGTAGGGTATTTACACATTGGCCTGTGGCGATATGGTACGGGAGGTACCTACAGCAGAAGCGGAAGTTTGAATGTTTAAAAATATATAAAACATATTTTTCACCCTGATCAGGTGGCAACGTTATTTCGATCTCCGTTGCCGTACTGCATCTTAGCTAATATGTAAACTTCCTATGTTTTTATAACATACAAAGCTTACATAGAACTAAATGTACGGCCACCTTAATACATTTTCATTGATTAATTCACTCATTCATCCTTTTCCTCATTAAACACAGGGAAATGGACGACACGTATTTCTTTTAGGCATAAAGAAAAAATGTAATGATAAATAGACTTTTTGCTAATCTAATTTAGCAAAGATATCGCGCTCACTACGCTCACGTTTATATCAAGCGTCTTATCATTCATTCACTCGTTCACTCTTTAATTTTGTTTCTTGCACCCCAAATTACGGTACATACTTAGTAATTAGTAACCCTGTGTCGCTTATCGCTATAACTATGTATAATTTATGTATTCTATAAATAATATTATACATATACATTATTTATAGAAGCACTAGGTAATGTTACATCAACAATTAGGAGAAATAATAAAAAATTAATCAACTTAATAAACAGTATCAGTCAAATAATTCGGATACACGATCGAGGTGATTGAACATTAACAGGGCTCAGGGCACTTACTCCAGACAATCGTAGTTCAAATTTCATTTGAATATTAACAACCAAAGCCCATGAAATTTTACAGACATATTCTAGAAACTAATATCTGTGTCTGTGGTGTTTTAGATTTTTCTAAAAATATGTAGTTTCAAAATTACAGGAGCTCAAAGATTTGTATGTGAATTTTTAAGACCGCATAACTTTGAAACCGAATATTTTAACAGAAATCTGGAAAACCACAGGCATAGATATTAGTTTCTAGAATATGTCTGCAAAATTTCATGGACTTTGGTTGCTTAATATTCAAATGAAATTGGAACTACGTTTGTATGGAGCGAGTGACGGAGAGGCCCCTCTGTCAAGTAATTCGGATACACGATCGAGGTGATTGAACATTAACCCTAAACCACTGAAATCGAAAGGTACACAACAAATATCTTGGCTGATCTTTGGTCCAAGATCACGTTGAGATCGCCCAATAGTAATTAACCCTGCGCCCGCCGCAGTAACAATGTAATATAGTTTAATTGATCCGACCCCGGTCCGAATGGCCATCAAAGAATAAGATGGGCTTAATGAATCGGAGTAATTGTGTGTTTAGTGCAGCCATATTGTAGCTTGAGTATTCAATTTTACTGTTATCTAATTTTACATAACTGGTAGCTATAAGTTTACGATAGGTACGATAACTTTAAGTACTCATAATTTAAAACATAAAATCAATAGTATCTTTGCGAACATATCACCTGTTTATTTTAATTATCACTTCCTTTATCGGTGAACGAAAACATCGTGAGGAAACATGCATGCCTGAGAGTTCTCCATAATGTTCTTAAAGGTGTGTGAAGTCTGCCATTCCGTGCCAGAAACTTGGCCAGCGTGGTAGACCAAAACCCTTCTCATTCTGAGGGGATGATGATAATGATAACATATTACATTAATTGGCAAAATCACCTTTTTCAAATTGAAAATGACATTAAGGTCCATTTACAAGGACACTTAAACTGAAATACACATCTATGAGAATATTATGGAGAACTGTGAACTGTCTACTTCTCTATGTAAAAATGCCTGAAAGTTATTTTTTTTCCTTCACCGTTAAAGCAAGTGTTATTAATTAAGTATTATTAATTGCTTAAAACACACATATCGAAAAGTTAGAGTACCGCGCATCGCACCTCAGATCTCCCGAAGTCCAAAGCCAGACCAATGAAATTCATTATTCCACCAAAATATTTGGTCAATACTCGATACTAAGGTTGTTATAACCATAAAGTACCCTTACTTCAAACAAAAACGACCTACTTCTAAAATATCTATCAATCCTCATTCATAGTCCACGCCTCCGTCGTGGTGGGTGACGCAAGCAATTGCGCTCACTTGCACTAATTGTCCAGCAGCTGGGTTGATGGAACACGTAATACGTCAATTATTGCTCTCCGTATCAAGACTATCAAGTGTAACGAATTAGGAATTTAAATGTTGCCAGCCCGCGACTCCATCTTTGTAAAAGAAATTCTACCTAACTGTGTAGATTTGACAACCTACGAGCTCTACGACTTATCAGGCTTTAAGATTTACGATCTTTGCCTTTCTTGAGGTGATGAATTGAACAACTTTTGTCTTCTATGTAGATGTAATTTCTACACGTGTTTCTGCATTGCACCTAATCTGGTTAAAGTTAAAGTCAAAGTCAAAGTCAAAGTCAAAATCATTTATTCAAAGTAGGTACAATTGTACTCCTTTTGATGGTCGAAATTGTTAAACTTGTACGATATAGTGGTGATAATTAATTACGTTACTTAAAACTAAAGCTACGAGGGTTCCAAACATCCAGGGTTAGCCATTGATAGAAGTTTTTTTTTCAAAAATATCTTTACAGATTTTTTTTTATTGATGCCACGAGATTTTATCTCACAATTAAAACTTTTATATTAATATACTCCAATAACTACAAATCTTGAAGAATTTTATCACGTAAAACTAGCATCAGCTGGTTATTAAATAAATCTAGTATCAAAACCAGGTGAGGTTATAAAACGATAAGTGTAATTTTTTGTAGTGTTGCAGGTTTCTAAAAAGTTAAAAAATTATTATCATTTTCCGTTAAACAGACTCTAAGTAACAAGTATTGTTCATTTTATCCCCTTCAGGTCAGGCAAAGATCATACATAGCCTGGTAAGTCGTAGATAATTTTTGTTGTGTAGTAACAAGTAGGTTAATTTTTAATTACCACCTCACGCACCATGCCAGTTACAATTTTTTTAAGTGGTCACTTTATTACGCTGACATGTCTTGTAAATGTTTAAATTGAAATAACTTCAGCAATTATTATGCCTATTAGCATAAGTAGGTCAAGAATAGTCATTCAAGACTACTGGTCATACCTAGTTTGTATCATTATTGACATGCAGATAATCTAAACGTGAACAGACTCAAGTAATGGATCCTAGATGTCAACAACTGATTAAACTTAGAATTGACAAGTGTAAATTAAAAATTTTTAAAACACCCCCGACAAGTGAAGGTTACAGTAACTAGAAAAGAGCTGATAACTTTCAAACGGCTGAACCGATTTTCTTGGATTATAGCTAAGAACACTCTCGATCAAGCCACCTTTCAAACAAAAAAAACTAAATTAAAATCGGTTCATTAGTTTAGGCGCTACGGTACCACAGACAGATACACAGATACACAGACACACAGATACACAGATACACACGTCAATCTTATAACACCCCTCTTTTTGGGTCGGGGGTTAAAAATAGAAATACCTATATAGTAAGATTTTTATAGTAGATAACACTACATCCATATTTTTACTGAATGTAAGTGTACGAAACATAATATTCTGGTAAAATACACAACAATGTCGAATTTTTGCAACACATCTTTGCACAAAAAATATTAAACGTGTGCATAAGGTTAAGGTGTGAATTAAGGTTGTCGTGTGCCGAATCTCATTATAGCATGTTTTGTTTTTCCGTTCGCACTGCAGGAAATCAGACAAATCCTATGCTTTTCATGAAATAATACTACGCAGAAGTTAAACTATGTCTAATAAAGATTTAATAAAAAAAATTACTTGATAGTTTTAAAGTTGGTGATATTCTTCACACAAGAAGTTTGGTAAATTAGTGTTTTAAAACTCCAGAAAAAATTTCATTGTTGTCAAAAATGTTGATTTATAATAACTTTTAATTAAAATCACGTATAAGCTCTAAATAATAGAAGACGAAAAAGAAAGATATCTGGAGACCAAGACATTGCGCAAAATATTAATCCTTTCCGGTGGCAACCCCAAAAATAAAAACGTATAAACATAATAGCCCGTGAACGGTCGCAGGCCGCCTTAATGCGATTAGGGCCCCCTGTACATGATACTGCTGGCAACATTAATATTTTTTATTGTTATTCTGTAGAGAAATGACGCGGTAAACAAAACGGTCATTAGGTCTGGCAGATGTGCTCAGGAAGGAAATTGTGAGAAAGGCGTGTTCCTAACTCACTCCTAGGGATTTGATAAAGTTACGATAGTCAAAAGCCGTCTCTTCGATGTTTTTAGAATCTTGGTTGGAATGGACAATCTTCAGGTCAGACAAGAGATCTTATACGAACCTTTGTACTTTTAGTCATCAACTTCCACGCCTTCGGATAGTTAATAACCTAATTCTTGATTTTTACATCAACTCCTACGTCACTCCAAAATGAAACATTCAAGTAGATACTTTTCCAACTGATTTACCAATCTACCACCTTTTATGTGGAAACTTGACAAGTGTTACCGCAAGCAAATGTGTTATTGGGCCAATTATTTGACACTCGACTGCTAATTGGTCATCAGTCAGCGTTTACAATGCTTGACGTACATTTTATTACTTTACGAAACACTGTCTTATTATTTTTACAGCTTCAATATTACGAAATAAAGCGAGGCAACCCGTGGTTAATGTAGCGAAACATTTCTATTATCTTCTTTACCTGCCGTTTTGTTTTGATGACGTCCTTTATTTTTGCATAAATATGAAAAATGGTTACGTTTAACGTTGGGTAATTTCTTGACGTTTGTTTTTTGAGACCTTTTTCATCTCTGATCTAAGTCCCATTTTAATAGAAGGAACATTCTGGTTTGACCCCGACAGTCAGTCAGAATTTAATAACGAAATGTTTTTACTACATTTCAAAGTTCGTACAAATAAAAGCTTCAGCTTTTATAATAACTTTAATAAATCCTACCTCTAAATGTCTAAATAAATCTTTAATAACCAACAGACAATATTATCGTCCAATTTGCTCTCTTCAAATTTAAAACTATTGTAAAATACCGTAAAATCAACTGTACTTAAAGTAATCTTTCTTCTTTACAGATGCCTGCGGGTTATCCGACGTGCAGCACATAGACAATCTTCAAGAAAAATCCCAGTGCGCCCTAGAAGAATACTGCCGGAGTCAGTACCCCAACCAACAGACGCGATTCGGCAAACTCCTCCTGCGACTACCTTCATTAAGAACAGTCAGCTCCCAAGTCATAGAGCAGCTGTTCTTTGTAAGACTAGTAGGGAAGACGCCTATTGAAACGTTGATCAGGGATATGCTGTTGTCAGGGAGCTCGTTCTCATGGCCTTACATGGCGACCATGTGACATACAATGTGGAGACAGCTTGCGGCGGCCTGATCCACGCCTTACGGCTTCCCGCCGTATCTGCCGAGCCAGCGATTCGACTTCCAGAGGTACCACGAAGCTCCAGAAGACGCCGTGACGTCATCCAGCGAGTTCCAAGAAACGGAGGCGACGGGAGAAGAGTACTTCGGATCGCGGAGTAGAGACAGCGAGAGAGCCGATCCTTGTCCATCCTTCGATCCCATTTCGGCGTTCTACCCTCCGAAAACGACAGAGCAAGAAGTCTTCGACACTAACAACGGTGAAACTCAGAAGAGTGGTAAAACATCCATGATGATCGACAACCTATTAAACATTAGGAGTGAGTCTTGTTCCCAAGCGGACATGAAATAAGAACTCTTTAGGGTACTTTCTTTGGGGTTAGTAGTGACTTAGTTCAAGTTATTTTGTTCCTCTGTAATATATTTTAGGTTATAGATGATATTTAATATTGTAAATAAAATGTTTTTATTATACTATAATTATTATAAATGTATATTTATTACGGTAAGATTCAAGAGGCATGTTTTCTACGATGTTCAATTTATGAATGCTCCTTAGACAATATTTTATGTGCTGGACTTGAATAAGTAACAATTGAATTTATGTGAACAGTGGCTTATACGTTCTTAGTCCTACCACTTTAGGAGCGAATATTTTTTTGATAACTTCAATAAAAGTACTTTTTTCGATAATGAGCCAATTTGACCTTGATTTGTTGGTGCTTTGTTTAAATTTAATTTTAGATTTACCAGTGATTATTTTAAAACTTAATTATTGAATTATTTTTCAATTGTTTTGTCAAAGTCGAAATAGCCTAAATTATTCAAACAGTGATGTCCGTGAAAAATTTTAAAAGCAATCTGGAATTGACGAAATGCAATAATGCATTGAAGGTGAGTTAGACGATTCATCTAGTAAATTATTTTAATGAAAGATAAAGCAAACATACAAAATCCAGCTCGACTTTTTTGGAGCTTCATTGGCATCGAAATTAAAACTAATGATAAACTAAATAAATCAGTATGATAAATCGTCTAATTCCGCCATTATCGATCGTGCAATGTTGATAGTTAAGTAAGTGTACAAAGACATATTTTTTTTTAACAAAACTTTCGAAAATTGTTTCGAATATTTCTTTATCTGATAAAATAACGTGTGAAATCTTCGAAGGTTCAGTTAAATCGTAAAAAAAATATATTTAGAGACCACTCTTCCTTTATTGTGTAAATAATGAGGTAAAATAAAAGTTTCAGTTCATATAAAGACTATTCGAATGCAATGAAAATTCTCATAAAATATATCAATTATTACTGTAATATAAAAATTCACTTTATTTTACACTGGTGCTTTTAATATACCTATAAATTATTGTAATATTATAAAAAAGTTTTTTTTACCTGTCATAATGTACAAATTTTGTATAATTCCGAGAAAGCATTTAATGTAGATCGTGTTAAAGGATTCTTTAAGCAATATTAATGTTAATTTGTGTGTAAACTTTTTATATGATTTTATAGAGTTTCTTTTTGTTTCTTTTGTAAAATAATGTTGTGGAATTTAATAACTGTAGGCACGTTTTTAAGTGTGAGAACTACCTTTCCCTGTCAAATTACAGCAGGGGTTTCCAACCGGTCAAACCATTTTTCAAAGTCGAATTTTTATTATTTTTAGGTTTTTCATTGTACAAAATACTAAACTATTAAATTATTTTATTTCAAATTCTAGACTTTATCATATAATAAATCCTTTTAAGCAAAAACAAAAAATATGTGGAATTGTTCAAGAAACAAAACATTATTGTTTGTTAATAGTACCTACCTGGGTTAAAAGTCGGTGCCAATCAATCATTTTCGGAATTAAAAATTTATTTTTAACAATTTAAGTAACTTCAAACTTTTTTTTATTACAAAAAAAGACAAATAAATTCTTATTACTTGTGTTGCCAACAATGAAAATTTTATTTTTAACCCTAAATAAGCCTAGTTGATTTATTTTATTTTATTTGGACAACTTTAGATATATCTTTTGTACTCTTTCACTCAAGTGGAAATCTCCTGCCAAATCTTAACGTGTAAAAGAGAAGCAATGTATTTATTCGCAATAATTGTACAGAGGTGTAAGTATAGTTGGTGTGTTTGAGGATGCTGTATGAGACGTATCGAAGAATAAAGATGTCTTTCTGCAAACTGTTGTTTTATTGAATACTATAGTTAATGCCAGCCTCGCTGACATGCATTGCAATGCCTCTTGGACGCCATATATTACACGTTGAAAGTGCTATGTGCCAACAACAATTGTACAAAATTTCATATCAGTCGGAGGAACGATGCTCGATCGCATAGAATATGCAAACATACAATACATACTAATAGCTATTATAAATGCGAAAGTTTGTCTGTCTATCTTACTTTTCACGACCCATCCGTTAACTGATTTTGACGGAATTTGGTATAAAGAAAATAGCTTTCATCCTGAGGAATAACATAGCCTATAGGTACAGCCCTAGAAATTTGCTTTGAGCTGCTATACTGGTTTAAAAGAGCAGCCACCGAGTTTCTTGCTGATTCTTCTCGGTAGAAAAGGCATTTCGAATCAGTGGTAGATGCACTTGACAATTCAAAAGTACTTGTAAAAGTTTAATATCAAAATCAAAAAGTATGTCTTTGACTAAGTTGGAACACCCACAATACTATACCTACAGGTTCTTATCACGTATAGTGTGTAAATTTTGAGATCTCACTCTCCATTTTAGTTCTGTGTCAACTATCATGTCAAAATTAGGTTCGGTTCACCTTTAAATTAAGGACAAAATAATTATAAAGATGCAGTATAATAACACATTTATTGCTGACAAAAATCACACATAGGTACGTATAGAACAAACTGAATACCCAATTTTACCAAATTAACTTCCTTAAAATAATAAAATCAGCGTTAGTGATGTGTACCTACCTACTAAAACGATATCCGGTGTCCGTGCCATACGGATGATCGATTAATTACCTTAATGCTTATCGATGACGCTGTGAAACTCGATTTTAAAATCAAAGGCTACATAAATTGCCAAGTTTTTTTTTAAATTGTCAACATTAGATATGTGTCTAGCGTGATTATATCGATGCCACACGGATGGTCGATTAATTACCGCGTATCGATGACGTGGTCCCGCACGCACGGGCTCGCGTGCTCTACCGCGCACCTGTTGCACGCGATGCATTCCCACACGCGTGCGATGCTGGACAAAGCTAATCGATGAGTGTTGATTCTTTGAATCGATACATTACAGCTAAGGTATATCGCTTACAATTTAATAGAAGAAACTCGAAAGATGGTCCTCTATTAAAGACATTATCATCGTTAGTGATGTGTAGGTAGGTACTAAAAGCGATCAATATAGACGATCAATTAACGCATAATACCAATGACGCTGTAATAAAAGAAACTTAAAAAATACCTACTCTATTAATTTAGAGAATCGTAACGTAGACGTAACCAACGTTAGTGATGTATTAAACTTCTGTATCGATGCCACACGGATGGTCGATTAATTACCACACATCGATGACGTGGTCCCGCACGCACGGGTTCGCGTGCTCTGTTGCGCACCTGTTGCACGCGACCATTCCCACACGCGTGCGATGAGATGCTGTGCCGTGGACAAATGCTAATCGATCAGTTCATTTTTTGACTCGATACATTACAGCTCTTTACAGCTATGGTATATCGGTTACACTTTAGTAGAAGAAACTCGAATGATGGCCCTCCATAAGATTACGAAGACATTATCAACCTATCAGTGATATTTAGGTAGGTAGGTAGGTGCTAAAAGTGCAATAAACAGTCAACAGTAAATTAATGCACTATACGATGCCGCTGTAATAAAAAAAAGTCGAAAGCATTTTAAAATCGAAAACATTACCCAAGTTAGTGAGTGTACTAAAGGCGTTGTAATGATTATGTTCTCAAATAGATCTCATGGGGCTACGTCCTTGGCTGTATCTGCCAGTTCACCACATACTTCAGATTGGATTATTCATATTCTTAAGATTACTGTACCTATGAGAAAAAATATAAAAGCACGCAAAGAAGTGTATAAATCATTTGAAAGACCCCTATAAATGGACTTTTTACTAATTTAACTGTCACATACTGAACAAAATAAAATCAATGTAAAACTCAAACGCCGTTTACACTTCCGATCACCTGTAGTACAACTACAAAGCAACGCGTAGCAGGTGTAGGCACAAATCTGCTGAGGTCAGAAGTCGCCAACGGGTGGTCACGCTCGATGCGCCTTTTGTCGCTGCTGTCACGACAGCTACCGTCAATCACTGCGCCTACTGTGCGATTCGTAACGGACTTTTCACCTATCGTTGCAAGTTTTGTTTTTATCGATGTTTTGTTTTCACTGCACTATAATTTTAGCTGATAAAATCTTTGTACCTACTAACCAGGAAAGTATACCTACATAATATAATGTCTAGGTTTATCGAGGAACCTAAGTAGGGAGTTTCGGGTTCAATCAAGACTTTATAAGAATCTGGTCAAGAATTTATAATTTCTTAATTGTCTCTTGCCTGTCTAATGGAAGAAATCGGACGCCACTGGGAAAACAACAACAAAGCGCTGCCACCAAACAACACGGCGTTTCTAAAAAAATTAGGGGTCGACATAAGTATGGGGATATTATGGTAAAAATAAACTGCCAAACCCCTTCCAGCTAGGTTATTCGCTGACTCAGTATCTAACACTGAATGATAGCCACCGAGGTTGTTTGGTTGCATGTTGCATTCAACACGCAAAATTACTTGAAATACCTACTGAAACTTGAGTCATAACGAGCGTCAAAATAATAAATAGGGCAAGTAGATTTCAGCGTTTCAGTAGGGCGGTGGGCGGGGCAAAGGTCGCCCAATGGGGTCGGAGGTCGCGACCCCCGACCTGCGAGTAACAAGGTGACTCCGCGCAAACTCCTCCGCGGCCCGATTGATTCGCGGCTTGAGTACCCCTGCGCTTGACGAATGGCTGTCGAGTACTTAAGTAAAGGCTTTTATGGTAACTATTTCACCCAATTTCCTATTAGCTAATATTATAAATGCGAAAGTGTGTTGGTGTGTCCGCAAAGGAGCAACAAGTCGACGAGACGTTATTATTTGCATAGACCTGAATAGTGACAAAGGCTACTCTTTATCTCGGAAAATCAATGAGTTATCACGGGATTTTTAAAAGCGATAAAGTCGCAGACATCATAGAGTCGCATCATCATCATCATTCTCCCACCCTCATCAAACGATGAGATGGCAATCCAAATCCGACACAGGCGTCAGTAAAGTCCGTAGTAAGGAAGGATCGACGGCTTTACGAAAGCGTTACAACGGTGTAACTCCAACATTTCGGTCTACCGGTGAAAAGTAGAGTGAAAAAACCGGCCAAGTGCGAGTCAGACTCGCGCACTGAGGGTTCCGTACTCGGGTATTTTTCCAACATTTTGCACGACAAATCAAAAACTATTATACATAAAAATAAATAAGGTTAAGCACTTTCATATGATACCCCACTTGGTATAGTTATCATACTTTGAAAATTAAAACACATTTTAATTTTTTTTTAATGATGTAACCACAAATTCACGGTTCACCACGAACAGACAGACAGACAGACAGCAAAGTGATCCTATAAGGGATCCGTTTTTCCTTTTGAAGTACGGAACCCTAAAAATAATTCATTGATTTCCAATTTTTCTGGCCCGACCTGTGAGACTCAAACTTGGGACTACATGGTCCGCATCCAGATAAGTTGTGACCAATAAAAATGCATGGTAGGTAATAGCGATTTCCGATTTTAAAAAATTACGACAAATATGAAAATCATTTAGATATTATATTTTGTCTACTGAAGCATACCTACACTACGATCATTGACACTGAATTTGCTGAAAAAAATGTCGGAAACAAAATGCATACTAATAAGGTAGAGTTAAGGAGCTCTTTTTGTAGACATTGTGATGTATGTTTGAAGATGTGAGCGATAAGACAGACGGACAGACAGCCGGTATCTAGTAAACGGCGCTGCTACACCTATTGCACAGGGAGTGGAGTAGAGCCTCCATGCGGTAATTTGGAAACAATTTTTTTTTTTTGGATAAAGTAGGTACGAGTTATCTACGTACTGAAATAAACTTAAAATAATACTTATTGGCGCTGATTCTGTTATCTTTTTCTAAACGAGAGTATCTGCATCTTTTTCTTTTTAATATTGCTAAAAAAGGACGGAATGTGAATTTTACATTTGAAGACTCTAAATTTGAGTGCACACTACAAATTTAAAATAGACTCGCGACAGACTGCTAGCTAAACTCTCGTAGGTTTGACAGTTCTAAAGTAAAAAACTGTCAAACTGTGCCTGTCCTTTTCATATTATCTTGGTAACAAGAGGATTAAAGTTAGAGATGCGTGTCTAGGATCAAACCCCCGACCTCCAAAACTCAAGGCCGACGTCTTATCCACTCTGCTATCACCGCTCTTCACTTTTAACCACAGGTCTGATGAACCATGATCTTTAGCTTAAGTTTATGAGCTTAGAAAACATAAACAAATAAAAAGTGGCAACTCCACGCCTTCTTGTTACCTTCACGCGCCTAATCGCGCGGGTGGTCGCCTCTGATTGTGATTGACAGTCACACGTCACACCACCACATCCATCACTTTCCAACACAAATACCTTCCAACACACACCATACATTACTTTTTAACTTTAGACATCCAACCTTACTTCCCACACAAACTTTGCAATGGAAAACGATATGTGGAGGTGTCTACTTGAGGTGTTTGTAGATAATGTTGCGTGGTGTATGGTAATAGTTAACTAGACTAGGTTGTAAGGCTTTGAATGCTTTTGAATGTTCCTACAGTAATGTATGGATTGACAGGTCAGAAAGGATGTGTTATATCAAAAGATTTTGAAGTATTGTATCATTATATCAGATGTGATTTCAAGATATTTTGTAATGTATGGGTTTTGTTGTGAAACAATCATTGTACTTTAGCAATATCAATCAATTGTGAGTTTTCTGCTGGGTAGCTTCTAACTTGGCTTGCCAACTTTCTTGGACTTATAGATTTTTGAAAGAAATTGGTGCCATCCATCGAAAGAATACTTAGTCTAGTCTGGGTAACCGGCTAACCAAAATTAGCTGAAGCAATTTAGAAAAGATCTGACACACACCTAAAATCGGTAATTAAAAAAAAACGCTAATCGCTCAGTGGTAAGGCACTGTTGATAGGATGACAACAGGAACTTCTATTACTCCCCTGTATATTCTGACCCCTACCCGCTAACCCGATCAAAAACCTGCATGAAAAATATCAATTTCAAGACCTAGCGGTGTGACCTGTAGGTACCCTAGGTTGATATGTCAATCGGTCAGTCAGTTTCTGCGTTTATGGATAGAAGCGAAAAAGCAAAGTTAGTGGTTATCAATAAAAAGGCAACATAAACCCCGCGAGTGTCAATTTATCTCTAGGAGTCAAGTCCCCCCGCACATTGTTTTAGCGCCTCCGAAATGCCGACCCTAATGAAATTTATTACTTTCCTATCTAAACTGCACGATATGGAGGAGATGCGTCCGGAGATAACTATTTGCAACTTATCTACAAATAGCTTTTGTCTGAGACTAAAAAAATTGATTAAAAAAAAACAAATCGGTTCAGAAATCTTGGAGAAATCCGCATATCAAATGTATTTAATTGGCCACATAAGAAAAGGTATAGTTACTTATGTGAATTACCAAGTACATAAGAATAACACCTAGGTGTATTAAATATTAAATTATTAATTACTTGCGTACAAAAATAGAGCCGATTGACGTTTTGTTTGTTAATTATGAAGCAGTTTCTGAGCTAATGGGAGAAATACAATTTTACAAGCCCACTCCAGCCCGGCTAGCATGGGCAGTAGATAAAAATTATATCCCCTGATTATATCCACTGATGTCATACAAATTAGTGGATATAATCGGGGATATAATTTTTATCTACTGCCCATGCTAGCCGGGCAGTATGTACAGTAAAGGAAATGCAATCTAGGGATGTCAATCTCGTGTGCGCTGGACACGCAATGATGGAATTGGCGCGGACGTGAAAAAACAAAAGCCGCGCCCCTGTCGCACTCCGCACTTTTTGCGGACAGTGCGGTGACGTCACCACTTATCGGACAAGACATTTCGGAGGCTACTTAGCTAGAGTGAAGGCTTCGTGAGGGTGAAGAAAACTTTCCTATTAGTACAGGTAGCTTTTTAGAGGCCACACAATCTTACATGAATATTTTCTTTGTATTTCAAAACTTATCATCATCTCAAACAATCACCGGTCCACTACTGAGCACTGGTCTCCCCTCAGAATGAGAATTGGGGATTGGCAGACTTCACAGACTTTTGGAACATTATGCTTAACTCTCAGTCACGATATTTTCGCCGTTAAAGCAAATGATATTTAACTATTTAAAACGCACATAACTCCGAGAAATTAGAGGTGAGTGCCCAAAATCGAACCTTAGTCCCCAACAATAGAAGACCGACGACTTAACGACTGGACTATCACTGCTATCATATCACTAGGCTATCTACCGAGCATGTGTAGGGGCTACAAAATATTACATGAATATTTTCGTTGTATTTCAAAACTTATCATCATCATCATCATCACAAACCATCACCGATCCACTACTGAGCACGGGTCTTCCCTTAGAATGAGAAGTCGGGGTTGTCACACTTCACACAGTTTTGAGAACATTATGGCTCTCCAGCACGGGTCTCCTCTCAGAATGAGTTTGGACCATAGTTCACTACGCTGGCACACTTTGGAGGACATCATGGACAACTTTCAGTCATGCAGGGTTCTTCGCGTTAGATAAATTGCTTCAAACGCACATTGCTCCGAAAGTTAGAGATCCGTGCTTGAGATTGAATCTCGGACGTCCCGAAAGAAGCGCCCATAAGGCCTTCTAAGTTAGCCCGCTTTCATCTTAGACTGCATCTTCACTTACCATCAGGTGAGATTACAGTCTAGGGCTAACTTGTATCTGAATTAAAAAAGGCTATCAGATTCAAACCTTTTCTTTTAGAAGCATTTTACTAGTTAATTATTCTACAATAAAAATATTTCTACAGAAAAAAATCCCAAGCATCGTAAAAAATACAAAGTAGAAAATAAAATTTAAATAGAACGCTACACTTGTTTCACGGACCTTGTAAATGTGGTGACATCTGTCAAGCCTTGACATGTCTTATCTTTGGGGTAGGGAAGACCCCGCGGGTGATTTTCGCCGCGAAAAAAGCCGGGGTTAGAAATGTATTTATGACTATGTAAATTGGTTCAATTTCGGAAGGAAATTCTTGCTCGTTGAACAGATTTTATTTTTTAAGGCAATGTTGTTTCGGTCGTTTTATTTGTCTTCATCGGAGAGAAAATTAACTGGCTGTACATACGAGTAGGTACTAGAACGGCTGAGATCAAAAGAGCGTTGCACAGTACTAGGTACTTTGAGTATCAACCAATCAATCAATCAGCCTGTTTATGTCCACTGCTGGACATAGGCCTTCCCAAGAGCGCGCCACCACACGGTCCTCCGCCTTTCTCATCCACCCTCTTCCCACTAGCTTCTTAAGGTCGTCGGTTTTTTCTCGTTTTAACTCTAATTAAAAGAGCATAGATAATCTCTATACGGTTATATTATCTCTACAAATCTCATAGCATTAGTTAGATAGCTCAAATTCATCTTATTAAATGTCTTTGGTTTAAAGTCAAGGAAGTTGTTACTATCCCTTACTTACACTTTTGAAGAGCTGAAAGAAATCTCAGTGTTACAGATATGCTGTTCCAATGTCCATTCAATGCTTCATTTATTACTGGATAACTATCATTTTTGGTAGGTACATAAATAATAATAAAAAAACCAGCCAAACATAATTGCCAAGACCCCTCAAGGGGTTGTAAAGCCAACGGAAGCAAGTAATTAACGTGAAAGAATAAATCTTTCATCGCCATTGACATCAAAACAATCGGTTAAGCTAACACTTTAATAGACTTATAAAATAACCGGTCTAACGGACCCGATGATTCATCTATCACATTAATAAAGCTTTTTATCGAAACACCTTTGTTTAACCCTTTTGTGTCCGCTTCTGAAATTATGCATGGGCCGACCATTAACTTCTTGAGTTTGCCATTGTGATTTTTGGCTATGCTAATCCTGGGCCCAAATACCCGGACTGTGACTGATTAGCTTAAAAAGTTTCTCATCACCCTGGAGTACCCACGGTCAACCGACTATACCTGGATGTGGAATTTGCATATCGTTATGCGAGTCATTTTTCGCCAGTCATAGCTGTACTCCAAAACTTTTGTCAGAATAATATTTTGAACGACACAGTATGACGGGCAAAAAACTACCATACGATGGCATATTATTGTATTTTTTAGGCAGAAGTTACTACTTTGAAACTATGCCAATTAAAATAATAGATAATTGAAGAGCACTAAAACGCATGTTGTGAAAAATGGTTTTCTCAGAGTAAAATCTTTATGTAGAGGCATCGATGTATAGAATCACAAGCAAAGGAGTAAAGCAGTTGCAACCATGCAAACTGAATTATTTGAAAATTTGTGAATTATTGTGAAAAAAAAATGATTTCATTGAGTAAAATTGGAGAAGGGAAAATTATTGTAGGTATACGAAACATGCATTTAACAACAATATTTGATCAAGTTTTGGTCTAAGATCCGGTTTTAGAAATGTATACCTTTATCTATTTTTTGATGAAGATAGAGAATATACAAGATAAAATATGTAAATCATAGTATTGTATTGATTCATCATCATTAAAAAATATTAAAGAGTTGCGCAGACATTTAGAATGACACAATTACTTACTTAGTCCTTTACGATCTTCATAATTCTAGCTTCATACATAAGTGACTGTCCCTTACGAAGCTGATAAATTATATATGTGAAATTTCAATCCAACATTCATCATCACATCAACTCGAAACCAAAATCTCTAATGTCATAATCTGTCCCAACCCCCAAGCGGTCCCGGCCGCAGGGCTTTAACAGGGCTCTCTCCGTCACTCGTTTCATACAATCGTAGTTCCAATTTTATTTGAATATTAAGCAACCAAAGCCCATGAAATTTTGCAGACATATTCTAGAATCTAATATCTGTGTCTGTGGTGTTTTAGATTTTTCTAAAAATATATAGTTTTAAAATTACAGGAGCTCAAAGATTTGTATGTAAATTTTTAAGACCACGTAACTTTGAAACCGAATATTTTAACAGAAATCTGGAAAACCACAGACATAGATATTAGTTTCTAGAATATGTCTGCAAAATTTCATGGACTTTGGTTGCTTAATATTCAAATTAAATTGGAACTACGTTTGTATGAGACGAGTGACGGAGAGGGCCCTCTTAATAATGCATCCGCCATTAGTTAACCCGCGCCCGCAGATGCTGCGGCCTTCTTCGACTTATTCTAATCGCACGGAAAGGGTTGAAAGGATTACACCCACGAATTTTCCCGTCAATGTTTTTCAAACACCTTTTCGGTGTCCCATAATTAATTCTTATTTGAATATGCCTTTGTTACAGTCAAAGAAAATACTTCAAGGTCGCGTCACCAACATGCTAGTGATTAGATAGATTAGAGTTAAAACTTTTAACATTAGTTTAGGTTTTCCCTATACTAATGTTAAAAGTTTTAATTTACAAATCATGAAATCTTAACTTCTGATACCTACTATACAATTAATTTGAAAATCTAAGAAAAACACTATAATTATACCTACGCTATGAAATACCTAGTTTTAAGTTTTAAGTTTCTTGAAGGTGTAAAACGCCTTGCTATAATCGCGTCGCCTTCTCTTTTTTTTAAGTATGCCAAAGAAAACTAAAATAGGTAAGTATAATAATTTAATAAAACAGTTAGTTAATGCGTTTTGTGTTAAAATCTTCAGCTATACCTCTGACGTCACGGATAAAGCTTAAAAGCTTACTCTCACATGCTCACAGCGATGTTTTTCATAACACCTTTACCTACCTACCTGAAAATAATTAATTCTCTTTTAAACGTCTCTGTTGTTGCTTAATATGTGAAAACTGAAAGTGGCTTCCTAATAGAGATGGCCCATTTCATAAATAGCATGTGAAATATCACGTGGAAAGCCTTTTATATGTAGAACTTGTTACCTTATTTTGAAGGAAAATAGAGGAGAGGAATACCAAAGAAAGGGTGGATGGATTGCTTGAAAGAGGATATGTGTGGAAAAGAGTTGGAAAATGCGTTCACATATGACAGAATTTAGTGGAAGAAAAAGACATGTTGTGACAACTTGTTCTTATTCTTGACCTTGACTTGATACCTTATTTTTCTTGAGACTTGTTACCTTATTTCTTCTTCTTTGTTCTGGGATTCTTTTCCGTCCGCTCCCCAAAGTCCAAAATCAAAGCAGGCCACTTGGGCGAGGACTTCGGGGAGAGTTGCTGGGGAGCCAATGTAGGCTTCTTGTAGAAAAGATACCGTGCTACCTTACTTATAGCAGCCTATGAAAAATTACGAAGCCGAATCAATGAAAAGCCAAAGTTTAAATTTTTTATAATATTTAATCTCACTTGAGACCACCACAGAGTGAAAACATTCGTATCGCTGTATGTTAGAACTAGAAAACATCTAGTTAACTTAATGTAGCAAAACACACAATCGTAGCAAACAAACGTAGCAAACTACATTTCATGGAAAGCGAATTCTCGCACTTACAATCATAATAAATCGTGAAATCACTGTGAAGTAAAATCATAATTTCACCGAATGAAAATAATTTAAAAGTAGCAATACTGTCCATCTCTGATTCCTATGATGGAATAAAAACATCCCAAGCGGTTAAAACTGGGCTTTACGTGCCCGATATTACAAAGCCATTATTTAGCTATCTCCTTTTTATACGACATAATTAATTTTTAACTATGCCTTTGACAGAGTGGTTTTTTAAAGTCACCAAGTCACAGAAGGTGTCGGGCGCAGCTGGGCAGGCATTACGCTAATCTGTACGCCGCCGCACTTGTTAAATATTAACGCAGTCTAATTACAACCTCCTGCCTCCCCACTCTAATGGCTTTTAAAACTGATTCCCGCCCCGGAGGATGCGTATTTGATGACAACTTTCGTCGTTCTGCGAGCGACGACAAGGGCGACAGGAAAACTGTGCACGTGGTCTTTTACACTTTAATCTCCTGTCGCTTCTGCATCTATAGCTAGAAAGACAGATACAGATAGGCTACGTTCACACGGCAATATTTTCTCCGACTGTACACGAGATTTTATCGAATACACACAGCATAAAATATATTAATTTTTTCACTTTCATCTATGCAGGAAAATCCTGTGTTTGAGAGATATTTTTCCTGTATACCGTCTGTAATTTTAAAGGAGGAGGCCGCATCTCGTAACGATTTTATCGAATATTACACGCAGTGGCGTTTAGGTTCATGTTGTATCGTTCATAAGGATAAACCGGTTCACATGGATTCATGATGGCGCTTCAAGTCAATTGACTGCTTTTCAACGTACGTTATGATCTCAGATTGGATAGGATTTAGTAAAACCTTAAATACGTGATAAATTTAATCGAACAGCCGCCATGTGAACGAGGCCATACTTCATTTGAATGTCAGGAGGGAGTAATGGATTGTGTAGTAGCGATAATGCGATGGTACAGCGATGCAAGTCCTCATCGCATTAGACATGTGTAACGCTTTTAAGGTTGAGGGTTTGACACTTAGGGAAACGCGTCGTTGAAAACTTAATTGGCGTTGTTTAAAAGCATTACGTTTCGAGATTCAGTTAAATGAGATGTAAGTACAGAGAAAATGGATATGTTTTTAGCGGAACTTTTTCGCTTTTTTTCATTACAACGTATGTGGTGTTAGAGTGGTTTTAAATGCGTTTTGAAGAGTGAAAGGCTTCAGATAATATTTTTTATCGTCTGACAATTATTTTGAATTTTAAAGTGTCTTCTTTAATTAAGAACGACTAAGATGCGTCAATGGATAATTTCTTATTACATAAGATAATATTTTATAAGCTTAGGTTAAAGTAAGACTACCAATTAGTCAAAAATTTGGCTAAATGGCGTTCATTGAGTACCTAGCTTATTGACATTCAGTAATAAGATAAAAAACTTTTGGATATGTAGAGGAATCAAAGTTGTGTTTAAAATATTTTGACAACATCCCTGGCACAGTGTTAAGTGTCTTATATTATAATATGGGAGACGCTGAATTCGATTCCCAACAGGGATAATTCATAATTTCTAAATTTTCTCTGCTCTGATCTGATATAGGAGGCTTACCTACTACCAGGTGAGATGAGAAACCGCAGTCAATTACTTATTTGTAATCCCTCGCACAATTCCTTTCTTTTTTGTAAAGTGGTGATAATAAAAAAGAAAGAATACCCGGCTGAGTTTGTTGTGGGCTCTTCTCAGACTTGGGCGCGTTTGGAACCCTCGTAGCTTTAGTTTTAAGTTACGTAATTAATTATCACCACTATATCGTACTTTAACAATTTCGACCATCAAAAGGAGTACAATTGTATCTACATTGAATAAATGATTTTGACTTTGACTTTCACCTTGAGGGTGTTAAATCGCATTTTGTCATAAACTTATTCTCACACGTAACAGCCATGTGAAATTTTGTTTTTGACTTAAATTTTCGGCAAAAGCAGCCAAAAGGTACGGTAATTAATGATATCGTGACAGTTTGGGCTATTTGTTCAACTCTGGATGTGCAAACAGGTCGTTTTCTAAGCAAAAGGGATCGTTTAACGGTAACGCGCAACTATTTATACGTGCCTAATGGTACTGTGACAATCATTCTGCACCATTAGACGTATCATTAGCGACACGGTTTTATTTGTTGTTTGTTTTCTTAAAATCCTCGGCCATTTCGACCGGCCCGGCCGCTGGCGGGTTGGTATCATTAATCAAGACGCTACAGATTCGGGGACAAAAGTTTTTTGATTAACAGTAAGCAAATATGGGAACGTGGACGATTCCTACAGGATCGTGTTCCGTCTGGGAATGAAATGTAGGGTTTTATTAATGATGTTGGACATTGTTGATTTTGTAACACGATATCGGTTCATGTTTTAACCAAGAAAGAAGGGATTTCGAATTCAAAAGTACCTACTTACTAACGCCGAGCAAATAAAATAACCTATAATATATAACCTATAAAATAAAAAAGTTTAATCTTTTTTAAGACTTTCTTTTATTTCTTTAAGTTGAAATAATTACTGAACTTATAAATATCTAAGAAACGCAAACCGCTTCCATCTTAGACTGAACCATCACTTACCACCAGGTGAGATCGCAGTCAGGGGCTAGCTTGTAGTGGAATAAAAAAGCATAATTTTCGTTGCAGTAACTTTTTTTTTTAAATTCAACTGAATCCAATGTACCTATTGTGGTTTCACTTTAGTCTGCGTAATTTTAAACTAGTCGTACATATCAAGTATCATTATAATAGGCAATTAGAACTGTGAACAACAAGATAGAGGACCAGCGTTAAATGACCTCCTCAAGTTGAAATTCTTTCAAAATCATCTGAACAATGCCATGGATCTTTCAACGCTGGTTATTTCAAAGAAGGGGTTGCAACCGATGTAAGCAAGGAAGAAAGAAGCTCTATTTGTTTCTGCCGTCACCTTTAAGAAGCTAAACAAACAATGCATAAATACAGTCGACTTTTGTGTCTTTCCCATAGTCTCTATTGTCATATTGTCATCTGTATGGCCTTTCATAGCCATTGTTTTTTTTTCTCGTCTTTTGTGTGTGCAGCATTAGGACTGATGTGTCCAGTTGTTTTTTCTTCGGGACGGCTTCTGATGGTATTGTAATCTTACTGGTCTTTTCTAATTAACTTACTCGTTGTTAGCTTAAAGTTTGATGTATCTTTTTCCTTCATTTATTTTAATGATGATTAGCTTTAGCAGAGGACTCTCTGTCACGCTTCCAAAGTCAATTAAGTTTTTTAGATACTTTTAGAAACTAACAAGTCTGCGCTTGTGTCTTTGATTTGTCAGATTTCTGTAAAAATGTCTGGATTTGAAGTTACACTGGCTTATAGATTTATATTACGTTTTTATACAATCATTGCCCTCATTTAACCCAAATCTGCTTTAGGAATATCAAACAATTCTTAGTAAGTATCAAAAAAATATGTAATTTATCGTATAACTTCCTGAGGTCTAGTGATAATGACTGAGATCGCTTGTTATGCTCTACAGGTCTCCGGGAAAAAGTTATAACCTTTTTATTACCATCCAAAAAAACTTCCAGCACCTGTTAATTGTATAGGAACCACCGAATCCACATTTCCGAAAATTTCTCTCGCTGCGCGTCAAACAAACGTCAATCAAGCAACCACACAACAAGATGCCAGAGGTCACCGATCATCATCTTCACCGAAAACAACTTTGCTTAACTCTCCATTAAAATTAAAGTTATAGGAAACTATTGTTTATATCGTAGCAATAAGGCTAAGTATATCATACCCAACTGCACCATTAACTTTGATTTTCACCTCCGTTACGTCTCCGTAGCCGGAGTTTTTTGCTTCTAAACATTCATGTCATTCCAGAGAGTAAACATGTACACAATAGACCTAGTCACTATCCCTTTTTATTAATATCGGTGGCTGAATGGCAACAAAGGGTTTTTGTTCTCATTATGCGTAATCGTAGTCGTTCAGGTGTTATATTATAGTGGGTTGTGGTATTAATGAGCTTACCGGACGACGTTTCAAAGGGGATGGTTATTTGGTGGCCATTGCTTTCATTAAAATATGATAGTAGTGCGAGATTTTGCTTACTACTTCATGGAAATAAGATTATACTAAGCAAACTAATACATATGCAATTAAACTGATGATTCCAAACTAAGAATTGGAAGATAGAAAAAAAAACATTTACCTACTAACATCCTTAGAATAATAACGCTAGAAAATCATTGTGGAACACACTCATCATCATAGATAAATAGATAGATAGATAAAATCTTTATTGCACACAATAATATGAAAAGGAACACAACACAAAAGGAAGAAAACAGAAAGAACAATTGTGTTCAAAGGCGGCCTTATTGCTTAGATCATCATTATCAACCGATAGATATCTACTGCTGGACTCCGTTCAGCAGCTCCCTTCGTCTCGTTTGATGTCATCTGTCCTCCAACGATGCGCTTTCCGTTGTGAGGCACAAAGTATTTTAGTAAGATAGATTAATATATAGACTATCGGATAGTTAGATCAATTTCACTGCCTAAAATATAGATTTTGATTTCTAAGCAGAACATACTTAAGTACTGGAAAAATCCTAGAAATAATCGAAATTGCTTAACCTATCATGTAAGTCATATTATGACTAAACTACGTCATAATAGTATAGCCAATAACTAAGTATGTATACATTAAAATGAGATTAAGTTGTTGATTAAAGTGAGATATGCGTGAAAAACGGAAGGAAGAAAGGTGAGTGGAAAGGTAAAAAGAACTAAATGCAACTTTGTTAAAGATATTGTGGCTTTAAAATAAATTCAACGGCATTACGTTCGGAATCAAAACTACCTTACCAAGTAACGGTCACTCTATAAGGGAACATTGATATAAATACAATAAATAAGCCGGTATTGGACAAACGGGCCGGTAAACGAGTATAATCATTAATTTCCATGCAACCCGTGTATTGAGGGGATAGGTGTTGTATATGGCATCATTAACTAACTTTACTTGTCATAAATGTTCCGCTAAATTGGTTTTGTCATCTTCGTTTGCATAATATGTCTTCTTCTAGAAGTTTTAGGGTTCTCTAGGCTTATTTTATCTATAGGTTTTTATTGCTTGAGTATATTTTCTTAAACCTTTATCCGTTTATCTGTAGTTTAAATGCGTGACTTTTGCCAGACACCCATGCTCTTGGGTTTAGAAAGCTGAAGTTTTGCACAGAGCTTCCTTTTATAATGTGAACATGGAATTTTTAATGGACTAAAACTACTTCTCGATATTATACCCGTTTTGATCTGCTCTTTCTGTAAAATTAAATAAATAAATAAAAACCATTTATTCACCGAAAATCACATAAACATATTTTACAACATCTAATAGAAACCATGGGTAGGTATCCAACCGAAGATATTTTCAAGGAACCTAGAATAAAAGGACTTCAAACTTGTGCACGATTGTGTCATTCGGTCCATTAATTCACACGTTTGTCTGGTGGGAGCATTTATTTACTGGTCGCTGGGTGGGCGGCTTCGGCCGTGGCTAGTTACCACCCTACCGGCAAAGCCGTGCCGCCAAGCGATTTAGCGTTCTGGTACGATGCTGTGTAGAAACCAAAGGGGCTTAATAAAAACTGCCATATCCCTTCCAGGTTAGCCGTTTCCATAAAAAAAGGACTAAAAGTCTTACGGAACCATTTACATTTAACACCAGCTTTTACTGAACCTATCGATAATAATTTATTATTCATAATCAATTTTAATATATTCAAAACGTAACTTGTATTCGTCTTAAACCTACTTGTTTTAAATAAACTACCGAAGTCACAGCTTCCTTCGGCATCACGCTGATTTGCTCTTGTCCAGCGATGTAAAGAGCTGGTGGCAAAAAAATTAATGAATATCGTTTGTAATATTGGTTTTGTTATTCAAATATTAGTTCGTCACGTCATTTCTATGTAATTTCCATAGAAATATGAACTCTGTTGGACTTTCACCGTAGTGGCCTTGCGCTGCCTGTAAATCCAACAGCTCAGAGCAGTCTGTTCACCAATCAGGGCCAATCGGGTTAGCCAACGCTGCACCTTACGTTACGAAGTCGTTCTAAGCAGTTATAGTTTTTTTCAATTTCAAAATCCATACTGCTATACTATTATTGTAAATAGTAAGTGTCTGGTATTAGTCTATTAGTTTGTCTGTCTGTGTTATTCATATGTTTTCTGGTTATCTGTAACCTTTGACAGCCCATTCGCTTAGTTGATTTTGACGGAATTTGTTGAGTGCCAAAGTAAAGTCTTCCTAAATGTAGGTATTTCTAAAGATCTAGTTTAAGTCCATTTTCGGGATGCAAATTAGCTCTGTAGTTATGTAGTTTGTATTCTGGAGACAGACTTAAGCTACTTTTTATAGTGGAAAATAAAAAACCTAAATCCACGCGAACAAAATCATGGGCATCAGCTAGGGTTATATAAATTCCAATTAGGTATATCGTGTATCCCTTTATTTTCCACCAGCCCTCAAGCCATAATTTGTTTGCCCTTGTCCATCGATATAGGGCAATAAACGTCATGTTTAGGCCACTGTAATGGCGGATAAATTTACTCTTATTACATCTACTCCTGTCTAGGTGGACGACCGAAATCGGTAGTTGGACGAAATCGGTTTTCGGAATTAAGTAATGCACATGTAAAGTGCTAGTCATACCGTGAGGAAGGTGATCTTTTTAATAGAGTCAATGATCTCTAAGTTGTGATAGCCTAGCAGTTATTTTGAGAATTATTTCTCAGGCCCGCACCCTTAATTGGAATGATAATTATGTCAAAAATAATTTGTTTGGAACCGGCCTGTTTCTTTAGTCTGATTGGGGACCAAATGAATGAGGTGCAATGGTTTAATTAAAGTGATCTCCAGAGGTAAGTAGATTTATGCATATTCTATTGTAGTGCCTCACGAACACCATATTAACATAATTTCTAATAGATTATAAAGATTTTAAGGTCCCTTGTGGTGGTCATTCCAAATCTACATCTCAATAAAAATCTCCTTAATACTTTACCATTTTTAAAAAAGCGCGTGTACGACTCGTGTCGAATGACCTTGTAAGTGACCCTATACTGACCTCTGTACTGGCATCTTGGGCTGAGGGAAGCTGTGCGCATCTCGTTTATGAATAAAAATGATGTCTGTAGTGTTAATCGGTGGCTTAAGGTGTGACCCCTGGGCTTTTAAGATAAATAGCGGTCAGAAAAATGTGTTTATTTATTACCATAACACATTGAAACTTCTTAATACGCAAGGTTGATAAAACTTTCTTAAAAATCCTGCACAATACTAGATTCAAACAATTTAGGAAACTGAATTAATAAAGGAAAATCCGTTTATTACAGGTAGAAAGGTAACTGGGTTTCTCTGTTGGAAATCTTAGGTTGCTATTCAGTTATAGATTACTAGTTATTTTTGGGCCGTTTTGTATTGGAAAGCATCCTTTATCATCATGCAAGCATGGAAGCATGGAATCAATATTGTGTATTGATTAAGCTTTGCTAATGTGCCAAAAAGCTGCCCAAGGGCGTAGCCAAAATACCTACATTTCATTTTACTCATTGTGTAACGAGACAATTTGTTTTACCTTCGTATTTCGGCTTTAAATCGTGAATCTATATTTTATTTAATGTAGGTCTGTATGTATTATTATTATTTCTGGGTCACTACTAGCTAGTGTGGTATGAGCCTTATGTAAGACCAGCTTATCTTCGAAAACTTCTTACTTGATCCCCAAAACGACCCCAACCGACCCGTACAGTACGGTACTTAACAAAACGGACTTTCCTAAACCCGAACAGCTAATAATTCATAAACATCGGACATCGGACCTCTCGAAATCAATAAAGCGAACCAGCGGAGTCCGCTATTAATTTGAACATGACCGAACAATGCCCGAAATTTCGCCCTTTAAGACTGCTGTAGTATCTCCAGATAATAGTGGATAGTCCACACTCGTTTAAGAATGATAAATTACGTAATGGAAGCCGGTATGTCCATTCCCACAGATATTAAAAGCGGGGACAAAGGACCGACCCCTTGGTTATACGGACTCACGCGGCGGTATTGAAAAACATGGCAAAACACAAGACGCTTTTGTTCGAATACCATGCAAATCCTTTGAGGGTATTTGGTGGGGTGAGAGGGGGGGAAATTGGAAAAGTTCCGCAGTTTTAGACTTTGATGTTGCTGCTGCATTGGCGGCTAATCGCCTGCTAGTGGGCGAGGCTAATATCAGCTAGATGTTAGCTTATATGTTTAACTTTACTTCAAAGGGAATATTTTAATAAAATACACTCTTGGTACCAGCGTTTCCTCAGCTTAAAGCTTTTAGTCTCCTGACCATAGACCATCATGACCATAGATTTTAGAAACCGGTTTGATTTGCAAACTTTTTCACCGATTTATGTTTTACGAGTAAGCCCATCGAGAGAGCTTTTACAAGAATTAGTTACCTGTTTACTTCACACATTTTGTCTCAGAATATCTCCCAAAATCTCATAAAACTTCTCTTAATAATATGTCTTGCTAAGCTAAAGATTCTTTGTCAATAAATATAATAATTTGATATGCAACGCTGCAAAGTTATTTTAAAAATAAAATAAAAATTAGGTAGGTGCTAGGTTCTTCATGTTCGAATTTCGAATAATTTTGCCATGGACTTAAAATGGACTTTTTTTGCACGCCTATTTCGGACGATAAAGAAAGCTTTTCCGAGCTAAATTTTCACTTGAGATACCTAGGATTTAAACCCAAGACCCTTCGGTTTCACGGCTGGTAAATTATACGTTACAAGTAATAGCAATTATTTATATATCGTGAATTCCTCAACCGTTTTTCTGTGGACAGATAGTAGATCAGAACGAACAATATTGATACAACTCAACAGGCTTTATATGCAACCGCTACCGAGCAAATCGCATTCATCGGGATTATCTCAGGTTATCGAACATCTGCCTGCGTACCAGCATCCACAAAATATAAAAGAACAAGCGACTAACGCTACTACTTTAACATACATTGAGGTAAATCTACCTATTCGCAGACTAAGCAGCTAAATTAAACACGCAATGGTTAATGCGTTAGTTAAATGATATAAATTATAGATATTTGTTTGATTTTATTGGGCTTAGAAAGAAGGGAGCGCCAGGGAACGTGATCGCGGTTTAGAGGTATTTATGCAAAGTTTAACGTTTTTGCTATCATGTCATTTTATCAGTCCTACAATCAGATCTTGGGACTAGTCTTCTCTATTGACGTAGATGCCGGCGTCTCGGGCTGAGGCGATTGTCTGCATTCAATTATTGAAGTTAGGCAAAGACATTTAAGTATATTATACCGAGGTATTTACAACTGCCTTGCTAAACGACCGTTGCTTAACATTTTTAGTGTTGCAATATCTAAAAAGTAAAGATACTAAAACACTGTCCCATTTCACTGTATTTTCCAAGTTTTTAAAAATATTTGGTTACTTTGCAATTTTTGCACAAAAGTTACTCACAAAAGAACAAAAAAGCGACTGGCATAGCTGATAGGAAGCAAGCTGAAGTGGCAGTCATGGATAGGCCATGTCTGTCGCAGAAGCGACGGCTGATGGGGCAGACGTGTTCTGGAGTGGATACCGCATACTGGTAAGGAACGTAGGGGAGTGTAGGACGACCTCCAGCCCGGAGGATGAGGAAGGCTGAAGACCGTGTATGGTGGCGCGCTCTTGAAAATGCCTGCATCCAGCTGGCTCTAATTATTATTGTTACAAACCATAATGTTTTCAAAATAAACAAATAGTTCTAACTAAATAGTAACTAATTTCTGCTTAATATTCTAAAAAAATATAAATAAAGCGGCTGGCGGGAAGTGGCGGGATGAGGAAGGCAGAGGACCGGGTGTGGTGACGCTTTTTAGGGAAGGCCTATGTCCAACAGTGGACATCCACATGCTGATGATGATGATAATGATGATTTATTTTATTTTATTATTATTACATTTTAAACGGAATAAAACATTTTACTTCGAAGCAAACCTTTCAAAGGCAGAAGTTAGCTACCCTATTAAAGTCATGAAAAGACAATTCAAAGACACAAACGCAAAAATTTCAAAAGCACTCAAAAAGTTGAAAACAATAAAAACAATTAGGCAAGCAACTGATTAAACTCGGCCCTGCAATTTTAAAAAACAATAGCCAGTCTGCGGGGTAAAAATCACCAATTTTGTCTCCAAATTTGTCTGCTGACAACATTCATCTCAATCAATTCTCGCGTCCCTGAGGAGTAACCCTTCCATCCCGCGAGACATAACCCTCCAGGCCGTAACCCAATTAATGTGAGAGGGTAGTGTTACCCCGTCCTCACTTCCACCGCAAAAAATGTAAATTGAAATGTTAAATTAATTTGATCCACCGTCATATGTGGCTGCGATGTGCATTATGTGATTTCATTTGTTTATTCTTTTCAATATTTGGGAACAGAAGATGCCCGCGACTTCGTCCGCGTGGATTTAGGAAAGATCCTGTGGGAACTGTTTGATTTTCCGGGATAAAAAGTTGCCTATGTCAATTACAGGGACGCAAGCTACCTCGGTACCTACCAAATTTCATACAAATCCCGTTTTTGCAAATCCCGTGGGAACTCTTTGATTTTCCAGGATAAAAAATAGCCTATGTCCGTCCCCGGGATAAGCTAACCCTGTACCAAATTTCGTCAGAATCGATTATACTGTTAGGCCGTGAAAAGGTAGAGAGACAGACACACTTTTGCATTTATAATATTATATTAGTAAATAATGGATTACGTAGAATATTTCGTGTATCGACAAAAACTTTAATTGTAATCTGCATGTCATTATACATACCTGTTTAAACATGTCATGATACTAATTTTGTTTCTTTACTGAACGTCTTAGCTAAGCATGAAAGAAAACTTATTTTGAAAAGTTGTTATCATCTAAGTACGAATAATTTAATCAAACAATTTTAACAAGCGGTAATAATTTCCAATGCACATATTGAAAATCTGTTAAGATCTTTACGACCACGTATCTGCGTATGATATCGGCAAATTAAATATAAAGCAAACCTGTTCGTGCATTGACTGTTAGGTTGGTACTACTAAGGTCGGTAGGATACGAGGAATTTACAGGATAGTCCCATCCCATGATATTCTAGACTCTAAAACTTTGAGGAATCGACCAATTCGGTAACAGTTTCAAAGGGCTAAAGTCACTTGCGACGTACCACAAAAGCTGTTTTTAGAGTGGTAAAAAGAAATTGTAACATGTGCAATTATGCAATACATAAGTACAAAACATATTTTGCTACAAGTAAAATATGTTAAGTACATTGGCGCCCATTATCTCAGAATACATAATTACAGGAACATATTTTTTGAGAATCTTATAAGAACAATTTCACTAATGAAACACTCTAGTAGGTATCTACTTGGCTTTTCACTGATAAAGCGTTTCATAATATAGTGATTTTTATATGTCCCAAAATAGTATTTTTGCACCTGGTAACCTTGATTAGAAACATGGTGGGTGTGCGCCATAAATAAAATGTACTAGATAGCGATATTAATGCCTTGGTCAATAACTCGTCACTTTACCCTATATTACTACGTGCTAAGGGACACTTTCGATAACCATTGGAACTTAAACCCGATTTATGGACTGAAGTTATTTCAATGAACGAGAAATTATTGAATGTTTCATTTACAAAATACATAAAATCAATCGAAAAATCATTGTTATCTTTGAATTACCTTTAGAACACGAAATTATAACAAGCAAACACTCTTTCAACAAGTGTAAATTAAAAATTTATAACACCCCCGACAAGTGAAGGTTACAGTAACTAGTAAAGAGCTGATAACTTTCAAACGGCTGAACCGATTTTCTTGGATTATAGCTACGAACACTCTCGGTCAAGCCACCTTTCAAACAAAAATAACTAAATTAAAATCGGTTCATCAGTTTAGGAGCTAGGATGCCACAGACAGATACACAGATACACACGTCAAACTTATAACACCCCTCTTTTTGAGTCGGGGGTTAAAAATTGGAGCTAGGTTCACATAATATTAATAGGATTTTCTTTTTGAATAATGTTACCTAATACCTAACGTAAGGTTTTTAGGTTACGATTTAAATTTTTATTATGTCTCATTTTTGCAAAAGGACCTCAAAAGGGATAAATTCTAAAATATGCGATGTAGGCATGTAGTTTCAAGAAAAATTATAACCCCAGATCTTTAATATTATGTTGAATCGGTTTGTAGAAATATAAAACCTCTTTAAATAACTTACGATTATGAATACGTGCCTTGAATACTTATAGATTTAGGATTTCTTATTGGGTCACACAACTTTTACGATTATATTAAAAAGATCGTCAAACTAATCGAAAGTCTTTTGAGAGCGAGGAACCGTGGAGAGTTTATAAAAAGCCCTCTCAATAGGAGTTGATGAGCCATGATTGGGAGGAGGGAGTGACCCCTAGGAATTAATTATTCAAACTATGTCGCCGCAGAAAAACGGAGTTGGTGAGGCATCTTGTTAGCTATTGTTGTCAAACTCCGGAGAGTTTACCCTGGTTGTCGTGATCTGAATCGGGCCATATTTTGTCCATATTTCCCATGAATTTTCATCTCTACTTCATTAATTATTTTATTTTTCTACCGTAAACTTTTGACGAAACCTCCCAGGCGCAGTGGTGAGCGCTGTGTCTTATAAGCAGGAGGTCCCGGGTTCGATTCCTAACAGGGGCATTTGTGAACTTATAATTTCTATTTGTTTGTCTATGGTCTGGTCTGGTGGGAGGCTCCGGCTGTGGCTAGTTATTAGTTACTACCCTACCGGCAAACCAATTCTGCCGAGCGATTTAACGTTCTAATGTTATGGCCGCGTAGAAACCGATTAGGGGTAGTATGCGTTTAATTAAACTACCGTACCCGTTCCAAGTTAGGCCGCTTCCATCTTAGACTGGATCATCACTTACCACCAGATGAGAACGCAGTCAATGGCTAACTTTTATCGGAATATATAAAAAAATACCATTCTTAGATTTTCCGGGATAAAAAGTAGCCTATGTCCTTCCCCGGGATATAAGCTAACTCTGTACTGTTGGGCTGTGAAAAGCTATCAGACAGACAGACAGACACATTTGGCATTTATAATATTTGTATGGATTAGGATTAGGATTGCGCAGGAGACAAGAATAATAGCGATGGATGAAGGCGATGCCTCTTTAACTCCATAAGTTGAACGACTAAGATGCCTTTCCATCTAATCAAGTCGAAAACCAGCCAATCTACATCTTTTCCGACAAACAAACGAGCGCCCCTCACCAACAAAGACCTGAAAGAAGCCCATATTAAAATTTCCTTGAGAATAATCCGAACACAACACAATATCAAAATTTAATATCATTTTAATCTTAATTCTCCTTATTAATGTTCCCAAGGTGGGTTCCGTGACTTAAAATTCTGCACCTATAAACTCCTACATTCAAAATTAAACCATATTTTTATGGTTATAAAGCTGAAAATGATTTTTCAGATATGGTTATGAAAATGTGTGGGAGGTAGAAAATCTGTTAAAAGGTAGGTAAGTTCAAAGATAACGCCGTCTGCTAAGGGATACGGCTTAATTAGGTCGATCTGGAGGCTTTTATTCAAATACGTTCGAGTTTTATTATTCCCCTTTCTGATGTTTATTAAGGAGATTTCGTTTCCGAAATATTTGAATTCATGAGACGAAATATCGAAAATTTCATTCATGTTTCTAATTGAATATTTATATGTATCCCTAAGTTTTTATCTACCACTAGAGGATGGCCGTGACTTCGTCCGCGTGGATTTAAAGTTCTCAACGATCCCGTGGGAACTCTTTGATTTTCCGGGATAAAAAGTACTTAGTAAGTATGTCCGTCCCAGGAATATAAGCTAACTCTGTCCAAACGTCAGAATCGGTTAAACTGTGAAAAGGTAGCAGACAGACAGACATACACGCTTTCGCATTTCTAATTTTATAGTTGTGGATCAGTTGTACGCTTAGTGGCTGATCCTCTCTGACGCAGCAGACATCCCTATACGTCCCGGACCTCACGGTCTCTGTTCGATTCTTGGTTGAGTCAATTTCAAGTCTAAGGTCTTGAGGATAGCATCGGTCGTAGCTAGTCACCACCCGGTAGACAAAGTCATACAAATAAAAGTAGTGTTCTAAAACTGCTACTACTGCTATTTAGGTTTTTAAAAATCCCACGGGAACTCTTAGGTTTTCCGGTTTGTCACGCCGATCCGTTGCTCCTTTGCGGCGTGATTGAAGGACAAACTAATGAACTAACAGACAAACACTTTCAGAGTTAGTTACAGGTAATATGGGTAGTGATTTATTGTTCGATGTTGTACGTAAAGAAAATTTTTCACTCTTGTCAAAAATCCTTTTATTAAATCTTTTAAATTTAACACCCGAAAAAAAACTGATGAAAAAATGATGAAGGCTCTGTTATCACAGGGTTGGAGTGTATGAAGCGTGGAGAGTTTCACCCAAACAAAGCCATTCATTAACGCGGACGCGATCCATCACACGGGTTTTTTACATTTTAATTAGAGAATATACCCTATACTGTCTGTCCATTATACCTAGGTATAGATAAAAGTATGTTTGGCTATAATGGCTATTGTATGCAAAATTTTGTTGTAGGCACCGACGTAGTATTTTACTGTAAATATAGCCAACACTCTCAAATAAAATAAAATCCCAAATTTTACTAACCGGGAATTGAACCCAGGGTCTGCCACTTATAAGACCACAAAAACCAGGGACATCTTCAAGGTATGTATCTTCTTTATAAAAAGAAGCGTAGTTTATAACAACTTAGTAGATAAAACTCAAAAAGTTACCATAAAACCACGGAAGGCATCAAAACGTCAATATAAACACTTAGCGAATTTCTCAGTTAATAAAGTACAAAAAATAAAATAAAAAACAAAGCTAATACACGGGAAGGAGGGTCCGCAGACAGTCATGGCGGTGCGGCGATATTAAAGAACCCATCACGCCACAATGCCTCCATAACAAAACTCTTATTTTCAACTCCTTACTAATCGCGGGGAAAACTTATTTTCCGAGTTCAAGTTCCCGCTATGGTAGAGAGATTCAATACTTCTAAAAATTGCCTATTTAAAATTTGCCCATCAGTAATAAGTCCATAGTAATACTGACGATAAAACTATGCGCTTACTTCTTGTTAGATCGACCTGAAAGATTCTAAAAAGTTGATTCATATGAAATTAAATTACGATAAACTGTTTAAGTGCTACTTAGCTTTTTATAAAAAGTTCTGTAAGCTCGTTCAAAAATAATTCGGAAGAACATTTTATATTCACTAGCATTCTAAGTTTCTATGTTCTTACATTCTAGGGCTTCTTTTTCCATGTTTTTGGTACTAAATAAATAATTGTTACGTCTGTTTTGGCTAAACAGCATCTGCGTGTATAAACAACACAATATCTGCCCGACGACAACGCCACTTCTATTACCTATTCAGAACTCTGTAGGTACATAAAACAGTACCAACTATGTACATACTATCTATGGCAATAACGCCAAAGAAACTGACGAATTTTTGTAACATTATGAATATAACTCGTATCTATTACACCGTCCTTACCAAGAATGCCTCAAGTACAGTGGTTAAAAGACAAAAGGTTCGCCGGTTAGACAGGCGCAGGGTGCAGGGGTGACGAAGGGGAAGGTAATGAAAAACATGGCGTCACACGATTACCGCTCGCGCTTGACTCTCCGCGATTGTTCCAGCTCATCTGACTGGAGACGCTGTTTCACATTCAATGCAGTTGAGGGTGTTATGAATTCAATCTTTTAAAGTCAATCAATTTCGTAAATGAATTGTTTTAACTTGCAGAAAGATTTGTGACATCTTGGGGTTGATGTTACATACAAAAGTGATAAGTAAGTTCACTTCTATGTGAAACATGTTTAAATATTCACTACTAGCTAATGCCCGCAACTTCGTTCGTGTGGATATAGGTTTATAATAACTCGTGGGAAGTTTTTTGATTTTCCGAGATAAAAAAATTGGTTGTCTGTAAAGTTGGTTTACTGACGATAGTTGAACGTGACAACAAAGGCCGATTGTGCTTCTTTGTCGCTCGTTCCGCGCTCTCGCTTGCACTTCAAGCCTTACATGGAACGCCTCAGAGCGAGGTAACGCCGCATGGGTCATGTTTTTTCGTGCGTGCAGCCGGCTCTATCGAATTATAAGATGTTGTCACGTCAAAAGTGCATACTAGGTATTAATCCAGGGCGTAATCTACCTCCATTCCAAATTTCAGCCAAATCCGACCAGTATCTTTTGCGTGAAAGAGTAACAAACATCTATACATGCATCCATACATACCTACAAACTTTCACGTTTATAATATTAGTAGGATAATGGCGACCCTGTACCGACATCTTCATTTAGCAAGAGGTCACCTAATGCTGTGAGGAGACCTCCTTCAGGGTGTCATTGTACACAAGCAGCACAAGATAGGTGTTTTGTGGAAATTTCAAAACAGACTAAGAATTCAATAGTCGACGTTAAGGTATTATTCCTTATAAATTATTGAAGAAAGTGATTATTGTTATTCATGAATATGTGAAGACGGGAGTGTCTTCACATATTCCTGTAACACAGTTTTTATTTCACAGAAGGCAGGGTCTCACATTACTTTGTTACTTGTGATAAAAAACTATCCAATAGTGGACGCATGAACTGATGAATTGGATATGAATCAACGGTAGATCAACGTAACTGGATGTCAAAAGTAATAGAGTTCTTTCGGATAGCGAATGTAAACATAGCGTCTACCTAGAAATCTGAAATGACCATAGGTAGCACTTTCTTAAGTTTTACCTATCTTGTAGTGGCAACTGGCAATACTACAGAGAACCATATTTCACCTCTCGTGAGCACGTGAACAATAGCGCTCGAGTGCACGCAGCCGGCGCTTGCGCATCGCACTGCGATTCATATGTCTTGATACTTTATGGTGAGAAGCTTTATCGTATTTTGCGTTAGCTTTCATATTATTTATCAATAATAAGAAACTATGTTTGAGTATATGTAAACATTAGAAAAGAGACATTTGTATCTTGTACAAAATGATCATCGGAAACTCTCTTGAGTTTGTTATGAAAAATTATACGTTTCAATTTTAGACCTTAATGTTTTTTTTTAAATTATTATTGAGACATGTACCCAGAGGCAAAAGGGATGAGGAGTTCGTGTGCTAGTCCAAAAATCTGATTTGATATTTTAAGGTTATAAAATCAACCTTCTTCAGAAGTGCATTAGAAATCATCATCATCATGATCAACGCATTGCTACTACTGCGCATAGATCTCCTCTCAGAATGAAATAGGTTTAGGCCACAGACCGCCACGCTGGCCCAGTGTGGCCCACTTCACACAACTTTGACAGTATGGAGAACTCTCAGGTATGCGGTTTTTCTTCACTGCAATAGAAATAGGTACTGTTAATTTTATCAAAAGGCAATCTTTGGGTTTCGGGTTGATTGAGATTATGATACCAAAGATAATGGATTAAATTCAGAAGGACCTATCTACCTATTAATATCTAGATTCTAGAACATCAAATATCAAGTCTACTCCACCCACTACACACCAACGCCACTAAATACTACATGATAAACTCACCGACATCTTGCGGTCAATACAAAGTCTTTAAAAACGTCACCATCGTCTTCATATTCCCACGAACGTTAAACAATTGCAAATACACCAAAAACATTGTCCAAATACCAAGACCAATCGAGCGTACTAAAATAACTATACATCTCTAGTACATAAGATTTAAGGTTGATTTTTGCTTGTAAAAAAATATTTTAAGGGGCAAATTATAACTTTGTAGGGTAAAGGGTCCTATTGTAGGCATTGTCTCGGAAGTCCAAACAAGGTTTGTGGCATTATTTCACGTATTGGGGTCACTATTCCTTGCGATTTATTACCCATAACTTGTATTTGGGTGAGTGGGTGACACGTATTAAGCTTGATCGATGCCCAAGATGCCTTTGATCCCGTGTGGGAATTCTGTTAAATACCTTATAATATTTTAGTAGCGGTTTAAATTCGTTTCAAACGATGTTTTTGAATAGGTGGTTATTGTATTCGTCGGCGATTCTTTGACGGTCAGGAATATTATTATTTATTAGTATTACCTCAGAATATGTACATAAAAGTAATTACTAAGGACAGTTTCAATTTTGAACACAAAAAATATGATTCTAAGCTGTAGACTATGTAAGAATGAGAAAAATTGGACAGCCAATGCTGACGTTCGTGGTTTCGTATGCGCAACATTGGACGATTTGGATTTTGGTTTTATCTGAGCTACGACGGTTTGGTGTTCGCTACGCGCTGACGCGCAGCGGAAACCAATTCAGTGTTCTTGGCTTAATAAATCACACTTCACACTTTAATATTATAAAGGCGAAAGTTTGTATGTGTGTGTGTGTGTGTGTGTGTGTGTGTGTGTGTGTGTGTGTGTGTGTGTGTGTGTGTGTGTGTGTGTGTGTGTGTGTGTGTGTGTATGTTTGTTACTCCTTCACGCAAAAACTACTGAACGGATTTGGCTGAAATTTGGAATGGAGATAGATAATTAGCACATAGGCTACTTTTTATCCCGGAAAATCAAAGAGTTCCCACGGGATTTCAAAAAACCTAATTCCACGCGGGCGAAGTCGCGGGCATCGGCTAGTAAGTAATATACCTAGTAAGTTTTACTTCTTCAACCCAAAAATATCAAGGTACGTCAAAAATTGCTAAATGAGACAATAAAGTAGCTGCAATTCACTCCTCTATGGTAGGGGCCAAAAATTATACTCTTTTCAATAAGTGCCTATAATAAATAGGTAGGTACAGTGTACGCATAGATTTAAATTCAATTTGGTACAGAGTTAGCTTATATCTTAGGGAAGGACATAGGCTACTTTTTATCCCGGAAAATAAAAGAGTTCCCACGGAATTCATAAGAAAACCTAAATTCACGCGAACGAAGTCGCGGGCAACATCTAGTAAAGTATATACTTACATTAAGTAGGTATGCATAGTGTGTATAATGTATATGCTGAAACCATAAAATATCCCCCGATCCGTGTCAATTATTCACCGACTATGGCCGAATATTATGCACGCTGATCGAATCACGCGGGGCGTACTCTTTTGCATCTGTCTCTTGTGCATAAAGTTGTACCGCCACAGGAAGATATACCACAATATTATAATATGATATCTTCCCAATCGACCCCAATCCTCGGGTCCGAATGTGCTAAAATGGCCACCTCGGGCCTTAAAAGTGGAGCGTTGGCAGACCCACATTAGATGGGCAGACGACATATTCAAACGGGTCACAGGGAGCCGTTGGATTCAGGCGGCGCAAGATTGTGAAATGAAATAGCAAAAAAGCACTATACACTTCTGCACGAAATCCTCCTGTTATTTATTATCAACAGTTGATCCATTCTGATATTATAAATTGCGAAACTGTGTCTGTCTGTCTGTTTGCAAGCTTCTCACGGCCCAACAGTTTAACCGATTTTGATGAAATTTGGTACAGAATTAGTTACCTGATATGCCAGGGAAGAATATAAGCTACTTAAATCCCGGCAAACCAAAAGGTTACCACAAGATTCTTAAAGGCCCATCCGTTTAACCGATTTATATGAAAGGAACCAGAGGTAGCTTGCATCCCGGAAATCGACACTTTTTGTCCCAGAAAATCAAAGAGTTCCCATAATTTTTTAATAAATTCAAATCCACGCGGATTAAGTCGCGGGCATCATCTAGTAATAAATAACCCGTTACCCTAAGGTTCTTAAAGTGCACCTAATCTGGTCGTATGCGAAAACCTACCGCGCGCATTATCCCAAGAAAACTCCTACTATATTAGGTTTATTAAAGAGTTTTTATTTCTCAGAAGAACAATGTTCACTTAGATATATGAGAATAATTCTAAATATAAATATAGAAAATATTAATTATTAATTAAAATATTAATATTAATTACTGGAAAGATGACACGACCCTTAATAATGAGAAATACAAGAAGACAAGATATGGCAACATAGCACTGGTCTACCAACCTACAATTGAATTCAATCGGTAGCTTGCGGCAGTGGCAATTGATTTCTGTTTGCCCCCTGTAATTGCGACGCGGCAGTTGTTATGTGCCACAGTTTTTTCTACCATTTATAGTTTTAGTGGAATTTTATTCCAAAGAAATGAGTACCCACCAAAAACATTTCATGTAAAATGTTGCCAAGACTCACAAGTTCATAATGCTTTCACTGTTAAAAAGTTATGAGATCTCTAGTAGAGCCAAGCCCCTAGCTGAGCTTAGAATTGCGCTGCCCATGGGACCTATCCCAAGTCCAAAGTATATAGCTCTTAAATGCTCTTGAGTATATCACATTTATAACAATAAAGAACAAATAACTCTACTTACAAGCTCTGATTTTACAAACCCTAAATCTTGGTTAAAAAAGGACGGCTTGGCCGTTTTATGTTCGTGGTACTTTTATCTGATATGACATTTAAGCCCGGAATAGCTTGTGCGACAATCATGAAGTATAATAAAAATTAGTGATTGTCGAACAAACTATTCCTTATGACCTTAATATAATATGTTATGTCATGTAATAGATTCACGAACATTAAACGGCCAAGCCGTACTTTTTTAACCAAGATTTAGGGTTAGTAAAATCAGAGCTTGTAAGTAAAGTTATTTGTTCTTTATTGTTATAAATTTAAATTCAACTCAGATCACAGAATATTACGCGCTACAATAAAATTTAACTCTAAACTCCACAGAATGCGTTTAATTAAAAACACAATACGACGAATAGACAAGATTTCACTTTTGGCTAATAAAGATAAATTTTGTTTGGAATTAAAAAACAGTTTTAGCTCCCTAGATACTACACTATGCGAAGAAGTAAACCTACTATACAATAACATCATCAATAACTTAAAAATAGCTAGCCAAAAAGTTAAAACTGTTAAGAAAAAAGAAAGAAAACTTTCTCATGAAACCAAAATTTTGATAGAGGAGAGACAACAGTTGACTCGAAATACGCCTGAGTACGCTTCAAAAGACAAAATAGTCAAAAGGTGTATACGAAAAGACATAAGAAACTCTAATACGAAAATAGTACAAACAGCTCTTGAAAAAAACACTTCCCTTAGGGCCACCATTCAAGGTATACAGAATAACAAAACTTCAACGCGTTAAAAGATCATAAAGGTTTAAAACAGACAAATAGGTCAAAGATTCTGCATATCAGTACCGAATTTTATAAATCTCTTTATTCCGACTCCAACCATAAATTAATCCCCGTAGATACTATAATAAATCACGATACAAGCTCGATGGACATTGAACCTATTTCAAACTGTGAAGTCCATCGTGCACTCTGTAGTATGAAATATGGTAGGGCCCCCGGAGAAGATGGAATTACTACAGAAGCACTAAGATTAGGTGAGACTGTATTACTTCCACATATAACAAAATTGTTTAATACTATTTTACATTCTGGTAATTTACCTGACCAATTTTGTCACTCAAATATCATTTTACTGCACAAAAAAGGCGACAAAACAGATGTAGGTAATTATCGTCCTATCAGCCTGATATCACATTTATATAAGACATTTATTAAAATAATAGAATATCGAATATCGGGACAGTTAGATAAAAACCAACCTGCTGAACAGGCTGGCTTCCGACGCGGCTTGTCTACCACTGATCATCTCCATACAATAAATCAATTAATTGAAAAACATTTAGAGTTCGACCTTCCACTTTATTTAGCATTCATAGATTACTCAAAGGCATTCGACAGTTTAAAACACTCCAAAATTTTTGAAGCTTTAAATAGCCAAGATATCCCATCCCAATACATTAAAATATTACAGCAAATATATCACAAAAGCACAGCATCCATCAAAATACATTCAACGGGGCCGACTTTCCACATTCAAAAAGGTGTGAAGCAAGGAGATCCACTCTCTCCTAAACTTTTTACTGCAGTTTTAGAGGAGGTGTTCAGGAAATTGGCAGTAAAATGGGTGGGAAAGGGTATCGTCATCGGGGAAAAAAGGCTTTCTAACCTTCGGTTTGCAGACGATATAGTCCTTTTTGCTTCGTCAGCGTCCGAGTTGGGGGCTATGATTGCTGAGCTCAACGAGGTAAGCGTCGGGGTCGGACTTGAGATGAATATGTCAAAGACCAAGCTCATGACAAACAGCACAAAGCGTAGGCTAGAAGTAGAGGGTGCGGAGATTGAATATGTCCATGAATACATATACTTAGGCCAAATAGTCTCTTTTCAGGCGAGACAGGATAAAGAAGTTTCGAGACGCACCGAAAACGCCTGGAAGGGTTATTGGGCCATAAAAGATTTAATGAAGGGAAACCTTTCATTAAATCTAAAACGTAGACTCATGGATATGTGCATTCTTCCCATCCTCACATATGGTGCTCAAACTTGGTCTTTGACGGATCATCAAAAGTCCGCACTGAGAGTTTGCCAGCGGGCAATGGAGCGCAGCATCCTTGGAGTAAAGCTGACAGACCATGTTAAAAACAGCATACTGCGCTCCAAGACGCAGATAACGGATGTGGGAGACAAAGCCGCCAGACTAAAATGGAACTGGGCAGGACATGTTATGCGCATGTCCGATGAACTGTGGGCAAAGACCACAACACAGTGGATGCCACAAAATTTTAAAAGACGTCGAGGCAGGCCGAGGCGTCGCTGGCGAGACGAACTCGATGCCTACATGTCGGCCTGGCCTCAAATTTCTATAGACAGAGACAGGTGGAAGAAAGAAGGGGAGGCCTTTGCCCAACATTGGAACAGTTCGGGCTAATAATAATAATAATAATATTGTTATAAATGTGATATACTCAAGAGCATTTAAGAGCTATATACTTTGGAATTGGGATAGGTCCCATGGGCAGCGCAATTCTAAGCTCAGCTAGGGGCTTGGCTCTACTAGAGATCTCATAACTTTTTAACAGTGAAAGCATTATGAACTTGTGAGTCTTGGCAACATTTTACATGAAATGTTTTTGGTGGGATTTCATTTCTTTTTGGCAGGTGCCCTAGATATTTTTTTTGGATCTATTTTTTGTAGGTACCTACATCATTTTCATGGCCCGCTCTCTATCGTTACCTCTTTTTTTAAAAGCTTTTATTCCACTTGCAATGTATGTAACTATGTTTGTTTGGGTGGAATCTTGCAACTCAATTTTAAAGCAGATATATCAAATTTCAGTCTTTTAGGACTTCAGGAAACACATTTTTTAAATGTACAGACTGGGAAAAGTTTATTTTCCTGTTGTTTGAACGAAATCCCTAGCCTACATACCAAATTTCAGTCTTCTAGGACTTAGGGAAGTACTTTAGAACTTTTGACTAGAGGGGTTTTGAATGGCAATAAATCTGAAACCATAACAGGTAGACAATTGATACTTGGTACGTTTGATAAGTCTGTCAAGGACATATTATCCTGAAAATATCAGCATTCTAGCGATAGACTTTACAAATAATTTGCTTCCCCCATACGTGGGAGTGGAGGGGGAAAATTTTGAATTTCTTAATTTTCCTGTAGTTTGTATGCAATTTCTAGTGTACACACCAAATTTCAGTCTTCTAGGACTTCGGGAAGTACCCTAGAATTACAGACTAGAAGTTTTGACTGTCAATAAATCTGAAACTATAAAAGCTAGACAATTGATACTCGATGCGTTTAATAAATCTGCCCAGGACATCTTATCCTGAAAATATCAGCATTCTAGCGACAGAATTTACAGATTTGCTTCACCCATAAGAGGCGTAGAGGGGGGGCATTTCCAATTTCTTAATTTTCCTGTAGTTTGTAGTCAATTTCTAGTCTACATACCAAATTTCAGTCTTCTAGGACTTCGGGAAGTACCTTAGAGGTTTTGAGTAGAGGTTTTGATGATCATCAGTGAGGGACGAAATCGGCGTATTTTAGGTATCAATAAATCTGTAACCATAAAAGCTAGATATTTGATACTTGGTATATTTGGTAAATTTGCTGAGGACACCTTATACTGAAAATTTCAGCTTTCTAGCGTCATCCAGACCGAAGTTATGACGGGTCGAAAATACGGCGAAACACTTCGAGAAAAAGGTACGTACTACGTAGCGCCCCGGCCGCCGTTTGGCTCGTCTTGGCGGGGGCACTGCCGTGCCCCCTGATCTACTGTCTGTGGTGTCTAGAGACATGCAACAGGCTCAACTAGAGCGACAAAAGCTTTTCTGCAACTTTTTCATATTGCTATAGAACATAATATACCTAGGTTTTATTTTAGAACCACCACAAAACTTTGCTTAAAGTGTATGAGTTACTCGTATTCACTAAGGACTGACTAAGGATTATTAGGTTAAATCTAAGAGAATAAAACACTCTACTGATTATGTTAAACTAAGCCTAACTTTTCAAATTCAACACATTCTTTGAAATTCACAAAAATATCGCGTTTTTTCTTTCTTTCCTATGTAAGGAAATCTGGAAAATATTTAAAAAGCAATACCACAAATTCCCCTAACCATGAGTATTACATACCACAATCATATTCAACTACGGACTAAAACTAAAACTATGCGGAAGGGGAGTCTGCTTTCACCAAAACTCTACCACCAACTCAAAATATTACTACAATATTCAATTGCATTACATACATTTCTCTTTAAGTTAGTTTATTAAATAATCTTGAGTGATAAAACCAGCAATGTATACAATTATAGAGCTTTCCCCAATCATATTCGAAGCTATTATGATAATAGTGCAAAGCTAAAAAATTGATATTTTATTGCGTCCGGGGTCCACTTTTTTGCGATATATTATTCTCTACTCGTCGTTTTCCATTGCAGACGACAATTTATTCTTTTGCCGCCGAAAACTTACGATTTTTTGGGAAAATTCGTCTTTAGTACCCTGTATTACGGGATTTATAGTTATTTTTGTAAAGTTTTGGGGGCAAAAAAGGTTTCGTAGGTTGAGAACGTAGTCACACGCACGGCCGAGTAGTATATCATCTCGTTTGAACAAATGGCAGCCAGTATCTTTTGTGGCGGCGTAATCTAGTAAGAATAAACAGCGGGGTCGGTTTGAGGAATCTGTAAAGGGACTCCATTTGCATTCCACGGGAATTCTTCCGCGAGATGAATCCGCTGATACGGTACAGGTTGAGAGGAAATGGCATAATGGAAAAACAGCTTTGGTGGGGTATAACAATGGGGAGTTAATAATTTGCTGATGAAAAGCAATATAACTGCCTATTTATGTCACAGTTGAACAGAGATTTCCTCTAATAAAAGTCAGAATACAGCATCCCATTATACTAATTTTGATCTCGTTATTCACAATCTTTTCTGCTACGTCATGTAAACCCATTGCTGGTGCACTACAGAGAACTAGTATCCTCTCATAATGAGAAATCACATCAAAATCCATTTAGACTGTTAAATTCCAAAATCGAATTGGAATCATTACTAGGAGAGATTGATTCTAACAACACGCGACCGTCAGAAAAAGTTAAGCTGGTTCCTTGTTCCATGGGTCCTATCCCATTAAGATATTTTTTTAAATCGAATTGAAATTCTAGCGATGGTTTCAAAGTTCAAACCATTCCATGGAATGAAATCGAATATTTCAAATCGGAAACCAATAAGAACTTGTAGTGAGCCCAATTCAGTCCACATTAACAGAGGCATCGGCGCGTGAAATTTGTCGTAAGCAATGTGACATTAGTGTGTTTGTGATTTATTGGAGAATGGCGGGAGACGGGGCACGGGAGCCGCGGATCGTTTTGCTAATAAGAATCGAGTTCTATTGTTTTTAGGGTCGTACCGGAAGGGTACCATGCCAACAGGACCCTAGCCTCCGTCCGTCCCTCCGTCTGTCTGTCAGTGGGTTGTATCTCGTGAAACGTAAAAGGTGAGTTAAAATTTTAACAGTATGTTCATTTCCAAATGATTATTAACAATTTCAAAAGGGCCGTCATGAAAATTAAAAAAAATCAAAACCTTATAATTACTGAATAGGTAAATCTATTCAGTGGTTATATTTATTGTACGATAGTACGAAACCCTTCGTGTGCAAGTCCGACTCTCACTTGACCGGTTTTTAGGGTTCCGTACCTCAAAAGAAAAAAAACAAGTGGAGTGTCATATGAAAGGGCCTTTACCTGTACATCCTAAAACAGACTTTTATTTATTTTTATGTATAATAGTTTTTGATTTATCGTGCAAAATGTTGGAAAAAATACCCGAGTAAGAAACCCTCAGTGCGCGAGTCTGACTCGCACTTGGCCGGTTTTTTTTTTATGATCATGATTCTTATTAGCGAAATAACTAAGAAAACTATATGGCACCTATCTACTCGTCCTAACGGCATATAATAAGTATATTTTCTCAAGCTGTGATATACTAAGCGTGTAGGCAAGTTATAGTAACCGGGCAGGTAATGCGGTAACATTCGTACATCTTCCCTTTTATCTGCTATACCACGGTTCATACGTGGCGACTATGTTTTACTTCATAAAAGATATTTTCTCTATAAAAGATTTTCTATGGAATACACTTATATTACGTGTACTAAAATATTTTAAAACCAAAAATTGGACACCTTTTCTCAAGGTTGATTTAATTTTGTTTATTACAATATAGGTACGTAACTAAGTAAAGGTACCTTAAAAGAAAAAAATGCATAACTTTCGTTTGAATTTCATTCTAGTTAAAATGTTTATTTGACTCTTAGACTACGGGCCCATGTACAAAAATGGATGGGTCATATGAACCACCAGATGACGTATATAGGACGATATAAGAGCATAAAATAATACGATTCAGCACTATGCCGTCACTTGTAAGCTGTCCAACTGAGTGCTGGTGAGAATTCAAAAGTGCAGGTAGAGTGAGTACATTTTGGTCATATATTTTTGTACGGCATTTTTACCATCGATAGATCCATGAAAAATAGTAAGAAAGCGCGCAGTGCCGTAAAAAAATGGTGCGCCACAAAGTCGGTAAATTTTTTGATTTTCTGATAATTTCCGGAGTAAATTTGGTCATTTCATTCTGTACGGCATTAGTTTCATACTGTTTTAATACAGCCTCTAATCCATTATTCCGCAACGCCGTACAAAAATCATGCGACAAGGGGAAAAAATCGAGGGTTGCAACCGCCTCTCTTTCCGTGCTCCAGGGGGTGATTTGAAAAAGAACGGCTTTGGTTCCAAAACATTATCTAGCACTCAAAAGTACTATTAAAAATAATGCCGTCAAAAAATTAGTGTTCATTTGAATGTGTATCAATAATTATCTTAATTTCATGGTATACTTGATTTTTAAAGCTGTAAAATCATTTGACTCTGTACGGCAACTTTTTTTTAACATGATAGTGTAAAATACTATTGTTATATAGTATTGCCGTTCAAAAGAAACTGTTCTAAAAAAAATTATTGAGAAATACGAAAACTGAAATTTTTCAAATTATTGCAAAAGTTTAAATATTCATAGATTAATAAAATATAGCAATTTTCTTCATTCTCCCCTTGTTTTAAATAGTATTAAGATAAATGAATTAGGAAAAAATGATGCCGTACATTTTAATGCAGTCCATATCTTTTAGGCTGATGAAAATGAAACAACTATTTTTTAGATAAATTCGATATATTTAAAGATGATAATACAAAATAAGGTTTTTATTTAAATTAATCAGTATCGGAATCAGCCGCTGAGTTGTTATCGGAGTCAACGTCTTCATCGACGTCCGAATTATCTTCTCTATCATTTTCTGAAACATGAATAAGTTTTTGTCAAAATTAAAGTCTTACGTACAGATTGAAGATGTAAAATGTCCTGGAACTTCCTAGATTTCTCCAATACTTTTAATGGTCTGTTTTTACCCTTCCTATAAAATGCGGGATTGAAGTTGGGTTTTTAGGAATCCCGTGGGAATTCTTTGATTTTCCGAGATAAAAAGTTGCATAAGTCAATTACAGAGACGCAAGCTACTTCGGCACCAAATTTCATACAAATCGGTTAAGCGGATGGGTTTTTGGGAATCCCGTGGGAACTCTTTGATTTTCTGGATAAAAAGTAGCCTATGTCCGTCCCCGGGATATAAGCTAACCCTGTACCAAATTTCGTCAGAATCGGTTAAACTGTTGGGCCGTGAAAAGGTAGCAGACAGACAGACAGACTGACACACTTTCGCATTTATAATATTAGTATGGATTGCATTAAGTACAAATAAACTATCTAAATGCCGTATAAAAAAATATCGTCATAAATTTCACTTTACATTTCGTTCTATGGATTTTTCCTTGAGTTTTTTTCCCCTACAAACCTTTGGACCAACGAAAATGTACGGCATGTAAAAAAATATTATCTATGCATAAAATACTTTCAAAATAAATTAATTTTATGTTGTTTCAAATCACCCCCCGGAGCACGGAAAGAGAGGGAGTTGCAACCCTCGATTTTTTCCCCTTGTCGCATGATATTTGTACGGCGTTGCGGAATAATGGATTAGAGGCTGTATTGAAACAGTATGAAACTAATGCCGTACAGAATGAAATGACCAAATTTACCCCGGAAATTGTCAGAAAATCAAAAAATTTACCGACTTTGTGGCGCACTATTTTTTTACGGCACTGCGCGCTTTCTTACTATTTTTCATGGATCTATTGGTGGTAAAAATGCCGTACAAAAATATATGACCAAAATGTACTCACTCTACCTGCACTTTTGAATTCTCACCAGCACTCAGTTGGACAGCTTACAAGTGACGGCATAGTGCTGAATCGTATTATTTTATGCTCTTATATCGTCCTATATACGTCATCTGGTGGTTCATATGACCCATCCATTTTTGTACATGGGCCCGTAGTCTATCTGTTTAAGTGATCGGTTTCTACTTTCTACCTTGGAATATCTACGGATTTGCATAGTCAAGAAACAAAGAGCTGTTTCATTGTTTTTTAGCACAAATCCACAAGAAATACTAATAAACCATGCAGAGCTTGCTGTACCATGGATTTCCGAAAAAGAGACGCCTTTTTTAATCGTCTTCGTGGTATAATATTATTCTGTCAAAAGGCTCCTATATTGTTATGCCAAAAGGTACCTATATTTTTTACTATCTTAATTAACTAAAACAGACCTTAGCAGCTCCGGACAACTTTACTCATAAATCACAACAATAATTATTGTAAGTGAAGTTAGCTGGGGCTGTCAAGGTGTGTTAATTATGATATTTTGTTTTCAAAATATTTTAATTAACAGAGAGTGTATACTGAGCACTAAGCCCTAATTCGCATGAGTGTTAAAAAAGCCTTGCGTTAAAACCCGGCGTTGCGCTGAACATACAAACTGCGCGATAAAAAAGCGTTGACGTGTGAACTCATTGAACAGATACTTGGGAATGCATATTTTGTTCTATTTAAAACGCTTTTTTAAAGGGCGTTAAAAAAGCTCTCGTGCGAATGAGGCCTAATGGTATGTGGAGAAATATTAATTATTTTCTGTCAAAACTAAGCCCACTATTTTTGTACCGTACTACAGAGTGCAATTCTGAGAGTGTACTCCAATCTACGCTGTAATATCGAATCGTGCACAGCAAGGCGAGCGAGACGGGCATACAATTTCACCAGGAGTGCGATAGAGAGGGGCAACGTCTCGAGATGACCAACGCCAGTTAGGGGTCAGGGGTGAACGCTCTGGGATTCTGGTTCGGCATGAGCCAGAGGCAAGGTTTGGGTAACTGTGCTGGTAATGGGTCATTGTGGCTTACTCGCATGTCAGGTGGCTTTTGATTCGGTCACCTAACTAATAAAGGTACTAATAACTACATAGGTAAACTTCAGAGTCAAAAAATCTAAAAACTTCTAATAAGAGCTTTTTTCTAAAGAATACATATAATAAGTTATCTATTATAGGTTTCTTCTTAAATATATAACAAAGAAAGCTGACTGACTGACTGACTGATCTTTTAATGCAAGCACAGCTCAAACTAGTCGGATCAGGCTGTTTGGCACGCAGATAGCTATTCTGACGTAAAAATCCGCTAAGAAAGGATTTCTAAAAATTCAATCCCTAAGGGGGTAAGGTATCATAATTAAGATAGGATCATAAGGTGGATAGAGATAAGTTCTGAACTTTATATCCATGTTTAAAAAAAATTATCATCATGATCATGTTCAATCCTGGACCTTCTTCTCTCCCCCCCCCCCCCCCCCCGCAATAATAGGTACTTCATGATTCACTTTTAAAAGATGAATAGCCTAAAAAATAAACACCAAACCACAGGAAAAAATCAGTTTTAGGTACACATAATGCTTTGACAACCCCCCACAAAACTGTGATTTTTGACCCAATTTGTGCAACCCTGATACAGGGGTGTCAATACCGCAAGTATAATTATAATTATAAAGTGACGTCTGACGTAACCGGGGGTTCCGACAAGGGGTGCAACAAAGGGCTGTAATCATTTTGATGTGATTTTCACGCATCGCCGCGCAAGGATGTGGTCATAAAGCTTTCCTTGCTACCTATCATTATGTAGGATATACAGACGGACGAAGTCACGCCATACATGTTCATTTTTAGGGTTCCGTACCTCAAAAGGAAGCAGAGTTGGCAAGAAACTCAGCAACTGCTCTTTTTAAAGAACAAAATGTTACATGTAAGTAGATTCATATACATAGGCAATGTCATTATTACACTACTATGTGGGCTGTGGAATCCAAAGCCAACCGATTAATTTTCGCGATAGCAAAAGGTCAAATAGCATGATATCAAAAGTGATAATATAATTATATTTTATAGTATTAATCCCATTCGCGATGCGTTCAGTTGTATTAATTATAATATTTTTAATCGCTGCCTCTTCAGGTGACTCAGATTTCAATTCAAATGTAGCCAAATTTAGCGTCGAGCTGCTATATCGCACCATGCAAGATGCAGGTTGGCAAAGTAGGGTGATGTCACCTTATACTATTTGGTCTTTACTAACAAGCATGGCATATGAAAATTTGGGAGATACGTGGGAAGAAGTTTCGAACGTATTTTTACTAACGAAGAACAGAAGTGAATTCGTAGAAGCGTTCACGAATCTGAGACAATCAGTGTTCCGTGTAAATAATATGGTGTCATGGAATTTCCTTTTTTATGACGAAAATTTTCATATTCACTCAGACAGTATAAGCCGGTTGGAAAATAACTTCGGTTTTATTACTCGGCGTTTTAATTTTAAGGACCAACAAGGCGCAACAGTTTTTCGTTTGCGAATCTTAGAAGAACATCTTATACCGACAATCGGGTGGCATGGTGTATTGAGCATTCAAGATTTCATAAATTCAACGATGATTATCAACAATTTCTCGCAATTTTACGCGGAATGGTCAAATCCGTTTACAAATAAATTAACGCCAGTTTATAATGGACATAGAAATTCAACTGGATATATGACAATAATGTCTGCGAAAGGGCGATTCCGCATCTCTAATTTTGAATCTTTAAAAGCAACTGTGACAGAGTTGCCATACAAAGGTAGAGAATATGGCATGCTCCTCATCAGACCACACAGCGGACATGAAATTCAAGAAGTATTCAATAACCTCAGAAATATCTCATTGAATGACATCTTTGCTAAGCTTCAAAATGACGGCGACGAGTCTGGATGGAATGAGGTTGAGGTAAATTTGCCGTCATTTTCTGATGAAACCAGGATAAACTTAAACAAACCCCTATTTAAAATGGGACTTTCTTCCATGTTCGATGAGAATTCCGCCGATTTCAACAATTTTTCTGAAGATGATATATATATTTCTGAAATCACACACAGAACATCTTTTGTTGTCAATTTTAACAGAACTTACATAATCACAACTACACCCACTTTACTGCCGCCTAGCAAGTCAAAGAGAAACGATTGGACGGTAGTTAAATCAAATGATCCGTTTATTTATCTCATAGTGGTAAAATCCACAGTCACATTACTCTTTGGTGGATCTTATACGGACACCATATTGTATCAACCCTTCTAGGATGAAATATAGCAAAAGCCATTTTTTCAACTTTAATTGATGCTATTTCATTCACTTTAACGAGCTCTATGAATCAGTTCGCGAAAAAACATCTTTTACTAGGTGCCCAAAAAATTTCAGACTAATTCTTGTATTTTTAAGAAAAGTCCGCTTGGGTGGGATATTTAGAGGAGAAAGGTTAATTACCTATACGTATTGTGGAGAAAGAGGTCAATAAATGGGAAATGACTGTGGAGGAGATCAGGACCGAAAAAATATGGTTATAGTGCTACAGGATGATGATGATGATGATGACCTACCTACTCTACGTACATCATAGCTCTTGACAGTTAACTCTAATTCGCACGAGCGTTATATTAAAAAATCGTTGCGTTAAAACCCGGCGTTGCGCTGACAATACAAAGTGTGCGTTAAAAAAGCGTTGACGTGTGAATATATACTTGGGAATTTGTTCTATCATTATTATCATTTTCATATTTATATCATTTATTCTATTTTGAACGCTCTCGTGCGAATGAGGCCTTAGGGAACTTTCAACAAAACGTCGAGGCTTCGACGTCAGGCGTCAAATATTAGTAGGTACATTTGACGCAGGTAGCCTTATGGTAGCCTTATTTTTAACCCCCGACCCAAAAAGAGGGGTGTTATAAGTTTTTTTATTTTTTTATTGGAACACATACAGCATATTTACAATCCCACTTAGCCAATAATTCCTAGATGTTACAGTCGCCCATAAAGTGCTCACTAATAGTCTATACAATCTCAATTCTGTGCGGGAGTTAGTGTTAGTTTGACGTGTGTATCTGTGTATCTGTGTGTCTGTGTATCTGTGTATCTGTGTATCTGTCTGTGGCATCGTAGCGCCTAAACGAATGAACCGATTTTAATTTAGTTTTTTTTGTTTGAAAGGTGGCTTGATCGAGAGTGTTCTTAGCTATAATCTAAAAAAATTGGTTCAGCCGTTTAAGAGTTATCAGCTCTTTTCTAGTTTTCTTGTAGAAAAGAAGGTTAGATAACCGTTAGGTTCATAATATTATGTCAATAGACAAATGTCAAGCTGTCAAGATGGACAAGGATGGACGTTGCCTAAATACGTAATTATTTATTTGAAAATGATGTTTTGGAAAACTCAAATACTTTGGTTCGTCGGGGGTGTTATAAATTTTTAATTTACACTTATTATAAGATTTCCCGTCACCATATTTTAATATTTGACATATTTTCAATTCAGGATCAAACCAAGAGTTCCCTCAATAATTAATTTAAATGAAATCAACCATCGTCAATATTATTGTTTGTCTAATTTTAATCTATCACTATTAAATCAGTGTTTGTTTTAAATCGACAAAACTGCACTGTGATTTATTTCGGCATATCTTTCATCAAAACGGATTTAATATTTTCCCTAATTAAAAGGCCGCACTGCAAAAACATTGGTCTCGATAACGTACCACGTATAGTCTAAGAGACGGGTATAAAAAAAATATTTGGAGTGAGTATTATTAAAAATTGCATACAAGTTAAAAAATGTATTATGTGATCAAATATAGCTGTCATAATAATATCATACCACAAAGCATTCGTTTTTTTTATTCACTTATTTTTTATTATTTTATTTGCAAAAATGCAAGAATTATGCAAACAAAGCATACAATTTTTAATAAAATTATTTTCATTATCATTTTTAGAGTTGGGACTGTCTTGTATATTGATCGAAACTCATTCTACAATTTCTTATTTGTTTTTTTTTTTCACTTTTGTCCCGCGATGTCTTATCAGCGATGAAAAAATAATAACCTACATATTTTATTGATACGCGATGCGATGAAAATGATCCTAGACGTGATATTTTAATTTTTATTAATTTTAATTTTATTTATTTATTTTATTAGGCAACCAAAACAGATTACAATAATGATTCTAGCCTAATTCTTAAATTACTACATTATGACCTTATTGCAATCCTATATGGGCGCACAATATGACCATGGTTTTTAAGGCACGCTTAGTTATTACTTAATATTAATAAACTAAATTTAATATAAACACTTAATACTCGATATAAATAATAATAACCTAAGAATTCAACGAAATAACAATGTGAGTACCAATATTTTTACCATTATTTTTCTAACAATTTTTTTAGATATACCTACTCGCTTTTGCCCGTGACTTTGTCCGCGTGATATAATTTATAACACTCGAGAGTAATGTAGTTATCAATCAATTTTCAGACTGGGATAGTTGGGCAAGTCCAGAGTCCCCTATATACAAACTTACAAACATCTCTATAAAATTAGTATAGAAATAATAGAAAAGCGATCAACAAAACTCTTAATCATCTCTTGAACTATAATCAAGCTTGTTTCAAATAACAAGCGTACGGATTAACTTTAGATGCCATCTAGTGGTGATTATGGGAACTATAAAATGCTGCAAACATTTTTTTCGTAGCAATTTAAAAACGCAGTTATAAAATCACCTTCATCTTAAAATTATTGACTATTTGAATATTTCAAAACTCATATTTAGTGTTTATCAAAAAAATTAATAGTAGTCATTTTTAACAACAATATATATCTCAAAATCAAGGGTATTTTTATTAATTAATTATTGACAAACATTTTATTATTAAGAAAAGAAAAATATTATACCTTTTTCCACATCATGAAATGTTGTAAGTTATTAAATTGTTACTGATCCTGAAATTGGAACCGCTTCGTACCGGGGGTGTAACTCAGTGGTAGAGTGTCTGCTTCGCATGCTGAAAGTCCTGGGTTCAAATCCCAGCACCTCCAAAAGATATTTTTACGTATTTTTTTTTAAATTTGACTTTGATGTAGTGTATTCTGCATCAAAGTCAAAGTTGAATTACTCTCATTTTTAAACAGCATCCTTTTGATTTCTACACAGGTAGGTCATCTTACAATCTCAATATTTTACATGCAGTTTTTATTATTAGTAGGTACAAGAATTTGAAAATATTTACCTATTGGGTACTTAATGGACAATTTGAGAAAGCGGTGATAGCTTTATGGTTCGGGATGGTAAAGTTTTGGGGTCCTATGGGGGTTGGGATTTGATCCTGGGCATGCACTGGTTGCTATGGCACCATTTTCAAATGTAATTTTACTACTTATGAAAAGTTTTTGGCAGGCAGTGGTGTTTTTTATTTTTTTAAATTAAGATTTGCTCCGTGTTTTAAAACAGTTATATCTACTAGGTGAAATAAACCTAGGTACCTAGCGTAGGTATTATGTTTTTTTTTTTCAACGTCAAATTGTAAATTCAACTTTAAGTCGGCTAATAATACTGACTATCTACCTCCGGACATACCGAAAGAAGAAATAAAAATTAATATTTTTGTGATGTATAAATTAAAATAACGGCACAAAACCAGGTGCGCGTCAATCAGTCACAAATCAAAAGCATAACCAGAAAATAAAGTATTTATTAAAATATCGTTGCAGTAATGAGCGTGGCGCGCGCGCGCCGGCTGTCCGCTCTATTGATTCAAGAAATCATTGCTATTATTTTCACGAGCTGTCTGGCGCACCGGATTATAGCACCAGCAAACGAGAGGTCCCGGGTTCCTTTTCGGTTGGTTTTTTTTTTTCTCCCCCTGATTTGAGGCAGAGACCTTGAATATCGTGAATATTTTGATTGAAAAAAATTGGTCGGTTGGAGTAGAACTTCTGTGAATGGGAAATACATTCTACAATACTATCACCGGTTCATTATTATCAAAACGTTTGGGAGATTACATTTAATTAATTCTTTGTAATTTTCGTGTTCAACTAGAAGCGATTCGGCAGAAAAATCCTAAAAGACAGTTCTTGAATCGATCTGATTACTTGTCATTCAATCAATCAATCTGCCTGCTTGCGTCCACTGCTGGCCATAGGCCTTCTCAAGAGCGCGCCACCACACACGGTCCTCCGCCTTCCTCATCCACCCACTTCCCGCTATCTTCTTAAGGTCGTCAGTTCAGCGGGTTGAAGGTCGTCCCACACTGCGCTTGCTGATACGCGGTCTCCACTTCAGAAAACGTCTGTCCCAGCGGCCATCAGTTCTGCGGCAGACGTGGTCCACCCACTGCCACTTCAGCTGGCTAATTCGTTGAGCTATGTCGGTCACTCTGGTTCTCCTACGGGTTTCTTCGTTACATCGATCGAGTTACTCGATATACATTACTACTTGCCAAACATGATTTAACGGGAAGTAGTTACCTACCTTAACAGACAGACAGACAACGAAGTAAGCCTATAAGGGTTCCTTTTCTTCTCTGGATATACGGACCCCAAAAAATACTATAAATATATATTTATGAAATATCAGTAGCACCTATACTTTTGGACGTTATAGGTATACCTTATTGAGTGAGTAACCACCAAATGTGGTTCGTGTAATATTGAGTGGGTATCACCCGTTCGGTTAATCCCTCCTAGTTTATTATTCCATTTGGCCTGACATTTCAGTTGGGAGTCCATCAACTATTTATTATGTACTACCTATGTCTGCACATGGACTGTTGGATTTAAAGCTTGAAAAATTTAGTGATACAACCTTTTGTCTTACGTCCTCGCATCATATAGGAATCTACCTAGGTAGGTATTAGGCCGAAAATGTAACAAAAACCTAGGAATTAGAATTTATTACTAAAAATACTTTTATTTACTTTAGCATACTTTTAATTATTACTGTTTGCTTATTTAATTAACTAACAAATTACCCGCCATTCTACGCGTCATCAGAGAGTCTATAGCCCGCCAAAACCATAGACGCCCTTGTCAGAGGGCGCTAGGCCACGCACAGACTATCAACAAATCCCACCTACCTGTGTAGATTTTTTTTTTAACTATCCGAGGACAACAGATGCCTGTCATCACTACATTCTAAGACGAATAATACTCCCCATATTACATACTAGCTGATGCCCGCAGCTTCGCCCGCGTGGATTGGTCAGATCCCCTGCAGCATCAGGAGTTGGACTCCAAATTTTTTATGAAACAATGTCGCAAAGTTCCTCTATCGATTAAAAAAGAAATGACGCAAATCGGTTCAGAAATCTCGGAGATTTCGGTGTACATAGGTGAAAAACACAACTCCCTTTTTGAAAGTCGGTTAAAAAGTAGCCTATGTTACTCCCTGGTCAATTCTCTACTTGTCTGTGAAAATACCGTCAAAATCGGTTCAGCCGTTCCCAAGATTAGTCTTTTCAAACAGACAGACAGACAGACAGACAGACTAAAATTTTAAAAACGTGTGATTCAGTTATAGTATCGTTCAAATAACCATATGACCTTAATATGCGGTAGTTATTTCGAAATTACAGACAGACACTCCAATTTTATTTATTAGTATAGATTAGTATAGATGCAAAAGTGCGTTTCTTTGTTAGTTTTTCCTTCAATCACGCTCCAACGGAGGAACAGATCTGCGTGATTTTTTGCATTGATTAACCTACCTGCCTAAAGACTTTAAAATCTAAATCCACGCGGACAAAACATTAATCACTAATACGAAACAGTTTCTTGTGCTGTCTTTTTCCTCTGTGCAGAAATTTTGAACTGTGTGTCGACTGTTGTGTATTTAATCTATGTTAGAAAGTGTAAAATAAATATTGTATTATTTTTATTAAAAAAATACAGGTATAATATGGCGTAGCTTTTGAGATGGCGGGCCAGATATAGGAACGGATTACAGCTGGAAATCGAACCGCCAGTCAATTTCCTGTGCGAGACTTTTCACTTGCGCAGCTTGAAATCTGTATTTTCAATTCGGGTATAACATACTCGTTCCTCTTCCTTAAACACGAAATCTAGGTAGGTGCTATTTTCTTGTTTTTTCATTAATTTACTTAAAAGATAAACAAATCGTAGAAACTCCTCGATTCTCGTTATTTCACTTTAGACGGGTCCAAAATAAACACAGGATTTAAAAAAAAATATTTTATTCAATTAAGTATGCTACAAGCTTGGATGAATTTAATTCATCCAATGTTTTGATGATTATTTATAATCAGTGAATGGGACTCATTCTACTTTGAAAATTCTAAAAACCTGTAGGTCTACAGTAGTTTGAGACTTTCTAGTATTCCATATTTGCAGCTTGTACCTTAAGTCATTAGCGAGAAAAAGTACCTTGATAGACAGACAGACAGATGGAGGTATGACGTACGGAACTCTAAAACCTTAGCTTTTCCCAAGACCTCAACTATTTTAATCCCGTCAAGTCGGGTGTCGATGATGGCGTCTGCATCGCGGGGGTGAGAGACGAGGGGTGAGGGGCGACGGGACAAATTGTGCGTGCTCATGGGAAATCTACGGTTATTAGCTGTCAATCATCACAGATCGAATCGCTCCCCGTACCTATACTTACTTAATGGTGGCGTGGAGAGAATGTCGTGCTGTGATTTGATTTTTTTTACTTATGTATTTATTTACCACTTTTAGGGTTCCGTATCTCAAAAGGAAAAACGGAACCCTTATAGAATCACTTAGTTGCCTGTCTGTTCATCTGTCCATCTGTCGTGTCTGTCAAGAAAACCTATAGGGTACTTCCCGTTGGCCTAGAATCATGAAATTTGGCAGGTAGGTAGGTCTTATTGCATAAGTAAAGGGAAAAATCCGAAAACTGTGAATTTGTGAAAAAGATTTTCTGATCTTCAGGCATTGACGAATGGACAAGAAGACGTCTTGAAGATCCAACCAGAAATCTCACGAAGCATTTTTCTACCTCTTGCTTTTCAGTAAAGATTACATAAACATTATGCAAGCCTGGATAATCCGTTAACACCACTTTGGCGAAACACGAGCGAATCCGGGCAAGATTATACATATAAATGAATTCCTATCTGCCGCGTTAAATATTAATGATCATCCCCATTACTTGGAGAGCTTCTACGGACAGACAAAAGGTGGTTGCGGACCTAAAACCTTTCTACTAGAAGCGCCTACGGCATAAACCTTAATTCCACCAATGATTTCCCTAAGATCACTGAATAGTAAGTAACAGCATGTAGGTAACAGATAACACACACTGACTTGCATATTATATAGCTTTGAGTGGGCACAATAGCAACTACCAAGGTTATAACTTATTGCCAATTGAAAAAAACAAGTGTTGAGTTTCTTACTTGCTATTATCTGTAGAATTTACTTTCTAAAGCAAGCGTTGAGTCATAAGAGCCTGAAATAATAATTATCACAAAAATATACATTCATATGATACCTACCTTTGATTTTTATGTCATATTAATAGCTAAGCAAAACTGAAATTCGTTACTGAAAAATATACCAAAAAAACCAAGGTCTGCTGTGTGGCAAATAACCGACTGCTTCGACCTTAGATAAAGTATGCCACCCTAGTGAATAGATGAGCTACATACAAAGTATGACAGAAAAACTGTCGCTTCGATTTTGTTTTGTTTGTATTTAAAAATTCATTGTAAATTTACCTCATTGAGTAATTAAATCACTCAATCGTGGTTGACCTGATATTTTCACAGGTAGGTACTTGTTGATGAGCTCTTTTCACAGACAATCTTTGAGGTCCAAAAGCTTATTTTTCAAAGGCCAGTGTCTTTCCAAGAAAACAGAAGCCACATCTAGTTAGCTTTTCCTCTTCTACATCTTTGAGCACTCGCAACATCTTCGACACTAATCATAAGGGCATTGGCTAAAAGGCAATAAATCTGCCCCATCCACTATAAATCACAACGCACTACTAATTACTACTTAGATACCATGAAATTACTCTTGAAGTGCTGCTCAAGTGATGGTTTATCTATTGTAGTTTCACTTTTAGAAAGTAAATATAAAAGTATTCTTGATAAGCTTTTCTTAGTAAAAGTAATTAACCATAAGAAATTTTTTAGGGTTGATTTTACATTAGCCAAATTAACTTTCAAAAGTGGTGTTAGCCTTAAGATCGTAGGGTCCGGAGCTCGATCTGCACGCACCCCTAACTTTTCTAAGTTATTGCATTTTAAACAATTAAAATATATCACTTGCTTTAACGGTGAAGGAAAACATTGTGAGGAAACCACCATGCCTTAGAGTTCTCCATAATATTCTCAAAGGTGTGTCAAGTCTACCAATCTGCATTTGGCCAGCGTGGTAGAACTCTTTTTATTCTGAGAGGAGATTGTGCCAAAGTGAGATCAAATCGATTCCCTGGCAATTGAAAAATCGGCCCTTAGAATAAACAACTCCTCAGCAAATAGCTCATGTTCTCCTGTAAAGGTTCTTTGGAGTTAAAGCCACATATTGGGATATAAGGATTTGCAACCTCCCTAAAATGAGGAGATATTCAATCATTCGGCTTGTTTGCGTCCACTGCTGGACATAGGCGTTCTCAAGAGCGCGCCACCACACACGACCCTCCGCTTTCCTCATCCACCCACTTTCCGCTAACTTCTTAAGGTCGTCTGTTCAGCAGGTTGGAGGTCGTCCCACACTGCGCTTGCTGGTACGCGGTCTCCACTTCAGAACACGTCTGCCCCAGCAGCCTTCGGTTTTACGACAGGCATGACCTGTCCACTGCCACTTCAACTTGCTAATTCATTGAGCTATATAGTTCACTTTGGTTCTCTTATGGATTTCCTCGTTACGGGTTTTGTCCCTCAGAAAGACGTCCAACATCGCCCGCTCCATAGCACGCTGAGCGACTTTGTACATCTGGACAAGGCCAATTTCAATGTCCACGTTTCATATAGAGGAGAAGAAACCTTTTAGACATTCCAAGGGGATCTTTAAAACCTGAAATACACGTGAACGAAATTGCGGGGAAAAGCTAGTACCGATATAAAACATGAGAGACACTGATTGGACGTGTGGTGTGTATGTCTAAACTCTATAACCCATTAACACAACAGTATTGTGTTTCGTCATTAGGGGCCGTGGCGTATTAATACACATTGAAAGGGTTATCGAGATTATGTGATAATGGCAATGCCTTGATTGCTGCGGCTTTGTGGCTGCAATATGTGAACAGCCTTAGATCTATGCTTCTTAATCTCATTATGAGAAGGGTTAAATTATATTATTACTAGGGAAATAGCAGATTAGATGCATTTAGGCCTTTAGGCCTCAGCCTTTGCTAACATCGATGTATATGGATTAGCCTTTCCCATACAATTCCGTCCGCAAAAATACGCTTGAATCTTACGTCATCGTCATTGACAAAATCAAGAGACTTTTGCAATTTCTCTTGACTTTTTGAGCGCGTTTTTTATCTTCGAAGGGCCCATCCATATACATCGATGTTTGCTAACTCAATGATCCAAAAGAATTTTGAAAGAAAGAAAGAAAAATCTTTATGCGTCAGTGTCAAGATTAGCAGTAGGTACTGCTTGTAGATTTAGGAAACTAGAACTGACCAGAACTCATGAGCTTTTTCTGGATTTTGGCTCATGCCAACTTTTAAATTCTCTTTGAAAACTCAAAGACCAAAGTTGTTAATGGCACAAATAACTTTGTTAATTTTAATTGCCAGGCAATTATAAATTTTGCCTTACCCGAGGACCCCATAAGAATTTAAATTAATTAAACGTACAGTTATAGTAGTCGTCATTGATGGCGTGACAACGTGACCATTTGTCACGCTCGCGTGTCTTGTCACGCGTTAATTGGAGGCGCTGTATGATGACAAATGACCCGGTCACTTACAGTGAGATATTTCAAAGTTATGGTAGTGACAGATAGGATAAAGCAACGTGACGTTCCTAGTATACCTACTGCGCTTTTGTGTCTAAATTTTATGTGCTATGATTAAAAAACTGGTCAAGTAATTTTAAATACATATCAAAAATTGTGGAAACGGCAGAATTCTAACCTACGTCTTTTGGGTTCGCGCCCGACACTATGGTCGCAAAGCAGAGTCGCAAAGCCACTGCTTCACCTACTGCCAGTGACGTTTGTGATATGTATGTTCACTCAGTACTGAAGCGACTGTAAGCCATCTAGCACCGACACTTTGCAGCTATCGAAACTACTTCCAAAGGCCCATATTACAATGTTTCCTTGAAGCGTAGGTAAAAACATATATAAAATTATAAAAACTAGTCAAGTAATTAATCAGAAAACGCGTAAGGTAGGGTTCCGTGGCCATGCTAGTCGCTAATTTATGCCTATTCAACAAAATATCACTCAAAAAGGGAAACCTTTTACGTCTTACGCTTTTTATTTTCAGGAATTGAATATTTTACTATTGAATATTTTTAATATTTTGAAGGTAATTACGGACAAAGCAAACAATTTTTACGGTGAACGAACCACGAATTATCTATTACCAAACGCCACAAATACCTACCTAATGTTCGTGCGCTGTGCAACCGAGTAGGTACCCTTCCTTGCATAATATAATATTATCTTATACCGACATAATTTTGTATTGAGTGTACTGAGTAGTCTTACCCGTATATCATACAGTTAATTTATAGAGGAATGTGCAGCGCCCAGACAAGTCGCCAAGACTTCAGGGCGCTAAGAATTCAATGTAAATAGTTTTAGAATATTGTAAATACAATAAATAAATAAATAAAATTTATTTCAATCAAAATAAATGCCTCTGTGTAGCGGTAATAGGTTTTTTAAGTGTACTCAACTCCACAATTTTCATATTTATTTTAAAAAAGACTGTGAAGCAGAGACAGGTGGACAAATGAAATTATAACGGTTCTTTGATGATTGATGGTTCATCGTATTGTCTACTATCACTCGACTAGCTCTACCTCCGTAATGAAGAATGAGAAGAGCTGCTCTACACTCTTAAATATCTTTGACGCGGTCACAAATTAAACGATGGAATTTCTAATGTGGCGATGTTGCTAATTAAAATGAAATAGGTGTATTTAATGAATTTAATCGGTATTTTTTTTTGGATATGCGAAAAGATCGATGTTTGTTGGACAATGAGAAATTATTGCGAATATTATGCGGATCTATTTTCGAAACAGGAAATCTTCATTTATGTAGGTTATTATTTCAACGTGTCTATTAAAATTTTTAATAAATATATTTTAACAAAATTTAATGTGATCGAATCACCTAAGATCGACAGAGCTCGGCGTTTCCTACATGATCAAATCAGTAATGAGGAGATCAGAGTAACCGACATTGACATAGCTGAACGAATGGCGACTTCGCACTGGAAAGAGCAAAATTGAAAGTCCCCCCACTAGGTGGAAAAACGACGTCAAAAATTTATTGAACACTAGCTGATGCCCGCTACTTTGTACGCGTGGATTTAGGTATCGCAAAATCCCGTGGGAACACTTTGATATTCCGGGATAAAAAGTGGCCTATGTGTGAATCCATGGTAAAATCTGTCAAATTCAAATTTAAAATACATATTTTTATTCAATTAGACTTTTACAAGTTCTTTTGAATCGTTAAAAGCATCTACCACTGGTTCGGAATGCCTTTCCTACCGACCCAAATTCCAACTCCACCAATTCCAACACCACCACACCACCAATGTCACCATTCCAAACAGTCAAATCCGTCCAGTAGTTTTTCCATGACAGAGTAACAAACACAAAAACATACACACATACATACAAACTTTATAATATCTAACGAATCACGATGCCACTAAGCTTCAATAGGTCTTCACTGAACTCCTTAAAAGTCTTAACGCGCCAAACCTTTCGAACATTCAGTTAAGAAGCTTTGCTCTTCACATGGTTACGTTGTTATTACTCAAACATAATGTCTACATCAATTTGGAGTATGTTGTCACGATCATACAAAGATCCGTGTTTAATTAAACAATTTGCGGGGGCTCCTCTGATTTACACCCGCACCTGAAGCCCGCGCGAGCCGACAAATGACACGTGTGGTTATCATTCGAGAACAGGGTGGGTGAGTATGGATACAGAATATTTATCTCTCATTTTTACCTGGGATCTACGTTGGAACGGACTGGATGGGTGACCATTTTTGGATGCCCTAATTTGGCCTTCCCGTTTCCTCCGTCCCTCGGAGAGCACCTTTAGCCGTCGGTTATGGTTATTACCATAGGTACTTTATCCAGTTACATCTGGAATCTAAGAATCGTAATCCTCTTATTTGAACTGTATGCGATAAGATCTGGGAACCCACTGCATTATTATCCTAAGAAAACTACCATTATGTAATTAATGAAAAGGAGTTACGCTCACGACCCTCAGTAATGAGGAATACGACGCACAGAGAGACGCGATAACTGAGGCGATACATGGGATAAAAGAGCTGGGTGAACTCTGATGTGGTTAATTGTATCCCACCAAAAACATTTCATGTAAAATGTTGCCAAGACTCACAAGTTCATAATGCTTTCACTGTTAAAAAGTTATGAGATCTCTAGTAGAGCCAAGCCCCTAGCTGATCTTAGATTTGTGCTGGCCATGGGACCTATCCCAAGTCCAAAGTAATATAGCTCTTAAATGCTCTTGAGTATATCACATGTATAACAATAAAGAACAAATAACTCTACTTACAAGCTCTGATTTTACAAACCCTAAATCTTGGTTAAAAAAGGACGGCTTGGCCGTTTAATGTTCGTGGTACTTTTATCTGATATGACATTTAAGCCCGGAATAGCTTGTGCGACAATCATGAAGTATAATACAAATTAGTAATTGTCGAACAAACTATTCCTTATGGCCTTAATATAATATGTTATGTCATGTAATAGTTTCACGAACATTAAACGGCCAAGCCGTACTTTTTAACCAAGATTTAGGGTTTGTAAAATCAGAGCTTGTAAGTAGAGTTATTTGTTCTTTATTGTTATACATGTGATATACTCAAGAACATTTAAGAGCTATATTACTTTGGACTTGGGATAGGTCCCATGGCCAGCACAAATCTAAGATCAGCTAGGGGCTTGGCTCTACTAGAGATCTCATAACTTTTTAACAGTGAAAGCATTATGAACTTGTGAGTCTTGGCAACATTTTACATGAAATGTTTTTGGTGGGATTTCATTTCTTTTTGGCAGGTGCCCTAGATTTTTTTTTGGATCTATTTTTTGTAGGTACCTACATCATTTTCATGATCCGCTCTCTATCGTTACCTCTTTTTTTAAAAGCTTTTATTCCACTTGCAATGTATGTAACTTGTTTGTTTGGGTGGAATCTTGCAACTCAATTTTAAAGCAGATATATCAAATTTCAGTCTTTTAGGACTTCAGGAAACACATTTTTTTAATGTACAGACTGGGAAAAGTTTATTTTCCTGTTGTTTGAATGAAATCCCTAGCCTACATACCAAATTTCAGTTTTCTAGGACTTAGGGAAGTACTTTAGAACTTTTGACTAGAGGGGTTTTGAATCGCAATAAATCTGAAACCATAACAGGTAGACAATTGATACTTGGTACGTTTGATAAGTCTGTCAAGGACATATTATCCTGAAAATATCAGCATTCTAGCGATAGACTTTACAAATAATTTGCTTCCCCCATACGTGGGAGTGGAGGGGGAAAATTTTGAATTTCTTAATTTTCCTGTAGTTTGTATGCAATTTCTAGTGTACACACCAAATTTCAGTCTTCTAGGACTTCGGGAAGTACCCTAGAATTACAGACTAGAAGTTTTGACTGTCAATAAATCTGAAACTATAAAAGCTAGACAATTGATACTCAATGTGTTTAATAAATCTGCCAAGGACATCTTATCCTGAAAATATCAGCATTCTAGCAACAGAATTTACAGATTTGCTTCACCCATAAGAGGCGTAGAGGGGGGGCATTTCCAATTTCTTAATTTTCCTGTAGTTTGTAGTCAATTTCTAGTCTACATACCAAATTTCAGTCTTCTAGGACTTCGGGAAGTACCTTAGAGGTTTTGAGTAGAGGTTTTGATGATCATCAGTGAGGGACGAAATCGGCGTATTTTAGGTATCAATAAATCTGTAACTATAAAAGCTAGATATTTGATACTTGGTATATTTGGTAAATTTGCTGAGGACACCTTATACTGAAAATTTCAGTTTTCTAGCGTCATCCAGACCGAAGTTATGACGGGTCGAAAATACGGCGAAACACTTCGAGAAAAAGGTACGTAGCGCCCCGGCCGCCGTTTGGCTCGTCTTGGCGGGGGCACTGCCGTGCCCCCTGATAACCCAGCTATCTCAGATACATACAGGGTGGTCAAAAAGTCGTGGATCAAACGCAATAGGGAGATAGAGGAGGTCATTTCCAGCAAAAAAAAATTCTACAGCATGGCCATATTTAAATTGCCCTAAAAGTTATGAATATTTTTGGGTTTTTTAACAAAATACCGAATTCTCTTACAATTACACTAATTTAAAAAAAATGTGATAAAAAACAATAAAACAAACGATGTCGTGTCATTACTAGATAATGTATCAGCACTACAAACCTTCTATTGAGGCTCTGGCTACCAAATTACAAGAGCAATTAATTTTTTTCCAAAACTTTTAAAGCGTTACCAAAAATTAAGTGTCACTTTAAAAGCGCACTGTGAAAAAAAAATGTACTACAGAAAAATGACCCTGTATTAGAAAAACTTGTTGATTTAATGCCAATTCAAATGAGGTATAATACATTACTCTTTGTTTCGTAATTCTGGTATTATAATCGTTTTTTAATGTCAAGGTGCAAATTTCAGTAGATTAGTTTAATTCAAAATAATTTTGAAGATTATCATGCTGCTAGTTAAACTGCTAGTTTTTTGTACGTTGGAATGCTAGAAACATCACTGTGCTTGCCACATTTAAAATTTGTGAAAAGAACAGAAACTCTTCACTATCACCACGTACCAGAACTACCCAGAACGCCCGTCTTGCAAGTAGTTCATCTTTTCTAGGAAACAAAAAGATAAAGAAACTATGCCTCTCTTTCACACTAATTATCCTTCCTATTTGCATTGTTGAAATAAGGAAGGATGTGAAAGAGAGGCATAGTTTCTTTATCCTTTTGTTTCCTAGAAAAGAGGGCGTTCTGGGTAGTTCTGGTACGTGGTGGTAGTGAAGAGTTTCTGTTCTATTCACAAATTTTAAGTGTGACAAGCACAGTGATGTTTCTAGCATTCCAACGTACAAAAAACTAGCAGTTTAACTAGCAGCATGATAATCTTCAAAATTATTTTGAATTAAACTAATCTACTGAAATTTGCACCTTGACATGAAAAAACGATTATAATACCAGAATTACGAAACGAAAAGTAATGTATTATACCTAATTTAAATTGGCATTAAATCAGCAAGTTTTTCTAATACAGGGTCATTTTTCCGTAGTACATTTTTTTTCACAGTGCGCTTTTAAAGTGACACTTAATTTTTGGTAACGCTTTAAAAGTTTTGGAAAAAAATTAATTGCTCTTGTAATTTGGTAGCCAGAGCCTCAATAGAAGGTTTGTAGTGCTGATACATTATCTAGTAATGACACGACATCGTTTGTTTTATTGTTTTTTATCACATTTTTTTTAAATTAGTGTAATTGTAAGAGAATTCGGTATTTTGTTAAAAAACTCAAAAATATTCATAACTTTTAGGGCAATTTAAATATGGCCATGCTATAGAATTTTTTTTTGCTGGAAATGACCTCCTCTATCTCCCTATTGCGTTTGATCCACGACTTTTTGACCACCCTGTATATGATCTCAGAGTAGTTTTTTGTGCCCATTGTAAATTCTAGAAAAAAAATTAAAAGCATTTGTCAATAGTTGTCAACTATGAGTCTATGACCACATGACATAGTTTGACATTTTGTTATGGCCTTCAACTTTGGTTGATTTCTGTTTTATAAAAGTTTATTTTGTATTCAATTTACACCCAATCGATGTAATGAATGCATTCATAATTATTACAATGGTTTCTAATACTCTAGCTCATTACATACCAAATTCAGATTCACCTAATGTCGGCACCGTCCTTTTCACACCGTCAGATTTAAAGAAACGACACTGGAGTAAAACAAGTATAGCATTACTACAAGCCCGCAAGTACTTGCAGAACATTATACCATCCCCACAGTTAACAGGCAGCATAAATGAAGAGTATATAACCAATTTACTGAATTACTTCGAAAACTCCTACAAGACAGTCAAACGTGAAACCAAATATCCATCCTTACGTAACGTGATGGATGTAGCGCTATCAGATGCTCTAGGAGGATACCTCAAAATATGGGTTTTACCCATTACTAAATACGCCTATTATGGAGGCACTGTGTCTTTAGACAGCTCTCTCAAAATCTTTGAGGCGTATGAAGATATCAAAAGAAGTTTAAAAACGGACGGGCGTGGGTGGCGCAGCCCAAATAAAAATTTATTAAACTCCGTTGCAATAAATATAATTTCTCTACCCTCTTCCTCCACCAGAAGCAAGGACAAGCCGTGCGAACAGTTAGCGTACTACGAAAAAACTGATGCAGGTATAAAAATTCCAATGCCTTATATAAATTGGGACATAGATCCACCTACTATGTTTCTACCACTAGTAAACCAATCAATTATTTCACTGTCTTCGCCAAGTTCTTCATCATCACTATTGAAATATTATACTGTTGCTGACAAGTGTACAAAAACTGAATCTCCCAAAGTAGATGATTTTTATAAGCGATTTCAGAAGTGGCTTTCGGATGAGGTGGCTCCACATTTGAATGATGATAAGTTGTACGCAGGTTTTGGAAGCATCCTCAGTCTGATGAATTCAACAAAACAACTTTGCAGTGAACAAATAGATAATTTAAAAGAACATTTACTGCGAGACTCTATGACACTTACTTGGAAAAAGTTCCTCATTATAGCTTTAATATTAATCATAGAGCTAGTTTGGTGTATTCCCACCATAATATATACAATGTGTTTAAGAAAGAGGAAAATGGAAAAAAATAAAAACAATCAAATCCACAGATTACATAAATCAATAGAAAGTATGAGCAAAGGTAATCCTAATAAAATGGACAGACAAGAACTAAATATTAACCACAGACGTAAAAACAAAATCATAACTCCTAAGCAACCAAAACATGGGCTTAAGCTTTTCGTCCAACCAAAAACAACGAATTTAGAAGTGGACGTTCAATTCCCTTCTAATTATTCCAAGCTTATACAATTAACCAAATCCAGCAAGCACAGATCGTTTGAAAGTAATTTCTCACATTATGATCTTATGACTTTAGTCAATGAAGATCCAAATACTCCAATTTTGAACACAACTAGTAATTTGATAGTAAATTCTAATACAAATAACGAATGGAGAAAGACCAAAAGTGAAGTAATAACAAATGTTGAAGAAATACACGACTTAAAACTGGCCAAAACCTTCACACTTGTACAGAACAGTGAAAAGACTATCAAAGAAATTACATACTCTCAAGAAAATATAGGATTACTAGATAAAAACAAATCAAATATTAAATGTGACCCTATCCAGAATTATCAAAAGATAACCAAGGATTGTCTTAATGTAGCTTGCATAAAGGATATTCAAAATGAAGAAAAATGTAAAGTCACCCAAAACGAACCCAGAGCAAAACGTGGAAAACTGAAAGAAAAGAAAACTCCAAGTAAAACTGTTATATTTTCGCAGACAGATACAATATCCGAAAAGCAGAAAGGAACCATGGTAGAGACCAATAAAATTAGAGTCAATAGTAAGAAAGAATGTGAACTTAGAACTTCCGATCAGCCCACGCTAAGAATACTGATAGAAAGGCCGCAGAATTCAATAAAAGTGGGAATTACTAGCTTTAAAGGAACCACAACAAAACCAAGTAAGATACCAAAAGCCGTTGCATCAGGCAAAGATCCTAACAACTCTGTAAGAAAAACTACCGAGTCAAGTACTGTAATTAATAATAATTCAAAATTTAATAAGAAAATAATACATACCAGAGAGTATATTATAAGGGGTAAAGCATTAGATGATAGTGCCATTAAACAAACCACGATCGTGGATAAGAAATTAAACTTGACTCTATAAATTCAACTTCTTGAGAATCGTGAATTTGTTACGTGTAAGTTTACAGTAGTTCAGTGATTTATTAATGAATATTGTACTTTGATATGTAAATATATTAATGAATATAGAACAATTGATTGTAAGTATATTTTTTTTAATATGCCTAAATAAGTTTTTAAAATGACTCAGTATTCAGTAGTAAAATTCCCGTTTCAAAAATCCCGTTGGAAGGAACTCTTTGATTTTACAGGATTTTGTCCTCTGTCCTTTCCTGGGATGCAAGCTACCTCTGTACAAAACTTCGTCAAAATGGGTTAAACGGACAGAATCGTAATACTACGTCATAATAACTATCTGAATGTCAAATTTCAGTCTGTTCTGTCCAATAGTTTCAGCTGTGCGTTGATACGTCAGTCAGTCAGTCATCTTTTCCTTTTATATAATCAGATATGTAGGGATTTTATCAATGGTTTTATTCAAGCACACTCCACAGTAACCCTACCATAGACCATAGCTTACTAATCACCATGACGAATTTATTGTGCGCGATCCGGCCGGGTGAGTTGTGTACCACCGGGTGAATTATTGCATATTTCGCCCGCGCCCGCTCAGGTGGTTGAGGAGACCGCTAATCTATCATTAGAGTTCACTTAGCTAATTGGGATCTCGGACTTTGTGGATTGAAGCCTCAATTTTTTTTTCCATGACAAGCTAGCCCTTGACAGCGATCTCACCTGGTGGTAAGTGACGATGAATTATTGAGATAGACTTAACTTGAGGGAGGTATAGCAGCAGGAAGCGAGTTTACTTAGAAAAGGTATGGCAGTTTAAATAATCCCATAATAATATAATCGGTTCCATTAAAATTGACATAAAATATTAATATCCATACTATACTATAATATTCTAAATGCGAAAGTGTGTCTGTCTGTCCGTCTGTCTGTCTGTCTGTCTGTCCGCTACCTTTTCACGGCCCAACAGTTTAACTAATTCTGACGAAATTTGATACAGAGTTAGCTTATATCACGGGGACGGACATGGGCTACTTTTTATCCCGGAAAATCAAAGAGTTCCCACGGGATTCCTAAATACCCATCCGCTTAACCGATTTGTATGAAATTTGGTACCGAGATAGCTTCCCCGTAATTATATTTGTATGAAATTTGGTACCGAGATAGCGTCCCTGTAATTGACATAGGCATTATATCCCGGAAAATCAAACAGTTCCCACGGGATCTTTAAAAACCTAAATCCACGCGTACGAAGTCGCGGGCATCCTCTAGTTTGCTAATATGGAAATGTGCAATTTTTTTAAATAAAAACAAATACCAAGAAAACTGATAAATAAATAGATAGTCGTAGATACGATTTAATTATTGCAAACAATTTAATCACAGCTAACTTATAGGGTGGGATGACCAGGGCACCATAAATACTGGGATGCGGGATTACGCGCAATTGTCCCGGATAATCCCCGATTGACACGGGATTTGGTCAAAGCGTCCGCAATGTTGGCTAATTTATTGTCAGCGGCCGCTTTGTTGAAGTCATTATGGACATCTGGTGATGTTAAGAGGCGCAAGAAAATGATAAGTGACGGAGTGTTGCCTTGCGGTTTATATAGGTATCGGTATTCGGTGGGTACCAACTAAAGCCTTCGCTGTTCGTCCGTCTGTCTGTCAGCGGACTGTATCTTGTGAACCGTAATAGGTAGAGAGTTGAAATTTTTACAGAATGTATAAGTAGCTTTATGCCATTACGATTTTAATTAAAAAAAAACAAAAATATTTACCTATTTCATACTACTTAGATGATGCCCGCGATTTCATTCAAGAGAATTTTATTCTTATAATTCCGTGGAAACTTTTTTATTTCGCGGGATAAAAACTAGTCTATGTCCGTCTTCGAGATTGTACCCAATCTGAAAATCAGTTAAACGGATGAGCCATTAAAAGATAACACAGACAGAGGTACTTCCACATTTTTAATATTAGTATGGATAGGCCAGAAAATTATATTGCCCTAATTCAGAACCTGCAAGTAAGAGTATCCGAATAATCCCGGGTCTTTGCGTCCAAATAAATCAGCAGTGACCCTGACTCCGCCCAGCTGTGCACGGCTTATTTCATTTTGTGTGGATTAGGACTGGCTCCGATATTGAGTGGAGAGTGTTTTATTAATTCTGCGGTAATTTATTTGTTGGAGTCCCAAATATAGGAATTATACTACCGGTTTAACCAGAAATACTCAAACAAGGTTTCAAACTTAAACAGACATGTTAAATACGTGCGTTGTAACTTGTAAGTATGTAATCAAAATCAAAACATTTTATTTGCTTAAATGCGGGTTAAATAGTAATATAGTAAGATATTAGAGAGTAGGTATGTTTAAAAACTTATCTACATGAACGCTTGAAAAAGCCTGGAAAGTAAACTCAGCAGTAAAGTAGATACAAAAAATACTTATATCCAAATTCTAGAGTTTTGCAAAATTTTATTTCCTTTCCAAAAAAATTTTAGTAAACTCATGAATCAACCTAGAAGTCAAAAAGATAAATGCGAACAAGTCAAAAGAACTCCTTAAATTAACCCGTTGACAGCGAATTGCCAAAAACAACCCCAAAAACGTCGCCGACTTGTGCAAGCCCGTAATTTACACCGGCGCGGCGCGCCCTTGTTTGCGGGAAATCTTGGGAAACTCAAGATTCCGATATGCATCTGTAACCTTATCTAAGTGCTTTCCTACCATTGGGGGAGGACGTTGATAAGCTGAGCCCAAGATATGCAAAGGAGAAAACAGAAAAGTTTTGCAGCGAGGTCAGGCCTGATATTATACCTGATATTACATAGCGTCACATTATATTGTGACGCTATGTGACATATTCTATAATATACCATCAAATAACATTCATAAAAACGCTAATGTGTCAAAAAGCGCTCACTGGAAAACCATGCTACCTAGTTTCAACAGAAAACTTAGCCATGTATACAAAGACTGAATACATGCATCATTCCCTGTAGACTGCAACTAATCATGATGCCCAATATGCTAGATTGGATACGACATTAAAACGTCCAACGACCTCTACACGTATATATGTACTACGCACTAGACAGGATATTACAAACAAAAATCTTATTTTATGAAGCTTTCAAAAAAAATTACACTGGCCATCAAGTTATTAAGCAAGAGTAAGTTGCTGCCCGCAAAATTTTCGTTATTTCGATGATCAACGAAATAGGTAGGTACGTCTATAAAGGAGACATGTGCCCGCGCCACATCCTAGCCCCAATAGGACTGACTAGGACGCGCAGTTCACCTCTCTACATTAGTGGAACTGTGTATCTTTGTCTCCTTATATCATTAGGGGAGGAAGTGGCAAGGACTCAGGACACCAATGATTTAGCTTAATGCGACAAGGTTGTACATGTGAGCAAATAACTCCCATCGTCTATTTACGAACACACCTAGTGCTAGTAATTAAAGGATGGGTAACAAGGCCCTTTGGGACGTTGTCTTAATATTGTAGACAACGATAGGGTTGTCTAATAGGTACTTATATCATTTGTTGAAAACTAATCTTCATTTTTTTTAAATATATTGGGCACCTACTTGCCAAAGCGTACGATATTTACATAGTAATGTTTTTTGTCCGCCCAAAATCGAAGTGTTAGTACACACAAACAGCAAAAACATCACACATATGGCAACACAGTTAAAAAGCGACAATGCAATGAAGATTATGCATAGGTTATGGACCATGTTCTTAACAATTTAACAGCTTTTATGGCTGTTATCTACTACGAAATAGTGTTTTCATAAATGTACTTAGGAACAACATTTAAATCACTCAATGCTGTCACTGTTCCAATATGACACTGTCCAACGAAAAACACTGCTTTGTACTAATTTACTGAACGTTCGTCTACAAACACAGTTTTCATTTCAGAAATTAAAGCATATACTTAAACAAAATTATCTAAGTGGGTACTTATTCTTATTTCTTAGTTCTGGCAGCCCTGACTTCGCCAGGTAGTTATCATGAAAAATGGCGTTGAAGTTCTTTAATCTTCCACTTTTCTTCATTCGTTCAATCTTTAAAAACTCTTCCCTTGTCGCTGATGTTATTGAACTTTTTGAAATTAAGGTTGTCTTGATGTCTTGTAGTCTAGGCTACCTACTACTGAAAGAGGGAATCATAGTTTAGGAAAATCCCGCAATTTTGGGAAATGTCGGCCAAATCCTCGAAACTTTACAGCTATCGTCGTAAGTAATGTGTTCCAGCGTATCTTTTTAATAAATATAAATAAAGAGTAATCTATGTTCCAGACAAAATATTATTATTATTTATATAAAATATTACCTCATAAATGAACTTTCCATTTTGTCAGGGTTCCTGCACTTTTGCTTATAATCGTGTAAAAATCTATAAATCTCGGCGATTTACGTTCCTAGTCCTACCTACCTAATGAAGTGACAATGAAGAGTTCCATAAGAAGGTGATGATAAGAAGTTTTAGGTATACCTAATAAAAAAATTAAGGCTACAAACGTTACCTATACCGCTGTTGGGTACTCCCCTAAATGTGTTTGACAAGTCACTCAGGACCTAATCAGGAATATTACACGGTAACACTCTACAGTTACAAATCATTAACTATTTGTCACCACACGACCTCAGAGCAATAACAAAATCCAGTCATTCCTGCCGACTACCTCCTCCCCTCCATTGTTCCACGAAATTGGACCTCTGATTAATTTGTTTTACTTCCCCTATTTGTTACCACCAAATTACTGGAACCCCTTATCTTGCCCGATTTCGAATGTAAACTTCGGGAATTTAAAATGTGATAGGTCTTCGTAAAATGGATGTTTGGGATCCTGATGATTATTTGGTTAGTTGACATCGGTTCGGCAAATAGTGCGAAGATGTTTGTAAAGGATTAAGTATTAGTTATGTGTGCTTCTTGAAACGATTATGTATCTGGATCATTTTGATGTCAATGGAATATTATTACTTAAATACCTACTACATTTCTAATCCATACTAATATTATACATGCGAAAGTGTGTCTGTCTGTCTGTCTGCTACCTTTTCACGGTCCAACAGTTTAACCGATTCTGACGAAATTTGGTACAGGGTTAGCTTATATCTTGGGGACGGACATAGGCTTTTTATCCCGGAAAATCAAACAGTTCCCACGGGATCTTTAAAAATCTAAATCCACGCGGACGAAGTCGTGGGCATCCTGTAGTTACTATTATTTATGCCAGACGGAAATTAGTGTATTGGTGTCATTGATAGTAAGTACCACGTAAAGCAAAAATAGTAGCGTAGCTACTCGTATTTAATGCAATAAAACTTCCATGTAATGTAGGCAACTACACGTTTGGCCCTCTTGAAATTTCTTTCTCTTCTCTTTCTCTATGTGTACGACGTATACGGAATATCGTAATAGACTTAATTATTGCGCTCAGTGAAGCTTGCATCTTCCTTAGTTTCAACATGAGTAGACTCGATATCCTGGGTATTTGGCAAGAGTAAACTTGATTGGACCAACGCATTTTGCTACGTTCTCAAGTTCCCTTTCCTTCCACAATACCATCACTGTCTTCTCAAGCTTCTCTCCCTCTCTTTTGATAATGTGTTATAGTGCAGGTTAGTGGTAGCCTTTTCGTTATATTAAGTTGTTCCAGTATCGATTAGTTGATTTTTTGCAGTTTTAAATGGAAACGAGCAATCTGTAAGGAGTGGTAATACATACAAGTATACTTAAATGCATTGCTTATTCTGCTTGAAATAACTGGATGCTTATTTTTTATTATGACCTACTCGTAAATGCCTAAACCGCATCGTACGGGAACCCTTAATCGCTTGTCTGCTCGGCTTTGCCGGTAGTGTGGTAACCAGCCCTAGCCTCCTACCAGAACAGACTGGAGACTATTTAGAAATTATAAAATCTAAGTCTCTGCTGGGTATTAAACCTGGGACTTCCCACTTATAAGGCCACAGCACTCACCACTGAACCACTGCTCGTTCGTCAACCGATACATAACCAGGTCAGGAGGTAGCGCGCCGTGTTCCGGGTGAGCTTCTGAGACGGAGCTGGTAGCAGCCAGCCTAGCGATGGGACCCATCCGCTTGGCGGCGGGTCAAGACCTGGCGGGAGTGCGGTGAATACTACCTTAGTGATACCCGCGCCAGTCCGTTGAGGAACAAACACAGGTTTTAGTGGGTGCAAGCCCCACATAACCTCTCCGTTTCCCCTGACGGAAGGGTATGCGTTAGGCATTTCCTGTGTATAAAAAAAAAGGACGTCCCTATACACAGCTCTTGAAGACTAGCTATTTAATATAAAAGTAAGTCAACAAAGATTTAACACAACAAAGACAACAACGAGCCACATCCGGCAAGATGTTCCACGCAACGCTATTAATGAGCTTCGCTTTAATTCGTATTTCCTTTCGCGTGTGAGCTTTATTGTGTCTTGCATTAAACCTATTAACTGTTAGACCTTAACTAATTTGTTTACTTGCGATGAAATCATAGGCTTTAAAAAGATCCTGAACTCGGATACTCAAACACAAGAATATGCGCAAATCGTTTCGCATTCTAAGTACATCAACTTTCATTATCATCATTATTAGCCTGTGGACATCCACGGTTGGACATAGGTCTTCCCTAAAGAGCGCTACCACACCCGGTCCTCGGCCTTCCTCATCCAGCCACTTCCCGCCAGTCTCTTTCTATCTTCAGTCTATGGTGCAGGAGGGTGTCCTACACTACACTTGCTTATACGCGGTCTCTACTCAAGGCGTTACATTACTTAGGAATGAGTTGCTTTAACCAGCTTTGATAGTTCTAATACGTTTAGGTTATATTGTGGAAGGGTGATGAGAAAATAAATACCCGGTTGAGTTTGATGAGTGCTTTTACTCAAACCAGGATGAATTTGGAACTCTCTTAGCTTTAGTTTTAAATTTACATAACTAAGTAATTATTACATGATTATGTTATAAATTCAACAGTTCACAATCAAAAAGACTAAACAGAAAATTGACATGGTAAGATTTTAAGCTTTATTTCACGGGCTAGGGGACATAAAAGAAAGAAAGAATATAAGGTACCTAAATCTGACTTACCTAGTTAGAGAGGAACTACCTATTAAGGTGTAACATGCGAAAGGTAAGTGGAATAAGGCGTTCCCAAGAGGGGTAAAGGTACAATTTCGTATTTTCCAACTCTTTTTCCCCGCGACAGTTAATCGATACTGCCTTAATAAGTCTGGCGAAGGGTAAAAAATATATCACTCCATACATAAGGGTAGTAGTACATAATATGGTATGTACACAGGTGGGGTGGGGTCAAAGGTTCAACCAATCGGTAACCGGACGTGAGGGAACGGTGACTACTTCCGGTTGTATTGTTCTTTTAATTTGTGCACTGGTTTGGGAGTTTTGGGTCAGTCAGTTCCGCCAGGTGTCGCAAATTTAATTTGTGTGATAAAGTTGTGGGTTATGAAACTTTTGATAAAACGTAGAGACTTCACCTATACTAGCAGGTGTCAAAATATGTATGTAAGTAGGCTAGGTAGGCTATAAAACATTGTTGGGAGCGCCACTCCTATTTATTCTGAGCTAGGTTTTTGATTTTACGTCACCCTGAGCCTAATATTTGACAGACGTCGATTCAGGATGAAACTGAGAGTTTCCTCACTCTAGTTCACTCTGGCTGTGGCGCCATTTTGAAATAAGTGGTGGTAGCCTAATGTTTCAAAGGTCAGCTTCCTATTTAGGGGGTCCGGGCTTCGATCTTGGACGCACCTTTAACTTTTTGAAATTGAGTGTTAGGAGCGAGAGCGTTACGAGCGTTTTAAGCAATTAAATATCGCTTGATTCAATGGTGAAAGGAAAACATCGTGAAGAAACCTATGGGTCTGAAAGTTCTCCAAAATGTAAGGTATGATAAGTCTGCTAATCCGTATTTGGCCAGATTTATTACCTCTTTTTGCATCACACTGAGGGTCGTAGCTTCTTCCAATATAAGGGTAGGGGTTTTCTTGCGCTAATAATGCGGTGAACTCCAAGATCCTACCGATCAAGAAAGAAAAATTACAGCTTCTTTGGTTTCCGAAAGTTTCTGGACCTGTTATGGAATTAATTTCAGTACAGTAGGTACCTACCTACACAGAATTCAATACATTTTCTAAATATAGCTACATCAAAGAACTTTTTTTATCTCAAATGATATATGTAATAGCGTTTACTAATTCGTTCGTCATACTTAAAAGATTTGTCGGATATTTATGAGTCGAGATAAAGATTTCAAGTTCGCTTTTCGTACAAAAATAACGCATGCTCTCTGTGTTCGTAATTTTATAGCTTTATTTTAAACGTGTAAGAAGTTTCATTATATGAGGATAATTCAGTAGATATAACATTAAAAAAAATAAGATTAATTGACAAAAAAATCGACTAAGCGACTTAGCGTATAGGTAACTACCTACAATAATAATGCCGCATATTTATAGGTAGAAAGAGACTCTGGTCGGTAATTGGATGGGTGTCCGAATTTGACCATTTCATTCCTTTTTAATTCGTCGATCCCGGTTATTATCACAAATATAATAGATATTGTACTATCAACCGTTATACATAAGAGTTGAATTCTTGTTCTTTTATTCGAGTCGTATGCGGAAAAACCTGAGAACCTAGCACATTATTATCAAGTTATATGCCAAAACTGTGCCAAAGCCGAGAGCTCACACCATTGAACTATTCTTTGCAACTGGTCGCATATTTCAAACAATTAGAAGGACCAATCGCGGCCGATTTGACCCTCTGCCGACCGCCATGTTGCAGTTAATCGAATATTTAATCGTCATTCTTTATAATAACTGATATACCTACCTAAGTTTTCTTCGTTCGTGAGTTCGCATGACAGCTGCAACATAATATGACTACAATACAGCCTCTGTAAGCAAAACTCAATGCAATGCCTCGACATTCTTATCCAGGCCTGCCATTACCGGCAGCTAGGTAGCGGAAACATTTTAGGAATCCTAAATTCTTAATATCGCTGCAGCATCTATGCCTTCAATAGCAGCCTCTCAGAGCTATAACTCAATGCACAGTGCCCCGGCATTCTGACGCAGGCCTGCCCTGTTACAGCGGGCAGCTAATGAAATTTCCTCACTTATGGAAATATTGAAGATATCCTGACTTTGGATGATAGCTGCAGCATCTATGGCTTCAATAGCAGCCTCTCAGAGCTATAACTCAATGTACAATGTCCCGGCATTCTGATGCAGGCCTGCCCTGTTACAACGGGCAGCTAATGAAACCTCACTTATGGAAATATTGAAGATATCCTGACTTTGGATGATAGCTGCAGCATCTATGGCTTCAATAGCAGCCTCTCAGAGCTATAACTCAATGCACAGTGCCCCGGCATTCTGATGCAGGCCTGCCCTGTTACAACGGGCAGCTAATGAAATTTCCTCACTTATGGAAATATTGAAGATATCCTGAATTTGGATGATAGCTGCAGCATCTATGGCTTCAATAGCAGCCTCTCAGAGCTATAACTCAATGCACAATGCCCCGGCATTCCGCTGCAGGCCTGCCCTGTTACAACGGGCAGCTAATGAAATTCCCTCGGCATAACACCGTCCGCGGGCAGTAATATGTCGACACTATAATAATTAACAGCGGTCATCTTAGTTGATATGCATTTGATGTTTGGATTCAGTTTCAAATCATCTCACTACGATATAAAATTGACTCATTTTTGACTATTTTAAAGTCGCAAAACTTTTACTTTCTCTTAAAATAATTAATAGACGTTTATTTCAATGGGATACAGCCATCGATGTATATGGATGGGCCCTTCGAAGATAAAAAACGCGCTCAAAGAGTCAAGAGAATTTGCAAAAGTCTCTTGACTTTGTCAATGACGATGACGTAAGATTCAAGCGTATTTTTGCTGACGGAATTGTATGGGAAAGGCTAATCCATATACATCGATGGATACAGCCCGCTGACAGATAGATGGACAGACGAACGGACGGACGGATGGACGGTGGAGGCTTAGTAAAGGGTCCCATCGGTACCTTTCGGGTAAGGTACCCTAAAAAATGAAGCCGTGCCTAGGCGCCCCTCCACCCTGTTTGTGAAATCTGTGCCTCTTGTTGCTCTATAAATCCAGATGCATCACACTAATATTATAAAGGCGAAAGTTTGTATGTGTGTGTGTGTGTGTGTGTGTGTGTGTGTGTGTGTGTGTGTGTGTGTGTGTTTGTTACTCCTTCACGCAAAAACTACTGGACGGATTTGGCTGAAATTTGGAATGAAGATAGATAATATCCTGGATTAGCACATAGGCTACTTTTTATCCCGGAAAATCAAAGAGTTCCCACGGGATTTCGAAAAACCTTAATCCACGCGGGCGAAGTCGCGGGCATCGGCTAGTATTAAATATCTTTCAGTAGGTACCATTTTCTTTAAAAAAAACAGATATAAGTAAAAGGATGGTTTAAGTGGCAACAGCGATTAAGAGTGACAATTGGTAGCTATAAAGTAAATTGATCCGGCTTCTGTCACGCGGTGTTGATTCGCTGCGGCTTTCTGACAACTCCTTGGAAACCAACTTAAGGGAATGTCAACTGGGTAGCGCGATCCAGACTTCTTGGTACTTGCATTTTATTTTAGGTATCTTTATTTATTTTATCCCTTCAAATCTTTGATTTCTTAAATATTTCGACATAGTTCGGCTAGAGCAGTCTTCCCCAACGTGGGCGATAACGCCCCCTTGTGGGCGCTGCAGGCCTAAAGGGGGGCGGTAAGAGACCCAGAAAAAAAAGGGGGCATTGTGTAGGGCTTTGGGGTCGATTTATAATTTCATCTACCTAGCTAGGAAGACTCTTAGACACCGACTGAGCCTCAGCCGGAAGAAGAACTTATAGAATTGACAACCAAGGAAGAAATAAAAATCAAGTCCAAAAATGGATATCAAGAATTTTGGCTACAAAAACCGATCCCGCAATTGTACCCTGGATTGTGGTCAATTGTTCAACGATTTTTGATAGCATTCCCATCGTCATATTTGTGTGAACGTGGATTTAGTGCTGTGGCAACGCTGCTTACTAAAAAGAGAAATCGTTTGCGTGTTACCGAACGTGGCGACTTGCGGCTGTTTTTGAGTAAATTGGAACCTGATATCAACAAACTTATTGAACAGCATCAGATTCTACCTTCACATTAGTTTTTATATAAGAATTGATTATGTTTGTTTTATTTTCAATAAAACATTCTCTGTCCGAATACTATAAATTTGCGTTTCAATAATCAGTTATAAGTACTTAGCGGTTTTTAAGTATGTTTAAAAAGGGGGGCGTTAAAAAATAATTTATTCTTAAAGTGGGCAGTAGACCAAAAAAGCTTGGGAACCCCTGGGCTAGAGCATAGTAAATTTTAAGCCAACCTTGTTCAATCAATGTTTTTTGCGTCTGTATAACTTTCGTGATAGTTCATTAAATAGAATCTTTTTAAAAACTTTTCTCCATGATGATTTAGATATTTTAAATCCGGCTGGACTTTCAAAATCCTTTCTTGGGTTTCGTAGTCCGTACCAATGTACTCTTTGTTTGTCAATTGCTAAAGACAAGTAATTTGACGTAATGGTGATAACTGATAATTGAATTACGTAAGCTTGGAACTAAAGCTATGAGGGTTCCAAACGCGCCTGTCTGCGAAGAAGTTTTGAGCTGTAGGTACGTTGATCAGAAATTTCCTCCACTTATATCCATATGAAAAGATATCAAATACCAAAAGCATTCGTCAGCACTACACACAAATGTAATGCAAATGGCGCCCGAACAATAATCACAAAAGTAAGCGATACGCATAAAAATATCGCGAAAAAACCGCTCCAGCCCCTCGGGGGCCGAGATTTAACATACCTAATGCGATTTGCGTGTTCCCTCACTCCCTTACACCTTGACAACTGCCTGTAATCGTTTTAAGACGTTGTTGACTCGATACTGGCGTGAGGCTGAGCACTTTAGACGCGGGGATTTTTAAATTGTTACATTTTATTTAGGACGAATCTTACTTTTATTTACGTTTCGTGTTTTTTAAACTTTAAAATATAAATAAACTGACGAATGCCCGTGACTTCGTCCACGTAGGTCATGTTTTATAAGAGTACCGTGAGAATTCTTTGATTTTCCAGGAGAAGAAGTACGTACCTACCTAACCAATGTCCATCTCCAGAATGCGAGCTAACTTTGTCAAAGATATAATTATTATTGACCTCCGTGCCAAACAAATATACTTAGTCAAAATATAATCTTTGATGTCAAACATCAAGACCAGTTCAACCGCTGAGCGATGAAAAGGTAAAAGATAGAATAACAGATCGACACACACTTTCACAATTATAATATTAGTAGATAACGGAAGTATTGATTTTTATGTCAAATAATATCAGACAGCTAAGAAAAAGACTCTCACGAAAAGATCGTCAAAAAAGTTATATTATGTAATATTTAACATGAAAATATATTTGCGGAGAACTATTGGACTTTATGAGTAACGTCTAATCATTTACTTGGACTGCAACACACAGTTTCTCACGATAGTATCCTAATTTTGAATGCTAATCGTGCTATCTCTAACACCATGATATCCTGCATCAAGACAATTGACATAACTGTCTCTTGCCGATTATCTTCTAATCTCATAATGTTGCCCTTATCGCACATACGGAGTGACGGGTAGGAGTGAGAGGAACGCGTATACTCGCAATTAGTATGACTCTGGATCGTTCGCGGTAGATTTATGCGCTCATTTGTAAATAATGAAGGCGCCACTCATTGTGATGGGAGTCCCATTGTAGACGACCTACCACTCCCCCCAGTAGGGCTGTCACAAAAAGTAGAAGGAAATTAATATGAGGTAAACACACAATATATGTTATATAGGTCCAGGTCCTCCAATCCAAGAATCAGGTCCAATCCTTTTCATTTATATTTTATAATAGAATTTTCATCAGACTTGTTTTTAATTCGTTGCAAAAATCCCTTTACCATATTAAGAGATGGCAAACAAAATATTACGTCGAATTCTTCACCACCTCTTGACCTCTGCAAATCAAATTAAATAAAGTAGGTAGGATGTTCATTCATATTTTTTTTTTAATAATTTTGAACATTATTTAGTTATTTAAAGACCGATTTTCTATCACTACCCATCACTAAAGTACCTAACTATGTAAACGTGAAAGTGTTTGTTGGTTTATTGGTTTGTGAATTTGTTGTTTGCCACGTCGCAACTGAGCAACGGATCGGCGTGATTTTTTGTATAGATATAGTTAAAGACCTGGAAAACGGTTTAGGCTACGTTTTATCCCGAAAAACAAAGAGTTCCCACAGGACTTTTAAAACCTAAATCCACGCGGACGATGTTGCGAGCATCAGGTAGTCGCCAAATTATTATGTAACTTGGGAATAACCGGTATGACAGTTTTTGTATTAGAAAACTGTCACAACTACGAATTTATCCGTAAATTAAGGTTAAATTAGCGATTGAACTACGAAAACTTATCTATAGAAAAGTTTCCACGTGCTTAAATACATTTTTAGTTCACAAAAGTGTGGCAACCCTATTCCGAGGCCAATTACTTAAAGTCAGTATGCAGATTCGCGAGTACACCTGCTATTGTCCACGGATGAATGTATCGCTTAATTCCTCGCCCTACGTGAGGGCTTCCCCTAAAGGAGGGCACACACGGCCGCAAAAGCCGCAACACCCGGTAGAGGCTCAAAACCCGTACAAAAACATGTTTTCCAGTAGGCACTGAAAAGGACAATTAGTAGCATAACTGTGACATCGCCATATACCTATCAATGGACTGCGCAAGTTAAACAACATCAAGGGTGATTGATACCTACGTTGGTCTTCTATTCGGGAGACGAGTGTTTATGTACATTTTAAGCAAATAAGCTACAACGGTCATTACAGACAAGATCTTATAGTGGGCAGACGACATCAAACGAGTCCCAGGAAGCCATGGCGTGTGGAAATCCCTAATAGAGACCTATGTCCTGCAGTCGACGTCTATAGTAGTTGACGATGATTTTGCCTATAACCGGACACTTTGCCGGTGTGCGTTGCACCTAACGGCTCTTACGGCCCTTGCGTAATTTCTCGGTGTATGTATACGATCACCTTTATTCGTCGCCCTCTTATTCCGTGGTTTAGTGGAAAACGGGGTTAGTGCACTTCACTTTATTAGCAAGTGGTTGTAAAGTGAAGCTATTGAGTGAAAACTCAAAGAACTAGACAGTCATTGCTAGTTGGAAGTGGGAAAATTGGTAATGGTGGCACCCCTGTAATTTAACCCTCGCACCACTTTACTTAAAAAACCATAGATAATAATCTTGTTTAATGGACAAAATATGTTACTTTCTTATTGACAAAGTTAGGTACATACCTACTAGAAGCTTTCCTCCCATAATATATACCTACCTACCTACCTACCTATGTAAGTACTAGGTAACAAAATGATTTGTGACATTGATATTACAGGCTACAGCTATGTAAACATGTTGCCTTTTGAAAACAGTACCTAACTGCAAAGTTTCCTGCCGATTCTTCTCTGTAGAATTTGCTAGACGTAACAAAACTTTCATTTTCAGATTTTCACCACCTGGATGCTTAGATATTCTGACGAACCTGGCATTAAAACCAGTTACTAGTAAGTTGTTAGTAAGTGCCTAACTGTGTTAGCTATATACCTAGTACACGAATAGAATAGAATAGATTTTTATTCAAATAAACTTTTACAAGTGCTTTTCAATCGTCAAATAATTTACCACCGGTTCGGAATGCCGTTCCTACCGAGAAGAACCAGCAAGAAACTCGGCGGTTGCTCTTTTCAATTGCGACAGGTCGAGATGGCGATCGGGATGGGGACGCCTCACACACCCGCACAGCCAGCGCGCTAACCCGGTGCGGGATAGCGCGGGTGACGTGCAGATGTGCGGGGCGTCCCCTCGCCTCATACCCTGATTGCCATCTGGACCTGTCCCTTACTAGGTATAGCTAGCCGCTAAAAAAGATTAACGACTGCAACTCAGGTGTAAAAGTAAAACACAAATTCAAATTTAAAAAATATTTATCAAATCCATAAACACAAGCAAAGCGAAATTACAAGTCGTCATCGTCCCCCTTTCTCCAAATAAAGTGTTATTTGATGTTTTTTTATAAGGCGACCGACAGATATTCACACTCGATTACTCGCACCCCTAACCCCTTTGTTGTGCAGTCGGATAAATGCTACCCAAATGCTATCCACTTCCTGAAATGTTACTTAGAGTCAGTATTCTAATTCTAATCACACTAATATTATAAAGGCGAAAGTTTGTATGTGTGTGTGTGTGTGTGTGTGTGTGTGTGTGTGTGTGTGTGTGTGTGTGTGTGTGTGTGTATGTTTGTTACTCCTTCACGCAAAAACCACTGGACGGATTTGGCTGAAATTCAGAACGGAGATAGATAATATCCTGGATTAGCACATAGGCTACTTTTTATCCCGGAAAATCAAAGAGTTCCCACGGGATTTCAAAAAACCTAAATTCACGCGGGCGAAGTCGCGGGCATCGGCTAGTGATATAATAATTTTTCGTTCATGATCGACGAATTACGCTTGAAAATTATAAAATTAATTAGTCATCTGTGTAATCTATTGATACTTAGCAAGTAGAAACATTGTTAATTGTCAAAATTTTCAATCAAAAATACCAACGTTGCTACGTAACATATCGGCAGATTAGGTAGGTATCTGTAGATTTAATATTATTTTTTACCGTTAGTTAGTAGGCAAGTACCTAGGTCAATGATAACAAGTAGGTTACAAGGACTGAAATCCAAAGGGTAAATTGTTTTTTTTGGGAATAGGCTACAAACTCGAAATAGGTACCTATGTATACATTAGTGATTTATAAAACATGCATAAAATTATTCTAAACTAGCTTATGCCCGCGACTTCGTTCGCATGGATGTAGGTTTTTTAAATTCCCGTGGGAACTCTTTGATTTTCCGGGATAAAAAGTAGCCTATGTGCTAATCCAGGGTATAATCTATCTCCATTCTTTTCAGACCAATCCGTCCAGTAGTTTTTGCGTGAAGGAGTAACAAACATACACACACATACACACACACACACACACACACACACATACAAACTTTCTCCTTTATAATATTAGTGTGATAGTGTGATAAAAAACAATTTGAGACCGATCTAAGTTTAGGTAATGTTTTGTAAATAAGAACAATAACTTCTGAACTCGTACTTATTCTAAGAAGAATGGAGGGCGCAGGTGTTGTTAATGGCCTACAAAAGTACAAGGGTTCCGTCATTCCCCCCTCATTTAACTCTTGTTTCAATCCGCGCAGATAACCACAATAAAATGACAAATCCCCACTGCTGAAAGAACCCTGGTGAAAAGGCATCAAAATTATTGACACTTTAGCAACCTTTAGTAAACTGAAATAAATTGCAAAGACGACGCGACAGATCCTATTTGATTAATGGATACCAAAATTTAAAAATTAGCAAAAACTTCGTGACATGAATTTATATCAGTTCAAACTACAACCACAATAAGTAGTTACTTAGATTTTTCTAAAAATGTTAAAGAGGCCATTTTACGAAGCAAGTCACATTACACTGACTAGGACCTTAATCTCTTAGTCTCTACTGGGAATCGGGATAAATAGAATAGATAAAGTCTAAGTCTAAGTCGGACTTCGTCTGTGGTGGCGTTTGCTGGCGCGCGTGTTGTGACTTTTTGGAGGGTTTTTTTTTTGTTAAAACTGACTGAATAGCGCTCTAAGGGGGTGCCGTGCGTGTGTCGGCGAGCGCCGGCACAGACGGGGTTCATACTTGCATAGTTTAGCTAACTTGTTACAAATAATTACAAACTTGACATTGGCTAATCATTGTAAAAGCCAGACGAGAGAAGAAAAAAAAAAAAAACAAGTCTAAGTCAAGATCATTTATTCAAAGTAGGTACTATTGTACTCCTTTTGATGGTCGGAATTGTTATATTTGTACGATATAGTGGTGATAATTAATTACTTACGTAAGTTAATACTAAAGCTACGAGGGTTCCAAACGCGCCCAAGTCTGAGAAGAGCCCACAACAAACTCAGCCGGGCATTCTTTTTTTTTATTATCACCACTTTACTATATTATTCCAATAAACTTTTACAAATCGATGTAAATCTACCACTGATTCAGTTTTATATAGAACGCAGCGTCCTCCCACTTACTCGTTCCATCAAGTAGTTAGGTACTTACGTGGTCACAATCAATAAACCGGTAAAAAACAAAATGCTCCTCCCCAAAGTTGCAAAGATTTGAAAGATCAGAGCTAATTGGCCATGTTTTACAACCTCAACAAAATCTCCTCTTAATGATATGAAATTATGAGTTTGAGTCGAAATTCGCGATTTATGAAGATAATTCCGGTTTATTAGATCCTTGGAACGGTGTAAAGGGTAGATGTTTAACGATGTTCTTTAATTTTACTTCTGCGAAATTAATGTAGGTATAGTACGCGACAGGTTGAGATGGCAAACCCGGTGCGGGATAGCGCGGGTGACGTGCGGGTGTGAAAGGCGCCCCTCCGCCTCATATGTTATTTTTGGAAAAGGCTTCCGCTATAATCTCTGCATCTAGTTTAAGAAACTAGCTCTAGTATCGACTTATTTGTGAGAATAGTCGATACAAGAGCTAGTTTCTTAAACTGGACCCTTTCAAGTAAAGATTTTTATATAAACCTGTGAGGATGATACTGCCATTGTCGATTAAAATACCATAAGCCCACGTTGTCGTATTAGTTTACAAATTGCGAAAAACCAAACAAAATTTGAATTTCGCGGGCAGACCCGTCGCTTCCACCTTATAGGAATCATCTAAGCTTCATACAAATTATAATTGTGTACTTAGCCGGCCGAATTTCCTTTGCAAAATTATGTACAACTAAACTACATATTTATGAAGTTTGGTAAAATTAGGAACTTACTACATTTAAAGCTAATTATTTTTCATTAAAAAATCGGAAATTGAAAGTCTGCTTGCTTGCTTAATAGTTCATATTTGAAACAGTCGGAACATTTGCCTAGAAAAATGTCACAGGGAAGACCACCATTTTTATGGAGTTGCCCTTTAGTCCCATATCGTTTAGAAAGGTCGCGAACTGTTGCCAAATGTCGCGCCCTTTGCGCTCTGCTTTTCCCTAGGGAATACTATTGCTGGACTAAATAAATAGACGGGATTTTATAGTTACCTAATCCATACTAAACTAATTATATAAATGCGAAAGTATGTCTGTCTGTTACCTCTTATCGATGCAGTCTAAATGTAAGCGCACGAATTTGGAAACTCAGCGTCACTCAGCGGGCGATGAAGAGAGCTATGCTTGAAGTTTGTCTATGTGATCATTTGATCAGATCAGAAGTGAGGAGATCCTTAGGAGAACCAAAGGAACCAAAGTAACCGACCTGCTGGGCGATCAGAACACTCGACTCGGTAAGTTATCGTTCGATAAGATGTACCTATGTATTTTTGAAAATACATCTTATCGAACGATTACTTACCGAATCGAGTGTAAAACACATCTTATCGAACGATAACTTACCGAATCGAGTGTAAAATCCATCTTATCGAACGATAACTTACCGAATCGAGAGTTCTGAATCGCTCGGCTGAACAGGTTGCGAAGCCTGATGTGGCAATGGGCTCAACAGCTCATGGCTCGTAATAGGTAGAGTGTGTATTTCTAGTGCCTCTGAGTAACAACAATCAATAAAAAACCAAGAGGGCAAATTTCAAAATGAATGGCCATGTAAATTCAAAAATTAAAAAGTTGGCAGAGTACATAGACCATTTAGTGTTATTATCTTGTGCGATAATACGGAACCACGGACCACCTCTACGGAACCCTTCGAGTGCGAGTCCGACTCATACTTGACTGGTTTTTCTTGACTCTTGAAACCTTTAATTAGGTTACTCCATTGTCAAAATGGATGGCGTAATTCTAAATTTAAACTGTCCAATGGAGGTCCCCCTGCAGATGACGTATGGGGCCCGCGGGAGTGATCAACTACGCAACCAAACGAATCATTTATTATTTTAGTTTCCAATCGTCAACCGTGAACTGCTGTACCTATCATCATCATGATAAACCCATCGCCGGCCTACTACTGAGCACAGGTCTCCTCTCAGAATGAAAAGGGTTTAGCCTCCTCTCAGCCCTCAGGCATGCAAGTATCCTTACATACTCTTACATATAGGATAATAGAAATACAATTTTTGAAATGAAAACTTTGTTAGGCCCGATTCTGGGATGGATAAAGACTTCAAGGTAGCGTCACCGACATGCCAATTTTATTAGCTTTTATTTGCTTAACGCATTACGCAACCTGTTATGGTTCAATTAGAATAGAATACTGGATCAATAAATGGTTAAAGAGTAAAGACCTGAAGAGTGGAGAGTGACATAGTGCTACTTTTATCCCGGAAAATCAAAGAGTTCCCATGGAATATTTAAATCTACTCATAAATCACATCATCTAATTCTAGTAGGTACAATATTTATAATAATATACCTACATAATACAAATATAAAACCTATAAACACGTAACAATAGCGTCGGCAAATAAGCAGAAAAGTGCAATAATTATAATTAGAACCATAATTGGATGGGTCGCCAGTCGCGGAGGGCCGTAATTTAATAACTGGCTATGATGGATCACAGAATACAACTTGTATACCCTCCAACCACCTCCAACATTTGTTTTAACCCCGCTGGTGCATATATGGGGTAGGTATGTTAGGTTATTTTATACCTCATGATTTTCATAGCATGTAATTCTTTGCACTCGATCAGTCGGTTCACCTTACGGGTTAGAAGGTTCGACCTTCTAACCCGTAAGGTGCTGTATGTGATTCATAGTACGTACCTACTCATCATAACAATAATATTATAAGCAATTGTTAAGTTGTGGGACTAAAACTTAAATTGTAAAAAAATCTTCTAGTCCAAACATTTTTTCAACTGACATTTTTGTATAGAAAAATTGATTTTTTCCTAAAACTTGTTTATTTCAGTATGGATTAGGATAAGATCCTCTGCTCGTAAGCCATTCCTCGTTAGTCAAAGGTCAAAGGTAGACTTTGTGTAAGACCTGTGGCCAGATCTGAGTGCTCACTAGAACTTAGATGCGGTAGGGTTCCACTTATAATATGCTACTATTGCCACACGAAGTCATGTTTGCTACTCATTTTGAACCAGGCATTTGAAGGATTTAAAGTTCAAACTTCAAACATCGTGCGTGTCACATTACACTTGTCCTTGGGAAACTACTTATACCTACGTCAAATTCAGGCAGAACTCACCTTCGTACTGTCGTCGCTTTTTCAACCGATAGACGTTCATTATACTCAGGTCTCTAGCAAGAATCACGTTTTTATTAACTGAAGATAAGCATCCTAGTTAAAAGCATTTCGACCTCTGTATTTTTTCACTTGTATACCTAAGTGTTGTACTTGTATACCATAATGTTCTCAAAGGTGTGTCCAATCCGTACTTGGCTAGCGTGGTGGACTCCGGCCAACCCCTTCTCATACTAAGATGGGAAGTATGCCTACATACAAATAAAATGCCTGGGGCCCATTTTAATACTCACTCAATATGATCCTCAGAACCTGAACTGTTTCGTCACACGCACGTAAAACACCTAATAGTAACATTTTACGTAGGTAGGTATGTATATTAAGCGCATAGTGGCTCAGGGGTTTCTGAAAGTTTCCGCCATAGGTTTCCGCACGTCAAATTTTTAAAAAAGATAAAACCGTGGGGTGTTTGTGATCCATTGTGCGGCGTTCGTGCCACTAAAGGGGTTTTCGAGTGTGCTTTTCAATTTGGCGGCGGCGATATAGAACAGAGGACAATATAGAGTAGCTGTAGACTTAAACTTTTTATGAATTTGGCCTCATTCAAAAATCATTATTGAATAACCAACCAACCGTACCGCTAAATGTCGGGTGAGTTTCCATCTTTATGTGAGTCGACATTCCAACTACACGCACGAAACGTTTTGCGTCATCATTCCTCATAGCCTAATACCTACTAGGTACAACCTAGGTCCCAGATCAAGTCTACTCCCGGACGATAATGCATAGATTATCCCAATTGAATGTGAAAGTGTGGATGTTTGGATGTTTGTTACTCAATCACGCAAAAACTACTGGACGGATTTGGCTGAGGAATGGAGATGGATTATACCCTGGATTAACACATAGGCTAATTTCTATCCCGGAAAATCAAAGAGTTCTCGCGGGATTTTGTAAAACGTAAATCCACGCGGATCAAGTCGCGGGCATCAGCTAGTAATTTTATATTTTTACTAGCTTACGCCCACAACTTCATCCGCGTGGACTACACAAATTTCAAACCCCTATTTTAACCCTTTAGGGGTTGGATTTTCTAAAACCCTTCCTCAGCGGATGTCTATGTCTTATTAGCTATCTGCATTCCGTCCAGTAGTTTGAGGTGTGCGTTGATAGATCCGTCAGTCAGCTTTTATATATTTAGATATAAAAGGATGCTCCATGCCTCTCGCTATCGATAGTCAAATCAAGTTGGTGTAATAGTGAGACATTTTTTCCAATGGTTGGGAACCTCCAGCGGACGGGCACAGGACGAGCAGGAAATGAAACGGAGCATGTGTCGATGGCATCACCAGAGTCACATTGTTAAAAATCATACGAGTGACTGGGGTTGCGCGAATCGTAGCCTCGCTACGGACCTACCTGGAAATTAATCTTTCAAAATATGTACTTATTAGGGATTTAAAAGTAGTTTCAATGTCTTGTACAACAGAATTGCTAACCGAAACAAAGTGAATTTAAAATCATAGCAAAAAAAAATTATAATTTGCTGGCTCTTAGATCTGAGCATGACGTGAACAATCACGAAGTAAAATTTCACAAAGTTTGAAAATGCGCGAAATACCCCCTGTGAAATATCAGCTTTATTGATCGTTATTTTAATGCCTATACTTAGTTAAATTAACGTAGCAAACGATTGAATGCGAAAATTGAAAAACATTTTCAGTGAAAAGCCGCCGTTGAATCGATTTGAAGAAAATAATGATTTCAGTCCGTCACTTACTCCATACAAACGTAGTTCCAATTTCATTTGAATACTAAGCAACTAAAGTCCATGAAATTTTGCGGACATATTCTAGAAACTAATATCTATGCCTTGATTGTATGGAGAAAGTGACAGAGAGAGTCCTGTTAAAAGTAGCAATCATACCCAACGCTACTAAGTAATCCTACCTAGTAGTACGTATAAGTACTACCGAGTATTTATTCGTCCAAGGTACTACCTAGGTAATCCTAGGTAGTACTTATCTTACCTATCCTATCTATCTACTTGTAAGATTGGATGTTTTCGGTAAATCTATACATTTCTTTACATCTTTTCGAATCTGTCACGTTCGCCAGATTTCGTAGTCCACGCTGTATCGGGGCCTATTTTAAAAATCCGCCTAAAAACCGCGTTCTCCGAAACGAGCCTTGTCAAACGTGGAGTGAATTTAGAATATACTCCATTTCGAAAACTGGTGACACACCTGCGATATACGAGTAGATTCAATTTGTACTAGTAGTCATAGAGGTATCAAAAACTAGAGGCAGTAATGTTCCACAAAGTGGCCTAAAACAACGTGAACAAATGGACCAGTCCTAGTCGGGCTTTTTGTCTCTTCGGCCGCCTACCAGTGCTACGTAACCAGTTATTAGTGGATTTAAGACAATGTAACTGGCTACGTAGCTTTTTGTCATTATTCTATTAGGCTTGCGCTAGTTTTAGAGTTCCATAACGTCTTTGTATGGTTAGGAAAAGATGGATTTTGATTTTTGACGAATAATGTATGAAGTCCGAAGTCTGCATCTCTATGGTCTATAACTCAATGGTGAATAGTATAATATAAGCCTCGAAATAATAATAAAGAACCGCCGGGTGAAGGTTTATTCGATTTCAGCCGGCTAAGAGGGTATAGAATTTAACCGACTTCCAATAAAGGAGGAGATTCTCGATTCGGTGCACAGTTTTAGAAATTCCGCCAAAAAAATTCCTGGATTAGTATTGTTATGAACGCTTGGTGGCACGACTTTACCGGTAGCGTAGCTAGCCACGGCCGAAGCTTCCAACCAAATCAGACTAGAGACAATTTAGAAATTATAAATTCCAATTTATCAATGCTTGGAATCGAACCCGGCACCTCAGAATTATCAGACCACTGTTTCAGGGAGGTTCATAAACCTAAATATTATACTCGTATAAAAGGAAAATTTGACTGACGACTGATTGATCTATCAACGTAGGTAACCTACAGCTCAAACCACTGGACGGATCGGGCTGAAATTTGGCATATAGACATCCGCTAAGAAAGGATATTTAAAAATTCAACCCCTAAGGGGTTAAAATAGGGGTTTGCAATTTTTGTAGTCCATGCGGACAAAGTCGCGGGAATAAGCTAGTCATCAATAAAACGCACGGTAAGTACATATAATTCATATTATGAAAAATAATCACCCCAGAGCAAAACGTGCGGCCAAGTTAAATGAGAAATTAGCGGAAAAATTGGAACAAACCGCCCGACCGCAGATGAAAAATTAAAAAAGTCCCGCCGGAAACGGTATCGCGGCCATCTTTCTTCCTAAAAACGTAATGGCCTTAATTACGCATCGCAAGAAACAAACAGCCAAAGCGCAAAATGATTATGGTTTTAATCGAATTTTCAGATCTTGGCGTAGACGTGACTTTTTCCTTAAATGAATTTTTCAAATCTAAAGATTGAAATTAGAAAAACCCCACCAAAAATGAAAATACATAGTTACTGAACCACATTAATTAATTATCTTTTTCATTTGTTTTAACGTTAACAGCTAACGGGGTAGCATTTTGCATTGCGGGGACTATTGTTTTACTTTTTTTTATTATCTTTTGTCCTGCTTTCTAAACAGTAGATAACACAGTTTCAATGGTAAAGTATAATTTGAGAGTCAACAAGATAAAGTTGAAAACTAAAACCCGACTGCGATCGTCTTAATAAACGCTGAAATATTAGACTAAATTTGTTTTTCTGTCGCATGATATATTTTAGTGTTGTTGTACATTTATATTTATGAGCTCAGAATTTTCTCCTCTTTCATTTGACATTCCACTCGATACAATAACAAAAAAAATTTGGAGACCTCAACTTTTTTTGATGTGATATCCGTTAGGTTAATTTTTTTTCGTATAAAATATAGCCTATGTCACCGGGACGTTTACAACGAATCTATTGGCCCCTCATTCATCAAAATCGGCCCAGTAGTTTAGGCACTACGATGGAACACACAGAATTTGGATACATACATACATACACATACATAGACTGATAAAATCATAACCCTTCCTTTTGGCTTTGCCGCAGTCGGGTAAAAAGGAGAATTCTAGACCACTCATATAGAACTATCTGCTGCTGTCGACGAATTCATCCAATTTGAATTTATTAACTCTGTTTCCGTGAAACTAAGAATTTTGGGATAAAAATTATAGATACTACTCAGCCTACTACCCGTATTTCAAGATGCCTAGCTAGCCATCTTTGTGACATAGGTAGGTACGTATCATCATCAAGATAGGTAGATACAGCATTACAGCCATGAAAATGTCACACTAATATTATAAAGGCGAAAGTTTGTATGTGTGTGTGTGTGTGTGTGTGTGTGTATGTTTGTTACTCCTTCACGCAAAAACTACTGGACGGATTGGGCTGAAATTTAGAATGGAGATAGATTATAGGTACTCTGGATTAGCACATAGGCTACTTTTTATCCCGGAAAATCAAAGAGTTCCCACGGGATTTCGAAAAACCTAAATCCACGCGGGCGAAGTCGCGGGCATCGGCTAGTAGGAAATACTTTCGCATTTATAATACTATACTTAGCCAGTAGGTACGGATATTTTAAGCAGTAGGTATACCACCTAGCTATACATAATATTCAACTTTATTTTTAACCCTTATTTGAAGACAAACAGCGAAAAAAAGACAATTAAGTAATTATAAATCTCTTGGAGGCGCCAGAACACCTAAATGCAGTGGAAAAAGTGTAAAAGCACCTATCAGGGACACAGGGTTGGTACATTAGTGAAGTGTGGAGCGCTCCGGTGACTTCCGGCCGCAGTCGACCTAGTTGTTTATAGGGCTGCCAAAATAAAAACTTTTTTACGTTTTTTTTTTAAATTTATTGTTATTTAAATTAATTAAATTTACTACTCTAATTGCACCCCATTCTTCCCGACGTTAGGCGAGCTTCCTACAAGTTTTTCCGCAAGCTTGATGACAATCGCGTAAGTAGGCACTCGAACTAAGAGTGATGACTGATGACATATCCTGTCAACGTAGTGTCAACACAAAGATAAGTGTCAATTTCAATTCCAGGTAGGCTGGATGTGGCGCTTAGAATCGGCACAAAAAAATAATAAATAAATTTTAAAATACTGTAAAAACTGTAAACCCATAAAATAACTGTAAACCTATCCGCTTAACCAATTTGTATGAAAGGTACCGAGGTAGCTTGCGTCCCTGTAATTGAAACAGGCATTTTATCCCGGAAAATCAAACAGTTCCCACGGGATCTTTAAAAACCTAAATCCACGCGGACGAAGAGGGGATCTTTTAGTAGGTAATACTTTGATTAGATAATATGATCAACGATATTATGTCCATATCTGTGGTCTAATTTACTCACGCATGATCATTCTACGAGTAAGTATATGCATGTGTGTAATTAATGAATACCAGCCGGCAGAATACCAGCGCTCAGGTTTTGTTTTAAAACCTGCAGCCCGGCTAGCATGTGCAGAAGATAAAAATTATATCCCCCGATTATATCCACTGATGTCATAGAAATCAGTGAATATAATCGGGGATATAATTTTTAGCTACTGCCCATGCTAGCCGGGCAGCATTAATGCTGAGCCGGGGCCTTTTCATCTTGTGCCATGTGGGTGCTAGAATTAGTTATTATTAAGTACTTATTAAAATCTACTACTAACCCATTACTAACCTAAGTTTGTCTATACTTGTTGATGTACACACAAGATGAATAACCCAATTTTCTTTCTTTCTTCTAATGAAGGGTTATAGTTTCTAAATAAAATGACCGTGACACACAAACGAACAGACAGACTTGACTACACTATAAGGCTTCCTTGATTTACAATGGAACCAAAATAAAATAAAAATACTGCCAGCCCTAGGGAAAAACACATCATTATTGTAATGGATGTCACGCGCTGTAACACTCCACAAGAGCACTAGAAGACAGTAACCAACTTACCTAGCAACTTGCCACGCAGAAACCGCCTTTATTCCTGACCAGATAAAGTTAATGCAAACTACCCTCATAAGTTGGCCTTCACGATGACTAGATGGCGCGACATCCGAAAACGACACATTAGCGACATCTCTCACCGAGAGTGAGAAAATTACTGCGAAACTATAATTCTTGCTGAAGTTTCGCGAGCTTTTAGTTTAAAGCTCTTTTTAGAGATTGAGAGTTAAATGGCAAATCGGATTTTTTTTTAATAAAAAATAGCAGACGGGTCATCTGATGTTAAGTGATTACCGTCGCCCATGAACATTTGCAGCACCAGAGGAACCGCCGATGCGTTGTCGGCCTTTCAGGAATTTGTTGGTCCGCCCCTTGAACAACCTTCAATTAATAAAGTTCTAGCTTTGACGGACGTTTACGGTTGAGTATGTGGCTGAGTACAAATAATACTTAGTAGACAAGATTTGGTCACAGTTCATTCTGGTTTGGTGCAAGGTAGTTATCTAGGACCTTGTTAGTTGAATCTCAACTTTGACTTATAATTAATTATTTATTATTGTAATCGATGACCAAATTTTTATCATTATTCTAGAGGTTGTTAAAAAAATATTAGATAAGTACCTACTTGCTTAAATCTTTATTCAATTTCTTAAACCTGAACTTTGGATCAGCGGTTAGCTATTAACTAGCCGCCACTGCACCCAAGGAGTCGGTCTAAACCACGGTTATCTTATTAATTACTTAATTATTAAAAAAAATATGACACCAACGAAGTCTGTTATCGTTGTCACAACAAAGTATTATTTGTTTACCAAAACTAAAATAATATTAAGTTTAGGTATCTTGTGCTTTGAACCCGAGGGCGTGTACCTGAAAACAACAATTTAATACCTACATTTTCTATGCAAGGCACTAGGATTGATGTAGGTACTTGTAGGTACTTATAGGTTAGGAAACCTTCAAAAAAATCTGTGAACTCTTGCTTGATAGGTATTACATTACCTACCTAGGTATACCTACCTACTAATACTAAGTTATATCTACATGGCAGGAAATCACTCAGTAGGTTCCACCCACCAACGAATGGGTAATTAGTAATTACTAATTTTATTATACTTACTATAGTTTAAAACTCACGAAGTTGCCTCATTTGCCCTAAAATAGAGATTTTTCAAGGGTCTTAATTTTTAAAATGAATGCTTACAATTTTACTATATTATGTATTAATTGTTTTAAGGCATAGATAATGAAGAGATAAGTCGATATATGGCTTAGTTATAGATCTAGAACAACAAAGAATAGAACAATAGGTGTAGATAATACGTTTGTATGGAGAAGCGCGTAACAAGTGTATCCTTAACAGTTGAATCTGCAGTTAGATTAAATGTTGTAAGGTAGGTTCTAGTAAATCATAGTAAGTAATCTAATACCTACATAATATATAGTTTCCCTAACTTGTAATTATAACTACAAACCTGACATTGGCTAATCTATGTAAAGCCAGACGAGAAGAAAAAAAATATCTAATACCTATCAACACTCAGTACCTACCGATCTCGAAGTAAATAGGTACTTAGGTATTATTTTATTACATTTAAATAAATTACGCAATCAATTGGTATGCTAAGTGCACCTAATTGCATAAACAACGCAGATTTGCAGTGGTCCTCTACTTGTATAAATATTTACCGCTAGCTACCTACCACCCAACTACGCAGTTCAAGATGATAGATAGAGGTAGATAAGATACCTATAACTACCTAAGCATATTAATTTGAATGACCATAGCTTGTAAGTTGTTACTCCTGTAATTAACTTCAGCTGCTTTTCAGGACCCATCCGTTTAACCGATTTTGATAACAAGTGTAAATTAAAAATTTATAACACCCCCGACAAGTGAAGGTTACAGTAACTAGAAAAGAGCTGATAACTTTCAAACGGCTGAACCGATTTTCTTGGATTATAGCTAAGAACACTCTCGATCAAGCCACCTTTCAAACAAAAAAAACTAAATTAAAATCGGTCCATTCGTTTAGGAGCTACGATGCCACAGACAGATACACAGATACACACGTCAAACTTATAACACCCCTCTTTTTGGGTCGGGGGTTAGTAAAATATGGTCCTAGGTAGTACCTAGGTACCTACAGAGATAGCTTGCATCCGGAAAACAGACAAAGGCTATTTTCATCCTAAAAATTAAAAAGTTTCCACTGGTTTCGTCATCATCTAGTTCTTACTAAAACTAACAAATTGAACAGAGATAACATAACAGAGGAAATTGATAAGAGAACTTAATTAGGTTCGTCATGTATGGTAATGAAGTAAATGATGGCGTGATAGTAATTGTAGATAAATACCGGATGTTATCATCATTACTTAGGCAGGTATCATATACTACACGTTTCTCAATCCATACTTATTATAAATGCGAAAGTGGTCCGTCTGTCTGTATGCTAGCTTTTAACGCCCCAACAGTTTAATCGGTTTTGATGTTCGGTACAGAGGAGTTAGCTTACATCCCAGGGACGGACATAGGCAACTTTTTATACCGGAAAATCATAGAGTTCCCACGGGATTCTTAAAGGCCCATCCGTTTAACCAATTTATTACGTAGTAGGTACAGAAAGTAGCTTGCGCCCCGCAAGTTGACATAGGCTACTTTTTATCCCGGAAAATCAAAGAGTTCCCACGGAATTTTAAAAACCTCAATCACGCGGACATAGACGCGGGCATCATCATTTCAAATCAAAGCTTTGCAACGACTTTGCAACAACAGGCATAAAGCAAACCGAGAGCCGAGGCGCTATTTTTCTCGGTAACAACTCAAACTAAGCTTAAGTACTTACTTTGGCATACAGCTTTATTATACCTGTATAGGTACTTTAAGTGGCTACGTTATAAAGCTGAATTTATTATCAAAAACACTTGAGTCTACCACAGTTTTATCGTAAAACTGTAACTCTGCTCCGTCTGTTTGACCTAGCCCTACACTGTCTCAAGGTTGGTAAAAATCAGTAGACATTAGTTGAAACCCGGTGAAAGAAAACAGGATATTGTAAATGAGTAAATAAAAATCTTCCTTAATTACATACATACTTAGCAATTTTAATTTTCCATTAAATCGGTGTAAGAAAGTATACAATAATTGATTGTTTACAATTCTCTTATCTAAAAAGTCTTAAATTATTTATAACTAGCTGATGCCCGCAGCTTCGCCCGCGTGGATTGGTCAGATCCCCTGCAGCATCAGGATTGAGGAGTTGGACTCCAAATTTTTTATGAAACAATGTCGCAAAGTTCCTCTATCGATTAAAAAAGAAATGACGCAAATCGGTTCAGAAATCTCGGAGATTTCGGTGTACATAGGTAGAAAAACACAACTCCCTTTTTAAAAGTCGGTTAAAAAAGTAGCCTATTTTACGCCCTGGTCAATCCTCTACTTGCCTGTGAAAGTCCCGTCAAAATCGGTTCAGCCGTTCCAAAGATTAGCCTTTTCAAACAGACAGACAGACAGACAGACAGACAGACAGACAGACAGACAAAAATTTTAAAAACGTGTGATTCAGTTATGGTATCGTTCAAATAACCATATGAGCTTAATAGGAGGTAGTTATTTCGAAATTACAGACAGACACTCCAATTTTATTTATTAGTATAGATAAGTGCCTACCTAGTACCTACCTATCTACTTAACTAAAAGTTTTTTTGGGAACATTAAAGCTAATATTTTAATTGCAAAGCGAAAAATAAGATAATAAGTAGGTAAGTATACAGTCTGGTAGGTCTTCTTACTTCTCAGTCTCGTGTACAACTTGGGGCTTGAAATCTAGGTCCAGAACCTTCTTTAGACTCTCCACGTACATGTCCAAACGCTGCGTCATATAGTAGCAGCGACGATCTCTGATCTGCCTATTCATGTTCAAATCCATCACCGCAATGAGGAGACCGTCCTTTGTACGGGACAGGCCTGGGCATCTTACACCATCGGGCCCAGTGAAGTAGCTCGACCCGTAGAAAAGTCCCAAATCCTTGTGAGCTGGTTTCCCATCAGCCGAGGTGAACTCGTTAGGGAATTCCTCGTACCCAACTCTGTTTATAGCAGCTGTGAAGTAGCAGTTAGTGATCGCAGCGTTTCTAGCTTCAATATTCCACATATACTCACTCCCAGCTTCAGCAGCGATAGTTGCTGACGGATTGAAAACAATTTCAGCTCCGTTTTGGCCGAACATCATCCAATTCAAAACGTGGTGTCGTCCAAAGCAGATGTTCACGGCGATCTTACCGTAACGGGTCGCGAAAACTGGATGCCCGGTATTACCTTCCATGTAATAATTAGATTCGTTGAAATCACCAACTCTAGGAATGTGGTTCTTCCGGTGCTTGCCAATAACGTTGCCTGTGTCACTGATTACGACGGATGTATTCCATAAAACGTCAGCATGGTTCTCGTCTCTTTCGAGGATGGATGAAATTATGACCATAGCGTATTTAATAGCCAATTCTCGTAGGAAGCGAGTAGTAGGACCATCTTCTGCTGATTCAGCGAACTCACACCAAGGAATCTTCTCTCGTGTACAAAATGCGAAGGGCATATTCCAAAGCTCTTGGAAGCAGAGGATATTCACACCCTCCTGGCCGGCGACGTCAATTATTTTCTTCACTTTGGCAAGGATCGCATTTTTCTGCTCATTAATGGGACGATCAGTTGGTATGGCAATTGAATGTTGGATAACGCCTACCTTGACAATCCTTGGGGGTCGTGTAGATTCTTTTTTTGCAGGGAAAGCGTAAGCGGCAACTTCAAAGTCATTGTCTTTCGCTGCAGCGATCGAAGATTCTTTTAACTTGATTTCCATATGATTTTTCCTTCCATAGTATATTCTGTTGAACTCGTCGAGGTCTCTACCACTGAGGCTGTTGTTGATAATGGCTTCAAGGCTTGGCGTTTCTCCGTCCATGGTGATAGATTACCGACCGCTATGGAGTTAACTTTAACGACTGATCGTTCTCGATCGTTCGCGCCTTTAAATAGCTCACCGGTTATACTGGATGCATTTAAAACTGTTTGTGTCTGTTAGTTACAGGATCCCGATGACCTTAGGCCCTTGGTGATAAGTTAACAATGCTTACAGAAAAATATTTGGTTTATCGTTGTTTATACACACGAGCCCAAAATATAATGTAGACGTGCGGTACCTACGTAATTACTAGTTTATAGTTAAAAATATGTGCACAGAACATTTAATTTTCCATCAGAATAATATTTAAATATTATATTCAAGCCGTCGATATTAAATGCTGAAATAAGTGCGTTTTCCAAATTGTTATGTTAAATCTTCGTGATCCTTTAAAAATTAAAACGTATCTTTCCCATATACGAAATAATAACGCACCTAGGTGTTTGCTAGTAGATGATTATGAGTGGTTGTTCTAAGCTTAAAATACAACAACGAATTAATGAGAGAGACGAAGAATTATGAGACGCTGTTTACAAGCCCAGTTATGAATATGTAGACAAGATATCAAGGCAATCAGGGCCTATACAATCAAGCTCTCAATGTACGCTGTGCATTGAATAAATCATTAAGTACTTAGTAGGTATACCTACAGCAAATATTTACTCCCAGTGCCTTACATAAGTTACGTAAATACATAGTTAATTAACTCCAACGCACATAACTAGTTAAACATGTATAATCTGGACAGTATAATTAAAAAGCGTTTAAATAATGACCAAATAAAACAGTTCAACAAGATTTATTACGGACGAGAAGATCATTGTGATTTAAAACTTTTACAATCAACTAAAAATGAAAGTGAGAAGAACAACTTTGAAGTTGCAGCTTATTCTTTCTCTGCGGCGAAAGAAGAGGTTAGAAAACCAAACATTTTGAGGTTAGGATTAATTCAACATTCAATTGTTTTGCCTACTGATAGCGCAGTTTGTGAACAAAGGAAGGCGATATTTGATAAAATTGAAAAAATAATAGCAGTAGCAGCGACAGAAAATGTTCGCATCATTTGCTTGCAAGAAGCATGGACGATGCCATTTTTTCTGTGCACAAAAGAAAAAGAAAGATGGGCGGAATTTGCAGAATCAGCAACGAATGGACCGAGTACCTTGTTCCTAAGTAAGTTGGCACGAAAATATGAAATGGTAATTATATCTCCCATTCTGGAAAACGATGAGACTGGTGTGTGGTGGAATACAGCAGTCATAATAGATGAGACTGGAAATTATATGGGAAAACATCGTAAAAACCATCTACCCAGTGTTGGGAGTTTCAGTGAAACGTCATATTATGCGCCTGGTAACACTGGACATCCGGTTTTCGAGACGAAGTACGGAAAGATTGCCGTAAACATTTGCTATGGTCGTCATCAGGCGTTGAACTGGTTAATGTTCGCCCTCAACGGCGCTCAAATAGTTTTTAACCCATCAGCGACAATAGCTGAATTTGGTGAAACATTTTGGGGCATCGAAGCTCGTAATGCCGCAATTGCCAACAACTATTTTACATGCAGCATTAACAGAGTTGGCATTGAAGAGTTTTACGTGCAGAATGAAAAGAAATCCAGATTATATTATGGTTCTAGTTATGTGACGGCCCCTGATGGATCCAGAACACCTAGTCTTTCAAAAGATAGAGATGGATTGCTTATTGTTGAAACAGATTTGAATTTGTGTCGCCAAGTGAGAGACAAATGGAATTTTAATATGACTGCACGCATAGATATGTATGCAAAGGCCCTTGAACGTTTCAAATAATAATAAAATGAATGAAATATTTCTGGTGTTTTCCCCATTCCCTACGTGACACAATCCACTTCTCCCTCGCCTGACGCCTAGCTCGTAATCGTATAGACTACGGGCCCATGTACAAAAATGGATGGGTCATATGAACCACCAGATGACGTATATAGGACGATATAAGAGCATAAAATAATACGATTCAGCACTATGCCGTCACTTGTAAGCTGTCCAACTGAGTGCTGGTGAGAATTCAAAAGTGCAGGTAGAGTGAGTACATTTTGGTCATATATTTTTGTACGGCATTTTTACCATCGATAGATCCATGAAAAATAGTAAGAAAGCGCGCAGTGCCGTAAAAAAATGGTGCGCCACAAAGTCGGTAAATTTTTTGATTTTCTGATAATTTCCGGAGTAAATTTGGTCATTTCATTCTGTACGGCATTAGTTTCATACTGTTTCAATACAGCCTCTAATCCATTATTCCGCAACGCCGTACAAAAATCATGCGACAAGGGGGAAAAATCGAGGGTTGCAACCGCCTCTCTTTCCGTGCTCCAGGGGGTGATTTGAAAAAGAACGGCTTTGGTTCCAAAACATTATCTAGCACTCAAAAGTACTATTAAAAATAATGCCGTCAAAAAATTAGTGTTCATTTGAATGTGTATCAATAATTATCTTAATTTCATGGTATACTTGATTTTTAAAGCTGTAAAATCATTTGACTCTGTACGGCAACTTTTTTTTTAACATGATAGTGTAAAATACTATTGTTATATAGTATTGCCGTTCAAAAGACTCTGTTCTAAAAAAAATTATTGAGAAATACAAAAACTGAAATTTTTCAAATTATTGCAAAAGTTTAAATATTCATAGATTAATAAAATATAGCAATTTTCTTCATTCTCCCCTTGTTTTAAATAGTATTAAGATAAATGAATTAGGAAAAAATGATGCCGTACATTTTAATGCAGTCCATATCTTTTAGGCTGATGAAAATGAAACAACTATTTTTTAGATAAATTCGATATATTTAAAGATGATAATACAAAATAAGGTTTTTATTTAAATTAATCAGTATCGGAATCAGCCGCTGAGTTGTTATCGGAGTCAACGTCTTCATCGACGTCCGAATTATCTTCTCTATCATTTTCTGAAACATGAATAAGTTTTTGTCAAAATTAAAGTCTTACGTACAGATTGAAGATGTAAAGATATATTTATTCACCTATGACGTCATCAATTTCTTCGCCTGATTCCTCATCCGGTTCCGTTATGTCACTGACTTTTTGGGGGCATTCCTCGCCGTGGAACCAGTCGAAATCGTACCGACCGTCATTGAACATCTATCCATATTCCATATCTTATTGGTAACAAGGTCGACGGTATTTGTTAAAATACGTTATGACCCACGACTACTTAGCACACAGTACAGTATAGGCAGGTGTAGGTATATTTCTACAAATGCTAAACGTCATAACAGAACGTCGCTCCGTAAACGATATATATGTAAATTATATTTATTTCATATTTTTATTACTTTTTTATCTATATGAACTTTCAGATTTGTACGGCATTAACTTTTTATAAATTACTAGAGGATGCCCGCGACTTCGTCCGCGTGGATTTAGATTTTAAAGATCCCGTGGGAACTGTTTGATTTTCCGGGATAAAATGCCTATGTCACTTACAGGATCGCAAGCTACCTCGGTACCTTTCATACAAATCGGTTAAGCGGATGGGTTTTTAGGAATCCCGTGGGAATTCTTTGATTTTCCGAGATAAAAAGTTGCATAAGTCAATTACAGAGACGCAAGCTATTTCGGCACCAAATTTCATACAAATCGGTTAAGCGGATGGGTTTTTGGGAATCCCGTGGGAACTCTTTGATTTTCTGGATAAAAAGTAGCCTATGTCCGTCCCCGGGATATAAGCTAACCCTGTACCAAACGTCAGAATCGGTTAAACTGTTGGGCCGTGAAAAGGTAGCAGACAGACAGACAGACTGACACACTTTCGCATTTATAATATTAGTATGGATTGCATTAAGTACAAATAAACTATCTAAATGCCGTATAAAAAAATATCGTCATAAATTTCACTTTACATTTCGTTCTATGGATTTTTCCTTGAGTTTTTTTCCCCTACAAACCTTTGGACCAACGAAAATGTACGGCATGTAAAAAAATATTATCTATGCATAAAATACTTTCAAAATAAATTAATTTTATGTTGTTTCAAATCACCCCCCGGAGCACGGAAAGAGAGGGAGTTGCAACCCTCGATTTTTTCCCCTTGTCGCATGATATTTGTACGGCGTTGCGGAATAATGGATTAGAGGCTGTATTGAAACAGTATGAAACTAATGCCGTACAGAATGAAATGACCAAATTTACCCCGGAAATTGTCAGAAAATCAAAAAATTTACCGACTTTGTGGCGCACTATTTTTTTACGGCACTGCGCGCTTTCTTACTATTTTTCATGGATCTATTGATGGTAAAAATGCCGTACAAAAATATATGACCAAAATGTACTCACTCTACCTGCACTTTTGAATTCTCACCAGCACTCAGTTGGACAGCTTACAAGTGACGGCATAGTCCTGAATCGTATTATTTTATGCTCTTATATCGTCCTATATACGTCATCTGGTGGTTCATATGACCCATCCATTTTTGTACATGGGCCCGTAGTCTAGTAGTGATCAGGTACATACTTTTGCTAGCAGCTAGCTAGAATTCCTCAATATTATTATAACGCATTATTAGCTGAGTTAGCTTAAAAAGGCTAGAACCCAGAGCTGTAAAACCAGTTAAAAAAAATATCTGTGGAATTACTTTAGTCTATGGCGGATGATATGTCATTTTTCGAAAAAAAAAACAAGTCCAAAAGACGCAAAGTGTAAAGAAAATTCTATAATAATTTAAAAACAAATAAATTAGTAAAGGTAAAATGGTAAGTAATATTAGAAATCTATATTAAGTATCTACACAATATTATTATACCGTTTATATTCGATTAAAGTGATTTTTCAGCACCGGCTTTGGTTAGGATAGCGTCATGATTGCTAAGCATATTCGTTGAATTTAATTCCTTTTTCTTAGTAATTCGCCCTCAGTTACATTTGCATTACATTCAGATTGTTATTAAATATCGAAGCTTTAATAACGTGTATAATTAATAAATTACTAAAAATAATAATAACTAAATTTTTCATGTTTTAGTCGATTTTAGCCTACAACGGTGGCGCAGTGGTGGCTATGAAGGGCAAAGACTGTGTGGCCATCGCCACGGATAAGCGCTACGGCATACAGGCACAGACCATATCAGCAAACTTCCTCAAAGTGTTCGAAATGGGCCCCACGTTATATGTAGGTCTTCCAGGACTGGCAACGGACACACAGACTGTGTATCAAAGACTTAAGTTCAGGTAAAATTAGAAACTCAAATAAGTACTGATTTCAGTCTTTATTATGTGGTTAAGTAAAATTAGTGTTTAGGTGGAGATGCACCAAATCTGCGACAGAAATAAAATCTCTGTTGATGTTGCTCACAATACAACACTAAGGCACACCAGTCTGTCTGCTAGCTGTTCAAAGCTGGATAAACATTTTTTTAAATAAAAATCTAAACCCATGTGGACAAAGTTGCAGGCATTATCTAGCATAAGCTAATTTATTTTGAAAATTTTATTATGTTTGCAGAATGAATCTGTATGAGTTAAAAGAGAACAGAGTAATGAGGCCCAAGACATTCTCAGCGATGCTGTCTAACCTGTTATATGAGAGACGTTTTGGACCCTACTTCATTGAGCCTGTGGTGGCTGGGTTGGACCCTATTGACAATACACCCTATGTCTGCAATATGGACTTGGTAAGCCTTATTTTGTCTTGATTCAATAAAATGCAACTCACAAAAACAAAAGATGCAGACTTTAAAATTTCAAGTTACTATAATGCTATTTCACACGTAGTCCACATGTGAAATAGTATTTATAGTAACTTGAAATCAATATTTCAATTTTAATTTCAATTTTATGTTTGTTGTGTGCTCTTCTCAGACTTGGACGCGTTTGGAACCCTCGTAGCTTTAGTTTTAAGTAACATAATTAATTATCACCACTATATCGTACAAGTTTAACGATTTCGACCATCAAAAAGAGTACAATTGTACCTACTTTGAATAAATGATTTTGACTTTGACTTTAATTTTAGTAAACTTTTGTAAAGAAAGTACTGCCATGTTGTGACTTGTAAACAAATCAATATGAAAAAAAGCAATAAGTTTCTATTATAAAGTATACATAGATATGGCAATATGTATTCACAGGTTAGCAATGATGTTATGCTGATTTAGTAGTCATAGTATTATCTACAAGTTAGCAAGTTAAAACATTTTGTTTTATCATTAGCCATATTAATTATGTAACACTCTTTTTCTTGTTTTCCAGATTGGTTGTCCTAACGAACCTGAAGATTTCGTAGTATCAGGCACATGCACAGACCAGCTGTATGGTATGTGCGAGGCACTGTGGGAACCTGACCTAAGACCTGATGAGCTGTTTGAGACTATTTCACAGGTAGGTTTTAGATACTTTGTAAATTGGTTTAAATTCTCAAAAATACCTCATAAGGGCACTATGTAACCATAGATGCCAGGACCAAGATTTCATAGTATCAGACACTTGCACAGATCAGCTGTATGGTATGTGTGAAGTATCATGGGAGCCTGACCTAAAACCCTGATGAGCTGTTTGAGACTATTTCACAGGTAGGTTTTAGATACTCTGTAAATTGGTTTAAAATCTGAAAAATACCCCACAAGGTCACTATCTCACCATGGGACACCAGCACCATAGGATGAACAAAATGTATTTAGTGCATATATTTTGAAAAACTCACGTCACCATTTTTACTGTCTATGAAAAATCACACTATCACACTATAATATTATAAAGGCGAAAGTTTGTATGTGTGTGTGTGTGTATGTTTGTTACTCTTTCACGCAATAACTACTGAATGGATTTGGCTGAAATTTGGAATGGAGATAGATAATATCCTGGATTAGCACATAGGCTACTTTTTATCCCGGAAAATCAAACAGTTCCTACTTTCAAAAAACCGAAATCCACGCGGGCGAAGCCGCGGGCATCTTCTAGTCTTATATCTTTTCCAGGCACTAGTGAACGCGGCTGACCGCGACGCAATCTCCGGCTGGGGTGCTGTGGTCTACATCATTGAGAAAGACAAGATCACAGAGAAACATGTCAAGACTAGGATGGATTAGTTTTATGGTATATGGAATTTTGCTTTTACTAATAAAATTTGAAAACTGATCCACAGTATTTTAATTTAAAACCTTGAACCCAAGTCACCTAGGGACATAAGTGTCTTGACACAAAGTGTTCTTACTTCCACCAGATGCTACATCAATAACTCTGAAGGAGTTGAATGGTGGGTCAGTAATGTGCACAGTACACATAATTTATCATAGTAGGTATATTAAAATATTATAGCATGTCATTAATTTTAATATATATTTATGTATGGTTTAGGATAGGGCTCCAGCAAATAAACCTACATGGTTTCAGCTGGAGGTAACAACAAAGTGTAAAAATTGGATTTCTTTGTAGTTTTGAATAAACTTCATCAGTCAATCTGTTCCCGCGTATTTGGCAGCCAGGTCACAACGGCCTGTAAGTTCTACCATCAAATGCGTGGTGAATTTTTTCGACGTCCATTTCGGAGCACCATGACTGACGTAGGTAGCCGCCTTGGCCCACACATTTAACGCTTGTTCTGCGGGCCGCCTAATGCGCGGGGAGGCCTTAAGGTCAAGGAAAAATAAAACCCATCCAATGCAGAAACATTATAAACCGAATATTTAAAAAATTAAAGTTTTTATTTATTTTATTTTTCTTCATACACATTGTCTTTACAAGAGTAAGGAGACTAGAGAATTAACATTTCAAATCGTGTCGCATACAACGTCGAATATTTAGCGAAAGCATCGGTATTATTTCCCACAGACTAAAGAAAAAAGATAGACTGAGCAAGCGCGACTCCTTAACTAAAACCAGTGCGAACAGTCAACACACCTTATTCGGACCTATCTTTCTTGTTCCTGTATTTAGACCGTGATTCAAAATCAGTAATATGCTAACAGGTGACCAAATATGATGTGCAAACGACCCGTTATCCTCTATCATATCGAAATATTAATAATTACGACTTCACAAACACGTTAACAGACTTCGTTTATGTTTGATAACTGAATTAATTGTGCATCGTGTCCTGTTATTATTTCAATACCCATGCTCCGTCTCGCCTGTGCGTATAGCTGCACAAGCCAATTTGCGTCGCTAAGTGCTTGTGGATGGTAGCCACAGCTTAAGACGCCAGTTGTGGGTCACTCAGCGCTACATCACCCATGAGCACAGTTAGCTAATCAGCTTCTTCAAACATATTTCATTTCAAAAGAGTTTTATCTATATTTTCCCCTTAGTCTGTGCTATTTTCATTATAAATATTAGGTATACGCCCGATATGGGCTTTAACTCCCTCACCGTAACGAAAGTAAATAACCTATTATACAAATGTAACATTACAAATTATTTATCGACCTAAACAATGGCAACACATAATATGACATAAAAACTTTTCATGACTAAGAGTACCCATTCAATGTGCGACTTTTTGCATAACTGTTACCTAAGTATTCTTCTTAGCCCGAGATCTATAGAGAGCACTTCGACTTTGCTGATTTTAAGACACTGTTAAAACGAGACAACGCTATATCGCTGACATAAATCTTTCTCGTTTTAACTAAAGCTTAAGTCTGAGCAAATTCAAAGTGCACCCAATATAATTCTTTATGGTAATCAAAACAGTGCCAGTGGCCTGACGTTTTGGATCGAAAATTTAAATTTTTAGGGTTCCGTACCTCAAAGGGAATCCTTATAGGATCACTTGACTATCTGTCTGTCGTGTCTGTCAAGACCATCAAGGGAAGCAAAATCTATAGGGTAGTTCTCGTTGACCTAGAATCATGAAATTTGGCAGGTAGCAATGTCTAAGTTATAGCACAAGTATAGGGAAAAATCAAAAACGATGAATTTGTGGTTACATCACAAGATTTTTTTTTGGATTTACATAAAAAAACATTTCTTATGGCTACTTTTAGAAGAACTGTTTTAGAACTGTTTCCCCTTGAGTTGTACAAAAAGTCTCATCATGAATGGGCCCTTTAACACATTGTTCAGGAATCATAGACACATCAAAATCTATAAAAAATTACAGTCACAGATGATTCGCGCACACACACACACCGCCACCGTGACTTTGAATCACATTTAAGTTCTTTGTGTGTAGAAATGTGCATAATATAAGTAGGTAATAATTTGAAAACGTAATAAAGTGACGGTATCTTATGATTTTAAGCTTATTTCGTGGTTTGACAAGATTTTATATTGTAGATAACTGGTTTTTCTCTCGTCTGGCTTTACACTGATTAGCCAATGTCAAGTTTGTAGCCATTTACAAGTTAGGGAAACGATATGTATAAGTATGGACTTCATCTGTGCCGGCGCCCGCCGACACACGCGCGGCGCCCCTCCAGAGCGCCTCCCAGTCAGTTCCACCAGCAATAACACAAAAACCGGCCACTTCCAACAAAAAAAAAACACTCCAAAAAGGCACAGAACGCGCGCCAGCAGACGCCAACACAGACGAAGTCCTAGATAACTGGTGCATACCATGATAAACTTGGTGTTTTTAACTGCCGATATTTCGTAATCGTATCGTACCCGTAGGTACGTTTCGTAATCCAGATAATATGTACTCCGTTATCTACAATACAAAATGACGGTATCTTACTTACAGCGAAATTATATTCTAAAAGTAAACAACTATCACAAAAAGCTATCTTTTAGAAAAATTTAATTTTGAGAACAATTTTTTAAATATATTTCTGGAATAATAAAGCCGCGCTGGGACGGACATAATAATATGAATAAATACAAAAGAAAAAATAGAGTGGACACTTTTTAGGTCCACAAGTGGGCACTGGTTTTACATGACTAAAACAGAGTCAGTGGCATGCACGGGGTACGCATTTAGGTACGCACATTCGACGCCAATAATACTATGCGTTTCAAATAAAAGGTCATCGGCATCATCACTCCGTAACTCGAGCAGTATAACTATTTCTGTTTTTGTTTGATTTTACATTAAAATATATTTAAAAATGTCAGAGTAAGTAGTGTCTATTTGCATCTATGAAGGCACGCTATGTAGGTACTATCTTACGAAGGTCATAGCACAAATATTTTCTACTCGATTTGTCCTCCGATCCAACACAGCTTTATTATTCAAAGAACTTACGTAATACGCGATTTTAAAATAAAACTGTTAAAAAATACAATTTTAAAGAAATTAATGATAAAACCTTAACAATTACCAATTAGATACCGAATCGAATATTTATTATACTCCGCGTAACACGTCTTCAGCTTTCACAGAATAAGAGCGTTTGTGCCCTCATTCGATTCGATTCGTATTCGTTTTCGTAAAAATACGATTCAAAGTGGCCATCATACAAAATGTACGTGCACAAGCACACATTTGATTCGTATTTTGCCGGATCCGTATAAATAAATACGAATCAAGTGTCAAGCGTAGACTATGTACATTTTATATGACGGTCACTTCGAATCGTTATTTTAACGAATATGAATACAAATGAGTGCACAAACGCCCTAATAAATCACAAATACCACCGTAACAATCCAAGTCTTAAAACTGTTAGGGATGATCCATACTAGGCCGTACCGAATCCGGGCTCGTCCGTGTTACACATGCTTGTTACATGTTACAGATAATATACGAAGGATGCTCATGCGTAACAGATGTTTTTTTCAACGACAGTTTAGTTAGTAAATGATTATGACACGCTATGTAACCCGAGGCAATTAATACTCAATTCTACTAAGAACCGATATTTCAATCGTCAAATAACTTTTATCTAAGGAATAATAAATTTGACGTGTTGACAGATTTCCTATTAAAAAAATTCAAAACCTCTTTACTCCTCAGATAAAAGTTGTTTGACAATTGAAAATTAATTAATCGCCCATGCGTACTTTACTTGAAATTAATTACCTAATTGTCATTATCATTATTCATTATAACATATAATGTTCGTAGCATTAGCATGTTACATTCGGGCTCGACCGTGTTACAGTCCGTGCGCGGCACAGTCTAGCAAAAATCATCGTTTATAGAATAATAAATAACAAAATCTTACAATATAGTATTTTTAACGCTACACTAGACAGAAACTAAGCAAATTATTTATATTTATTATATTATTTATTGGCAAAGTGACGAAAAACACAGCAAATCCAGCAGATTTGGGCGTACGATTTTAATTACAATGCGTATAAAACAGCCATCACGGTTCGCACACATTTAAGCAAGCTTTATCGTTATGAATACTTTTCGAACCTCCGTAAAATTCCTCATCCTTAAAAACGTTTTCTTCCTTTTCGTTTTTTTTTTTATAGTCAAACCAGCAATTTTTTAAGTTAACTAATGTGAAATGTGTCATTTATGACTTTGTCATTTGAACATATTATATTCAAGGCAGCTTCAGTTCTTGACAATATACAAATAAAAAACAAACAGGTTTTTGTTACATGCCTGCCTAAATGTGCACCAACCATTACTTCGTATATCAAACTTTGCATCGAGTTTCAGCAAGTACATAGTAACATTATATTTTATTTAACTTTCAAAAATTTAATTTTCAATGATATAGTTTTTTAACAATTAATTATTATTTTAAATTTCCATCACGAACTATTCTACGATAGCGGAACATTATAAAAGCTAAGTAACGAGTTTTGGAAATTATTGCAAATTGTGTGCTTAGTTATTTTTCTAAATATCAGTTCATAGATATTCATATTGTTTTCAATGTTGGACATTTCTAAACAATAAAAGTATACCACTCATAAAATGAGTGTACAGTGTGCACTAAAAGAGCAATTTCTTGACTTTAATATTTCGGTTTGTAGTCACTAGTCATATCCGAAGTTGGACATATCTAAACAATAAAAGTATACCTCTCATACAATAGGTGTGCACTAAAGAGTAATTTCATGACTTTAATATTCCGGTTGGTGGTTATATCAAAATTGGACATGTCTAAGCGATAAGACTGTACCTCGCACCCGCCGGGCCACATAGAGGTAGGTTTAGTTGCTCTCGATGGCTTTAGCCACGAATTCTATGAACCGCTTGCCGTACTGTTCTGGGTCGCAGGTTGAAATCCCGTCCACGTTGCTGCCATACTTTACAGTCTTCGCTGCTTTTGCTGCCTGCAAGTTAATATTAAATTACTTAGAACCTATTATGATTATTACGCTATATAATTAATGGGAAATTACCCCTCCCGGGTTCAATTCCCGGCAGGGGTAATTTATATATTTCTAAATTGTCTCTGGTCTGGTCTGGTGGGAGGCTACAGCCGTGGCTAGTTACCACCCTACCGGCAAAGCCGTTACGCCAAGCGATATAGCGTTCCGGTACGAAACCGTATAAAAGTCAAAGGGTTTGATGAAAAAATAGCTGAACCACTAGTAGAGGATTAGAAAGCTAGCAAAAACGAAGACAGGTGATGAATCACCTATAAAAATAATGATGAATCACCAAATAAAACATCTGACTGACGCTAGACGTCAATGCCGCGTCATAGGCGGGGCACTGGCCCTGAGATTTGCACGCAACACATTGCGGGTTTAAAAATACTAGCTCACTAAAACTACAAATATAAGGCAAATGGTTATTGGTATTGGATTGTGTTTAGGTAGAATAGTAATAGCGCTAAGTTTTTCAAATAACATCCTGTATAACATTCGTATACATTATAAAACAGTAAATGGTTATGGCATACCTGTTTTTTAACCCCATAGTGCGTCAAAACGTCGATAAGGGCAACGAAATATATCTCTTTCTTGGGAGCACCTGCAAAATAGTAAGAAATGAAATTATTCAAATTGCTGATACACAATTCCATTTTAATGAGCCACCAGAGCAACCCAAATTCCTCTAACTTGGAAGAACGTTTTTCCTCTTATTTTGGTTTTAATTAGGGTAATCATTGGATTTGAAGCCTGCCAAGAAAAGTTTGGAATAATCACACTAATATTATAAAGGCGAGAGTTTGTGTGTATGTGTGTATGTATATCTGTTACTCCTTCACATAAAAACTACTTGACAGATTTGGCTGAAATTTGGAATGGAATAATATCCTGGATTAGCACATAGGCTATATTTTTTATCCCGGCAAATCAAAGAGTTCCCACGGGATTTCGAAAAACCTAAATCTGATGACTGCGTAGGTATATCGGCATAACTAAAGTGTTAGTACTGTAGCTATTTGCTACAAGTAGGTATTAGGAGCGCTCGATCCACCCTTTGTTATACATTAATGGAATTATGGAAACAAATTCATATATATTTTTGACGTGACAACGTCTTATAATTCGATAGAGCCGGCTGCACGCACGAAAAAACATGACTCATGCGGCGTTACCTCGCTCTGAGGCGTTCCATGTAAGGCTTGAAGTGCAAGCGAGAGCGCGGAACGAGCGACAAAGAAGCACAATCGGCCTTTGTCACACCACAAACACAATCCACCGGCCACAATTGTTCAACTATCGTCAGTAAACCGACTTTACAGACAACCAATTTTTTTTTATTAACAATACGGTCAGGGTTCGCAATGTGGCTGCTTACAAAATTGGAATGACGCTAAATCCGGCAACACTTAGTACCCTATCAGTACTGGCAACTGTCATATTCGCAAGCGACACGATCGATCGACTTCACTCTGCGAACCGCGGCGTACGAAAAAGGCGAACATGAAACGGCTCCGCGGCACAAACGAATACAAACTCCAAGTTGAGCAATCCAAGACCAGGAAAGGTTATCCTTGGACCTTGCCAGCGATCACGGGGGCCCTCTTACATCGAAGCGCGTTCCTCAGTCTAGTAAGTGACTCCATTATAACTCTGACCGTCCATTCACTGCTTATTCTTAAAGCTTACCGTCATGGCTGGGAATGGCGTAGATGTCAAGCTCGGGGATGATGCCTTCGTACCGCAGCGACGACTGCCGGCCCAACCCACGCGGACTGTCCGGCGGCGTGTTGTAGCCCCATCTATTTAAAACATCATTGAAAAGCTTGGAAACAAGTAATAATTTAAAAAAAAAAGAAAACAAAACAAATGACGCAATAAAGGATTTTGAACGGATTTGGGATGATGTATTGTGTAAAAATATCATAAAATATGTTCCCAGTCATATAAAATCGGACAAAAAAAGACGCTTTGACCAAAAACAAAATGTAAGTGCTTTACACTGTTGTTCCGATTGACAATGATTTACATGAATAGCAAATCGTCTTATGTACAAACTGCGATAAAGCTAGGTTTGCACCCACCAGTATAAGCGATTATAGACGGATGCAAATCTGGCTTTGTCGCTGACTTTACTATACATGGTACAAAGTCAACTGATAAATGATGATCAACTGAAATTATGGAAATTAATGAATATAAATGGTTCGGTAAAAGATGGCGGCTAAACAGTCGTTCTGTTTGGCGGCCATTTTAAATACGAGTGGAAGTAATGTCCGTATATAATGTATCAGGAGCTGTATGATCATAGTGACCTGTCGCCGTGGCGGTTGTCGGTGTCGCTGTCGGACTCGGTGTCCGCCTCGCTGTCCGCCTCGGCCTCGCGCTGCCTCGCCGCCTCCGCCTCGGCCTCGCCTCGCCCGCACTCGTGCACGCCCAGCAGAAGCGAGTAGTCCATCAGGTGTAGTTTTGTTAGAAACTGTAATCGAATACTCAGCAATAAATTATCATGAAGTCATAAAGTAAAGTTTCCTAGGAAACGGCTGTAAAATAGTGTCGTGCAACATTACTGAGACACCTTGTTCATCTCCGTCCATGCTTTGTAGTGACAGACACGTGACAACAAGACAGTCTCCTCGCTGAGTGAGAAGGATTTTGGCCATAGTCTACCACGCTGGCCAAGTTGGGATTGGCAGACTTCACACACCTTTGAGAAAATAATAGAGAATTCTCAGGAATGCAAGTTTCCTCACGATGTTTTACTTCACCGTTAAAGCAAGTGATATTTACTTACTTAAAACACACATAACTCCGAAAAGTGGTGCGTGGCCGGGATCGAACCGGATCCACCCTGATTAGGCGGCGGACGTCCTAACTTCTGGGCAAATACAGCTTTTATCACAATATCATTACGCATATTATAAATGGGAAAATGTGTTTGTTTGTTGATTTGTCCTTCAATCACGTCGCAACGGAGTAACGAATCAGTGTGATTTTTCGCATGGGTATAGTTAAAGATCTAGGCATAAGCTAAGTGGCATAGACTAAGTGGCTACTTTTTATCCTGGGAAATCAAAGAGTTCCCATGGGATTTTTAAATCCACGCGGACAAAGTCGCAAGCATCAGCTAGTTGGCTTATATTATATCATGTATGGTTTATCAAGAGCACTTACATCTACATCAGCAGTAAGAGTTTCCAGCAACTTCTCTTTGGCCGCATCACCAATATCGATCCTCACTCCCTGCTTGATAAAGTCGTTGTCCTTCAAAGTGGGCAGTTCCTTTTCTAACTCCTTCTCTGACGCCTCCCTGTCCACTGTTGACCCTTTTAGGTCGTATTTTCTGGTGAAACAAAATACATTAAAATGATTAAAGGGTAGTTTAGAAGCAAGGATAGACTCCAGTGAGTTAAACTCTAGATGCAAGGCGAACACAATGCATTAAGGTCTTCACACACTCACATTTCCATGCCTTACTCAGTAAAAGTGCCCAGTTACTGTGAGTTGAGTGTAAGTGGAGTGAAGTCTGCGTCGAGTCTGTGTAATGTGTGATGACCTTTAACCATTACTAGAAATTCATGCATGTATGTGTAGCTATAACTGTACCACTTTGTGGAAATAAATGAATAAAATAATAAACGATTTTACGTCACCCATAGCGTAATATGGGGCATGTTGAAAGGTCGGCAATGCATCGGCGGTTCATCTGGTGCTGTAAATGTTCATGGGCGGCGGTAATCAGAATCACTTAACATCAGGTGACCCGTCTGCTCAGTTTTTTTTTTATAGAAAAAAATCATGAATCATCATAGAAACTGGCTATAATTCAATGTTGTGACTTGTTAGCCAACTTACTTGTGTATATTGAGGTGGTTGGAAAAGACGTTTCTGGTAGCGACGAGGTAGTGCTCGATACCGTCCACGGTGAGGCGGTACATGCCAAGGTATTGAGGCAGAAGCGTCTTGCCGTGCCGCTCCACTATATACTATAAACAAGTACAAATTTTCGACTAAACAAAGGTCCTTTTTTAACCCCCGACCCAAAAAGAGGGGTGCTATAATTTTGACGTGTGTATCTGTCTGTGGCATCGTAGATCCTAAACTAATGAACCGATTTTATTTTGTTTTTTTTTTTTTTTGTTTGAAAGGTGGCTTGTCCGAGAGTGTCCTTAGCTATAATCCAAGAAAATCGGTTCAGTCGTTTGAAAGTTATCAGCTCTTTTCTAGTTACTGTAACCTTCACTTTTCAGGGGTGTTACAAATTTTTAATTTACACTTGTATACCGGAAAATCAAAGAGTTCCCAGTGGGGTTTTACAGGCCCAACCGTTTAACCGATTTTGACGCTTGTTACAGCGATAGTTTGCATCGGAAAGATATGTTCATCTTTATTCTTATATGCGCATGCGCATTCATATAAGGCGAAAGACGACGAAAGATTTACATATTTTAAACATGTAATCAATTATTGCAAACTGAACACTTGAAAGGAGCAACCGCCCAGTTTCTTGCTGGTTCTTCTCGGTAGGAACAGCATTCCGAACCAGTGGTAGATTATTTTGACGATTCAAAAGCACTTGTAAAAGTTTAATTTAAAAAAAAAATATTTTGAATTTGAATTTATGTGGAAGTCTTTCCTATGATGGTAAATTTGGAGCTTGAAATCTTACATTTATTGGTTTTAGTGTAACCGGGCTCTTAAGACACTTAAAACGAGACAGCGTTATACTGCTTGCATAAATCTGTCTCGTTTTAATTGAAAGTTATGTCTAAGCAAAGTCAAAGTAAACTCTACAGATTTCAACTTCAGTGTTATTACTTCTTAATTCTTAGTATAGAGAAACTAAATAAATATATCACAGTAAAATACTATCGTATCGCTTGTATCATGCATATTGATTAGATATTCGACAACGTTTCTAGATTCGGTAGGATAAAACTCATCAATTATGTAGGTACATCGATTTCTGAAAACACAATCACTTGTGTCACCCTGCCGTTAAATAAATAATCACATCAAGATAAAATCGTACATAATCACCTGAAACATTATGAATCACCAGAAGGTATGACATCGTGTCTAAAAACAAATATTTTATTTACTTCCTTTGATTATAGCAAAATACTTGTACCATTATGGAGGCTAAAAACTTGGTTAGTCAATAATGCTTAATTTGAACGACATAATACTATCCAAAAGCCGGTCAAGTGCGAGTCGGACTCACACACGAAGAGTTCCGTATCATCGTACAAGATAGCTCTATGTACTTTTTAAATTTGCAATACAGCTACAGTGGCAAAAGAAATAGACACTATGAAAATTTCAATTCTCTACCTAGTATGGTTCATGAGATACTGCCCGCTAAATGACAGACAGACATATAGGCGATAGACGGTGGACGCTTCGTAATAGGGTCCCAGTGGCACTCTTCGGATACGGAACCATAAAAAGGATTTTATATAGACTTTTTGCATTGGATGGGTCTCAAAAAAGGTAGGAAGATATCAAAGGACTTATCTACCGGTTAGGTTTTAGGACATAGCATAGTTTTGTCCCCACAATCACATCAGGATTTGTAAATAAACACTTAAGAGGGCTCTCTCCGTCACTCGTTTCCACTCGTTTCATACAATCGTAGTTCCAATTTCATTTGAATACTAAGCAACCTAAGTCCATGAAATTTTGCAGACATATTCTAGAAACTAATATCTATGTCTGTGGTTTTCCAGATTTCTGTTAAAATATTCGGTTTCAAAGTTACGCGGTCTTAAAATTTTCATACAAATCTTGGAGCCCCTGTAATTTTAAAACTACATATTTTTAGAAAAATCTAAAACACCACAGACACAGATATTAGTTTCTAGAATATGTCTGCAAAATTTCATGGACTTTGGTTGCTTAATATTCAAATGAAATTGGAACTACGATTGTATGAAACGAGTGGAAACGAGTGACGGAGAGAGCCCTGTTAAATCTTCACATTTTCACATACAAATTAGCTAGTCAAACTCACCGGGTGATAGTGCTTAAGGAAGGAGTGCATCCTCTCCACCTCCTCGGACGTCAGGGTCTTGAGGATGAAGAGCCGGTCGTAGCTCTGGTAGAACTTGGCCCCCGACTTGCCTGATGATTCATCGGGGATCGGCTGCGATCTGTTGACAAAGGACTTGACATTTGAAGATGTTGTAATTTTTTTGCTTTGATATTTTATTGGGCAAAAATTATTCTACAATTTCCATTGATTAATCTGAATTTCAGACCATAACGCTCAAGTTGAAAATTTTAGCCTCTGTAATTTTTGAAATCTTTAAATCCAAGTTTAAATAATAATAAATTAAGATGACAAATTTTGTTTCAAGTTTTTAGAAATTGCAATCCAAAGAAATAAAAATATCTAGTTTTTAAACATAATTTTAGTAGCCTTAACTAACCTTTAGCTAAACTTAACTCACTATTAAAATATTCGAACTTGTCTCTCTTGACAAAATTCGGATAAAAATTTCTAGAAGTAACGATAAAATTGTGACAAGACTATATTATGATAAAAATTTTATCAAACTAAATTCATTGCAGATATTTTTGGTGAAATATCACCAACAAACGGGTAATACTTGTATTTTAATTTTAGGAGAAAATAGAGGGTACCATATTAAACAAGAAAGAAAACCAAACACATAATGTAGGTTATTCACAATCACCATTTCTCACACAAACATTATGGAGGGGATTGCGTAAGTTTTACTGTACATTTTGGTCTTTTTTTTTACTTGAAAAGATTACTTATAACATGATCGAATTAACTGTGCACCTCAATGAAATTCCCCCGCTCCTCCCCTCCCGCTCTCTCTCGTTACTTATAACGTGCTTCTAACGTATTCATCTCCCTCGCGCTCGCATTGTGACGTCATCGATTTAAGATGCACCGTTAATTCGTACACGTGATTTCGTACGTACTATATGTCGATAACTCGATAATCGAGGCAATTTTTATTGCGTAAATGATTATTTTGTACAAATGTAACTTATTTTTTTTTACTTATGTATTTCTACGTTTAAAGCTTATCTCGGTGATCGCACATACCAGAACGCGCCGAATATAACGCATTTGTCATTACTGAAAACTCGAATGAAATCAGAGGCCCTAGTGTGAGTTTTCAAAAGTTAACACTAGTGTCTCAGTACGTGTCGATCGCATCGAACGCGCCATAAATGCGGATGATATTTAAAAAAAAAAAAAAGAATATTAGCCATGTTAAATGACTAATATTCCCCTTTCCTCTCCAACTACCTAAGCGTCAGGCTTGTGCTAGAAGTAGGTACGACAATAGTGCAACAGGCGGGGTTTGAACCGTCGACCTTTCGGTTTTCAGTCCACTCCTTTACCGGTTGAGCTATTGAGGCTCTAAATATATATATATTAGCTATATATTAGCATCATGCGCCGCATATTCATTCAAAAATGATACCCAGCAGAGTTCGTTGTGGGCTGTTCTGAGCATGACGCATTTGGAACCCTCGCAGCTTTAGTTTTAAGTTGACGAAAAAAGTTACCACTTAACACCATCCCTCGGTATAAGTGGTATTAATAATACCAACTTTGACATAATCAAGTGTTCGTAAGAACCTAATTTAATAAATTATATCTGTTACTTTTAGGCGCTAGGCACACTGGTAGAACCAAGGCGCGGCCGTCTTTTTACCCGACTGCGGCAAAGCCAAAATGAAGGGTTATGATTTTTGAAAACAAGTCAAACTAAACTAATGGCGGCAGCGCGCGTGTGTTTTGTTTTACTTACATAAAACAGAATTTAAGTATTAACAAAAAGACTCAAATTCACTCAGTCTATTTGCATTCTCAGTATTGAAAAACACGTTTCTTCCAGTGCGTGCGGCGCGTTAGTAAGGTGTGCGATCAACATTAGGTACATGTGCAAGTGTTGAACTATTTTCATTATTAATTTTATTTTTCGTGTCTTTATTGATTGTGTGTGTTAGGGTAAATCCGCACTGCGAACTTTCACCACGCGATTTTCCGGCAGAATCCTATTACAGTATGGTGCAATTTTCATAAAAATGAGTGTGTGCGGTTTAGTATAATTTCCATATATCACAAAATTCTGCAGGAAGAAACGCGTGGCGAAAATTCGCAGTGCGAGCTTACCCTCAACCATAACATTGTGATAGTTTCCCATAATCCACAGTGCCTAATTCACTTACCTTCGCTGAAAATGCATTGAAGTGCAATCATGGTAGAAAAACGCTGCTCTTGTGTTTGTAAAATACATATAAATACCAAATATACTTCTTTGCATTGCGTGATGTCGTCTTATAGATAGAGGATATGAGTTAAGGATTAAAGGTCAAGGAGGGATAGATATATTAAAAAAACTGGATATTCAAACACCAAAAAAAAAGAAACGAGAGGTATCGTAAAACTGGGGAATTTTCAGTCCAGTTTAAATCAAACTTCACAATACACACTTGTATCAAAATATATTTTTTTATTTGTAATATGAGTGCATTTTTGTTACATGGGCGACGAGACTCAGCAAAACCAGCCAGTGATCGTGATTTGTGCCTTGAGTGTAAGTTTTTGAGTGAACGAAACTTGGGTTCTTCACTTGGGTTAGCGCGTTAATATATCAATTTTATGGCCCCATAACTTTGACAGCAATTAAGGCGATAAATTAATCGAAGGCTTTCTGGGTAACTCCTATTGACTAAAGTGACTTAGCCATAAATTAACCAATAAGCGTCTTTTTATACAGTGACATTCTTATGTATAGATAGTGTGTCAGACGCAACTAATTTATCTGCTGTAAACTCAATACCTTGTTGTAGCATGTGTAACTTAATCTAATAAAGAAACGGCAGCAGTTATAATTCCCACTCACATACCCACCATATCTCTGTATAATGTGTGAGTGAGACGGGATGATTAACACAGCTTCGTTTCGATTCGCATCTTTTTTGGCACGAGTTATATGTTCGCATTATCGAATTGTCGACATGCGGTCGTAAAACGCGCGAGATATCATTTTCATGTGCCTAGGCCCTAATAACAATTAAGAAACGTGATGATTGCAAAACAATACAAAATCAATGTCTGAAAATATTCAAACTGGTGCTAAGGAAGTACGGCAAAACAAAACAAAATAAATATCTGAAAATATTCAAACTGGTGCTAAGGAAGTAGGACATGTTTTCTTAAAATAATGATTTTTCCACAGAAATTTCAGAGACCAGTTAAGCTCAAAACATACTTGTAACACGACGCCCGACCTAACTCAACCGAATCATGTTATGAGTCAAATCTAGTCATTGGGTTCCAGAAAATACTGCGATTTGATTTGACTCAAATTGGTCACATAACATCAAATCAGAATTCCCTTGATACGACGATGAGTTGTCGAGAAATGCAAAATAGTACTAAGCCTTCTAGTGTATTATGAAATAATGCTCTTGAAAAGAAGAGCGATAGGCGCCTTCTATACAAGCGCGCTTCACTTTAGCCTGCATCATCACTCATCACCTACTTAGTATATTATATGTGTGCAAAAGTTAATCTAATTCTATAACATTTTTCGAGCTGGTGCCAATTAGCCGCACGAATTGTTTAGGTACTCTTCATATATTGTTTGACTCCACATTGGCACCGACTCCAAAAAATGTTTTGACTCCAAAAAAACGATAGTCAAATTGAGAACATCCTCCTTTTTTGAAGTCGGTCAAAAATTTGTCCAGCTCGTTAATCACGCAAAAACTTACACCCGAGCGTCTGATATGCGGGATGAATGCCGTGTCAGTTTCGAATAGGCACACTACAAAAAAGTTGTTATTAGGAGGAAAGAAAAAAATTCGTACAGCGTTTTTAGTAAAACTCCGCTGACCTCAGTCGCTTAATCGTCAGGCCTCGCTTGACGAATGCGCTCGCGTCGCGGAACAAGCCCTCGGACTCCGGTTTCAGTTCGCCGACGCCAGAGGGCGCGGTGGCGGACCGCCGCAGCGCGCTCGCGAGCCGCTTGGTGCGCCTCGAACAGAGGTAGTTATCTGGCTTTCTAAACCTAGGGACAGGACGGGAGCTAGGACGGGATGCCAGTCCGTACCAAGAAGCAACGCGGCCAGGGGACGCTATACCCAACGTTACCTTATGCCAGTGTCAAAATCCAGGACCATTTTTAAATAAAAATACATGACTGTTTTGCCAAAAAACGAACTAAAAAGCAAAAATTTTCACATTTGAAAATGTCGCCATATTGAATTTATTTCAAAAAAATTAAACCCAGGTTCAAACCGGATGATGTAAGGATTCTAACAATATACTCTACATCCAAATCTGTTCAGGCATTTAGAAGTATTGTACAGTAAAGAAACTCACATACATGAATCCTGAAAACATTACATTCCTTTTTTTTTGTGTAGTCATATAAAAACAAAATTCCCTTATTATAATAATTTCTTACTCTGATATCTTTATACCATAAAAAATCTATAACTCAGTAATCTGTTATGGTTAAGATATATTGTATGAAGAAAAATCTAGGGGCAGCTAAGAAGTTAACAAAAGGTGGAGTGTGTGTGATAGTTAAACTAGTACAAAAAATAACATTTATGATTATCGTCTTAAATGTTGTGAGCTAAGTTCCTGTATTTTGAGGGTTTGTGTTGAACAACAGCCCAGCTATATAAACATAAAATATTTTTAAATACTAAATAGGCACCCAAGATACAGGATAAATTAATAATAATTTGTTAAAGTTTTTTATTTTTCAATATTTTTTTCAAATGTAATATTAAATTTGTGAAATACCAGAACTAGCATCATACGAGACCCCTATGTCCACTCCTAAACGTGTTGCTTGATGGTCCGTACAATATGGGACAGAAAATAAATATAAGTACATAAATATATCAGAAGTTATGTCTGTTAGAGCGTTTCACACGTGCCGCAGCAGTGGTCACGGATATCTAAAGGTCAGTTCACATTGATATGGTAAAGGTGGTCACTTACCGTGTCAGTGACTCCTTGTAGTCTATGTCATCGATACCGAACCTCTCTCTGAGGTTTCGGAAGACCAGAGGGCAGTATTCTTTCACCTTGAAATGAGATGGCATATTTTCTCTGAAATCAATGAAAGAATTGATACCATTAGATAATAAACAAAGAATCTTCTTTAAAGAGAACCATTATGGCCTATTATAGTCTTATAGTTAGGATGTCGGCTTCCTAAGATTTGATTCTGGGCATGCATCTCTAACTTTTTAAGCTATGTGTGTTTCAAAGAAATAAATATTCTAATTAATTTAATAATACAGTGAAAGAAATCACGTGAGGAACCCTGCATGCATGACAGTGTGCCATAATGTTTTTGAAGGTGTGTGAAGTCTGCTAATCTGCACTGTGAACTGCATAGTGAACTGAGGCCTAAACCCTTTGCATTTTTAGAGATCATTCTCAGTAGTGGGCCGGGCAATGGTTTGAAAATGGTCACTATAAGTGCATAACTTCGCACAATCAAATATTTCAAAATTTCTTTTTTTTCAATAAAAAAATATAAGCCATGTTAGTCATGACGAATATTCCCCTTTCCCCTCCAACTAAGCGTAAAGCTTGTGGTAAGAGTGTATACAACAATAGTGCAATGGGTGGGGTTTGAACCGCCAACCTTAAATTTCAGTCTGTTCCTTTAGCCGTTGAGCTATGGCTGTTTTAATATTCTTAAGTTTGAAAAAGTTCTAAATGCCGATTGTCACAAATTAGGCAAGGTCAAATGTTAAACAAGCATAATGAATGTAATCATTTAGGTATGCACCAGTACACTTCACCAGTACAGGTTTAATTTGTGAATTCTAAAGTGACAACGCCCGTAAAATTTGAGTTTCAGATTAGATTGGTCATATGAATCATTTTGACAATGACAAGTAGCATTAGGTGTGCAGTAGTTTTTAATATTAAATAAATAGTTAAATTTTATATTTTGATAGTATTACGTGAACATTATGATAGTTTGGTTGTTTGAAAGACAATTTTCTGATCTAACGTTTTACAGTAGGTATGGTATAAAGAAATAGAATAGAACATACTAGTTTCATTTATCACTGGTGCTGGTTACCAATCCTGTAATACAAACTTTGGTCATGCCTTTCTTTTATATTTATGTTTACACTGTCTGCAGTGACATTCACAAGGTTTAAAACAAAACCAGGGTAGACATTACTTAGGTAGGCCTATTTAATGGCAGGTCATAAAGAAAATAACCATAGAGCTTTGAAAACTAGAGCAAGCAGTGCTTTTATGACTCCACTGCCTGTCTGCAATCTGTAACTGTACTAGAATGCATAATCACTCAGTGCCAGTAAGATAGTAATCACAGCTGAAGCCTTTCACCAAACCAGATATGTCTATGTAAGTCATTATCACCTACCACATCCTACATCAGTCAAAGCTGTCTTAGACAAGTGCTACCTATAACCAGGAATTGCAGACTATTTTACTCTAGTCTTTCATTGTTCTACAATAAATCTAAAATGAAGGTGATAGAATAACTTACTTGTTAAACAAATGGTTGTCCACTTTGAGCTTGGAATATGCCCTGAAGTCGTCAGGGAGCAGCATAACTGGTATTGAGACATGGCTAAGTTCATTTATCTGTAACAAAGATGTTTGAAGTGAAAACTTGTTTAGTACCACTGTGATTTGAGACTCAATTAAAGGAAAAATAGATACTAAAAAGAGACAAACCACATATTATTTCTATAGGATTTAGCTTGTGAGAATTAATACATTATAGTATTATGTGGTGTTTTGTATTATTGCATACTTTAGTTACCATAAGCCTCTTGCCACGGTTCACAATAGTTAAGGAACTAACAAAATGTTGGGGCCTTGACATCACTGGCAGATGTCAAATGTTACTACATATTATAGAAGCAGGCGTTATTTTGCGGAAGTCCATGGTATTACAAGGAACCAAAAGCTTAATTTGCTATAATCCGCCAAACCAACGAAATCTGTGTGGTACGTAGCACCACACAAATTCCAACACCACTTGACAAGCGACAATGACGCGACAGACCTTGGTCTACATCTCCTGAGGATGATCCGGTGTTGGGACGAAACGTGCGACGAATGGTGTTGGAATTTGTGTGGTGCTGCGTACCAAACAGATTTCGTTGGTTTGGTAGATTATAGAAAATTAAGCTTTTGGTTCCTCGTAAATGTTACTACATTTGACACAGGTAGCCCTAATTTTCTGTGAGGTCACCATAGCCTAATATTTGACATATCGTCGATTCAGGATTAAACCAAGAGTTCCCTGGCTCAAGCTCATTCTGCTCTCATGTTATTATTGTTCAACATTTTTGTCTTTCCAAAGACAAGAAATGCATCAAAATCTGTTCTTCACTTACAGAAGAGAAGCTGCCAGATATGCTGTGACATATTATTTTACTTTATTACATAGTAAATGATCCCCACTAATTTGGGTGTGTGGATTTAGGATTGATTTTCTGTGATAAAAAGTTATCCATTTCTAAGATACGGAAAAATTGATCTGTTTTATCAAAATCAGTTATACGGAGGGGCAGTGAAAAGGTAACTGACAGACGGACACCCTACCATTATTTGTATCATTATAGATTTATTGCTGATGGACAGACATACTTGCATTTTTAGTATTATTATAGATTTATTCTACCTGTTTAATGATTGCAAATGAAATTAATAAACACAGGTGTACTTTGGCACTACTTTTGGTTGTAAATCCTTCAATATCATGATAAAACCTATTATTAGAAAGAGATGATACTGTTTTTCATTATTGATCTTTTGCCAGAAAGTAATACTATGATACTATAAAAACATTAGCAAGCACAGAAGTCTATGTAACGTATAAGGTCTTATAATGTACAAATTAAACATATTATTTCAAGAAAATTCCTACTTATTTAGATTATAATATACCTATGGTACAATTTGTACTTTTTTAAGACTCGACATTTCGGCAGTTTCATCTGCCGTGTTCACGAACTGTACGTTAGTGAGTAGTGAGCACAAATTTGATACAGGTATGACCCAAATAAGTGGTATTAATGAACTATTAATTAATAATAAGCGATTAAGTACGACTTTGTCGCGAATTACATTTCATGCGTAAAATATAAAGATGTGTAATTACCGTGTGATTAACACCCCACATAAAAACGGACAGTAACGGTTCATTAGCACGGAACAATTTCACTTTTTGATGTTTCACGCGAATATGTTTCTTTTTCAATTTGCTCAATCCAGTGCTGGGAACGGACATTTTGGATTTGTTTACAAGAGTTGGTGCACAGCCACTAAATGTATTTTGTAATGTACTAATGTAGTTAAACCATTTTTGGAAACACAAAAATAGCGAGACTTCTAGAGAATTTGAATAAATGTTTAAATTTTTACGAAAAACTCAACACTCCATCAATAGGGCAGACGGCTTTTGCCTTTTTGCTTCGCTTCTTTGCTTTTTGATTTGACACAATTTGACAGGTGATTGGTGAAGAAGTTTTCATAGACAAAGGAAGACTGGCCAAATTACGATTTCTACCGGTTTTAATTCAACTCTCTCTAACTATACCATAGACGTACAATTTTCGCTTATTCTACAGTGCTCTGTAAGTTTGCTATGTATAATCTGTAGATTTTACCGGTTTTTGTTTGACAATTTGACCTAAGTTTTGTCGGGGACCAGAGACATGCTACCTAAACTAGATTGTGCACTGAGACACCAAAAACGAGCCTATTGAGATAGCGCTAAATTGGAGTGTGTCCCTTTCTATTAGGGTGACAACACGATTTGATAATGTAAGACACTTGACGGATTATATGGGAATAGGAGAGGATGAATCATCATGATAACCCATCGCCGCTCACTACTGAGCACGGGTCTCTTCTCAGAATGATAAAGGTTTAGGCCATAGTCTGCCGCGCTGTAGTTATAAAAGTAGAGAAATTCAATTTTTTTTTTGTTCTGCGAAAAAGTACCAGTCATGTTAAGTATGGGTACCTATAATATAGGTAAGTAAAATTATTTTGTATAATCTGGTGCATGTGTTTAGGTCCTAAACAGTTTTAGGAAGTTCGTAAGCAAGGCATACTTTTGGGAAAATTGATGGTACAGCGTTTCTTTTTAAAAAAAATTCAGTGCACACGAAGCCGTAGCAAAATCTTCCGCTTTAAAATGCATTCCGCAAACTGCCGAATATTTGGTGATATTTCCTGGAACGACAGCGATCCATTTTTGCCTTAAGTCTTCATTTTTGAGAAATCTATCGATAAACAGAAAAAAACACTTCCATTAAACAATCAAATTATGGTTACCTTACTACTTCTGTATAGTATAGTACAGAATGTTCGCCATATTGTTTTGCTTGACACCCAGTGTTGTCATCCTATTAATTTAAAAAAAATATTTATAATACTTTTTAAACTAAATGATATTTTAATGACATTATAAAATAAAGATAACAGTATGAAAATTACTGCGAAAACAAAAGAAAGTAATCTTGTTGTTTGAAATTAAATAAACAATGAATAAGAACTTTGTGAGCTACATCATAATTCGTACCATAGAAAATATTTTTTTATGCTTGCAATCCATTAGACAGTGACACACTCCAATTTATAGACCTCTCGCTCGGCTCGTTTTTCCGCTTAGCATAATTGTATTAGAAATTGGACTTTATGCTAATGCAACAGAATTTATTTTTGCAGGGAATTAAAGCTGAAGTGCACAATCATGTTTAGGTAGCACGTCTCTGTCGGGGACTTCGTCTGTGATGGCGTTTGCTGGTGCGCGTGTTATGCCTTTTTGGAGTGTTTTTTTTTTGTTAGAAGTGGCCGGTTTTTGTATTCTGCTGGTGTTTATTGGTGGTGGAACTGACTGGGAAGCACTCTAAAAGGGCGCCGCGTGTATGTCGGCGGGCGCCAGCACAGATAGAGTCCATACTTATACATATAGTTCCCCTAACTTGTATATAGTTAATGACATAACTACAAACTTGACATTGGCTAATCATTGTAAAGCCAGACGAGAGAGAAAAAAAAAAAGTTTTGTCGGTGGTATATTGTGACATTTGTCAAAGGGCTTGGTTACTTGCAGTTACTTGTTAGTCTATGGTCAAATTTTATAGAGTAATTTTTCTGTTTTCGTGGTTTTTCCACAACAAATTATTTAAATTGCAGGAAGGTTTTCATGAAGTTTCAATAAGATTTGAATTGATTAAATGTTTAAACATTGAACATAACTAAAAGAATGGTTAACCCAAGTCCATTTGTTTATTGGGCTCAGACAGACAAAAATGTATCGCTTAAAATTGATTTAAAAAATGTTACGAAGCCCGATATAAATGTGGTGGATAACAATATAAAGTTTGCAGCACGCGGCATCGGTTCTCATGGGGAGAGTAAATATGAATTTAGTTTAGACCTGTTTTCTTCTTTGAAGTCGGTAAGTACTTTTCCTGCTTGTACATATTTTTATTTTTTAAATGTACCTACCATAAAAATATAAATTAAGGTTTCTGTGTTCGTATTCTATGCGTTACGACTAAGTTGAAACTTTGCACAGTTATTGTTGGCACTTGCATAAAAGTACTTTGTTTTAATTTGTAGAACAACGATGAAGATACGAAAATTGTGCGCATATTTGAAAATAGAGTTGAAGTGGTGTTACAGAAAGAAAAAGTAGCTTGGTGGCCCCGTCTCACAGCTCAGCCTCAGAAAGCACCTTGGTTAAAGGTAATCTCGATATACATCAATTAAAATTCAGTGGGCCGGCGATTGGTTGATCATGATGATAATGTTTTAATATCATCTTTTATTCATAATTAGGTAAATTATCTATCAACAGGCCCGGCCTGTACGTAAAAGTGAGCAAAGCAATCGCCTTGGGGGTTCAAATTTGGAGGAAGGGGACAGCAAAGCACAGGTACAGGACAAGCATGTTTAGCGCCAGCTGTCTGGCTGGTGCGTGCAGCTATAGATAGAATAAGAGAATGCTCCTCTTCTTCATAGAGTGTGGCAGTACAACAATACCAAATTATAAAATGAATAAGCATAGTATTTAACAACGCCATCTATCCGCCACATTAGGTCTAGGGGGCTATGAGACATTGAAAAAACCCCTTTAGTCGAACTCTAAATATGTAAAGTAAAAGCCAGTGTATAGTTGAAAAGCTCTGTAAAAACTAAAAAAGCGAGATTAAGTGAGTATCGAAGGGTTATTTCCGTAAATTAAAAAAAAATCGCACTCACATTTAATTCTGTAAGTTCTCGAATCCAATGAGAATTGATAAAACTTTAATTAAAAGATCATGTTCGCCTTTCGGCATTTATTGTGTCTAAAAATGTCACTCTTTTAGCTCACGTTTATGTAAAATCTTAACAGAAGTTAGGATTATACAATCTTATTAGAAATCGAGTCCGGTTCACTCAAAAAAAAAAAACGGCCAAGTGCGAGTCAGACTCGCGCACTGAGGGTTCCGTATTTGGGTATTTTTTCCAACATTTTGCACAATAAATCAAAAACTATTTTACATAAAATAAATAAATATCTGTTTTAGAATGTACAGGTGAAGCCCTTTCATATGATACCCCACTTGGTATAGTTATCTTACTTTGCAAATTAAAACACGTTTTAATTTTTTTTTAAATGATATAACCACACATTCGCGGTTTTCAGATTTATTCCTGTGCTTGTGCTATAAGACCTACCTACCTACCTTTCATGATTCTAGGTCAACGGGAAGTACCCTATAGTTTTCTTGATGGACACGACGGACGGACAGACAGACAACAAAGTGATCCTATAAGGGTTCCGTTTTTCCTTTTGAAGTACGGAACCCTAAAAAGATATACAATATATTATATATAAATATGTACAGGTAATTAACTGAAAAATATAAATTACTTATATATTTTGTTGTATAAAATTAGGCGTTTTATTACAATATTTTTCTCAAGGGACGTGATTCTATTTATACGCCTAGGGTACCGAGATTGCTTTTGCTAGTGATTTTTAATGATGTTTAAACCCGTTTCCGAAGAGGCCGCAATGAGTGAGACAATGGGCGAAATACCATTTTGTCGTCATTTGTACAGCACTCGCCAGTTGATTACGACTGAGCCTACTCTAGAAGTTTATTGTACTAACTAACGTAGTTTGTTCTCATTTGAATGTTAACCAATCAAACTCCAGGAAATTTTTAGACAGGTTCTAGAAATGGTATCTATTTTGTCTGGTGTTGCATAGAACAAGTGTTTATCTTTCTGTTGCCTAAAAGTGCAAACGCAAAATAAAATTTGAATTGCTATTTTGCGAATTCTAGGACGGTTTTAACTGTCCGTTTCGGGAACGTGCGCCTATAGCCCCGATTTCTCTAAAAATATGTAGTTTATACAAGGGTTCAATTTACAAACAAAAAGAGCCCATTAATTTTGATAATATACATTTAGCCCTAAATCTGGCTAGACACAGATACTAGTTTCTTGGGCGTGTGTAGGTACATATTCCATTGAGTTTGATTGGTTAATATTTAGATGAGAACCAAAACTATGTTTATATGGAGTGCACTAGGAAACTTCTCTTATTAGATTCTTTTATTTATATTTATTAAACTTATAGAATATACAGGGCATATCTGTTACATTCAGTGCCACAAAAACCACAGTCAGTTTTTTTTTGTATTGTTTCTTAAATGATTTGTTTTACTGCAGATAAACTTTGACCTGTGGAAATCTGAAGACGGGCAGGACAGTGAGGAGGAGACGCGTGACGTCATGCAGGACTACCCGGGCATGTATGACATGCTGCACAAACAGGAGATGGGCTATAGGAGAGGTAACACTAAATAAAAATATTAAAAAAAAAATCAAATATTTTTATTCAATTAAACTTTTATAAGTGCTTTTGAATCGTCAAAATAATCTACCACTGGTTCGGAATGCTGTTCCTACCGAGAAGAACCAGCAAGAAACTCGGCGGTTGCTCTTTTCAAATGTACAATTTACAATAATATGCCATACTGTATACAAACAATTGCAGCGCCGTGTATTGCTGGAGCGAGTCAAATCCAAACTCTTTTGTCATTTACATAATAAGCTTTATTCAGGAGCATACTTTTAATAGATTTTTTAAACTTGTGTAAAGGCAAGTCTAAAATTGATTGTGGAATTTTATTATAAAATATTACACTCATTCCCACAAATCACTTTCCCACTTTCCTGAAGCAGAATTATTTAATGTTTAAACTATAGTGAGTGATTTTCTTTTTAAGGATAGAATATAGTCGGGCTTACGTTGACTAAATACGTGAATATAGCCGGTACATTCAATAATTAAAAATATTTTTTATTCAATTAAACTTTTAACAAGTACATACTTTTGAATCGTCAAATTCATCTAGCACTGGTTCGGAATGACTTTCTTACCGAGAAGAACCAGCAAAAATCTCGGTAGTTGCTCTTTTCAAACATATGTTATTTGGCTATATTACATTAATCACGCGGACAAAGTGGTTATAGAAAATCTTGAAAAAGTTTTTTTTGGGTTTTTGGGGATTTTTTCTTGTCTCTGTGGTGTGGAGTGTGGTTGGAAAGCTATTTCAAAAATATTGGGAGTATGTGTAAACCATTTTTCGATTTAAGGATCCGCTTGCAAAATATTAAGCTTCAAAGTGCTAATAATGAGAGTCAAGTGTTCAATTAGGTATATTATGTAACCTTTATTGTTGTATACCTTTGTATAAAATAATTTAATTACCTAAGTAGGTAACTACTTAGGTATTTTTTTTTAAATGCTTAATTACATAATTTAAGATATTCTGATAAAAAATTAATGCTTCCATTATCATATAGGTACTTACCTACATAATCCCACAATCTATTTAGAATAATTTAGATAACATACAAAACACTTGTGTACTATTGGTTTATTCAATTGATTTTTTATATTTTTAAATCAATAACATTACTTGTGTTATTTCGGTTTATAAATAAATAGAAGACTATACTAAATAGTTACTGTTTATTACTTAATTTAATAAAAATACTTACTCTAATACAAATATTTAATTCTTTGTACAAATAAGGGTTCTTTTAAATAAAAATTAGTCGGGTTTTCCCTTCAAAAACTGACCTCGCTAAATAGTACGATATTCAAAATGGCGCTAAAACTTCCAGAAGACTACAAGAAGGTGTATCTAGTGATATACAACCTGTTCCAATTCATCGGCTTCACGTACGTGCTGAGCGTGATGGCTATTCGGTACGCCAAGCTGGAGTACGACTCTGTAGCGGACACGTATGAGCACGTCGGTCCGGCTATGAAGTTCCTACAACTGATGATGTATTTGGAAGTTATGCATCCCATCTTTGGATATACTAAGGTAATGTACCTATTACCTAGCGATATGCATAATGCAACCTGGTCTAATTTTCACATACTCATAACATACACACACACAAACACACACACACACTCACACCCACCCACAACTATATCGCTGTAAAAAGTCGCCGTGGGAAACTTCCCTGAAGGTGGGTGATGGTGTTCTGACGAAGAAAATTCTTTTTTACAGGGTGGTGCGTTGGTTCCGTTCTTACAAGTGAGCGGGCGCGCGTTTGTTCTGTTCGCGATGATAGAAGCGGAGCCGCGCATGCAGACCAAGCCCGTAGTATTCTATCTGTTTCTTCTGTGGAGTACCGTCGAAGTCGTCAGGTAGATACCCAAGTTCATAATAATAAAAAATTTATCCCAATCCTCCTAATATACAGATGTAACCAGAACGCTAGTTAAAACGAAGACAAATGATAGTACTGATCATTACTGATAAGATAGCATAAAAAGTTAAAAAGTTTAACATTTAGAAGTTCACAATATATTGCAAATAAAACATCTGACTGACGCTAGAGGTCATGTTCCGTAAATAGGTGTTTTCAAATAACGTTTGAAATTCAATTGGAAAACATAGCTTAGTTTGTGATGGTTGATCACTCAAAACAGTTGACACCCACTGTTTTCATCTCTGTTATTTGTATGGGATTATATGACAGAGAGAGTCCTATGCTAACTTCTTTTCGTGGATAGATTATAGTGTCTACTTGTTTTGAGGCACTACATTTATCAATAGGTACTATTCATGTTTCAAATAAGTAAAGATTATTTTTTAACGCGTTGAAATAGCGCAATTACTTAATCAAATGGTTCTCACAAACAATAAAGGTTACGTAGGTTAGTTACATAGGAATAAAACATAATTCACGATATTTAATTAACCTCTCCTCCATGGCCTTGCGAACAGGGTTTTGAGTTCAATCGTCATTTGCACCCGTCTTATACGCTCACTTTTATGAAAATGCTCATGATACATGTGGAGGTATTTCTCAATTTTATTAGTCTTTGGTTTTACCCATACTTGAAAAAAATAATCCGAAATAAATTTTTATTGCGTGTCGAAAATTGCAAAACCTTTAATAATTGCCTTTTTCAATTCCTGCCATTTTTGCAATTTTTGATACATATTAAAAGTGTGGAGGTACTTGATGATGGTGTCACTTAAAAGACCTCTAACCTAAAACCTGCAAAGTGCATACAAGCACTACACAGGTTTGAGGTTACAGTTATAATTCCTATCCAAACAACAGTCTAATATGTTTTTTTTCAATTTTCAGGTACCCATATTACATATCCCTACTTTACAAAAAGGAGATCTACATTCTAACATGGCTCCGATACACTATGTGGATACCTCTGTACCCACTAGGCGTTTTGTGCGAGTCCATAGTGATACTCCGTAACATACCATACTTTGAGGAAACCCAAAAATTCACCATTTCCATGCCAAATGAATGGAATTTCGCATTCCATATGCCATCTTTCATGAGGATTTATTTATTAGCATTAACTTTCCCTGGCTTGTACTTTGTCATGAGCCATATGCATAAACTCAGAACTGTTAAGTTGAAACCTAAGATTGTTATTAAGAAATGTAAATAAGTTAAGTGATTAGTTAAGGATTTCTTTCAGTCTGTGACTAGAATTTATTATAATTTATGAATACTTTTTTTATTAAACTAAAAATTTGCTTTTGGTCCATATTGACTTTAAGGTCAGTTGGCCGAATTCAGCCACAGACTTAACATGAATCGAACTGTTAAACATCGGTTGGTCCTAAAGCAATTTATGAACGAATCCAGAATTTACGTAAAGCCTTGTTTTATATTTATTTATTATATATGAAAAATATTACAAATAAAAATAACTGTGCCCTTAAAAATTATCACGGTATTAATTTTAATCACAATTATTATTGGCTATAAGGTTGGAATTTTGTAAAAAAATAAACATTAAAAAAAAAAAGATTAATAAGTATCCAAAGATATTCATAATGTTACACATGTTTAAATATCACTATGAATAAGTTACGTCACTACACTATTAAAAACTCATATTTTGTGCAATTAATGGTTGTTATAATATTTTGAATAGCATATGTAGGTATAATAAACATCTTGCATTTAATATAAGTTAATTAACTCCTGTTCCTGTTTCTTTGTGATGATTAATTATGTAAATCATCTTTATTTAGGTTCTGCAGAATTATTTACATTTGTTGTAATTATGTTTATATTTTTATAAAATATGGTGGAAAATAAACGATTTTTCTAAAACTGATTACTTTTTAATTACCTAATTTTGCATACCTATAGAGTGGGTGTTACAAAAGAAAATCATCATATTTAACATAATTATTTTATTCAGACCAAGTAACTACAGTGAATTTGTTTAATTTACAAAAGCAAACTGATCCTTTAAACTAAATGAATTATTTCTTGTTGTCAGCTATTTATTTTACAATAATACCAGCATCTATTTTCTATGCAATCAAAACAAAATGTTCATACATTTAGCTGACTTATTAAATTCTGCAGCAGCTGTGTTTTGTGGACCAACATAACATTGTATGAACACTTTAGAATAGTTTATTTATTTATTACGATCAACTATCCAATAGCGTGTTGCTTGCATCTTTATCCGAATTGTTTTTTTTTCAGGTTTTAAAAAATCCAAATGGAATTCTTTGAAATCCCATACTACCTAAAAAGTATTCTCTATCTGTTACCAGAATGCAAGTTATCTCTGTACTTATTTTCTCAAGATTGGTACAGCTGCTGAGCAATAAAAAGATAACTAACAGATGGATACACTCCTCGCATTTGTAATATTAGTAATGTAGTGAATCTTCATATTTTTAACCATTACTTATTATCCTCAAAGATCCAATGTGTCCATGTCCACAAAACTCAGCTCTTCAGGGTGCCTAGTGGGAGAATTTTAACCTATTCGATCGCGTAAAAGTTAACTGCGTTTTGTATGGAATTGAAACAGCGCCATCTAGTGACAAGATGATGGCGCTGTTTCAATTCCATACAAAACGCAGTTAACTTTTACGCGATCGAATAGGTTAAAAATCTCCCACTAGGCACACAGAGTAATTTAACAACGGAACTTATGGTAAGCCCTCCTGTACCACTCAGTGGGAGAGCTGTGTGCATAGTACTCATGGAAGATTGGTTCAACTAGGGTGTCTGGTGGCACCAGCTTATATACACGCTCACCGTAGTAAGTGCCCACCTGCAGACAAGCAAAACATTACAATTATTTTCAGTTTATTGTGAAAAAATAATAACATATATGACACAAATGGCAGGAATTGATCTTTAATTATTATAATTTATAACCCACTCCAAATGTTTAAGGATTTTAAGAAAGCTGCAAAACAAGTAATGCAATCTGAAGTTGCAATGGCTCACCTCCCATCCGGGCACATCGCGCATAAGTTCAGCCTCTGCATCACGGTTCCTGCGCAACTGTTTCAAGTATTCCCTATCTCTTTCAGCCAACAGCATCGGATATATTGCCATCTTGGCTGAACGCATCTCAATCTCATTCTTTTGGATCCTCTTGGCGGTTATGTTATACAAGTAGGCGGCGACTGCTGTTACGCCAATGTATATGCCAAATACAGAGTACCCTGCAAAAATATAATGGAACCTATTTACTTATTTAAATTCATGGTTTAAAGAATTGGTGAAGCCTATAAATACTGAAATAAACATGTATGTAGCTACTTCGAGAAATAAGGCAGTGAGAAAGTATTGCTTGAAACACCTAAATAACTGCAATTACAATACCCTGGTAATTTTTGACATTTTTAGAGAAGGGAAGTTTAATTACAAATAGTGTTCTGCTCAAAACCTTCCATTATTCAATTTATGGCTGAATAGGGCTTACGTTCGCACTTCGCAGGTTTAAATAATTGGTTTTGTTTATAAATAATAAAGGAAATAAGCAAGGAACAGGAAAGAAGACCTAACCTTAGCAACAGTTACATAATGAGTTTACCAAAAGTCTATGTTTAAAGATGATATTTAACAGTTACTTACCGCTGAAATATTGTTTTGCGGGCAATCTTAAATATGGTATTGGTTTGTAGCCCCCCGGAGGAGGCAAATCTTGTTTTCGGGCTATCTGACAAGCCTCCGACATTTTTCCGATTTTTTGACAGTAAAAAAAACATAGAAAAAACTTTTCGACCATAGATTAAATCAGAAAACACAGACAAACAACCTAGACAACAACATGCATCACGAGCCACGGGTGGCCGGTGGCTCTAATCAAATAAATCGGTTTGAAGTTTGAATTTTATTAAAGGATTTTCTTTTTAAAAAATATATCTCAGCCCAATAATAAAATAATAAATTAATATCTAGTATTTTCGGATGTAAGTATTAGAATTCAGAGCCATTTATCGAGTTAGAGATAACTACTTTATATGGAACCATAGAAACCAATAAACGGATTTCATGAATTTCTGGTAACGAAGAGGTTCTAGGAAATAATTAAATACTTAAAATAGAGAAATGGAATCTAAGTTTGATGAAGAAGTGCAAGCAAATATTCCAGAACCGTTAGGCGAGGAAACTGAATTAAAAATAAGACCCTTAGAACGTATAACACGTCATCCCAAAGCCCCCATAGAACCTTCGGCGTATGGAAAAGGAAGGAACTTTAGTCGGCCTTGGATCCTTCAGGATGGGCGCGGAATTCCTGGTCAAGGGAGTGAAATGCGTGATCAATATAGAATTCCTAAAAAACCTCGACATCACGAAGGTAACTAGTTAGTTGAAATTGTTGGCCATAATTTTCCGTTGACTGTAGATTTTAAAATATTCTGGTCGCACACCTCACGTGAAATCCAAAGCCATGCAGGCTTAGGGGCATAAACAGTACTAATCTACCTAGTTGAATGAGCTCAATGCTCAGTTTTTATTATGCTCTGTCTGCTTATTTTCAAACAGGCACATATCTAAATATACTTAGTTACCCTGACTTCGAACCTTGTGCACGCTAATACCTACTGGTTAAAATCTATTATTTATTTTATGCAGTTACAATACGAGAATTACTATTATCTTGATAGGCATGTAGCTAACTACGTGTGGCGGCGATCCTATCCGTTCTCCAGCAATGGGCGGAGAGTGGGCACGGCGTACTCACCTATTGTCTTGTGCAGGTCCTTTCGGGGCACGGCTGCTTCGGAAGAAATCTGTGTGAATCCAATGTGCAGTGCCACGAGTGTGGTAAAATCGTGGATAATACGGAACATACTTTAGCAGAGTAGTGTCCAACGCGGGCAGAGCCGCGTGCTCACGGCGATTGTAGGACAAGATAATGTACCGAGCGACGTAAAATCGTTTATTTGTTATTATAGGTATCCGTAAACGTATGCTAACGGATTTCTTCTGGGAGCAGATGTTGGACGAAGTGATCGAGGAACTAGCCACCTCGCAGCCGGTTGTCGAATACTGCTCGGAATATGATGCCAATTTTATAAAGGACCAATTCGAGCCTCGGAATTTGGAGGTGACTGCAGATAAGGACGTAAGTTACTTATAAATCTGATAAGATTGCAACCGGGGTGGAGACGCCCCGCACAGCCCCCGTGCTAACCCACTGTGGTTAAGCGCGGGTGGCAGCGGGTGTGCGGGGCGTCCCCCGCCTCATACCCCGATTGCCATCGCAACCTGTCGTGTTACCTATAGGTAAGTATTCAAATGGAAGGTAGGTCATCAAACATTGATGGTTTTGTTACAGATGCATCTTAAATATCCCTTGTACGGCACTGGATCGAGCGCCATAACTTTTTACAGCGAGAACATCAAAAAGACTGGTCCTGTAAGTACAGATACCTACCCACGGCACCTAATAGCTCGAGCCACAATTGATCCCTTTTCAACTGTTCTAATGGCGTCTTTTAATTTGGCCATTAATATCGAAATCTATTACATTGTATGTGTTTGCAGGGAGAGATATTGGAGAAGTTTCGAAGATGCCAATACTTTACGAAACCAATGGAAGAGAGACTCGATAATGGCTGGGTTTTGTAATGTTACTAATTAATAATTTACTTTTTCTATCATGTATCACTATCATTTTTCTGTCTATTTGTTGAGTAAAAATAAAGTATCATCTTTGAAATAATTGTTGTTTCTTGTTCTAAAAAAGTTTAGGTAGTTAGGTTGCCACCAAGTTTTTTACCCGACTACGGCAAAAGCAAAAGGAAGGGTTACCTATGATTTTAGTACTTCGAGGCCCTAGTAACTAACTACCTACAACATAGTCTAACCCTACAACTAGGTCTAAGTAAACTAAAGTAGGTAGCTGCTGCGACGCAACTGCTGCAAAAGCTGCATCCAGCATCTCCCTGTGTACAGGTGTACAAAGGGAGATGCATCTGCTAACTAGGTAGATGACTACCCATACTTTGACAGATTACTGTCGGTCACGGTAAGAGTAAGAGTAAGAGTAAGAAGAGAAGGTTTCAACTTCTACCTACACTCAGCGTTCTGTAAAATGCTTAAGTAGGTACAAGAAGGTAAGAAGTTAAAGATACGGTTACAGAGAAACCCGCGTAAAACCGGGGTGGATCGCTTGTATGACAACACAACATTTTTATACAGAACTTATCTTACCATAGACAAATGTACCGTGTTCCATGAGTGCTTCCACTTTCACGGATTTTGCCCTATTTTAGGGCATAACGGCTAATTGTTAGGCCAAAACCTAACTTCGGTCAGCCCTGCTTTTACCCATTCATTGTATATTTTCGTTTGGGTTCATTAAAAGGGATAGGCTCTAACGGGCTAGAAAAGTGTAGGTAGAATGAAAAATTATAATCTCAGAATAATGTACCCTAGAAATTGGTATGGTATTTTAAATTTTTTAAAGTAAGTTAGGGCCAATTCTTACAGAAAAGGTAAAATAAAAATCGGGAGTGAAAACACTGGTGCGGATGTCACTGTTTCTTTACTTTACTCTATGCTGTTCACAGACCACCTTTTCTATAGTCTAAGCAGACCACGAATCTGATGCTGTTTCCTGGTATATAGCACTAAATTCAATGTACTCTGTGGTATACAGTGATCTGTGGCTGTTTCTGAACTGTGACATAAAATGTCAAAACACTGCAACAGTGTTTTCTTCAGTAAAAGATGCATTCAATAAAAATATCGCTATTAGAGTTTAATTAGACTTATTTCTATAAGAAATCATGTCTGGCGGACTTATAGATAAAGTTTATATCGGTTTAGATCATGCGCCAGCCGCATTTGATATCAAATCGCGAATACTAGGACCAGTAAGTCTCACTACATTTCTGTTACTAATTCACCATTTTCACGTTTATTACATCTATTTTCAACTTGTATTACAGAATGGGACTAACTTAGAGTACATAAGGTCGGAAACGGGAGTAGCTGCGGTGTTGAAAAATGATAAATTCGAGCCATTGCACTTGGCTCTTCATCATACTAGATCCGAGGCATTGGCGGCTGCTAGATCGTTGGCACAGAACTTAATAGAGACTATACGAGCTGAGTTGGCGCAGTGGAGCGCTGCGCAGGCCGGAGGGCCGCCTCCTGCGTTGAACGTGCCCCCTCCGACCCTTACAACCACTGCCGCACCTCCCCCTGTGCCCCCTCCCGTGGTATCAGTGGCCATGTCTACCCCTTCTTCTCTCAGTACTTCTACCCATCCTTCTGTCATTCCTCCAGTAGTGAGTGTGGCACCAGCCACTACTCCTCTTATGACTGTACGTCAACCCACAGTACTACAGGTAGACCTTTTTTACAAACTTTAATTTCTCATAGAACCTGATTAGTGTTTATAATAAGCAGACCCTGCTTATTTGTACATGAAATGGAGGAGAACTTTTAGATGTAGATGTATTACACAGTAATACTTAAAAGTACTTACTTATTCTTAATGTACATCAAAAAATTTGGATGATTAGAAACAAAAGGCCTAGCCTAAGTACTGTATTTAAAACAATATCTTGTGTAGAATTTATGTACTTACCTGTAAGTTTTCCTTGCTTTGTGCTTTAAAAAACTGAAGTGTTTTAAAAAAAAAAAAAAATAACTATCAATATCAGTATGGATTCTTTTCCAAGCAAGATATAAATACTAGTAGTAATAACTAAACAAGCTAAGTAAATGTCTGTGTGCATGTATGCTGTCTAAAATTCTGTATGATCTCTTTCATTTTCAAGGATAAAAAGTATGTCTGTCTCCAAAAAATAAGCTATCTAGTAACATACTTCATTAAAATTAAGCAAATGATCTGTGAAAGAGTAATTCAGACGGACACATTTTTCACCCTTATAAAATACTAGTATGGATTTTACTATATCTTTACAGTTACTTCCTCAACAACACTATGTACTGAACCAAGAAAATGGTCAACTCATACCCATTGTACAACCTGGTGTACAAGTATCAAATACCAACTTCACGTCACTACCCATAGCACAGTCGTTAGGTGCAATACAACAGCCCAACTTTGGGACACAGATGATTGACATATCTTCCATGCAGCCGGTTAATGTGACTCAGCTAAGACTGAGTGGTGTTCCGTCTTCCATGTCCATGATTCTGCCAAATGGATTATCTTTTCCTCAAGCAAGTTTAACAGGTAAATATTCATAACTAGATGAAAACTGGAATGATATTTATTTTCTTTTATAGTAACCAATAGTAGTACAATATAGATTTTATCCTCTACTTGCTACTATTAAAGGATGCCAGGCCTGAAAACCGTTGTTCTGTAGGGTAGCCACATTGGATGCATACAAAAATATTACTGCTCTTATGTGATAGTACTATATCTCAGCCCGGCTAGCATGGGCAGTAGCCGATTATATCCACTGATGTCATAGAAATCAGTGGATATAATTGGGAATATAATTTTTATCTACTGCCCATGCTAGCCGGGCTGGTGTCTAACTAATAGCTAATAGCATGCTGGGCTCACTTGTCATGCTTCTCAATATCTCCTTCAATGGTTCTTTTGTAAGTCTAATGTCGTAAGAGACAAATATAAGAGATAGAGTTTATACAATAGAAAGGGAAGCATTTATTAAATTTTAGACCACTGTTGTGAAATCTGAATTGCACTTTGTTGGGTTGTAACAAGAATCACTGTTTAATTGTCTTTGCCAAGTGAGGTTTCTGTACCTGTAAGTTATTATCACTACCCATATTATAAATGCCAAAGTGTGTCTGTTTGTTGGTTTGTCCTCAATCACGTTGCAATGGAGTAGCTAAATGCATGGATATAGTTAAAGACCTGGAGAGTAACATAGGCTACCTTTTAGCCTTTTATCCCAGATAATCCACCAGGATTTTAAAAACCTGAATCCAGGTGGACAAGGTCGCGAGCAGAAGGAAGAGCAGCCATTCATGTTCTAATGTTTTAAAAATAAATAACTAAAACAGGTGCAGACACAACCACAGTTAGTTCTGCAACAGCAACACCAGTGGTCTGCGCAGCGCAAAGCACCAATTCCTCACAGAAGTTCCTATACAGCACTGACAAAGGCGACAAAGAAGTCAAATATCATATACAGGTAGAGTTTATTCATTAACAAATTAATGTGTTGAAGCCACTGTTGACTCCTATCTAGTTTTTATAGCCCTTGTAAGTACTTTACAAATTACAATGTCACCTGGCCTTGGCACGATTACGGTAAAATGACTGCAACAGTGTGACAATCGCAATCACCTCTGATTGGTCTGTCTCACTATTGCCTACATGCATTATTTCAACAAGAGTACCATAAATTCAGCCAATTGCAACATTTGCGATTGTAATAATGATTGATGCAGGTTTTCCAGAAGCGACCAGCAGAGTTACGTTAATCTGCCAGAGTGCAAAAGTTCATGTAACACGGTTCTGGTATTATGTTTTCCTGCCCATACTTAAAATGACTTCCCATCCGTTATACCATCCGGAGTGACTTGTATCGCCGCGATAATATCGCCCTGTGGAGATTGGCCCTAAGAGTTGTATCACGGCACGGCGAGACTGTCGCCCGTGCAGATGGAGCCTAAGGACTCAAACATACTTTAAGCGTGATCTTACATTTACAGGGTGCTGATACTATGCAATGGACTGTCCCAGGTGGTCAAACTATGTTGATACCGTATCAGCAACTACAGGAGTTGACATCCAATCAGTCTGGGTTGACCAACTTACAGCCACAGCAGTATGTTTCTGTAAGTACATACACAATATTGAATTGTAATTTGAAATGGAATAGAACAGATTATAGAATAGAATAGACTTTTATTCAAATAAACATTTACAAGTGCTTTTGAATCTTTAAATAATTTACCACTGGTTCGCAAATGCCGTTCCCACCGAGAAGAACCAGCAAGAAACTCGGCGGTTGCTCTTTTCAATCGTTCAATTTACAATAATATTCCATACTTAAACGATAAATTCATAAACGATATCAAAATTGACTCAAATTAGTTAAGCACAATAAAAAAAACCGTTTAGACACATAATGACAAAAACGCAAAATGCCAAAGTTAAAATTGGTGTTTTGCGATAGTAAAAGATTACTACGCAAAATAACAAACAAGCATAAGTTAATCAGAAAACTGCCTTAGGTGCCGCTTTTCTGTACAAACGAATTTTGCTGAAGCAACTTATAAAAGTGGTAGTACTGTTACAGCTTACTTGTACTTGTATCTACAGATAGCGCCAGCGAACAGTTTCCAACAAACCTCGCTCCCACTGTCAGCTGTGCAGCTCCAACAATTACAAGCCACTGGAACACTCATGCAATTCAACCAGAAGGTAATATCAATAAATATTTTTTTAAAAACTTAATAATTCACGTATCAATTCTACATATCTATTATGATGTAAAAAACTAAAGTATTTATCTACACTTGAAGGAAATTTCAAAATTGAAGTATTTATCTACACTATTTGGACCACACATTCTCTCTAATATTGTCACACTAATATTATAAAGGAGAAAGTTTGTATCTGTGTGTGTGTGTGTGTGTGTGTGTGTGTGTGTGTGTGTGTGTGTGTGTGTGTGTGTGTGTGTGTGTGTTACTCCTTCACGCAAAAACTACTGTACGGATTGGGCTGAAATTTAGAATGGAGATAGATTATACCCTGGACTAGCACATAGGCTACTTTTTATCCCGGAAAATCAAATAGTTCCCACTGGAATTTAAAAAACCTACATCCACGCGAACGAAGTCGGGGGCATCAGCTAGTGTATCATAAACAAGTATTGTGCCCTGAGCCTTGGTTGTTAGATTGAAGGGCATATACCCACTAATTGACAAATTAATTGTATGAAATTGTACTGGAGGAGGAAAAAACTGAAAGAAAGCTGTTGAAACTCTGCTTGACTTACATTTAGCACTGTTTTAGGCCGTTTTGTTTGGATATGACCTCAGAGTTGCTCGACAGCTCCTCAATTTATTTCGAAACTTTCAAGTGTGGATAAACACTATTAATAAAAATGTAAATGATGTATTTAATATTTATTATTTATTCATGACAAATATTATGTAACTCTTCGAAAAAGCACAACAAAATAGGATACAAATTAATGTTTGCAATTTTTTAACAGCCCATAGTAAGCAGTGCGTCTCTAATAAATATAATTTCAACCGGTCAAGCGTCCTCTCCGCAAATTATATCAGTGAGCAAATGTTACTGTCATAGCATTCAGCATCATACTAATATTATAATTTCTTCTCACCTCCATTACCTACGTTTAAAGCTTTAAAATTACCAAAATGTTTATTTGCATTTCACTACCAAGTTAAGATTTTTTAATTTCCATTCTGAAAATCCACATTGCTAATATTGTGTGGTACACAAAACCTAAACTAAGGCTCAAAACATAGTGTGGCAGTGAAAGCAGAGCGACGCATTTTTTCTAAAATGTTACAAAGGAAACAGAACTTTTCCAAAATGAAGTTGCTTTGTTGCAGTATTGCCATTCCTTTCACAATATTCCCTGCACAAAAAGCAGTGCACGATTTTTACGGTTTTGTGTACAACTGAATTAGCACCAGTCCCATGCCTTAAAAAAATTATACAACCAAACCAATATATTCTTCAATAATTGACCCTTAAGTTTTCTTTAAAGCTTTTCTGAATCTCATTTTAAGTTGCAAATAATTTCAAAATAGTTTTTATTAACTTACCATAGCCATTTCTTTCGTTGTCCCCATCTCTGTCGTATTAGTTCATTTAGCACTAGCCTTCACTTTACTCGGTGTATGGGCTTCGCATTCTTAGGCTCAAGGCATATTGGGGCAGAGTTGAAGCGAAGCAACGCATTTTAACGTTTAAAATGTTTCTAAGTAAAATCTACTACGTAAAGTGCGTTTTTGACTGGTACAATTTTTTTATTTGCATTTCTCTTTACACTTTACACTTACACAGGAATTTTTAAGAAATGACGTACATGCTTTGCACCTACTCTGCTGCAATGTATCTTGAGTTTTACAGTTCGTATCTCAAAAGTTGTCATGGTTCTTAAAAAAATTGATTTTGTTGGTCTGGAATACGCTGAGCCCTGCAGTTCAAGCACAACCAATGTGACAATGCTCTCTTCTGGTTTTTTTTCAAGCTTTGTCGTTAGAAAATCCGCGAGAAAGCATTGACGCTAGGTACTTGGGCAGACAAAGCGTTAACAGATTATCGGACATCTTGCATTAAAGGATCCGTTTAGATAGATCAACTCAGAGAGCATCGGAGAGCGTTTATTCCCTCTTGTCAAAAAAGAAAAGAAATGAAAAACCTTATTAGGTGCAACATTCTAAAATTTTATTAGCTCTGCTCTTCAATATGCTGCATAGATTTTTTTAGTCGCGCGTTATATATGATCAAGCTTTAAATTCTAACCGCACAGAATCAACTTTCGTGATAAGAGCTGTAATCATATTTAACACTATAGTTTTTGTGATTGCAAGATAATTTTCAAAATTTTCAGAGTTCAACACCAACAAAACATAACCAAGACTCGAGAGGTCAAAAAAGATTGTCAGATGGAACGCCCAGTCAGTTGCAGTTACGCCCGATAGCACCGGCTGGGTAAGTCAAACTTAACCATTTAGTTAATCTTCGATTTAACCATCTTTTTCAGGATAAAAGCTAAATATTTTTTAAATATGTCACTTACATAACCCTAGCACCAAACTGATATTGCATATCGTCTAATAAACGCAATCTGTCTAATTGGCTGATATTCTTTCGCTATTGGCTAAAATACACAGGTTTAGCTCTTACTCTTAAACTTACTAATTATTGAAAATGAGATAGATGTAGAGAAATAAATCTGTCGCGTTTTAACTCTGTTTAAAGTCTCAGCAAAGACAAATTCTCAGCCAATATCGTTTGAGGCCTTAGCGTGAATCTGAAGTTTTAGCAAACGTCCTAATTTTATATCTGAAGGTTCCATACAATTTCGGCAGAGTTACGTAACTCTTGTTTCACTAGGGCTCTGAAACATATACATGTTTTACTTTTTTTTAAATTCTACGAGATTTGGAATACGATTTCCATTTCTTCTGTAATCAATATCCTTTATCTCTATTATTATTTATTTTATTTTTTTATTCTGCCCTTAATCAGGCAAAGCCAACATTAATGCAGTGCATTGCAATTATCACAAGTTTGGAGATAGGAAAAAAGATATTTGAGATCTCAAAAAAAAACTATTTGTGATTAAGGATTTAAATCGAGTACAATTTAGAAGATATTTAGCTCAATATTGAATCGTGCAGAAGTATGGAGGTGTCGACTTATTAAATTCGAATATAACTTATGCAGTAAAAGCTGTAAAACTTAATATTGGCAGTAGATAAACTTTTTCCTAAATTTTAGTCCTAAAGATTTCGTAATCTTTTGAATTTATAAATAAAGTGGTACTTTTCTGGAAATCATTGGCAAGTTAAGTTAAAATCGTGGTAAGTATGCGCCATAAAAGCTGGAAAAATAGGCAATAATGCGAGCTTTACACGGGTTGCATTTCGCCGCACATCTTGACCGCGCGGCAAAAAACGACCGTTTTTTTTAACTTGCTTTACGGCTCTGGGCTCTATCCCTGAGCCTAAATCGATCGAAACCAAAGGAAGACGACTAAAATAAAAATATAGACTAGAAATTTTGCTGTGTGGCTTAGTTGGTGACGGCACAGGTGAAACCAACACGTATGAAATCTGAATTATGGCCTAAGTTTTAGGGGTTCATTTAACCTCAAATATTCGTATTTCAACTTTTATGGCGAGAGCTGATTTGCATGTACTTATTTGTTTTTGACCAGGCGATTTTAACTTTAAACTTCGGCCAAATGAAGTCGCGTATGTATGATTTTGTATGATTAACGTAAATTTTGTGTATGTATTGAACCGAAACGATGCCGCAGGTCGCATGTAAGCCAGGACAAGAGCTCGTCGAGAGATTCGAGGTCTTGGACCAGCGCCGCAGGTATTGAAGATTTACTGAAACTTGATCCTTTATAACCGAGATTATTTGATGAACCCATCTTTATAGCTTTACGCCAATTTTGAAATCTTTAGTGCTTGTTCACGTTAACTCTTGACGTTTAAAAACGTTGGCTTGAGACAGGCGCGGAAGCGAAAATACCGTTGGTTTTAGGTAAAAAGAGCTCTGGACGACAGTCCTCGTCTTTAATACTGGGCGGCAAACTACTGTTCGATAAATCACCCATTGCGCAGGTTAAAGGTCAAAGCTCTTTAAAAAAAATCAAACGTAGGTACAACATACGGACGACGTCTAAAAGCGGGAATAAGCCCATGAAGAAAGAAGATCAAACCTTAGAATAGCCGAGCGTTCGCGTACCCATGTGCGACACCGCAAATTTTGTCCGCCCGGAACTGGGAGTTGTATGTGAACACGCACTAAAATATAAACTTTGGTCGCCCGAAATTTTTGTCATGCTCTAAATCCGAGGAAAGTTGCGTTGAATGAGCGAAATTATTAATCTGTTGTCTTCCAGCTTTTTTCACTGTACCTAGTTATCAACGCGCAACAGTCGCCGCAGCCATCACAGTGGGCGTTGCTCTCACTCGCACTAACCAATTTCTTTAGATGCAGAGAGAGACAAATGGAGCGACGGCAGCGTATTGCTGCCTCGACCAGTCACGTGTGGGACTCCATAAAAATCTATGAAGAAAGCCTTTTTGCACAGGCCTTCTTCTTGTTTCAGGAAGCTTTTCTTTAGAGATCCGAAGTCCTGTGAAAGACATTGGGTAACATGAAGTTCTTAACCGTCAAAAGCTCTCGAAGACCACCAAAGCGATCGTTGCTAGGCTCCGAGTTCTTCGAAGAAAACTCCAGCGGCCCTTCACAGTTCACTGTATCTATACAAAAACTCGTTCAGAGCGTACTAAAAGTTTCGGGCGTAAACTTTGTAATAGTGTAACTTTGATTTTTGACTATATTTCAACTTATCTCGGATATAAACTCTTCCCATTTCTCACTTCACTTTAACAAGCTTAATTATTTGTAAATTTTTATTCTATAATATGAAACTTATTAATATGCGTATTTGCCAAGCGTAATATTTTGCTTTCCAGATTATGGAAGAGGAATGGACTCAAACCTCTTTAGCAGCTGTAAAAAATTACAAACATCGGACCAAAATCTATATACTTTTTTATATTTTCTTATTTTGCTTGATTAAGGTCAAACTCAACTAAAATTCAGCGTATAGCCAGCCATACTATGGTATCATCGATGATTTCTACTTCATTTTATTTTGCCTAATGTAACAATTGTTTACAGCACATCACTATCCAGCTATAATTTATCAACTTTGATACTTTTGGTCCCCGAAAAACTTCTGTAAGCTTCTTTGCAACGTTCACACTTAAGAGTACAGAGACTTTACAGTATCGCGCCAGCCCTAGTCGTTTTGAACGAGACACAAGCTTTTCTTCAAAGGGACAATTCAAAATGCCGCTCGTCACATCACACTTGAATTAGATTTTGTTCTTTCAGCTTTTGTTCGAGTGCAGGTGTCAAGTTCAACCAGCCTTCAAGTTATATTTTTTCCATTCCATTAGCCTGTACGCGTCCACTGCTGGACATAGGCCTTTGCAAGTTATATAATCTCTGAATATTACGTATGGATTGTGCGTTTATACCTTGCTAATTTCTTATAGGTCATCTCGCGTAAAATTCGTTAACGATTTTTGGCCTTTGCGTCATCTGAGATGTTTTAGAATTTGGTAAATGTATTTGTGCGTAATGCATGACAGTCTTTTGAGCAAGCATTAAAATCTACCTATTTTAAGTTGTCTTAGAAATGTGCAAGCGTTTCATTGCTTAATATTATTTGCTTACTTACAGGATTTTTACGCCAAGAAAAATGTCAGAAGTTTCGACAAATCTTCAACGTTTGACTTTTGTATTACATTGTGCCTGTTTTTTTCAAAGCTGTCAAGAATACGATAGTCTGCTTTGATTCACCCTTCACTGCCAAAGACGCGAGACGCGAGCTTATTACTTAAATCTTAGAAAACTTACTTCTGCTAATAACATTTTCCAGTCATCATTAACTTTATCAAATTCTAATTAGTCTAGTCTTTGATCAACGTTACTTCGGGTACCATTTTTAGGGTTCCGTACCTCAAAAGGAAAAATGGAACCCTTATAGGGTCACTTTTCAAGCATGAGCATAAACATTCTCAAAGGTCGCTTTGGGTTGTGCGGTTGCGTATGTTACAGAAGCGAAATATTCATTGTCATCCCAACTATTGGACTGGACCATAGATCTCTTGAAGGTGTATCTGAACTTAACGGTCTTGTATCGCTCGGCTCCAGTAGTTCCCTGCAACTTTTTTGATGCTGTCTATCCTGGGGAGAGGTTTTCAAACAGTGCTTTCTAGATACGGTCGACACTCCATCTTTTTGGGACCTCAACCTATAAACAATAGGTTAACTGAGCTATGTACCCTACTTATTGCATCAGCAGTGGTAGTGGTTATTTCTTTACAGTCAATTTTCACTCAGATATCTTAGATGCAGCTTTCTTATTCAACGTCAAGCCAAAATAGCAGCCTAAAGCCATTTTTTTTCTAGAATTTTGTGCTGTTCAACGAATCTACTGGAAAATCCAGAGCAACTGACGTGGAAACACCAGCATTTTTGTGTAATTTGTGCATGACGTTGCAAAAGCGTAGACTTGCCTTGCGTAAAACTGTTTTAGTGAATTGATTGACAGCACTGAATTGTTCCCTGCAGCTAGAGATAACACGGTGGTCAGTATGGGGATGAAAATAAATCCTGCTCACGGAACCATCATCCACGTGTCTTCGGGACAACAGACCAAGTAAATAACTTTATTTTATTGCACCATCTTTAAAGCTCTTTGCAGAATCCTTACAATGGTGCGGAAAAGTACAGTTAAAGTTTTCTCTGTCTGTAAATTTGTGGTTAGTTACAGTTTGGCATACAACAGAAATAGAAGCATTGTCAAAATAATTTTATTCATCGGATAATTGAATTGTAATACTCGAATAGAAACTATTGCTTTAATTCCTCTAGTTTACTTTTTATCGTTTTAGGAACTTCGTTCTCTTCTTTTCTTTATAATAAGAACGTTACTGGAATTCAAAATAAAGCAGCTTACTTTCTCTTTCCAGTGTATCAGGATCATCGGTAACACAAGACGGCTCAGGGATGTATATTAAACATTTAGACAGAAATGCCATACAGATACAATCTGGTAAAGACGGACAGAAGCAGGACCTATCGGGGAATAAACTACAGAATACAACTCAAAACGTGCAAATGATAACAGTTCCTCAAGGCATGACTGTACTGCAGAATCCTTTGAACATCAGTCAGATGCCAACTATGATAGGCCAGCCCAACAGCCAAGTCTACATGATACCAGCGAATCATCCAAGCCTCGTCCAAGGGGGTCTACCCCCCGGGTTAATCGGCCAACAAGTTTTGCAGCCAGGGCAGAACGTAACAGTCATGCAGCCAAACCAACTCGGCATGCCAGGCGGAGTCCAATACAATGTGCCATTAATGCCAATGAATATGCCACCGAATTCGCAATATATGCCAGCAGGAATTAATTTGAATACGCAGCTATCAGCACAACAGTTGAACGCAGCTCTCGCCGGCCAACAGTTGGCCAATTCGAATTTAACAGTTTCTGGTACGATCCCTATAGTACAAGCTCCTCCTCCCTCATCGCCAATGACCAATACGCCAACAATACCAGTTTCTCAACCTCCGCCAGTTCATCAAATCGTACCCCAAAATTCTAACTTCATAACGCCAACTTCACAATATGCAAATATGCCGCCACAGTATGTGATGCAGGCTAATTCAGGTGCAATGACCATGCCCGCGACGAACCCCAATGTCCAATACACAATGTCAACTAATCAGGCGACTACACCAGCACCTAATAATGGCAACAGCCAATCGACTAGTACCGAAACAGATGCTGCCGCAAATGGAACGAGCAATCAAACTAATTACATCTCTTCATCATCTCAGGATAACAGCTACTCGATTTCTGGGACTACCCCTGCAAATCCGACTCAACAAAATTTTGCAGCCGATGGAAACTCTACTTCAACTTCTTACACGCCTTCAAACCAAACTGTAACACAGCAGAGTTACGGGACGAGCAACGGCAGCACTTCACAAAACACAGCTTACAACGGCAGCCAAACCACAACGCAACCTCCGAGTTACCCTACAAACGGTTCAAATCCTCAAACGCCGAATCAATCTTACGGGGCGTGTACAACCCCAAGTTCGCAAAATAATTCGCAAGCAAGTTTCTCTCCATCAACCACTCCAGCTCCTAATCAAAGTTATCCCGCAAACATGCCCAATATGCCGAACGTAGCTTACCCGCCAAATCAAACCGGGCAAAATCCGTACCCAAACGCAACGGGGCAAAATCTAGCGGCATACGCGAGTAACCAGTACCAATACACGAGCAGACCTTGGTTTAGACCGCGATATGGATCTCCGCAAGGGTCGCCCTACGGGTCAAACGCTGTCCCGCCCCCTAATGGACCCCCCATGCCTGTTCCACCGCCCACTGGCAACTACAACAACTACTGGCAGGACAGTTGAGACTTGGAGGGCATCATCAACACGGACTTGAGTCAGGACTCGTGACAAATGTCGGACGCAGATATTAATAATATTTTACTGCTTATACTATAATTTTAGGCAGCATAAAGCAGTTGATGATTGAAGTTTAGTAATGTTGGTAGTACTGTATACACCTATAAAACTGATCGCATACCAATCAGCGCGGACCGATCGCGATATATTTTATTCCAAGTGTCCACTGGCACGTGTTCTTGTAGAAGTTTCCTTGTCATTGCAACGTCAATGTCAGCAAGTTTTTTCGATTGAAATGTAACTTCCGCAATTTCTTGCGCAAGTATTTACACAATGTAATGGGCAAGCGGTAGGAAAGAGTCTTCTGCAAGTTGTACCTAGTTGACACTTAGCATAAGAATGACGTCTTAGTATGCTCAAAAGCGCGCTGCGCACTCGAGTACGGCTATGCGAAAGGAAATCAAGCTAAGTTTAAGCTCGATGTCTGAAATTGACGATGAATTGCGCCTAAGGGTCGGCACACATATGGCGGAGCGCAAAGCAGTGCATGCCCGCGAAGTTTTCTAATCGCGTGATACATTACGCGAATTCCTACTAGAGAATGCGCGGGACTGCGCGCGGATGCGCGAGTATCCACACGGATGCACAATTGATTTTAGATACTATTTCAATGAAGACAATGTCGATAATACTTTGACTGTGAAAAATGCTCTGCGCTGCTCTCCGCCATATGTGCGCCGGCCCTAAGGCAGTAAGTAAGGCACCAATGCGCCGCTCGCTTATTTGTGTGCGATCAGAATCACACCAAGACAGCGTGTTCGACACTTTTTGACAATAAAGTGACCTATGTAAAGAGTAAAGATGGCATATTAGGTCTAACTACACTGGTGCATTTTCAACTTCGGCTAACTATCCAGCGTCCAGACGTATGCCTGTTCGCATGCCTAATTTTCGCTGGCCTAGCGCATGCATCAAACCCAAGCAGCACGCTATAAAGCATGCACTCTTTTGCATACTTTTAAAACAAATCAATCATTTATTTATTTCATGTAGAGCAAGTACTAGTGTTGTCTGTGACTACCACCACCGATTCGGAATGCTGATTCTACTGAAACTGTGCTTGGCTAAGACTGACTGAGTTTGTGACCTACACGCAACTTTGATGTATAATTATACATGTATGTAATATGTATATTATATTAATCTATACATCTATACAAATAAATAAAATTGAAGTGTCTATGTAATGTCAAAATAGCAGCTGTTTACTTTATATATAGGTTTATCAATTTTCAAAAATTTTGTTTGTCTGTTTGTTTCGGCTAATTGCCGAAACGGCTAGACCGATTTTGACGGGACTTTTACTGACAGATGTCTGATGTTATAAGGAATAACTTAAGTTACTTTTCTTATGTATGTATGTACGGCAGCTTACAAGACATCTCTGTCAAGTTGAAATGGCACCAGTGTAGTGAGACCAACTCAGTAATCTATTACGTATAGATTTTAATCAACAAACTAATGATAAAAGTGTGCAATTAAGTGTCTAAAGGACACACTAATACTATAATGGTGCTAATTCGGTTGCACACAAACTAAAAAGGCTTTAGGGTTAAAGCCTTTTTAGTTTACGGGTTTAAAAAATTGCCACCCTTTGCCATATTGTGAAAGGGAGGGCACTTTAGACCTGTCATTTTAGATTTTAGGATTTGTGTTCAACTGGATTAGCACTATTACCTACACACAGAATATAGAGACCTCTATAAATTGAAATGTGTGCCTGAAGACTAAGGTTCGATTCACATTGACAGCGAATCGAAGCAAAAATACTTTTTATGCTATTTTATACAGCATATTAACGTCTATCTCCGGGCAATGAAATGCACAAATCACCGAGAAAAAGACGCGTAAATGTCAATATGTAGCCACCAAATAGATTTTCGCTTCAATTCGCTGTCATTCCGTCAATATGAATTGACCCTAAGAATCTGTAAAATAAGATCTTTATGTAAGAGAGACTGCTTTAATATTATATATATTATAAAGATTACATTTATAAAATGTATAAATAAATACAAATCTTAAAATATGAAAAACGTCTTTTATTTATGACTGACTTGAACTTCTCTCTGAGTTATAACTAGTGAATCGCAGATAGCACAAGAATTTTTCACGGATATTTTTACAAAATTCAAGTACCTATAAATTAGTGAGGTAATATAAGGACAACAATAATTGTGGGTAAATCTAGTACACAATCACTAAAATAAAATTGACTGATCTTTTAATCTAGTAGGTACTGTCCTTTTCCACAGACAACATAATAAAAGGTTACATTTAGCTGTCTTTTTAGTTGTTTAGAGATTGAGAATCAGTAGGTATACTTATAACCTTTATTAGTCCCATTATAGTTAGGTAGGTAATAGGAGAGAGAGTTTGAATAGTCTTCACTGATTAGTGCTGACCTTTATTTTATAAAAAGACATAGACTAATGACTATAATCTACAGGAATAAAGAGGATTAGATAGCTACCTGTTTTAAATTCTTATAAAAAAAAAACATTTAAATGTCTTGTCAAATTCACGCCTTGGCAAAAAAAAACACCAAAAAATATTACATTGCCGTTTTTCTGGTTTTTCCAATCATAAAAGCATAAGATGAACTCGGAGAACCGTTACCCAGTCGCGGCATCATTATTCATGTTGAGAGAAATCAAAAACCGCCAGGAAAAGGTTCTGCGAGGATACCAACTTTTGAAGAGAAAGACCGAAGCTTTGCGTATACGGGGTCGGCAGGCTGCGAGCGAACTGGCGACTACCCAAGCTATTATGGGGCACACCTTGAGAGAGGCGTACATATCGCTCGCTGCTATAAAGTTTACGAATGGGGAGTCGAATGCTTTAGTACTGGAAAATGTTGGAGAGGTAAACATGCATTCCTGACCACATTTATTTATGCATTTTCTTTGAGCTCGCTAATGCTACAGAGACGCGAATGGCTAAATCCCTAACAAGATTGAGGTTTTATAACTTATTCTCTATAGTCTACACATTCTGAGATAAGACGAGTGCTCAGTAGTAGGCCGGTGATGAGTTGCTGATGATGATAGCACTCGATAATAATTTCTGTATGAGTTTTGACCTTGCAACTTGGCCAAGATACACCATTTCTACCACCGTGGTTTGACTACACTGTGACCATAAAAAAAAGTGAACAAGTAGATTAATTTTTACCAACTTAGTATTTTTGGTACTTACATATAATGTAGGTATAGTCTATAAATATACCTATCTAATATTATATTATACTAATTTTAAATTATACAAGGCGCAAATAAGGGTGCAGCGAGTCCTAGAAAACATATCAGGAGTCTCCACAGTTTCCCTCCAAGTTATAGAAGACGGGTCCGCCAACGACGCCCTGCGGTACGCCGGGCTCGGCGCCGGCGGTCACCGCACGGCACAAACGAAGGACGCATTCCGAGAGGCTACCAAATTACTCGTTAAGTTTGCCTCTCTACGGAACACTTGCTTACTACTCGATGAAGCTATTAAATCTACGTTAAGGTCAGTTAAAAATACAGTAGTTTAATTATTTGAATTACGTTTTTAAACATAACGGTTTTTCAAATGTAGATATATTGTCTACGGTACGAGATTCAGCTATAGATGATTCGTCCCAATGGATGTAGGCTTTTTAAAAAAATCCTGCAGGAACTCCTTGATTTTCCGGGATAGAAATAGTCTATGTTCGTCTCTGGGATGCAAGCTACCTATTTAGCGAAGTTCGTCAAAGACGGTTACGCAGAGGAGCCGTGAAACGCTAACAGACAGACAGATAGACACACTTCCGTATTTAGGTACTTATAATATAGATTTTATTGTAGGTTTAGTACTGTAGCAGTAGATAGGTTAGGTACTGCACTAATTTTGATCTTATATTTTCAGAAAAGTCAATGGCATTGAAAAAGTTATAATGCCCAAATTACGAAACACTGAAAATTATATTTTAACAGAAATCGACGAAAGGGTAAATTACTTTTTAAATAAAGAAAATAAAAATATATTATTTGCTAGGTACTTTTTATAGCTGCCAGCATTTTTAAAGTTTTTATTTTTATTACAAAAGGAAAGAGAAGAGTTTCATCGTTTGAAAATGGTAAAAGCAAAGAAAAACATGGGTCAAATTTTGCCTAAAGTCAAATCTACTAAGGAACCAATCTGCGGGGATATACTTTGTGAAATTGGTCTGTATAATCCGTCTCTCTGTGATTCGTATTCCTCATAGCTTAGGGTCTTGACACCTCCCCATTACTTACATCATGGCAGCAATTTTTTTTAGGGATAATAATGCGGTGCGTTCCCATATTATCCTCTCGTATAAGTATACCTAAAACTCGACTCGGAGAGCGAGATTTGGTCGCTACGGGTTTGTCACCATCAGAATAATTCAGATGGTACCTGATTACACGGGACCGATTGCTTAGCGTTTTTTCTGAGACATAAGGGAAACGAATAATCTTGGATCGCGAAAGTTGGTCACCCATTCATTCGGTAACTACCGACAGCCTCAACTAATCAAGCCTAGAATTTACACCATAGCAGCACTACTTATTCCTAGAGATTTCTATAAAACCTAAATCCACGTAGACATGTTAAGTATACCAAACCGTTTTTTGTCCAATAATACTTAAATATGACGATTAAGCATTTTATTTTTACTATTCTTTAAGACGGTTCTTCGGTCCCATCAATCTCCCAAGAGGATTCTTTGGAATGTATTGCCGACGGGCAGATCACCATTTCTTCAACTACAGTCTCTGGAGGTGACTTCAAACCGGTTTGCTACCCACATAACTGGGATGATGAAGATTTGTTGTTTTAAACATTTTGCTTGGATTGGCCTAATTTCATGTATTAATTAGTACTTAGGTACTTTGTCATTAAAAGTAAATATTATTACCTATAAATGTTTTTATATTTAAATGTTGAGGATTCTTAGGTCTGAGAATGAGATACAGAACGTTGGGCAAAACTAGAACTCAGTGCAGCGTCAGCGAGGGATTATTTATAAATTAAATATTGTGGTGGTTAAAAATACTATATCTATAATTTTATCATGGTGTTTCTACATTGGTACATATACTAAAGGCACTCCAAGGCCATAAATATAGCCAGAAAGATGTAGGTTCAATCCCTAATAGGGGTATAAAAGAAACACATTCTCAATCGCATAACCATTTATATTTCTACAAAACATGATATGCTCTCCTTAACAGTAAGATATTATGAAAAATATAACAGTACCATCTGTTTAACATTTTTAAATAATCTTTTAAGTAGGTATTATCAGTAATAACAGGAGTTAATCTTATGTCATGTAGTCTCACTTCAGCATTCATTTCACAGATCTTTAAAGCTAATAAAAATTATAAAATTAGTAAGTAGTTATGGGTTATATGATAACGCAACTTAAATTAAAAAATGGTGGGAAAAGTTAACTTTTTATGTATGATTAATTAATAAAATTAAACAATTCGACTTACTTTTAACACTAAATTTAGAGACTAAAAAAAAAGATAGAGAACTTGGGAACAAATGTTACGCCAATTGAATACAAACGACATAAGAATTACAGCTACATAATCAGCTTTTATTACTGAAATTGCTTTCTCTCGGAGTCTTGGCTTCATATTCCAAATCCCATTTACCATCTATCTTTTCCTTTAGTCTAAACACTAAAAATCTAAATATACGGGACTAGAAAATCAAAATATTTTGAACATAAGATTTTTTTAATTATGTAGGGACTAGGGACGGACTCAAACTCTTTTGATATAAGATAAGCACAAAAATTAATTAATGATTGCAAAATTTTATTCACTATTCTAATGAATAGATTTGTTAGGTTTCCAAATTCTCAAAGGAGAACAGAAAATAAATTTTTATAACTCGTTTTTCCAGGTGTTCAAGTCATCCATGTAGGATATAGTTAAATACCTGGAAAGTAGTGATACAGGCTACTTTTTATCACGAAAAATCAAAGAGTTCCCAGTTCCCATAGGATTTTAAAAAACCTAAATCCACGCGGATAATGTCGCGGGCATTCGCTAGTGGGAAACTAAGAATAATTTTACTTTAGTAATGCAATCATTAAATAACAGTTTGTAAAGTTATAGGAGGACAAATCAACAAATTAAACGGAATCATATTTTTTCGGGGGTATATATTTCCTTTTGTTTAATCAATGTGCAGGACATTACTTTTAGGACATGTTAGGTAATTTTCGTAAATAATCGTATTATGGTTAATTAATTCTGTTGTACAAAATCTGTTAACTAATTTGAAATGACAGATGACAGAAGCTACTTTAAATAATATATTGCTACCCTTTTCATAATTTTCTCTGCAGAAAGGGATAGAAAACAGCCATACAAGAGAATTAGCCACAATATGGTTATAAGAGTAAATATAATGAAAAAACAATGTAGTATTATTATGCTAAATAAAATCAATAATTAATAATTTTAAAGCTTATTAAATGATAATTTTTGGGTACAAAAATAGTCTCTTTTCAAAACCTTCAATGCAACTTTTTCATTACTGAAAAAAATCATTGAGTTAGGCGCGTACGGCTTTAGCGGCCCAAACGGCGCTTAAGTAATGTGCGGCCATGAAGTAGAAGTCATAGAGAGTTCACTTCCAATACTATTGGAATGGAAGTGAATTCTCCATTCACTTCCAATACTATTAAGTTGGAAGTGAATTCACTTCCAATATATACTAGTACTGGAAGTGAACTCTCTCTCCATTTACTTCTACTTCTACTTAGGTAATTATTAGGAATTTTCTTCATACTTATTGCTATCCCACTTTGACTAGCAAATTAGAGCGAGAAATCGGACCCCAGTAGAGTGCGATCTTTCGCTCTCGCTCGGCAGTTGAAGTGGGATAGCAATAAGTCGGTTTTGCTTCAAGTAGGTATTATGAGTAAGCAATCCTTGTACTATAGGTTCATGTGTGCGACCACCATATTATATCTCAACCAGTCATCAATTCAAGTAGTTTTTAAGTTTGATGCAAACCTATACTCCACCCCAGCAGTTTGAATACTAATTTAAAATGTCGCCCCATAGCACCGTGTACAAAATTTTGAACACAGGTATTTTCTGGTGTTGTTTACATTTAACCTTATTAATTTAGTTTAAGTACCCTTTATTTTTATCGTAGCTAATTAATTCCTAATTATAATTCCGTTACGAAGCTCGGCCACTTGGCTTACTTGGCTAATCTAATACAGTACAGTAAAATTCACAAATACGATAATATTACTCTCGAAGACGTGCCGTATTTTAAGTGCTTAGGCTCAACGCAAACGGGCCACTCGTCAATATTACAGTAGGTATTGAATAAATTATGACGGCTTGTTTTACAGGGTGTAGCTGTGGTTCGTTTGCGCAGACCCTTATATTGATAATAATAGTATGCCTAAATACACAATATTGGGACTCAAGGGCTCATTTTTTTTAATAATGTATTATATATCACCTAATATTTAAGGGTATATGTTTTACATCTCACCAACACGACGTTGATAGAATTCGTGAGTGGAAACAATTTTGCTTCAAATCAAAATGGACCTTAATTATTTTAAATTCACAAGAACTTGAGGTGAATTTTTAACTTTAAATCAAGGATCTTTAGGTTCATTTTACTGCGACGTTAGGTTTGGACGCTCGAAATTTCAACAACGTGAAATGTAAAATCTAGTATTAACCACACAGAATTATTTTTACCTGAAGGCAACTGTATGAACATATTATTGACAAATGAACATAAAAAATAACAATGTTAAACATTTACAATGTAACGTTCAAGTTAACAAAAATGTTTAAGTTCGTATTTAATAATACTTTTAAGTAGCTATACCTATATTATTAAGTAACTCTTAACATCCTAATAATACGGTCATATATTAAAAATAACCTGTATCTAGTTAACAATAATATCATAAATTCTCAGGATTCATTCAATTGGAGGTTTTAGTTTTAACTTTCAAGGTTCAATTTATAGCTTTTGTTAGAAATATTTAACTAGTAATCATTATTTAAATCTGACTGTTAATTACCAATTAGTTTTATAACCTACTAAACTTTAAGTTAAATCGTGTGTGCATTTAAATAATTTCTTGGTGCTATCAAAACCCTCGTCTACAACTCGGGTTTACAACTTTCCTCTTGATTAGCACACTAGTGTCATAAAATATTGTTATGATATTTGGTTAGCTTTACAAGTATAATTCTAAAGAAAAGGTATAAATTGGAACCTTCAGAACATTTTGGTGTTAAGATTATAAGAAAAAGAATTTCTGTATAATCTGTTACAAAAATATATAATTATTATTATGTAACAATAATTAAAATTACATACAATGATTAGATACTTTGTATTATTGTAACTACTTTGTTTTAGTTGGGGAGTATTCTTATCTTACTTTAAGACTGAAAAAATATGTTGTGATTTCGTATGTGACAGTTTTGATTTTAAAAAAAAAATTCTGGTATATCAAGATTGGAAACTCCTTAATTTCTTTGATCAATTGATAATATTTTGGACTACAAACTTTTTATACCGGAAAATAATTCTAGTAACATTTTTAAAAACCTATAATCAAGCTTTTGCACAAGCGGCAAATAAACTTTATTTGACGAATAAAGACGTTTTAACACTGGGAAGCTGACATTCGTCAGAAAGTTTATTAGGCGGGTTATGAAACAAGGCTTTAATATAAATACAATATTAACCATCGAAAATTACTTTCACCCAAAAAATACGTGGAAGCTTCACTTTTGCCGGACATTACCCGACACTACCGTTTTTTATAAAAGACAACAACACGTATACAGGATGTTATTACAATAGAACGCTAGCGAAAACTTAGTGCTACTATTACTCTACCTAAACTCAATCTAATACCAATAACTATTGCTTTATACTTGTAATTATAGTATTTAGTATAGCGTGCAAAACTCGGGGTCAATGCCCGCCTACAACGCGGCACTGACCTTACGGTATCTATCTACGCAACGTTTGTTAACCTCTAGCGTCAGTCAGATCGATGTTAAAAATACAGCTTTTTTCGCGGATTTTTTAAAGTATCGCTTATCAGTAATCATCAGTACTATAACCTGTCTTCGTTTTAGCTAACGTTCTAATTACACCCTGTATAGTGATTTTAGGGTTCCGTACCTCAAAAGAAAAAACGAATCCCTTATAGGATCACTTGTCCGTCTGAAGAAAACCTATAGGGTATACTTCCCGTTGACCTAGAATCATGTTTGGCAGGTATTTTATATCAAAACTATCACAAACAAAAAATAATCTAAAATAATAAGCCTAACGATTCCTAATACAAAAATGGAAGCACATCACTGGAGTTTCGCGCATCGTGAACAGTAATCGTTATTCGCCGGACTCCCGTAGTACATACACAAGGGAGCTCGGCAGGGCTTAGGGGACGGCGGGCGGTCATCGTAGAAGGTAGACTTGGAAAGGTACAAGGTTCGATCCTGTGCGGGTTTCACGGACCTCGTGGTTAATGTTCGGGCGACCTCGTGCGCCGCTCGGTCCGCTTCGGCGTAGAACTGGGACCGCCCCGTACCGTATCTTGGTTGGGATGGTACGGACTGGTTTTGTTCTTTGCGGTTCTTTTCTGCTGTGTAACTGAAAATATGATAAAAGTGTTTTACTAAAATTAAATGAAATAGTTTTAATACCAGAATTAAAATACTGTAGCTAATTCTTTAGTACACAATCTCTCAACTAAATTAAAATGACAGATCTAAATATATTCCCCATCATCCCTTTCATAATGCTCCCTGTGGAAAAGGATAGCATTCGATTTAGATCTGCCAATTTAGTTTAGAGATTGAGTACAATAGAATAAGCCAAATTGTGGAACTAGATTGTTATTCTCTAAACTTTTTGTACAGTGAACGAATTCTTTCCTGCTTTAATCTTTCTCCTGATCACAAAGCTTACCCGACCAGAAAATCTTCCTTGAGGATCCATTTCATTAGTCTGGGGCATTCTAAAGTCAAATTTTTGGCCATTTTTTTCAATTATTTTGACAACCTAAAGATCTAAACTCGCTCTTCTCGGGGTTATGACTGCCGCTCTTGTTACACTTACCCGCACCACGCCTCGTTGAGGTAGTTCTTGACCATCTCCTCCTGCACGGGCGCCCTGGCCGCCAGCACTCTGCAGCACAGCACCTCGCACGTCGACTGCCGCCGCGACAAGCCCTCCTCGGGGTTGCTCTGGCTGCCGCTCTTGCCCAGCTTGGTTATTGAGCCGAAGTTCTTCTTTAACTTGCTACTCATCGACCTAAAACAAAGAAACGTGTTTTTAAACCACACAAGAAGATCCATTCAGTTTGGTTCTCGAGGCTACCCATGAAGACGCTTAGTGGGCGTCGTGTCGTAAGCCTAGATTTAAGATCACAGATGCACCTGTAAGTTTCACTCATACCGCACCTTTAGAATTATAGAGATCAAATGCAAAATTTAGGGATTTCTAGTTTGAGTGATAGAATGACTTTGGATGATCATTTCCATCATAAGTTACGCTAGTAGAACTTACAGCTGCCTAAGAGCCAATACTCAAACAATCGAATGCCCAAGACTGAGCAAAGTTGGCAGCAAAATGTAGGAAAGCGGCTTTTGAGCTCTCAATAGATTGTGCATCCATAGTTCTTTAGGCGGAGGGCTATATTATGCCTATCTATAAGTGTGTGCGTTTGCGTGCGTGCAAGTGTGAATAGGAAAATACCTACCTGCCGATACTTCCAAATTGTTTTGCCACGGAATTGAGTTGTTTTGAACTCTTAGTAGATAGTGCGTCAAGGGACCTCCTCAATTCTTCAGGCGGAGGACTTTGGGATAAGCATTCGACTCGTTCAAGGTCGAGGTAAGCGGCTAGCATGGAAGAGCGTTGGTATTCGTCCGGTAGGAGGTTGTTTATCGTTTTTTGGTCCGGTTCGACCTCCCATTTGAATTCTTGTCCGGGGTCGACGTTGAACCTACGAATAATAAGAAAGTTTTTTTTATACAAATAATCTTTTATAAGTACTTTTGAATTGTCAAATGCATCTACCTAATATGGATACTTCAGTTATACACACTCTCTAAACTAAAATGACTGGTCAAAAATACGGCTATCCCTTTCATAACAATCCATGCTGAAAGAAATAGCACTAGATTTAGACCTGGCTATTTAGTTTGAAATTGTGAACAGAATTAGTCACAAAATCATTTTTCATTTTTGTTTTTTCATTGCTTAAAGTAATTAAGATATTGTATTGCGTGGATTTAGGTTTTTAAAAATGAGACGGCATTTTTAAAGAACTCTTTTTTACAGGATAAAAAGTAGCCTATGTCACTCTCCAGATCTTTAATTATACTCATGCGAAAAATCACATCATCCGTTATTTCGTTGCGGATTGAAGGACAAACCAAATAAACCAACAAACAAACACAGTTTCGCATTTATAATATGGGCAGAGATTGCTTAAAGTGATTTAGATTTAGATATTGAAAGAGACAAATTGTTGAACGAAGTACATATATGGATGATAGCATTATCGCTAATTTTGTACAATCATGTTTACTATTTTATTGTAAACCTTCCTCATGATCTTTTTACGTCAAATGGATTTTTGCAACTTACCGTATAGGCATAGGATTCCCAGCCTGGTCTTCTAAGGGTACTCTAGCTCCATCAGTGGGCAGAGGTTCGCAAGGCACTAAGGCTGAGAAATGTCCAGCATCGTAAGCTAGTAGGATAGGCGCTTTGCTGCACACTTCAGGTTCAAGCTCGAGAGGTAGGTAGATCCCACCGAATGGGATTGGTGCTATGGGGTCACCGCGAAAATCCTGGAACAATAAAAGGAAAGGTAGTAAGTGTGAGTTCATTTTTCGCATCAAGGGTACCAAAAGTTTTTGAGGGTTCTTGTAGAAATATGAATCTGAGTCTCGAGTGCTAACAAAAAATAACTATTCAAATTGGAAAACTGTTTGATACAAACCTAAATTTTAAGCAAGTGGTTTGTCAATATTGTCTAATGAGGGACAATTCCTTTGTTAAGACGATTAAGTGGACGACTAACTCAAGCAAGTCACTGGGAGCCGCTAGCGAAAGCGGTAAAAGATTGTGAAGTTAATTTTTGCTAGAAACTAGCGGTATAAGTTTGTGTATTGTGAAGTTGATCCTTGCTAGAACCCTATGTCCAGCAATGGACGTTTATTGACGAAGATCAAATGTCACGTAATAGTTCCTTAGAAAGACTCGTCGTGCTATATTGGTTCCCACTTCGATACCTATACAGCTAGTAACAACACTCACCCTCAAGGCTACATCAGCGAACACGATGACGGGTCGCCTCATGACATGCGCCAGCGCAAACACGTGCAACTGTTCGAGCCCCGCGTAGTGCGGCGCCGCGCTCGGGGCCGGCCGCGGCCGAGGCTCCGCCGACGCCGCTCTGACGGCGTCGTGCCATTCCCGCTCCCACTCTGACTCCGATGGGGTCAGACCGGCTGATTTGAGCGAGAGGCTCTCTGACCAACGCCATCGGCGTTTTATTGCTTCTGAAAGTATTGTAGAGCTGCTATATGATTGCAATCAAATCATAATATAGCAAGACTGCCACACGATTAATATCAGGATCAAGATCTATGTATATATAGCAAGATAGTCTTTTAAGATATCAAGACCAAGATGTTTTATCATTAATGTTAACTCTTTAAATAACTATTCACTTCAACCAATCAGTTTGTAATGCTTCAGCCATGCATTCAGAAAGAGGAGTCCCATCTTGACTAAAACCATTTTATTTTTAATTGTGGAAACTAAACATATTGATTCTTCAAAAGTTATAGATGCAATAACTACGATTTGAATATAGCTACTACCCTTATCCATTTTATCCATCTGAAATAATCAACCTGTAAATGTGTGTGTAATAGAAAAACAAAATGACGAGTATGTAACGTGACGAGAAAACTCACTTGTGAGCACGTCACCTTCTTCTCCAGACAGCAGCGCTTGCACCTTCGTCCTCAAAGCCAGCAGTCTATCATGGAAGCCATACGCGGCCAGCGACGCCGCGTGAGGCAGGCAGTTGCCGTCGCCAGAGGTCGCCAGGGGAAGGAGACGAGGCGCTCCTGGCACGCGACCTTGACGCCACCAGTTTAGTATTCCAGCTGATTCTAGGGTTACTAATGTGGCTGTTTCGAGGAGATCTTTTTCGAGGAATATCCTGGAAATAAAGAAACAAACTATAGTAAAAATCCTCTCAATCAAAAATGACGGATTAAAATTAAGATAATATAGACAACAGATAATATAGATAATATAGATAATAACAGAACAAGCCCATATCAGATGCTAGAGTTCTTGTTAAAATAAAGCCTCCGTAACATACCAATCATAGGGACAACTTTAGAGATGTAAAAAATGGGGAAAGAAAGCTCCTTTCGCCTGCCACTTTTCCTTAAGATTAAAAGCAGTTTTCTAGGCAAGCTGTAGGTATATCAGAGAAAAAGTAGTAATACCTAAGCTGATTCCTTGTTCTGTGAGTGACATAAATATGAAACTTGAGCCGGCAGAGTAAAAACCAAAAGTCATCTTCACATTGTAAAATATTATTTATTATGGTATAATGTTTAACTTTCTACATAAATTACAAATATTCCTTTGTTATCTTTGTCATGTACACATGCTTTTGTTTCTTTGTGACAAGTTGTCACTTGTTATTGTTAAGCGCACGCAACGATTGTAAGAAATTAATGATGTGTCTTCAACATAGTCAATGCTCAAATGCAAGAGCAAATATTTGTAACTTTTCTAGACATTAACCCCAATTACCACGAATTTTAGCACCCAAGAATACTCGAAAACTAAACGATTCACTCATTAAAATGTCGTAAGGTTAATATCTTTTAAACATGAGCAAAGTTCTAACCAAATTTGCGCATCGCTGACTGTCAAATTTTGCTCTCATGGTTATTATAAGAAAAAGCGTTGAATGATTGAATGAACCTTTACCTTAATGTCTATAGCTACAAGTAACTGATATACTTAAAGGTTAAAAGGGTAAAAGGTTGAGGTACGTAAAAAGGGTTCAATGGCAAAAACCATTGCCGGTTGGTAAAATTAGGGTTGTCAGTTGTTTGGAGTGTATCTGGTAATAGCAGGTTTGACTTTGACGATTTTCATGAATCCTCTAATACTGGGCAAACGTCAAATCTTTGTGAAGAGAAATACCTGAAGATGGAAGATTTGAACGAGGGAGTTCAGACCAAAAATACTGTAGTCTGCGTTGTAAAAGTTTTTTTAGAGCCAGAGTTCCATAAAAATGCGTAGTTTCAAAGTTACTCAGGCTCGAAAATTTGTATGGAAATGTTTGAGCCCATATCACTTTAAAACTGCACATCTTTTTTTTACGGATGTCTACATCATAATAGCTATCTGCATGCCATATTTCAGCCAGATCCGTCTAGTAGTTTGAGCTGTGCGTTTAAGATCAGTCAGTCAGCTTATCCTTTTATATATGTAGAAGATATTTACATGAAAACCAAACTGCATTTGTTAGGAGCGCGCTACGAATAAACTCCTCTTAAGTAAATTAAGTTTTCACGTGCCATCCCTACGGGCTTGGCAGTTCGCCGGGCTACGTGTGAGCGACGCAATGTCACGGCGACGTTTAGGTGGGGCCAAGAAAAATCGTGGCTATAAATGACTTCACCCAAACTGTTGGTAATGTGTTTTTCTTTTGAACAAGAGTGTTTTACAGGAAGGTTTTTTTAATCAAAAGAATAGTTTCGACTTTAATGTACCTGGCACTTCGATATACAGGATCGTACATAGGATCGTCCGCAATAAAAAAAAAAAACAAATAAATAAAACTGACTGGCAGCAGGCAGCAGTGACATTAATAAGGGTCCGTTTTGCCCATAAAGTGTAGAACTCTACAAAATACTCACCTAAAGTCTGGCGGATAAACTGAGATATCCGGCAGTAGGAGTATGTGATCTGATGAGAGGGTGTTGGGTTCCGGCTCTGTGTTACTGCGAAGCGCCCACACCAGGCCTTCGTTGTCCGTCGCCCGGGATATCCCTCTTGACAGTTTTCGACCTGGAATATGCATAATACCCTTAAAATTGCGTTATCATAACATACGACAGAGAACGTACAATTTTTCCTAAGCTGACTTAAAGGGTAAACAAGTTTCTTCTCGCAGAAATCCGAGACGGCAGAATATAAAGTACCTACTATGTACATTTGATATACACGCCTACGTCCTAACGTTCTTATTGCGAACTAACATTAAACCTGTGAGAACACCTAATGCAGGGAAAATTGCATCGGTAACACGTTTGTCCTTTTTTGCAATTTATTTACCTTTTAAGTAAGCAAAGGAAAAATATATTATTATTATACACTAAACTAGCGGCACGCTATGATGGCCGGTTTGACGTTTGTCCGCTCATGAAGTTCCGTATTAATTGATAACGACTTTGAAGGAAATAATTGTATTACTTTATTGACGATAGTGATGTGCAGAGATTCATAAATTTTATCGAATGTAGTTTTAGGTTTAGGACTCAAAATTTATTTATTAAATTGATTTCTTAAATGTATACAAGTGTAGAAAAATCAGTTTGCACCATTTAAGGGGTGAATGTACTTGTGAATATGAACAATTTTCACTATGTGGACAAACCTCTGAAATCGCAAAAAAATATCAATAAATTTTTAAAAATGGAATCTAATACGATCGTCACATAGGATCGCTGGCTAGCACAACTACTACCTCCGGCAAACTCGCGTCAATGCTCAATGCAAAACAAAGCAGTTTCGAATTGACGTTGCTTCGAAAAGTATAAACTGTCAGTGCAATGCGATTGTGATATAGTTTTGACCTGGCTTTGGATTTCAAATATTGATACTGCATTACTGTTGACCCTTGCTCGTTAATTTGGACTCTGTTCAAGCCCTTTGTTGTGGATTTCGTCGATATGACCGAACGTACGCAGAGAACTGTTCTAAATAGTCAGACACGTGAGTTCGTAATACGCCTTCGTAACTATTTCGATCGTGAAGCTCAAAATGGAGGGCCAATTTTACCTATAACGTCAGTGGTTGAACGCGTAGCTGATGCGCTTAATATTGGACAACGAACTGTTAGACGGATAACTAAAAAAAAATATGGCGAGACTGGCACAGAAGAAAATAAACTTCACACACCAAAAAAGAGAAAACGAGCAAAACCAGTCGTAGGCATCGATAGCTTTGATGCCGATGCTATCCGAAGACATGTTTACGGCTACTATTTACAGAAGGAGTATCCAACAAGAAAAAAGTTGGTGCATTCACTGAAGGAAGCTGGATTATTCTTCGGTGGGGAAAGTTCTTTAACGAAGATTTTGAAGACCATTGGATTTCGATACAAAAAATGTAACAAACGCAAAATATTGATGGAAAGATTTGATATAGCGATGGCAAGGTATACTTTTTTACGGCAAGTGAAAGAAATCAAAAATTGGCAAAATGTTGTGTTCTTGGATGAAACATGGCTTAATGCTAACCATACTGTAGGCCGTTCTTGGAACGATGACACAGCAGCATCTACTTCCAAAGTTCCTGTAGGAAAAGGATCGCGACTTATAATTTGTCACGCCGGAACCATCAACGGGTTTGTCGAAGGTTCTCTCATGGCTTTTGCGTCAAAAACCACTGGAGACTATCATGAAGACATGAATGGAGAAAAGTTTACTGAATGGTTTACCTCAATGTTGTGTAGCCTCCCTGAACCATCTATTATAATTATGGACAACGCCCCATACCACTCGATGCAAATTGACAAGATACCTGCCCAATCCCAAAAGAAAGCTGATATCGTCGCATGGCTTCGTAAAAATGGCGTAGATGCAAACATGAATATGTTAAAAGCGGAATTAGTACATCTTTTAAAAGAAAACAAACCAACCAAGATCCGATACGTCATTGACGAAATAGCATTAGAACATGGGCACAGAGTTATACGGTTACCGCCTTACCATTGTGAGTATAATGCGATTGAGTTGGTGTGGGCTCAAATTAAGGGATATGCTGCAAGACACAATACAGAACCCCCATTTACCACAAAAAAAATGCTAAAATTATTAGAAGAAGCTTGTGAACATGCGACTAAAGGAGACTGGGAAAAGGTTGTGAATAGAACTGTTAAATTAATAAGGGAAGATTATGAAAGAGATGTGAAAATAGATAATATTATAGAAAACGAACATATAATTATTAATGTATGTGATGATAGCAGTGACGACAGTGAAAATAGTAGTATGGACGAATCTGATTAGTTATGGCCTTTTGTGGCACCTTTTTTGGTATCTTTTGTATTCATATGTTTCTTGTGTGCATATAAAGTATGTATATTCATTTTCGTTCAAATATTCAGTTCGTTCAAATAAATTAAATAAACATATACATTTTTGTTTTATTAAACCTATTTAATCAGGTACAAAAACAAAACTTAATTGTTTTTTGTTCGAGAATAAATTGACATTCCACATCACTATTGTAATGTGTCAAACCGGCCATCATAGCGTGCCGCTAGTGTAGTAAATAGCTGCCGGGCTAAAGCTAGAGCTTTCACTGAAACGGCTAGTGAAGTTGAGCGTGGGTAGCGGCAAGGTGACAGTTGATGTAAAAGTCAAGGAATTCGATGTCACTGTTCCCAATTTTTTTCGCGAGGAAAATCCGTAATGGATACCACCAGCGGCGGGGGAGCACAGTGGTTATGTCGGACTCCTACCGACTAAAAACCTCACGAAGTTCCATCCCAACGCTGACGACGGAGCACAAGGGACCGACAACACCTCGTTACACCGCCAGCGGATGTCCACCTTAGCAAGCCCACCACTGGGCCACTACGTGCCCCCAAAGACTGTTGGAGGCATGCCAGAACCACAGCACGCCAACCAACCCCAACGAGTCGTCTCAGTCGAGTAAAAAGAACTTACATTCAGGTGCTGGTGTGAGGACTAAATTGGAAGGCGCGGAATATGACATGTTTAAATCCAGGGTTCCCACTGAACGATCCTGAATTATATCGCCGCCCGCCCTCGGTCGTAACGACGTGCTGTGAACTCGATCTGTGAACAAAAATATATTAACACTTCCTTTCTCTTTGGTCTTAACACATGTAACCATAGAAGTCACTCTGCACATTTTCTATGAAAATAAAAAAGATTTGTCGCAATGCAACACACATGTTTACAGTCACAGCATGCCGGATGTAATAAAAAATAGACTTCTAACAGAAGGATATTAAAAGTATGAGAATCTGGTGGGAAATCATTAAAATGAGGGGTCAATGGTCTATGTTTGAACGTCATCGGTTAGACTAGACTTAATTTTCAGCTTGAATTTCTTCTAAATTAACGACGTTTGGTAATTATTTCGGTAGGAGAGGTACTTCGTACTCCCACGCTTTGTGTTGTCAATATTATGTGAACGATATCAGCATGGAAGGAATTACGACCTTAGGAAATGGCCAGAGCCATACCAAGCAATTAAAGGATAAGTAGGTATTTTAGGATTTCACGCTCAAGCTAAATAGTAGACAACTTAATATTTTATCATTAGCTATTTTCTTCTTTATAGGATCAAAATGAATCGGACTCAAAAACCGATTTTAAAAAACAAAAAGGTTTTAAAACTGAAACCAAAATATAATTTACATTTCCCTCAAATCTTTCATGAACCAACTTGTTTTATAAAATGCATTTTATTGTCGCCGCAGTCTGAAGATATTTTTAAAACTTTACGCGATGCGTTCTTCAATCATGATTCCAAAATATTATTATAGACGGGTGCTTGTGCCAAAACAGTCATCATCGTACTACATCGATAAATGGGAACGCATAATAACTCATACATTACATTATCTGGGTAACCGAATTTTGCTAGTGGCTAAAAATGAATTTCCTGAAAAACTTTGACGATAGACGTCTACAGTGGGCCATTGGTATCTTGCAAGGATTTCCACAAAACAGATCGGATTTGGTAGAAATCCGATGATGTGAATCATGTGTGTGAATCCTTGCAAGGGACCAATGTCCGTTAATTGCAGACAGCGGCAACCTATATGCTTGACATCGTCCGTCGAACTCAGGGTATCCCTCTGCGTTTTACGGTCCGGGGAAACCATTCCAGTACCTTGGAATCCTAACGCTTGACCACGCAAACAAGGAAAGTTCTACGTACGAGTACATTATACAAGTTTAGTTTGGTATGCTTGGGTATTGATGCCAAAAATGTGTGGCTACCGCCTCCCATGAACATTTGCTGTACCAGAGGAACCACTAATGTATCTATTGTCGGCTCTCTAGGAATTTATTGATCCGCTCCTTAAATAACCTCATGTTAACATCTAGTAGGAAAACAACAAAAAAAGTTTGTCCCACAATATGCTACATGCTTGGAGAGTGGAATAAGGATCTGGCACAACACAACGGGTAAAATCAAAATATTTCCAAAATTGGTACAGGGGGAGATCTGTGTTCTAGAACACAGTGATCTGTGTCTTTTGGTGACATTTTTAAAGATATTTTGAGGTGTCTCAGATAACCTCGAGTAATAAATAATTTGACCTTAGGCCACAGTCACAGCATCGTGAAATGTTTGTCATCCTATTGTCGAGTTAGATTCACGTTTTCGTTCCACTAAATGCTAGACAATTGAAACAAAGCGCGCCCAGCAGCGTTGGTCAAAAAGCTAGTAACACAATATAATCATTCAACGGAAATCTTTTGTCCTTGTAACGCTCTCAAAACTACGTGGAAACAAAATGTCTGGTCCGTTTAATTCAGGATTCGTTTTCACGCGGTTTTCACTTTCCTCCTTCTCGTGTCGCTTCTTCATTGCTGAAGTTCGTGGCTCCTTTCCGGTAATACCCTCTTTATGATGTTTCAACGCAACCGGTTCTCCACCTTGTGATAATCCCAATAGATGCCAGAACCCAGTGCTTCTTTCACCGTCCAGTGTCTACGTTCGCGTGGCCTCTTACCTTCAATCTTCCCTATTAACTGTTTTCTATTTACTGTTTTTCTGTTATTACTGTTTTTCTATTTTGGTCACCCGTTCCTGGCTAATACTCGCGTGTATTCCGCAAACAAATGGTTGACAGCCGAGTTTTTACTTATCCTGACTTAAAACAATGGCCAAATGAAGTCTTGGTTCTAATACTGTACCACAAACACCATTTTGGGAGCATAAATAAATCTACTAAGAATCAAAGAACGTCATAGTAGCCAGAAAATCTTAGAAAAATAAATCAATACAAGTTATATCCAAGAATATGGATCACAAAATTAAATAAATGGTATACACACACGCAAAACCCAAGTTAATTAGTTAAAAGGTTAGTCAAAAGAATGGTTATTTTAAGAGCACAGGCTTTCCTTCAAACATATATAAGTGGATATATGAAACCTAGAAACGGCTCTGGAAACCTCGTGAATTCGACGAAAAATATTAATGGTTTCTAATACTCCTTTGAGTAAATTCGTTGAACTGATCTTTTGGAAGATCGTGTGTGATGGCGCGCTCTCGGGAAGGCCTATGGCTCGCCCAGCAGTAGGCGCAAACAGGCTGATTGATTGATTGATCTTTTGGAAATCTTGTAATTTACTATATATAGTGCATACAGTATGCAAGAGAACACATTTCTAGAAAATGACGTGTATGTTTAAACTAGGTGCTACAAGCCGCAAGTATGTAGAGGAGAATCCTTTGATAGAAGACAATGGACGCAACGGAGCGAGGACAGGATGCGATTGAGAGCGGCGTGGACGTCAATGGAGTATAGTACGCTCCAATAGTTCTGCGTAATGCTGCTTGTATTGCATAACTATTTCCCATGATTTTCTACGATTTTCATTGTCATGGAAAACATCGTGTTTATTATACAAAGGAGGATGTACCCTCAACAAACACCTGACTAAGAAACTACTACAACTAAACGGTCTCCCGTACGGATGGCTATGCCGAAAAGAAACCCAGGAAGAAAAGAAAAGAACTATTTCCCATGATTTTCACTGTCATTAAAAACATCGTGTTTGTTATACGGATAAGCAAGCCTCTTCATCAAAGCCTTAAGATGGCGGTTTAGTATAAAGCTTTCTCATTATGCGCGTCGTAATACGGAATACTTTATTCCTGTCCTTATATTCCAGCCTTTGAAGTTCATAAGTAGTCAAATGAAAGCCTCTTGAGATGTGTGTTCGTAGCTTTTCGCTTTGAGATGCTTTTTAAGAAAAGTCGTTTATATTTTTTTTAATATTTTGACCTTGACCATCAAAGACGTATTGAAGATGCTATGATGTCAAAATGTGCTGATTTGGACTAAAAGTGCTACCTACCAATATACATGATAGCCCAAGGCCATATCGCGCCAATTATTTTCCAATTTTAAGGAAGAAGAAATTACAAAAGGCTTAGAACAAAAAGCTCTTTGTTGTGGTCTTACGCTAAAAGTGTAAATTAAATGAATGGGGATCGTCCAGCCCTTATTTAGCCAGTCCACCCTCAAACAGGCCGTATAAACTATAAAGTTCAACTGAACAGCAACCACTAACCATATACACTTCAAGAATACATCGAAATTGTTAAATAACAATTTTGATGTGATCTCGAAGGGAAAGGTCTAGAATCTAGCGTATGTGGATGTATTTGATCTGTCCATTCTCATAAAGTTACGATTATTTATTTTAAACAACCTAACTAAAAGTTACGATTATTATTAAACTAGCTGATGCCCGCAGCTTCGCCCGCGTGGATTGGTCAGATCCCCTGCAGCATCAGGATTGAGGAGTTGGAATCCAAATTTTTTATGAAACAATGTCGCAAAGTTCCTCTATCGATTAAAAAAGAAATGAGGCAAATCGGTTCAGAAATCTCGGAGATTTCGGTGTACATAGGAAGAAAAACACAACTCCCTTTTTGAAAGTCGGTTAAAAAAGTAGCCTATGTTACACCTTGGTCATTCCTCTACTTGTCAGTGAAAATCCCGTCAAAATCGGTTCAGCCGTTCCGAAGATTAGCCTTTTCAAACAGACAGACAGACAGACAGACAGACAGACAAAATTTTTAAAAACGTGTGATTCAGTGTTGGTATCGTTCAAATAACCATATGAGCTTAATATGAGGTAATTATTTCGAAATTACAGACAGACACTCCAATTTTATTTATTAGTATAGATATAGATACTACAAATCTGTAAAAAAAGTTTGTCTGCGGTAAACGTTGGCGTCCCATGGTGCTGGAATAGCGACACGTCACCGCAAAACTCAGAGTTCGGGTACCTACCCCTTTTTCGTGGTCAGACAATCTCAAACGAGTTTCTGAGAGCCCTTAGACACAAACCTTGTTTTACAGAGATCCATGTATAAGTCTTATATCCACCCACCAGTGGACGTTTATCGATTGTAATGACGATTACATCTTGAATGAGGTCTTGTCTGACCCGCTTTATGGTTTAACTAGAATCTAGTACTAGGTGACGTCCGCGTGGATTTAGGTTACCTTTGTACCAAATTTCGTCAAAGTCGGTTGAACTGTTGGGCCGTAAAAAGCTAGCACACAGACAGACAGACACACTTTCGAATTTATAATATTAGTATGGATTATATAATTATGATATAAAACAGAGTTGCGCGGGACGTGAGTCGGATAGATATTTTTAATACAGTTGCTCAAAAAGTGGCGTATTGCAGGGACGTATAGCGTTCGGGATGAGGGCTATTACATAATCGTGCTTTTTTTTTACCTTTCCCGCACTCGTGCTTTTTCTTTCCCAACTGTCAAAATATTAAAAAGAAAAACCAACCATGAAGTTTTTACTAAAAAAATTCATAGAAGTTTTAAGATTCATGCAAATACGTATATTTCTAAAAAGAAGCTACTAATTTGTTTCAATATCAGATTTAATGATTTGATTGAATGAGTTTGGTTAGGTTTCATTTCATTTCATCTCATTAAATTTCATTTTCATTTCATATCAATAAAAAACTTCTACTGAAGACTTGGCTGTATGGGCATAGTTCCCTTTGCCTACCAGAATGGGTGAAGAAAAAAAAAACTCTACTTATATTCTACGGTTGGCGCCATTTTTCAGAAATTTTCTTTGCGAGTTTAGTTGTTGGTTGCCTAAAATGAGTAATTTCGACCCTAGTTTTTTATATCTATTAACAATAAAGTTGTTTTAAATTAAATTAAATTAAGTTAGTTGAGTTTATTGTGTTTTTATTATTTTATTAAATTGCTTCATTTTTTCGTAACTGTATTAAAAATAGTCGTTCAGTACACGTGCGGAACCGTCATTGCAACTCGTTCCGACTGTCAACCCTCGCCTTCAGCTACGCCTCGGCTCGGGTAGACATTTGTCGGAACTCTTTGCAATGACAGCCTTTCCGCACTTGTAATGAAATATACTATTTTGGGGGATCGCGTGTTCTTACTTTACATTTAGGACAATGAGTGTCGTGGGCGAAACATGGTAAAAGTAGGATTATATACGTTGGTTATTTTTAGGATTCACGGAAACCGAACGACAACGAAACGACTTTCCGCAATAATTTCCACTCTATCTATTAAACATCGACGTTTTATTATCCTGTACTGCAGTACTTTCAGTGTGACTTTTTGATTGAATTCGCTATTTGGGATTCCACCCTTGAAGGATTTGATTGGTTTGACTAGTTGGCAGGTGGTTGGTACCTTCGCCACGTCAACGTATGACATTTTGACGTATGACTTCCATACCATAAGACTGCCATAAGCCAAACGTTCAGTCTATAATACTTCGTCCATTTTTAGGTAAAAATTGAAGATTGATTTGACGGTTTCGGGAGTTGGAAAGTACGTAGCTGTTTAGAGCTCCTTTCCCAGGATAAGTTCCCAAGCTAACCCATGGTAGATTCATGATAATGAAGACATTTTCACAGACAGACAGATTCAGGCGGTGGAGATGTCGTTTGGAAGTCCCTACAAGAGACCTATGTATTTCTAGCGAAGGCGTCTATCAGTTGATAACGATGATGATAATGAATATGTTAAGTGTATTTACTTCAAGTTTCTTATTCCTTTGGGCATACCATGGCATGTAAAACTGTCGTTTTACGTATTTACACACTTTAGTTACAGTGTAAACAACTTGTAAACAACTCAAACAAGGTGATATATTTTAAAAATTTAACAACTAACAAGGTCCGAAGCGACTCACCGTTGCAAAGTTAATGAATGTAGTGAAGGTTGCACGGCTTAGTTGAATTTTGGCCTCGTATATGTTTTGAGATCAATTTAGTTTTAGATATACCTACTTGCTTTCCATAACCATATCCATACTAATATTATAAATGCGATAGTGAGGGATATTTCATAGAAAGATCCTACCTATAGGAGGGTAGTATTTATCCTAAGAAATTAGGAATAATTAGGGGTTGTTCAGAATAAGGAATGAAATTTTTTGTCGATTTTACGTAACTCCGTTAATTAATCTTAACCGATTTTGATAATTATTTTTTCTTTACAAAGGTTGCAGTTACCTACTATGTCAGGTTGATATACCATGCTTTCTAGTTAGGGTAACTTACCATCTGTCCGATTTTCAGTAATAGGATTAGCTTCCATCACCATGGCTATAGCCCTGGAACAATAAAACAACAGTTAAAGGTATATATCTTTACAATATACCTACATATAGGATTGTAGAGCGCTCTTTGACTTTGCTTAGACTTAAGACACTATTAAAACGAGACAGGGTCATATCACTGGCATAAATCTGACTTTTAACTGAAACTTAGTCTGAACAAAGACGAAGTATAGTGCGCGACAGGTTGAGATGGGTGCCTATCAGAATGACCATGTTGCTACGCTAACCCGCTGCGGGTGACGTGCCGGTGTACGGGGCCTCCCCCCGCCTAATATCCCGATTGCCATCTCAACCTGACGCGTACTATAGGGGCTCTATAATCTCTCAGTATGGCTTTGGTTTGGCCATAGCCTCAATAGTTCAAGAGCTCATAGTATTAATATTTTTGTAAATTTGAATAGTAAATAAATAAAATAATACATAAAATAAATAATTTAAGGTATGAAGTCGAGCGAGCATATTAGAACAAAATTAGAAATCCAAGAGTGAAGATCGCCCGACTTCATACCTAGGTACATTACACGTGTAGCTAAACAATAGTTATTTTTTAATTTTTAGTGTTTGTAGTTTTTGAAGTCGGTTTTATTTTTCTTTTGAAATTTTTTTATTTCACAATTTTTAGTGGCCGCGCTGTACTATAATATGCTATGCCCAGTTAAAACCCTACTGTTCACGAAGCTATTACATTAATCGCGAGCAATTTGCTCCTATCCATTGAGGAGTTCTGTTCTCTATCTCCGAAGATATTCATCAGATCTTCACCAAATTTATATGGGACCACCTGCACAGTATAACCTTTCAAACAAAAAAAAAAACCAAATCGGTCCAGGGGTCTTTGAGTAATCGGGGAACATACATAAAAAAAAAAAGATTCCGACGAATTAAGAACCTCCTCCTTTTTTGGAAGTCGGTTAATAAATAATTTTCCCAACCGAAAATGGACCAGACCTTGCTTGC